>NC_138300.1:98952500-100265000 GCF_965601325.2 Salmo salar
AGTCGTGCACCACTCTCCTTAAAACTCCCCACCCACCGGGCTCTATTCTACCTAATACTCCATTCCAAAGTGACACACACACACACACACACACATCAGCCTGGTCTCATATACTAGACGTAACATAGTACATGTAATTCTGGGATACTCAAATGAGTATGATATGTTATGTTTGGTATGGTTACATAAAACAGATGGTTACTTAAGGAAAAAATGAAAGTAGGGTGGTTGGTCTGGTGTATAATGCAAACGACTAGCAACGCATCATGGACAACATTTTAACTAATTAGCACTTTTCAACTACTTGCTACTTTGCAGCTACTTAGCATGTTAGCTAACCCTTCCCCTAACCATAACTCAAACCTTAACCCTTTTAGCTAACTTCCCCTAACCCTATCCTTAACCCTTTTAGCTAACCCTTCCCTTAACCTTAACCCTTTAACCTAACTCCTAAACTTAACCCTAACTCCTAACCCTAGCCTAGCTAATGTTAGCCAGCTAGCTAACATTAGCCACCTAGCTAGAATTCGTAACATATCATACGTTTTGCAAATTCATAACATATTGTACGTTTTTCAAATTTGTAACATATAACATGAATTGTAATTCGTGACATATCATACAAAATGGATGATGGACATCCACAAGTTAATACATACCATATGAAACATGTCATACTAAATTGAGTGTCTCGGATTTACATACAGAATAATACAAAATGCTCTGAGACCTGGGTTGCACTCACACACACACACACACACACACACACACACACACACACACACACACACACACACACACACCTTTACAGTCTAATACTCTCAGAATAGTTTTCTGGCTTGACCCCCCCCCACACACATGCACACCCACACACTCGTGTGAGGCCGTGGGTACACCCCTTGTCTCATGCGGTCCGAGTGGAGCTGAGTTGGCAGCTCTTAATAGGATTAGCTGATAAGGGTCGTAGGTCAGTCAGAAGTCTGTGGAGCTGAATTCCTGACTTCAGATCCCCCACAACGGGCCACATTCCATTTCTACAACGATGCTGACTTCAGATCCCCCACTCAAGGACACATTCCATTTTTACCGTTAGTCCCCTTCCCCTAGCCCAGGGCTATTCAAACCTTGAGGTTTGCAGCACTGCTGGTTTTCATCCTTCCCATCTAATCTAGATCTGTTTCTGATTTGTTGACACTTTCCATTTCTACCCATAGACCCTTTCCCTTCACCAGAATGTATCATTTGGTGAGGGCTGCACAATACTACTTATTTTTTAAATCAGAAACGTACCATGCCTGGATCACCCTCAATCACCCTCCAATGGTTAACGGGTTGATCATAAGACTCATAAAGGCCATATGTGCTGCTCAGGATCAAACTGTCCACTTACTACCTCGTTAAGAGCTGCCTCGTTAAGAGCTGCCTCATTAAGGGTAATTAACCTCACAGTGTTTCTAATGGTTTATAATGAGGGTCAATATGGCTACGTTTACACAGGCAGCCCAATTCTTTTTTTTTTGACAAATTGGTCTTTTGACCAATCACATCAGAACTTTTCACATCAGATCTTTTTCAGAGCTGACCTGATTGGTCAAAAGACCAATTCATAAAAAAAAATATCAGAATTGGGATGCCTGTGTAAATGCAGGCTAAGAAGCAGTTTCTCATGTTAAATTACTGTACTTCCTCAAGAGAGATTCTCACATGAATAGCTCACATTTCTGTCCTGTCCTATTCCTTGCGCATGGTGAGCACTCAGAGAGAGATGCACATAGAGAGTTACAGAATGTCAAACAAGCCCAATGTGT
Organism: Salmo salar; assembly: GCF_965601325.2. Classification (NCBI taxonomy): domain Eukaryota; kingdom Metazoa; phylum Chordata; class Actinopteri; order Salmoniformes; family Salmonidae; genus Salmo; species Salmo salar. The sequence goes on from NC_138300.1 coordinate 98,954,309, forward strand.
AACTTTAATCAGAGATATTTCAGTTATAAACCATTTGTATGGTATTTACTGTATTGTTGCCTACATGTATTTGTACTGTATTGCTGCCATGTCTGAGCAGCTGAACTGAGCCATGGGATGGCTCCTCTGGGCTGCCACAGGAGGCCAGTGTTTCTAAAGAGTTCATTTGTCCACAAACAAACTCACACAGGGCACCATCTTCCCATTAACCTTCTCCTATTTCCCTTCAGGAGACTGAAAAGATTTGGCATGGGTCCTCAGATCCTCAAAAGGTTCTACAGCTGCAACATTGAGAGCAACCTGACTGGTTGCATCACTGCCTGGTACGGCAACTGCTCGGCCTCCGACCGCAAGGCACTACAGAGGGTAGTACATCACTGGAGCTAAGCTCCCTGCCATCCAGGACCTCTACACCAGGCGGTGTCAGAGGAAGGCCCTAAAAATTGTCAATGACCCCAGCCACCCCAGTCATAGACTGTTCTCTCTGCTACCGCATGGCAAGCGGTACCGGAGCGCCAAGTCTAGGTCCAAAAGGCTTCTTAACAGCTTTTACCCCCAAGCCATAAGACTCCTGAACAGGTAATCAAATGGCTACCCAGACTATTTGCATTGTGTCACGCCGCAGTGACGCGTGCTGCTACACTCTGTTTATCGTCTATGCATAATCACTTTAACTATACCTACATGTACATATTACCTCAATTAGCCCGACTAACCGGTGCCCCCGCACATTGACTCTGTACTGGTACCCCCCAATGTAGCCTCGCTACTGTTATTTTCCTTTTTTCTTTACTTATCTATTGTTTATCTATTACCTACATTTTACTTAAAGATTACACTGTTGGTTAGGGCTTGTAAGTAAGCATTTCACTGTAAGGTCTACACCTGTTGTATTCAGTGCATGTGACAAATAAACTTTGATTTGATGACAAAACAGCCCTGACCCTTTCCCTTCCACTAGACCCCTACAGCTGTGGAGGAATCTGCCCTATCTGATCACTTCAGGTGTGAATACAACAGGAAGGTAGAGCCTTGGGGAAGGGGCTGGGGGTTGTTTCTGCTCAGCCTGTGGTGTAAACATAGAAACCTGTGAGACCCCATAGTAAACAATAATAATAACAGCAATAGCATGATAAGAACACAAACCATACAGGATGAGTTAACATTGCTGGGGAAAGGGAGGGGATGGATATCGGAGGTAGAACTCTGTACAAACTGTAGAAAGACTGTAGAACTCACTGATCCTATGTACTAACCAGACACATAAGGCTCTCTTCCTATGTAGATACTGCGGCTTGTTGAAGCAGAATACACTCACTCACTGACTTGTTGACATTGAACAGAAAGGTAAATACTGCCTGCACTTAAATGAGCTGACCTGATTCAAAGGACTACATCAACCCGACGCATTTTTCTAACACTAGTAGCCTTTCCCCTGAGAAAAAAGTGCACTGCATAGCTGAGTATACTCAGAACTCAAACTGCTGCTTGATCTTTCACACACAAGGAAAGATACCGAACTGAATGGCCTCAAATCATAAGACAGCACGAGTTAACTGAATGACGACAGTCCCCAGAGAGGGATAATCTGAGCCACTGTGATTAAAGATGAACGGACAGATAAATGTTATTTAATTAAAGGCTCTGATTTAAAGGTGTAGTTCACCGCAAATTATGAAATTACTTATGCGTTCCCTTACCTTGAATGTACTCTATGGGCCAGGAGAAATTCAGATCCACACTCTGGGTGCAACTAATCCACTCTCAAATAACTAAATCACATATAGCAGAGCTATTGGTACCTTCCCCACAGAGAGGTAGAAGTAATTCAACCTGGGGAGGATACAAAGATACCTTGATACAGATTGACTGAACTAGAGATACCAGAGACTAGAACAGAGAGATCTGTGATGAAAACCTGCTCCAGAGCGCCCAGGACTTCAAACTGGGCCGATGGTTCACCTTCCAACAGGACAACGACCCTAAGCACCCAGCAAAGACAATGCAGGAGTGGCTTCGGGACAAGTCTCTGAATGTCCTTGAGTGGCACAGTCAGAGCCCGGACATGAACCATATCAAACATCTCTGGAGAGACCTGAAAATAGCTGTGCAGCGACGCGCCCCATCCAACCTGACAGAGCTTAAGAGAATCTACAGGGAAGAATGGTAGAAACTCCCCTAATACAGGTGTGCCAAGCTTGTAGCGTCATACCAAAGAAGACTCGAGGCTGTAATCGTTGCCAAAGGTGCTTCAACAAAGTACTGAGTAAAGGGTCTGAATACTTATGTACATGTGATATCAGTTTTTTTTTTTTTTTTTTTATACATTTGCAAAAAAATCTAAAAAACAGTTTTTTCATTGTCATTATGGGGTATTGTGTGTAGATTGATGAGGGGGGAAATGATTTAATGAATTTTAGAATAAGGCTGTAACGTAACAATGTGGAAAAGGCCAGGTGTCTGAATACGTTCTGAATGCACTGTATAGACAAAAGTATGTGGACACCCCTTCAAATTAGTGGATTCGGCTATTTCAGCCACAGCTGGTGCTGACAGGTGTATAACATCAAGCCCACAGCCATGCAATCTCCATAGACAAACATTGGCAGTAGAATGGCCTTACTGGAGAGCTCAGTGACTTTCAACGTGGCACCGTCGTAGCATGTCACCTTTCCAACAAGTCAGTTCATCAAATTTCTGCCCTGCTAGAGCTGCCCAGGTCAACTGTAAGTGCTGTTGTTGTGAAGTGGAAAGTCTTGGAGCAACAACGGCTCAGCCGCGAGGTGGTAGGCCACACAAGCTCATAGAACGGAACTAACGAGTGCTGAAGCCCATAGCGCGTAATAATCGTCTGAAAACACTCACTATCGAGTTCCAAACTGCCTCTGGAAGCAACTTCAGCACAATAACTGTTCTTCGGGAGCTTAATGAAAGGGGTTTCCATGGCCGAGCAGCTGCACACAAGCCTAAGATCAACATGCGCAATGCCAAGTGTCGGATGGAGTGGTGTAAAGCTCACCACCATTGGACTCTGGAGCAGTGGAAACGCGTTCTCTGGAGTGATGAATCACACTTCACCATCTGGCAGTCCGACGGATGAATCTGGAATTGGCAAATGCCAGGAGAACGCTACCTGCCACAATGTAAAGTGCCAACTGTAAAGATTGGTGGAGGAGGAATAATGGTCTGGGGCTGTTTTTTATGGTTCTGGCTAGGCCCCTTAGTTCCAGTGAAGGGAAATCTTAATGCTACAGTATACAATGACATTCTAGATGATTCTGTGCTTCCAACTTTGTGGCAACAGTTTGGTGAAAGCCCTTTCCTGTTTCAGCATGACAATGCCCCCGTACCCAAAGCAAGGTCCATACAGAAATGGTTTGTTAAGATCGGTGTGGAAGAACTTGACTGGCCTGCACAGAGCCCTGACCTCAACCCCATCGAACACCTGTGGGATGAATTGGAACGCCGACTGCAAGCCAGTCCTAATCGCCCAACATCAGTGCCCAACCTCACTAATACTCTTGTGGCTGAGGCGAAGCAAGTTCCTGCAGCAATGTTCCAACATCTAGTGGTAAGCCTTCCCAGAAGAGGGGAGGCTGTTATAGCAGCAAAGGGTGGACCAACTCCATATTAATGACCATGATTTTGGAATGAGATGTTCGACAAGTAGGTGTCCACATACTTTTGCTCATTTAGTGTGCCTTGATACAGATTGACTGTAATAAAGAGACCAGCGACAGAGTCTAGAACAGAGATACCTTGATAAAGATTGATAGAACTACAGATACTATAGACTACAACAGAGATACCTTGATACAGATGGACTGAACTGCCTTCTGTTCCTTGGTTTTGTTCAAATTGACCAGGCTGTACACCTTCTTCATGCTGTCAGAACAAACGCTTTCCACCACACAAAGACTGTATTTAACCGTGGACTGACCGTGCTCGACTGTGACCTGATCGCGTTTGATGAGAAGGTTCAGGGATAAAGGCTTGCTAAGCTAACACACTGAGAGGCACTACACCCTATGCTCTCAGGCCCAGGTTATTGGTACATACAGTATGTAGGATCTTAATTTGAGCCAGTTTGCTACAGCAGGAAAATAATCCTGCAGCAACAGGAAATGTGAATTATTATGAGGATTATAATTAATGGACATTTGTTTTGTAGGGGTTGATACATTTTTCATTAGGGAAAATCAAGTCCATCTTTTGTTCTGAAAAAGTGGAAATTACAAACTTAAAAAGCCTTTCTAAACTGTGAATACACTGAATACATTACAAGTTTGCATTTCCTGCTGTGCAGGGAAATTCTCAAATTAAGATTCTACATCTGTTAGAGGAGGCAGGTGAGAGGAGAGACAGAAGAGAGAAAAATGAGTGGGCCAAAGAAGAAAAGAGCCTTTGTGAGCTGAGAAGACGGGAGGAGCGGTTCCAGGATGGAGGGCTGGGACAGAAAGAGGGAGAGAAGGAGGGGAGGTATGGAGGCATGGAGAGAGTTCATACAGGATCACTTGAAGCCTGTAATGAACATGAATAACGTTTGGAGTGTTCTCTGATTCCCAAGCATAAACATAAAAAACACAGAAGTGTGTGTGCATGTGAGTTTGTGTGTGTCTCTGTGTGTATCAGAATTCCCAGCTAGCACATTTAGTTCCTTGGAATTTGTGAGAACGCATGTTTTTGGTTTCATATTGGTTGTTGGAACGAAGCCATATGTTTCCTGACCAGTAAAACTGAACGTTTTTTAAACATTCTGAGAACAGAAGTAAAAATATAGCCTTTTCTGTGAACCTTTATTTTTAAGTTGCAGGGAAGTTCTGAGAATGTTTTACTCTGATCCCTTGTAACGATATGAGAATAGAAATTATTGGTTATTTGGAGGTTTTTTAATAACTTCCTTAAAACTTTCACAGAATTGTTCAATAATAACACTGCTATCTTATTTTGGGGTAGGACACATGGAAATTATTTTCCTTAGGAATTAATCATGCAAATACATTTATTTTGTATTGTGACATGGCATCAGTGACATTCTAAATTATAATCTTAGGTTGTCTATCCATGGAAATAGTTCACTGCACCACCAGGATGGAGCTAGCATGTGTAACACACGGTATATGAACCCAGGTCTCCCACAGGAACAACCAACATCTTAAACCATTAGACCAAGACAAAATTCCCTCTTGGGTGGAGGGCAGACACTGGTTTTGAAGTTCTCAGGTGGGGCTACCACATCACGTGACCATGACTGACTCATGTCCTCTACACATGCCTTGTTTTTTTACGCATACAAAGCTGTTTATTTTAGTCTATTCAAACAGACCCCATTTCAAAGGAAATAAGCACTCATTAAGATCCAGTGTGACCAATTAGTGGGTGCGGACAACACACCTGAAAACACTTAACAAGCTGGAGGATAGAGATAGTTTTGTTGATGCTGAGAACAGAATGTATATGTTTTTAAATAACATTCTTTGATGATCTCTGAAAGTTACTAAAGCTGTCTTGTGCTTTTTTATGGAACGTTTTCTAAACGTCCTCTGAACAATTTGAGAACATTACTTTAAATAGAACCATGAGGAAACCTGTGGGAAATGTTATGCTGAAGTACTGAAATTCCTCAGAAGAATGTTGTTTCTTAACATTTTCTGAACTATTTGAGAACATTCCCAATGTCAAACCAGTTGGAGAATGTTCCTAGAACATTATAATTTGTCAAATTAAATGTATCCATGCTTGAACTTTTCGGAAACGTTCTGTTAAAGTAATGAAATACCATACTATTTTTTTGTTGTTGACCATTTCCTAAGATTTTCTCAGAATGTTCCAAAGCCAAGCAACTATCCTGCACCATTCCCAGAAGAAAACTATCCTGCACCATTCCCAGAAGAAAACTATCCTGCACCATTCCCAGAAGAAAACTATCCTGCACCATTCCCAGAAGAAAAAGAAACATAGGACAACCACGCTCTTACCAAGCTCAAAATATGGTTCTCAGAACATTATGTTCTACCTGGGTTGTGTCTGTGTGTGTCTAAAGGAAAGGTGTGGAAAAACAAACATAAGCATGTACAAACACAAAAACCATGGACAATTACACACACACAAACTGTGAGAGCTCACTTGTCCCGGTGACTACTCTTATTCTTGCTAGTAGTGGAAGGGGAGCACTCTCTCTCTCTCTCTCTCTGCATGCTGGGAGTGTTTGGTGCATGCTGGGAATTGTATGAGCGAGTGCGAGTGGTGTCTGGAGTTAGTTTTCTTGCACCCTATCACTCGTACCGGGCATCTCCTCCACTGCCTGGGAAACTAGCCCCACCTGAACCCCCTCCTGTACCTCATTGCTCACAATGGAGAGGGATGTGGCAGAGGGGAGTCAGGGGTCTGTGGCCTCAGTTGAGAAGGATCAGGAGAGGGATATGGACATTTCTGATATCCCTGCTGATATGATAGAAGCTGGCAACGACTCAATTTACAATCTAGATGAGGTAAATGGGTTCCTGGACCAGGCTTTTGTGAAATTTGTTAAATTGGCAGATTTTTTGTTGTTGTTAAGTTTGTGAGGTCAGCTGTGGTGTTACAGAAGACAGTGGGGTTAGAGCAGTTGAGTGTGAAGAAGCATTTCCACTTGAGGGAATTTGTTACTGCTCACGGCAACAAAAGGTAGTGGGAAATGTGGTAAGGTTAAGAGAAACTTAAAACAATGATAATTATCATGCCTCATAGGGTGCTTATTTCTCTTAGTCTGGTTTCTCTGTGGTTTCTCTGTGGTTTCTCTGTTTTTCCTTTCTCTTTTCTATATGGTGGTACTAAGGGTAGGTTCTCTCAATATTAATGGGGGAAGGGACAGGAATAAGAGGGCTTGGGTATTAGAAGTAATAAAACAGAAAAGGCTTAATGTAGTTTTTCTACAAGAGACACATAGTGATGAGGCTAATGAGGTTGACTGGGGTATGCGGTGGGAGGGGCAACATATACTCAGTCATGGTACTAATTTCATTGCTGGGGTGGCAATTTTGTTTTCCTCAGGCTTAGGGGTGACTGTGGTATCTACAACAGAGATTTTTCATATGTTTATGCTCCTAATGAGGGTACAGAGCGTATTGCTGTATTTGATCAAATAAAGGAAACCTTAAAAGACAGTGTGACCAAGAGGGGTGTATGGTTTTAGGGGGGGACTGGAACTGTACTGTGGATTTTACTGTTGACCACAATGCTGAAAAACCTCACCTGCGGTAAGCAATTTGTCTGTCTGGTCTACTAACTGAGTTTGAGCTTTCTGATGTGTGGAGAGTAAGACATACAAAAGGTAGGCAGTACACATGGCTAAAAGTTAATGATGGTCGTATCAGTGCAGCAAGGTTAGACAGGTTGTATGTATCTGAACACTACTGTGGTAGGGTTGGATGGTTAGACAGGTTGTATGTATCTGAGCACTACTGTGGTAGGGTTGGAAGGTTAGACAGGTTGTATGTATCTGAGCACTACTGTGGTAGGGTTGGAAGGCTAGACAGGTTGTATGTATCTGAGCACTACTGTGGTAGGGTTGGAAGGTTAGACAGGTTGTATGTATCTGAGCACTACTGTGGTAGGGTTGTAAGGTGTGACATTACTCCTGTGGGTTTTTTTGATCACCATATTGTTACTGTTGATATTGTCCTGTCCACGAAGGTCATCACCTTATTGGAATTTTCATGTTAAGTTATTACATGATGCCAAGTCTTGTGAAAAGTGTTTGTTGTTTTGGGAAAAATTGAGGGTTATTACATTGAATTCTGAGTCCTTAGACAATGGTGGGAGGTTGGGAAGGCCCAAATGTGTGTTTTGTCAACAGTATGCTCTCTGTCTAGTATTGAAGTTAAAGAGAATTTCAGGGCCCTGGAACAGGACATAAAATCAATTGAATTGAAGTTGCTCACTCAGAATGACCCCGGACTAGTCATGAACTTACAGGACAAGAGACATGAACTGAGGTAGTTTTTACATGAAAGAGTGAAGGGTGTCTTGATTAGGTCTCGCTTTGCTACCCTCAAGGATATGGATGCTGCTAGCACTTTTCTTTTAACCACTAGGACAGTCGACATTGCAACGCAAACAGATGGTCTGCCTTCGTCTCCCTGATGGGAAGGTGACCACGGACGATGGTGAGATGCGCCAACATGCCGTGGATTTCTACTCTGCCCTCTATAAGTCAGAGGATTGTGATCTTCTGTGTGCTGAAGAGTTGTTACATGGACTTCCTCAATTGGACCCTGAGCAGAGAGTTGCTTTGGACTCTGACATTACTCTGTAGGAGCTGTCCACTGCAGTTATGCAGCTCTCGTCAGGCCGAGCCCCAGGTATCGATGGTTTACCATCTGATTGGTTTGAGCTGCCCCATCCCCATCCAAAGGGATATTAGGCAGAGATGCCCAATTTCAGGACAGTTATATTGGCTGGCAATTGAACCAATGATTCGTTTTTTAAGAGCAAGGCTTACTGGTTTCTCTGTGCCAGGGGTTATGAAGGGTCCCACGATAGCACTGTCTGCGTATGCCGATGACATGACAGTTTTTATTACAGATGGTGAGGATTTTAAGGTTCTCTCAAACGCTTTAAAGGTGTATGAGGGGGCCTCCTCATCTAGAGTCAATTGGGAAAAGAGTGAATTGCTGTGGGCAGGTCAGTTTCAGATAGGGTCTGCTCCACGGTTAGCCGGGGGGCTTCAGTGGGGCAGAGATGGGATGAAGATTTTTTTTTCTTTCTAGGCTCTGATGTCTTTCAAAAAAAGAACTGGAAGGGTGTGGTGGAGAAGGTGTGTGCCATATTGTCTGGGTGGAAATGAGTGCTACCCCAGCTGTCTTATAGGGGAAGGGTGCTGGCATCCAATAACCTAGCTGCCTCTACCCTATGGCACAGACTAATGTTTTTACAGCCACTGGGGGGTCTGATACAAGAGCTTCAGAGGAACCTTGTCAATTTTTTTCTGGTCTGGACAACATTTGATTAAGTTGCAGCCCTGTACCTGCCACAAGGGTTGGCAAGGACTGGTGGATATTTCTTCTAGGATCATGGCATTCCGGCTTCAAGCAGCCCAGAGACTGTTGTACAGTGACGGTTCTAGCTGGGTCGACTCAGCCTACACATTGATGAGGAGAGTGGGCTGTTTGGGCTTAGACAAGCACCTTTTCTTCTTAAAGCTAGAGGGGGGTGATTTGTCTGGACTGACTCCATTCTATGAGTCTGTTATGCAGGCTTGGAGAGTTTTCGACATGTCCCGTAAGGCCGGCACCCCACCAGGGATGTGGCTTTATGAAGAGCCTCTTTTTCATAACACTGTCATCCAGTCCTGTGCTATGGGTTCAGTCAGCCTACGTTCATGCCTGTTAGGTGTGGGGTGTACCAAGCTGGGTCGTCTGATACGGAGCAGGAGCAGATCGTTGGAAGAGCTGGGAGAAAGAGTGGGGGTCCAATCATCTCGGCTACTGAGGAAGGTCGTAGGTGAGGTCTGCGATTCCTTGCCAGTACTTCATCAGCAAAACTCTCTCTCCCAAGAATTCAACCATCTACACAATAATTTCCATGATGCTTTGCTCATACAACTAAGGTAAGTAAGGAGTTGCGAAAGGTTTAACCTTAATGTACATCTCTTCCCCTCTTACATACATCTTTTACGAATTTTACGCACTACAAAAACAATGTCTAAGAACGGAAAGTCCATCTGTGCTTAGTTACTTTCTCCTTTGTTCAATGTCCATGATGCGAAAGCGGTCGCGATCTCTTCACCAGAAGGCATGATATCGCACACAACTGCACCTACACCATATGGACTAGCATCACAAGGTAGTTGGATGGGCAATGACGGTTCAAAGTTCGTCAGTGGCTCAGATTTTAGGAGTTTCCTTGGTTTTCAAAAATGCTTCCTCACATTGTTCTGTTGATTTCCATGTTTTGTCCTGACAAAGCAACTGATGCAGCGGCTTCAGCTTTGTTGCTAAGCATCCGTTGAAAATCAGTAACCCCAGGAAAAAAGGTAGTTTGCTCATGTTCTGTGGAGCTGGGGCGTCCAAGATAGCCTTGACCTTGGACGGAGCCGTGTGAAGGCCCGTGGCATCGATGACGTGTCCGAGGTATTGAACCGATGATTAGAAAAATGCACATTTGTCCTTACAAACTCGCACTCCATAGTCCTTAAGTCTCTGTAAGGTCACATCCAAGTTCAGGAGATGGTCCTCTTCATCCTTTCCAGTAACGAGGATGTCATTCAGGTAGCATTGTACTCCTTTGACTTGTCATCCACATACATCTGCAAGTAGGCTTGACAGAGGTTGATTTTCCTGAACTTTGACCCCCAGCTAAACACGGGAAAAGGTCATTGATGCTGTAGAAGATATTGCTCAGGGTTAACTGTGTAATTAAAGTCTCCACATATCCTGGTTCCACCATCCTTCGTACGATGAGTGTTGCCCATTCACCCATGCTGACGGGCTCCATTACTTTGTTCTTGACTTTTTATTTTTATTTTATTTCACCTTTATTTAACCAGGTAGGATAGTTGAGAACAAGATCTCATTTGCAACTGCGACCTGGCCAAGATAAAGCATAGCAATTTGACACATACAACAACACAGAGTTACACATGGAATAAACAAAACATACAGTCAATAATACAGTACAAAAAAGAAAACAAAAAGTCTATATACAGTTAGTGCAAATGAGGTAAGATAAGGGAGTTAAGGCAATAAATAGGCCATGGTGGCGAAGTAATTACAATATAGCAATTAAACACTGGAATGGTGGATGTGCAGAAGATTAATGTGCAAGTATAAATACTGTGGTGCAAAGGAGCAAGATAAATAAATAAATACAGTATGGGAATGCGGTAGATAGATGGGAAATTTACAGATGGGCTATGTACAGGTGCAGTGATCTGTGAGCTGCTCTGACAGCTGGTGCTTAAAGCTATTGAGGGAGATATGAGTCTCATGCTTCAGTGATTTTTGCGGTTCGTTCCAGTGATTGGCAGCAGAGAACTGGAAGGAAAGGCGACCAAAGGAGGAATTGGCTTTGGGGGTGACCAGTGAGATATACCTGCTGGAGTGCGTGCTATGAGTGGGTGCTGCTATGGTGACCAGTGAGCTGAGATAAGGTGGGGCTTTACCTAGCAGAGACTTGTAGATAACCTGTAGCCAGTGGGTTTGGCGACGAGTATGAAGCGAGGGCCAACCAACGAGAGCGTACAGGTCGCAGTGGTGGGTAGTATATGGGGCTTTGGTGACAAAACGGATGGCACTGTGATAGACTGCATCCAATTTGTTGAGTAGAGTGTTGGAGGCTATTTTATTGATGACATCGCTGAAGTTCGAGGATGGTCAGTTTTACGAGGGTGTTTGGCAGCATGAGTGAAGGATGATTTGTTGCGATATAGGAAGCCGATTCTAGATTTAATTTTGGATTGGAGATGCTTAATGTGAGTCTGGAAGGAGAGTTTACAGTCTAACCAGACACCTAGGTATTTGTAGTTGTCTACGTATTCTAAGTCAGGGCCGTTCAGAGTAGTGATGCTGGATGGATGGGCAGGTGCGGGCAGTGATCGATTGAATAGCATGCATTTAGTTTTACTTGTATTTAAGAGCAGTTGTATGGCATTGAAGCTCGTCTGGAGGTTAGTTAACACAGTGTCCAAAGAGGGGCCAGAAGTATACAGAATGGTGTTGTCTGCGTAGAGGTGGATCAGAGAATCACCAGCAGCAAGAGCGACATCATTGATGTATACAGAGAAGAGAGTCGGCCCGAGAATTGAACCTTGTGGCACACCCATAGAGACTGCCAGAGGTCCGGACAACAGGCCCTCCGATTTGACACACTGAACTCTATCAGAGAAGTAGTTGGTAAACCAGGCGAAGCTGTCACAGAAGTTGTCATGGAGAGAAGAGGACCAAGGCGCAGCGGGATTGTGGACACTCATGTTTATTAAATAAAACACGTAAAGCATCCACTTGAAAACAACAATAAACAGTACTTACAGCAGCAACAGTCTTGCAGGCACATACAATGCAGTGCAAGGACAACCACCCACAACCCCAAAGAAAAAACACACACACCTATATAGGACTTCCAATCAAAGGCAACTCAACACACCTGCCTTCAATTGGAAGTCCCAATCACCAACACAACATTTAACAAACACAAACCACCTGCCACATCCTGACCAAGACTAACATAATTACGCCCTCTGCTGGTCAGGACGTGACAGAAGCAATCATTTGAGAAACCAATGCAGAAACAGAGTGATCCTTTTTCTTTACTCTCCTGGATAGTCACCAGTTGAAGTATCCTGGGGTAAGGAATGTTTTAGACATTTTTGATGAAAAAGAATGATGAAATACAGAAATATCTAATTTACATAAGTATACCCACCCCTTTTCTATGACACTCCAAATTGAGCTCAGGTGCATCCGATTTCCTTTGATCATCCTTGAGATGTCACTACAACTTGATTGGCGTTCACCTATGGTCAAATCAATTGTTTGGACATGATTTAGAAAAAACACACCTGTCCATATAAGGTCCCACAGTTGACAGTGCATGTCAGAGCAGAAACTATACCATGAAGTCCCAGGAACTGGCTGTAAAAGAATTGTGATGAGGCATATACAGTATCTGGGGAAGGGTATAAAACAATTTATGTTGAGAGTTTCCAAGAGCACAGTGGTCTCCATCATTGGGAAATTGAAAAAATATGGAGCTACCCAGACTCTGCTAGAGCTGGCCGTCCGACCAAACTGAGCAACCAAGCAAGAAGGACATTGGGAGGTGACCAATAACCCAATGACCACTCTGACAGAACTACAGAGTTCCTTGGCTGAGATGGGAGAACCTGACAGCAGGACAACAGTCTCTACAGCACTTCATCAATCTGGGCTTCATGGGAGAGTGGCCAGATGGAAGCCACTCCTGAGAAAAAGGCACATGACAGCATGCCGGGAGTTTGGAAAAAGGCACGTGAACGACTCTGAGAACATAAGGCAAAAGACTCTGTGGTCTGATGAGACAAAATTAAACTCTTTGGCCTGAATGCAAAGCGCTGTCTGGAGAAAACCAGGCACAGCTAATCACCCATCTAACACCATCCCTTACGTGAAACAGGGCGGTGGAGCATCATGCTATGGAGACTGGGAGACTGGCAAGGACAGAGGAACAATGAATGGAACCAAATACATGCAAATCCTTTATGAGAACCTGCTTCAGAGTGCAAACGACCTTAGACTGGGGGTGAAGATTTATGTTCCAACAGGATAACGACCCTAAGCATACAGCCAAAGCAATGCTGGAATGGCTTCAGAACAAGAATGTTAAAGTCCTTGAGTGGCCCAGCCAAAGCCCAGACTTGAATCCCATTGAAAATCTGTGGAAAGACTTGAAGATTGCTGTTCACCGCCACTCCCCATCTAATTTAACAGGGTTTGTGAAAATCTAGGAAGAATGGGAGAAAATCACCAAGACACCTCAAATCTGTAATAACCACCAAAGGTGCTTCTACAAAATATTGAATCAGCGGTGTGAACACTTATGTAAATTAGATATTTCTGTATTTCATTTTCAATACATTTTTAAAAATTTTAAAAACATGACTGTCATTATGGGGTAATGTGTATAGATGGATAATTTTTTTATTTTTTTTAACCTATTTTGAAATCAGGCTGTAACTCAACAACATGTGGAATAAGTCAAGGGGTATGAATACTTTCTGAAGGCACTGAATTCAATGACCTTTGCCAAGGTCAGATTACTTTCAGTCAATAGTCTCTTTTGTGTAACTTCACTGCATAGCCTACATACCAGTCTGTCTCTAATGGTGTCATTTAGAACATCATTAAACTCACAGTGCTCTGTCAGCAAACATTGTCACTGATTTTCCCTCTTCCTGATTTATTCTGTGGAACCTTAACCTTTCAGCAATAACTAGTGGTTTTGGTGAAAAGTGCCCTTTCATTATTTTTACGATGTCCCCATATGTCTTATTACCTGGCCTGTCTGTAGCAGGCTGCGTAATAAATTAAATGCCTTCGACCCCATTACACAAAACAAATTTGGCACAATTTTGTCCTCATCAATGTCATTTGCAAGAACAAAATACTCAAACCGTTCTTTATATAAGTTCCAGTGTTCAATGCTTACATCCAACTGTACAATGTTCCCAACAATTCCAGCCATTTTTTGTTTCTCAATAGGCTCCTGATTGTCACTCATTTTAATATTGTCCTCAACCATGGCAACATTCTGTTCTGCCACGGCAACAATTTCCTCAGTCACGTGATATGCATTCACTTCACTCACTGACGTTTCTTCCTCAAGTTTGCTTGTTTAGCAGTTTTTAATTCCAAAGTTCATCTTCAAAGTTGAATAAATGTCCTTTCCTTTACCCACTGTATATTCTTCCCTTTTTAAGCACGTTGTTTTCCCGCTCCAACGCTCATCTCAAATGATTTTCTGCCGTCCCTGACGATGCTAACTCTCTCTCTTAGCTAGCTTGATTATGCATGAACTTGCATCTGTCCCTATGGCTCAGTTGGTAGAGCATGGTGTGTGCAACGCCAGGGTTGTGGGTTCGATTCCCACGGGGGGCCAGTACAAAAATGCATGAAATGAAATGTATGCATTCACTACTGTAAGTCGCTCTGGATAAAGCGTCTGCTAAATGACTAAAATGTAAAAATCTGCTAGCGATACAGGGTGCTACCACTAGCCTAGACTGTACCACATAAAATAATAGTTTTAAACATGTTAAAACCGACTTCTTCTGGACAGAATAGTCACTGTCGGTTCAGACTTACTCGTCGCCAATCTTTTGTTATGTCTTGTGGGTTTCATAGCCACGTTTTTATAACAATTCAATAATGATGAGACAGGAAAGAGGAATTCAGTTCAACCATTTATATGAACCTGATCATTTCTAACTCCCATGATGTTTTGTGCATACAACTAAAGTAAGCCAGGCAGTACGAAAGGTATAACCTGGTATATATACAACACTGGCCACTGGCAGGGCCATGATGAACAGAATAAGGGTATGCAGATCACAGGAGGTTGGTGGAACCTTAATTGGGGAGGACGGGCTCGTGGTAATGGCTGGAGCGGAATCAGTGGAATGGTATCAAATACATCAAACAGTAGAGCTGTGTTTGAATACCAATACTAACATTCTGTATATTACATACTTAATGAGAATATACTACATACTATATACTATTAGCTCATTTTAGTATACTGTAAACAAACTGTAGTTGAGCGTACCAGAGCTTCGCCTGTCTACCAGAAGTTGATGCTGTTGCTATGAAACCTCTTGCTAGCTTTTTAGCATAACAAATGACTAGCTTGTAAGGGTGCGTGCTGGTGGCAGGGAAGTCAGGCGCAGGAGATCGAACTTGGTATAAAACGGAGCAGTTTAACCTGTTGGGGATAGGGGGCAGTATTTGCACGGCCAGATAAAAAACGTACCCGATTTAATCTGGTTACTACTCCTGCCCAGTAACTAGAATATGCATATAATTAGTAGATTTGGATAGAAAATACTCTAAAGTTTCTAAAACTGTTTGAATGGTGTCTGTGAGTATAACATAACTCATATGGCTGTCAAAACCCTGAGACAAATCCTAACAGGAAGTGGAAATCTGATGTGTGGAATCACTTCAAAGCCTTTGCCATTGAAACACACAGGGACTTATTAATCATTTAGCACTTCCTAAGGCTTCCACTAGATGTCAACAGACTTTACAAAGTGGTTTGAGTCTTCTATGGTAGAAACTGACCCAAAGAGAGGCTTGGGAAGTTGGTCACAGGGGGAGGGCCATTACTACTATGACGCGGGCGCCCATGGGAACCCTTTTGTTCTGAATCGTTTAGTAAGACAATGCAATCGTCCACCTTGAATATTATTGAAGTTCGGGTTGAAAAAGGCCCTAAAGATTTATGTTATACAACGTTTGACATGTTTGAACGAACGTAAATATATATTTTTTGCACATTCGTGACGACAAGTACATTATGAGTAGCCTTCGGGACGCGCTAACAAGAAGGAACTATTGGGACATCAATTATTAACTTTTTCGAACAAAACTACATTTGTTGTGGACCTGGGATTCCTGGAAGTGCCTTCTGATGAAGATAATCAAAGGTAAGGGAATATTTACAATAGTATATTTGATTTTAGATGGTTCCAGGATGGCGCTAACATGTATCGCCTAGCCTATTTTTCTGAGCATACCACGTCGTTTATTGCAAAGTGTGATTTCCCAGTAAAGTTATTTTTAAATCTGGCAATGCGGTTGCATTCACGAGATGTTAATCTATAATTCTTTGAATGACAATATTACATTTTAACAATGTTTTCGAATAGTAATTTTGTAAATTGTAGCGCTGATTCACCGGAAGCATTTGAGGGAAAATATTTTCTGAACGTCACGCGCCGATGTAAAATGCTGTTTTTATATATAAATATGAACTTTATCGAACAAAAAATGCATGTATTGTATAACATAATGTCCTAGGAGTGTCATCTGATGAAGATCATCAAAGGTTAGTGCTGCATTTTGCTGTGTTTTGGGTATTTGTGATGCATGCTAGTTGCTTTGAAAATGGCAATGTGATTTTTTTGGCAGGGTACTCTCCTAACATAATCTAATGTTTTGCTTTTGCTGTGAAGCCTTTTTGAAATCGTGGTTCAATTCAGGAGAGGTGTATCTATAAAATGGTGTAAAATAGTCATATGTTTGAGAAATTGAAGTTATAGCATTTATGAGGCAGGGAAGTCAGGCGCAGGAGATCGAACTTGGTATAAAATGTAGCAGTTTAATAAGTGCTCAAAAACTCTGAAAACCAAAATATACAAAATAATAAAAGTGGGTACAAAACCCGGCGCACACCAGAACATATCTTGCACATAGCTTACAAACAAACAATCACCGACAAGGACAATGAGGGGGAACAGAGGGTTAAATACATAACATGTAATGAATGGGATTGGAACCAGGTGTGATACAATACAAGACAAAACCAAAGGAAAATGAAAAGAGGATCAGCGATGGCTAGAAGGTCGGCGACTTCGACCACCAAACGCCGCCCGAACAAGGAGAGGGAACAACTTCGGCGGAAGTCGTGACATAGCTAGACATTTTATGACTTTGGGTGTGTTCTTAATCTGGAGTACCAGAAGGCCCGCTAGGCATTCGTAATTTCAGAGCATTGTCAGATTTTTATCAGATTATCCGTTTGTAAATTCAGAGCGTTTCGCTCTCGGAGCATTCAGAGCACACACTGGACGTTCTGGCCTCACAACGGCAGTCAAGCACCCAAGCTAACAGGCTAACATTGCCTAGCTACTTCCAGACACAAATAAGAGAACACCTCACTCTGACCATTTTACTCGCCATAGCAGAGATGGTTAGGTAGTTTTCATGTTATCCAGAGTGTTGGTGACTGTAACTGTGCTGCTGGCGACAATTTAATTACTTTATTATGCTGATGATTACTGACACCGGCCATATTCAACGGGTGTTGAGCGTTCGTAAATTCATCAGTTATTCTGCGCTCTGGTACACTCAGACGAGAGTGCTCTGAAATCGGAGTAGATAGCCATAGCGAATTTACGAAAGCACCAGAATGTCCATTGAGAATGCACAACAACTAAACCACTTAGATAAACTAAGAATTACGGGGTTAATCAGGTCAATAAACATTGGATAGTTAGCTAGATAGCATATAGAGTAGCAAGAAAAAGTATGTGAACCCTTTGGAAATACCTGGATTTCTGCTTAGATTGTTCATAAAATTTGATCTGATCTTCATCTAGGTCACAACAATTGACAAACACAGTCTGCTTAAACAAATAAAACACAAACAATTAGATATTTTCATGTTTTTATTGAACACACCGTGTAAACATTCACAGTGTAGGGTGGGAAAAGTATGTGAACCCTTGGATTTAATAACTGGTTGACCCTCCTTTGGAAGCAATAACTTCAAATGAACTTTTTCTGTAGTTTAGACCTGCACAACAGTCAGGAGGAATTTTGGACCATTCCTCTTTACAAAACTGTTTCAGTTCAGCAATATTCTTGGGATGTCTGGTGTGAACTGTTCTCTTGAGGTCATGCCACAGCATCTCAATCAGGTTGAGGTTAGGACTCTGACTGGGCCACTCCAGAAGGCGTATTTTCTTACATTTACATTACATTTCAGTCATTTAGCAGATGCTCTTATCCAGAGCGACTTACAGTAGTGAATGAATACATTTCATACATTTTATTTATTTATTTATTTTTCTCCATACTCTTCTGTTGAAGCCATTCTGTTTTTGATTTACTTCTGTGTTTTGGGTCTTTGTCCTGTTGCATCACCCAACTTCTGTTGAGTTTCAATTGGCGGACAGATAGACTTACATTCTCCGGCAAAATGTTTTGATAAACTTGGGAATTCATTTTTCTGTCGATGATAGCAAGGTGTCCAGGCCCTGAGGCAGCAAAGCAGCCCCAAACCATGATGCTCCTTCCACCATACTTTACAGTTGGCATGAGGTTTTGATGTTGGTGTGATGTGCCTTTTTTTCACCACACATAGTGTTGTGTTCTCCTTCCAAACAACTTAACTGTAGTTTAATCTGTCCACCGAATATTTTGCCAGTAGCGCTGTGGAACATCCAGGTGCACTTTTGCAAACTTCAGATGTGCAGCAATGTTTTTTTTGGACAGCAGTGGCTTCTTCCGTGGTGTCCTCCCATAAACACCATTCTTGTTTAGTGTTTTACGTATCGTAGACTCATCAACAGAGATGTTAGCATGTTCCAAACATTTCTGTAAGTCTTTAGCTGACACTCTAGGATTGTTCTTAACCTCATTGAGCATTCCGCACTGTGCTCTTGCAGTCATCTTTGCAGAACGGGCACTTCTTTGGAGAGTAACAACAGTGCTGAACTTTCTCCATTTATAGACAATTTGTCTTACCGTGGACTGATGAACATCAAGGCTTTTAGAGATACTTTTGTAACCCTTTCCAGCTTTAAACAAGTCAACAATTATTAATCTTAGGTCTTCTGAGATCTCTTTTGTTTGAGGCATGGTTCACATCAGGCAATGCTTCTTGTGAATAGCAAACTCAAATTTGGTGAGTTTTTTATAGGGCAAGGCAGCTCTAACCAACATCTCCAATCTTGTCTCATTGATTGGACTCCAGGTTAGCTGACGCCTGACTCCAATTAGCTTTTGGAGAAGTTATTAGGCTAGGGGTTCACATACTTTTTCCCACCTACACTGTGAATGTTTAAATTATGTATTCAATATAGACAAGAAAAATACAATAATTTGTGTGTCATTAGTTTAAGCATACTATGTTTGTCTATTGTTGTGATATGATGAAGATCAGATCAAATTTGATGACCAATTTATGCAGAAATCCAGGTAATTCCAAAGGGTTCACTTACTTTTTCTTGCCACTGTATTTAATATACTGGCAAGTTTGATGTATTAGTAGCCAATTAACGTTAGGTAGCTAGCTAACATACTGGTATATACTGCTGTAATATGCTTTGTAGTTCGTAAGGATAGCATAGCTAGCAAATTGTCAGCCAACATAACGTGTAAGGTAACTTGAAAAGTCATTACTTTGTTACATTGCTCAACATTTTCTTAACATTTGTCATAATTAGTTAAAGCAATGAATTTGTATCCGCTCTTATTGGACTGCACATTTTCTTCCATTTTCCTCAAATCTGAAAACGATATGAAGCCACGCCCACTTTCTGAAGAATTGAATTATGGGCCCTAAAAGTACGGAAATAGTGTCCACTGCTCGTATACTTCGTATTTTGACTAATGCAGTACGACATCTGGGAACTTTTGCCATACTAACTATATCCATAGTTTGACCAATAAGCATACTATTTACTCAATTTACATCACAAATAGTACAGTTAGTAGGGTTTGTATGAGTATTCGAACACAGCTATGGTTTGATGCCATTCCATTTGCTCCATTCCAGCCATTATTATGAGCCGTCCTCCCCTCAGCAGCCTCCACTAATGCAGATGCACGCCTGCTACCAGTTTGGGACTAAACCAGTAGAGAGAGTGCTCAGGACAGGTTGAGAAACTCATGTCAGTGTGGAGAACAGCAGCACACTTTATTTTGGTAGAGCTTTGTAGATGGAGAAACTGTAACTGACCTGAACACGCACACAAATAAAGCCTATATAAATAAGGTGTGGGTGACAATAGCTGCACACTCTGACCTTCAAAGGCTTCAGAGTGAACCTGTTTTTCTGAAGGCCCAGACTCTCAGTATAGCTTACCTAACGAAGTGTGGGTGTGGTGTGTTTACCTCATGAAGTGGGTCACTCTGGCACCCTCTGAATGTCACCAAACTGACCTAGTACAGGTTCACAACCTTTAAACAACCTTTCTATGCCAGTTTATGAATATTCTCTGTACAACATCACTTTGCCTCTCATTGAAGGCTTTTAATGAATATAACCTTAAAAATGTATATCCCCCGTAGATTGACTTGCCTAGTTAAATAAAGGTTGCCTAGTTAAATAAAGGTCAAATAAAATAAATTAAATCAAATATTTGCTACACTGAACAAAAATATAAACACAACATGCAGTGTTGGTCCCATGGTTCATGAGCTGAAATAAAAGATCCCAGAAATGTTCCATACGCACAAAAAGCTTATTTCTCTCAAATTTTGTGCACAAATTTGTTTATATCCCTGTTAGTGAGCATTTCTTCATTGCCAAGATAATCCATCCACCTGACAGGTGTGGCACATTAATAAACTGATTACCCATAAGAGTCTAAGCCCTGTCTAAGCCTGGGGGTTCTACTAAACTATATGGAATTGTTTTAAGGTCATACCAATGATCATTTTGCTATTTGATTTGGAATTTGAAGACCCCTTGAAGTATAAAAAAAATATATACAAAATTATTTGATGAAAAAGTATTTTTGGCCTTACTGCTATTAGCCCATTTAAACGCATTGAATAACAGATTCACTACATGGAACAGATAGTCCCCCCAAAAAATGTAAAGGAAGTTTGTCCTGAAGTGTCTGTCCTATATCTGAGCGATATAAGAAAGCTCAGGAAACATTTGTTATTTTTTGTACGTGTATTTAACCCCTTATTTTTGGCACTAAACAGTCTCTATATACAATGCCTTTGGAAAGTATTCAGACCCCTTGACTTTTTCCACATTTTGTTACGGTACAGCTTTATTAAAAAAAATGATTAAGTAAATAACAATTCTAAGCAATCTCCACACAATACCCCATAGTGACAAAGCGAAAACGTGTTAAAAATGTATTAAAAATTAAAAACAGAAATACCTTATTTACATAATTATTTAGACTCTTTGGTATGAGACTCTAAATTGAGCTCAGGTGCATCCTGTTTCCTTTGATCATCCTTGAGATGTTTCTACAATTTGATTGGAGTCCACTTGTACATTCAATTGATTGGACATGATTTGGAAAGGTACACACCTTTCTATATAAGGTCCCACAGTTGACAGTGTATGTCAGAGCAAAAACCAAGCCATGAGGTCAAAGGAAGTGTCCGTAGAACTCCGAGACAGGATAGTGTTAGTAAGGCACAGATCTGGGGAAGGGTACCAAAACATTGCTGCAGCATTGAAGGTCCCCAAGAACGCTCCCCATCCAACCTGACAGAGCTTGTGAGGATCTGCAAAGAAGAATTGGAGAAACTCCCCAAATACAGGTGTGCCAAGCTTGTAGCATCATACCCAAGAAGACTCGAGGCTGTAATCGCTGCCAAAGGTGCTTCAACAAAGTACTGAGTAAAGTGTCTGAATACTTATGTAAATATAACATTTCATTTTTTTCTATTTAATACATTTGTAAAAAATTCTAAAAACCTCTGTTTGCTTAAGTCATTATGGGGTATTGTGTGTAGACTGATGAGGGGGAAAAAACAATTTAATCCATTTTAGGATAAGGCTGTAACGTAACAAAATATGGAAAAAGTGAAGGGGTCAGAATACAGTATATACTTCCATAGATTTTTTCCATTTGTAAGGTGGGACCTTCAGATGAGTAATATGAGGACTGTAGGCGTTCGAGAGCAAAACCGACATGTACGTGTTTCTCGAGTGTCTACCCTTTACATTGAGCGGTCATATTCGTGTGTAGCCAAACTGTTCTGACGCTACAGACGATTTTGAGAGAAGACCAATTTTCGGAATGTCTCATGGTCTGACAAACACCACTCTAGTTCTGTTACCTTTCACCACAGATGCCTAAGTGCGACACAGGCGGATGCAGTGGATTAAGATGTATCCAACACAAAAAATACATATCTCTAGCTAAAATTAACAGATATTTATGCAGATTTTATTATTATGCTAATCAGATTTCCCCAGGGGAGTGGACATCGACCTTAGCGGGTTAAACAGCATGATCATTACAAGGCTGCCCCATGTGCTGGGGACAATAAAAGGGCACCCTAAAATGTGCAGTTTTGTCACAGAACACAATGCCACAGATGTTTCAAGTTTTGAGGGATAGTATGCTGACTGCAGGAATGTCCACCTGAGCAGTTGCCAGAGAATTTAATGTTCATTTCTCTACCATAAGCCGCCTCAAACATCGTTTTAGAGAATTTGGCAGCACGTCCAACCGGCCTCACAACTGCAGTCCATGTGTATGCCATCTTGTGGGCGAGCGGTTTGCTGATGTCAACGTTATGAACAGAGTGCCCCATGGTTGTGGTGGGCTTATGGTATGGGAAGGCATAAGTTATTGACAACAAACACAATTGTATTTTTTTATTGATGGCCATTTGAATGCACAGACACCGTGACGAGATCCTGAGACCCATTGTCGTGCCATTCATCCACTGCCATCACCTCATGTTTCAGCATGGTAAAGCACAGCCCCATGTCGCAAGGATCTGTACACAATTTCTGGAAGCTGAAAATGTCCCAGTTCTTCCATGGCCTGCAAACTCACTAGTTATGTCACCCATTGAGCATGTTTGGGATGCTCTGGACCAAAGTGTTTGACAGCGTGTTCCAGTTCCCACCAATATCCAGAAACTTCACACAGCCATTGAAGAGAAGCTGGACAATATTCCACAGGCCACAAACAACAGCCTGATCAACTCCATCCGAAGGAGATGTGTCGCGCTGCATCAGGCAAATGGTGATCAAACCAGATATTGACTAGTTTTCTGATCCACGCCCCTACTTTTTTTTAAGGTATCTGTGACCAACTGATGCATATCTATTTTCCCAGTCATGCGATATCCATAGATTAGGGCCTAATTTATTTATTTATATTGACTGATTTCCTTATATGAACTGTAACTCAGTAAAATCTTTGAAATTATTTGCATGTTGCATTTATATTTTTGTTCAGTATATATTGAACAAATCCATCTTGCATCGATTAAGGTTCAAAATGTTATGGGCCCCCTAAACTGGTTCTGTGCCCCACCTTGGCCTCCCCATTCATAATCGTCTTGACACCAACCTGGTCTCTGAGCATTTCATATTATTCTGTAGATAAATCCAAGATTCTCCATTTAGTATGATATGTTATGTTCGGTAAGGTTACATAAGACAGATTGTTACTTAAGGCAAAAATGAAATTAGGTCTGGTCAGGTTAGATGGATGGATGGGTTTATGACACAAATGTCTAGCAACCCAAAGGTTGTGAGTTTGAATCTCATCATAGACAACTTTAGCTAATTAGCACCTTTTCAACTACTTGCTACTTTTTAGTTACTTTGCAACTACTTAGATTAAAGGGTTAGGGAAGGGTTAGCTAACATGCTAACTCCTAAATTTAACCCTAACCTTAACCCTAACCCCAAACTCTAACCCCTAACCTAGCTTCCAATATAGAGCTAGCTAACATTAGTGGCATAGCTAGAATTCATAATATATAGTTTAGAAAATGTGTAACATATTTTATGTTTTGCTAATTTGTAACATATTTGTACGTTTTGCAAATTCGTAAAATATAATACAAATTGTAATTCGTAACACATCATACGAAATGATGGTGATGAAAATCCACAAAATAATACATACCAATACGAAACGTATAATATCATACTGGAGTATCTCGGATTTTTGTACAGAAAAATATTAAATTCGCTGAGACCAGGTTGCAAGCTATATTTCACAAGGTGGATTGGTTCCTTTTTGGTCATAACTTTAGAAAGTCCAGTTATACAGCCTTGTATTCTAGTCCCAGCAATAGCCTAACTAACCCCCTACATATTAAATGCGTTTCTCATTTACACTTATCGTTCTATGTACTTCGGTCACAGTACCATCAAGATTTACAGACGCTCTGTTCGGATCTGCGTGCCTCATTGCAGAAACATGCAGTCGCGACATTTGTTTTTGATTAACATTATATGCTGTGGTGATGTCTAACGTTGGCGCATGTCTTGGCGCAGACGAAGTTGCTTTTGATAATGCTTTTAATTGTCGCAATTGAGATCTGAGCAGACACTCCCTTCATCTTTCAAACCTTGACGTGTAGCCTATCACACATTGATTCACTGTCACAGTAAAGATGGTAGGATGCTATCCAACTAAAGTTGCATTGATTGAGCAACTCAAACTGTTGAATGCGCGGTCTAGCACATGTAGTAGCCTACTGAAGTTAAAACTCAACCCCCCACAGTAAAAGCTGGATAAGACACGAGTATAGGTAATTGATTTATCCTCACCCTCTCCATATTTAGCGCTTCGATCACTGTCTCTCCCGCCCCAACGGACACCTCGGCCCCGTTTTCGTTGGACGGTTGAGACTGCTCGCTCCATCTGGTCTCGGCTGCATGCAACATCTTCCACAGGTTGGGGTTGCATGTCGACGTTGAGAAGGTAGTAGCACCACCCTCTTCTTCTGTATGCAGTTCGGGAAACATGATCGGTAAGGTTAGGTCTTTATCTGGAGAAGGAGCGTCAGTCTGTTCAGATTTCTCGGCCATAACTGGACTGGTGTTGTGGTGACTGAACTAAATAACCTCTTCTTTTGAAAGTATGAAAAAAACACAGGTAAGGGCGGGTCTGAGCAGAGGTATGATCTGTCCAGTAGGCTAAGTACCCACATACCTTCCACATTCCAAAATGATGACTATGGTGACTGAAAATGATGACCTTCCACATTCCAAAATGAAGACAGATTTTACTGTCTATGTTTGTGACCCTGATGACACATTTCACTCTGCCAGTATGTGTTCATTTTCAACACATAACACACAAAGCAAAAGGCACAGTGACATGTGTTTACAGTAAACCCTGTAGTCATGATAGCCATACAGAGAGGCAGATCACATCCACATTAAGGATTTAGGCCCACAGCCCAAAAATGTATTTTGTAACTTCCATTGAATTTCAATTGAAACTTCCATTGAACAACCCCTCACTGGATGGCAGTCCAGTGAAACGGTTCACTGAACTGCCATCTTTTAAACACAAAGAAGGTTGCAACAAAGACAATGATGAAGATAGTCAGTAGTCTTTACTGTCAGGGTGAGTGTTCAGGAAGTCTTTGCTCTGCCCTTCATGGGGCAACTCAGGCGCTCCGGGGGTTGTTTCCGAGGGAACCGGTAGCAGAGGGTGTGTCTGCGGAGCATGAGGAGAGGCGGCAGGGGCAGGCTTTGGGTGGTGGAGGTGTGTGTCATTCCTAAAGTCTGAGGGTTCTCTGTCTGCGGCCCATATCGTCCACGCCTTCAACACACAAACACACATATAGACACACACAAACACATATGTGACTCGTTTCAGGAAACTAGGCGTATGTCGCGCGTCACTACTTCACAGGAGAACATAAACTTTAACATTTTTATCAAAATGCGTTTTTTGGCAGAAATGCCTTCTTGAACATGTGAACTTTCATGTGCCTTAATAACAAACTTGTATGCCATCTGTAAATGGGCTATTGTTATTTTACTGCTGCTCTTTAATTACTTGTTACTTTTATTTCTTATTCTTATCCGTATTTTCTAAAACTGCATTGTTAGTTAGGGGTTTGTAAGTAAGCATTTCACTGTATTCGTCCCATGTGACTAATACAATTTGATTAGATTTGATTTGAAATACAAATACAATTGTTCAATTACGAGCCTAGTTGGTTTAGCCACAGAAAAATGGGGGGGAGGGGGCAATCTTCCCGCTAGCCATGATTGGCTGAGATAATGAGTGGGCTGGACATGCTGAGAGATGAGTTCGGATTGGTCTGCCATGTAGCAGCTTCTGTCTATTTGAGCTGGTCAGTATGTGTAGGTAATCCTGTCTAACGCAGGTGTTTATATATATATATATATATATATATATATACACTGCTCAAAAAAATAAAGGGAACACTTAAACAACACAATGTAACTCCAAGTCAATCACACTTCTGTGAAATCAAACTGTCCACTTAGGAAGCAACACTGATTGACAATAAATTTAACATGCTGTTGTGCAAATGGAATAGACAAAAGGTGGAAATTATAGGCAATTAGCAAGACACCCCCAATAAAGGAGTGGTTCTGCAGGTGGTAACCACAGACCAATTCTCAGTTCCTATGCTTCCTGGCTGATGTTTTGGTCACTTTTGAATGCTGGCGGTGCTTTCACTCTAGTGGTAGCATGAGACGGAGTCTACAACCCACACAAGTGGCTCAGGTAGTGCAGCTCATCCAGGATGGCACATCAATGCGAGCTGTGGCAAGAAGGTTTGCTGTGTCTGTCAGCGTAGTGTCCAGAGCATGGAGGCGCTACCAGGAGACAGGCCAGTACATCAGGAGACGTGGAGGAGGCCGTAGGAGGGCAACAACCCAGCAGCAGGACCGCTACCTCCGCCTTTGTGCAAGGAGGAGCAGGAGAAGCACTGCCAGAGCCCTGCAAAATGACCTCCAGCAGGCCACAAATGTGCATGTGTCTGCTCAAACGGTCAGAAACAGACTCCATGAGGGTGGTATGAGGGCCCGACGTCCACAGGTGGGGGTTGTGCTTACAGCCCAACACCGTGCAGGACGTTTGGCATTTGCCAGAGAACACCAAGATTGGCAAATTCGCCACTGGTGCCCTGTGCTCTTCACAGATGAAAGCAGGTTCACACTGAGCACATGACAGACGTGACAGAGTCTGGAGACACCGTGGAGAACGTTCTGCTGCCTGCAACATCCTCCAGCATGACCGGTTTGGCGGTGGGTCAGTCATGGTGTGGGGTGGCATTTCTTTGGGGGGCCGCACAGCCCTCCATGTGCTCGCCAGAGGTAGCCTGACTGCCATTAGGTACGGAGATGAGATCCTCAGACCCCTTGTGAGACCATATGCTGGTGCGGTTGGCCCTGGGTTCCTCCTAATGCAAGACAATGCTAGACCTCATGTGGCTGGAGTGTGTCAGCAGTTCCTGCAAGAGGAAGGCATTGATGCCATGGACTGGCCTGCCCGTTCCCCAGACCTGAATCCAATTGAGCACATCTGTGTCATCATGTCTCGCTCCATCCACCAACGCCACGTTGCACCACAGACTGTCCAGGAGTTGGCGGATGCTTTAGTGCAGGTCTGGGAGGAGATCCCTCAGGAGACCATCCGCCACCTCATCAGGAGCATGCCCAGGCGTTGTAGGGAGGTCATACAGGCACGTGGAGGCCACACACACTACTGAGCCTCATTTTGACTTGTTTTAAGGACATTACATCAAAGTTGGATCAGCCTGTAGTGTGGTTTTCCACTTTAATTTTGAGTGTGACTCCAAATCCAGACCTCCATGGGTTGATAAATTGGATTTCCATTGATTATTTATGTGTGATTTTGTTGTCAGCACATTCAACTATGTAAAGAAAAAAGTATTTCATAAGATTATTTCTTTCATTCAGATCTAGGATGTGTTGTTTAAGTTGTTTAAAATAACACAATTTAAAAATCAGCCGATAAATCAGTATCAGCTTTTTTTGGTTCTCCAATAAACAGTATCGGTATCGGCGTTGAAAAATCATAATCGGTTGACCTCTAATTTGCACATTTATACAAAAAAATAATCTTCAAGACATTTTCAAGTCTTGCCATAGATTTTCAAGCCGCTTTAAGTCAAAACTGTCACTCAGGAACATTTACTGTCGTCTTGGTCAGCAAGTCCAGTGTATATTTGTGTTTGAGGTTATTGTCCTGCTGAAAGGTGAATTTGTCTCCCAGTGTTTGTTGGAAAGCAGACTGAACCTGGTTTTTCTCTAGGATTTTGCCTGTGCTTAGCTCTATTCCATTTCTTTATATGGATAAACCAGAGTAGTGGGACAAAGGTACGGGACGGTAGGCAGGCAGGCAGAAAGGTCAAAACCGGGAAAACTAGGAAATAGGCACTATGGACAGGACAGGAGCAAGGGGAAAAACAGGAGACAAAGGGCTGTGAGACGTGTTAACTCTGGACACATGAAAGGTAGGATGTATACGAAGGGTCCGGGGCAACAGAAGACGAACAGCAGAGGGGCTAATGATTTTGGAGATGGGAAACGGGCCGATAAACCGGGGGAAGAGTTTGCAGGATTCCACCCGGAGGAGCAGATCCCAGGTGGACAGCCATACCTTCTGCCCGAGATGATACCGGGGAGCCGGGGTCCGGTGGCGATCCGCTTGTCGTCGATACCTGGAGGTGGTCTTGAGGATGGCCGACTGGCCTCTCCAAACATCTGGGCAGAAGGTATCCCGACCTCTTTCGGCTGGGAACGATGCACCTCCCGGACCCGTTTCCCTATTCTCCAGCTGTGTGCCGTTGCACGGCACGAGGTGGGAAGGATGGTCTCAGGCTCCGGGGTAATAGCCGTGGGGCTATAACGGCGAGACAATGCATCCGGCTTGACATTCTTGGATCCTGGCCGATATGAGAGGGAGAAGTTGAACCGTGTGAACAGCAGGGCCCATTTAGCTTGCCTGGAGTTGAGGCATTTGGCGGTGCGGAGATAATCCAGATTTTTGTGGTCGGTCCATACGATGAACGGGTGTTCCGCTCCTTCCAGCCAGTGCTTCCATTCCTCCAATGCTATCTTCACTGTGAGAAGCTCACGATTTCCCACATCATAGTTTTTCTCCGTGGCGTTCAGGCGATGGGAGAAGAAGGCGCAGGGATGTAGCTTCAGGTCCAGGGCAGAAAACTAGGAAACAGGCACTATAGACAGGACAGGAGCAAGGGTAAAAACACTGGTAGGTCTGAATGAATAAAACAAACTGGCAACAGACAAATAGAGAACTTAGGTATAAATACACAGAGGATAATGGGGAAGATGGGCGACACCTGGAGGGGGTTGGAGACAATCACAAAGACAGATGAAACAGATCAGGATGTGACAGATGACAAGCATACCGATAACATGATGCAGCCACCATCATGATTAAAAATATGAAGAGTGGTACTCAGTGATGTGTTGTGTTGGATTTGCCCCTAACATAACGCTTTGTATTCAGGAGATAAAGTTAATTTCTTCCTTCTTTTCACTCTCATTTAGGTTAGTATTTTGGAGTAACTACAATGTTGTTGGTCCATCCTCAGTTTTCTCATATCACAGCCATTAAACTCTGTAACTGTTTTAAAGTCACCATTGGCCTCATGGTGAAATCCCTGAGAGGTTTCCTTCCTTTCCGGCAACTGAGTTAGAACGAAGATATAGATGTACTATTGTAAAGGGGTTGTTCCACTGGATATCTTAAGGTGAATGCACCAATTTGTAAGTCGCTCTGGATAAGAGCGTCTGCTAAATGACGTAAATGTAAATGTAAATGTAAATTACCTGTAGCTGCTGGCTGATGAAGTCACTTTGTTTCTATAGCAACATGGTCATTGTTGTCTGTCACTGAAAAAATATAGAGTAAATGGAATAATGTAATTCTAATTATAGAAAACAACCAGCTTGCTGTCAACAGTCTGAGGGTTTAAAGTTTAAAGTTTCAGATTAAAAGGTTAAAAAGAAAAATCTTAAAAATCTACCATTGCAATGTTATGGACATTAAAACTTTACTGGATTTAATGCTGTGTCAAATAGCGCCAACAGACATAACCTACAAGGCCAAAGAGAACTCAATGTAACTTGATGCGTTTGATTTTCTCCTCTGAACTCAACAATCCGTTACAAAACTCACACATGCAAATGCACACACAAAAGCTTCCAACTCATCTACCAATGCAGGCTGCCTAGCAACCTGTTGCTATAAGATACTGCTGGGACTGTCGCCATGGCGGCAGATTCTCACTCTCTCTGCAGCGTTACAACACACACACACACACACCGCACCATTTAGCTCTGCTGTGGGGAGCGTTTCATAAGTCCTTGAGCATTCCCCGGTCCAGCGAACACCTGTTGTGTACAGAATTCAAATGAGAGAGAGAGAGACACACAGAGAGACAGAAAGAGAGACAGAGAGAGAGACACACACAGAGAGAGAGACAGACACACAGAAAGAGAGAGACAGAGAGACACAGAGGCAGAGAAAGCGAGAGAGAGACAGCAGAGAGAGAGCGCTAGAGAGAGAGAAACACAGAGAGACAGAGAGAGAGAGCTAGAGGCAGAGAACCACAGAGAGACAGAGAGAGAGAGACACAGAGAGAGCAGCTAGAGACGACAGAGAAACACAGAGAGACAGACAGAGAGAGAGAGCTAGAGAGACAGAGAAACACAGAAAGAGAGAGACACACACACAGAGAGACAACAGACACACACAGAGAGAGAGACAGACACACTTGGATAGAAAGATTGAGAGAGCGACATAGATAGAAAGAGAGAAAGAGAGAGGGATAGAGAGAAACAGGGATATAAAGAACAGAGGGAGAAAGACCCATCATGATTCTACATTGTCAGATCATGGTATCAATCATGTCATTGTATCATATCATTCATTAATATGAGATGCATTGTCTTTTGGCTGATGGTGACTACAGTTTGCTTACACTGAAATGAAACCCTAGAAAGTCAGACATGTGTGTATGTATTTGCTTTAATGCTTAACTCTGACATATGACTCTAATCATTCCCTGGATGTGACACTGCAACATGCTTCACCTCAGCCTTAACTGAGGGTTATCATAACAGTGCATATGATTCACAACCATGACTCAGTGAGTAGACCACACACATACACAGAGAGGGGAAAGGGAAAGGGGGATACCTAGTCAGTTGTACAACTGAATGCCTTCAACTGAAATGTGTCTTCCTCATTTAACCCAACATTTAAATGCGTTAGATGATTAGAGTGATTAGAGTCATATGTCAGAGTTAAGCATTAAAGCAAACACATACACACACGTCTGACGTTCTAGGGTTTCATTTCAGTGTAAGCAAACTGTGCGGGGGGCTGCCTTAATCAACATCCACGTCTTCGACACCCGGGGAACAGTGGGTTAACTGCCTTGCTCAGGGGCACAACATATTTTTTACCTTGTCAGTTTGGGGATTTGATCCAGCAACCTTTCGGTTGCTGGCCCAACACTCTAACCACTAGAGGGAAGGATAAGGGAATAAAAAAGATGGAGGAGAGCAGATGTGAAGAGAGGAGAGACATGAAGAAAGGAAAGACGCAGGAGAAAAATACGAGAGAACAGGAAGCAGTGCTTGTTTTCTCTCCCAATGTTGCTATGACGACCTCTCCTCTGGATTCCTTTTCATTGTGCTACCTCTCATCCCTCATTCTCACTGCCTTTCAGCCTGCAGGGCGCGTGCATGGGTGTGTGTCTCTGTGACATGCTTTTCTGAAACTTAGTTGCTCAGCTCTCATAACCCCCTCACTTTGCCTAACAGGAATGGTTACACTTCTCCTCAGAGTGCTTCCATCCTTCCGTCCATCCAATCTTCTCTCTCTCTCTCTTTCTCTTTCTCTGCTGTCCATATTGTGCGTTATGTGATTAGGTAAGACTAGGTAAACTTAAACATTTAACACTAAACATGACATTCAATCCTGACTTGGATTAGGGTTAGATGGGTTAGGATTTAGGTTAGAGGTTTATAAAAATATATATTTATATATCTTTATTTGTATTTATAGATTTGCAGCTCTATCATACAATAAACACTCACACACCTACCGTACATAGTTCAACAAGGCTTTGCTGCTCAAACTCAGAGCAGCAAAGCCATGTTGAACAATGTATGGTAGGTGACTTGTTAGGGTTTGTTGGGAGAGAATGGAAACTTTTGTGCAATCCTATTGTCTTTTCTCCTCAATTGTCAGCAGTGGCACAGGAATGGCTGCGGGCATAAACAGTGACACAAACACACAGTCATTTTCTTTTACACACATGCAGAAGGGAGAGCGGAGGAGATATAGGAAGAGAGGGAGATGTGGAACGGTTGGAGAGAAAGGGGAGATGGAATCCGCCGCTTTACACACACACACACACACACACACACACACACTCACAGGCACACGCACCCACACACACACACACAAACACACGCACACACTCACAGGCACACGCACGCACACACACACACACACACACACACACACACACACACACACACACACACACACACACACACACACACACACACACACACAAAGGCCCACACACACACACACACACACAGGCACACGCACACACACACACAGGCACACGCACACACCCGCACAGTGCATTAAAGTTTATACAATAGCTACCAGCATTCTTCCTCTGCACGGAAGAGATGCTGAAGTCTCTGAAAGCTTCTTTGGTTTTAATAGTTCATTCTCTATGTAGCCAGCACTATCCTCCACTAGACAGCTTTTAAAAAGCAAACCAGTGAGCCAAATGGAAACTCACTGAGCCTGCAATTCAGAGGTATTAAATCATTATTATTTTATTTGGAGAGAGAAGGAGAGTAGAGACGGACAGAAACTCAGATTAAATCATCTTTGTCTTTCCTGCTCAAGCCCACTGGCTACTGAGAGAAAGAGACAAGAGAGAGAGAGAGAGAGAGGCACACACATACTGACTGAGATACAGTGGGGTTCGGGAGAGTGCAGATTCATCCTGTAGAGATCTCCCCACAGCCTCAGAGAGAGAAAAGGAGGAATATTTTAAAAAGAGAGAAATACAGAATGGGAAATACATGTGTTTTAAGGGGAGAGTGAGGAAGGATGATTTATTGTGGAGCAAGCCATTGACACAGCGAGAAAAAGACAAGCTGACTGAACATTCCAGGAGAAAAACAACGCTGACAAGATCGTGGGATAGGAAAAGAGGGACAGAAGGAGAGAGGACGGATCGAGAGATGCATGCAGTCAACCGTACTCATTCGATGGTAAGGATTATTTTTCATTCGATGGTAAGGATTATTTTTCATTCGATAGTAAGGATTATTTTTCATTCGATGGTAAGGATTATTTTTCATTCGATGGTAAGGATTATTTTTTGTGAGATGCAAATGTGTGTGTTTGTGTTCGCTAGGACATATGTCTGGGTTAGACACAGATACACTGGCACTGAGGTAAACACATGGACACACACACACACACACACACACACACACACACACACACACACACACACACACACACACACACACACACACACACACACACACACACACACACACCACACACACACACACACAGAGAGAATCAGAGCAGTAGAAGGAGAAGAGTGCCATCTGTGATGTGCCACAGTGGTGTCATCTCATTTGTGCTAACTGCTAAGACTCTGTCGTGTTTTTGTGTGTATGTGTGTGTGTGCCAGCGTGTTTGTGTTTCTGTGTATTGAAGCGATCGAGGCACCAGGCTGATGCATATCTATTTTTATTGATCAGCATCGAGCACCCTCTCTCTAACTCTCCCTCTCTTTCCCTCTCCTTTATCCCTGTCATTCCATTTTCTTTGCTCTCTCTCTCCCATACCTCCATCTCCCTCTGTCTGTCAGTACAGATAGCTTAGTTCCACTGCAGATTACTCCTTCATCCCTCCTACTGCAGTCTCAGCTACAGCCAGACAACCTCCTCTAGTCTTCTCCTTTCCTCCTCTCCCACCTTTCCTCCTCTACCTCGTTTCCTCCTCAGTAATCAAAAGGTTGTTGAATTGAATCCCCGAGCTGACAAAGTAAAAATCTGTTGTTCTGCCCCGGAATAAGGCAGTTAACCCACTGTTCCCTGGGCGCCGAAGATGTGGATGTCGATTAAGGCAGCCCCTCGCACCTCTCTGATTCAGAGGGGTTGGGTTAAATGCAGAAGACACATTTCATTTGAATACATTCAGTTGGACAACTGACTAGGTATCCTCATCTCCTCTATCTCCTTTTGATATATTCCTTTTATTTCCTTGACACATGGTCTTGTAGTCTCTCTACCCTTTTCTTTCCATTGTGTGTGTGTGTATATGTGTTTTATTTCAGACTTCCTCTGTTATCTTAACTGGTAAACACTGCCACCAGGTGGTGACTGGTCGTCATCAGTACACACTTCACAAGCACAAATATTTTCATTCATTCAAAACATAAAGTAAATAAGAAAAGAGGGGCAAAAATCAAATCAAATGTAATCCTTTGCATATGAAAAGAGACTGGAAATCAAATCAAATGGAATGGTTGAGAGTTGAAAGAACAGGAGGTACTCTCTCAACCTGTCCTTTGGCTTTCTAAATGTGTTACAAAACCTGTCCTTAACACATTATCTTCCCCGTCTCTCTCCACCGCTCTTGCTCACTCCCTCTCTCTCTCTGCCAGGTCATCTCCTTAGTGTGTACAGAGCCATGCCCAGTACACCTGTCGCCACAATGTGACAGCGACTGTCTGACCACGGAGACCATCACCTAGACAATCCACAACACTTTAGATTCCTATGGCACTGTAACCTGACAACAGCAGATACCTACAGCGCTGTAACTTGGCAACAACACTGAGTCACCTCAATCGAATTGCCACCACTGAATCGACTCCTCTGAATCAACTCCTCTCTGCTGTAAGGATGCTGAGGGTGTCAATGGTCCTACTGCAGAGGCAGCTGATCCTGTGTGTGTGGGTGTGTGTGTCCAGTGCACTAGTGGTCCATTCCCTGCCATGGAGCATCTCCTGCCCGGCAGGGTGTGTGTGTCAGATCAAGCCCTGGTTTTCCCCCCAGTCAATGTCCCGCGAGGTTCCAACTGTGGACTGTAACAACCTGTTCCTGACCCAGCTCCCCTCCCCTCTCCCCCTAGACACACACACCCTCTGTCTGCAGAGTAACCTGCTGTCTGCCTTGGAGACATCACTGTTACAGACACTCCCCAACCTCACAGAGCTGGATCTGTCTCAGAACCGCTTCAGCAGTGTCAGGACACTAACCTCAACCCAGCCCCAGACTCCCTCCCTGCGCTCCCTACTCTCCTTGCACATGGAGGAGAACCAGCTCTGGTCCCTGCCCCCTGCCGCCTTCTCTTCCCTGCCTGCCCTACAGGAGCTCTTCCTCAGCCACAACCAGCTGGCCTCCCTGGCTCCTAGAGCCTTCTCTGGTTTGGGCTCCCTGCTGCGCCTGCACCTCAACAACAACCACCTGACATCAATTGACCCCCTCTGGTTCACCACCCTGCCCTGCCTCCAGGTGCTGATGCTGGGGGGAAACCCAGTGGAGGTCCTCCCTGAACGGGGCTTCCAGGCGCTGGGGTCTCTTCGCAGCCTGGTGCTGGGGGGCATGGGGCTGAAAGGGTTGCCTGAGAGGGCCCTGGAGGGGCTGGACAGTCTGGAGAGCCTGTCCTTCTACGACAACCTCCTCACCACTGTCCCCACACACGCTCTGAGGAGGCTCCCAGGCCTGAAGTTCCTTGACCTGAATAAGAACCGTCTGAGTCTGGTTCAGACAGGGGACTTCAGGGACCTGGTCCACCTGACAGAGCTGGGTCTGAACAACATGGAGGAGCTGGTGGCCATCGAGAGGGCAGCCATGGAGAACCTGCCTGAGCTCACCAAGCTGGAGATCACCAACAACCCCCGGCTGTCCTACATCCACCCCCAGGCCTTCTTTCGGCTAAGCAGGCTCGAGAGCCTGATGCTGAACTCCAACGCTCTGACTGCTCTGCACCAACACACTGTCCTGTCTCTGCCCAGACTGAGGGAGGTCAGCCTGCACTCCAACCCCCTCCGCTGTGACTGCCTGTTTCGCTGGGTGGCTGAGGAGCACCCTCACACAGATGCCAACGCACACACAAAAACACAGATGCCACAGGCTGTGAGGTTTATCCAGCCCCAGGCCACATTGTGTTCTGAGCCTCCAGAGCTGAGGGCTCGCAGGGTGAGGGAGGTGTCAATCACAGAGATGTCAGCCTCCTGCCTCCCCCTCATCCCCCCTGGCATCCTCCCCCCCTACGTAAGGGTGAGAGAAGGGGAGAAGCTGGCCCTGCACTGTCGCGCCCTGGCAGAGCCTCAGCCCACAATCTACTGGGTCACTCCTTCTGGACAGAGACTGGGATCATCCAACAACACCCACAGCCCCAAGCCTGCATCCAGACCCTTCTCCAAGCCTGCATCCAGACCCTACTCCAAGCCTGCATCCAGACCCTACTCCAAGCCTGGATCCAGACCCTACTCCAAGCCTGGATCCAGACCCTACTCCAAGCCTGGATCCAGCCTCAACTCCAAGCCTGCATCCAGCCAGACATCCAACTACTCCTCTTACCATTCCCACTTACCCAGCCCAGCATCTGGTAATGCCTCTGTCCTCTTTTCCAGCCTCACCCCTTCCTCTCCTCCCCTCCTCTCCTCCTCTGTCTACCGGCTCCTGCCAGAGGGAACATTGGAGATCGTCATGGTGACATCCCGGGAGGCGGGTCTGTACACCTGTGTGGCTGAGAACACACTGGGGGCCGACACTCACAGTGTGACTGTAGTGGTGCAGGGGCCAGGGAGGGGGTTGAGGCAACAGATGTTGGAGGGTAGAGGATAGGGGTTAAAGAAGAGGGTTTTGAGGGAAGGGAGGTCACATGAGGGCAAGGGTCAAGACAGCAAGCATGAGGAGCAGCACACATATGAATAAAGCCTAGCTATATAAATAATGAATGATATTATACACATAATAACACACACACATACTTGCAGTACATCGTTTCCAAAGATAACGTCGCTTCCAGGGATGATTTATAGGATAGATATGGCTACCACTCTTGGCGGGGGTGCGGTTGTAGGTGGTTGTGAAGCCCGATCCTGGAGGCACGTCCTGCCGCAGTTGGGACATGTTAGGGCTGAATCTGGAGCTGCTTGTGGGAGTGGTTGGGCGCATTGGGGCCTGTAAATAGGACATATGACACAGTGGCAGTACATACAACAGTGGTGTACAGTCAGATATGTATATATTTTATATATACAGTACATTTGGAAAGTATTAAGACCCCTTTACTTTTTCCACATTTTGTTATGTTACAGCCTTATTCTTAAATTGATTAAATCGTTTTTTTCTCTAATCAATCTACACACAATACTCCATAATGACAAAACAAAATCAGGTTTTTAGAAAGTTGTAAAAATGTATTATAAAAAAAAAAACATAACATAAGTATTCAGACCCTTTACTCAGTACTTTGTTGAAGCACCTACAGCCTCGAGTCTGTAATCGCTACAAGCTTGGCACACCTGTATTTGGGGAGTTTCTCCCATTCTTCTCTGCAGATTCTCTCAGGCTCTGTCAGGTTGGATGGGGAGCGTTGCTGCACAGCTATTTTCAGGTCTCTCCAGATATGTTCGATCGGGTTCAAGTCCGGGCTTTGGCTGGGCTACTCAAGGACATTCAGAGACTTGTCACGAAGCCACTCCTGCATTGTCTTGGCTGTCTGCTTAGGGTCGTTGTCCTGCTGGAAGGTGAACCTTCACCCCAATCTGAGTGCATGAGCGCTCTGGAGCAGGTTTTCATCAAGGATCTCTCTGTACTTTTCTCCGTTCATCTTTCTCTCGATCCAGACAAGTCTCCCAGTCCCTGCTGCTGAAAAACATCCTCGCAGCATGATGCTGCCACCACCATGCTTCACCGTAGGGATGGTACCAGGTTTCCTCCAGACGTGATTCTTGGCATTCAGGCCAAAGAGTTTAATGTTGGTTTCATCAGACCAGAGAATCTTGTTTCTCATGGCCTGAGAGTCCTTTAGGTGCCTTTTGGCAAACTCCAAGCAGGCTGTCATGTGCCTTTTATTGAGGAGTGACTTTGGTCTGGCCACTCTACCATAAAGGCCTGATTGGTGGAGTGCTGCAGAGATGGTTGTCCTTCTGGAAGTTTCTCCCATCTCTGCAGAGGAACTCTGGAGCTCTGTCAGAGTGACCATCGGGTCCCCGATTGCTCAATTTGGCCAGGCGGCCAGCTTTAGGAAGAGTCTTGGTGGTGGTTCCAAACTTCTTCCATTTAAGAATGGAGGCCACTGTGTTCTTGGGGACCGTCAATGCTGCAGAAATGTTTTGGTACCCTTCCCCAGATCTGTGCCTTGACACAATCCTGTCTCAGAGTTCTACGGACAATTCCTTCAACCTCATGGCTTGGTTTTTGCTCTAACGTTCTTTGTCAACTGTGGGACCTTATATAGAATATATTATCAAAAGTGTCTAAAAACCTGTTTTTGTTTTGTCATTATGGGGTATTGTGTATAGACTGATGCGGACATTTTCCACAAAATGTGGAAAAAGGGAAGGGGTCTGAATACTTTCCGAATGCACTGTATGCATAGGCCTACACATTGACATTGTTTGAGTTTGTATAAAGAGGACACTCAAACTGTGGTACTTGCCATAGAGAAAAGAAATGGACTATTACAGGAGAGAAGTCTTACCCTCTTCACTTACACAAGGGGACAGGCATTTTCCAAACAGTGTCATTTTATCGTAGCCTATCCCTGCTTTCTTTGAGGTTTTGTAAAACTAAGTGGTTAATGTGACCAGCCCTTTCTCACTCCGCCTATTCCATCAGCTTCCTGTCACCTTGCGTTATTCTTCTATCCTACTGCCTTTACATAACATGACCTTGTTTTCCTACCCAGTGTACCACTTCTCTTTCAAATAGGATTGAGATGTATTCAATTCTATTTTGAGCTATTATTAAAAAGAAGTTGGACTGATTTATGTTGATGGTTTGTTTTCCTGTCCATATTCACTAATTCCCTTATTGCTGGAGGCAAATGAGGAGGCAGATGAGAGCAATAAATTATGCACTCTCCAAAATGGTAACAGTTGACTACATTGAATTCACAACTCAATATTTCTATCCATCTTTCTATGACAACTTAAATTCATATTTTAATCTAGAACTTTTATCTTTCTACTGGCCATGGACTGTAACAGGAATACGATCTCAGATCATTATTCCCTACATAATTAGAATGTTATGCAGAAGAGCCAGTATTTTTGTTGAAAAAGCACACAAAATAAAACAAAGACTCAGAAGATTATTACTTCTCATTGAACACAAACACAACTTAACAGAAATGATACAAGGAACTGAGCAGTTAGCATCTCAACTGGTGTTAAACTCAGTTTGGCTTCTTTATCTCTTTCTTCCTCACACAGAGGGCCTTTTGCACCTTTTACCAAGAAACAGAACTTAGCTAACAGAAAATGTCTCTTACTCAAGGCATTGATTAATTATTTTCAGAATATATTTTGTTTTAGGCCAGGAAAATGTAGTTTAAAAGATTGAACTTTTGAACTTGGAGCTAAATGTGCCAGAGCTTTTTACATTATTACAATTACAGTATAATTAAGTTTATACCATGGCGTTGTTGAATACTCGTTTCTGATTGACTTGAATGGCATTTTAAAACGTGCATTATTTCCCTATAATCAAACGTTATATTTGCACAGTAGAATTCAATGGCTGTAGTTCATTCTAACATGTTCTATGTTTAGCTGCTTTTGAAAGCAAAAGTCGAATTGAAAACATTACTGGCATTGCTGAATTCGATTTTCATAATAGCAAGCTAGTACAAATGGTTTGGTTAGCTAAACTAGCAAGTCTGTTTGTTTGTTTACCAAGGCAACTACTGTCACAATCTAGTAAACTTACTAGCTGCTTCAGTGAATGTGGAACAGGTGTATACCGGCAAATAAACACATTTCTACTGGTAAATGTGCTAAGTTATAGCCACGGAATAAAAGGGATAATCAATTCGGGGCTCTATGCATTCTCTGGAAAAAAAATGCAATGCAGTGGAAGGTTAGCTCCACTCCGCTAGGGAGTTATGGAACACATCTTCCACGTCGTTCATTATTTTCCACAGAACAAATAGCCCCTAGTTGATTATCCCTTAC
The DNA here is from genome assembly GCF_965601325.2 of Salmo salar. Classification (NCBI taxonomy): domain Eukaryota; kingdom Metazoa; phylum Chordata; class Actinopteri; order Salmoniformes; family Salmonidae; genus Salmo; species Salmo salar. The sequence continues at coordinate 98,994,517 of NC_138300.1, forward strand.
ATATGCTAGTGTGGCAGAAAATAACAAGTGAAGTAAACTAGATGCACCATCTCATACACTACATGACCAAAAGTATGTGGGCACCTGTTCGTCGAACATTTCATTTCAAAATCATGGGCATTAATATGGAGTTGGCCCCCCCTTTGCTGCTATGACAGCCTCTACTCTTCTGGGAAGGCTTTCCACTAAATGTTTGAACATTGCTGCAGGGATTTGCTTCCATTCAGCCACAAGAGCATTAGTGAGGTCGGGCACTGATGTTGGGCGATTAGGCCTGGCTCGCAGTCGGCGTTCCAATTCATCCCACAGGTGTTCTATGAGGTTGAGGTCAGGGCTCTGTGCAGGCCAGTCAAGTTCTTCTACACCGATCCTGACAAACCATTTCTGTATGGACCTCGCTTTGTGCACGGTGGCATTGTCATGCTGAAACAGGAAAGGGCCTTCCCCTAACTGTTGCCACAAAGTTGGAAGCACAGAATTGTCTAGAATGTATGCTGTAGCGTTAAGATTTCCCTTCACTGGAACTAAGGGGCCTGGCCTGAACCATGAAAAACAGCCCCAGACCATTATTCCTCATCCACCAAGCTTTACAATTGGCACTATGCATTCGGGCAGGTAGTGTTCTCCTGGCATCCACCAAACCTAGATTTGTCCATTGGACTGCCAGATGGTGAAGCGTGATTCATTACTCCAGAGAACGCGTTTCCACTACGCCAGAGTCAAATGGAGGCAAACTTTACACCACTCCATCCGACACTTGGCATTGTGCATGTTGATCTTAGGCTTGTTTGCAGCTGCTCCGCCAAGGAAACCCATTTCATGAAGCTCCCAAAAAACAGTTATTGTGCTGATGTTGCTTCCAGAAGCAGTTTGGAACTCGGTAATGAGTGTTGCAACCGAGGACAGACGATTTTTACCCGCTACACCAGGGCTGCCCAACCCTCTTCCTGGAGATCTACCATCCTTGGACTGAACACCTACAGGACAGTAGATCTCCAGGAAGAGGGTTGGGCAGCCTGCGCTACACGCTTCAGCACTCGGCGGTCCCATTCTGTAAACTTGTGTGGCCTACCACTTCGCGGCTGAGCCATTGATGCTCCTAGACGTTTCCACTTTACAATAACAGCACTTACAGTTGATCGGGGAAGCTCTAGCAGGACCCAATTGGCCTAGTGTCGTCCGGGTTAGGGTTTGGTTGGGGTAGGCCGTTATTGTAAATAAGAATTTGTTCTTAACTGACTTGCCTAGTTAAATAAAGGTCAAATAAAAATATAAAGATTCAATCACTGCCATTCGCTACACAACCACAGGGTGGTGCTATTTGCTTCCGGTTCAGCAGCATCTTATTTTCTTGAATAGTCAGACAAGACAGATCATGTATTAGATAGATAGAACAACATTGTCCCAAGTCTTGATGATTAGTTGAATCAAGGTGTGTTAGTGCTGGGCTAAAACAAAAACCTACACACCCTTTAGTACTTTAGGACTGGAGGAGAAGAGGACTGAATGATGATTGGCTGACAGCCGTGGTATATCAGACAAGTCAACAAGGCAACTCAGTTAAGAACAAATTCTTATTTACAATGACGGCCTACCAAAAGGCCTCCTGCGGGGACTGGGGCCAGGATTAAAAATATAAATAAATTAAATAAAAATATAGGACAAAACACACATCACGACAAGAGAGACAACACTACATAAAAGAGAGACCTAAGACAACACAGCAACACATGACAACACAGCATAGTAGCAACACAACATGACAACAACATGGTAGCAACACAACATGGCAGCAGTACAACATGGTAGCAGCACAACATGGTAGCAGCACAAAACAGGTTACAAACATTATTGGGCACAGACAACAGCACAAAGGGCAAGAAGGTAGAGACAACAATACATCACACAAAGCAACCACAACTGTCAGTAAGGGTGTCCATGATTGAGTCATTGAATGAAGAGATTGAGATAAAACTGTCCAGTTTTAGTGTTTGTTGCAGCTTGTTTCAGTCGCTAGATGCAGCGAATTGAAAAGACGAGCGACCCAGGGATGTGTGTGCTTTGGGGACCTTTAACAAAATGTGACTGGCAGAACGGGTGTTGTATGAGGAGGTTGAGGGCTGCAGTAGGTATCTCAGATAGCGGAGAGTGAGGCCCAAAATAGTTTTATAAATAAGCATCAACCAGTGGGTCTTGCAACGGGTATACAGAGATGACCAGTTTACAGAGGAGTATAGAGTACAGTGATGTGTCCTATAAGGAGCATTGGAGGCAAATCTGATGGCAGAATGGTAAAGAACATCTAGCCGGTCAAGCGCACACTTACCTGCCGATCTATAAATTAGGTCTCCGTAATCTATCATGGGTAAGAAGGTCATCTGAATCAGGGTTAGTTTGGCAGCTGGGGTGAAAGAGGAGTGATTACGATTGAGGAAACCAAGTCTAGATTTAACTTTAGCCTGCTGCTTTGATATGTGCTGAGAGAAGGACAGTGTACCGTCCAGCCATACTCCCAAGTACTTGTATGAGGTGACTACCTCAAGCTCTAAACCCTCAGAGGTAGTAATCACACCTGTGGGGAGAGGGGCATTCTTTTTACCAAACCACATGACATTTGTTTTGGAGGTGTTCAGAACAAGGTTAAGGGCAGAGAAAGTTGGACACTAAGAAAGCTTTGTTGTAGAGCGTTTAACACAAAATCTGAGTATAAGACTATCATCTGCATATAAATGGATGAGAGAGCTTCCTACTGCCTGATCTATGTTGTTGATGTAAATTGAGAAGAGCGTGGGGCCTAGGATTGAGCCTTGGGGTACACCCTTGGTGACAGGCAGTGGCTGAGACAGCAGATGTTCTGACTTTATACACTGTACTCTTTGAGAGAGGTGGTTAGCAAACCAGGACAAAGACCACACAGAGACACCAATACTCTTTAGCCGGCCCACAAGAATGGAATGCCCTACCGTATCGAAAGCTTTGGCCAAGTCAATAAAAATAGCAGCACAACATTGCTTAGAATCAAGGGCAATGGTGACATTATTGAGGACCTTTGAGGTTGCAGTGACACATCCATAACCTGAGTGGAAACCATATTGCATACCATAGAGAATACTATAGACATCAAGACAGCCAGTAAGTTAATTATTGACAAGTTTTCCAACACTTTTGATAAACAGGGCAAAATAGAAATAGGCCAATAACAGTTAGGATCAGCATGATCTCCCCCTTTAAATAAAGGACGAACCCGTGGCTGCCTTCCAAGCAATGGGAACCTCCCCAGAGAGGAGAGACAGGTTAAAAAGGTCAAAGGGGCAGCAACCTGAAAGAAGAAAGGGTCTAGACCATCTGACCTAGATGGTTTTGGGGGGTCAAGTTTAAGGAGCTCCTTTAGCACCTCTGACTCAGTGACCTCCTGCAGGGAGAAACTTTGTAGCGACGCAGAGCAAAAAGAGGCAGGAGCATCGGGGCTAGTCGCATTAGAAGGGGTGGGAGATGAGGAAATGTTGGACGGGCAAGGAGGCATGGCTGAGTCAAATAGGAATCCTGACTTAATGAAGTGGTGATTAAAGAGCTCAGCTATTTGCTTCTTGTCAGTAACAACCAGTTCATCAACTTTAAGGGACATGGGCAGCTGTGAGGAGGAGGGTTTATTCTCCAGGTCTTTAATCATTTTCCAGAACTTCTTGGAGTGAGACCCAAAGAGAGAGAACTGCTCCTTAAAGTAACTAACTTTGGCCTTCCGGATAGCCTGAGTATTTCTAATTTGCCTGAACGAGAGCCAGTCCGCCTGAGTATACGTGTGCCGAGCCTTTCGCCAAATGCAATTCTTGAGGTGGAGAAACTCTGCAAGATCACGGTCGAACCAGGGGCTGAACCTGTTTAAAATTATAATTTTCTTTATGGGGGCATGTTTCTTAACAATACCACTGAAAACATTAAAAAAGAAGGTCCAACCATCTTCGACAGAGGGGATCAAGCTGATTTTATACCAATTTACAGAGGCCAGGTCATGAAGGAAGGCTTGCTCATTAAAGTTTTTTACCAAGCATCTATGACAAATCAGGACAGGTCGTTTCACTGAGCAGCCATTACAAACACAGGCTGTAAAACAGTGATCACTAAGGTCATTACAGAAAACACTAGACTGACACCTATCAGGATTATTTGTGTGTCAAGAGTCAATGTGCAGCAGGTGGGACGGAGTCAGGCGCAGGACACCGAGAATGAGTAATAAAGGTCTTTACTCAACAAAACAACAAAATATTCCACGTAGGGAAACAAACTCAGCTCACAAACATACGCGACAGCTTAACACAGAACAAACACGCACAAAACCAATGGGGAAACCAGAGGGTTAAATAGGGAACAATAATTAAGAAATGGAAATCAGGTGTGTACAATGAAGACAAAACAAATGGAAAAAGAAAACGTGGATCAGTGGCAACTAGAAAACCGGTGACGACAACCGCCGAACGCCGCCCGAACAAGGAGAGGCGGAAGTCGTGACATTGTGTGGATAACATTGAGGAGTGTAGCCTTTTCTGGGTGTTTGGAATCATACCTTGTGGGATTGGTAATAATCTGAGAAATATTTAGGGAGTCCCATTGCTTTAGGACTTGGTAAGGTGGTTTAAGCACGTCCCAGTTTAGGTCAACTAGCAGGACAAATTCAGACTTAGTGTAAGGGGCCAGGACAGATCTTAGGGCAGGTAGGGTGCAGGCCGGTGCTGATTGAGGACGATAACACCCAGCAACAGTCAACAAAGAGCTATTTGAAAGTTTAATGCTGAAAACCAAAAAATCAAATTTTTGGGGAAAGACTTGGTGGAGACAACCGAGCACAGGTGATCCTTGGTAAAGATTGCCACTCCCCCACCTTTGGAAGATCTGTCTTGCAGAAAAAGGTTATAACCAGAAAGGTTAACATCAGTATTCAAAACACTCTTCCTTAACCACGTCTCAGCAATGACCAACACATCTGGATTGGAGCTACCGTCGCGGGACGGTTGCGCTAATGTAGGCTAATGTGATTAGCATGAGGTTATAAGAAACAAAAACAATTCCCAGGACATAGACATATCTGATATGGGCAGAAGACTTACATTCTTGTTAATATAACTGCACTGTACAATTTACAGTAGCTATTACAATGAAAGAATACCATCCTATTGTTTGAAGAGATTGCACAATTATGAACTTGAAAATGTATTAATAAACCAATTTGGGGCAGTCTTGATACATCATTTTAAACAGATATGAAATGGTTCATTGGATCAGTCTAAAACTTTGCACATACACTGCTGACATCTAGTGGCCAAAATCTAAATTGTGCCTGGGCTGGAAGAATAAAGTATGGCCTTTCTCTTGCATTTCAAAGATGATGGTACAAAAACAATCTTTGTATTATCTTTTACCAGATCTAATGTGTTATATCCTCCTACAATAATTTCAAATTTCCACAAACTTCAAAGTGTTTCCTTTCAAATGGCATCAAGAATATGCATATCCTTGCTTCAGGTCCTGAGCTACAGGTAGTTAGATTCTGGTATGTCATTTTAGGCGAGAATTGAAAAAAAGGGTCCGCTCCTTAAGAGGTTTTAACGTGCAGAAAACCCAGGCTTTTACGAGAGCAGAAATCAGTGAAGCAGATATCAGAGCACAAGTCAGAATTGGGGCTAGCAAAAGGAGATGGAAACGTGCATGTACACCCTGGCCCAACAGAGCTCTGCCGTGTTGATTTATGACATTCTAATGTGCATTAGATAGCAACAAGATCATATTGTACAGTAATTTCATCAGGTAACAGGAATACAGAGCAGGCGAGAGGTGGTTAGAATAGGATGGGAGGCCAAAAGTCTGTGTTACCAATAGAGTCAGAGTCCCGAGTGTAGGAAAAAACATAGTCTGTCCCACGGTTGGGTAAACAAGAAAGTTCATAGTCAACAAAGTATGCAGATGTCATGAGGCAAATAGCAAAATTCACAAGAAAAAATATATAACGACTTGGGGTTAGCCATTGTAAGTTCAGAGTTACTCGCCTCAACAGTGCCTGTGTGCTGAGGGCGAGCGAAAGATCGGGAGAGGGGGGGAGTGTGGTGGGGGTACCTGTACCAGACAGGGGGAGACAATCCAGGGCAGATGTTGAACAGATCGCCAGGTGGAATCCAAGCAGCAGTGCAGCAGGCAACGGGAGTAGGTGTCACACCCACTCTCGTCACGACTCCCGACCCCTACATGTTCATTACTATGGGACAGTTGGAGATGGAATTTGAATATTGAAACAATGTTGCAAATGTCGTAGAGACGGACAGCAAGGTTTATACAAATCTCTGCTGTTGAAAACTAAATGTTAGTCTAAAATAAATGTGAGATAATGTCTAGATGCTTTTTATAGTGGAGATCCCTTTTGCCCATGTGCTTAACTACAGATAAATCTGACAGGAGAGTTTGAGTGATGTTGGACAGAGGATCTCGAAATCTCTGAGCAAGAAACACTTGGACAAACTTTAAAAAAACGAATGTTTGCCTATTTTCTGGCAATTGAGCTGTTATTATGTGCCAGATGTTAAGACTATGAACAGCATTATGAATGTCCATTTGCGAGATTGATTTGTCATTTCAATAGGCATAGACAACAGACTAAAAATCTGGGTTAATCATTCTAATTCAACTTTGCCATGGTTTGCTTAGCTAGATGCAGGTAGCCTATGATAGGCCTACGTCTCATTTAAGATAGTCTACAGTAGCCTAGGCAAGATTTAGTTAACAATTTAGAAGTTTGTTTAGTTCAAATTGACAGACTAATTTAGTCAAAATGAATAGCGAGGTGATTTAGATGTAAGAAGTGCCTGTGTTTCCCAATAGACTGCTGGAATGGGCTGCTGAGGATGGGGTTGTAATTTAAATCACTGAATTCAATATTAATAATATGTACACTACAGTTCAAAAGTTTGGAGTCACTTAGAAATGTCCTTGTTTTTGAAAGAAAAGCACATTTTCTGTCCATTAAAATAACAGCAAATTGATCCGAACTACAGTGTAGACATTGTTAAAACTGGAAACGGCTGATTTTTTATTGAATATCTACATAGACATACAGAGGCCCATTATCAGCAACCATCACTCCTGTGTTCCAATGGCACGATGTTAGCACAGCTGAAAACGGTTGTCCTAATTAAAGAAGCAATAAAACTGGCCTTCTTTAGACTAGTTGGGTATCTGGAGCATCAGCATTTGTTTGATTGCAGGCTCAAAATGGCCAGAAACAAAGCACTTTCTTCTGAAACTCATCAGTCTATTCTTGTTCTGAGAAATGAAGGCTATTCCATGCGAGAAATTGCCAAGAAACTGAAGATCTCGTACAAACGCTGTGTACTACTCCCTTCACAGAACAGTGCAAACTCTGTGAAGGGACGCGGCATCCTTAGCCGCGTCCTCAGAGCATGCTCAGACCAGCTGGCTGGTGTGTTTACGAACATATTCAACCAATCCCTATCCCAGTCTGTTATCCTCACATGCTTCAAGATGGCCACCATTGTTCCTGTTCCCAAGAAAGCTAAGGTAACTGAACTAAATGACGATTGCCCCATTGCACTCACTTCTGTTATCATGAAGTGCTTTGAGAGACTAGTCAAGGACCATATCACCTCCATCCTACCTGATACCCTAGACCCACTCCAATTTGCTTATTGCCCCAATAGGTCCACTGACGATGCAATCGCCATCACACTGCGAGGTCAGTACAGGTACATCAAAGCTGGGACTGAGAGACTGAAAAACAACTTCGATCTCAAGGCCATCAGACTATTAAACAGCCATCACTAACATAGAAAGGCTGCTGCCAACATACAGACTCAAATCTCTGGCCACTTAAATAAACTGACTTAATAAAGGTATCACTCGTCACTTTAAATAATGCCACTTTAAAAGAATGTTTACACATCCTACATTATTCATCTCATATGTATATACTGTATTCTACACCATCTACTGCATCTTGCCTGTGCCGCATGGCATCGCTCATCCATATATTTATATGCACATATTCTTATTCAGCCCTTTACATTGTGTTTATTTGTGTGTATAAGGTAGTTGTTGTGAAATTGTTAGATTACTTGTTAGATATTACTGCATAGTCGGACCTAGAAGCACAAGAATTTCGCTACACTCGCATTAACATCTGCTAACCATGTGTATGTGACCAATAAGATTTGATTTGATTTGAGACCACACTACCTGCTGAGAGAGTTTTCATCTGTATTCTTTGTAGCTGTTTACATACCACCACAGTCAGAGGCTGGCACTAAGACAGCATTGAATGAGCTGTATTCCGCCATAAGCAAACAAGAAAACGCTCACCCAGAGGCGGCGCTCCTAGTAGCCAGGGACTTTAGTGCAGGGAAACGTAAATCTGTTTTACCAAATTTCTATCAGCATGTTAAAAGTGCAACCAGAGGAAAAAGAACTCTGGACCACCTATACTCCACACACAGAGAGGCATACAAAGCTGTCCCGAGCCCTCAATTTGGCAAATCTGGCCATAATTCTATCCTCCTGATTCCAGTTTACAAGCAAAAATTAAAGCAGGAAGCACCAGTAAGTAGATCAATAAAAAAGTGGTCAGAGGAAGCAGATGCTAAGCTACAGGACCGTTTTGCTAGCACAGACTGGAATATGTTCCAGGAGTCCTCCAATGGCATTGAGGAGTACACCACATCAGTCATTGGCTTCATCAATAAGTGCATCAATGACGTCGTCCCCACAGTGACCGTACGTACATACCCCAACTAGAAGCCATGGATTACAGGCAGCATCCGCACTGAGCTAAAGGCTAGAGCTGTCTCTTTCAAGGAGCGGGACTCTAACCTGGAAGCTGATAAGAAGTCCTGCTATGTCCCCCGACGAACCATCAAACAGGCAAAGCGTCAATACAGGACTAAGATGGAATCGTACTACACCGGCTCTGACGCTCGTCGGATGTGGCAGGGCTTGCAAACCATTACAGACTACAAAGGGAAGCACAGCCGAGAGCTGCCCAGTGACACGAACCTACCAGACGAGCTAAACTACTTCTATGCTTGCTTCGAGGCAAATAACACTGAAACATGTATGAAACATGTATGAAACATGTATGAGAGCATCAGCTGTTCCGGACGACTGTGTGATCACACTCTCCGCAACCGATGTAAGACCTTCAAACAGGTCAACATTCACAAGGCCACAGGGCCAGATGGATTACCAGGACGTGTACTGCGAGCATGCGCTGACCAACTGGCACTGACATCTTCAACCTCTCCCTGTCCGAGTCTGTAATACCAATATGTTTTAAGCAGACCGCCATAGTTCCTGTGCCCAAGAATACTAAGGTAACCTGCCTAAATGACTACCAACCCGCAGCACTCACGTCTGTAGCCATGAAGTACTTTGAAAGGCTGGTCATGGCTCACATCAACACCATTATCCCAGAAACCCTAGACCTACCATAATTTGCATACCGCCCCAACAGAACCACAGATGATTCAATCTCAATTGCACTCCACACTGCCCTTTCCCACCTGGACAGAGGAGTACCTATGTGAGAATGCTATTCATTGACTACAGCTCAGCATTCAACACCATAGTGCCCTCAAAGCTCATCAATAAGCTAAGGACCCTGGGACTAAACACCTCCCTCTGCAACTGGATCCTGGACTTCCTGACGGGCCGCCCCCAGGTGGTAAGGATAGGTAACAACACATCCGCCACGCTGATCCTCAACACAGGGGCCCCTCAGGTGTGTGTGCTCAGTACCCTCCTGTACTCCCTGTTCACTCATGACTGCATTGCCAGGCACGACGCCAACACCATCATCAAGTTTGCTTTTGACACAAGTGGTAGGCCTGATCACCAACAACGATGAGACAGCCTATAAGGAGGAGTTCAGATACCTGGTCGTGTGGTGCCAGGACAACAACCTCTCCCTCAACGTGATCAAGACAAAGGAGATGATTGTGGACTACAGGAAAAAAAGGACCGAGCACGCCTCCATTCTCATCGACGGGGCTGAAGTGGAGCAGGTTGAGAGCTTCAAATTCCTTGGTGTCCACATCACCAACAAACTAACATGCTACAATCATACCAAGACAGTCGTGAAGAGGGCACGACAAAACATATTCCCCCTCAGGAGACTGAAAATATTTGGCATGGGTCCTCAGATTCTCAAAAGGTTCTACAGCTGCACCATCGAGAGCATCCTTACTGGTTGCATCACTGCCTGGTGTGGCAACTGCTCGGCCTCCGACCACAAGGCACTACAGAGGGTAGTGCGTACGGCCCAGTACATCACTGGGGCCAAGCTTCCTGCTATCCAGGACCTCTATACCAGGCAGTGTCAGAGGAATGCCCTAAAAATTGTCAAAGACTCCAGCCACCCTAGTCATAGACTGTTCTCTCTGCTACCGTATGGCAAGCGGTACCGGAGCATCAGGTCTAGGTGCAAGAGGCTTCTGAACAGCTTCTTCCCCCAAGCCATAAGACTCCTGAACATCTAGTCAAATGGCTACCCAGACTATTTGCAATGCCCCGTCCCCCCCCCCCCACCCCCTCTTTACACCACTGCTACTCTCTGTTGTCATCTATGCATAGTCACTTTAATAACTCTACCTACATGTACATACTACCCCCTTACCAGGACTTTTGAGCTTCCACTATGTTTTTCTATGAGAAAACATGAATAATTACACATTATGTAATGTTATCTTCTAGAGAAAGAGTCAATTAAATAAAATCCATATCAATATTTATTGTGAGTATGCCCTTTATATTGTTATTTAGACAAAACATACCTGTCCTCTGGTATTGGTGTCATTTCCACCACTGAGGACAAATTCCTCATTAATAAAGTTTTGTCAAGAGAATGTTAACTTAGTTACCATGGAAACTTATTGTGACACTGAAGCACATGGCTGCAGCAGACAGTTGTTACTGAAGTGATGTCCAGAAATGTATGAAAAATCTAGGTAAATATTGCTTGTGTAAAGAATATTTTTATTATCAGTCATTTCCAAACAGGCTATAATTTATTTAATTTGTGGTAGAATTTAGATTTTTAAAATATATTTTATGTACTTAGTATAAACTATATGCTAGCTGTAATACTAGCCAAAGCATGCTAAGCAGTCTGTCATTTTTCTCCAAAAACAATAGAAGTGTCATTTCCATCACGGTCACTGTGGTGGAAATGACAGAACATGGTGGAAATGACAAAAATCCATTATGTTATTACTTTAGGGTTATTTAATAACTTTAGGGTTATTTAATCATGTTTTAAATTAATTTAATCTATAAAATGCTCCAAGGTGTGCACAATTGGAAAACTTAAGTAGTATTTTTCTTTGTCTTTAGAAGATACCACATAAAACAGCACAGGGGTCACAGACAGAAACAAAATAAAACATGATCCTATACGATACCAGGAACATCTGCAAAATGTTCAGGGAGAGATGCTGGAAGAAAAAAGACAAGGGAGAAGTGAAATCTATCTCTGAGCTTACAAAGCGAGAACAAAGAAGCAAGAGATGGCAATGGAAATGCAACCAACGGAATAGAAGACAGACTTTAAAGAGAACAGTTGAAATGGAGACCTACCTATCAGGCAACACACCACCTCAGTCACCAGATAACTTGCAGCCAGAACATGAGGCCATCATACCTGCCCTTAACTTACCTGCCCCTGATGCATGCCCTGATACCCCTTCCTCATCATCTGCAACAGGAATGAGAAGTCGAATACTTGTTGGAAGGAAAAAGGTTGGAAGAGGTCGCTCAAAAACATAGAGATCTTTGCATGACAAATGTCAAACTTGATAAAGCTTAACGGAAAACTGAGAAATGCAAAAAATGGTATAATCAACTGATGAAAAAAATGGAGAGACAATATTCCCCAAATACAAAACAGAAAATGAAGGGAACTCCGAAGGACTTGAGAAGGATTTTATAGTTTATTGTTTGATGCTGGTGAGCAGACATGGTGGTTTGAGTGGAAAAACAAAGCTGAAGAGAGAGAAAATGAAAAACAGAGGGAAACATGGAGAAGTTCACCGTACATTTGACAGTTAAAGGAAAGGTGTGTGGCACACTGCATATTCTACTGGAGGACTTCAATCCAAATGATTGAAATAGAAGTTAGGGAAACACGTGTACAACATTTGACACCAATACTCCAAACTGAGAGAATTCAAAGAGAATCTGCAGAAAGAGGAGATCATCGTGCATATTGACTTCGCAGAGAACTCGGGTGCAACTTTCACTGGGGATGTCCCCCCCACACTCTGAAATTGCATTTTTGTTCCCCTCCAGTTTTATCATTGGAATGTGATACAAAATGAGGCAACGGTGTGCTTTAGGACCATGCAGATGCCTCCGAGTGGTCGGATAGGCTGTTTGGAGTGTTTATCCGACTGAATAAAACAAATTATAATTATTATTCCCCCCCAACTTCTAAAACCAAAGTTGCAACCCTGAGAAACTACCTGTGTAAATAGACCAGTGAAATCCAGGCAGTTCACTTTGGTGATTCATCACAAGCAGGTGCCCTCCACACCTGTGTTGGGTATACCACAAATGACTCAGTCACTTCGCTCACTGAGCTCTTCTATGTGGATGACCCCTCTGCAATCTGGGCGGATGACACCTCTCTCAAAAAACTTAGCCTACCTTGAGCTCTGCCCATCGGCTACTTTTGGAATTTTACTTTGTCTTTAATTAATGAAATGTTTAACAATGGTTGTTGTTCAAAAAGTTTTCAATAAAATATTGTTTTCATACGTTTTTTTTTTTTACATAAATGTCATTTCCACCACATCCATATTTTTTAGGTAAATTAGTATATTATGTATAATTACATTGATTTGTTTTAGATTGGGAAATCATATTGTTATCATAATCGCTCAAAAAGGTTGTGTGGAAATATCTTATTTATTATGATAAATAAATGTTTTCAGCTGCCACAAAGGCAAGTTTATACATTCAGGCGTTGTGTTGAATTATTCATCTGAGTAAAACCTTAAAAAGCACTTAAAATAATACTCAATGCAAGTTAATGTACAAATGTATAAGAAATGTGTTATAAATTAATTGTATGATATTTCATTTTCAACTAACATTGATGTTTAATGATGTGATGTAAATTACATGTCTATGGCTGTCTGAGAAAAAAATATAAATTCCTGAAAAGTACGATCGCAGCCATTATCAAAAATTATTTCTAGACAATTATAATACTGGTAAAATGGTGTTTCAACACATTTTAATTTCTGAAAGCTTGCAGGGCCAAAGAGCCCGAAGTTGCAGAATCACCCAACTATAAATGTTAAAAAGTTGCCAAGACCTGCACGCGTGCTGCGCTGTCTCCTCACTGCAGCGTTCAAATGCTTGTCAGAACAAGGAAACTTCCGACTTGCTACCTGGTCGACATAAACTGCATGCTGCAGTGCTCTCTCAGCGCATCCACACACACCTTAGACCCTCCCCACCACTCACTCAGCAACAGCCTGCCTCACTGCGTGATAGTCTCCAGCAGACGGTCACAGTGAAATACACTGCTCAAAAAAATAAAGGGAACCCTTAAACAACACATCCTAGATCTGAATGAAAGAAATAATCTTATTAAATACTTTTTTCTTTACATAGTTGAATGTGCTGACAACAAAATCACACAAAAATAATCAATGGAAATCCAATTTATCAACCCATGGAGGTCTGGATTTGGAGTCACACTCAAAATTAAAGTGGAAAACCATACTACAGGCTGATCCAACTTTGATGTAATGTCCTTAAAACAAGTCAAAATGAGGCTCAGTAGTGTGTGTGGCCTCCACGTGCCTGTATGACCTCCCTACAACGCCTGGGCATGCTCCTGATGAGGTGGCGGATGGTCTCCTGAGGGATCTCCTCCCAGACCTGGACTAAAGCATCCGCCAACTCCTGGACAGTCTGTGGTGCAACGTGGCGTTGGTGGATGGAGCGAGACATGATGTCCCAGATGTGCTCAATTGGATTCAGGTCTGGGGAACGGGCGGGCCAGTCCATAGCATCAATGCCTTCCTCTTGTAGGAACTGCTGACACACTCCAGCCACATGAGGTCTAGCATTGTCTTGCATTAGGAGGAACCCAGGGCCAACCGCACCAGCATATGGTCTCACAAGGGGTCTGAGGATCTCATCTCGGTACCTAATGGCAGTCAGGCTACCTCTGGCGAGCACATGGAGGGCTGTGCGGCCCGCCAAAGAAATGCCACCCCAAACCATGACTGACCCACCGCCAAACCGGTCATGCTGGAGGATGTTGCAGGCAGCAGAACGTTCTCCACGGCGTCTCCAGACTCTGTCACATGTGCTCAGTGTGAACCTGCTTTTATCTGTGAAGAGCACAGGGCGCCAGTGGCGAATTTGCCAATCTTGGTGTTCTCTGGCAAATGCCAAATGTCCTGCACGGTGTTGGGCTGTAAGCACAACCCCCACCTGTGGACGTCGGGCCCTCATACCACCCTCATGGAGTCTGTTTCTGACCGTTTGAGCAGACACATGCACATTTGTGGCCTGCTGGAGGTAATTTTGCAGGGCTCTGGCAGTGCTCCTCCTGCTCCTCCTTGCACAAAGGCGGAGGTAGCGGTCCTGCTGCTGGGTTGTTGCCCTCCCACGGCCTCCTCCACGTCTCCTGATGTACTGGCCTGTCTCCTGGTAGCGCCTCCATGCTCTGGACACTACGCTGACAGACACAGCAAACCTTCTTGCCACAGCTCGCATTGATGTGCCATCCTGGATGAGCTGCACTACCTGAGCCACTTGTGTGGGTTGTAGACTCCGTCTCATGCTACCACTAGAGTGAAAGCACCGCCAGCATTCAAAAGTGACCAAAACATCAGCCAGGAAGCATAGGAACTGAGAAGTGGTCTGTGGTCTCCTCCTGCAGAGCCACTCCTTTATTGAGGGTGTCTTGCTTATTGCCTATAATTTCCACCTGTTCTCTATCCCATTTGCACAACAGCATGTGAAATTTATTGTCAATCAGTGTTGCTTCCTAAGTGGACAGTTTGATTTCACAGAAGTGTGATTGACTTGGAGGTACATTGTGTTGTTTAAGTGTTCCCTTTATATTTTGAGCATAATATATATATTTATGTTAAATGCTATGGCGGCCTTGATGTGACTAAGAAGTAGCCCGCAACCAATACATTTTCAACCGCGACAATGTTTTCAAAGTAGCCCAATTTCAGAAAAACTGCCGAAATGTCAATCCTGTTTCCGTCCATTTCCCGCAGTTTCAACCAAAAAAAAAGGAAATCGTATTTTTGATAACGCCCGCCTGAAAGACAGACACTTGACGTTGACTGATACGTGTTGGGTGAAGGTTGTTGTTTGTAGTATGTCTATCATTTGTTTGGTGTATTGTTTTATGTAATAGGCTACTGTAGCCTTCACTACATCGCTCAATGTTATGTAAACAAAACAATTTCCCCCAGTAGTTAGAATTGAGTGAATATTAATGCGCATGGATGCTGTTGTACTACTGCTTATTGTTTAGGCGTAGATGCGTGTCAGGTAACGTTAAGCTTGCTAGCGTTCTTACTCATCTATTTAATTGTGGTGTTATTTGAGGTAGCCTAGGAACAACGATGCATTTATTCGATGAGGATGTATGTATATGAATGTGCGTCATAAAGCTACAGCTATCCCTGTTTTGACAGTGCAATTTTCTCAATGTAGTTTTGTATTAAATAAAACAATGTGACTGTAAATTAAATGACGTCTTCATGACCGCCATTGCATGGTTTTCTATTTTTACAGTGTGTTTCTTATTGAAGCAGGTCTAATGGAAGACCATCAATCAGGTGATCTGCCCAGGAAGCAGAGGACTGTAGCCCAGCCGTCAAACCCAAGATCCATGTCTGTCCTCCCTCAGCCAGGCAACTCCCACCAGCCCAGCACATGGCTCCATACCCAAAGCAGGACACCCCACCATCCTGAGACCAGAGCTTATCCCAGGAGACCCCATACAGCTATGGCTCCATCCTCCCAGCAGCCTCCACTCAACACCAGGCAGGTCCGACCTCCAAAAACAGCTCCAACAACCAGGCAGGTCCAGCAGCCAATGACGGCTCCAAAAACCAGGCAGGTCCGGCAGCCAAAGACGGCTCCCACAACAAGTCCGGTCCGGCAGCCAAAGACGGCTCCCACAACAAGGCAGGTCCGGCAACCAAATACAGCTCCCACAACAAGGCAGGTCCGGCAACCAAATACGGCTCCCACAACAAGGCAGGTCCGGCAAGCAAAGACGGCTCCAACAACCAAAAACATCTAAAACCCAGAACCAGAGGGCTTCCAGTGCCCATAAGGTTAAATCCCCTTGTGCCCAGCAGAAGCAGCCCAGAGTACCCAGGCCTGGGGGCTCTGTCCAACCTGTGACCACTAATGTCAAGCCCCAACTGAGATCCCAGCCCCAGAGACCATATACACGGTCCCAGCACAGACACCAGCCACAGGCCCAGTGTCCACAGCCCTATTCCATCAAAATTCGATCCTCCACATGAAGCTCAGGTAAGACTCCCACCTGCCATTCAACCAAACCTAAGTCTTCCATTCTACCTAAATCTAATTCGCCCAAAACTGCCAACCTCATTTCCGGCACAACGCCTGGAAC
Organism: Salmo salar; assembly: GCF_965601325.2. NCBI lineage: Eukaryota > Metazoa > Chordata > Actinopteri > Salmoniformes > Salmonidae > Salmo > Salmo salar. The sequence goes on from NC_138300.1 coordinate 99,011,195, forward strand.
ATGCCCCCATGACACCAACCTCAGACTCCCTGCCCCCCCCCCCCCCCCCAGTCCTATGAAAACATTATGATCTGTGATCACTTCCTGCTGGGGTACTGCCCCAAGAGTGAGAGGTGCCACCTGTACCACACGCAGTACCCCTTCCACTGGCAGCTGAAGAGGACTGACACCCCAGATTGGGTCAGCCTGGAACCCAGCTCCCAGCTGAAAGCAGAACGTTGGTTCTGTGACCCGGATAAGGAAAGGGTCTACCTGACACATGGGTGAGTGAGTGGCACTAGGTAGATGTTGCCCCCCACCACAGATCTTCAGATGACCCTGGCCTATATCCCGATTTCTAACCATGAGAAAATGTCTGGCCCTGTATCAATGGTAAGGGGCAACTTCTACGTTATCAGAGTGGGTATAGTTAACAGACTTGGTTTAATTACTTGAGGTTGGAGCTTGCAGCTTAAGGATTATTCCATTGGTTCCTTTAAAATGGGTAGCGGTAATGGTAATGTTATGTGAAGTAATGTTAAGTCTTTCCTCTCTTATTAATCATTCACATTTGAAAAGAAAATAACTACTCCCTCAGACAGCTCTTCTTCTAGGACTCTCAAGGACCAACTCTGCCTGAACTTCGTCTTGCTGATGGTGGAGAATTCCACTGTGTACAGCCAAGTCAGGAGGCTGTCCAACACCACTGGCCGTCCAACACCACTGGCCCAGAGCTGAACCCTCACTTCCCAACACAGTGGCGCTTCTTCTGGGAATCTGACTATGGCTGGGAAGCCTATGGAGAAGTGTGTCCCACCCACCAAACTGAGTTCTCCCTCTTGTGGGGTTTTTACTTGTTTGGTGTGAGGAAGTGAAAGCCTACTGGCCATCTCAAATTTGACAAAGCGATTTTCATTTGTTTAGAGAAGTTGTTCTTAGCCCTCAGTCTGTAGATGGCTTTCCTGTCCTCCTTTCCTTGATGACCCCAGATGGATTAAATGGATTGCTAGAACATGTCCTGACCTTTGAAGTGACCTATGACTCCTTTGGAGTAGATTGACCCTAATAACAGATACTGGATCAGCTATTTAAGCAAATGTCTACTGGATAATTTCAGGACTAGGGCTAGGAAAATCTGTTTCTAGATCTGTGGTTTGGGGCTGACTTCATCCTCCTCCTCTGTACCACCTAGGAGAACCTTGAGCTCATGCTGGACTGTCTTAGTAAGGGTCAGGACAGCTGCTGGCTGGGTAAAGACTGGGCCTGTGTAAATCTCAAGATGCTTACCGAGAAAAACTTCATCACAGACTCCACCCACCGCATCAGATCCAGACCCACCTTCCGCTCGCCAGACTCCCTAAGACAACACCTCAGGTACAAGCATGCAGTCAGTTACACGTTGCATTGGATTTCAATGTGGATGTTGTTCATACTGTCTTTCATTTTCATTGCCTTGAGATGTGAAAATCAATTTCAGTGTTAACAAGACAATGTGAATCTCCTAGGACACTCCCAGTTGGACAGGTAACCCTCCCCAGTCTTGAGGTGGACCCTATGGAGAATTTCAGCTGCCGGTACCCACCAATGTGGACCCTGAGTCCAGGGAACCCCCTGTCCATGCTGGAGGTTCCTCCTGGGACTCTGGTTTACAGGACGGTTCACGACCTGTTCCACAGAACCATGCCAGAGAGCCAGCCCAGATCACCAGCCTGCAGCAGGTCCAGAACACCTTCCAGTGGGACAAGTATAGAATGTAAGACTCTTCAAATACTCGGCACTTCAAATACATAAAAAAATACATTAAATTGATTCCAATGGAGGGTTGTGTTTTCCAGGCAGAAGAAGCACATGGAGGACACGCAGGACAGTTGTAGCTTGGTCCTGCAGAGACACCTGTTCCATGGAACATGCGAGAGCACCGCCATGGACATCTGCCGACAGAACTTCGACCCTCGCATGGCGAAACCCACTAGTCATTACGGCCGTGGCGTTTACTTCGCCTGTGAAGCTTTTCGGTTCCGCCTCTACTCCATCAGAGGGCCAGGGGGAGACTTTACAGACTGTGGCTTCATGTTCCTGGCTAAGGTGCTTGTGGGTAAAGCCTGTGTAGGAAAAATGTATTTTGTCCGTCCCCCTCGACTCCCCAACCCCACTAAGTCAGGACGGCATCACTACGATTCCTGTGCGGATCAGAAGCATCCTACCATATTTGTTGTGTTTGACAGCAGCCAGTGCTACCCCTACTACCTCATCAAGTACAAAGTCCTGGCAAACAATCGCAGTGCTGTGTGAAGGGCATACAAAACAGAACCAGGACTGGTTTAGGAGGGCACATTATTTTGGATGGAGTATTGTTGACGTTACACTTTTATTTACATTTTCACTTGAAATTGGACAGCCAGTTACTTGCGACACTGAAATGTACTATAACAATGTTCAATTTTTGTGGTACTATTAGGTCAAGAGTTCAAGACTCTTGTGGATTGATTGGTTCCTTTTAATTTAAGTCAACATTTAGTCTATTTGTAGAACTATACTGAAAACAAAATGTTAGTCATGTTCTTTATCTTTTGGTAAAAGGCCCTCTGTGGAAGAAATGGATTAAGAAGTCAAACTGTTCCTAACAGCTCAATTTCTTCCATCAACTCTGTTGTCTGTGTTCAATGAGAAGTAAAATAAACTTTTGTCTGATACCTTGTCATTTTTATCACTGAAAATTCATTAGATGCAATGCAACACAGCTGATCATAGTCAATAAACCAATGTAAATTGATAACTATATGAGTTTGGTATAAATTAAATATACTGAAACAGTGGTGGCCAATGTGTATAAATTGTATAGTTCTGATTGCCACATCTCAGAACTTCTGTGCCCTCTTGTGGAGAAATATCCCACTCTGTAGTCATGGTGTGGACTAGGTCATGGCTGATAAAGTTTGTAATTTATCCAGTTGACATATCTTTTGTGATGGTGTAGTAAATGTTTGTGCATTTTAAATATTAACTTTGCTATCAATTCAGTTTGTTACTGTGATTTGCATCTGCTCTGAAGACTAAACATTCTCACTTATCTGGATAAATAGTTACAAAAGGATTAAATGTTCAATTAACTGCTCTAATGAATCTTGTAAAATTCACACAAACAAATTCAGTGTTTGTACTAAAAACAAATATGTAGGGTTGTTACTATTCATTCATATTTTAGCCTGGAGGGGGCTGGACTGAGGAGGGAGATGGTAGCTGAAATAACTGCAGTCAGTCAGGTGAATGAGTTCATCTTGACATCTTTATTCCTGCCCTGCTGCACATTTGCCATTTTGTTAAAGAGTAAATACATCTTAAATAGTTAAAACAGTTGATATTTTCACAATCAAACTTCCAAACCCACATCCTCTCTCACATGTTCACACTATAGTTTTACAAGGGAGAAGCAAGCCCTTTTTGGTTTCAGTCCTTGGGCAAAACCCCCCAATGTCCATGTTTTTGTCCCCAAAAGTCTCCCCTCCAGACATGATTACCGATGGCCTGCTGGTCTTGTATTCCGCAATGACAACTGATGTCCAGTTTCTAAGCATTTACCTTTAGATGTGTGCCCATAACTGCCAGTCAGTCAAAGCACAGAGTATAGACAGACAAGGGACATTGTGTGAGATGTAGAATATAACAGCCAACTATAGTTCAGACAACTGTACAGTTCACATCTAACACCAGAGGTCCACTTGATAAACAAATCAGACCTGCCATGTAACTTGTTTAACATTACACAGTAGATCACTATGGGGACAAAGATCTACATTTGTTTAAGATTGGCTATTTATTTTTCAAGGTACAGAGTATCTTTACTTTATGGTTATGGAGTGCCCTATACTAATACAACACAAATAATATTTTGTTAAAAACACGTTTTTTTTTCATCACAGTTAAGACCCCAAAATCATCAACAATAAATTGAGAATAAAACACAGAGAAGATCAACACCGTCCCTGAATCCCTCAGAGCTCCAGAATATAATCTGTGGTCCACACAACACAGTAGAGGTGTTCCACCCAGACAGAGCCAGAAGAGATATAGTGGCTGTTGTCAGAGGTAATGGTCAAGCCTGTGTGCAGCGTCTTCATCAACAGACCCCTTCATCCCCTGGGTCCAACATATGAAGGGTAGCAACCCAGGAAAGGTGAGATGATCTTGGGGAGTATTGTCTGACTGCAGGGCCCTCATGGTGGAGGGAGCAGGTCAAAAAAAATCTCTTACATGCCAACTGGTATAATTGTGTTCAGGCAAGATGGGGGTAATTCAGAAGAGTGTTTGTTGGAGGGGGCAGCTCCTGGAAAACCACATACAAGAGCACGTACTGTACGTATACTAAGAAACACCACTCACATGTATGATAGCAGCAAAAAGTCTGAAATTAAGCATTTCTAGCGACAGAATAAAGTGATTATTTTCCAATGTTAAGGCCTATCTTCTAGACAAGAGGTCAAGGAGTTGGCTTTGACTGAAGTCTAATGAGGCATCACAATGTACTACAGTATATGGGTCACTGTGGCTGAACTGTGGGGGTACGTACCTTAAAAAACAGGAGGGGGAAATAAAAAGCCAGCGGCTCTTACGCGGTAAAAAAACAACAACCACTTATTGAATTCAGATTGCCATAATTAAACAATCTTAGTTTGGACTAACACACACAAAAACCATTAGCTAATCAGACAGGGCACGCTGTACAGAATCTCATCTGGTTGGACTGTTTCAGAGTTTGTTTTTCCTCATGTCTGTTAGTCAAGGGAAAGATAAACAAATCCCAGAAGGAGCAAATCTCCAATCGCCACCAGTCATTCACAACAGTTATCCACAGAGGAAAGCAGACAGACCACCACAGAAACACCTGCTTCAGGCAAACGTACTACTCTAAGGCATGAAGTACTAGCTAACAAATAATAAGGCAAGTTAAACAGGACCAAGCAGTGTTCTATTGTATTGGCAGCCCTATGCTGCGGTTAGTGTTGTAGAGAGCACAAAAGCTAGTAGGTCTACCTACACCATTCAATATCTAGACATATCTGGATAAGAGCGTCTGCTAAATGACTCAAATGTAATATTGAGAAATATCACAAGAGAACCCCTAAAATGAAGAACGTTTTCCGCTGACTTTTCTTGCAAATTAAGTTGGCTCGTACACGACTAGCTTGAATCAAATGATCTTCTCAGGGAACCAAAGGTCCAGCTGAGGAGGCAGTAGCGAGTAGAATGAGAGAGAAGGTTATTTTATGAGGCCAAAACAGTTTTATCCCACATATTACCAGTCATTTAAGGCAGCTCTTGTGCATTAGAATTTCAATTTCACAGATTTCATCCTGGAACATAAGATACAAAAGCGAGACATGTCTAGACATTCCTGTTTCCTGAGCCTTAAACACAGTGAGGACCGATACTTGCAATCTAGAAATGTTAAACTATACTAAACAACATACAGTTGTCTAAGCAAAGGAATAGGAAAGAAATGAATGCCACCAGTGTCTTAAAATAGCACAATCTCAAAGGGTATTTTGTTCCACTTCCCTGAAAGCCTGTGCAAGAAGAATCTTTCACTGCATAACCATCCCATGGTAAATAATGGCACTGCATGGACCAAGGAATGACGTTCGTCTCCCATCCTTCCAACTATCATTCAGCCAAACCTTGAAGGCAACAGCAAGTAAAACATCACTGATGTACCCCACCCTTCTCCACCCAAGAAATACAAGCAAATAATAAATAGGGATGAGAGAGAGATGGTTTATTCCCAATTCTTAAACCTAGTCAGACAGTAAACATTCCTATTGCACCAGAACCTACAATATCTAGTACTATATTACTCCACAAAGAGAACTCTTTAGCACACCGACATGTGCACGCACACACGTTTGTGGGGGAAGGCAATGGCACTCTGGGAAAATGAGTCCATCCATCGGTCTGATCCACAGCCATGCCCACGTAAGGGCCCGAATAAGGACTTCCTCACGGTGACAGGTCTTAAAATAGCAACAGCCCATCACACGAAATAAAGATCCTGGCTTACTTTACAGTGCCCAGTGTGATCACCTTCAAAACCTTCCATAAAAAAAAGTCACTTTCAAAAAAAGTGTTTTCAGAAAAAAAGAAAGTTAGGTTTGACAGCTAGACTAACAGTAAAAAAAATAAAAAATAATCATATCTGGCGTGTCTTTTGTCATGCTCCGTCCCCATACTTGTATCCGTAATAATGAGGTTACTGCAGAGCCCCTCTAGAGAGGAACAAGGAGGCTGGGGGGAGGTTAAATTAGGGATGGGGATTTAGGCTACTACTGTCCAGTCTTTTCAGGGGGTCAAATGTAAAAATCAGGGTTTTGAGGTGTTGGTGAAGGGGACTCACCAGGGATTGGTGACACCTCCCTTTAAGACCAGTGTTGAGACTGTAAAACAATAACTTAGCAGGAACTCATTGGAGCTGCCCAGCATGATCACACTGGTGAGAAACAGTCATTAGTGGTGTTGCTCTGGCAGACATGGACTCAAAGAGGGGACAGACAGCCTAGTCTAGCATGGCATGGCAGGGGCAAGATCCCCCTCTCCCCAATGTCTATGGTACAGTCAGCCTGGTGGTGCATCTGCTTTTCTTAGACTGTACTCTTCAGTTTGTTGTTGTTTCATCCTCCACCATCATTCTTTAAGTCCATTCTGCCACTAGGTCCACTCCTCACCCCGAACTGGTAACCTGTGAGAGAGAAGTAGAAATTATTAAGACATTGTGTAAGGATTCAGTGCCTCTTTGCTGTGAACGATGATGTTGATTATGCTTGGGATAAAGTTGATAATGGGCTGAGTTTCTGAACGACCTCCATCACGACACCACACAGCGGCAGCTCATGCAGTCCTGTCCACTCTCGTCCGGAGGGTTGAGCTTCCTCAGCTTGTGCTGCCTGATCTCTCTCACTAACGTGTAGAAGGCGTCCTCTACCCCCTGCAAATAAACCAAACACATAGTCAGAACAATCTGCAAAAAGGTGGGCATTACATATTTACAAGTTCATAAACTTGATGGCCATCAACAATATAACTTCTGTGTATTTGTAGAAAATGTTCCCAGCACCGCACACATATCGCACTGAGGGACACTCACTGCTCTTCTTGTGTGTGTGTGTGTGTGTTTCTCTGTCTGTCTCTGTGTGTCTCTGTGTGTGTGTGTGTGTGTGTGTGTGTGTAAGAGTACCTGTCGTGTCTTGGCAGAGGTCTCGATGTAGGGAATTCCGTAGCTGCGGGCCAGTTCCTGTGCTTGCCGCGTGTCCACGGTACGCGATGGGAGGTCACATTTATTACCCACCAGGACCATGGGCACGTCATCAGAGTCTTTCACACGCTTGATCTGTTCCCTACAGGAGGACAGAAAGACACTGGTCAGTTCCCTGCTTGGTTTAACCCGTTTCTTCAAATATGAGGACCTAAACTACCATTTAGAATAACTGTAGTAGAGTCAGAAGCACTTGCAGCTATGAAAACACTATGTAACTGCTTGTACACATATCCAGTGATGTGGTGGTGAAAATAGGTGGGTAAACTGATCGCTGTGAAAAAAAAAGTTACGCTCACTATAGTTAATGAATTTTTCCACAAATGGTGTTTACCCTCCACTACACCAAGTTTATTATAGTAAATTGAAATGAATCACGAACAAACGATTGAGTAAACTGAAATAAAATAATTAAACAAACACGTTTGAAAAACTAAAAAACTACTGAAACTATTATCTTTGACACCAAAACTAGCTAAAATAAAAACCATCATGAATGAAAAAACAAAAAGGGATTTTCAAGCCTTTGGAGGGGGCTTTCAAGATACTGAATGTGGCGGGTAAATGCAGCCAGGAGGTGGGTGATGTTTCAAATAGGCCTAGTTTGTGCATCACCATCACTAGCTAAATGGAAAAATTGGCTAGGTATCTAGCTTGATTCTTGTACAATAAAGTTAAAAAGCATTGGATTGGTGTAAACCCGGACAAGAGAATTTCTTTCCACCATATTTTTTGCACAGGTCTCAGTGCTATTCCTTTTAAATCCAAGTCACATTGAGATGGTTTAATTTATAAATGAAACCTAACCTATAGCCTGACCCATTACCTCAGCTGCAAGAAGTGACATCCCAAAAAAACTATACAGCACAAATGGTTCCTAGCCTCCCTCACATGCTTTCTGTCCCCAACAGTAAAACAAAATAGAAATATTGCTATACAACTAAATAAAAACTAGCAAATCAGGTCTGAAAACGAATGGAAACCCAAATGAATTTCAAATAACAAATCGGAAAACGAATATAAATAAAAACTATAATAAGCTTGCTCTGCACATATCCACCTGTTACACCATCATACCACAACTAATGCATTTTGTAGTGTTGCCACGATCAATTCCCAATGAAGGAACGGAGTGTCCGTGGGTCATTTCACCCTTCTGTATTAGGATCCTACCTCCCTCTCCATAAACAACGCCACAGTCAGACACTAATGGCTGTGCTGCACTGCTGGAGGAGGGATGGGGCAGCAAACTGCATTATCTCATCTCTCCAGCATCCATCTAGCCAGCAGGCCAGGGGAGTGTGAGCGTGTGAGGGGAGTGGGTCAGATCTGTTTGGAGCTCAGCACAGTCTCAAGCAGGACAGCTAACCGGATGGATGATTTCTAGCGGTGGCGTTCCAGGTTGTCGTGCCTGGCACGCGCATGCACAATGTCAATGACTGTTTATATGAGGAGATGGATGGGAAGGCAGCGAACAGAATGAGCTAATCACTTAAGCAAGGAGCCAGTCAGATGACTGCGTGACAGGACCAAATGGACTGGGTCAGATCTATACATCAACCCCTCAATTCACCTTCACCACCTAGCAGTAATACCCAATACAAGCCTAGTGGAGAGATGAAGAGAGACGGGGAGTGGAGAGAGACGGAGTGGAGAGAGAATAGATTACCATCATCTCCGTCTGGAATTCCTCCCTCCATGTCATTGGGAGTGTTTCTCCTCTGCTCTACTCTCCTCCCTCCATGTCATTGGGAGTGTTTCTCCTCTGCTCTACTCTCCTCCCTCCATGTCATTGGGAGTGTTTCTCCTCTGCTCTACTCTCCTCCCTCCATGTCATTGGGAGTGTTTCTCCTCTGCTCTACTCTCCTCCCTCCATGTCATTGGGAGTGTGCCTCCTCTGCTCCACTCTCCTCTGGTCTAATTGAGTCAGAATCGATTTCATTGGCAGCGTGCTGTAATCACTCCAAGGCGGAAGGCTAATAAGCTTTCTATAGCTGTGTTAAATGCTAAGGCATGACGTCACCCAGCTAGCTGCTGCAGAGAGCTTTCACACAAGACAGCCATGACCCCCCCACCGTCACATACAACCCCCTGGCCGGTCAGACACACACACACACCTGTACTGGTGGATGTCCTCGAAGGACTTGGTGTTGTTGATGGCGAAGACACAGAGGAAGCCCTCCCCTGTCCTCATGTACTGGTCCCTCATGGCGCTGTACTCCTCCTGACCTGCAGTGTCCAGGATGTCCAGCAGACATGTCTCCCCGTCAATCACCACCTGCTTCCTGTATGAGTCCTGAAGGGGGGGGGGGGGGGGGGGGGGACATCCTCCAGTTACACTGCTACAGACAGACTGCCGACTGATTCTCTACCCAAGTGTGCACTTGTTCACTCCTGCTTAAGGATTTACAAAAATAGGTTTGGTGTGTAAGGATGTGTGTAAGTTAAAGGGAACTGTGGCTGTGGACCAATTTAACAAACTCAACCCCTGGTGTACTAAATTAACATACAAATCATCTGTAGGGCATTCACTCACTGCTGTACAATGTAGAGAAAAACGGGGCAATTCAAGAGGATGCTTTGAAATGAATGTCAAAACACATTTTACTTTGCCCAATGTCATTTTAAATTACACAGAACTAAATCATTAGACTGTTCTCTACAATATTATAAACCTAATATACTTGTACTTGACCGTGTTGATGAAATAAGAACGTTAATTTGTTGTGACCGTTGCTAGTTTAGACTGTGCCGCTCTTGGTTGTATCTCTTCCATATTTGGCATTGTGAGGTGGTACCATTTGGAGGTGTTGCCACTGGTTGGACCAATCAAAATCAACTTGATATCCTTGTCATTTTCACCTCCAGATTCTTGGCTTTCATTGCCTATATACTACGTTGAGAGGGGTTGTTTCAATGGCAATTTAAAGGGAGAGACAAAAACAGGAAACGATTGTCTTCGCGGAGGGTGGATACTGAAATTCAGCCTCTTAGTATTGAAAAATAAATATATATGTAGTCCTCATTTAGTTTTTTATTCAGCGGATTTCATTTAGAAAAAGCTCATGTTTTCACGCGCGAACCTGCAGCCACTAGTTAGCTTGTCAGTTGAAGTTACATGCTGGCCACACCGCTCGGGTCGCATGCGCCAGCGTAGGTTATTATTCGTTTTTTTACACGTTATCCAATCATTGCACTGCGTAGCCAGGATCTAAAATAGAACTTGCTTCTATTTGTGACGCACAACAAGTCATGCCTCTCCCATCTCATTGGCATATACCCACGTGCCATCACCTCATTGATTTTTTGGAGCATATACCCACGTGGGTGAATGAAAGATGAACTGATGTCCACAGTCTAGTTGGTGGTGGTAATGCACCATATAAAGTCCAAAGAAGAAGCAGCCTGAAGGAGGAGAGATCACTAGAAACAGTTGGTTTACCCTTTAATCTGTAGATTAATTGTCAGAGTTGAAGACCTTGTGCATTTCAAGTAAAATAACAACCCAATGTTTATATCCAATTTAGACAGCACGCTAGCTAGCAACAGCAAGCTAGCTAGCTAAATTGCCATATATGTTTAATGCTTTTCGACCTGTCCCCAAGTTAATTTAATTGGTTCAGAGTTCGTTTCGATATTTCAACCTGTGTCCTGACTATGTCTGGTGTGGGGGGACAAAATCAACTTGCGCGTGTGCGGTCTGGTCAGCATGTTAGAGTGCTATTGAGCAGTCAGCACTTCATGATCCTTCCAGTGATGACATTAAATTCACTCTAAACATGCTCAATTCTCAGAGTAAATCTTCTGTAACGTTTGAAACCATATATGGTAGACATGGGTTTTGGATTATTTAGTTTCTGAATTCTCTATGGAATGGACACATTTGTATAAACCTTGAATGAATTAATCCTTTTATGGGTGAACACCCTACAATCTGTAATGAATGCGCTAATGAAGTATAAGCTGAAATCCATTGATGCGTGTTCAATATACTAACTAACCATTTTACAAGTCTCTTGACTAGGCTTAAAGCATGAGTCTGGATCTGGGACCTGATTGATAGTCTCTCACACACAGGCACACATGTGCTGTGTGACTGGCCATGCTGTGTGACTGGCCATGCTGTGTGACTGGACAGAGAAGAGGTAGTGGTATCAAAAGGGGCAGAGTTGCAGGGCCAAGGTTTAGCGTCCCAACACACAGACACAGGGTGCAGGGTCTTTGTGTGCTAGTGCATAGGGGCCAGGAATGCACACACAAAAAGGACATTGTCTGGCCAGAGGCAGGCGTGGTGACAAAGAGAGAGGGAGAGAAGAGAAAGCAGACTCCCTCTTGTTCCCTCTCAGTCTCTAAAAATCTCATAGTGAACTGAGAGGAACTAAATTAGGAGTAGCGGTGTAGTAAAAATGTTTAAAAAATAATAAAATTTTTAAAAAATCTGCCATTTGGAGAATTTAATTGATAATGAGTAGCCTGTTTAGTAATGAAATCTGGTAGTTAAGTGGTCTCTCCAGTGAGCCAGTAGTCACACTAACCTACTCTACTCCGTTCACTACAGACCAGGGGAGGGGCCATATCCGCATGACATTAACCACAGTGATCAGCTACAGCTGTGGACAGAAGCTCTGGAAACGCGCACACATTTGGGCTCCCGAGAGGCGCAGTGGTCTAAGGCACTGCATCTCAGTGCTAGTAGCCTCACTACAGACTAGGTATGCACGCTATAAATCGGTAAGTATATCGGAATCGGACAATATTAACTAAAAATGCCAACATCGCCCGATTTCTAGTTTAACTTCTTTGGGATAGGGGGCAGTATTTTCACAGCCGGATAAAAAACGTACCCGATTTAAATCTGGTTACTACTCCTGCCCAGAAACTAGAATATGCATATAATTAGTAGATTTGGATAGAAAACACTAAAGTTTCTAAAACTGTTGAATGGTGTCTGTGAGTATAACAGAACTCATATGGCAGGCCAAAACCTGAGAAGATTCCATACAGGAAGTGCCCTGTCTGACAATTTGTTGTCTTTCTGTTGCATCTCTATCGACATTACAGCATCTGTGCTGTAACGTGACACTTTCTAAGGCTTCCATTGGCTCTCTAAAGCCGCCAGAAAGTGGAATGGGGTGTCTGCTGTCTCTGGGCAAAGTACAGCAGCTCTGTTTGTGAGTGGTCAGCCTGGGGACAGTGAGACTAGAGATGCACATTCACGAGACTTCTCCATTTTTTTCTTTCAGCCTTTGAATGAATACAACGTTGCACGGTTGGAATATTATTGCTATTTTACAAGAAAAATAGCATAAAAATTGATTTTAAACAGCGTTTGACATGCTTCTAAGTACGGTAATGGAATATTTTGAAATTTGTCATCACGAAATGCGCTCGCGCGTCACCCTTCGGATAGTGAGCTGAACGCACAAACAAAACGGCGGTATTTGGATATAACTATGGATTATTTGGAACAAAGACAACATTTGTTGTTGAAGTAGAAGTCCTGGGAGTGCATTCTGACAGAACAGCAAAGGTAATCCCATTTTTCTAATAGTAATTCTGAGTTTAGTGAGCCCCAAACTTGGTGGGTGTCAAATTAGCTAGCCTGTGATGGCCGAGCTATGTACCCAGAATATTGCAAAATGTGCTTTAGCCGAAAAGCTATTTTAAAATCGGACATAGCGATTGCATAAAGGAGTTCTGTATCTATAATTCTTAAAATAATGATGTATTTTGTGAACGTTTATCATGAGTAATTTAGTCAATTCACCGGATGTTTTTGGTGGGTATGCTAGTTCTGAACATCACATGCTAATGTAAAAAGCTGTTTTTTGATATAAATATGAACTTGATTGAACAAAACATGCATGTATTGTATAACAATGTCCTAGGAGTGTCATCTGATGAAGATCGTCAAAGGTTAGTGCTGCATTTAGCTGTGGTTTGGGTTTATGTGACATATGCTTGCTTGGAAAATGGCTGTGTGATTATTTGTGTCTATGTACTCTCCTAACAATCTAATGTTTTGCTTTCGCTGTAAAGCCTTTTTGAAATCGGACAATGTGGTTAGATTAACCATTAGTCTTATCTTTAAAATGGTGTAAAATAGTTGATTGTTTGAAAAAATGGAATTGTGGTATTTTAGTTGGTTTTGTATTTCGCGCCGTGCGATGCCATTGGCTGTTGGCTAGGGGTTCCACAGGCGGAACGGGGTTCCGCTAGCGGAACGTCTGTCCTCAACAGGTTAATGCCGATGTGCAAAACCGATGTCAAAGCTGATGTGCATACCTATATAACGTAATGATGGCACGACAAATACAGAGGTACACGTGCAACACAGCATTCCTAACCTAGCCCATGTCTGCTGTGTTGATCTATTTTGAAGTTTCAAAGGAAGATAACAAAAAAGGCCATATGCAACGTTAGTGCTGCTATTATTACCTGAGGGGAAAACGTGAAATCTTTCAATACCACAAACCTAATTACTCATTTAAAAGTGCATCACCCCCAGACATTCAGCGACTACTTAGAACAAAAGCAGAAAAAAAACTAAGCGCACACTCCCAACAACTAAACAAGTTCAAGTCGAGCAGTCATTTGAAAGAGTAAGAACATTTCAGAGACAACTCAAAGGCGAAATCCATTAACACCAAGAAAATGGAATTCATTGCCCTTGACAATCAACTGTTCTCTGTCGTGGACACACTCCTAGCGCCATTTGAACAACTGACTCAAGAAAAAAGCTAATCAACTGCGTCTGCCGCAGATGTGATACCCTCTGTCATGGCATTGAAACGTCTGCTCAACAAAACCCCACAGTCTGTGTCGGCAGTTAAAACTTGCAAAAGTACTCTACTTGAGGCTGTGAACAAGCGAGTCGGTGGGTACAAGGACCGCTACTTCGATGCAGACAAGAAACGGGGTTTACGTGAAATGTTACAGACACAGTTGGACAAGATGGAAATGGACACAGTGACAGTGTGCACCGAGGAAGAGAGGCCACAGACAGACAACTTCACTGCTTGACATGTATGATGAACTCCTGGTTGAGAATGAAACGACTGAACAAATGAACAACGAAACAGCACAGTAAGTGAAAGAAATAGGTTTTGATGATGTTTTACTGGTAATGGGGACATATGTAAATGCCAACAAAATAATTTTTTGGTCTGTGTGTGTGTGTTTCAACAATTTAACTGTACTATAATGCTTAAAAAGCCACAAAACTTTGAAATATCGGTTACTGGTATCGGGTTTTTTGGCAAGGAAAATATTGGATATCGTATCGGGCAAAAATGTAATGTCGGTGCATCCCTACTACAGACCCTGGTTCGATTCCAGGGTGTATCACAACATGCCGAGATTGGGTCCCATAGGGCGGCACAAAATTGGCCCAGCGTCGTCCGGGTTTGGCCAGGGTAGGCTATCATTGTTCTCAACTGACTTGCCTAGTTAAATTAAAAAATTAAAAATTAAAATCACAGTACATACCTCTATGGTGGGGTCGTATTCATCCACAAAGTGGTTCTGGATGAGCTGGATGGTGAGTGCACTCTTCCCCACACCTCCAGCCCCCACCACCACCAACTTGTACTCCGTCATCCTCACTGCTCCCCACACACACACACTGCTGTGAGAAAGAGAGAGACAGAGGAGAGAACAGCAGATAGGAGGGGGAAAGGGAAGAGAAAGGTTCATACATTTGATCATGTTTTCTGTTCTTTGATGTATATTCATTGGCACGTGTTCTGTTTGACATTAGCTTCCCTGAACCCCTACCTCACTATTCTGTTTACCACCACCTCTGCCCAGAGGTGAGATGTGTATGTGTGTGTAGAGCGGCTGAGTCTGAGTCCCCCTTAGAGGAATGTCACAAATGTGCTGAAGGTACTCAATGTTCCAATCCACTCCCACAGAACACGAGAGAAAGGGAGACAGAGAGAGGGAGAGGTTTGACACCGAGTGCTCCTCATTGATGCCTACCTCACAAATCGGAAGCCTCATGTTTTTTTTTTTATACAGCATAGAGGCGCTGTTTCTCTGAAAGCCTGTGTGTAGCACGTGAGCAGAGCATTTGAATAGGCCCTTAATGACAGTTGAGTATGATGCTTCTTCTGGTTAGTGAAGAAGAAACTGACAATTAGAACTGCCAAATTCACCTATGGATAGCTGATTAGTTGAAACTGTATGGCTGAGAGGGATGACGCAAAAGGGAATAGCAAATAAGTCTGACAACATAGAGGACTGGTAAACATACAGTAAATTGAGAAATCATGTAACTAAACAAAAATAAGAAGAAACTATACTATGGAACAAAGATAAATTATATAAAAGAATGATTGTAAAACACTCTGGAGTACTGCAAAGACTTTTGGAGGATGGCCTGGTGTCAAGAAGGGCAGCAAAGAAGCCAATTCTCTCCAGGAAAAACATCAGGGACAGACTGATATTCTGCAAAAGGTACAGGGATTGGACTGCTGAGTACTGGGGTAAAGTCATTTTCTCTGATGATTCCCCTTTCCGATTGTTTGGGGCATCCGGAAAAAAGCTTGTCCGGAGAAGACAAGGTGAGCGCTACTATCAGTCCTGTGTCATGCCAACATTAAAGCATCCTGTGACCATTCATGTGTGGGGTTGCTTCTCAGCCAAGGGAGTGGGCTCACTCACAAGTTTGCCTAACACAGCCATGAATAAAGAATGGTACCAACACATCCTCCGAGAGCAACTTCTCCCAACCATGCAGGAACAGTTTGGTGACGGACAATGCCTTTTCCAGCATGATGGAGCACCTTGCCATAAGGCAAAAGTGATAACTAAGTGGCTCGGGGAACAAAACATTGATATTTTGGGTCCATGGCCAGGAAACTCCCCAGACCTTAATCCCATGGAGATCTTGTGATCAAACACAAACCCACAAATTCTGACAAATTCCAAGCATTGATTATGCAAGAATGGGCTGCCATCAGTCAGGATGTGGCCCAGAAGTTAATTAACAGCATGCCAGGGTGGATTGCAGAGGTCTTCAAAAAGAAGGGTCAACTCTGCAAATATTGACTCTTTGCATCAACTTCATGTAATTGTCAATAGAAGCCTTTCACACTTATGAAATGCTTGTAATTATACTTCAGTATTCCATAGTAACATCTGACAAAAATGTCTAAAGACACTGAAACAGCAAACTTTGTGGAAATTAATATTTGTGTCATTCTCAAAACTTTTGGCCACGACTGTACACTGATCTGTTGCGTGTGCTGATGACATCTGTTGCATTATGCGTGAGAATGCAGTTGTTGTACAAACGGTAATCTTGGCTAGTTTTGCTTGCAAATACTTTTGTTTTATTAGGAACATTTTAATAGTGTTCTAGTGTACCACAGGGCAGCTGGCTAGGGCCATTATTGTTTTCTGTTTTTACTAAAGGCCTTCCACTGACCTTGAATAAAGCCTGGGCGTCTATGTACGCTGACGACTCAACAGTATACACATCGGCTGCAACAGTAAAATAAATAACTGAAACCCTTAACATAGAGCTCCAGTAAGATTTAGAATGGTAACTAGCAATAGGCTGGTGCTACATTTATTTTTTTAGATTCTTGAATAAATGTTGCGATTGAGCCAGTTGAAGAGACTAAACTGCTGGGTGCAACCCTAGATAGCAAGCTGTCATGGTCAAAAATGATAGACTCCATGGTTGCTAAAATGGGAAGAGGTCTGTTCATGATAGGACATTGCTCTGCCTTCTTCACATCTCAGTCGACCAGACATGTCCTACAGGACTTAGTTTTGTCGCACCTGGACTACTTCCCAGCTGTGTGGTCATGTGCGGCAAAGAGGGACATAGGTATTTTGCAGTTGGTCTGTAACAACGCAGCACGTATTGCACTTTGACATGCATGTCAATCTCTCCTGCCTCAAAGTTGAGGAGAGATTGACTGCATCTCAAATTCATCTTTGTGCGAGGTGTTAAGGGTACTGAACTGTCTGTTCAAAAAGTTAGCACACTCATCGACATGCAATCAGAGGTCTCTTCACAGTCCTCAGGTCCAGAACAGAGGCTGGGAAACACACAGTATTAAATAGAGCCATGACTACATGGAACTCTGCAATCCCATGTAAGACAAGATAGCAATAAAAACAGATAAAAAAAACCCAGATAAAACACCTTACTACACATTAGTTAGCAGTAATGTGACCGACATCAACATGAGGCATGAAAATTACCATATAGTTATGCACTTGTAATTTGTACTTGCTAATAGATTTTTATAAATACTATTAAAATGGGTTTACTGACCACAACCCATTGAATTAATATTAAGTGTTGATTATTTGGCATCAGGAGAGCACAGCGCATGGAAGAAAGCAGTGAGATATGCAACATTGTTATGTTTCTGCAAAACGTTCATGGCTAGCCTGTGATGCAAAGAGTGCGGGGCGCTTCATTTCGGTCGCGCGGGGATCAAACTCCCCCCTTCCCCAGTTCGCCCCAGGACTTCAGGGCTGAGTCCCGGAGATTCTGTGACGTCCCTGCTGGGGTCCACACAAAATATGAAACATTACATAATACAGAACATTAATAGACAAGAACAGCTCAATGACAGAACTACATACATTTAAATGTCACACAGCCTACATATTCATACATACAATATCTAGGTCAAATACATACAGTGCAAATTACAATACATAAAATGGCTTTGTCTCCTTAGAGTGCCGTTTGTGTAGCTAGTCATGCTGCGCGCACTGTGCAGTTCCAAAATAATCCAAAGGGTGTCAGCCTAGACCACAAATTTATGTTTTGCATAAATAATGTTCTAGGTATTTGCAATATAGCAGGATTGGGATTTTAGGCTGCTATCCCTTGGATTATGTTGGAACTGCGTAAACTCACATTAGCAGTAGGCTTGTTTTAACTGTAGAGTGGGGGGGATTATATGCAGATATGTACAAATACAGGCGCCTAACATGATTGAAAATCATGAAACATCCACACGGGCTCAGCTATCCACATAAAGAGACGCACGTGCAATTATTGAACTGGGAACATTTTCACACTGAGAAATTTTACAACATGATGTCACAATCAGAACGATTGGGAACTACTCCACGCTGGAAAGAGTTTTTACATGACACAGGGCAGACAAGGGCTCATGATTGGAGTATTCATTGCAGTGTGTAATGCAGTGTATCCTAGTTTGTTTTACAGCATCCCAGCAGGGCAAAAGACTCGGGCTGAGAAAATAATTTGGGGTTAAAGCCCCGAAAGCCCGGATCTGGTGACGTCAATGAACCCCAGTAAAAGTTGCTGGTTCTTTCTCAGCGGCTAATAGGGATCCTAATAAAATACAAATTCTAGATGCATTAAATAATGGCAAACGTTAAAATGGACAACGAATGCAAAAAAAAAAATCGAACTAACATCCATAATTTCTCTGATATGTTCCGTAGAAAATAGATATCTGCACACTGTGTTGAGTGTACTTTGTGGCACTGCAGCAGTGATAGCCACTGGGGTCAGTGAGTTTAGAGGAGAGGACAGAGAAGGGGAAGCCGTGCAGTCAGTCAGAGGGTTTTAGGACTCCCAGGTGTACCTCATCACCCCCCTCGGTGGTTGGGTCCGGCGCAGCCATTACACAGGGCTACCCTGTCATAAATCAGGGGCTCTCATTAAACAACCCGGGCAGTATTCATTCGTTCTGCAACGGAAAATGTTTCTTCAACAAAAACAAGCGCTTGTTATTGGACACGGTAGGTACCTACCTACCTACATATCTCCTAGTGAATATGATCCAGTTGGACCAGGCCCTGTTCTCTTCCAGAACACATCCTTTCCTCATCCCATCCCGACTGTATCACACCTGGCCGTGATTGGGAGTCCCATAGGGTGGCCGGGGTAAGCCATCATTGTAAATAAGAATTTGTTCTTAACGGACTTGCCTAGCTAAATAAAGGTTAAATGTAAATAAAATAAAAATCACTTATCTGACATTACTGGAAAGAGTCACTCAAAACACAGGCGGTCTGTGGGAATCCTTTAGAATGCATCCTTCAGCCTGTTCTGGTGGAAATCTACCATATCCAATCCAATCACATCACCGATCAGTGAAGATGAAGGAGAGGGAGGGAGCAATGTAACAGTATTGAGACCCTGACACAGTGAGGTGTTGAGTTGAACGGTATGTACACATCCAGTCTCTCACTGCAACAGATTGCAGAATGGAGCGTGTCAGAGATTCAGAGATAACCATGGACACTAAGTTATCCCAAAAGCTCATCCGATATGAATGTAGCCTAGATGGCACAGAGAACATACTGGTGATGGTATTGCTCCATGTGTCACAACACACAGTTAGTGTGTCACCTAAACCTACAGAACAGTGTCAGACTACAGTGGTTCACTCATAGGACATCAGTGCCCTAAAACAAAAACAGCTAACAGAAAGCTATCAACTTGTAATTTTCCCATAAGATCTCAGCACGAGTCACAGGTGCAGCCTCAGTAAATGTTGCCAACCAGTAGGCTTCTGATTTGACAAGGTAAAACCCCCTACCCCAGTGAACTGGGTAGTGTTGCGTGGCTAAAAGAGACACTCAGCTGAAGTCCAGCCACTGTACTCTCTCTCGTGGCTGACAGGCTGGGGCAGGGTGTCAACTGTCAAGTAAGCTGCACGAACCATACATACGCACACACGCTGGCCAGTGAAATTCCAGAGGGCATGAGCCAAACAGCAGCGAGGAGTCATAAGGGCGATGTTGGTGGTATATACTCAGCAGCTTACCATCAGTCAGTTAGCCTACATATCCTTCTCATGACCACTTCTCTATGGCAGGACATGATACAGTGATGACGAGTCAGTGAAAGGGTAAACTGACCTCAATAAGAAGGACTATTCTTTGCCCCTGTAATTTATCATGACAGGTTTATAGAAGAGCCTCCCTTGTCCAATAGCTCGACTGAGATTTCTTTTTAAGATATGGGACAGCCAACCAACTCACACGTCCTCCCACTGCAACCCAGTGTATGGATCTGCCCTACCCTTTATCTTCTACTGTACCCACACACACATTCCTCTAAGCTGCGCACATGCACAGCTCCCCTCAGACTGCTGCGCAGAAGAAATATCAGACAACGCAGAAAAGCACGAGAATGAACTTCACTCAACTTTTTAGAATTTTCCACTTTAGTTAAGACTATCAACATTTCACTCTACTGTGGGAATTGTGCTCGAATCAACAAAATATTAGCCACTTTCAACGTAACATAGCAAAAGAAAACGAACTATACAAGATTTAGTATGCAAAACTATCTGTGCAAGAGAGCACATCGGAGTAGAAGTCTATTGTATTGACGGGCACGACTCAGGCAGTACTCTACACAGACCGGTGCGCCATAACCAATCAGAGCTGCAGTAGGCCTATTTGCAAATTGCCATTGCCATATATGGATCTGTGCCATTCACTTTGAACTGGACTGTATTTAAAGCATTAGCGGTGAGTAGATGCGCTTGTTTTGATATCAAAGTGAGAGCTGCATGTAGCCACCTGTGCACATTTGTTCATATTGTTTGCTAATTAGTGAGTTATTAGCCCAGTTAGCCATTTTCTTGTCAACAATTTGTTGCTTTCAACAGGAGCACAAAATGTGTGCATTTCTAACCATCTTTGAAAAATGAGTCCGGTAAAAAGCTTTTTTTGTCTTAAAGGGGCAGTGTTGCATTGAGACGGTCTTGAATAAGCTAAGTAGCCAATAGGCAGAGGGTAGCATAACTTGTCTGATTCTCTCTAATAATGGTATGCAAATAATAATGACTTTATTTTGTAAAGTGTTTTCTTGCATCAACCACCACAACATTTTCAGTCGTCTCATTTTACATTTACATTTTAGTCATTTAGCAGACGCTCTTATCCAGAGCGACTTACAGTAGTGAATGCATACATTTCATACATTTTTTTTCTGTGCTGGCCCCCCATGGGAATCGAACCCACAACCCTGGCGTTGCAAACACCATGCTCTACCAACTGAGCTACAGGGAAGGCCATGTCTCCTTGTCTGAAGGACAAGTCGATAAACCGGTTAATATCAATCCCTGCATGTTTTTTCCCCCAAAAGTCTCCTGGAATATAGGTTTACATTGAACACCACACATTTGCTGCTACTGACAGAACAGCTATTTCCGTGTTAAAATGTTATGGGATGCATTAGTCTCCATTGTTTATGGTAGGCAACTCTGGTAGACCTACATCATGATCAAATAGCCACAGCAGCCTACTTGGCGACTGTCACAATGTTCAAGTGTGCGCTTAGCGGACCTGAAATTTGCTCAGTGCCGGAAAAAATTTGCGGGAACACTGCCCACAGATGACTTGCTAACAAACAGACCCTGGATCTTCTACCGGATGTAAGCATCCTACTCCTTTAATACACTACAACCTTCTTGACCAAACAGCCACCGGACTGACCCACCCTACCTCTTCACTGCTCTCAGAAATATCCCTTACAGGTCAGGTGCTTTTTGTATTCCCTCACACAGTCAAACACAGCATCCCCTAGCCTACACTAACCTCCTGTCCTCCTTTACAGTTTTAGCTCCATGAAGCCCTGTTACTCCTTAATGTGCTAAAAAACTGTACACACACGCCCTGTGTGTACAGTCCCCACACACACACACACACACTAATATGCCTGCACAGGTGCTGCAGTGTTCCGAGAGGAGTAACTAGTGACACCAACCTGGACTCTGGACAGTTTGATGACAGCAGGATACACACCATCAAAAAAACACCACATTTACAAGGCTAATGCAGTGGCAGGGAGTCAAAGGCAACAGAAACACTCCAAGTAAACTCCTATATTTGTCTCTTGATGTGGTAGTGTATTAATAGAACGTCATGCACCTCTGTGTGTGTGTGTGAGAGAGAGAGAGAGAGAAAGAGAGACCAGAGTGCCTTGTTGATGAGTGGACTGTTGGGTCACTGATGTTAATGATTGAAGGAAGGCTTTTTGCTTGCTGAAAGAGCAACTGCCCTCTGGTCTGTTCTACACTGCTCCAAACCCCTCAGGGCTTCTCCTGCACAGCTGTTCCAACAGGCTCTATACCAGACTGCCAAGGGGTTTCATGAAAACAGGTAGCTCTCTAGATCGGCTAGACCATCACCAATGTCAACATTTTTACATTTTAGTCATTTAGCAGACGCTCTTATCCAGAGCGACTTACAGTAGTGAATGCATACATTTCATTAAAAAAAATCCCCGTACTGGTCCCCCGTGGGAATTGAACCCACAACCCTGGCATTGCAAACACCATGCTCTACTAACTGAGCCAACACTCACAGGCTTGCGAAAAACCCAATGGCTATAATTCTAACACAACAGGAGGGGATTACCACAACCTCTCAATCGTGTGGGCAAACATTTAGCTTCCTTCTTCCCTGTAAATTAATTCAGTAAAAAATAAACACACTTCTCGTTTATGCACACACTGTGCTCTAACATAGCCAGATACTGGGCATATACTAGCTAATAGAGCAGCTGAGGTGGAGGTCATGTTTTGAGGTGTCTCTTGGCTGAGCCTGGACATACCCTGGGCTACTGTAGTGTTATCTCTGCAGCAGAAGGCTGTAACAGAATAAAAATAAGTGATACATTCTACAGTGATAAGAGGTCTGGCCCAGAGAGAAAAGCTGCAGCTTTGATCTATCCCTCTGAGTAAACAGGGGAGATGACTTCTTGCACACAGGTCGTTGTTGTCTTTTCAAATGGAGATTTAGTGGCAGGCAGATCATTCTTACTGGGCTGTGTGTCCTGGAATAAAGGTGGACAACATCATAGGAAATGAGAGGCACAACCAAATCAACAGAATGGACAGGGTGGGCCTAAGCGATATCACAATATTTCTCAAATGTTTTGACAATATGGCGGTATTTTCTCCTACTGAATAATTAAAGTTCTAAATATATAGAGCATGACCCTTGAATGGCAACAAATTAGTTCTAAGTGGTTTCAATGGCTTTATACTCAACCAAACTAGAACAAAACGGACAGTGAAGTAGTTCAATTTGTAGAACTTATAATTTAGCACTGTATCAAAATATTGTTAAAGACGGGATTTGGATCCATACCTGCAAACCGGTATCCACAATATAAATCGCCCAGCTCAAGGTGGGCCAATCCGGGAGACGGTAACGATTACTCCTCCTCCCGTCCAAACCATCCCAGCCCCTTAGTGCTCCCCCTCTCCTCACCTGTTCCTACTCCCCCATTACACTGCCCATCTAGCTGAATGACCCTGTAGCCAGACTCTCCAGTCTCCCCACCAGCTGCCCATCAATCAATATCTTACAGTTACAATTGGCACTTTCTAGGACATCTTTTTACTTATGCTGTGCATCTCAGAAGATAGACATACATCACACCAATGTGGTTCCTGAGATTCTTTCCTCTGACAAAGCCAAGGGCAGAAGAGAGTAGTAGCAGTCTTAAAGAAAACCCCTGGGATTCCAGGGAGGGAAACTAGTTTCTGTGGCAAAGAAGTGAAAGTGAAAGGCGTCAGAGTTCAACAGAAAGGAATGCTTTGAGACAATAGCTTCAAACAGCACCACCAAGTACAGTACATAGTTTCCACGTCGTATCATGGATGGTTGAATTATCATGAAAATAACAGTTCAACTCTAATGTGCCATTACATGCAAGTCACATCATATGACATCTCCTTCCAATAGCGGCAGTCTAGGCAGATTTGAATTGTTATTGGTAAGAGGAGCTTTTTACACACTCCTCTATGGTTGAGGGGAGACATAGCCATGCCATTCACTGACAATCTAGACTGTCAGAGGCTGATTAATAATCCAGACATACATAGGCAGATGAATGTTTGATGCAGCCCTGTCTGCTGACTCCAGGACCACTTGTTGTCTGTAGGGATCAGTCCTGTGGTGTTTGTCTAGCTACTACCGAAGGAGGACACCATCACACGGGATGCACACACACAGCAGAGTTCTCCTTGTGGCAGTGCCCAGTGCCAGCCATACCCTCTCCACTCTTTCTGACTTTCAGTTTGGTAATTAGGGCCAGAGCACATTGAGTCTCTCTACCAGTCTTAATTAGCCCCTTAAGTGTACACACACACCAACACTGTTACAGTGCACACACACGGTTAAAGCGCACACACCACACCGCTACGGCAGTCATACACAGTCTCCAAAACACCACCACTACAGTAAACACATATAGTCTGGATTTTTTTTAAATTAATGAATTGATGCAGAATTCTAACATAAGAGGTCAAGAATGGAGGAGTCAACCCCTTGTGTAAGCACTTTTGAAATGGTGACGCATATTAAAAAGCCTTAAACACTCTCAGTCTTCGGCCACAGCCCTGTCTGATGACCTACTCCACTAAATCTCTGTATGGCTGTGCCCTTTTGCTCAAGGGGTGGTACATGAACATGTGTAGGGTTATATATAGCTCACGGCCACCTCGAGCTGGGGAAATTAACAGTTCCTTTTGAAACTCTAGAGCTCTGCCTGGACCATGAGGATAATCTTACATGACATCTCACTGAGGGCGCAGGCTGGAAAACCCAGCAGCGTTGCAGTTCTTTGCAAACTCAAACCGGTGCACCTGGCACCTACTACCATACCCTGTTCAAAGGCACTTAAATCTTTTGTATTGCCCATTCACCCACTCCATAGCACACATACACAATACATGTCTCAATTGCCTCAAGGATTAAAAATCCTTCTTTAACATGTCTCCTCCCCTTCATCTACACTGATTTATAGGGATTTAACAAGTGACATCAATACGGGATCATAGCTTTTGCTTGGTCAGTCATGGAAAGTGCAGGTGTTCCTAATTTTTTGTATACTGTACCTTGGGGTAGAACACAACGCATTTTATTCGGCATTGAGTTGATAGTAGTATGCTACTCTTTGTCACTCTTTTGAGGAAAGGTAGACCACCTTTCCACACAAATAAGTGTCCCGCTCTCGGCCCCACACATCCTCTATCGAGGATGAAGAACTGAAGAGTGGACCTCCTACGTCGCCACTCTCTCAACTAAAACACTTAATAGGTTAAAGGATCCATATTGGCAGAGCCACAAGCCCATTGCAGGGATAGATTTTTAATGGAGCGATGATGGTAAAAGAAACCTCTCTAGGGACGGATCACAATCGAACACTGAGAAACCATCATGGAGCCTAGACCAAGGCCCCCCCCCCCACAGTGCACCACCACTACACAAAACTCAGCTGCAATGCTACAACACAATGTAGCCCAGCCTTGACACAATTCAGCATCAGAAAATCCATACATTTACAAGATGAGGTAAATACAGAGGCCTTCAGGACTAACCCCATTACATCCATGGCTCATCCATCAGAACACAATGTGAAGACAGAAGCCCGCACATCATATGAATAGGATCACAGAACAAAACAGTTCAGTCTGTCAACTAATTAAGATACTTGGAATCGAGATGTAGCATCTTATCAGAAAGCAGGACGGGTGGTAATGAGTGGAAGTGCAGTGCTCCCTCTGCTCTCCCCAATAGTGACACTGTGTGCAGAGGGAGAGAAGAGGTGAGGGCCCTAGCCTCAAAACAGCCTCTTAGCAAAATGTGACATTTTCCCACTGGGTCATCCTTTCAGGTTGTTAACCAGGGATCAGGTGATGGAGCCAGGTGGTGAGATGAAAAGGACAGATGTACACACTAAACACTGCCAACCTGATAGCCTCTGACAACTGTGGGCCACTGGCATGTAAGCTGTGCAGCGGGAAGGGCCCACTTAAGTTGCAATGCAACATAAAATGAGAACCAAAATAAATAACTGATCAAGAAATATGAGAAACATATACCGTTAACTGTCAGGTTTGTGACATTTAAGCATTTCATGGTGACTAAATAAGTGTGTTTTTGTGTGAGAGAGAGATCAGGTGAGATGATTCATCAGACAACCCCCACCAACAAAGAGCATCTTGAGAGCTGCGTAAACAAAGGCCTTCCTGGACAAGGAAGATCCCACCCAGAATCCTCTGATCTATAGTCCTCCCCAAGAACACAGGCTGAGAAGAGACCTGCAGACACACACACACACACACACACAGCCAGGACCATCAGTGGACAAAGTCTATTTCTATTCAGCTCCATGACAATAGAAAGCAACTGGAAAACCAACTATTAGTAAACAATCCCCAACACAAAGCCACTCTTCCCAAGAATTAGAGAAGTGCTGTGTCCCTCATGTAGCTTCAGCTAACCATTATCAAGTGTACCACCATCATGCCCTTTACGCGAATAGAACCCTTTCTAAATCTAAAAGTGTCCAAATCAATGGTATATCTAGCTTGAGTGTAAATCTGTAGAGATCTTGATCAGCATGATTACTTTTTGTATAAAACGGTATTGCTCTCACAGGCTATTGTTGACATGAATCATGCTTCACTTATGTTGTGCCATTTTGCATACACTCATAATAGTCTACTGTATTACTAAGCACTGGTCTATTCTGTATTATTACCTACTACCAATATTCATGGTCATCATCATAAACAAATAGATGAAGTTATGAAAACACCTAATGACTGACGATGGGTGAAACTGACCTGCAATGAATGAAATGGAGGCATATAAAGACTGAAAATATATCATGCTTTTAGGCTACATCATGGGTCATAGGTCTGTCTCTTGGTCAACACCGCATGTATGATGTCATAGCCCACTGAGGAGCAATGAGAGTCGCTACACCGTGGTAGGTATAGGTAGCTAGAATAGCAATGCTGTTGAATTAGCCTTATGTGAGATATTCTACCGGAAATACCAGGCCTCCCATGCTTTTCTTTTTTTAAACTTCAGGCTACTCAACAACAAAATCGCATGTTATTCCAAGCATCAGCTTCGAATGTAAGGCATGCGACATAGACAAACTTGTGACGTTGTGGTCTGGTGAGCCGATACTAGTCGGCTGTCTCTAGACTACAAAAATAATCTATTCCTGATCCTTGACCAAGCATATCAGTGTAGAATCGGGTTCTTAATCAACCGCCTAGTAATTAACTGCAACTTCCGCAGTGCTACAATTCGGTGTAGCCTACAAGACGGGGCGTCACCCTTGTCTGTGTGGTCTACAAGCTACAGCCACTATTGCAGCTCGGCTGTTGGAGCGCTCATTGAATGGCCTGGCCATACAAAATGGCAACAGTTTAATACTTGAATGTCTTGACAATGCCAATGAAAATATCAGGGGGTTCATTTTCTAGTATGCCTTCCTTGGTTTAGCTTAGCCTATATACCAGCAGCAGATGACCCCCTGTCCGTGAAGTTTATGGGCTGACCAGGGGATTTAGCCTACGAACTAAATTCCTATATTTGAGAAATAATATACACAAACTGATTCAATAGGCCTACCAATATGCCTATGGTTTGGGTCAATGATCACGCGAATAGCAATTTGTCTTGCAAAACGTTAGGCTACACCTCCCAATGTTGTGCTCGCCAACGAGATTCAGCCTGATGTACGCGTGAATGTCATAAAAAAATAAAAAGGTGCGCCGCAGCAGTGGCCGTGTGAACGAGCTCGAGCTGTAAACACTACTGTTGGTCCCCTGTATGGGTTCCCTGGACAAAGCACACAAAATAACATTGAGCGACAGTTCAAATAGCCTACATGTGTGTAATAGATGAAAAACGTGCACGCAATACTTACAAGCAGAGCTCTACCCAATAATCAGGAGCGTGACTTGGTCTACTGGAAACAATGTTTCAACTCAGTAGCTTCTGAGTGTTCCAAGAATAGAAATACAATGGTGGCCCGTTTCCTCAACGAATGTCTGACAACAGAAATATGTTATTATTCCAGAACTGATACTTTTCAGGCCAATTTTTACAGCATTCGTTCAATGTTGTACGCGAGGTTAAGTCATAGCGAACAATGTGCTTCGAAGAGGGAGAGGATGAAGACAAGTCTGCTGGAGCCCACGCCCAGCCCAGTATGAACCGCCCCGGTGAGCACAGGGGTGTATTCATTCCGCCGATTCTGTAACAAAACGTTTCTTAAACGGAAACAATCAGAACCAAACGGTGAGGAAATTACCTGAAATTGTTAAATAGAAACTCTCGTTTTGCTCTGTTTGTTTCCTTTCTTAAACGGTTTCCGTAATGAATACACCGCTGTTTAGTTGCCTGTTTTGACCATCGTTAATACATTGGTCGGTAGGCCTATCTGTAAAACTGCAAAATATAAAGCGGCAGTGTGGGCATATCGCAGTACAATTACAAACGCCGGAGTATCTTCACGTGATTTATGCATTTTTTATTCTCTAAATTTAGCCTAATCCTAGATAAAGTCAACCTGGGAGTTAAATTAGAAATTTAGCTTTGTTTTAATTTTAATATAGGCCTGATGTGTAGACCAAAATGAAACCTCTCCCTCAACAAAACAAAGGAGCTGATCGTGGACTACAAGAGACAACAGAGAGAGCACGCCCCATCCACATCGATGGGGCCGCAGTAGAGGGTCAAACGCTTCATGTTCCTGTTCGGCGTGCACATCACCGAGGACATGAAAAGATCCCCTCCACACCGACATCGTTGTAACGAAGGAGCAACAACGCTTCTTCAACCTCAGAAGGCTGAAGAAATTCGGCTTGGTCCCTAAGAGCCATTGCGACAGTAAGTAGTTGGTGAGGGCGCTGCGATTTTTGGGGGGGGCAGACTGGGGGGATTGAAAGGTTTTTCTTGCGTTGGCTCTGCTATATCGTATGTCAGTCAGCTAATACAGGACAATTAAAGGCCCAGTGCACAACTTTTGTGGAAAAAAATACAATGATTTTTAAATTATAATTATTCCGATTTTTCAGGGGGTGCTGCAGCACCCTCAGCACCCCTACTTCCCGAGGCTATGCTAAGAGCCAATTTATGTTTGATCCGAAAATGTGGTCAGAGGCACCATATGGATGGTGTAACGCAATTGTGGAGCCTCAAGAGGCAAGCAGAGGCCAGATTGAGCTCCATACCGCATCGCCATGTGCCTCTCAAATTTTGTAACAATGAAGAGGGCGCCATATAGCTCCGCATTGACATGATTGGTTGATGGAAGGTCCTGTATAAACACAAACTAATTTCCTTGACAACTTCCTTCACAACAGCTCTGAGCTGCTCAGCGAAGCACAGTAAGTATGAATGCCCAAAAAGGCTGCATGGCCAATGCAGACATCGGATTGACTATGCAACGCCTTTAAAAGGCTCTGCAGTGGCTGTACAGTGTTTACTGTGTATGGCCTTTGCAGAAGTCAGGGCATTCATACTTCTTGCACTTCGTGGAGCAGAGCTGCTATGAAGGAAGTTGTCAAGGAAATGAGTTTGTGTTTATACAGCACCTACCGTCAACCAATCATGTCAATGCGGAGCGAGCCCTCCACATTGTTACAACATTTAGGAGGTGCACGGTGATGCGGTACGAAGTTCAATTTGGACTCCACAAACCTCTAGAGGCTATGCAATTGCGTCTAACCCTCTGTACGGAGTCTCCGGATTGCAAACGGAGCAAGCAAAAATTGGCTTAAAGGCTCTGCATGGTCAATCTGACATCTGCAGTGGCAGTACAGCATTTACTGTGATGCAGCCTCCACTGAAGTCAGAGCGTTCATACTTCTTCGCGAACAGAGTAGAGCTGTTGTGAAGGAAGTTGTCAAGGAAGTAAACTTGTATTTAAACAGGACCTTCCACCCTCACCTACCATCAACCAATCATGAGCTATAATGAGCCCTCCACATTGTTAAAACATTTTGGTTGCACACAGCGATGCGGTACAGAGCTTGATTTGCCCTCAGCAAGCCTCTGGAGGCTCCGCAATTGCATAAAACTCACTTTACGGAGCCTCCGGATCGCATTTCGGAAAGCCTCCGGTAAGTATAAATCCTCTTTTAGACCCTCACAAACTTCAACAGCTGTACCAACGTGGTGGTGCGGTCAGCCCAACGTATCATTGGGCACACTGCCTACCCTCCCAGCCTAGTCTCATAGACTAGATATAA
Source organism: Salmo salar (assembly GCF_965601325.2). Classification (NCBI taxonomy): domain Eukaryota; kingdom Metazoa; phylum Chordata; class Actinopteri; order Salmoniformes; family Salmonidae; genus Salmo; species Salmo salar. The sequence continues at coordinate 99,041,510 of NC_138300.1, forward strand.
CATGGTAAACGTAAATCCGGGAGACTCCAATTAGTACAATACACTATATATAAAAAAGTATGTGGACACCCCATCAAATGAATGGATTTGGCTATTTCAGCCCAAACCGTTGCTGACAGGTGTATAAAATCGAGCACACAGCCATGCAATCTCCATAGACAAACAGTGGCAGTAGAATGGCCTTACTGAAGAGCTCAGTAACTTTCGATGTCAATGTGGCACTGTCATAAGATGCCACCTTTCCAATAAGTCAGTTTGTCAAATTTCTGCCCTGCTATAGCTTCCCCGGTCAACTGTAAGTGCTGTTATTGTAAAGTGGAAATGTCTAGGAGCAACAAAGGCTCAGCTGTGAAGTGGTAGGCCACACAAGCTCATAGAACGAGACCTCTGAGTGCTGAAGCGTGTAGCGAGTAAAAATCGTCTGTCCTCGGTTGCAACACTCACTACCGAGTTCAAAACTGCCTCTGGAAGCAACGTCAGCACAAGAACTGCCAAGCGTCGGCTGGAGTGGTGTAGACCTAAGTGCTGCTTTTGATACCATCGATCACCACATTCTTTTGGAGAGATTGGAAACCTAAATTGGTCTACATGGACAAGTTCTAGCATGGTTTAGATCTTATCTGTCGGGAATATCAGTTTGTCTCTGTGGATGGTTTGAGACAAATCAACTGTAAATGTCGGTGTTCCTCAAGGTCCCAGTTTAGGACCACTATTGTTGTCACTGTATATTCTACCTCTTTGTGATGTCATTTGGAAACATAATGTTAACGTTCACTGCTATGCGGATGATACACAGCTGTACATTTAGATGAAACATGGTGAAGCCCCAAAATTGCCCTCCCTGGAAGCCTGTGTTTCAGATATAAAGAAGTGGATAGCGTCAAATGTTTTACTTTTAAACTCGGACAAAACAGGGATGCTAGTTCTAGGTCCCAAGAAACAAAGAGATCTTCTGTTGAATCTGACAATTAATCTTGATGGTTGTACAGTCATCTCAAATAAAACTGAAGGACCTCGGCGTTACTCTTTACCCTGATCTCTCTTTTGTCGAACATATCAAGAATATTTCAAGGACAGCTTTTTTCCATCTTTGTAACATTGCAAAAATCAAACTTTCTGTCCAAAAATGATCCAGAAAAATTAATCCATGCTTTTGTCATTTCTAGATTAGACTACTGCAATGCTTTACTTTCCGGCTACCTGGATAGAGCACAAAATAAACTTCAGTTAGTGCTAAACACGGCTGCTAGAATCTTGACTAGAACCCCAAAATTTGATCATATTACTCTAGTGCTAGCCTCTCTACACTGGCTTCCTGTTAAGGCTAGGGCTGATTTCAAGGTTTTACTGCTAACCTACAAAGCATTACATGGGCTTGCTCCTACCTATCTTTCCGATTTGGTCCTGCCGTACATACCAACACGTACGCTACAGTCACAAGACACAGGCCTCATTACTGTCCCTAGAATTTCTAAGCAAACAGCTGGAGGCAGGGCTTTCTCCTATAAAGCTACATTTTTATGGAAGGGTCTGCCTATCCATGTGAGAGACGCAGACTCGGTCTCAACCTTTAAGTCTTTATTGAAGACTCATCTCTACAGTAGGTCCTATGATTGAGTGTAGTCTGGCACAGGGGTGTGAGGGTGAACGGAAAGGCACTGGAGCGACGAACCGCCCTTGCTGTCTCTGCCTGGCCGGTTCCCCTCTCTCCACTGGGATTCTCTGCCTCTAACCCTATTACGGTGGCTGAGTCACTGGCTTACTGGTGCTCTTCCATGCCGTCCCTAGGAGGGGTGCATCACTTGAGTGGGTTGAGTCACTGACGTGATCTTCCTGTCCCGGGTTGGTGCCCTCCTCGGGTTCGTGCCGTGGGGGAGATCTTCATGGGCGACACTTGGCCTTGTCTCAGGGTAGTAGGTTGGCAGTTGAAGATATCCCTCTAGTGGTGTGGGGGCTGTGCTTTGGCAAAGTGGGTGGGGTTATATCCTGCCTGTTTGGCCCTGTCCTGTGGTATCGTTGGACAGGGCCACAGTGTCTCGTGACACTTCCTGTCTCAGCCTCCAGTATTTATGCAGCAATAGTTTGTGTCGGGGGACTAGGGTCAGTCTGTTATATCTGGAGTATTTTTCCTGTCTCATCCGGTGTCCTGTGTGAATTTTAAGTATGCTCTCTCTTTCTCTTCTCACGGAGGACCTGAGCCCTAGGACCATGCCTCAGGACTACCTGGCCTGATGACTTCTTGCTGTCCCCAGTCCACCTGGTCATGCTGCTGCTCCAGTTTCAACTGTTCTGCCTGCGGCTATGGAACCCTGACCTGTTCACTGGATGTGCTACTTTGTCCCGGACCTGCTGTTTTGGACCCTCTCTCTACCCCACCTGCTGTCTCTGACTCTGAATGATCGGCTATGAAAAGCCAACTGACATTTACTCCTGAGGTGCTGACCTGTTGCACTCTCTACAACCACTGTGATTATTATTATCTGACCCAGCAGGTCATCTAGGAATGTTTGAACATCTTGGCCATGTTCTGTTATCTCCACCCGGCACAGCCAGAAGAGGACTGGACACCCCTCAGAGCCTGGTTCCTCTCTAGGTTTCTTCCTAGGTTCTGGCCTTTCTAGGGAGTTTTTCCTAGCCACCGTGCTTCTACATCTGCATTGTCTGCTGTTTGGGGTTTTAGGCTGGGTTTCTGTATATCACTTTGTGACATCGGCTTATGTAAAAAGGGCTTTATAAATACATTTGATTGAGTGTAAATCTCGCTGCCATTGGACTCTGGAGCAGTGGAAACGTGTTCTCACACTTCATTCAGTCTGACGGACGAATCTGGGTTTAGCAGATGCCAGGAGAATACTACCTGCCCGAAGGCATAGTACCAACTGTTAAGTTTGGTGGAGGAGGAATAATGGTCTGGGACTGTTTTTCATGGTTTGGGCTCGGCCCCTTAGTTCCAGTGAAGGGAAATCTTAACGCTACAGCATGCAATGACATTCTAGACGATTCTGTGCTTCCAACTTTGTGGCAACAGTTAGAGGAAGGCCCTTTCCTGTTTCAGGATGACAATTCCAGTGTGCACAAAGCAAGGTCCATCTAGAAATAGTTTGTCGAGATCGGTGTGGAAGAACTTGACTGTCCTGCACTGAGCCCTGACATCAACCCCATCAAACACCTTTGAGATGAATTGGAACGCTGACTGCGAGCGAGGCCTAATCGCCCAACATCAGTGCCCGACCTCACTAATGCTCTTGTGGCTGAATGGAAGCAAGTCCCCGCCGTAATGTTCCAACATGTAGTGGAAAGCCTTCCAAGAAAGTAGAGGCTGTTATAGCAGCAAAGGGGGGACCAACACCATATTAATTCCCATGATTTTGGAATGAGGTGTTTGACTAGAAGGTCTCCACATACTTTTGGTCGTGTAGTGTAAATTATGTTTGGTACGGTTACATAAGACAGAAGGTTACTGAAGAAAAAAACAAAAGGAGGGTGGGTGTGTAACGAGAACATCTAGCAACCCAAAGGTTGAGTGTTTGAATTTCATCACGGGCAACTTTGCAATTACTTGCTTTTTTTCAACTACTTAGCATGTTAGCTATCCCTTCCCCTAACCCTTTAACCTAACTCCTAACCCAGCTAACTTTAGCCAGCTAGCTAACGTTAGCATTAGCCACCTAGCTAACGTTAGCATTAGCCACCTAGCTAAAGTTAGCAACAACTAATTGGAATTCGTAACATATCATACGTTTTGCACAAATCGTAACATATTTCACAATTTGTGAATTCTTAACATGTCTAATGAAATGGATGATGGACATCCACTAATTAATGCATACCAACGAATCGTAACATATATTAAATGGAGTGTCTCGGATTTATGTACAGAATAATACAAAATGATCTGAAACATGGTTGCAGCCGGCCTCCAGGACATCTACAGCACCTGGTGTCACAGGAAGGCCAAGAAGTAGATCATCAAGGACCTCAGCCACCCGAGCCACAGCATGTTCACCCCACTACCATCTGGAAGCTGGAGACTGTACAGGTGCATCAAAGCTGGGACTGAGAGACTGATAAACAGCTTCTATCTCCAGGCCATCAGACTGTTAAACAGTCATCACTGTACCCTGCCCTGAACCTTTTAGACACTGTCACTAGCCGGCTATCACTCTGTATTCTACCTTGCTCTTTAGAGACTACTGCCCTATGTGCATAGTTATTTAACAGGGGTCACTTTAATAATGTTTAGGCAACATAGAGTTTACCCACATTATATCTACAGTGCCTTCAGAAAGTATTCACACCCCTTGACTTTTTCTGCATTTTGTTGTGTTACAGCCTGAATTTAGATTTTGTGTCACTGGCATAAACACAATACCCCATTATGTCAAAGTGGAATTATGTTTTTAGATTTTAACAAATTCATTAAAAAAAATTGAGCTGAAAGGTCTTGAGTCAAAAAGTATTCAACCCCTTTGTTATGGCAAGCCTAGATGCGTTCAGGAGTAAAAATGTGCTTAATAAGTCTCATAACTTGCATGGACTCACTCTGTGCAATAATAGTGTTTACAATGATTTTTGAATGACTCTACCCCACACATACAGATAATTGTGAGGTCCCTCAGCCGAGCAGTGAATTTCAACCACAAAGACCAGGGAGGTTTTCCAAAGGGCACCTATTGGTAGAATTTTGAAGCAGACATTGAATATCCCTTTGAGCATGGTGAAGTTATTAATTACACTTTGGATGGTCTATCAAAAGATACAGGCATCTTTTCTAACTCCGTTGCCAGAGAGTAAGGAAACCACTCTGGGATTTCACCATGAGGCCAATGGTGACTTTTCAAAACAATTACAGAGTTTAATGGCTGTGATAGGAGAAAATTGAAGATTGATCAACATTGTAGTTACTCTACAATACTAACCTAAATGACAGGGTGAAAAGAAGGAATACAAATATTCCAAAACATGCATCCTGTTTGGAATAATGCACTAAGGTAAAACTGCAAAATAATTGGCAAAGAAATTATCTTTATGTCCTGAATACAAAGCGTGATGTTTGGGACAAATCCAACATATTTTGAAGCATGGTGGTGGCTGCATCATGTTATTGGTATGCTTGTCATCGGCAAGGACTACAGAGTTGTTTTTTTAAATTAAAAAAAAAAAATTTGGATAAAAAGAAACGGAATACGGAAGTCCCATAGGGCGGTGCAAAATTGGCCCAGCGTCATCCAGGTTAGGGGAGGGTTTGGCCAGGGGGGCTTTACTTGGCTCATCGTGCTCTAGTGACTCCTTGTGTAGGGCCGGGTGCCTGCAGGCTGACTTCGGTCATCAGTTGAACAGTGTTTCCTCTGACACATTGGTGCAGCTTGCTTCTGGGTTAAGCGAGCCGGTGTTAAGAAGCGCAGCTTGGCGGGTCATGTTTCGGAGGATGCATGACTTGCCCTTCGCCACTCCCAAGCCTGTTGTGGAGTTGCAGCGATGAGACAAGATAATAATCAAGAAATTGGGGAGAAAAGGGGGTAAAAATTACAACAAAAATGTACACAAAAAAAAACGAGAATAGAGCTAAGCAAAGGCAAAATCCTAGAGGAAAACCTTGGTTAATTCTGCTTTCCAACGGACACTGGGAGACAAGTTCACTTTTCAGCAAAAAATAAATACAAAAAAGGCCAAATGTACACTGGAGTTGCTTACCAAGACGACATTGAATGTTCCTGAGCTAAGTGCCTTCTATGTTTGCTTCGAGGCAAGCAACACTGAACCATGCATGAGAGCTCCAGATGTTCCGGACGATTGTGTAATCAGGCTCCCCATAGCCGAGTGGTTAACCACATTGCGAGCATCCTGACGGGTTGCATCAACACTTGGTATGGCAACTGCTCTGCATCCGACCGCAAGGCGCTACAGAGGATAGTGAGTATGGCCCTTTACATCACTGGGGCTGAGCTCTCTGCCATCAGGAACCAGGGCCATATACCAGGGCTACCCCAAAGCCATAAGACTGCTGAGCAGTTAATCAAATGGCTACCTGGACGATTTGCAATTTAGATTTATTCTTATTTGTTTACACTGACTCTCTTGCACAGGCTCGATGTACACGTATTGGACTCTAACCACACGCTCACACATATTACACTGATACTCCACACACACACACACACACACACACACACACACACACACACACACACACACACACACACACACACACACACACACATTAACATTCCTTCACAATCTTCACATATGCTGCTGCTACTCTGTTTATTATCTATGCATAGTACTTTACCCCTACCTACAATTGAGGTACATATTACCTCAACTACCCTGTACCCTTGCACATCGACTTGGTACCGGTACCCCTTGTGTATATAGCCTCGTTATTTTTATTGTATACTATTTTTCCTTTTGTTTATTTAGAATATTTTTCTTACTTACTTTTTAAAAATCTGCATTGTTGGTTAAGGGCTCGTAAGTAAGCATTTCACGGTAAGGTGAAATGTACCTGTTGTTTTCAGCACGTGACAAATACAATTTGATTTGAGTGGCCTAGGTACAGTTTTGACTTAAATCGGCTTGAATATCTATTGCAAAAACTTGAAAATGGCTGTCTAGCAATGATCAACAACCAACTTGACAAGAGATTGAAGAATTTTAAAAAGAATAATGTGCAAATATTGTACAATCCAGGTGTGCAAAGCTCTTAGAGATTTACCCGGAAAGAATTACAGCTGTAATCGCTGCCAAAGTTGATTCTAACTCAGGGGTGTGAATACTTATGTAAATTAGATACTTATGTTTATGCAAATGTTTTAAAAATAAAATATCTAAACTTGTTTTCACTTTGTCATGGGGTATTGTGTGAATTTGTATCTTTAATCCATTTGAAATTCAGACTGGAACAACAAAATGTGGAAGTATGAATACTTTCAGAAGGCACTGTATATACTGTATTCTAGTCATGGCTCATCCTATATAACTACTGCTTTACACACCTTTTCTATTCACATAGGTCTACTGTCCATACTGTCTATACACAGCATTCACATACATACAGTACATTTTTATATTCCAGACTCTGGACCGGAAGCTAATTCTTGCAATTCTATCTATTTTGCCATGGGGTTTTGTACTGTGTATTTATATAGGCCTACTTTATTCTCTACACATCTCATTCTAATATTTGTACTACTGTACATTGCACTGTTTATACACACCACATATTTATTTATATTCTGGACTCTTGACATAGCTCACTGCAATAGCCTATACCTACTGCTGTAGCCTACATATCATTCTTAATAGGCCTATATGTTGTGTAAATTCATCCGGTGTATATATGCATAGATGACATACAAATGTAATTTTGAATATATGTGTGTAGGCCTACTTTTTTGACAGTTTAATGGAGATACTAACATAAGCATTTAGCTGCACCAACTATAACATATGCTAAACTGCGACCAATAAACTTTGAAACGAACATGTATGGTCATGTATCATCGTTGTGTTGTAATCAATCAATACGATAAAAACATATTGACTACATATCCCAAGGGGCAAAGCCTCATTTATCATCGTATCCAGGAAGTTGGGTGCGTTGTCAAGCAAACTTGTGCGTGTCTTTGTAAATGCTCTGAAGAATGTGCACTAAATAAGGTAAGAAAAAATACGACATTGGATATTTGATCATCATAATGAAGAGTTATTTGTGGTTACATTTAGCCTTTTACATTCATTTGTTATCTGAAGCCAATCAAAACGTCAACAAACTTGTATGCAATTGAGATGTTAGACCGCTTGTTTTCATATCCTAGCTTTAAGTGTGGGACGTCAACTAGCTAGCTAGGCTAACTAACCAAATAGCCAGATAACCAGTTTAGTTACTTCTTCTGACAGTGCCTCAGAATGTCTTGTTTAGGAATTGATACAACATACGTTAGATACAGTATTGTAATCAGAAGTTGATAATGACAGCTAGCCAGCCATAAGCCAAATATTCTATGCTTTGAGTTGTTAAAGCTAGCTATACTCTTCCATGGTTTCTATTGCAATAACAGGAGCTACATCATCACCCTGAATTTCCACATAGGCTACCAGCCTTCTGACACACAGAAACAGGGGCAGACTGGGACCAGAAATCGGCCCTGGCATTTCTGTATTTATTTCCTTGAGGCCCCCCACACTGACCTATTATTTTATTTTTTCCTCCAGGCCCCCATTATTAGCGATTAATGATCCCTTTGTGCAAAAAAACCCAGGTTAGACAGACCCACTGGGCTAAAACTGGACGGGCCCATCTGGAATTTCATGTAAATGCCAGATGGGCCAGTCCCCCCCTGCACAGAATAATGTTACTTTTTTCACTAACCTATTATTATTTACCATTATTTGACCACTTCCAGGTGTCTGTGAGTGATGATTTGTTCCCAGGACTCAGCGAGGGTACTGGTGACTGAGCTGAGTGGGTCTGGTCAGATGAACCCAACCCCTGCTGCTTATGAGGACTCTGACATGCAGGTGGAGCTCTACCTCTCTCCAGAAAAGCTGGTGGGGCTCCTATTGGTAAAGGGAGGGGTGTGGCCCTTTCTATAGGCTAATTATAGATGTGGAATCATGCTTGACTGAATGTAGTGCATCAACACAATTCTATAATTGGGCAATTCCATGCCAGCGTAGCCCTAAAATATTTTTGCTATCTCAGATTCTAACGTATCCTTCCTCCCAATGAAGTTTATGTTTGACATGCTTTTTACATTTGTATCACAAAACATTTATGAGAAAATCATGATGAAAGTGGCCATTTTAGGCCCCTTTAAGACCTATACATGACTCCTGTAAGACCCTATGATCTGTGAACCCTACATGATGCAGACAACATCTTGGTGTCATTATACTCCTATTAGTGTGCACTCAAATATCTACTATGTCTAGATTCTGAAATACATATTTCACATTAATTTATTCCATATACAAAAGTATAATATGAATATCTCAAAAGTACCCTTTTTGAATTGGCAAATGTTTTGACGTATTGTTTTGAACAATATACTTTTCAAACACATACAATTTCCAGAGTGGGCTCTCTGGTACTTTTAATGAAATTACCCATTTTATACATAGAAATTGACACTATTGATCATTAACCCAATCACAGCCTTCCTTTAGGTTTGCATATGCAGCAAATCACCAGCAGAGGTAGTTCCCTTTGAGTCAATTTTCCCATTCACTGTGTTGGTGGTGCTCATAACATTTATCATAACTTCAGAATTAGCAGAGAGCCCAATCTGGACATTTTATGTTATCGTAGTGTATAGGCCTATTATTCCAAACAATATGTCTTAAAATGAACTAAATTAAAAAAGGTATTTTGATTTTTAATGTTGAATGAATTAATGTGAAAATTTCTATTTCAGAATCTATACATACTCCATATGCTAGAGCACACTATAAGGAGTATAATGACACCAATATGTTGTCTGTATCATGTACTGTTCACGGACCATTAGGTCTTATAGGAGTCATGTATAAAGTACAGTACCTTCAGAAAGTATTCATACCTCTTGACTTATTCCACATTGTGTTGTATTACAGCCTAAATTCAAAATGGATTAAATCGTTTTTTCCCCCACACCCATATACACATACTGTAATACCCCATAATGACAAAGTGAACACCTTTTTTGAAATGTTTTGAAATTTATTGACAAATTAAATACAGAAATACTAATTTACAGAAGTATTCACACCCCTGAGTCAATACTTTGTAGAAACACCTTTGGCGAAGATTACAGCTGTGAGTTTTTCTGGGTAACATTTTACATTTTAGTCATTTAGCAGACACTCTTATGCAGAGCAACTTACAGTAATGAGTGCATACACTTTTCATTCTCTAAGACCATTCCACACCTGGATTGTGCAACATTTGCCCATTATACTTTTCAAAATCTTTCAAACTCTTTCAAGTTGGTTGTTGATTATTAATAGACAGCCATTTTCAGATCTTGCCATACATTTTCAAGCCGATTTTAAGTCAAAACTGTAACTCGTCCATTCACTGTCTTCTTGATAAGCAACTCCAGTGTAGATTTGGCCTTGTGTTTTAGGTTCTTGTCCTGCTGAAAGGTGAATTCATCTCACAGTGTCTAGCGGAAAGCAGACTGAACCAGGTTTTTCTCTAGGATTTTGCCATGCCATTTTATTTTTTATCCTGAAAAACTGCCCAGTTCTTAACAATTACAAGCATACCCATAACATGATGCAGCCACCTCTGTGCATGAAAATATGGAGAGTGGTACTCCGTACTGTGTTGTATTGGATTTGCCCCAAACATAACACTTTGTATTCAGGACAAAGAATTAACAATCTGCCACATTCTTTGCAGAATTACTTTAGTGCCTTGTTGCAAACAGTATGCATGTTTTGGAATATTTTTTTTTATAGGCTTCCTTCTTTTCACTCTGTCAATTAGGTTAGTGTTGTGGAGTAAATACAATGTTGTTGATCCATCCTCAGTTTTCTCCTATCAAAGACATTAAACTCTTTAACTGTTTTAAAGTCATCATTGGCCTCATGGTGAAATCTTGAAGTGGTTTCCTTCCTTTCTGGCAACTGAGTTAGGAAGGACGCCTGTGTCTTTGTAGTGACTGGGTGTATTGATACACCATCCAAAGTGTATTAATAACTTCACCGTGTTCAAATGGATATTCAATGTTTGCTTTTTTTTGTTTTGTTACCCATCTACCAATAGGTGCCCTTCTTTGCGAGGCATTACAAAACCTCCCTGGTCTTTGTGGTTGAATCTGTTTGAAATTCACTGCTCGTCTGTGGGACCTTACAGATAATTGTGTGGGTACAGAGACGAGGTAGTCATTCAAAAATCAGGTTAAACACTATTATTGCACACGGAGTCCATGCAACTTATGTGACTTGTTAAGCAAATGTTTACTCCTCAACTTATTTAGGCTTTCCATAACAAAGGGGTTGAATACTTATTGACTCGACATTTCAGCTTTTAATTTGAAACGTTTCAAAAACCATAATTACACTTTTATATTATGGGGTATTGTGTGTAGGCCAGTGACAAACAGATCTAAATGTAATCTATTTTAAATTCAGTCTGTAACACAACAAAATGTGGAAAAAGTTAAAGGGTGTGAATTAGAGGTCAACCAATTATGATGTTCCAACGCCGATACCGATTATTGGAGGACCAAAAAAAGCTTGTACCGATTAATCGGCCGATTTTTATATATTTTTAATAATGACAATTACAACAATACTGAATGAACACTTTATTTTAACTTAATATAATACATCAATAAAATCTATTTAGTCTCAAATAAACAATGAAACATGTTCAATTTGGTTTAAATAATGCAAAATCAAAGTGTTAGAGAAGAAAGTAAAAGTGCAATATTTGCCATGTTAAAAAGCTAACGTTTAAGTTCCTTGCTCAGAACATGAGAATATATGAAAGCTGGTGGTTCCTTTTAACATGAGTCTTCAATATTCCCAGGTAAGAAGTTTTAGGTTGTAGTTATTATAGGAATTATAGGACTATTTCTCTCTATACCATTTGTATTTCATATAACTTTGACTATTGGATGTTCTTATAGGCACTATAGTATTGCCAGCCTAATCTCGGGAGTTGATAAGCTTGAAGTCATAAACAGTGCAATGCTTGAAGCACAACGAAGAGCTGCTGGCAAACGCAGGAAAGTGCTGTTTGAATGAATGCTTACGAGCCTGCTGCTGCCTACCACCGCTCAGTCAGACTGCTCTATCAAATATCAAATCATAGACTTAATTATAATATAATAACACACAGAAATACGAGCCTTAGGTCATTAATATGGTCAAATCCGGAAACTATTATTTAGAAAACAAAATGTTTATTCTTTCAGTGAAATACGGAACCGTTCCGTATTTTATCTAACGGGTGGCATCCCTAAGTCTAAATATTGCTGTTACATTGCACAACCTTAAATGTTATGTCATAATTATGTACAATTCTGGCAAATTAATTACGGTCTTTGTTAGGAAGAAATGGTCTTCACACAGTTCGTAACGAGCCAGGCAGCCCAAACTGCTGCATATACCCTGACTCTGCTTGCACTGAATGCAAGAGAAGTGACACAATTTCCCTAGTTAAAAGAAATTCATGTTAGCAGGCAATATTAACTAAATATGCAGGTTTAAAAATATATACTTGTGTATTGATTTTAAGAAAGGCATTGATGTTTATGGTTAGGTTCACATTGGTGCAATGACAGTGCTTTTTTTCGCGAATGCGCTTGTTAAATCATCACCCGTTTAGCGAAGTAGGCTGTGATTCGATGATAAATTAACAGGCACCGCATCGATTATATGCAACGCAGGACAAGCTAGATAAACTAGTAATATCATCAACCATGTGTAGTTAACTAGTGATTATGTTAAGATTGATTTTTTTTTATAAGATAAGTTTAATCAAGCTAGCAACTTACCTTGGATCCTTGCTGCACTCGCGTAACAGGTAGTCAGCCTGCCACACAGTCTCCTCGTGGAGTGCAATGTAATCGGCCATAATCGGTGTCCAAAAATGGCAATTACCAATTGTTATGAAAACTTGAAATCGGCCCTAATTAATCGGCCAAACATTATGCTTTGGGGGTGTTTTTCTGCTAAGGGGACAGGACAACTTCACCGCTTCAAAGGGATGATGGACGGGGCCATGTACCCTCAAATCTTGGGTGAGAACCTCCTTCCCTCAGCCAGGGCATTGAAAATGGGTCGTGGATGGGTATTCCAGCATGACAATGACCCAAAACACACGGCCAAGGCAACAAAGGAGTGGCTCAAGAAGAAGCACATTAAGGTCCTGGAGTGGCCTAGCCAGTCTCCAGACCTTAATCCCATAGAAAATCTGTGGAGGGAGCTGAAGGTTCGAGTTGCCAAACGTCAGCCTCGAAACCTTAATGACTTGGAGAAGATCTGCAAAGAGGAGTGGGACAAAATCCCTCCTGAGATGTGTGCAAACCTGGTGGCCAACTACAAGAAACGTCTGACCTCTGTGATTGCCAACAAGGGTTTTGCCACCAAGTACTAAGTCATGTTTTGCAGAGGGGTCAAATACTTATTTCCCTCATTAAAATGCAAATCAATTTAAAACATTTTTGAGATGCGTTTTTCTGGATTTTTTTGTTGTTATTCTGTCTTTCACTGTTCAAATAAACCTACCATTAAAATTATAGACTGATCATTTCTTTGTCAGTGGGAAAATGTACAAAATCAGCAGGGGATCAAATACTTTTTTCCCCTCACTGTAATTCAAGTTTAGCATTTTAAAAGGCTAATTGATCATTAGAAAACCCTTTTGCAATAATGTTAGCACAGCTGGAAACTGTTGTTCTGATTAAAGAAGCAATAAAATTGGCCTTTAGACTAGTTGAGCATCTGGAGCATCAGCATTTGTTGATTCGATGCGTTTTTCTGGATTTGGCATGCGTTTTTCTGGATTTTTTTGTTGTTATTCTGTCTTTCACTGTTCAAATAAACCTACCATTAAAATTATAGACTGATCATTTCTTTGCCAGTGGGCAAACGTACAAAATCAGCAGGAGATCCAATACTTTTTTCCCTCACTGTAGCTAACACTACCATCACAACCACCATTGAAACACAGGAGTGATGGTTGCTGATAATGGGCTCTGTACGCCTATGTAGATATTCAATTCAAAATCAGCCGTTTCCAGCTACAATAGTCATTTACAACATTAACAATGTCTACAGTGTATTTCTGATTCAATTGTATGTTATTTTAATGGACAAAAAATAGCTTTTCTTTCAAAATCAAGGACATTTCTAAGTGACCCCAAACCTTTGAATGGTAGTGTATATATAAATATATTATCCAAGTATGAAACGTTGATATTTGGTTGCGTTCCCAATTCAATATCCAGTTGATTGATAAGATGGATTCATGTCTCCTTCTCAACCAAAAATCTAACCAACCATCCTTCATATAAAAGACAATATCCAAAGGTGAAAGTTTATTATTAATATCATTAATTTGGCATCCTATTTATATGGCTAATGATAATTACTTCTAAAGATGCAATCAACCATGAATGAATGATAGTATACCTAGCTACTCTTTGAAATGGTGTCATTTGGGCAAATCGGATGTCAATGTTGCCTACATAAACCCAACCTCACTCTGAATTTACATTCACATACAGCTTGTGAAGGAAAGTTAGTTACTTTCAAATATTCAATGTTATTTAGCTGGTCTACACAAATGAGTATGGAAGCTGATCAATGTCTAAATGTGTTGACATGATAGCCCAGCTTGTTTCCAAAGGTTGCGAGTTCGAATCTCATCAACTTTAGCTAATTAGCAACTTTCCAACTACTTACAACTTTTTAGCTATTTTGCAACTACTGAGCATGTTAGCTAACACTTCCCCTAACCCTAACCCTTTTAGCTAAATCCTTCCCCTAGTCCTTACCTTAACCCTTTAACCTACAGTGCATTCGGAAAGTATTCAGACCCGTTGACTTTTTCCACATTTTGTTACATGTATACCTTATTGTTTTTTTCCTCGTCAATCTACACACAATAACCCATAATGACAAAGCGAAAACCGGTTTTTAGAATTTTTCCATTTATCCTCCTTGAGATGGTAATTCAACTTGATTTGGAAAGGAACACACCTGTCTATATAAGGTGCCACAGTTGACAGTGCATGTCAGAGCAAAAACCAAGCCATGAGGTCGAAGGAATTGTCTGTAGAGTACCGAGACAGGATTGTGTTGAGGCACAGATCTGGGGAAGGGTACCAAAAATGTCTGCAGCATTGAAGGTCTCCAAGAACACAGTGGCCACCATCATTTTTAAATGGAAGAAGTTTGGAACCACCAAGACTCTTCCTAGAGCTGGCTGCCTGGCCAAACTGAACAATTGGAGGAGAAGGGCCTTGGTCAGGGAGGTTACCAAAGACCTGATGGTCACTCTGACAGAGCTCCAGAGTTCCTCTGTGGAGGTGGGAGAAACTTCCAGAATGAAAACCGTCTCTTCAGCACTCCACCAATCAGGCCTTTATGGTAGAGTGGCGAGACAGAAGCCACTCCTCAGTAAAAGGCATATGACAGCCTGCTTGGAGTTTTCCAAAAAGCTAGTCAGGCTGAGGGAAAGATGAACAGAGCAAAGTACAGAGGGATCTTTGATGAAAACCTGCCCCGGAGCACTCAGGACCTCTGACTGGGGCGAAGGTTCACCTTCCAACAGGACAACAACCCTAAGCACACAGCCAAGACAATGCAGGAGTTGCTTCTGGACAAGTCTCTGAATGTCCTTGAGTGGCCCAGCCAGAGTCCGGACTTGAACATCTCTGGAGAGACCTGAAAATAGCTGTGCAGCGACACTCCCCATCCAACCTGACAGAGCTGGACAGAATGTGCAGAGAAGAATGGGAGAAACTCCCCAAATACAGGTGTGCTAAGCTTGTAGCGTCAAACCCAAGAAGCCTCCAGATCAAGCAATGGCGCCGAAGGAGATGGCTGCCGTTTTACAATCCTGTAACCAATTGTGCTATTGTGTATGTTTTTTCACGTTATTTTGTACATAATGTTTCTGCCACCGTGTCTTATGACAGAAAAGAGCTTCTAGATATCAGGACAGCGATTACTCACCCCATACTGGAGGAATACTTTTTCTTCAACGAGTCGGACGGGAAGGATTTACTTCAGACTCCCGACAAGGTCCTCATCCCCTTAATCCGCAGCAGAAAGGTATCGTGGACGAAGATCCGGGTGCCTTGTTAGGATCCATCGCCGAGACGGTAATCTACCTTTACCATCGGTCCTATTTGCCAACGTACAATCAATCGATAATAAATTAGACGAAATAAGATCACGTATATCCTACCAAAGAGACATTAAAAACTGTGATATCTTGTGTTTCACTGAGTTGTGGCTGAATGACGACATGAATAATATACAGCTGGTGGGTTTTAAGCTTTTTCGGTAGGATAGAACAGCGGCCTCTGGTAAGACAAGGGTTGGCAGTCTATGTATACTTGTAAAAACAGCTGGTGCACGAATTCTAAGGAAGTCTCAAGGTTTTGCTCACTTGAGATAGTGTGGTCTACAGCTTATCATGAGATACTCTATCTACCAAGAGAATTTATCTGTATTTTTCGTAGCTGTCTACATACCACCACAAACCGATGCTGGCACTAAGACTGCACTCAATGAGCTATATACGGCCATAAGTAAACAGGGAAACGCTCAACCACAGGTGGCCGGGGACTTTAATGCAGGAAAACTTAAGTCCGTTTTACCTAATTTCTACCAGCATGTCAAATGTGTAACCAGAGGGAAAAAACACTAGACCACCTTTACTCCACACACAGATGTGTACAAAGCTCTCCTTCGCCCTCCATTTGGCAAATCTGACTATATTTCTATCCTCCTGATTCCTGCTTACAAACAAAAACTAAAGCAGGAAGCACCAGTGACTCAGTCAATAAGAAAGTGGTCAGATGAAGCAGATGCTAAGCTACAGGACTGTTTTGCTAGCACAGACTGGAATATGTTTCGGGATTCCTCCGATGGCATTGAGGAGTACACCACATCAGTCACTGGCTTCATCAATAAGTGCATCGATGACGTCGTCCCCACAGTGACCGTACGTACATATCCCAACCAGAAGCCATGGATTACAGGCAACATCTGCACTGAGCTAAAGGCTAGAGCTGGCGCTTTCAAGGAGCGCGACTCTAACCCGGAAGCTTATAAGAAATCCCGCTATGCCCTTCAACAAACCATCAAACAGGCCAAGCTTCAATTCAGCTAAATTACTTCTATGCTCGCTTTGAGGTAAGTAATAATGAAACATGCATGAGAGCATCAGCTGATCCGGACAACTGTGTGATTACGCTCTCTGTAGCCGATGTGAGTAAGACCTTTTCAACAAGTACACTTTTTTTGAACCTTTATTTATCTAGGCAAGTCAGTTAAGAACAAATACTTATTTTCAATGACAGCCTAAAAACTTGACTTACCCAGTTGCGGCCCACTTTTTGGAAGCAAACCACTCGATTTTGTCTCTGCGTTATATTTGTATCGAACATGTCACCCTCCCTAGGAGAGGGGGTGACCTTGATAATTTATTGTTAAAACGAGAGGCTGCTTGGATCTTTAACTTAAAGACCCTTGCTCCCTTCGGTCTCAACATAGACTTTGATCTGAAGCCATTCTTGTGATTATTGTGACTTTGCCATTGTAATTGTTTGTAAGCTTGTGTAGTCCAAAATGAATCTATGATCGTATGCTATCCATTTGTTTTTTGTATGCTGTTCTTTGTATGCCATTTTTATATTTGAGAATTAACCAATGATATTAGTCCACACTTGGCCATGATTACAGACACCTGTGTTTCTTTTGACACTATATAAACGAGTCATCCCGCAGTGTTTGATTATACCCTGATGAAGACAGCTGGCTTTCGAAACGTTGGATATTACATTTTTGCATCTGAGCTCCTGGAGTGTGCGGCTCTCCCTTATTTTCAAGTTTTCTACTCCGCTAGCCAGCACCTCGCCTTAATAGGTGTGCGCTTCTTTTTCTTATAGATTACAGCCTGGATTCAAACCAGGGTGTCTGTAGTGACACCTCAAGCACTGAGATGCAGTGATTTAGACCGCTGCGCCACTTGGGAGCCTGAACATTCACACATCCGCAGGGCCAGAAGGATTACCAGGACGCGTACTCCGAGCATGCACTGACCAACTGGAAAGTGTCTTCACTGACATTTTTAACCTCTCCCTGTCTGAGTCGGTATTACAAACATGTTTCAAGCAGACCACCATAGTGCCTGTGCCAAGAACGCTAAGGTAACCTGCCTTAATGACTACCGACCCGTAGCACTCACGTCTGTAGCCATGAAGTGCTTTGAAAGGCTGGTCATGGCTCACATCAACACCATTATCCCAGAAACCCTAGACCCACTCCAATTAGCATACCACCCAAACAGATCCACCGATGATGCAATCTGTATTGCACTCCACACTGCCCTTTCACACCTGGACGAAAGGAACACCGATGTGAAAATGTTATTCATTGACTACAGCTCAGCGTTCAACACCATAGTGCCCTCAAAGCTCATCACTAAGCTAAGGACCCTGGGACTAAACACCTCCCTCTGCAACTGGATCCTGGACTTCCTGACGGGCAAGCCCCAGGTGGTAAGGATTGGTAACAACACATCCGCCAGGCTGATCCTCAACACGGGGGCTCCTCAGATACACGGTGTGTTCAATAAAGACAAGAAAACTTATAATTGTTTGTATGTTATTAGTTTAAGTAGACTGGGTTTGTCTGTTGATGTGACCTAGATGAAGATCAGCTAAAATTTTATGACCAATTTATGCAGAAATCCAGGTATTTCCAAAGGGTTCACATACTTTTTCTTGCCATACTTTTTCTTGCATAGTCACTTTAATAACTCTACCGACGTGTACATATTACCTCGACTAACCGGTGCCCCCGCACATTGACTCTGTACCGATACCCCCTGTATATAGCCTCGCTATTGTTATTTACCTGCTGCTCTTTAATTATTTGTTACTTTTATTTTAAGTATGTTTTTCTTAAAACTGCATTGTTGGTCAAGGGCTTGTAAGTAAGTATTTGTAAAGTGTCTGAATACTTATGTAAATGTAATATTCATTTTTTATTTTTATACATTTACCTAAAATTCTAAAAACCTGTTTTTGCTTTGTCATTATGGGGTATTGTGTGTAGACTGATGAGGGAAAAAACAATTTAATCAATTTTAGAATAAGGTCTACAACGTAACAAAATGTGGAAAAAGTCAAGGGGTCTGAATACTTTCCGAATGCACTGTAACTCCTAAACTTAACCTTAACCCAACCCCTAACCCCTAGCCTAGCTTAGCCAGCTAGCTAGAATTCGTATAATACTGTATCATGCAAATGCATAATGGACATCCACAGATTAATACATAATGGACATCCACAATTTAATACATACCATACGAAAAGTAACATATCATGCTAAAAGGAGTGTCTCATTTACGTACAGAATAATACGAAAAGGCTCTGAGACCAGGTTATACATAGAGGTAGGCATCTGGATGGAAGACTAGTTCTCAATGAAGTGCATTATCCCTCATAGACCAGCACAAGTCACTGTTCAGGCTGGAATCGTTTGACTGTGGCTTCAAATTTTGTTTCAATACACCTCTTTATTTAGGTTGATGGCATGATGTTGAAGCAATGACGTTGATTCAAACATATCATTTTACTATCAACATTGAAACAAGGTAAACATAAATCTAATCATATGAAATTCTACATACTTTCAACCACCCAATATAAAGTATATTATATATAGGATGAAAAATATTGTTTACGTTTCTACATGGAAGTTTCTATGCACTTTCAACGTATACATAGTTCTGATGACTATGTTGAAATTAGATTGACGTAACAACCTGTTAGTCAGGTTAAGTCATTGTATTTAAGTTAAGTTTTACACTAATTTCAATGTTTGCAACACTGGTTGAAATTAGATAAACAGTACTGGTTGATAACTTTTTGCAAATCCTAATGCTTTCCACGTAGATTCCACATCACAATAGGATGACAAATGACGTTGAAACAACATTCATTCAACCAGTGTGCTGTTACATAATGTAGGCTAAGAGAATCAATACATATTTATCTCTGACCCCATAGAAAGCCTTGTCGGGAACAGAAGACCTCGTTCGGGTCACTTCCCTGGAAATGTGTGTGGACACTCAGGAGAGCACTCTGGGCAACTTTGGTGAGAGACAATCACTGGTCAAGCAGCACACACTACCCTTTCAGTCCACTACATGTGTACTACCATACTGTATTTGTATTGTATTACAAATAGATATATACATATTTTTGCTTGCAGTATTTGAATTTATAGGGGACTATGTACTGTATATGAAGTGTATATCAATAGTACTGTATGTGAATCCTCGTTTTTAATCAAACACGAAGTGGGCATTATGCCATACCTACTGCAAATGTGGAAATGTACAGGGTTGATCGACTCACACTTGATGAGTTCATGTAATGACTTATAGCATAGATAAATGAAGACAGTCACAATCTATACAGACATGGTTTCTTGTCAGACATAGATAAAGGCCAGACAAAAAACACTAGCTGTGTGACACACAACACAGAACATGCCAAATTCACCCTCAGGTTTGTACTGTACCAAAGCTCTCTCACTGGGCACAACTCCCTCCCTCTCTCTTCTCACTGGTTTAAAAGATAAGGCCAGAAAGAACCGCACCATCATGCTCACCTATGTCCTTAGGAAAACCTCAGTTGCACAACGTGTGCAGGCATGACTGAAGTTTGTCTGCACAGGGGTGAATCACGTGCGTCTGGCTAGTGCACTAGCAGCAGAGTCCATCTCACTCTCAATCTCTGCTAATTAATGGAGTTTATAGGCCTGTTGAGGCATGGCTGGGAGGGAGCCAGCCATCTGTTTAAGACCCAATCAAATCAAGTCATCGGCCCTCTGTGACGTGTGAGGAACGTCTCTCTATCTTATCATCTTGCAGGTGCCTACTTGCCCAAGCTGGTGCAGCTGAAAATGAACAACAGTATGATAATGTCAGTGAGGTAAGTGGAAAGTTCCACTATAGTGCTCTGTCTCTGTATGTCTATTATAGTTATGTGTTGTAGTTTTTTACTTCTCTTTGACTAGGTAAAACAAAGCACTTTCTGCATTCCAAGTACTACAAATATTACTGCTAGCAGTACTTCACAGTAAAAAGGCAGGTAGCCCTGTACAGTTGAAGTCGGAAGTTTACATACATTTTAGCCAAATACATTTAAACTCAGTTTTTCACAATTCCTGACATTTAATCCTAGTAAAAATGCCCTGTCTTAGGTCAGTTAGGATCACCACTTTATTTTAAGAATGTGAAATGTCAGAATAATAGGAGAGAGAATTATTTATTTTAGTTTTTATTTCTTTCATCACATTCCCAGTGGGTCTGCCCACAACCTTTCTATAGGATTGAAGTCAGGGCTTTGTGATGGCCACTCCAATACCTTGACTTTGTCGTCCTTAAGCCATTTTGTCACAACTTTGGAAGTATGCTTGGGTCATTATCCATTTGGAAGACCTATTTGCGACCAAGCTTTAACTTCCTGACTGATGTCTTGAGATGTTGCTTCAATATATCCACATAATTTTCTTTCCTCATGATGCCATCTATTTTGTGAAGTGCACCAGTCCCTCCTGCAGCAAAGCACCCCCACAAAATGATGCTGCCACCCCCATGCTTCATGGTTGGGATGGTGTTCTTTGGCTTGCAAGCCTCCTCCTTTTCCTTCCAAACATAATGATGGTCATTATGGCCAAACACTTCTATTTTTGTTTCATCAGACCAGAGGACATTTCTCCAAAATGTACGATCTTTGTCCCCATGTGCAGTTGCAAACCGTTGACTGGCTTTTTCATGGCGGTTTTGGAGCAGTGGCTTCTTCCTTGCTGAGTGGCCTTTCAGGTTATGTCGATATAAGACTTGTTTTACTGTGGATATAGATACTTTTGCACCTGTTTCCTCCAGCATCTTCACAAGGTCCTTTGCTGTTGTTCTGGGATTGATTTGCACTTTTCACACCAAAGTACGTTCATCTCTAGCAGACAGAACGCGTCTCCTCCTGAGCGGTATGATGGCTGTGTGGTCCCATGGTGTTTATACTTGAGTACTATTGTTTGTACAGATTAACGTGGTACCTTCAGGCGTTTGAAAATTGCTCCCAAGGATGAACCAGACATGTGGAGGTCTACAATTATTTTCTGAGGTCTTGGCTGATTTCTTTTGATTTTCCCATGATGTCAAGCAAAGAGGCACTGAGTTTGAAGGTAGGCCTTGAAATACATCCACAGGTACACCTCCAATTGACTCAAATTATGTCAATTAGCCTAACAGAAGCTTCTAAGGCCATGACATCATTTTCGGGAATTTTCCAAGCTGTTTAAAGGCACAGTCAACTTAGTGTATGTAAACTTCTTACCCACTGGAATTGTGATACAGTGAATTATAAGTGAAATAATCTGTCTGTAAACAATTGTTGGAAAAATGACTTGTGTCATGCACAAAGTAGATGTCCTAACTGACTTGCCAAAACTATAGTTTGTTAACAAGAAATATGGGGATGAGGTAGGTAGTTGGTTGAATGGGCTATTTACAGGGGCTGTGTAACTAACTTTAAGTGTCAGCTGTCAGAGCACTACCGAAGTTAGTGAGGGAGATGTATGTCTCCAACTTCAGTGATTTTTGCAATTCATTCCAGTCATTGGCAGCAGAGAACTGGAAGGAAAGGCGGCCAAAGCGGGTGTTGGCTTTGGGGATGACCAGTGAAATATACCTGCTGGAGCGTGTGCTACGGGTGGGTATTGCTATGGTGACCAGTGAGCTGACATAAGGCGGAGCTATACCTAGCAAAGACTTATAGATGACCTGGAGCCAGTGGGTTAGGCGATGAATATGTAGCAAGGACCAGCCAACGAGAGCATACAGGTCGCAATGGTGGATAGTATATGGGGCTTTGGTGACAAAACAGATAGCACTGCGATAGACTGCATCCAATTTGCTGAGTAGAGTGTTGGAGGCTAATTTGTAAATGACATAGCCGAA
Source organism: Salmo salar (assembly GCF_965601325.2). Taxonomy (NCBI): domain Eukaryota; kingdom Metazoa; phylum Chordata; class Actinopteri; order Salmoniformes; family Salmonidae; genus Salmo; species Salmo salar. The sequence goes on from NC_138300.1 coordinate 99,064,215, forward strand.
GTCAAGGATCGGTAGGATCGGTAGGAGAGTCAGTTTTACGAGGGTAAGTTTGGCAGTATGAGTGAAGGAGGCTTTGTTGCGAAATAGGAAGCCGATTCTAGATTTAACTTTGGATTGGAGATGCTTTATGTGAGTCTGGAAGGAGAGTTTACAGTCTAGCCAGACACCTAGGTATTTGTAGTTGTCCACATATTCTAAGTAAGAACCGTCCAGAGTAGTGATGCTAGTCGGGCAGGTGGGTGCGGGCAGCGATCAGTTGAAGAACATGCATTTAATTTTACTAGCATTTAAGAGCAGTTGGAGGCCACATAAGGAGTGTTGTATGGCATAGAAGCTCGTTTGGAGGTTTGTTAACACAGTGTCCAAAGAAGGGCCAGATGTATACAGAATGGTGTTGTCTGCGTAGAGATGGATCAGAGAATCACCCGCAGCAAGAGCAACATTGATATATACAGAGAAAAGAGTCGGCCCGAGAATTGAACCCTGTGGCACCCCCATAGAGACTGCCAGTGGTCCGGACAACAGGCCCTCCGATTTGACACACTGAACTCTATCTGAGAAGTAGTTAGTGAACCAGGCGAGGCAGTCATTAGAGAAGCCAAGGCTGTTGAGTCTGCCGATAAGAATATGGTGATTGACAGAGTTGATAGCCTTGGCCAGGTCGATGAAGACGGCTGCACAGTACTGTCTTTTATCGATGGTGGTTATGATATCGTTTAGGACCTTGAGCGTGGCTGAGGTGCACCCGTGACCAGCTCGGATTGCATAGTGGAGAAGATACGGTGGGATTCAAAAAGGTCGGTGATCTGTTTTGTTAACTTGGCTTTCGAAGACTTTAGAAAGGCAGGGCAGGATGGATATAGCTCTATAACAGTTTGGGTCTAGAGTGTCACCCCCTTTGAAGAGGGGGATGACCGCGGCCGCTTTCCAATCTTTAGGAATCTCAGACGATACGCAAAGAGAGGTTGAACAGACTAGTAATAGGGGTTGCAACAATGGCGGCGGATCATTTTAGGAAGAGAGGGTCCAGATTGTCTAGCTTAGCTGATTTGTAGGGATCCAGATTTTGCCGCTCTTTCAGAACATCAGCTATCTGGATTTGGGTGAAGGAGAAGCGGGGGGGGGGGGCTTGAGGTGAGTTTCTGCGGGGGGTGCAGAGCTGTTGGCCGGGGTTGGGGTAGCCAGGTGGAAAGCATGGCCAGCCGTAGAGAAATGATTTTTGAAATTCTCGATTTATCAGTGGTGACAGTGTTTCCTAGTCTCAGTGCAGTGGGCAGCTGGGAGGAGGTAGTCTTGTTCTCCATGGACTTTACAGTGTCCCAAAACCTTTTGGAATTTGTGCTGCAGGATGCAAATTTCTGTTTGAAAAAACTTGCCTTTGCTTCGCTAACTGACTGTGTGTATTGGTTCCTGACTTCCCTGAAAAGTTGCATAACGCGGGGACTATTTGATGCTAGTGCAGTACGCCACAGGGTGTTTTTGTGCTGGTCAAGGGCAGTCAAGTCTGGAGTGAACTGAGTGCTATATCTGTTCTTAGTTCTACATTTTTTGAAAGGGGAATGCTTATTTAAGAGGGTGAGGAAAGCACTTTTAAAGAACAACCAGGCATCCTCTACTAACGGGATGAGGTCAATATCCTTCCAGGATACCTGGGCCAGGTTGATTAGAAAGGCCTGCTCGCAGAAGTGTTTTAGGGAGTGTTTGACAGTGATGAGGGGTGGTCGTTTGACTGCGGACCCATAACGGACGCAGGCAACGAGGCGGTGATCGCTGAGATCCTTGTTGAAAACAGCAGAGGTGTATTTAGAGGGCATGTTGGTCTGGATGATATCTAAGAGGTTGCCCATGTTTATGGATTTGGGATTAAATGTACAGCTGTGTGTCGTCCGCATAGCAGTGAAAGTTGACATTGTGTTTCCGAATGACATCACCAAGAGGTAGAATATATAGTTTAAACAATAGTGGTCCTAAACTGGAACCTTGAGGAACACCAAAACGTACAATTGATTTGTCATAGGGCAAACCATCCACAAAGACAAACTGATATCTTTCCGACAGATCAGATCTAAACCATGCAAGAACTTGTCTGTGTAGACCAATTTAGGGTTTCTAATCTCTCCAAAAGAATGTGGTGATCGATGGTGTCAAAAGCAGCACTAAGATCTAGGAGCATGAGGACAGATGCAGAGCCTTGGTCGGACGCCATTACAAGGTCATTTACCACCTCTCAGTGCTATGATGGGGTCTAAAACCAGACTGAAGCAGTTCATAGACATTATTTGTCTTCAGGAAGGCAGGGAGTTGCTGTGCAACAGCTTTTTCTAAAATGTGTGAGAGTAATGGGAGATTCGATATAGGACGATTAGTTTTTTTACATTTTCAGGGGTCAAAGTTTGGCTTTTTCAAGAAAGGCTTTATTACTGCCACTTTTAGTGAATTTGGTACACATCCGGTGGATAGGGAGCCATTTATTATGTTCAACATAGGAGGGCAAAGCACAGGAAGTAGCTCTTTCAGTAGTTTAGTTGGAATAGGGTTCAGTATGCAGCTTGACGGTTTGGAGGCCATGACTATTTTCATGAATGTGTCGAGATACAGGATTAAATAAACTTGTGTCTCCGTTGATCCTAGGTCCTGGCACTCAGGACAACTGAGCTTTGGAGAAATACGCAGGTTCAAAGAGGAGTCTGTAATTTGCTTTCTAATTATCATGATCTTTTCGTTGAAAAAGTTCATGAATTCATCACTGTTGAAGTGAAAGCCATCCTCTCTTGTTGAATGCTGTTTTTTAATTAGCTTTGCAACAGTATCAAAAATACATTTAGGATTTTTCTTATTCTCTTCAATTAGGCTGGAAAAATAGGTTGATGGAGCAGCGGTGAGGGCTCTTCAATATTGCACGGTACTGTCTTTCCAAGCTAGTCAGGGCTTGGGTATTTTCTGTATACCAGGGAACAAATTTCTTGTGACAAATGTTTTTGGTTTTTAGGGGTGCGACTGCATCTAGGGTATTATACAGGGTTACATTTAGATCCTCAGTTAGGTGGTTAACCGATTTTTGTACTCTGATGTCCTTGGATAGGTGGAGGTAGTCTGGAAGGGCATCTAGGAATCTTTTGGTTGTCCGAGAATTTATAGCACGGCTTTTGATGATCCTTGGTCGGGGTCTGAGCAGATTATTTGTTGCGATTGCAAACTTAATAAAATGGTGGTCCGATAGTCCAGGATTATGAGAAAAAACATTTAGATCCACAATATTTATTCCACGGTACAAAACTAGATCCAGGGTATGACTGTGGCAATGAGTAGGTCCGGATACATGTTGGACAAAACCTAGTGGGTCTGTGGAATTTTCCATGACAGGAATGGAGGAGATCTTTATTCCAGTGAGATTTCTTCGGCGAACACCGCCATGTTTAGTTTTGCTCAACCTAAATTGAGGCACAGACACGGTCTCAATGGGGATAGCTGAGCTGACTACACTGACTGTGCTAGTGGCAGACTCCACTAAGCTTGCAGGCTGGCTAACAGATTGCGGCCTCCACCCTATCTCATTGTGGAGCCCTGTCTATGTTGATAGATAAGATGAGAGCACTCCTCCAGCTAGGACGGAGTCTGTCACTCCTCAGCAGGCGAGGCCTGGTCCAGTTTTTGGGTGAGTCCCAGAACGAGGGCCAATTATCTACAAATTCTATCTTTTGGGAGGGGTAGAAAACTGTTTTCAACCAGCAATTGAGTTGTGAGACTCTGCTGTAGAGCTCATCACTCCCCCTAACTGGGAGGGGGCCAGAGACAATTACTCGATGCCGACACATCTTTCTAGCTATGTTGCGCTTGGTGACCTCTGACTGTTTCATCCTAACATCGTTGGTGCTGACGTGGATAACAATATCCCTATACTCTCTACAATAGCCTTAGCCAGCACCATCTTCAGATTAGTCTTTTTGTCGGTAGCACTGCCCCCTGTGTATGATCGCTGGATAATTATTTTAAATAATATTGTGGGTAATGGAGTCGCCAAAGACTAAGGTTTTCAATTTGTCAGAGTCCGACTCGCTGCTTAATGGGGAGAACCGATTGAAAGTTTGTCGGCTGAATGAGCAACACCGGTTGAGCATGCCGACAGCATTTCTTTCCAGAAGCCTAGAGAATATGTTCCGGCTGCGGGGACCGTGCGGGGGGATTTATACTACAATCTGAATTTACTGGTGGCACAGACGCTGTTTCATCCTTTCCTAAACTTAAATTGCCCTTGCCTAACGGTTGCATATGAAGCTGTGCTTGCAACACGGCTATCCTCACCATAAGGCAATAGTTCTCGTGTATATTATGAGTACAGCAACTGCAATTAGATGGCATAGTGTTAATGTTACTACTTAGCTTTTTTGCCTGGTGGAGGTCCTGTAGAACCATGTCTAGATAAAGCGTCCGGGGTGAAAAAGTTTAATAACAAAATTAGAGTGAGGAAAAAACGTAGGTAAATGTATTAAAAGTAAAAAACTAAAAGTTTGGCAGATAGCCAAGGAGCAACAAACAGCACAGTAGCACAGAGACAAGTCCAGAAGTTGAGGGCGGAACTAGACTGTAGCAGCAGGCGTCACCAACAATAAAAGTTAAAGAATAGGATTAAGCCAGTGGCTCAGATGGTACAATCCCAGCCTCCCACAAAGAGAGCCGTAATTGGAACCAGAGCTAGTGTCGCCCCATGGGGATCCCTGTCACGCTTCAGCCTGGTCTGGTTGTCTGCATCAGGAAACACCCTGGAGCAGGAGGCTCTAGAGGACAGGGATATGGTTAAGAGCTGTGCTTTGAAGACTGAGACCCTGTTGGTTGGGCATGGGATGGGAACATCACACAGTACAGGTGCAGGGTCTTTATTTCCACTTAGGCAGGCCGTAGGGAGCTGTAACAGTAGGACGAGGGGGAGCAGCAAATTTGACTGAGGTCCTCTGTCTGTGGAGCGGATGCACCCCACCTGTAAATTGCACAGCAGACAGACAGTAGCCTGCTTGCCAGAACAGTTTTTGCTTTAGCCAGAACCTTTTTCATTCGTATGTATGGTGGTACAATGCACACAGATCGGGGAACCAGGCAAGACTGACAAGGTGCTGCTGGACAAGCCTGTCGTTGTAGGATGAAGATGAAGTCAGATGCATCTGGGGAACAGGAAGCAGAGAACGCAAGAGGACACAACAGGAGCAGAGGGAAGAAATATACCTGTGTAACACACCCTGGGAGTCCTGTAGAGGGAGTGAAGTATAAGAGAGGAGAGGGAAGATAGAGAGCTGTACATGAACAAGGGATAAGAGAGGAGAGGAGCAGAGTGGAGATAGAGAACTGTGTGACCCACCCTGTGATGAGCAGCTAAGGGCCGGCTGGACGTGAACAGCCCCTGATAGCATTTCCTGCTCTGGGCTGCGGGGGCTGAGGAGGAGAGAGTGTTGGGGAGGGAGGGTGGTGGTCAGGGACAACTGGATACTGGGGCTGCTGGTGTTGTGAGAAGTCAGGTGAGAAAGTGGGGAGTGTGCCTCCTGAGGCTAAGGTTGGGGAGCTTTTGAGAGTATGCTGAAGTTGGGGACTGACCAGAAGTCAGATCAATTGAAATGTAATCTATGGCCCTGGGAGTGAATGCGGTGGCTGGGAAGAGTTGGGATTGGAATGCTGGAGGGGTTATTGAGAGTGCCGTGTGCTGACTGGGTTCTGGAGGCCAGTCGGGGGGGACTGTGAGGAGTGTGCTGAGTGGAGGTCCAGGGGGACTGATAACAGAGGCTGGGTAGAGCGGGAAAAGAGTGCAGGGGAGAGAGAGATGGGACAGTGGCAGATGGAGGGGCCAACAGCACAGGAATTAAATCATCAACATGTATTGATCACATTTTTACTAACGCTGCAGATATTTGCTTTAATTAAAGCAGTCTCCAAATCCATAGGATATAGTGATCACAATATAATAGCCATATCTAGGAAAACCAAACTTCCAAAGGCTGGGCCTAATATACTGTATAAGAGGTCATGCAATAAGTTTTGTAGTGATTCATATGTTTATGTTTATGAATATTTGCTGGTCTGTGGTGTGCAATGAGGAGCAACCAGACGCTGCACTTGACACATTTATGAAACTACTTATTCCAGTTACTAATAAGCATGCACCCATTAAGAATATGTAAAAACTGTTAAATCCCCATGGATTGATGAGGAATTGAAAAATTGTATGGTTGAGTGGGATGAGGCAAAAGGTATGGCAGTTAAGTCTGGCAGCCCAATTTATTGGCAAATGTACTGCAAATTAAGAAATCATGTGACTAAACTAAATACAAATAAAAAATAAACTACACTATGAAACAATGAGAAAATATATAAAGAATCATAGTAAAAAGCTTTGGGGCACCTTAAATGACATTTTGGGAAAAATGCCAACTCGGCTCCTTCATTCATTGAATCAGATGGCTCATTCATCACAAAGCCCACTGATATTGAAAACTACTTTAATGACTTCTTCATTAGCAAGATAAGCAAACTTAGGGATGACATGCCAGCAACAAACACTGACACTACACATCCGAGTATATCAGACCAAATTATGAAAGACAAGAATTGTACTTTTGAATTCCGTAAAGTCAGTGTGGTAGAGGTGAAAAAATGGTTGTTGTCTATCAACAATGACAAGCCACCAGGGTCTGACAGTCTAGATGGAAAATTACTGAGGATAATAGCAGACGATATTGCCACTCCTATTTGCCACATCTTCAATTTAAGCCTACTAGAGAGCGTGTGCCCTCAGGCCTGGAGGGAAGCTAAAGTCATTCTGCTACCCTCCTTTACTGGCTCAAATAGCTGACCAATCAGCCTGTTACCAACCCTTAGTAAACTTCTGGGGAAAATTTTGTTTGACCAGATACAATGCTATTTTACAGTAAACAAATTGACAACAGAATTTCAGCATGCTTATAGGGAAGGACACTCAACAAGCACAGCACTTACACAAATGACTGATGATTGGCTGAGAGAAATTGATGATAAAATGATTGTGGGGGCTGTCTTGTTAGACTTCAGTGCAGCTTTTGACATTATCGATCATAGTCTGCTGCTGGAAAAACGTATGTGTTATGGCTTTACACCCCCTGCTATAATGTGGATAAAGAGTTACCTGTCTAACAGAACACAGAGGGTGTTCTTTAATGGAAGCCTATCAAATATATTCCAGTTAGAGTCAGGAATCCACAAGGGTAGCTGTTTAGGCCCCTTGCTTTTTTCAATCTTTACCAATGACATGCCACTGATTTTGAGTAAAGCCAGAGTTTCTATGTATGCGGATGACTCAACACTATACATGTCAGCTACTACAGCGACTGAAATGACTGCAACACTCAACAAAGAGCTGCAGTTAGTTTCAGAGTGGATGGCAAGGAATAAGTTAGCCCTAAATATTTCTAAAACTAAAAGCATTGTATTTGGAACAAAACACTTACTAAACCCTAAACCTCAAATAAATCTTGTAATAAATAATGTGGAAATTAAGTAAGTTGAGAGGACTAAACTGCTTGGAGGAACCCTAGATTGTAAACGGTCATGGTCAAAACATATTGATGCAGTAGTAGCTAAGATGGAGAGAAGTCTGTCTATAATAAAGCGATGCTCTGCCTTCTTAACAACACTATCCCTGACGCGACAACTACATGAAGCTGTACTCCAACTAGCCACCAACTAGCCACAACTGTAGAAGCCATCAGTTCCAAGAAACCATCAGTATCACAACAAGTGAACCCATTTCAATTCATATAAAATCATCCTTCATCTGTAACTTTCCTTTGCACTTCACCTGTGACAACCATGAGATGCGGGCAGGGTTGGGGACTAACGGATGACATGTAATCCGTTACATGTACAGTAAAGGATTACAAAAAACTGTAACTGAAACCTGTTACGTTACCAGCTAAAATATTGTACTCAGATTACAGATACTTTTGAAAAACTAGATGATTACTTTGAGGATTACTTTTAAATTCAGAAAGGATGTTTGCGAAAAAGAAATCTTTGACACTTCTTTGTTTTCTCAATGACATTAAAATCGGCGTTGTAAAAAGGCGCATGTTTAAGTTTGTTCCACCTTAGCGAGTCTGACCACAAGTCAGAGACCACTATGATGACACACCAAATGTGATTGATGGATCGCGGGAAAAGAGCAAGAATATGCGTTTTGTATGTCTTCCAATGCTGCGACTGCTGTCGGCATCCAAAGATTATCCAACTTGAATAAACGCTTAGAGGTAAGGATGACAGCAGTAGTGTAGTCTATGGCGATACGGATATCACTTATTATTGATATATACATAGCACATTGATGTGAATCACACTGCTGCTCTCTCATTTAGCTATTTGCGCCTGACATATTGTGGTTGTTGTGGATGGCTGTTCACAAATCTAAATGTGTATTTAAACCCAATAATGGTTGAATTCAACATGCTGCCAATCAATCATTGTTTTTGAAACCAGTGGACAGCCAGTGAAAAATGCAAAAGCTGCATAGTGCAGATCCCAGACTATGGAATAAAATTAAGGCTTTTATTGCTCAATCTAATTCATGCTGATAAAATTTTTCCATAGGCCTAATGGACACATGCTCAAACTCGTAAACTTTTGATAGACTTAAAGGGGTAATCTGTAGATGCTACATCCATTTTGTGACTTATCTTTACATTAATATATATAATATATATTATTTAATCGTATTATTATATGTAGTACTAAGCGATGACTTTGAAGAAGCCTACGTAACCAACCCATAAAGCAAAATTTAACATCCATATATGGCCAACTATGTAAACTTTAACATTGATTTATCCTGCAATAGATGTCGTTCAACTGGTAACATACATTTTTGTCTTCTTCTAATGCCTCTTAAGGGGAAAGTAATCTAAAAGTAACTGAATAGAATCAGATTACATTACTGAGTTTGGGTAATCCAAAAGTTACGTTACTGATTACAATTTTGGACAGGTAACTGTAATGGATTACATTTCGAAAGTAACCTACCCAACCCTGAGCTCGGGCAAGTATGATTAGGATTCGCTGTACCACAGCCTCTTGATACACAACATTGCCAATAGTATGTGGATTCGGCTATTTCAGCCACATCCGTTGCTGACAGGTGTATAAAATCGAGCACACAGCCAATCAAACTCCATAGACAAACATTGGCAGTAGAATGGCCTGTACTGAAGAGCTCAGTGGCTTTCAACGTGCCACCTATTCAACAAGACCAACTCCATATTAATGCCCATGATTGTGGAATGAGATGTTCGAAGAGCAGGTGTCCAAATACTTTCGGCCATGTAGTGTACCATAAAAAAACCGCCACGATGTACCTTTACATTGCAGGAAACTGCTCGTCTCTAGCCTAAACCGTTCAAAAGTTAGGACTCATGTTACGGGGCAATTTATTTTCTTTCCATCCTGGATTTGCGGTTCACATTTTATAAATTCATAAACCATATGTCGCAGCACCTAAGGTTCTGTTGATACAATTCCACCCTTGCCTCTGGATCATGGCTGTCTATGTCTCCCAGGGACCTGGGAACCACGCTGTCCCATCTGCAGGTGCTGTGGATGTCTCGCTGCAACCTAGCAGACCTGGATGGGATTCCCTCCTTCTCCTCTCTCAAGGTAGAGTTGGTACTGGAAAACTTTTGCAGTGGACCATCATCAACTAGAGGATAGACTTGTTCCACCTGCCTAATTCACCTGGCTTCTACCCACCTTGCTCACCTGTGAAAATCTCACAATTCAACAAAAGTTGAAGTTTTATGCATTTGACTATGTGCAAATAACAGTTGAGCGACACTAAACCTGAGCCTGTGTTGGTATGTCCTCTCCCTGCGCTAGGAGCTGTATGTGGCCTACAACAGTGTGTCGGACCTGAGTCAGGTGAGCATGCTGGAGAATCTACAGCTGTTGGACCTGGAAGGGAATGATGTGAATGACCTGGTGCAGGTGCAGTACCTGGGCCTCTGCTCCCAGCTCCACACACTTACCCTGGAGGGAAACCCCGTCTGTATGTGCCCCCACCCCAAAGGCACACAGGTACGTATACACACTCCTACTGTATCTTCTTACCCTAACCCTCACCACAATTCCACAATCGTGTATATTATTGAATTCATTACTGAATCCTCATAGATACTCCAAGTTGTGTATGTGTGTGTATGGGGGGCTGTGAGCCATGCCTGGCTCAGGCTGTGAGCCATGCTCTCTCCGATGGGCCCAGATGATATTGGCCAAAATGCAGTGAGTCTGACTGTGATCCCAGGCTGCTTTAAAGCATGAAACACACCAAGAATCTCACTGCCGATAGCTGCTTATCACAGTGGGAAGCCGTTCCTTCTCTTGCTAGAACAAAAGCGGTACCTGCATGCAACCCGGTAGCAACGAATATACACTGCTCAAAAAAATAAAGGGAACACTAAAATAACACATCCTAGATCTGAATGAATGAAATAATCTTATTAAATACTTTTTTCTTTACATAGTTGAATGTGCTGACAACAAAATCACACAAAAATAATCAATGGAAATCCAATTTATCAACCCATGGAGGTCTGGATTTGGAGTCACACTCAAAATTAAAGTGGAAAACCACACTACAGGCTGATCCAACTTTGATGTAATGTCCTTAAAACAAGTCAAAATGAGGCTCAGTAGTGTGTGTGGCCTCCACGTGCCTGTATGACCTCCCTACAATGCCTGGGCAGCTCCTGATGAGGTGGCGGATGGTCTCCTGAGGGATCTCCTCCCAGATCTGGACTAAAGCATCCGCCAACTACTGGACAGTCTGTGGTGCAACGTGGCGTTGGTGGATGGAGCGAAACATGATGTCCCAGATGTGCTCAATTGGATTCAGGTCTGGGGAACGGGCGGGCCAGTCCATAGCATCAATGCCTTCCTCTTGCAGGAACTGCTGACACACTCCAGCCACATGAGGTCTAGCATTGTCTTGCATTAGGAGGAACCCAGGGCCAACCGCACCAGCATATGGTCTCACAAGGGGTCTGAGGATCTCATCTTGGTACCTAATGGCAGTCAGGCTACCTCTGGCGAGCACATGGAGGGCTGTGCGGCCCCCCAAAGAAATTCCACCCCACACCATGACTGACCCACCGCCAAACCGGTCATGCTGGAGGATGTTGCAGGCAGCAGAACGTTCTCCACGGCGTCTCCAGACTCTGTCACGTCTGTCACATGTGCTCAGTGTGAACCTGCTTTCATCTGTGAAGAGCACAGGGCGCCAGTGGCGAATTTGCCAATCTTGGTGTTCTCTGGCAAATGCCAAATGTCCTGCACGGTGTTAAGCAGTAAGCACAACCCCCACCTGTGGACGTCGGGCCCTCATACCACCCTCATGGAGTCTGTTTCTGACCGTTTGAGCAGACACATGCACATTTGTGGCCTGCTGGAGGTCATTTTGCAGGGCTCTGGCAGTGCTCCTCCTGGTCCTCCTTGCACAAAGGCGGAGGTAGCGGTCCTGCTGTTGGGTTGTTGCCCTCCTACGGCATCCTCCACGTCTCCTGATGTACTGGCCTGTCTCCTGGTAGCACCTGCATGCTCTGGACACTACGCTGACAGACACAGCAAACCTTCTTGCCACAGCTCGCATTGATGTGCCATCCTGGATGAGCTGCACTACCTGAGCCACTTGTGTGGGTTGTAGACTCCGTCTCATTCTACCACTGGAGTGAAAGCACCGCCAGCATTCAAAAGTGACCAAAACATCAGCCAGGAAGCATAGGAACTGAGAAGTGGTCTGTGGTCACCACCTGCAGAACCACTCCTTTATTGGGGGTGTCTTGCTAATTGCCTATAATTTCCACCTGTTGTCTATTCCATTTGCACAACAGCATGTGAAATGTATTGTCAATCAGTGTTGCTTCCTAAGTGGACAGTTTGATTTCACAGAAGTGTGATTGACTTGGAGTTACATTGTGTTGTTTAAGTGTTCCCTTTATTTTTTTGAGCAGTGTACCAATGCTCGTCAGTGGCCAACAACTTGACTTTTAGCCAATCAGCGAGCACAAATGGTAATTTTCTCTGCATGTCCACGGATGAGCTTAGTCACACTTCATGTGCAATGCAGGCTATGGGATGGTAGCTAGATACAGTGCATTGGGAAGTATTCAGAACCCGTTACTTTTTTCACATTACATTTACATTACATTTAAGTCATTTAGCAGACGCTCTTATCCAGAGCGACTTACAAAATGGTGCATTCACCTTATGATATCCAGTGGAACAACCACTTTACAATAGTGCATCTAAATCTTTTAAGGGGGGGGGGGGGGTTCGAAGGATTACTTTATCCTATCCTAGGTATTCCTTAAAGAGGTGGGGTTTCAGGTGTCTCCGGAAGGTGGTGATTGACTCCGCTGTCCTGGCGTCGTGAGGGAGCTTGTTCCACCATTGGGGTGCCAGAGCAGCGAACAGTTTTGACTGGGCTGAGCGGGAACTGTGCTTCCTCAGAGGTAGGGGGGCCAGCAGGCCAGTGGTGGATGAACGTAGTGCCCTTGTTTGGGTGTAGGGCCTAACTACATTATGTTACATTACAGCCTTATTCTAAAATTGTTAAAATAGTTTTTTTCCCCCTCATCAATCTACACACAATACCCCATAATGACAAAGCAAAAACAGGTTTTTCAACATTTTTGCAAATGTATATAAAAAAAATGGAAATATCATATTTACATAAGTATTCAGACTCTTTATTCAGTACTTTGTTGAAGCACCTTTGGCAGTGATTACAGCCTCGAGTCTTCTTGGGTATGACTCTACAAGCTTGGCACACCTGTATTTGGGGAGTTCTCCCATTCTTCTTTGCAGATCCTCTCAAGCTCGGTCAGGTTGGATGGGGAGCGTCGCTGCACAGCTATTTTCAGGTCTCTCCAGAGATGTTCGATCGGGTTCAAGTCCGGGCTCTGGCTGGGCCACTCAAGGACATTAAAAGACTTGTTCTGAAGCCACTCCTGCATTGTCTTGGCTGTGTGCTTAGGGTCGTTGTCCTGTTGGAAGGTGAACCTTTGCCCCAGTCTGAGGCCCTGTGTGCTCTGGAGCAGGTTTTCATCAAGGATCTCTCTGTACTTTGCTCCGTTCATCTTTCCCTTGATCCTGACTAGTCTCCGAGTCGATGCCACTGAAAAACATCCCCGCAGCATGATGCTGCCACCACCATGCTTCACTGTAGGGATGGTGCCAGGTTTCCTCCAGATGTGACGCTTGGCATTCAGGCCAAAGAGTTCAATCTTGGTTTTATCAGAACAGAGAATCTTGTTTCTCGTGGTCTAAGAATCTTTTAGGTGCCTTTTGGCAAACTCCAAGCGGGCTGTCATGTGCCTTTTACTGAGGAGTGGCTTCCATCTGGCCACTCTACCATAAAGACTTAATTGGTGGAGTGCTGCAGAGACGCTTGTCCTTCTGGAAGGTTCTCCCATCTCCACAGAGGAACTCTGAAGCTCTGTCAGAGTGACCATCGTGTTCTTGGTTACCTCCCTGATCAAGGCCCTTCTCCCCCCAATTGCTCAGTTTTTATTTTATCCATTTTAGAATAAGGCTGTAACGTAACAAAATGTGGAAAAAGGAAAGGGCTCTGAATACTTTCCGAATGCACTGTAAGTTCACAGACGCAATGCACACAACACAAAATACTTCCACCAAGTTAGCTAACCACTATAGCTAGTATTGACATAATAATTAAATCACAACGGGTTAGATAGTTTCCTTAAAACAGAACCCTGTGTTAGCTGCTGAGTTAGTGCAGTGTCCTTAGCTAGCTAGCTCTGTTTTGCTTGCTAGCGAATATGCTAACCTTAGCTAGCTAGCTAAACATTATGGCTATGGGCTGGCACTGGCAGTATGGGATTATGAATGAAATTGTTCCTTCGTCTTCTTGCTAGGTAGTTAACTAGCTGAGGCCATCTGACTAGTATCATCAAGGGCTTTCTGCAAAATAGCAACAATAGTGTAGAAAGCTTGGAATCTAGACCATATGCACAGATATGCATTGCCAAACAACGCTACTGCCACCTTCTGGTTTGTAGTATTTTAACAAGGCTGAGATGCTGACAACTTTCAAGGTCTTTGCTGTGTGTAAACAAAAGAGATTGCCGACACTCTGTTCAGAGGTGCTTAGTACTATCGGCAGGCAAATGTTTGACAAACCTACCGGTGTGTCTGTCCCTGTCTGTCTATCTGTCTGTCTGCATCAGGCAGAATGGAATGGGACTGGAGAGCAGGCAACAGGGAAGTGCTGTTCAAAGCAAAACAAACACCAAAACAGGCTGCTCTCATTTGACAAAGTCAAGGCCTAGGGAGCCTATGCACCTGGGGTTTCTTATCCTACACTGTATTTAATTTAGGCTTAACTTTGTTTTGCTTGTGTAAGTAGGGATGGTACCAGCTGTGGTGATGGTTAGTATAAACCTTGCTCAACTGGGCAGGGTGGAGAATATACTGTAGGAAGGTTTTAGCATATATGTTTTGAGTGATGGGATTGAGCCCATATTAAAGTGGTTTATTAAGGTTTTACTATCACACGATGAAGTGGTATGACTGGACGATGCTTCCTGCCCATATCATTCCATGTTTTAGTCTAGTTCCTGTGCCACATATTATCTTGTTTACCAATTGTGGGTTTTTGGGAGAGCCCAGGAGCTTGGCCTGTGAGGCTATGTGCCGCAGTGCTTTGTAGGGTTTTTGGGACAGAGTGAATGTGTTTATTTTCACCTACCCAGCCAGCAGCAGGACTTAGGAAACTGGGGCAGTGAGGGAGGGAAGGCTGATCTGAATATGCATTAGGCCTGGTCCAAGCACTGAGAGAGGGGTCCTTGGGTTTCTCTCTCTCTCTCTCTCTCTCTCTCTCTCTCCCTCTCTCCCCCCTTCTCTAACCCCTTCTTCCCCCATCTCTTTCCCTCTCTCTGTGGGTTTGATCTCTCAGCAGCAGCAGCAGCAGCAGCATAGTGCTCTTACTGGTCTCTATCTCTCCTCTTTCTTCTCTGAGCTGTCTCTCAGTGCTTATAAATGATCAAAGCACAGTACAAGTGCAGATTATTGCCTTTATTAGTACTCTGTTATCGGCCCACTCAGAACCAAGTTCTTTGTCTCCTCCTTTGAACAGAAGTTACACATTCATTGTGCCTTAAAGCTCTATGTTATGTTATGTTATGCTGTGTTATGGTATACTGGTGTTAAGTGTTGTGTATTTGGCATTGAAAGGCTAACTTTGAAAGGTTGGACTTACCTTGGCCTTTATTAACCATTCAAATCACAACTAAAGGTACAACCTTGAACCCTTTTATGCAGTCCTATTACTGTATCACCTATCGTTCTTGATCACAGTCGTCCAGGGGTGGGTCCTGTTTTATCAAACCTAGCCTAATTCAACTTCTCATCTGAAACATGATTTGTTGAATGAGGTGTGGGCTGGGCTTTCTTCCTTCCAGATACAACCACCCCCCTCCCCCTTTCTTTTGTGGATGCTGTCTTCTCCTTTTCCCAGGAGGAGGAGGAGGGGTACTGCTACCGGTCATCGGTGAGGGAGCTGGTCCCACAGCTACGTTACTTAGACGACATGCATGCCAGGGAGGAGGCGGGGTCTCGCTGCAGCAGCTCCATGGGGGAAGACTGGGCCCTGCTCAGAGAGTCTTTTAAAGACTGCAGCTCTACAGAGACAGCAGAGGGTGTGTGTGTGTGTGCGCGTCTGTGCATCTGTGTGTGTGTGCCCATGTGTAAGTGTGTGTGTGTGTTTATGGTTCTATGTGCTTGCATCTGCTTGTGTCCATATCTGTCTGTGTGTGTACAGTGCATTTCTATTCAGTATTCAGACCCCTTGACTTTTTCCACATTTGTTACGTTACAGCCTTATTCTAAAATAGAGTAAATTATATTTTTCCCTCATCAATCTACATGGAATACCCCATAATGAAAAAGCGAAAACAGGTTTTTAGAAATGTTTGCAAATGTATTTAAAATAAAAAACAGAAGAATGTTATTTACATAGTATTCAGACCCTTTGCTATGAGACTCAAAATTGAGCTCAAGTACATCCTGTTTCCATTGATCATCATTGAGATGTTTCTACAACTTGATTGGATTCCACCTGTGGTAAATGTAATTGATTGGACATGATTTCAAATCAAATCAAATCAAATGTATTTGTCACATACACATGGTTAGCAGGTGTTAATGCAAGTGTAGCGAAATGCTTGTACTTCTAGTTCCGACCATGCAGTAATATCTAACAAGTAATCTACCGATTCCACAACAACTACCTTGTACACACAAGTGTAAAAGAAGGAATACGAATATGTACATAAAAATATATAAATGAGTGATGGCCGAACGGCATAGGCAAGATGTAATAGATGGTATGGAGTACAGTATATACATATGAGATGAGTATTGTAGGGTATGACAACATATAAAGCAGCATTGTTTAAGGTGGCTAGTGATACATTACATCAGGATGGCAAGATGCAGTAAATGGTATAGAGTACAGTATATACATATGAGATGAGTAATGTAGGTTATGAAAACATTATATTTGGAAAGGCACACACCTGTCTATATAAGGTTCCACAGTTGACAGTGCATGTCAGAGCAAAAACAAAGCCATGAGGTTGAAGTAATTGTCCGTAGAGCTCCGAGACAGGATTGTGTCGAGGCACAGATCTGGGGAAGGGTACAAAAAAATGTCTGCAGCATGGAACGTCCCCAAGAACACAGTGGCCTCCATCATTCTTAAATGGAAGAAGTTTGGAACCACCAAGACTCTTCCTAGAGCTGGTCGCCCGGCCAACTGAGCAATTGGGGGAGAAGGGCCTTGGTCAGGGGGTGACCAAATACCCGATGGTCACTCTGAGAGATCCAGAGTTCCTCTGTGGAGATGGGAGAACCTTGCAGAAGGACAACCATCTCTGCAGCACTCCACCAATCAGGCTTTTATGGTAGAGTGGCCAGACGGAAGCCACTCCTCAGTAAAAGGCACATGACAGCCCGCTTGGAGTTTGCCAAAAGGCACCCAAAGGACTTTCAGACCATGAGAAACAAGGTTCTCTGTTGAATGACCTGTTTGGCCTGAGTTGACCACATCTGGAGGAAACCTGGCACCATCCCTAAGCATGGTGGTGGCAGCATCATGCTGTGGGGATGTTTTTCAGCGTTAGGGACTAGGAGACTTGTCAGGATCAAAGGAAAGCTGAACGGGGCAAAGTACAGAATGGACCTCAGACTGGGGCGAAGTTCCACCTTTCAACAGGACAATGACCCTAAACACACAGCCAAGACAATGCAGGAGTGGCTTTGGGACAAGTCTTTGAATGTCCTTGAGTGGCCCAGCCAGAGCCCGGACTTGAACCCGATCTAACATCTCTGGAGAGATCTGAAAATAGCTGTGCAGCGACGCTCCCCATCCAACCTGACAGAGCTTGAGAGGATGTGCAGAGAAGAATGGGAGAAACTCCCCAAATACAGGTGTGCCAAGCTTGTCGCGTCATACCCAAGAAGACTCGAGGCTGTAATCACTGCCAAAGGTGCATCAACAAAGTACTGAGTAAATGGTCTGAATACTTATGTAAATGCAATATTTTCATTTTTTTTTTTTATACATTTGTTGCAAACATTTAAAATTAAAACGTTTTTGCTTTTGCTTATGGGGTATTGTGTGTAGATTGATGAGGGATAAAAACAGTTGAATCATTTTTAGAATAAGGCTGTAACATAACAGAATGTGGAAAAGGTCAAGGGGTCTGAATACTTTCCAAATGCACTGTATCTGAACATCAAAGACAGTAGATCCACCAGGCCAGTTCTGCTACTCTGTGTTTTGATATGCATTATTTTCCCTCTTCCCTGTCTGGCCATAGAGAAGAGAGCAGCCAGTGTGTGTGCCTATTCCAGACCCAGCTCTGGCCAGCGCCTAGCTAGCAGCCTCTCCAGTTCCCGTCCCTCCAGCCGACCGGTCACTGCCAGGCCCCTCTCAGCAGCTGGCTCCAGACCCCTCTCTGGGTTGCGACCCTTATCAGCGGCTGGGTACAGAGCCCTCTCCCCTCCCGGGTCCAGATCTGGTTCTGCTGATGCAGATCCAGTCTCTGTGGACCCAGACGCTAGCATTCTGACACACGGTGAGACACTGTATTGGTGTCCTTGGCACTGAAAGCCCTACCATCTCCACATATACAGTTTCAGTTTAAGTCCATGAATAGGTCCATATAATGAATCAGGCTTATTGTTTTGTATCCTTTTTGTGTTAATTAGCAGTTTCTGATTTATTTTTTACTTATTTTGAAAAAGTACCATTCACCTGTATAATTATTCAACACTGCCACCATGAGGACATCTTGTAACAATGTCTGAAGATTCACTATGTATTTTTAAATCAGAGATCTTTGATTTTCCAACCCCAGAATACAGGCATACTATGCCTTATACCTTTAGCAATTTTTCTAAATTCCTATATTGTGACAATCTCATCCCTGATTAGCTATCCTCCATAGTAATGAAATGGTTTTGTTTCTCTCCAGGTGCAGGGAAGGTCTTGTTCTGTGGGAGCCCTGTCCAGGCCCTCAGAGCCAGGCGACAGAAGATGAGGGTTTGTTGACCCATCATTAGCATAAAACGTATTAACTGCAGCATCTCAATCCTTATTTGACAAACTTGAGTCCTCTCTGGCACATTGACCACAGCAGAGATTTGACACAGTTTTCCAGCGTCAGGGGAAAGTGGCCCAGAGTGAAGGGGAGTAGTTATGTGTTGGGGAAAGGGGATATGTAGTCAGTTGCACAACTGAATGCATTCAACCGAAATTTGTCTTTCCCATTTAACCAAATCCCTCTGAATCAGAGAAGTGCTGGGAGCTGCCTTAATCGACGTCCGCGTCACCCGAGGAGCAGTTGTTGTTGGGGTCAACTACCTTGTGTCGTGGAATATTCTAATCAAGTGAAAGAGACTTTGTCATTTCTTCAAACAATTATCTTTATTCAATATCGATGAATTATTGCAATAATGAGGCTGGTTGACCCAAAACCCTCGAGTGTTGGACCGAGTAACCTAACCCTTACACAAATGCAGAGTTCTTTATATAGCTGACTTTATATAGCTGACACTAAAAATGCTTAGTCGTGGTTGGTCGTCGTCGTCGTCGTCGTCGTCGTCCCCCCCCCCCCCCAGTGAGGGATTGTTCTACTCCTAAGCTATCTCTAGTAAAACACATTCTTGTCTATGTAATGCAGTTTTTAACTCGTTTGTCAGCTCAAGCCATCTCTGGTGACCATATGCCCAGATTAGCTGCATGGAACTAGAGTGGAGACCATAAAAACACAGCATTAGCAGGACAGAAATGTCATACTATTAGTTCAATATTAATTGTTAACCATTAATATCAAATAAATCAAGTAAATACGTACTTTTTCTCTCACACTTGATCAAGGTTAGAATGGCACTGTCCCAACACTGTCTTGAACCATTAGGCTACCTGCGGTTACCCCTCTTTGTGACAGGCCATTATGACTGGGTGACGTGACATCTCCCCGTCTCTCTAATGTGATGTCAGGATGAACAGAAGGAGATAATTATCAGGGAGAGGAGGGGAGGGTGAGAGGGATGCAGCTGTTGCCATGGTGACATGACAGATGGAGCACTGCCAATGCCAGGCGATCTGTCACCCTGTCATCTCTATAGACCTGCCATCCGTCACTCACTCTCAAACTGCTGTCACACTCTTCTCTCGCTTGAGCTATCATGCTCTCTCTGTAATCTTTATCCCTAATTTCTCTTTCAGATCTTCTCTGTATTTTGCCTCCCTCTGTATCATTTTTCTATCTCTCCATCCCTCTTACTATTCCTGTCCCTCTATCCAAATCAAATCAAATTCAAATGTATTTGTCACATATACATGGTTAGCAGATGTTAATGCAAGTGTAGCGAAATGCTTGTGCTCCTAGTTCCGACCATGCAGTAATATCTAACAAGTAATATAACCTAACAATTTCACAACAACACCTTATGCACACAAGTGTAAAGGAATGAATACGAATATGTTCATAAAGATATAAGAATGAGTGATGCCCAAACGGCATAGGCAAGATGCAGTAGATGGTATAGAGTACAGTATATACATATGAGATGAGTAATGTAGGGTATGTAAGCATTATATAAAGTGGCTAGTGTTAAATTGATTACATCAATCTTTCCATTATTAAGTGGCTAGAGTTGAGTCAGTATGTTGGCAGCAGCCACTCAATGTTAGTGATGGCTGTTTAACAGTCTGATGGCCTTGAGATAGAAGCTGTTTTTCACTCTCTCGGTCCCCGCTTTGATGCACCTGTACTGACCTCACCTTCTGAATGATAGCGGGGTGAACAGGCAGTGGCTCGGGTGGTTGTTGTCCTTGATGATCTTTTTGGCCTTCCTGTGACATCGGGTGGTGTAGGTGTCCTGGAGGGCAGGTAGTTTGCCCCGGGTGATGCGTTGTGCAGACTTCACTACCCTCTGGAGAGCCTTATGGTTGTGGTCAGAGCAGCTG
This sequence comes from Salmo salar, assembly GCF_965601325.2. NCBI lineage: Eukaryota > Metazoa > Chordata > Actinopteri > Salmoniformes > Salmonidae > Salmo > Salmo salar. The sequence goes on from NC_138300.1 coordinate 99,084,772, forward strand.
CTGTACCAGGCGGTGATACAGCCCGACAGGATGCTCTCGATTGTGCATCTGTAAAAGTTTGTGAGTGATTTTGGTGACAAGCCGAATTTCTTCAGCCTCCTGAGGTTGAAGAGGCGCTGCTCTGCTGCGCACCCTTGTTGGGGACCCAGTGTTGAGGATCAGCGGGGTGGAGATGTTGTTACCTACCCTCACCACCTGGGGGCGGCTCGTCAGGAAGTCCCTCTATTAGTCTCTGACTCCCTCCGTCTCTCTATCCCTCTTCTATCGCGAACCTCATCCATCTTTCTCTCTCACTGAGGGGATTTTATTAAGCAAGCCAGGGTTGACCCGGGCTATAGCCAGTCACGTGATCGGGCAAAGCCGGTGAGGCAGGCACGCCCTGCGGAAATCGAACAGTTATCTCTGTCATTTGGTCAACAAGGTAGCATCCCACTGGGTACAGACGTCTGTTCAACGTCGAGTTTTGATTTATATTTGGTTGAGTTGTCAACTAACATGAATTCAAGGGAAAATCAACAAAATACTTCACTATGTCATTGGATTTAGGTTAAAAGTTATCTGAAAAAAAGACAAAATTCCCTTACGTTGATGACTTTTTGCAAATCCAATCAGTTTTCCATGTTGATTCAACGTCAACACATTGTATTTTTTGGTTAAATGATGTGGAAACAACATTAATTCAACCAGGTTTAGCCGAGAAACATACAGTATAAAATATATGTTAGAATTTTCTAACTAGTTTTCATTGGGAATGCAGATAATACATTTTCATGAAAAGCAATAACTTTTGAATGTGAAAACACAGAATGCTACTGATTACTCCATATGCTTAAACTACGTCAATTTTGTTTTGAGCCGACTTCGCCGCTGGCCATAACGGGGCACCTGGCTCATGCCCGGAAGGCAGCCTGGTTCAAAAATGAATGCAATCACTTTTCAACCGGTGCAAAGTCCACCTACCTAGGCGCCCGGGCCAGCTTAATCAAATTCCCTTACTGCCTCCTTATGCAGAATGCGGCTCCCTCCCCTGTGTCCACTCCTAGCACCCCGCCCCTCCATGTTCCAGAGCACACTTATGACCTTGAGGAGCAAGAAGGATGCCAGCGCAGTGATGTGTTCTCTGAGCTCAGGGCCTGGAGGGAACAGCATAACAAGTACTGACCACCTAATCCACCTACTCACTCACTCACTCACTCACTTACTCTCTCACTGTCTGTGTGAGAGATTACTGAACCGACTTTTCACTGTTTTCTGTTGCTTTGTGTTCCAGACGTCTATTAGCCATGGAGAGGGATGGGCCTCAGATACTGACCATTCTCAATGGAGATGAAGAGGAGGATGATGAAGATGATGAAAGTCTCAGCATTTTCAGTGGCAAGGAGGAAGAAGAGGAGGGGAAAAAAGATAGTGCTGGTTTGAGTCACTGGTTAAACACTAACTCGACAGACTCGTCTTCCCAGTCTCCCTCTCCAGGCGAGTCTCTCTCATCTCTGGTTAAGAAGGCCATCAAACATGCCAAACCTACTCAGTATATGAAATCTAAAACCAAGAAACCTAAATATAAATCCAGGGATTTGAACACAGAATAACTTGAGATCACACTACCACAACACAGTCTGAAATGTTCTCTAATAAACTATGTTTAATTTATAGATGTGTTTCAGAGAGAAGCCAAATCCCCTGAAGTGGCCCGGCTCTCCCTGTCCCCTGACTGCACTCTGTCGCCCTCTCCCCCTCAAAGTGCCACATCAACCCCTGGTAGCCGGAGGCTGTCAGTGCTGCGAGCACACAGACTGAGGCTCAGTGGTGGGGTGGCTGGGGCTGCTGTAAGGCCTGCTGAAGACCATACAGACTCAGAGATGATCACAGGAGTCCCCATCTTGGAGAACCAGGGGCTCCAGGAGGCTGTGAGGCCCAAAGTTCCTCTGCTGCCCAAGGCTACTTACCACATGCCCCACAGGCCAGCCTCCAGTGGCCCACTGGTCAGAGGGCTCAGGTCACCAACAGGTGGGGCTTCTGTGCAGTCTGTCAACGGTCTTCAACCAATCGTCTTGTGCAGACCACCAGGGAGGCCGGCCATTATGCGTCTTCACGCGGCCAAGGCAGCTCTGCAGAAAACGCCACAGCGCCTCACACTCCAGCCCAGCAGGGGGAACTCTCATTTAGACTAAGCCACACACTGTGTGGGATTTTTTTCTGAGAGGGGAACACTCAAAACAGGAGCTGAGACAGAGATGGAACGGAGGCAGATGGAGATTGTCCTCCAGGTCCCCGCTCTTCTGAGCTGAGCTATCTTGTGATGTGAAGACTTCCTTATAGTGCAGTGACAAGTCTCCCTCTATGTTATGTTTAGGAAAGAGGACCCTGGGGGCTGGATTACATCTAACTGTCACCTGGAGAATGGAACATAAAAGCTGTGGAATCCAAGTGTGAACTTGCTATCTCAGTTTTCTGACTTCCTCTGATGGACAGTTAGAGAATCACCTGCATCCCTTTGCTCTCTCAGCTCAGCACAGTACAGTACTGACAATGACTCTGATACTGAGCTCACATTGGCTTTACTAAGGACAACAGCTCTATTTGAAAAGGTTTATAGTTTGGTCGAAGATATATTTCTTGGAATGGCCTTTACATTGAATTAGCATGCTTTTCACAATGCTGAATTGTTGTGGGACTGAAGTGTGTTTCACATGTCTCATTCATGTCTCATATCTGTGTTTTTCAGTTTGAATTACATTTTGTACTGTTTTTAATCACTCAAGTACTACCTTATCCACACCTTAAATAAAAACATAGCTTGATCAACTAATCTTTCGTTTAATGGAACAATTTGATCTTGACTAGCTTAGTAAGATCAAATGTCTTAGTTGTTAAATCACATCTCTAGAGTTTGAATCTATCCAGGTTTGTTAAGATATAAAGAAAGCGTGTAGAGTCAAATTAAGGATTATTCTGCAATGGAAGAAATGTATCATCTTTCATTTCACTTTCCCCAACTTTGTGGTGGTGTGGCAATATTATGCCACTTGGGGGCACCATATAACACTACTGCCCCTACCGTATTGTCAAGACTGCCTCCATGAAACTATTCAAGACCCACATTCTACTCTCCGCTTTGGGCCGGATCAAAGAGAGAGTATAACAGCAAAAGCAATTAAGACATCACTAAATGAAATAGTGTGTGCGTGTGTAAATATAACTGTGTCTGAGTGCTTTAGGACAATACTAACGCTGCTGGAGTTTTTTCCAAATATTTGGGAAAACTGGAAAAGTTAGTTGGCCAGTGTCCCTGCTTCGAGAAATGTCCTGAGCTGCTGGAAAAGGGCCAGTGCTATTGTGAAGCTTACAGTGGAAAGATCAGGACCAGAGAGGGGAAAACTGATCCTAAATCAGTTCCTACGGGTAGATAGTAATGAGTACTGTTTGTTTTGACTGGAGAAGCTGTGTGACACCCTCCTCCTCACGTGGCATCCATTGTCAACAACAGGTGCAGGGCCGTAACCAGGGTTTGAGTTTTAATGAGGTCTGGAAGGGGATGGGGGAGGATTTTTTAAGTTGAAGCTCATTTACTGCATTTCTATACAATTAAAAAACTTTAAAATTGTATTTAGAGAACATCAAAAACAAGAAAAAATGACCCCAGACATTATCACCTTGGCTGCTGTAGGCTTATTCACCTCAGTCGATCTACAAACACATAGCCTATTAGCTATACAATTGTAATGTTATACCTCTGAAAGGGGGGAAATATGATAAATTATTCACACTGACATGTAGCATCAGCATTGAAACTAAAATGTATTACATTTTTAGAACTGCATTTTAATGTAGGCCTACAGGGAAGATAGGCCATGTTTATTTTTTATTTTTATTTCACCTTTATTTAACCAGGTAGGCTAGTTGAGAACAAGTTCTAATTTACAACTGCGACCTGGCCAAGATAAAGAAAAGCAGTTCGACACATACAACAACAGAGAGTTTCACATGGAATAAACAAACAAAAATAATACAGTAGAAAAAAAAGTGTGCAAATGAGGTAGGATAAGGGAGGTAAGGCAATAAATAGGCCGTAGTGGTGAGATAATTACGATATAGCAATTAAACATTGGGGTGATAGATGTGCAAAAGATGAATGTGCAAGTAGAGGTACTGGGTGCAGTATGGGGATGAGGTAGTTGGATGGGCTATTTACAGATGGGCTATGTACAGGTGCAATGATCTGTGAGCTGCTCTGACAGCTGGTGCTTAAAGTTAGTGAGGGAGATATGAGTCTCCAGCTTCAGTGATTTTTGCAGTTCGTTCCAGTCATTGGCAGCAGAGAACTGGAAGGAAAGGCGGCCAAAGGAGGAATTGGCTTTGGGGGTGACCAGTGAAATATACCTGCTGGAGCGCGTGCTGCAGGTGGGTGCTGCTATGGTGACCAGTGAACTGACATAAGGCTTAGGGCTTTACCTAGCAAAGACTTGTAGATGACCTGGAGCCAGTGGGTTTGGCGACGAGTATGAAGTGAGGGCCAGCCAACGAGAGAGTACAGGTCGCAGTGGTGGGTAGTATATGGGGGTTTGGTGACAAAACAGACTGCATCCAATTTGTTGAGTAGAGTGTTGAAGGTATTTTGTAAATGACATCGCCGAAGTCGAGGATCGGTAGGATAGTCAGTTTTACAAGGGTATGTTTGGCAGCATGAGTGAAGGATGCTTTGTTGCGAAATAGGAAGCCAATTCGAGATTTAATTTTAGATTGGATATGCTTAATGTGGGTCTGGAAGGAGAGTCCTAGGTATTAGTCCTAGGTATTTGTAGTTGTGCACATATTCTAAGTCAGAACCGTCCAGAGTAGTGATGCTGGATGGGTGGGCAGGTGCTGGCAGAGATCGGTTGAAGAGCATGCATTTAGTTTTACTTGCATTTAAGAGTAGTTGGAGGCCACAGAAGGAGAGTTGTATGGCATTGAAGCTCGTCTGGAGGTTAGTTAGCACAGTGTCCAAAGAAGGGCCAGAAGTATACAGAATGGTGTCGTCTGCATAGAGGTGGATCAGGGAATCACCCGCAGCAAGAGCGACATCGTTGATATATACAGAGAAAAGAGTTTGCCCGAGAATTGAACCCTGTGGTACCCACATAGAGACTGCCAGAGGTCCAGACAACAGGCCCTCCGATTTGACACACTGAACTCTATCAGAGAAGTAGTTGGTGAACCAGGCGAGGCAGTCATTTGAGAAACCAAGGCTGTTGAGTCTGCCGATAAAAATGTGGTGATTGACAGAGTCGAAAGCCTTGGCCAGGTCGATGAATACAGCTGCACAGTATTGTCTCTTATCGATGGCAGTTATGATTAGAGATCGGCCGATTAATCGGAATGGCCGATTATCTTATATATATAAAAAAATCTTAACATAATCACTAGTTAACTATACATGGGTGATGATATTACTAGTTTATCTAGTTTATCCTGCGTTGCATATAATCGATGTGATGCCTGTTAATTTATCATTGAATCACAGCCTACTTCGCCAAACGGGTGATGATTTAACAAGCGCATTCGTGAAAAAAGCACTGTCATTGCACCATGTGTACCTAATCATAAACATCAATGCCTTTCTTAAAATCAATACACAAGTATATATTTTTAAACCTAAATATTTTGTTAATATTGCCTGCTAACATGAATTTCTTTTAACTAGGGAAATTGTGTCACTTCTCTTGCGTTCTGTGCAAGAGGAGTCAGGGTATATGTAGCAGTTTGGGCTGCCTGGCTCGTTGCGAACTGTGTGAAGACCATTTCTTCCTAACAAAGACTGTAATTAATTTGCCAGAATTGTACATAATTATGACGTAACATTTAAGGTTGTGCAATGTAACAGCCATATTTAGACTTAGGAATACGGAACGGTTCCGTATTTCACTGAAAGAATAAACGTTTTGTTTTCGAAATTAGTTTCCGGATTTGACCATATTAATGACCTAAGGCTCGTATTTCTGTGTGTTATTATATTATAATTAAGTCTATGATTTGATATTTGATAGCGAGGTCTGACTGAGCGGTGGTAGGTAGCAGCAGGCTCGTAAGCATTCATTCAAACAGCACTTTCCTGCATTTGCCAGCAGCTCTTCGCTATGCTTCAAGCATTGCGCTGTTTATGACTTCAAGCCTATCAACACCCGAGATTAGGCGGGCAATACTATAGTGCCTATAAGAACATCCAATAGTCAAAGGTATATGAAATACAAATGGTATAGAGAGAAATATTCCTATAATAACTACAACATAAAACTTCTTACCTGGGAATATTGAAGACTCATGTTAAAGGAACCACCAGCTTTCATATGTTCTCATGTTCTGAGCAAAGAACTTAAACGTTAGCTTTTTAACATGCCAAATATTGCACTTGTACTTTCTTCTCCAACACTTTGTTTTTGCATTATTTAAACCAAATTGAACATGTTTCATTATTTATTTGAGACGAAATCGATTTTATTGATGTATTATATTAAGTTAAAATAAAGTGATCATTCAGTATTGTTGTAATTGTCATTATAACAAATATATATATAAAAATCAGTCGATTAATCTGTATCAGCTTTTTTTGGTCCTCCAATAATCGGTATCGGCATTGAAAAATCATAATCGCTCGACCTCTAGTTATGATATCATTATTTAGGACCTTGACCGTGGCTGAGGTGCACCCATGACCAGCTCGGAAACCAGATTGCATAGCGGAGAAGGTACGGTGGGATTGGAAATGGTCGGTGATCTGTTTGTTAACTTGGCTTTCAAAGACCTTAGAAAGGCAGGGTAGGATAGATATAGGTCTGTAGCAGTTTGGGTCTAGAGTGTCTCCCTCTTTGAGGAGGGGGATGACCACGGCAGCTTTCCAGTCTTTGGGGGATCTCAGACGATATGAAAGAGAGGTTGAACAGGCTAGTAATAGGGGTTGCAACAATTTCGGCAGATCATTTTAGAAAGAGAGGGTCCAGATTGTCTCACCCGGCTGATATGTAGGGGTCCAGATTTTGCCGCTCTTTCAGAACATCAGCTATCTGGATTTGAGTGAAGGAAAAATGGGGGAGGCTTGGGCGAGTTGCTGTGGAGGGTTCAGGGCAGTTGACCGGGGTAGGGGTAGCCAGGTGGAAAGCATGGCCAGCCGTAGAAAAATGCTTATTGAAATTCTCAATTACCGTGGATTTATCGGTGGTGACAGTGTTTCCTAGCCTCAGTGCAGTGGGCAGCTGGGAGGAGGTGCTCTTATTCTCCATGGTCTTTACAGTGTCCCACAACTTTTTTGAGTTTGTGCTACAGGATGCAAATTTCTGTTTGAAAAAGCTAGCCTTAGCTTTCCTAACTGCCTGTGTATATTGGTTCCTAACTTCCCTGAAAAGTTGCATATCACGGGGGCTATTTGATGCTAGTGCAGTACGCCACAGGATGTTTTTGTGCTGGTCAAGGGCAGTCAGGTCTGGAGTGAACCAAGGGCTATATCTGTTCCTGGTTGAACATTTTTTGAATGGGGCATGCTTATTTAAGATGGTGAGGAAGACACTTTTAAAGAACAACCAGGCATCCTCTACTGACGGGATGAGGTCAATATCCTTCCAGGATACCCAGGCCAGGTTGATTAGAAAGGCATGCTCGCTGAAGTGTTTTAGGGAGCGTTTGACAGTGATGAGGGGTGGTCGTTTGACCGCAGACCCATTACGGATGCAGGCAATGAGGCAGTGATCGCTGAGATCTTGGTTGAAGACCGCAGAGGTGTATTTGGAGGGAAAGTTGGTTAGGATGATATCTATGAGGGTGCCCATGTTTACGGATTTGGGGTTGTACCTGGTGGGTTCAGTGATAATTTGTGTGAGATTGAAAGCATCAAGCTTAGATTGTAGGATGGCCGGGATGTTAAGCATGTCCCAGTTTAGGTCACCTAACAGCACGAGCTCAGAAGATAGATGGGGGGCAATCAATTCGCATATGGTGTCCAAGGCACAGCTGGGGGCAGAAGGTGGTCTATAGCAAGCGGCTACAGCAAGAGACTTGTTTCCGGTGAGGTGGATTTTTAAAAGTAGAAGATCAAATTGTTTGGGCACAGACCTGGATAGTATGACAGAACTCTGCAGGCTATCTCTGCAATAGATTACCACTCTCCCCCCTTTAGCAGTTCTATCTTGTTGGAAATTGTTATAGTTAGGGATGGACATTTCAGGGTTTTTGGTGGTCTTCCTAAGCCAGGATTCAGACACGGCTAGGACATCAGGATTGGCAGAGTGTGCTAAAGCAATGAATAAAACAAACTTGGGGAGGAGGCTTCTAATGTTGACATGCATGAAACCAAGGCTTTTACGGTTACAGAAGTCAACAAATGAGAGTGGGGAATGGGAGTGGAGCTAGGCACTGCAGGGTCTGGATTAACTTCTACATCACCAGAGGAACAGAGCAGGATTAGGATAAGGTTACGGCTAAAGGCTATAAGAACTGGTCGTTTAGTACGTTCGGAACAGAGAGTAAAAGGAGCAGGTTTCTGGGCTCGATAGAATAGATTCATGGCATAATGTACAGACAAAGGTATGGTAGGATGTGAATACAGTGGAGGTAAACGTAGGCATAGAGTGACGATGAGAGAGAGATTGTCTCTAGAAACATTATTTAAAACCAGGTGATGTCGCCACATGTGTGGGAGGTTGAACTGAAGGGTTAGCTAAGGCATATTGAGCAGGGCTAGAGGCTCTACAGTGAAATAAGACAATAATCACCTACCAATGGACAAGGCATATTGACATTAGGGAGAGGCATGCGTAGCCGAGTGTTCATAGGGGTCCAGTGAGTAGTTAAGCTGGCTGGAGACACGGCGATTCAGGCAGCTAGAGGGCCGGGGCTAGCAAGCTAGCAGAAGGGCCTTAAGAGGGACGTCGCGACGGAAGAAGTCTGTTGTAGCCTCCTCGTGCAGAGCCTCCTCGTGCTGTTCCGTTGGCAGACCAGCCGTGTTGGATTTGTAGGGTTCCGTGTCGTAAAGAGGCCCAGTCCAATTGGCAAAATAGGTATAGTGGCCCAAGAAATTGGCTGATGGACCTATTCAGCTAACAGTCCGATATGCTCTAGACAGTCAGCGGGCCGCGGCTAGCAGGCTAGCAGATGGGCATTCTGGGGGACGTCGCGACGGAGGGGCCCGTTGGAAAAAGAACCCTCGGGCAGATTACGTCGGTAGTCCAGTCGTGATGGATTAGCAGAGCTTTGTGTAGTAAAAGGGGTCCAGGCTAATTGGCAAAATAGGTATTGTAGCCCAAGGAGTGGCTGATGGACCTCTTCAGCTAGCCGGGAGATGGGCCTAGCATAGGCTAGCTCCAGGCTAATTGGTGCTTGCTTCGGGACAAAGACGTTAGCCAGGAGTAGCCACTCGGATTGCAGCTAGCTAGGTGCGATGATCCGGGTGAAAAGGTTCAGAGCTTGCGGTAGGAATCCGGGGATATGGAGAGAAAATAAGTCCGGGATGCTCTGGTTTGAGTCGCTTTGTGCAAACTGGCGAGAGATTTCCGAGCTAGAGGTTAGCTGATGACCGCTAGCAGTGGTTAGCTGACTTCTAGCTAGTTAGCTGGCTAGCTTCTGTTAGGGGATTCCGGTTCAAAGGTAAAGAAAAATCCTTTAGAAAATAGCATATCCATACCACATTGGGTGAGGTAGGTTGCAGGAGAGTATTTTGAAGTTGAAAAATATAAAAAAGATATGCGAAGAAAAAAAATATAAAAAGATATATACGGTATGCTACGCCATACCTTGAAGTAGTTGTTTCCCTTGCTCTGCAAGGGCCGTGTCTTTTGTGGAGCGATAGGTAACAAGGCTTCAAGGGTGACTGTTGTTGATGTGTGCATAGGGTCCCTGGTTTGAGCGAGGAGAGGGACTGAAGCGAAACTGTTACACTTACATAACACAAAGAAGCTGTTTGTTTGACTTGCCTGATTTATCTGATACATTTTGCTGCCAACCTATCTGAGCATCCATTTCCATCATGCACCTGTGCTTTGACCAGCTGTGTCTGACACTGTCTGTATAGCTGGCTTCCTGTTGAGCCTCATCAACTTCACTGCCTACTTACTGCTCATCTCATTTAACCAGATAATTGAATTCTCTGAGGTTAACACTCTTGGCCAAATGGCAATCATCCACACTGCCTGCTAGTGATTAGAGAGTGGATTGAGAGGGGATGCCTTGTAGGGTGTGTGAGAGAGGAAGGGAGATCAATGCTGCAGACAGCTGGAGCGGGCAGCTCAGGGGTCCAGGTAGTAGCCTCAGATGTGTAATTTGACTGTGGAGAGAGAAACACTTCCAGCTGGTGGTGACTGACTGGAATCTGTGTTGTAGAGAGCTTGTCCCTGCTCACCAGTCATTAGTCTTAAACCAACCAGGGAAACCAGTTGCACTGTATGTATGGCCTGCAGGTTTTATACCTTTTATTCTCCCACCATCACTGCACTCTGACGTCAACTGGCATTACCATAAAACAGCCCTGCATCACTGCACAAGGCTGCTATGCAATGAGCTGACCACTACATACAGATGACAGAGAATGTAGTAAAGGGCCTGGTAACAGACTTTAAGTCACGGTGTGGGTACATTCGTTTAACCCTCCTGCCCCTGGGTTACTGTGAATGGAATGCTACCATTACAACCTTGTTGCTAGACGATTGACACAGTTGGTATGACAGCAGGTGGAAGGAGGATGCTTTAACTCTGATATCAAATTAAATTGCTAATTATACCATTACACCACTCCTCCCAAAATCTGCATCTTCATTCCCAAGAGATGACTTTCAACAGAACATTGATATTCTTTAGAGGGCGGAGGAAGGGTGTTTAGGCTCACGTCAAATTAAAAAGTAAACAGTACTAATTATAATGTCCTCCATTTATCAGACATCTGAAGCACAAACAAGTTGTCTAAGTGTTTGAATGTTTATCACAGCATTCAAATATTCAGACTATTTCCTAGAAGTATACAACCTTATATCTCAGAGATGGGGACACACTATTCCTAGCTTCAGTGGGCCTGTAACATGCAAACATGAACCTTTTTACTCTGATAATAACATGCAAACATGAACCTTTTTACTCTGATAATAACATGCTAATAGCGGCGGCCCAAGCATAGAAATGTGTCAAAAGTAAATGTAATTGCTAAAATATACTTTACTATCAAATGTAAAAGTATAAATCATTTCAAATTCCTTATATTAAGCAAACCAGACGGCACAATTTGTTTTATTTGCGGATAGCCAGGGGCACACTCCAACACTCAGACATAATTTACAATTAAGCATTTGTGTTTATTGAGTCCGCCAGATCAGAGGCATCCTGGAGTCGCCTCTTCACTGTCGACGTTGAGACAGGTGTTTATTGAAGCTGCCAGTTGAGGACATGTGAGGTGTCTGTTTCTCAAACTAGACACTAATGTACTTGTCCTCTTGCTCAGTTGTGCACCGGGGCCTCCCACTCCTCTTTCTATTCTGGTTAGAGCCAGTTTGCGCTGTCCTGTGGAGGGTGTACTACACAGCGTAGTACGAGATCTTCAGTTTCTTGTCAAATTCTTGCATATAATAGCCTTCATTTCTCAGAACAAGAATAGACTGACGAGCTTCAGAAGAAAGTTATTTGTTTCTGGCCATTTTGAGCCTGTAATCGAACCCACAAATACTGATGCTCCAGATACTAAACTAGTCTAAAGAAGGCTAGTTTTATTGCTTATTTTATCAGGGCAATAGTTTTCAGTTGTGCTAACATAATTGTAAAAGGGTTTTCTAATGATCAATTAGCCTTATAAAATTATAAACTTGTATAAGCTAACACAACGTTCCATTGGAACACAGGAGTGATGGTTGCTGATAATGGGCCTCTGTACGCCTATGTAGATACAGTGGGGGGAAAAAGTATTTGATCCCCTGCTGATTTTGTATGTTTGCCCACTGACAAAGAAATGATCAGTCTATAATTCTAATGTTAGGTTTATTTGAACTGTGAGAGACAGAATAACAACAAAAATATCGAGAAAAACGCATGTCACAAATGTTATAAATTGATTTGCATTTTAATGAGGGAAATAGGTATTTGACCCCCTCTCAATCAGAAAGATTTCTGGCTCCCAGGTGTCTTTTATACAGGTAACGAGCTGAGATTAGGAGCACACTCCTAACAGCAGCTTGATACCTGTATAAAAGACACCTGTCCACAGAAGCAATCAATCAATCAGATTCCAAACTCTCCACCATGGCCAAGACCAAAGAGCTCTCCAATGATGTCAGGGACAACATTGTAGACCTACACAAGGCTGGACTGGGCTACAAGACCATCGCCAAGCAGCTTGGTGAGAAGGTGACATTTGGTGCGATTATTTGCAAATGGAAGAAACACAAAATAACTGTCAATCTCCCTCGGCCTGGGGCTCCATGCAAGATCTCACCTCGTGGAGTTGCAATGATCATGAGAACGGTGAGGAATCAGCCCAGAACTACAGGGGAGGATCTTGTCAATGATCTCAAGGCAGCTGGGACCATAGTCACCAAGAAAACCATTGGTAACACACTACGCCGTGAAGGACTGAAATCCTGCAGCGCCCGCAAGGTCCCCCTGCTCAAGAATACATATACATGCCCGTCTGAAGTTTGCCAATGAACATCTGAATGATTCAGAGGACAACTGGTGAAAGTGTTGTGGTCAGATGAGACCAAATTGGAGCTCTTTGGCATCAACTCAACTCGCCGTGTTTGGAGGAGGAGGAATGCTGCCTATGACCCCAAGAGCACCATCTCCACCGTCAAACATGGAGGTGGAAACATTATGCTTTGGGGGTGTTTTTCTGCTAAGGGGACAGGACAATTTCACCGCATCATTTGACAGGGCCATGTACTGTCAAATCTTGGGTGAGAACCTCCTTCCCTCAGCAAGGGCATTGAAAATGGGTCGTGGATGGGTATTCCAGCATGACAATGACCCAAAACACACGGCCAAGGCAACAAAGGAGTGGCTCAAGAAGGAGCACATTAAGGTCCTGGAGTGGCCCAGCCAGTCTCCAGACCTTAATCCCATAGAAAATCTGTGGAGGGAGCTGAAGGTTCGAGTTGCCAAACGTCAGCCTCGAAACCTTAATGACTTGGAGAAGATTTGCAAAGAGGTGTGGGACAAAATACCTCCTGAGATGTGTGCAAAGCTGGTGGCCAACTACAAGAAACGTCTGACCTCTGTGATTGCCAACAAGGGTTTTGCCACCAAGTACTAAGTCATGTTTTGCAGAGGGGTCAAATATTTATATCCCTCATTAAAATGCAAATCATTTTATAACATTTTTGACATGCGTTTTTCAGGATTTTTTTTGTTATTCTGTTCATATGAACCTACCATTAAAATTATAGACTGATCATTTCTTTGTAAGTGGGCAAACGTACAAAATAAGCAGGGGATCAAATACTTTTCCCCCCCACTGTATTCCATAAAAAATCTGCCATTTACAGCTACAATAGTCATTTACAACATTAACAATGTCTACACTGTATTTCTGATCAATTTGATGTTATTTTAATGGACCAAAAAATTTGCCTTTCTTTCAAAAACAGGGACATTTCTAAGTGACCCCAAACTTTTGAACAGTAGTGTATGTAACAACATAGGCTAAGTTACCAACAAGGCAGCATGCACAAACTCGCATCCTGCGCCTGATGCCAAACAAGAAATGAGTAGTCTAATTATATTTACATTTTAGCAGACACTTATATCCAGAGCAACTTAGAGTGCATAGATTTTCATACTTTTTCCCCTTGTACTGGTCCCCCATGGGAATTGAACCCACAACCCTAGCATTGCAAGCGCCATGCTCTACCAACTGAGCAACACAGGACTGTATAGCAGATACGCACTCACTGACATACCAGAACCTTTGCCAAGTGTGTGCAATTAAGACATAATTATTAGAGGAAGCTGCCTGCTTTGTTCTGTTACTTTAGGTGGAGGCATGTTAGTTTTCCATTCTAGGAAAAATAACAAAGCTCAACAGGGTCCCTGTGTTGGATACGCCTATGAGTTCAGACATGTACAGTATGGAACAGAATCCTGCCCACAGGCACATTCCATTCCATTCAAGAGAAGCATTAATCATATAACATTAATAGGAGCTGTTGGGATCTTTTACTGTACATCATACATGTACCAATCAGTTTAGGTGCACAGACAGGTTAAGGTAAACTGTTTGAAAGTGAACAATAAGGCCTCCAACATTACATATTGAACTCAGGACTAGATTCTGTTCACCCAGAGACATTTATTCGGAAAAGCGCTCTGGACTAATGATTACATTTTGGTCAGATGCAGTCACTTTACCCCTACCTACATGTAACAAATTACCTCGACTAACCTTTACCCCCACACATTGACTCGGTACCCCTATTATTGTTATTTTATTGTGTAACTTTTTTTTAACATGTATTTTTTACTTCAGTTTATTTAGTAAATATTTTCTTAAAACTGCATTGTTGGTTAAGGGCTTGTAAGTAAGCATTTCAAGGTAAGGTCTACACCTGTTGTATTCGCCGCATATGACAAATACAATTTGATTTGAGATATAATCTTTGTAGGCCTACAAAATAGGTAAATCTATTATAGGCCTAGTCATCTCCCCTATGCCAAAGTATGAAATAGGGCTGGCTGACATACAAGCTAGCAAGGTGTTTTGAATTTCATTCTCTCTGTGGCACCATCCCTGGTCCCCATGTAGCCAGGTCTATTTCAGGTGGGCAGCTGCACCAATCTTTGCTGTAACAATTTCAGTGCATGTTTTTCTATGCATTAAAAACATCTGAGATCAAGATAATGTTCATGGAAATAGCCAACAAGTCAATGCATGTACGTGTAGCTTAGCTTAGTGCTAGAGTAGTGATGTTAAGAGATGCTAGCTAGGATTTACTCTTTGCAATGTATTTGGCCATAGATGCCAGATACCATTGGATTACACAAAGTTTATTACAACTTGCTACAATTTGATATCACAGACAACTCACTGAAGCATCGTACAACTTTCAGTTTGTCATTGTAAAAGAACTTAAAGTAACCTACATCGAACTGTCTTGCTGTCACCAAATAGCTCAACCTCTGTACATGTGTGCGGCTACACTAACTGGCGGTAGAGGGGTCATGGCTAGAAGGGATCGAGCTTTTGTAAAATTAACGTCAATTAAGGTCACATTTTTTTTATTTAAGCTAACTCTAACCTTTTCCCTAACCTTAAACTAATTATCCTAACCTGCTGCGAAAATTCAAATCTGACGTTGATTTGACAAAAGCTGGACCCCTTCTAGCCATGACCCGGGAGAAGGGCTGAACATGTTGATAGGACTCGGATAATGTTAAAGGCATGAGACAGGTACGATAAATAGCTCAAACGTTAATCAGGAAAAAAAAGTTTTTCTTACATGTCCGCCAAATCATTGGATACTGCCTCTTTAAGATGTCAATCAGACTGTTGTTTACAGTGGCGTGAGCAGGAATGATGTATATGCAGAATATTTGTAGAGAGTAGCTGACAGGGACAGTGGAGAGTAGATTCAACGGCACCATGCGCTCTATGGCAAAACAACTGGAGTAGAATACACCTGAAATAAGAGACGAGGACCTCTTGTTTTACACCGAATTGCTATATACCGGTAAGAGACAACATTGGTAAAACACCTTCACAAAAACATTCGTGTTAGTCAGCTAATGTTAAGTTAGCCATGCTAGCCAACTTATTTCTCCCTCAGTGTGTGTGTTTGTTTGTGATAGCCTACTCGAATAGCCATAATGTATGAAAATCAAGAGGCACTTGCAAGCTATTTTAATCAACATTAACATATTTGCATGAGTATGTACAAATCAGTTTGATATTTGTGTATTGAATGGGATGCATTCCATCACCACTATGATTTCCAAGTTATTAGCTCTAACAAGGTTCAAAGTTCAGGTGATTTATTTATGTCAGTCTGTGAACCCATCTGTAAACTGTAAAGAATGTTACCTTTGATTTGTATTTTATTTTTTTACATAGAAATTATGATTTAGTGTGACATCCGTTAGGCCTAGGCCTAAGTGCTTGTCAGAGAGGTAAAGACAGATTAAGTTAGTCTTAGAACTAACTATTAGTGCATGGTGTTTCTGATTTTGCACATGAAAGAAATACTTTGCCATAGCGATGAGAGTGCCAGTTGTTGTACTGGTCCTCTGTGTGAAAACAGCAGTCATTATTGTTGAGTGTCTAATAGTAAAGAATGTAGCCTAGGACAAGTTACATCCAGTATAAAAGCCATGTGGAATACTACCATTTAAGTATTTCAGCATTAGCTTCATTTAGTTGGCGCTCTGTTTGTGTCGTAGGCTTGCAAGCAAAAAGCCAATGTTGTAACAGAAAATGTAGTACTCTGCTGTTTTATTTGTTGTTTGCTTAAGCTACATTTATTGTAACATGAAATGTGATCCCTCAAGACGTGCAGTTTATAGTGTTTTGAGGACAGGCAGTAGTGTGTACTATGCTGTAATGCTCTGGCAGCATTGCTTGTTTGATTTGTGTGCAGTGTCATGCCTCCAGCATCACTAATGGCATTAGGATCCCCTCTGTTGTGCTCTCCGCTATAGGTGCTGCTATAGGCAATATACAGATTAAATGGGAGAGGGAGAAAGAATCCCATCTCCGTGATCTGTAGTCCACCCATTCTGCTCCTCCCCAACTCCTCATAAGGAGTGTAGGTAACAGTTTACTTCTGTAATCAAGAATGTTGCCGTGCGAATTGAGCCACGTTTGTATCTTCCATTTCTTTGGGAGCTGCACTCTGTTTGGCCTAAACCCCAAAACATAATTTGGTATGTTGATGGTGTATTTTCCCATGATATATAAATGAATTCCCTCCCTAAGAGTCTATTGGTTATTGTAATATTGTAGTAGTGAAACAAAATTGTCTGCCTCCTCCTTGCCCTCTTCCTTGTCCTCCCCTCTCCCACCCTGAATTCCCCCAATACTGAATCATCTGTACAGCTGCTTCTCCATGGGAAAACCAAAAAGATTGTGTACCAGCTGGAGAAAGCACTTTATACACACACACACACACACACACACACACACACACACACACACACACACACACACACACACACACACACACACACACACACACACACACACTCTCTCATCCTTAAACAACGTTAGCTGGGGTAGACAGAGTGCATTCCATTCATGGGCATGACCCCACACTGCGTACTCCCACATCAGTACACTCTCCAACTTCATGATGTCATTGTTGACCAGTCACCCAGTAGGGGAAATATCCAAAGAAGGACTTCCTGTTCTCTTTTCCACAACTAGGCTACTCACTGGGTGCATCTCAATTCACTCTCTTCCTCTACATTTACATTTTAGTCATTTAGCATGTTGTTTACAAAGCATGTAACGAATAGCATTTTATTTTATTACAGTGCTATTAGGCTACAATGCAGTAGCTCATTGATGGTTCATTTTGGGGATACATCTAATTTTGAAATGGACTATGTGCATTATCTATGCCTGCTGCTGTATCTGTGTAGCCTAAATATCCATGCTAGATTGAGATCCATGGAACAGCTATTACTAAAACCCTCATGCAGCAGCCAATACAGGGCTATTACAGAGCAGTTAATTCCTGTCAGAACTCCCCATTACCCACTTCAAATAAATCAAACCTAGCTGTTTAAGCCTTTCTGTTCTGTCTGATGTGCACACACACACACTATATTGGTGGTTAATCAGCAATCCTGTCATAGCGACTGTCACAGCAGGGAAATGGGGCCATTTTCACATGGTAAATGCTTTGGCTCGGGAGAAATAGAGCATTTGCCGCTGAAGGAGGGTCATTTAGTGGGCTGAGGCTGTGTTGTGAAACTGATCGTGCTCAAGTGTTGCTGAAAAGGTGATGGATGTGTGAGTTCAAATATATAGCAATCTTCTCTGTTCAGTCCATCTATTTCACTCTCCCTAGGCCCTGCACATTAGCTTTTGGAAATCAGGGCTACTCTGTTTAACTTTTTGCGGAGTGCTCTCTAAAGTGTGGATGATCTCATTCTGTGCACAGCACTTTTCAGAAATCAGTCACATTGCCTTCTGAAGTGCTAGTTTTGATCAAATGACATGGTACACCAGCCACCTGTGACAGTGTTATCATCAGCAGACCAGTCGACAGCACCAGAATGGTGACGTGTCAACAATGGATATAATGTGAAGTTCAGCTGTTTCAGAACATGGGACCAACTGAAGCTGTAGCACTTGTCATCCGGCTCACACAGTGGTGTAGAGAGAGCATTGATCCTCTCAGCCGTGGGAAATACAGGGAGGATATGAGACTCTTATCGTTAACCACTGATACAGGGACAGATATTTTCCCATCCTCCTAATAGTTAGGCCTAAGTTTAGGATCCCCTGGGTAGGGTATGATGGCCATAGATCTGTGGTTAAGGGCAACTTGTACCTCAAGCACAGTGGGGCTGTTGGCAGGTCAAAGGGCGCGATGGCAGGCGGGGGGTTAAAGTTGAGCTGGACTAGAATCCCTCCCCCGAGCAGAGATGAGGAGGACAATGGAGAAAGGACAGGCTCTGGACTGGTGGCCTCTTCACTGCCTGGCCCCTTTTGTCACTCACTGGCTTCCATTTCATCCCCCCTTCTTCTTTCTCTCTGTTTCACTCTTTCAGTTTTTTGTTGTTGTTGGTCATTCTGTCTCTCTTCTGTCTTTCCCTTTTAATTCTTCCCTCCTTATTTTCTCTTTGTTTCTCCCTCCCTCTCTCGCTCTGTTTTTTCTGCTGAGGGAATGGCAGTCCTGCAGTCGTGACTTTTTTGTCTCAACACAATCGCCGGTGTTTGTCATTGGTCGATTTCTTTGAAAGAGCATTGGTCTCCAGGGCGACAGAGAATGGCGGCACCATTTCACTTTTCTCTCCTTCCCCACTCCTCCCCTCCATCGCGTTGAGTGTGTGGGGCTGTCATTCACTCTATTGGATCAGGTAGCAGTGTAACACACGTACGCTTTCACAGTGACTGGGCTGTCTCTCTTCATCTTGCTCTTCTTTCACAGTGACTGGGCTGTTTCTCTCTTCATCTTGCTCTTCTTTCACAGTGACTGGGCTGTTTCTCTCTTCATCTTGCTCTTCTTTCACAGTGACTGGGCTGTTTCTCTCTTCATCTTGCTCTTCTTTCACAGTGACTGGGCTGTTTCTCTCTTCATCTTGCTCTTCTTTCACAGTGACTGGGCTGTTTCTCTCTTCATCTTGCTCTTCTTTCACAGTGACTGGGCTGTTTCTCTCTTCATCTTGCTCTTCTTTCACAGTGACTGGGCTGTTTCTCTCTTCATCTTGCTCTTCTTTCACAGTGACTGGGCTGTTTCTCTCTTCATCTTGCTCTTCTTTCACAGTGACTGGGCTGTTTCTCTCTTCATCTTGCTCTTCTTTCACAGTGACTGGGCTGTTTCTCTCTTCATCTTGCTCTTCTTTCACAGTGACTGGGCTGTTTCTCTCTTCATCTTGCTCTTCTTTCACAGCACCACAGAGACCCAGACAGACGGTTGGATTCTACTGAAGAAGGCGAGTAGTTTTGGGGTTTTTGTTCCCTGTTTTGGAAGTTTGCTTTGTCTTTTTCTGTTGGCTGTCCTTGTCAAACTGTTGTTTTCAGAGGGTTTGAATTGTAGTAAATAGTAATAGTCATTTATGTCGTTCTAATTTCTAAGGCATATTCTAACAAAAAAACGAATGATGAAATCCGGATTCATTTGACAATTTTAACGTTCTTTCTGTTCACTTCTGTGTCATTCACATTGTCAGTTTTACGGCAACTGACTGATGGAAAATAATCTTATCGGTATCTATTAAAGACGTTACTATGGTAATGACAAGAGCAGAGCAATCAGTATATGTCTAAAGGTGAATGCAGGTCTAACACTGAACTGGCACACACTTGTCTTCATGTCAGCTGAGGGTAAATTTTTCAAAGCTCCTGTCAGAACATATTTTATGAGTCAGAGATCTTTTGTTGATATTGTTGTACGCTGCTGACGATGAATTAAGATGAGAGTAGGATTGCTTTTCTGTCTAGATTGGTGGTGGAGAGCCTTCCATGGGAAATGAAATGAACAGTCATTTTAGTGTAAAGCCGCATTAGCCTTAAGCATGGAACTTACAGTAGTCTTCATTTCAGTAAAAGTATGGAAAGAATTTGTATTGAAACTGTTGGCATGACAGTTGTCTGGTCTCAAGATCTGTGTCCTTAGTTAAACACCATTAGGTCGTGTAGTAGAAAAGGACCATAATATCTTGAGACTCCACAGCTGTAAGCTCTGTTTTTCTGGCTTTGTCCCAACACTGACGCACTCTTTGGGCTGTGTCTATGAATTAGGCCACTTTGTCACATTCTGGCATGGCATCCATCTTCAAGTGTTGTCCTCTTTCGACTGCCCTGCTCCGGTTCCACCAACCACGTGGCTTGCCCTGTGTTTGGTAACCGTGGCAACACCAGAAACGGAGCTCTCGGCCACTCCCACAGGTGCACTCTTGTCTTGTCTGATGGCCGGAGGATCTCCTGTTACACACACACACACACACAGTCAGGAGACACCTGTCGTGTGTGTGAGAGGTTCTCTCTCATACTCAGAGCTGGGTTGCTGAGAAGAGAACTTGTATTACTTGCCTGTCGTATGAGAAAACGATGTATGGGAAGGCTAATGTACGTGAGGCAGACTGGCTGGACTCAGTGAGTCATTTTATGTCTGCTCAGGGTTTCAAGTGTGTTTGCATGAATCTCCCAAAAAGTAAGTGTGTGTGTGTCATGGCTTTATCTGTAGACATTAATACTTGGCTGATGTAATCAAGAGGAAACGGGGACTGGGGCTGCGTTGTTGCTGCATGCTGCTATGTATGATGTCACCGCTTGCTGACCCAACAATCCTCACATTCCTACTGGTGGTGTTATGCAAAGCAGGCTGGGCATGTGTGGGCTGCTGTGGGGGAGAGACAGAGGACCCCATGACCCTTCTATTCATTAGTAATCAGACACACACACACACACACACACACACACACACACACACACACACACACACACACACACACACACACACACACACGTCCACTAGAACACACTCAAGCTCCAACTACCACTAGACAGTGATTATACTTTCAGATGTCTTGTCCTAGGTTATATTCAACCAGGCTACTAGATACTCTTTATGCCAGGTTTTGATGAACCCTTTTACACTAGCACTCTAGATTATGAGACCTGTATTGTGAGGATGATATCTGTAAAAGAGATGTGTACTAGAACAATGCAAGTCCACTATGTGAGAGGAGTATTGTCATGTTCCCCAGGCAGGCGGATGTGTGCAGTGGAGGGAAAGGGGAAGGTACACTGACTCACCCAGCCACCCCACTGCACACACAGCGAGATGAATCCTTTGATCCACGGAAGGGAAAGAGAAGTGGAGTGAAAGCCATTGGGACTTATTGTTCTAACAGGTGTTTTTATAGCCCTTTCTTTCCCCAGACATCAGACAGAGAAGAAAATAAAGAGAGATTGACACAGAGAGAGAGAGAGAGAGACCGGTAAAGGGAGAACCAGACAGAGACAGGGCGTCAGTGCCTACATTAGGGCACCTCACACTCTGTCCCTTCTTTACCCCTGACCTCTGACCTCTAATCTAATCACCTGACTGGTCCATTCTCCCTAACTGGCACTTCCTGCCCTTTATCATCATCAACAACCCCACCCTCCAGACCCTCTCTCCCTCCTACAGTCTCTCTTTACCTTTCTGTCTCTCTCTTCTTCTCTTTGTTACTTTGATAGTACGAAACAATCAAAGTAACAATCTGTTTCTGCCTAGTCTGTTTGTCACTCTCTAGCTCCTCTAATTCGCTCTCGCTCTCTCTAGCTCCTCTCTCTCGCTCTCTCTAGCTCCTTTCGCTCTCTCTAGCTCCTTTCGCTCTCTCTAGCTCCGCTCGCTCTCTCTAGCTCCTTTCGCTCGCTCTCTCTCGCTTCTCTCTCTCTAGCTTCTCTCTCTAGCTTCTCTCTCTCTAGCTTCTCTCGCTCTCTCTCGCTTCTCTCTCTCTAGCTTCTCTCTCTAGCTTCTCTCTCTAGCTTCTCTCTCTCTAGCTTCTCTCGCTCTCTCTAGCTCCTCTAGCTCTTCTAGCTCCTCTCGCTCTCTCTCTCTCGCTCTCTAGCTCCTCTCTCTCTCTCTCTCGCTCTCTAGCTCCTCTCTCTCTCTCGCTCTCTAGCTCCTCTCGCTCCTCTCGCTCTCTCTCTCTCTCTCGCTCTCTCTCTCTCTCTCTCTCGCTCTCTAGCTCCTCTCTCGCTCTCTAGCTCCTCTCTCGCTCTCTAGCTCCTCTCTCGCTCTCTAGCTCCTCTCTCTCTCTCGCGCTCTCTCTCGCTCTCTCGCGCTCTCTCTCGCTCTCTCTCGCTCTCTCTCGCTCTCTCTCGCTCTCTCTCGCTCTCTCTCTCTCTAGCTCCTCTCTCTCTCGCTCCTTTCGCTCTCTCTCTCTCTCTAGCTCCTTTCTCTCTCTCTAGCTCCTCTCTCGCTCTCGCTCTCTAGCTCCTCTCTCTCGCTCTCTAGCTCTCTCTAGCTCCTCTCGCTCTCTCTAGCTCTCTCTAGCTCCTCTCGCTCTCTCTAGCTCTCTCTAGCTCCTTTCTCTCTCTCTAGCTCCTCTCTCTCTCTCTCTCTCGCTCTCTAGCTCCTCTCTCTCTCTCTCGCTCTCTAGCTCTCTCTAGCTCCTTTCGCTCTCTCTAGCTCCTTTCGCTCTCTCTAGCTCCTTTCGCTCTCTCTAGCTCCTTTCGCTCTCTCTAGCTCCTTTCGCTCTCTCTAGCTCCGCTCGCTCTCTCTAGCTCCTTTCGCTCGCTCTCTCTCGCTTCTCTCTCTCTAGCTTCTCTCTCTCTAGCTTCTCTCTCTCTAGCTCCTCTCGCTCTCTCTAGCTCCTCTCGCTCTCTCTAGCTCCTCTAGCTCTTCTAGCTCCTCTCGCTCTCTCTAGCTCCTCTAGCTCTTCTAGCTCCTCTCGCTCTCTCTCTCTCTCGCTCTCTAGCTCCTCTCGCTCTCTCGCTCTCTAGCTCCTCTCTCTCTCTCTCTCGCTCTCTAGCTCCTCTCTCTCTCTCGCTCTCTAGCTCCTCTCTCTCTCTCTCTCTCTCTCTCTAGCTCCTCTCTCTCTCTCTCTCTCTAGCTCCTCTCTCTCTCTCTAGCTCCTCTCGCTCCTCTCGCTCTCTCTCTCTCTCTCTCGCTCTCTAGCTCCTCTCTCGCTCTCTAGCTCCGCGCTCTCTCTCGCTCTCTCTCGCTCTCTCTCTAGCTCCTCTCTCTCTCGCTCCTCTCTCTCTCGCTCCTTTCGCTCCTCTCTCTCTCGCTCCTTTCGCTCTCTCTCTCTCTCGCTCCTTTCGCTCTCTCTCTCTCTCTAGCTCCTTTCTCTCTCTCTAGCTCCTCTCTCTCTCGCTCTCTAGCTCCTCTCTCTAGCTCTCTCTAGCTCCTCTCGCTCTCTCTAGCTCTCTCTAGCTCCTTTCTCTCTCTCTAGCTCCTCTCTCTCTCTCTCTCTCGCTCTCTAGCTCCTCTCTCTCTCTCTCGCTCTCTAGCTCTCTCTAGCTCCTCTCGCTCTCTCTAGCTCTCTCTAGCTCCTCTCGCTCTCTCTAGCTCCTCTAGCTCCTCTCTCTCTCTCTCTCTCTCGCTCTCTAGCTCCTCTCTAGCTCCTCTCTCGCTCTCTCTCGCTCTCTCTCGCTCTCTCTCGCTCTCTCTCGCTCTCTCTCGCTCTCTCTCGCTCTCTCTCGCTCTCTCTAGCTCCTCTCTCTCTCGCTCTCTAGCTCCTCTCTCTCTCGCTCTCTAGCTCCTCTCTCTCTCGCTCTCTAGCTCCTCTCTCGCTCTCTAGCTCCTCTCTCGCTCTCTAGCTCCTCGCTCTCTAGCTCCTCTCTCTCTAGCTCCTCTCTCTCTCGCTCCTTTCGCTCTCTCTCTCGCTCCTTTCGCTCTCTCTCTAGCTCCTCTCTCTCTCTCTCTCTCTCTCTCTCTAGCTTCTCTCTCTCTCTCTAGCTCCTCTCTCTAGCTCCTCTCTCTCTCTCTC
The DNA here is from genome assembly GCF_965601325.2 of Salmo salar. Lineage (NCBI taxonomy): Eukaryota > Metazoa > Chordata > Actinopteri > Salmoniformes > Salmonidae > Salmo > Salmo salar. The sequence continues at coordinate 99,108,856 of NC_138300.1, forward strand.
TCTAGCTTCTCTCTCTCTCTCTCTCTCTCTCTCTCTAGCTCCTCTCTCTCTCTCTAGCTCCTCTCGCTCCTCTCGCTCTCTCTCTCTCTCTCTCGCTCTCTAGCTCCTCTCTCGCTCTCTAGCTCCGCGCTCTCTCTCGCTCTCTCGCTCTCTCTCTAGCTCCTCTCTCTCTCGCTCCTCTCTCTCTCGCTCCTTTCGCTCCTCTCTCTCTCGCTCCTTTCGCTCCTCTCTCTCTCGCTCCTTTCGCTCTCTCTCTCTCTCGCTCCTTTCGCTCTCTCTCTCTCTAGCTCCTTTCTCTCTCTCTAGCTCCTCTCTCTCTCGCTCTCTAGCTCCTCTCTCTAGCTCTCTCTAGCTCCTCTCGCTCTCTCTAGCTCTCTCTAGCTCCTTTCTCTCTCTCTAGCTCCTCTCTCTCTCTCTCTCTCGCTCTCTAGCTCCTCTCTCTCTCTCTCGCTCTCTAGCTCTCTCTAGCTCCTCTCGCTCTCTCTAGCTCCTCTCGCTCTCTCTAGCTCCTCTAGCTCCTCTCTCTCTCTCTCTCTCTCTCTCTCTCTCGCTCTCTAGCTCTCTCTAGCTCCTCTCGCTCTCTCTAGCTCTCTCTAGCTCCTCTCGCTCTCTCTAGCTCCTCTAGCTCCTCTCTCTCTCTCTCTCTCGCTCTCTAGCTCCTCTCTAGCTCCTCTCTCGCTCTCTCTCGCTCTCTCTCGCTCTCTCTCGCTCTCTCTCGCTCTCTCTCGCTCTCTCTAGCTCCTCTCTCTCTCGCTCTCTAGCTCCTCTCTCTCTCGCTCTCTAGCTCCTCTCTCTCTCGCTCTCTAGCTCCTCTCTCGCTCTCTAGCTCCTCTCTCGCTCTCTAGCTCCTCTCTCTCTAGCTCCTCTCTCTCTCGCTCCTTTCGCTCTCTCTCTCGCTCCTTTCGCTCTCTCTCTAGCTCCTTTCTCTCTCTCTAGCTCCTCTCTCTCTCTCTCTCTCTCTCTCTCTCTCTAGCTCCTCTCTCTCTCTCTCTCTCTAGCTCCTCTCTCTCTCTCTCTCTCTAGCTCCTCTCTCTCTCTCTCTCTCTAGCTCCTCTCTCTCTCTCTCTCTAGCTTCTCTAGCTCCTCTCTCTCTCTCTCTCTCTCTAGCTTCTCTAGCTCCTCTCTCTCTCTCTCTCTCTCTCTAGCTTCTCTAGCTTCTCTCTCTCTCTCTCTCTCTCTCTAGCTTCTCTCTCTCTCTCGCTCTCTAGCTTCTCTCTCTCTCTCTCTCTCTCTAGCTTCTCTCTCTCTCTCTCTCTCTAGCTTCTCTCTCTCTCTCTCTCTAGCTTCTCTCTCTCTCTCTCTCTCTAGCTCCTCTCTCTCTCTCTCTCTCTCTCTCTCTAGCTCCTCTCTCTCTCTCTAGCTCCTCTCTCTAGCTCTAGCTCCTCTCTAGCTCCTCTCTCTCTCTCTCTCTCTCTCTCTCTAGCTTCTCTCTCTCTCTAGCTTCTCTCTCTCTCTAGCTTCTCTCTCTCTAGCTTCTCTCTCTCTCTAGCTCCTCTCTCTCTCTAGCTCCTCTCCTCTCTCTCTCTCTCTCTCTCTCTCTCTAGCTCCTCTCTCTCTCTAGCTCCTCTCTCTCTCTAGCTCCTCTCTCTCTCTCTCTCTCTCTCTCTCTCTCTCTCTCTAGCTCCTCTCTCTCTCTCTCTCTCTCTCTCTCTCTCTCTCTCTCTAGCTTCTCTCTCTCTCTCTCTCTCTCTAGCTTCTCTCTCTCTCTCTCTCTAGCTCCTCTCTCTAGCTCCTCTCTCTAGCTCCTCTCTCTCTCTCTCTCTAGCTTCTCTCTCTCTCTCTCTCTCTCTCTCTCTAGCTCTCTCTCTCTCTAGCTTCTCTCTCTCTAGCTTCTCTCTCTCTCTAGCTTCTCTCTCTCTCTCTAGCTCCTCTCTCTCTCTCTAGCTCCTCTCTCTCTCTCTCTAGCTCTCTCTCTCTCTCTCTCTCTAGCTCCTCTCTCTCTCTCTCTCTCTCTCTCTCTCTCTCTCTAGCTCCTCTCTCTCTCTAGCTCCTCTCTCTCTCTAGCTCCTCTCTCTCTCTAGCTCCTCTCTCTCTAGCTCCTCTCTCTCTCTCTAGCTCTCTCTCTCTCTCTCTCTCTCTCTCTCTCTAGCTTCTCTCTCTCTCTAGCTTCTCTCTCTCTCTCTCTCTCTCTCTCTCTAGCTTCTCTCTCTCTCTCTCTCTCTCTAGCTCCTCTCTCTCTCTAGCTCCTCTCTCTCTCTCTAGCTCTCTCTCTCTCTCTCTCTCTAGCTCTCTCTCTCTCTCTCTCTCTCTCTCTCTCTCTCTCTCTCTAGCTCTCTCTCTCTCTAGCTCTCTCTCTAGCTTCTCTCTCTCTAGCTCCTCTCTCTCTCTCTCTCTCTCTCTCTCTCTCTCTCTCTCTCTCTCTCTCTCTCTCTCTCTCTAGCTCCTCTCTCTCTCTCTCTCTCTCTCTCTCTCTCTCTCTCTCTCTCTCTCTCTCTCTCTCTAGCTTCTCTCTCTCTCTCTCTCTCTCTCTCTCTCTCTCTCTCTCTCTCTCTCTCTCTCTCTAGCTCCTCTCTCTCTCTAGCTCTCTCTCTCTCTCTAGCTCCTCTCTCTCTCTCTAGCTCCTCTCTCTCTCTAGCTCCTCTCTCTCTCTAGCTTCTCTCTCTCTCTAGCTTCTCTCTCTCTCTAGCTCCTCTCTCTCTAGCTCTCTCTAGCTCTCTCTCTCTCTCTCTCTAGCTCTCTCTCTCTCTCTAGCTCTCTCTCTCTCTCTCTCTCTCTCTCTAGCTCTCTCTCTCTCTCTCTCTCTCTCTCTCTCTCTCTCTCTCTAGCTCTCTCTCTCTCTCTCTCTCTCTCTCTCTCTCTAGCTCTCTCTCTCGCTCTCTAGCTCTTCTCTCTCTCTCTCTAGCTCTCTCTCTCTCTCTCTAGCTCCTCTCTCTCTCTCTACTCTCTCTCTCTCTCTCTCTCTCTCTCTCTCTCTAGCTTCTCTCTCTCTCTCTAGCTCTCTCTCTCTCTCTCTCTCTCTCTCTCTCTCTCTCTCTCTCTCTCTCTCTCTCTCTAGCTCCTCTCTCTAGCTCCTCTCTCTCTCTCTCTAGCTCTCTCTCTCTCTCTCTCTCTCTCTGCTCTCTCTCTTCTCTCTCTCTCTCTCTCTCTCTCTCTCTCTCTCTCTCTAGCTCTCTCTCTCTGCTCTCTCTCTCTCTCTAGCTTCTCTCTCTCTCTCTCTCTCTCTCTCTCTCTCTCTCTCTCTCTAGCTCTCTCTCTCTCTCTCTAGCTCCTCTCTCTCTCTCTAGCTCTCTCTCTCTCTCTCTCTCTAGCTTCTCTCTCTCTCTCTCTCTAGCTTCTCTCTCTCTCTTCTCTCTCTAGCTTCTCTCTCTAGCTTCTCTCTCTAGCTTCTCTCTCTCTAGCTTCTCTCTCTCTCTAGCTTCTCTCTCTCTCTCTAGCTCCTCTCTCTCTCTCTCTCTCTCTCTCTCTAGCTCTCTCTCTCTCTCTCTAGCTCCTCTCTCTCTCTCTCTCTAGCTCCTCTCTCTCTCTCTACTGCTCTCTCTCTCTCTCTCTAGCTCCTCTCTCTCTCTACTCCTCTCTCTCTCTCTCTCTCTCTCGCTCTCTCGCTCCTTCTCTCTCTCTCTAGCTCCTCTCTCTCTCTCTCTCTCTCTCTCTCTCTCTCTCTCTCTCTCTCTCTCTACTCTCTCTCTCTCTCTCTCTCTCTCTCTCTCTCTCTACTCTCTCTCTCTCTCTCTCTCTAGCTTCTCTCTCTCTCTCTCTCTCTCTCTCTCTCTCTCTCTCTCTCTCTCTCTCTCTCTCTCTCTCTCTCTCTCTCTCTCTCTCTCTCTCTCTCTCTCTCTCTCTAGCTTCTCTCTCTCTCTCTCTCTCTCTCTCTCTCTCTAGCTCTCTCTCTCTCTCTCTCTCTAGCTCCTCTCTCTCTCTCTCTCTAGCTTCTCTCTCTCTCTCTCTCTCTCTCTCTCTCTCTCTCTCTCTCTCTAGCTCTCTCTCTCTCTCTCTCTCTAGCTCTCTCTCTCTCTCTCTCTCTCTCTCTCTCTCTCTCTCTCTCTCTCTCTCTCTCTCTCTCTCTAGCTCCTCTCTCTCTCTCTCTCTAGCTTCTCTCTCTCTCTTCTCTCTCTAGCTTCTCTCTCTAGCTTCTCTCTCTCTCTCTCTCTCTCTCTCTCTCTCTCTCTCTCTCTCTCTCTCTCTAGCTCTCTCTCTCTCTCTCTCTCTCTCTCTCTCTCTCTCTCTCTCTCTCTCTCTCTCTCTCTCTCTAGCTCCTCTCTCTCTCTCTCTCTCTCTCTCTCTCTGCTCTCTCTCTCTCTCTCTCTCTCTAGCTTCTCTCTCTCTCTCTCTCTCTCTAGCTTCTCTCTCTCTCTCTCTCTCTCTCTCTCTCTCTCTCTCTCTCTCTCTCTCTCTCTCTCTCTAGCTCTCTCTCTCTCTTCTCTCTCTCTCTCTCTCTCTCTCTCTAGCTTCTCTCTCTCTCTCTCTCTCTCTGCTCTCTCTCTCTCTAGCTCTCTCTCTCTCTCTAGCTCTCTCTCTCTCTCTCTCTAGCTCTCTCTCTCTCTCTAGCTTCTCTCTCTCTCTCTCTCTCTCTCTCTCTCTCTCTCTCTCTCTAGCTTCTCTCTCTCTCTCTCTCTAGCTTCTCTCTAGCTTCTCTCTCTCTCTCTCTCTCTCTCTCTCTCTCTCTCTCTCTCTCTCTCTCTAGCTCTCTCTCTCTCTCTCTAGCTCCTCTCTCTCTCTCTCTCTCTCTCTCTCTAGCTTCTCTCTCTCTCTCTAGCTCCTCTCTCTCTCTAGCTCCTCTCTCTCTCTAGCTCCTCTCTCTCTCTCTAGCTCCTCTCTCTCTCTAGCTCCTCTCTCTCTCTAGCTTCTCTCTCTCTCTAGCTTCTCTCTCTCTCTAGCTCCTCTCTCTCTCTAGCTTCTCTCTCTCTCTCTCTCTCTCAGCTTCTCTCTCTCTCTCTCTCTCTCTCTCTCGCTCCTCTCTCTCTCTAGCTTCTCTCTCTCTCTCTAGCTCTCTCTCTAGCTCTCTCTAGCTCTCTCTCTCTAGCTCCTCTCTCTAGCTCCTCTCTCTCTCTAGCTCCTCTCTCTCTCTAGCTTCTCTCTCTCTCTCTCTCTCTCTCTCTCTAGCTTCTCTCTCTCTCTCTCTCTCTCTCTCTCTAGCTCTCTCTCTCTCTCTAGCTCTCTCTCTCTCTCTCTCTCTCTCTCTCTCTAGCTCTCTCTCTCTCTCTAGCTTCTCTCTCTCTCTCTCTCTCTCCTCTCTAGCTTCTCTCTCTCTCTCTCTCTCCTCTCTAGCTTCTCTCTCTCTCTCTCTCTCTCTAGCTTCTCTCTCTCTCTCTCTCTCTCTCTCTAGCTTCTCTCTCTCTCTCTCTCTCTCTCTCTCTCTCTCTCTCTCTCTCTCTAGCTCTCTCTCTCTCTCTCTAGCTTCTCTCTCTCTCTCTCTCTCTCTCTCTCTCTCTCTCTCTCTCTCTCTCTCTCTCTCTCTCTAGCTCTCTCTCTCTCTAGCTCTCTCTCTCTCTCTCTCTCTAGCTCTCTCTCTCTCTCTCTCTAGCTTCTCTCTCTCTCTTCTCTCTCTAGCTTCTCTCTCTAGCTTCTCTCTCTCTAGCTTCTCTCTCTCTCTAGCTTCTCTCTCTCTCTCTAGCTCCTCTCTCTCTCTAGCTCCTCTCTCTCTCTCTAGCTCCTCTCTCTCTCTAGCTCCTCTCTCTCTCTAGCTTCTCTCTCTCTCTAGCTTCTCTCTCTCTCTAGCTCCTCTCTCTCTCTCTGCTCTCTCTCTCTCTCTCTAGCTCTCTCTCTCTCTCTCTCTAGCTCTCTCTCTCTCTCTCTCTCTCTCTCTCTCTCTCTAGCTCTCTCTCTCTCTCTCTCTAGCTTCTCTCTCTCTCTCTAGCTTCTCTCTAGCTCCTCTCTCTCTCTCTCTCTCTCTCTCTCTAGCTTCTCTCTCTCTCTCTCTCTCTCTCTCTCTAGCTTCTCTCTCTCTCTCTCTAGCTTCTCTCTCTCTCTCTCTAGCTTCTCTCTCTCTCTCTCTAGCTTCTCTCTCTCTCTCTCTAGCTTCTCTCTCTCTCTCTAGCTCTCTCTCTCTCTCTCTCTCTAGCTTCTCTCTCTCTCTCTCTCTCTCTCTCTAGCTTCTCTCTCTCTCTCTCTCTCTAGCTTCTCTCTCTCTCTCTCTCTCTAGCTTCTCTCTCTCTCTCTCTCTAGCTTCTCTCTCTCTCTCTAGCTCTCTCTCTCTCTCTCTCTCTCTCTCTCTCTAGCTTCTCTCTCTCTCTCTCTCTCTCTCTCTCTAGCTTCTCTCTCTCTCTCTCTCTCTCTCTCTCTCTCTCTCTCTCTCTCTAGCTCTCTCTCTCTCTCTCTCTCTAGCTTCTCTCTCTCTCTCTCTCTCTCTAGCTTCTCTCTCTCTCTCTCTCTCTAGCTCTCTCTCTCTCTCTCTCTAGCTTCTCTCTCTCTCTCTCTCTCTAGCTTCTCTCTCTCTCTCTCTCTAGCTCTCTCTCTCTCTCTCTCTCTCTCTCTCTCTCTCTCTAGCTTCTCTCTCTCTCTCTCTCTCTCTCTCTCTCTCTCTCTCTCTCTCTCTCTCTCTCTCTCTAGCTCTCTCTCTCTCTCTCTCTCTAGCTCTCTCTCTCTCTCTCTCTAGCTCCTCTCTCTCTCTCTCTAGCTCTCTCTCTCTCTCTCTCTAGCTCTCTCTCTCTCTCTCTCTAGCTCCTCTCTCTCTCTCTCTCTCTAGCTCCTCTCTCTCTCTCTCTAGCTCTCTCTCTCTCTCTCTAGCTCTCTCTCTCTCTCTCTAGCTCTCTCTCTCTCTCTAGCTCTCTCTCTCTCTAGCTCCTCTCTCTCTCTAGCTCCTCTCTCTCTCTCTCTGCTCTCTCTCTCTCTCTAGCTCTCTCTCTCTCTAGCTTCTCTCTCTCTCTCTCTCTAGCTTCTCTCTCTCTCTCTCTAGCTCTCTAGCTCTCTCTCTCTAGCTTCTCTCTCTCTAGCTCTCTCTCTCTCTCTAGCTCCTCTCTCTCTCTCTAGCTCCTCTCTCTCTCTCTCGCTCTAGCTCCTCTCTCTCTCTAGCTTCTCTCTCTCTCTCTAGCTTCTCTCTCTCTCTCTAGCTCCTCTCTCTCTCTAGCTCCTCTCTCTCTCTAGCTTCTCTCTCTCTCTCTAGCTTCTCTCTCTCTCTCTAGCTTCTCTCTAGCTTCTCTCTCGCTCTCTCTCTCCTCTCTAGCTTCTCTCTCTCTCTCTCTAGCTCCTCTCTAGCTTCTCTCTCTCTCTCTCTCTCTCTCCTCTCTAGCTTCTCTCTCTCTCTCTCTCTCTCTAGCTTCTCTCTAGCTTCTCTCTCTCTCTCTCTCTCTCTAGCTTCTCTCTCTCTCTCTCTAGCTCTCTCTCTCTCTCTCTAGCTCTCTAGCTTCTCTCTCTCTCTAGCTTCTCTCTCTCTCTCGCTAGCTCTCTCTCTCTCTCTCTCTAGCTTCCTCTCTCGCTCTCTCTCTAGCTTCTCTCTCTCTCTCTCTCTCTAGCTTCTCTCTCTCTCTCTCTCTCTAGCTTCTCTCTCTCTCTCTCTCTCTAGCTTCTCTCTCTCTCTCTCTCTAGCTTCTCTCTCTCTCTCTCTCTCTAGCTTCTCTCTCTCTCTCTCTCTCTAGCTTCTCTCTCTCTCTCTCTCTCTAGCTTCTCTCTCTCTCTCTCTCTAGCTTCTCTCTCTCTCTCTCTAGCTCCTCTCTCTCCTCTCTCTCTAGCTCCTCTCTCTCTCTCTAGCTCCTCTCTCTCTCTCTAGCTCCTCTCTCTCTCTAGCTTCTCTCTAGCTTCCTCTCTCTCTCTCTCTCTAGCTTCTCTCTCTCTCTAGCTTCTCTCTCTCTCTAGCTTCTCTCTCTCTCTCTCTCTCTAGGTCCTCTCTCTAGCTCCTCTCTCTCTCTAGCTCCTCTCTCTCTCTTCTCTCTCTAGCTTCTCTCTCTCTCTAGCTTCTCTCTCTCTCTAGCTTCTCTCTCTCTCTCTAGCTTCTCTCTCTAGCTTCTCTCTCTCTCTCTCTCTCTAGCTTCTCTCTCTCTCTCTCTCTCTAGCTTCTCTCTCTCTCTCTCTCTCTAGCTTCTCTCTCTCTCTCTCTCTCTAGCTCTCTCTCTCTCTCTCTCCTCTCTCTCTCTCTCTCTAGCTCTCTCTCTCTCTCTCTAGCTCCTCTCTCTCTCTCTAGCTCCTCTCTCTCTCTCTAGCTCCTCTCTAGCTTCTCTCTAGCTTCTCTCTCTCTCTCTCTCTAGCTCCTCTCTCTAGCTCCTCTCTCTCTCTTCTCTCTCTAGCTTCTCTCTCTCTCTAGCTTCTCTCTCTCTCTCTCTCTAGCTCTTCTCTCTCTAGCTTCTCTTCTCTCTCTAGCTTCTCTCTCTCTCTAGCTTCTCTCTCTCTCTAGCTTCTCTCTCTCTCTAGCTTCTCTCTCTCTCTAGCTTCTCTCTCTCTCTAGCTTCTCTCTCTCTCTCTAGCTCCTCTCTCTCTCTCTAGCTCCTCTCTCTCTCTAGCTCCTCTCTCTCTCTCTCTCTCTCTCTAGCTCCTCTCTCTCTAGCTCCTCTCTCTCTCTAGCTCTCTCTCTCTCTCTAGCTTCTCTCTCTCTCTCTAGCTTCTCTCTCTCTCTCTCTCTCTAGCTCCTCTCTCTCTCTGTTTATTTGATCATCTCTCTGTTTATATCTGTGAATTTATCTCTCCATTATTGCTTGTCTCTGTCTCTCTCTCTGTCTGTTTGTCTCTCTAGTCTGGCCTGGCGCTGTGTTTGTTCACAAGTGTGAGACCAGTGTGTGGCGAGGCGGTATCCCACACACTCCCACCACCAGAACTCCCAGAATGGAGAGGATCTGAGGGTTGGGGCTTGGGGTCAGTGTGTGATGTGAGCATACTGTTGACTTAAACCCTGACTGGCTTTTGTGTTCCACACTGAGGGGTTCCATGCATGACTGAGGGAGAGAGAGCCCTTCCCTGGCTGTGGGTTGACACTGGTCTAGACTGGATGACAGCAGAGGAAGAGATATAGGCTATCACATTTGCTTCTCTCTTTCGTATTGTTGAACTGGTATGAACTGTTTTCATGCACAGACAAGACAATGGCCTGTTGTAGTAGTACAGATGAAATGAGGTGAGATTATGATTTCCAAATGAGATCATAAAGATAGACCTATATTATTCCTTGTCTGTGACAAGTATTATGGCAGAAAACAAAGGCTTTGTTTCTAACTTCTGCGGGGTGTGCTATATTTAAGAGTAAACCATACAATGATCTAAGCCATCCAGCCTTTCTCTATCTTCATGATACACAGAGCAGAGCTACAATGCAGGAGCAATAGTTCAACGCTGACCATAATGACATGGCTATGTTATACTTAACTCTGCTAGGAACAAACAAAGTATTACTACTGCCTTGGTCTGGCTTACCCTGACCACAGCCTATGCCAACAAAAGTTCAGAACTCAGTGTGTTGTTGCAAACATGAGAGCAGTGCAGGCTGGGACATATTCAATTGGACAAGCAATGAAGCAAAATGTTTAGAAACTTATTGGACTGTAGTCCCTTCTTCGTTTCAAAGTGTTTTCTCCTATTGGATCCTGTTGAACACAACGCTGTATTTTTCCGTCCGTCTGTCTGTCTGTCTGTCTGTCTGTCTGTCTGTCTGTCTGTCTGTCTGTCTGTCTGTCTGTCTGTCTGTCTGTCTGTCTGTCTGTCTGTCTGTCTGTCTGTCCGTCCGTCCCATTGAAGAAGTGTCAGGAAAGAGCGGCCTATTTATCTTCCTCAGATACTGACATCTTCTTGCCTTTTCTGCTCTGATCTACTGTTGGCTTATTGCTCTCTGGACAGATGTATGTGTCCTTAGTAAAGGTATTAAGTTATGGGCTCTGATTGAGGCCAGTGAAAGGGTGAGCCGGGTTGTGGGTTTGGGAATGCTCTCAGTCTTTAGTGTCCTGGGACTGAACATTGAGCGGGAGGAAACGGGGCTGTATTGGGTTTGACTGCAAAGATGATGAAGCTTTTTAGACCTCATCTGACTTTCTTTCTTTTTGCTCCATGCAAACTGGGGGGGGTGTTGAATGTGTTATAGAAAAGTAAGGTTTGGGGGGGTGATGGAGGGAGGGAGGTGAACCAGAATCAGGGTTTACAGGAGACAGTGAATATGGCGATTCTCCTTTAATCCCTGAAAGCAGCCATTCAACTTGCCATTCAGCAGCTTTTCAAGCTTAATACATTTCATACTTATCAAATAATGTTTTTGTTGAGCAACTATTGTTATTACTGCCATCATGGCGGATAAGTACTTCCAAAAAAGGTCAAAATAAAAAGTTACATGCAACTGAAAAAAATCCTTGTCTGGAAAGAATCTAAGTATTGTTTTTGACCAAGTGTGCCAAATCCACCTCTTTTGCTCCTGCAATATTAGTAATGGATTTGAAATGCACACAAATAAAGCCTATCTAGAAATATACAATCACTGTAAAATTGTACCCTATATTGTCATCTTACATGAAATATTATTGCATTCCGTGTAGCGTTTGTGAAACAACAGATTGATATGACGTACGTACACTACTGTAGGTGGTAAAATCAATGACCTTTCCAGCCAACATGTGCTTGGCAGTAATTCCAATTTCATTGGAGGTGCAGAAGAGGTGGATTTGGTGCATGCGCACTTGGTATAAAAAAACATACAGATTCTTTCCAGATGAGAAATGTTTTTGGTTGCATATAACTTTATTTCGATATTTTTTAATTTTTTTATTTACATTTTTTTGACAGTAATGATAGTTGCTCAGTGAAAATCCATTTTGTTTTTTAGTACAGAAGTACAGAACGTATTTTGACATTAAGCTGGTGAAAGGCAAGTTTAATGGCTGCTTTCTGGGCTTGAAGGAGAATTGCCATACGTCTCCTGTAAACCCATATTCTGGTTCAGGAGGGAGGCACCCTCAGGAATGCCTGGAAGGGGACGGTGAAATCTCAAAGCCTTCAGATGAATCCTTACATCACATCTAACTCACCTGCCCTCAGCTCTCATTGGCTCTGTTTGACTTGGGATTTACCAGCTAAGTAGTTCCTAATTGTAGGGAAAAAGACTGACTTCTCGATATTGCCCTTTTAAAACTTTACTTCCCTCTGGCACCTTCTGCTTTTCTCACCCAGGCCACTAGCAACTGAACCTCCAGGGTTCTCTCCCTTCACTGTAGTTCCAGTCAGAAGTGGAGGTGTGTGTGGGTGTGTGTGTGTGTGTGTGTGTGTGTTACTGGATCTGTTGTGGATCTGACCTCTTAAATGTGTCAAAAGCTTGTCAGTGGACAGAAGTGTCAGAGCTCTCTGAGGTGTTCCATAGTTCAGGCTGAAGTAAAAAGATAAGCCTAGCCTGGTTTATATGGTTTCATTAAGTTTGGGGGACATGTATGGGTTATTGCAAGACAAAATAGCCCCATTATTTAACATTTTAGTCTCAATGAGTCTGTGTTTGTGAATGTGTTTAGTTAAAGACTGTTATGAATCATGTCAGTTCAGTCTTGGTAAATTAGACTAATGCTCAGGTTGTGTGTTGCTTTTTAGTGTGTTTACCCTAAAGGCCATAGGATGTCCTGCCGTGACAATACCAACACAACATCTATTTGGCCTGGCACAGCTCCAAATCCAGCCTTAGTGGCTTAGCAGGCCCCCCACACCACCACACACACACACACACACACACACACACACACACACACATCTGATTGTTTTGAGGGGTTTCCCTGTTTCTTTGTGAAACAGACTAGGCTATATCCAAGAGAGGGCCTGCTGTCTATTTGAAGGGCCTGCTGTCTATTTGAAGGGCCTGCTGTCTATTTGAAGGGCCTGCTGTCTATTTGAAGGGCCTGCTGTCTATTTGAAGGGCCTGCTGTCTATTTGAAGGGCCTGCGCTACTGGGATCCTCCTGTGTATCAGTGACCAGCCCTGGGGTTTTGGGTTGGGGAGAGGCAGAGGGAATCATGTAGTATGGGAGTGCAAAAGAGATGGAAGGAGAGAGAGAGTGAGAAAGGGATGAAGAGAGAGAGGTGTTAATGGAAAACAGGCCTCAGCTCCTGCTGTGGGGCTCCCACACACAACCATTGGTAATGCTAGGCTCTCTGGTGTGTGTGTGTGTGTGTGTGTGTGTGTGTGTGTGTGTGTGTGTGTGTGTGTGTGTAAGAGAGCGAGATATTCTGCGCTTATTCCAGGAACAGAAACGGCAAAGTTTGAATTTGGGGCTGAGTGTGCGTTAGTCAATGTGCACGAATGTGATCAGTGTGTGTTCTGTGTTTGTCATATTTCCCTGCTGTGACAAGAAGTGTGTCAGAGGAGGCTGGTGGGAGGAAGGGCTCATTGTAATGGTATTAATGGAACGGTACCAAACATATGGAAACAACGTGTTTGACTTCTTTCCATTAATTCCAGGCATTACAATGAGCCTGTCCTCCTATAGCTCCTCCCACCAGCCTCTGGTGTGCCTCTGTACCTGGTGTGGATATTGAGACTGTTGATTCCAGCAAATGACACTGAGTGTGTTACTGAGAATGAACGAGGTAGGTGGAGAGAATACTCTTCTACTCAGTACCTGGAGAGGGGGATGCCCTGTCAGCAGTGTGTGTCAGGGCGGGGTGAAAGGAGAGCGACTGGGAGGGTGTGTTTCTGTATGTCAGAAAGGGAAGGGTGGAGAGGGAGGGGTAGAGCGAGGGAGAGTTCAGCAGTCACTCAGATCTTCCTGAAGCAGCCATTGAACGAGTGACGGAGAGAAAGAGAGAAACAGAGGGGGAGAAAAAGGAGAGAAAGGAAGAATGAGAGAAACAGATGAGTAGCAACAGACCAATCTGTTTAATCCCCAGCCACCTTGTCTGACTCGGACCCCCGCTGGACTTTACACACTCACTCACTCACTCCCTCTTGCGCTGGGACTACACTTCCTGATCCCTCTCTCCAGAGCCCGGAGGAGCGAGTGGAATCTACCCGAGAGAAGGAGAGAGAGAGAGCTGTTAAGGAAGACATTTCCACACCTGGTGAGTGTGGCATATGTTGTTCTGGGAAAAAGTGTGTGAGTTTGTGTGAGGGACTTTATATGAGTGTGTGAGTGTGTGTTTGTGTTTGTGTTCAATGTCCCTGACCAGGCTACTGTATCTTTAACTGTATCTGTTGTTGCTAGACTGTGTGACTCTGTGACACAACTCAAACCTGTTAGGAGGAAACTGTCTGCCTGACCTGTGTGTGTGTGTTTCTGCATGAATGTGTGTGTGACAAGGCATGATAAGGCCATGCGTATCTCTTCCACAGCCTGCACGTCACCCAGCTCTTTTTACTTTCGCAGATTAAAGATTCATTTATGGAGGGCACGGGCAGAGTTCACTCACTGCCTATACAAAGCTTTACTGTTAGTGTGCTACACATTCTAAAATATTAACTTATTATCCTAACGTGTGTGTGTGTGTGTGTGTGTGTGTGTGTGTGTGTGTGTGTGTGTGTGTGTGTGTGTGTGTGTTTAGAGTCTGTAGTTGTTGTCCAACCATGTGGATTGATTAGGGCGCCAGAGATTTTATTGTCTGGCTTACTCTGAGAGTAAATAGTTATACTTCATGTGTTGTGTGTACATGTTAGTGTGTGAGATGGTTGCGGAGGGAGGGAAGTAAATGTATTTAAACTCGAGCACATTTTCAACCAACTGTCTCCTCAGTCAGTAGATTTTTGTTGTTGTTGACATTTAGAGAACGTTTGTGACAATTTAAAATAGACTACTGCAGTGCATTTCCAGCTGGATGTAATGATGTCAGACCCCCAAAAAGAAACCACAGTGTCTAAATGAAAATGAAGTGGTAGAAGTGTTTCCATTAACCATTTAGACAAACTGTGTATTAATAAATTGGCGACAGCCAGTATGCCCTCCCTCCTATCGGTTTCATGTCTCAGGTAGCCTGCCAAAACCAGCATGGATAGAATGCAAGAATTGACTAATATTTGTGTGTGTGTACGCACACACACACAGTGGATTAAACTTACAGTATGGTTCATTTCCCATTACATTGGGCTGGGTGGAGCGTACTCTGAGGGATGGCTGTGTTCACTGCGATGTTATATTTAATGGCCTTTTTACTGCTTCACTACACCTGGAAAAGCACAGCCACTTTTCTCCTCCTCTGTTATGAAGTGCGTGTGTGTGTCTAGCTGTAAATTCATGTAATGTAGTCTTTCTGAGCGCAGTTAGTTCATTCTAACTGATGATGTGGGTGTATAAAGTGCCTGTCCTCATGCTGTGAAGTGGCTCTGCCTGTCATTGGTTACCTACTGCAGGTGGTCTCAAAGCAACAGTATGTGAATGTTTTCACGAGGGAAAGTATTACTTGTTTCTTGTGTAGGTGTGTTTGAGAGAGTGAATGTGTGTGTAATGTGATGGACAGACAAACAGTGTGTGATCTATCAGGAAGGAGAGTGCACTGCATGATTTAAAGATTGATCCAGTGCTGCTCTCCTCACTTGCACTCTTCTGCCTCTCTCACAGACATCACACACACAGGCACCTGTATATTTCCTTATTCCAATCTCTCTCTCTCTCTCTGTCTCACTCACCCTCTCTCTCACATATGTTCACCCAGGCCCTAACTGGGTGGCAGGAACCAATAGCTTCCGGTCTGTTTGTTTCTGGAGGAAAATGTTTGATACCAATTGCTGCATGTTTCCCTTCAGTCACCCAGTTAGAGAGAAGTTCTAATGGAAAGTCCCTGGCAGTTTGGCTGTGGTCATTTAGTCCGGCAGTGAAAGATAACCTTCTGGGCCCTCTGAAAACCTCTAGATCAGCGGTCAGACCAAACTCCCTCACTGTCAGACTGCATCCTGATAACCCACACACCTCAGAATTTGTTGCTACTGACAACAAAGTCTACCTGGGTGACGGTGATTTGTGCTTTCCACTGCACTGTCAGCTTCACTCCTGGCTCTGTCTGTTTCTTACTGCTCCACCTCTTTCATCCTGTGTGTGTGTGTGTGTGTGTGTGTGTGTGTGTGTGTGTGTGTGTGTGTGTGTTCTGTCAAACCTGCTTGGCCTCAGACTTCTAGGTTGATCTATATGATCCTGACCTGTTAGAGTTGACAGTGTTGCCAAGCCTCCGGATACCTGTGGACGTGGAGACGAGGGGCTATGTGTGTGTGGTGCGTGTAATGAGATTTATCTTGACGCAGCCTGTCTTGTGACCGTGGCAATGCAAATATCCCACAATCCCCTGGGAGAGTCATGTGATGCCATACGTAGACATGGCAATGGGGTGTTGTGTTTGAGGAGCCATGTTGACTCACAGCATCTTACAAAACCGTAAATAAGGCCGGTCTCTCTGCCAGGGGAGGGCCTGAATACACACACACGTACGTACGTACGTACGTACGTACGTACACACACAGGGGCCTGAGAGAGGGGCTTTTGGCACCAAGCAGAAGGCAAGCTGTGATGTTTTCTAAATCTATGACAAAGGGAGTAGAGGCAGGTGTTCTTGACAGTGACTTGCCTCCAATCAGAGTTGGAAGACGTTGCCTTAAACTGAGATCTATTATCTGTGAACATCATAAAGTACGTCAAAGTTGCCTCCAAGAGTAGGTAATAGAAGCTAAAAGCTCAAATCTAAATTCTTCAGCCCTCTCAGGATGTACCATTAGGACGGATACTAGGTCAAAATGGACTGAAAAATCAGCACCTAGGGACATTTTCTCATCCTATAGTAGTACATGGTAACCTCCAGGGCAGTCTCTGTCCACTGATACACACAGACAGTCAGACTGGTTGGTATTCCTCAGGTTAGGGGCTGTGTACTTCAACACAGTCTCAGCACACTCTGGTGCTTCACTTTCACAGCTCAGGATCTTTCATGGGTGAAGAAGACTTGTTGTCACTTTGAACAGTGTTATATTTGGTTCTTAGAGCTGTATGTAAACCCCTATGCTCACCACAATGGGATGACAAAGATCTCCCTGTCATGGAGATGAATGGATAAGGCCCTGTTCTCAGTGTCTTGACTCATCCCTTTGTTTAGTTAGGGCGCTTGTTTTACATTGGCCTTTTCCCACTGACGTATGTTCTCTTGACTTGCTCAGTAGACTCTCCATGCTGCTCTGTGGACTGTTGACTGTTGTACCACCATAAACACACTGTTTGGAGAGTTTCTCTTTGAAATATTGAAATGTGTCTGAGCTGTGTGTGTGGTAAAGAACATCCTGAATGGATACCAGCCACTAGAGGTTTTCACGGATCCACCTGTACCCGAATACCCGATCTGGGACCCAGAATTCAAAATGATGTCAAGGATGTGGGTTAGATCTGATATGATTGTCACAGGTCTCGGGTATGTGTAATTTTAACTGACTTGTCCGGAAGGGCCCTTACATTTCCGAATGAGACTGCTGCAGTAGAGCGCGAGAGAGAAATTGTATAATTTATGCTGCTGCTCTTGCTTTTCACGAGAGTGGAGCGTTGATGTTGGCCAATCCTAAATCATCAAAGCGGCAGTATGGTACAGTCATAGAGCCTCGCTCCATGTGTGGCAAAAGTTAGGAGATTTCTAATGGAATTAAAATGATGGAATTAAAAGTTAAAGGAGAAGGATCGGCTACAACGACCAAGAGCCAACAGGTGGGCAATCTGCTTCTTAATATTCTGAATGGAGTTGTTGTTATTTGTAACTGTAGGATGAGAAGGCGCATGCACTGAAGCCTCAGTTAGTCAGCCTAGTTAGTTTAATAATCCTCTCAGGGATCGGCGTCCCACTAGCGGGACAACTTCTGATGAAACTGGAGGGCGCGCAATTCAAATAAATAATCATAACAATTATGGATATTAAACATTTTGGTACATACAAGTGTCTTATATTGGTTGAAAGCTTAGTCTTGTTAATCTAACTGCACTGTCCAATTTACAGTAGCTATTACAGTGAAAGCATGCCATGCGATTGTTTGAGGACGGCGCCCCACATCAAAATATTTTTCCACCGGCACAGATTTCATAAATTCACAAATGGTGATTAAATATTCACTTACTTTTTGAAAATCTTCCTCTGATTTATCCAAAAGGTCCCAGCTATAATATGTACTGTCGTTTTGTTAGATAAAATCCTTCTTTATATCCCAAAAGGTCTGTTTAGTTGGCGCCACCGATTTGAGTAATCCACTCGTTCAACACGCAGAGAAAGGAATCCGAAAATCTACTCCTAAACTTTGTTTCAACAAGTCAAAATACATTTCTATTTATTCCTCAGATACCCTAAAATGTAATCAAACTATAATATTTCTTACAGAAAGAAGTATGTTCAATAGGAAATCGATTTTAGCATGTCTTCATGGCACAGGAAAACATGAATTTCCAAGACTGTGTCCCTGTACTAAAACTGTTATTTCTTATTCGTTTTGGAAGTTACAAGCCTGAAAGTTTGAACATACTGATGACACCCAGTGGAAGCCATAGGAATTGCATCCTGGGAGCTAGAATTGAGTATGCCCTTATACTTGTCATTGGAAGAGCATGGTCTCTCAAAAAATAAAATTGTGTTTTGGGGGGGGATTTTCTCCTACCATATCTATTGTGTTATACTCTCCTACATCATTATTTTAACATTTCTACAAACTTCAAAGGGTTTTCTTTCCAATGGTACCAATTATATGCATATCCTGGCTTCAGGGCCTGAGTAACAGGCAGTTTACTTTGGGCACTTTTTTCTCCCCCTCCCTGCTCCCCATGTCACTTGCTCACAGCACTGCCCATCCCCCGCCTGCTAAAGTGGCACCTCTCTCCCTCCTCTCGTGCATTATCAGCTCCGGTTAATAAAGTAGCTTTAAAAAAAAATTCTGCTGCTTTCGTCACTCTGATCGGACAGGGTCTGGATCCGACCAGGTTTATACGGAACGGGTCTAGTTGGCTCGGTTCCGCTCGGAAATGTTTTTTATTTATGCATATCAGGTCCGGGTGGGAACCCCATGTCCATTTCGGAACGGGTCAATTTTTTGAAGACCTCTACCAGGCACACACATAGCAGAGCTAAACCCCTCCCTTCCCCCACACCTCCCTCATCTGTGGTTCCGGGGGACTGAGATCTTCTCTAGGAGAAATCCATCTCAACAGACTGGCTAGTGTCAACTATGGACCCCTGACTGTGTGTGTGTTTATGGTAAGGGGGTGAAAGGGAGGTTTCTAGGGCTGGACAGAGCGAGACAGATATATATAACCCTGCTGGGATATGAGGAATCCCACCGTAAATCTACATCATCCCCTTTACCCTTCCACTCATCCTCCACTCTATCCCGCCATAATTTCACCCCTGGACTTAGAGCAAAAATCGTTACTCATCCCCCAGTTTAATGAGAGACAGAGGTGTGGCTGGCACCTCCCCATGAGTGGCCTTAGCCCTATAGATCCCCACTGCATGACCCACACCAACCACACTCAAGTCAATACTACCCTCATAGCTTCCATAAACATCCACATACTCTGCTTCCCTCACACCATACACCTTCTGCACCTAACCCCACACCTTACTCCCCCCTCAACCTTACCTCTGTCCTTTCACAACAAACATTCCTCAGGGTGTATGAATCCCCACTGTCCTGTTTAAAGTACAGATCTCACATGAACACACACACTCACACGTTTGCCCTTATCCCACTCTCCCAGGGATAGTCACTCTCTCCCTAGGTCAATATTAGGTGTGTGATAGGAGGTTAGCATACCTCTGACCTTTACCATGGATCCTCATGTTAATCTACAACACCTGTTTATTACCTAAGCTGTGTATTAGATTGACAAATGTTTCACTAGTGTTCAGGAGAAGAAATATAGTGTTCAGGAGAAGAAATGGAGCTGTAGGAAACTAAGACGTTATAGTGTAATGGGATAGCATTGGCTGTTGGTTGACACAGTATCCCATGCATGGCCCCAAGTTAGAACACATATTTCCCTAGTGTTAGGGTGAAGGAATGGAACTAGATGAGTTCAGTTTAATTGAAACCAGTGTTGAAGGGACTGAGTTTGTTATTGTTAACTATCCATTGCATGGCCCCAGCTAAGTTGAGAGACTTGGGAGGTAGCCTAACTGGGTGGAATGCAGCACAGATCTCATCTGTTAAAACATTCATCCAGCCCTCAAGTCCTTGTTTTGCATTTGGAGTCATATATTTTGACTGTCTGTCCCAGCCTTGTTAAAGTATGCACACCTACACTAGTCTGGACTGGATCCTAAAGACTCTCCAACTGTCGTTTGGTTTTAGGCTATAGACAGTGGTGTAGTGGAGGGTAAATGCAACTAAATGCAGTTTAACCACCATTTGTTTTTGCACGACAGCGAGCGTTACTTTATTCACCGTGACAGGTGATCAGTTTACCCAGCTATTTGTTTACCACAACATTGGCTATAGACAACTCTCAATGTAGTATTTGGGGTTTAACATATAACGCTTGGAATGGGTCTCATTTGGAACATTTTGGAGTAAACTGCTGGAACATTAAATCCCAAAAAGGAAAACAAAAAAGCAGCCTGAAGTGGCCCTACTGTAGCTTTTTGACTGGTAAGAAGCTTCAGGAGGGTGGTCAAGTGTGTTTGTGAGGCAGAGGTCTTGGGTTCGAGCCTCGGTGTGAGCCGAGTCAGGAGGAAGCGGTACTCCCTAAGCAAGCAGCGGGACGTCCTTTACATTAGCAGACATGGAAAGAGCCTTAAATGACTATTGAGACCAGCCCAGTGCTACTGGAGGCTGACGTGCGCACACACAGATGAGACTAGAACAGGGCCTACGAATATAAACTGTCCTCAGTGCAATTTAAGGGTACCAACTTAGTCTTGTAATTGCACTCTCCGTTCTTTAATTAAGTCAATGAGTACGCTTACATGCACACAATAATGCGATTATAGTCAGACTAATATAATAGTTCGTATTTTTTATTTCTTTATTTTTTAAGTACAAGCTTGGATAGAAGAAAGATTTCCCTAATAATACTGTTTAATTAAACGTTCTACCACAGCAAACATATTATTTGGAAGCATATTTGTTTCTGAGTTAGGACATAAACTCCACAAAAAAAGAAACGTCCCTTTTTCAGGACCCCGTCGTTCAAAGATAATTCGTAAAAAATTCAAATAACTTCACAGATCTTTATTGTAAAGTGTTTAAACAATGTTTCCCATGCTTGTTCAATGAACCATAAACAATGAATGTACATGCACCTGTGGAACGGTCATTAAGACACTAACAGCTTACAGACGGTAGGCAATTAAGGTCACAGTTATTAAAACTTAGGACACTAAAGAGGCCTTTCTACTGACTTTGAAAACACCAAAATAAAGATGCCCTGGGTCCCTGCTCATCTGCGTGAACGTGCCTTAGGCATGCTGCAAGGAGGTATGAGGACTGCAGATGTGGCCAGGGCAATAAATTGCAATGTCCGTACTGTGGGACGCCTAATACGGCGCTACAGGGAGACAGGACGGACAGCTGATCGTCCTCGCCGTGGCAGACCATGTGTAACAACACCTGCACAGGATCGGTACATCCGAACATCACACCTGCGGGACAGGTACAGCATGGCAACAACAACTGCCTGAGTTACACCAGGAACGCACAATTCCTCCATCAGTGCTCAGACTGTCCGCAATAGGCTGAGAGAGGCTGGACTGAGGGCTTGTAGGCCTGTTGTAAGGCAGGTCCTCACCAGACATCACCCGCAACAACGTCGCCTACGGGCACAAACCCACCATCGCTGGACCAGACAGGACTGGCAAAAATTGCTCTTCACTGACGAGTCGTGGTTTTGTCTCACCAGGGGTGATGGTCGGATTCGCGTTTACACCGAGGCCTGTACTCTGGAGCGGGATCGATTTGGAGGTGGAGGGTCCGTCATGGTCTGGGGTGGTGTGTCACAGCATCATCGGACTGAGCTTGTTGTCATTACAGGCAATCTCAACGCTGTGCGTTACAGGGAAGACATCCTCCTCCCTCATGTGGTATCCTTCCTGCAGGCTCATCCTGACATGACCCTCCAGCATGACAATGCCACCAGCCATACTGCTCATTCTGTGCGTTATTTCCTGCAAGACATGAATGTCAGTGTTCTGCCATGGCCAGCGACGAGCCCGGATCTCAATCCCATTGAGCACGTCTGGGACCTGTTGGATCGGAGGGTGAGGGCCATTGCCCCCCAGAAATGTCAGAGAACTTGCAGGTGCCTTGGTGGAAGAGTGGGGTAACATCTCACAGCAAGAACTGGCAAATCTGGTGCAGTCCATGAGGAGGAGATGCACTGCAGTACTTAATGCAGCAGGTGGCCACACCAGATACTGACTGTTACTTTTGATTTTGACCCCCCCCCCCTTTGTTCAGGGACACATTATTCCATTTCTGTTAGTCACATGTCTGTGGAACTTGTTCAGTTTCAGTTTGTCTCAGTTGTTGAATCTTATGTTCATGCAAATATTTACACATGTTAAGTTTACTGAAAATAAACGCAGTTGACAGTGAGAAGACGTTTATTTTTTTTCTGAGTTTATAAAGTTGGTATGTGTAAACTACTAAAACGCATACATTCAGTTGTTTCAAACTCACTTTACTTGCGCTAAAGGAAGCTTGCTCGGCTAGAAAGCCGATTTAAGGTGTATGTATGTATGTATGTATGTATGTATGTATGTATGTATGTATGTATGTATGTATGTATGTATTAATTATATTATATTAAACTGGTCCTAATATTTCAAAAAATTGTCCAGAACCAGGTTTTCTAATCAGCGTAGGTTTACTTCGATGTTTACCTTTTGCTGAGTTAAGATTAGCAGAGTTGGGTGTTTACATGATTATTGCATAATCTGCCTACTGCCATAATCAGTTTAACATCGAATTATTACTGTGCATGTAAACCTACTCAATGACCCAAACGTCAAACCCACGGCTCCGTGTGGTCACGGTTCGGTTTCGGGACAGCGGGAAACAGTTACTGTATTTTATTTAAGAAAATACAAAGTGTTGGTATTCCTGATTCCATATATGATCATGAGTCATAATGCCTGAGGAGAGCCCAATCAGGAATACTATCACTTTGTATTTTCTCAAATGAAAACACATGATTACTCATCAACAACAACACAAAAATAAAGTGCAATATACACTGCTCAAAAAAATAAAGGGAACACTTAAACAACACAATGTAACTCTAAGTCAATCACACTTCTGTGAAATCAAACTGTCCACTTAGGAAGCAACACTGATTGACAATACATTTCACATGCAGGTGGAAATTATAGGCAATTAGCAAGACACCCCCAATAAAGGAGTGGTTCTGCAGGTGGGGACCACAGACCACTTCTCAGTTCCTATGCTTCCTGGCTGATGTTTTGGTCACTTTTGAATGCTGCCGGTGCTTTCACTCTAGTGGTAGCATGAGACGGAGTCTACAGCCCACACAAGTGGCTCAGGTAGTGCAGCTCATCCAGGATGGCACATCAATGCAAGCTGTTGCAAGAAGGTTTGCTGTGTCTGTCAGCGTAGTGTCCAGAGCATGGAGGCGCTACCAGGAGACAGGCCAGTACATCAGGAGACGTGGAGGAGGCCGTAGGAGGGCAACAACCCAGCAGCAGGACCGCTACCTCCGCCTTTGTGCAAGGAGGAGCACTGCCAGAGCCCTGCAAAATTACCTCCAGCAGGCCACAAATGTGCATGTGTCTGCTCAAACGGTCAGAAACAGACTCCATGAGGGTGGTATGAGGGCCCGACGTCCACAGGTGGGGGTTGTGCTTACAGCCCATCACCGTGCAGGACGTGTGGCATTTGCCAGAGAACACCAAGATTGGCAAATTCGCCACTGGCGCCCTGTGCTCTTCACAGATGAAAGCAGGTTCACACTGAGCACGTGACAGACGTGACAGAGTCTGGAGACACCGTGGAGAACGTTCTGCTGCCTGCAACATCCTCCAGCATGACCGGTTTGGCGGTGGGTCAGTCATGGTGTGGGGTGGCATTTCTTTGGGGGGCCGCACAGCCCTCCATGTGCTCGCCAGAGGTAGCCTGACTGCCATTAGGTACCGAGATGAGATCCTCAGACCCCTTGTGAGACCATATGCTGGTGCGGTTGGCCCTGGGTTCCTCCTAATGCAAGACAACGCTAGACCTCATGTGGCTGGAGTGTGTCAGCAGTTCCTGCAAGAGGAAGGCATTGATGCTATGGACTGGCCCGCCCGTTCCCCAGACCTGAATCCAATTGAGCACATCTGGGACATCATGTCTCACTCCATCCACCAACGCCATGTTGCACCACAGACTGTCCAGGAGTTGGTGGATGCTGTAGTCCAGGTCTGGGAGGAGATCCCTCAGGAGACCATCCGCCACCTCATCAGGAGCTGCCCAGGCATTGTAGGGAGGTCATACAGGCACGTGGAGGCCACACACACTACTGAGCCTCATTTTGACTTGTTTTAAGGACATTACATCAAAGTTGGATCAGCCTGTAGTGTGGTTTTCCACTTTAATTTTGAGTGTGACTCCAAATACAGACCTCCATGGGTTGATAAATTGGATTTCCATTGATTATTTTTGTGTGATTTTGTTGTCAGCACATTCAACTATGTAAAGAAAAAAGTATTTGATTAGATGATTTCTTTCATTCAGATCTAGGATGTGTTGTTTAAGTGTTCCCTTTATTTTTTTGAGCTGTGTGTGTGTGTGAGTGTGAGTGTGAGTGTATGTATGTATGTATGTGTGTGTGTGACAGTGAAATCAATATGTAAACATGGCTCAGACATTGTATAGGCCTATGCTGTAATGTTTTCTTACAAAGAGAAAAATATGCGCACTTGTGTGACTACTCAAAGGGGGCGTGTCTGTAGCACGGTACTTCTCGCCTCTCACTGTGGGGTAATGTGACGGGCTGTCACTACTTAGCTGTCTGTAGCCCTGGAGGTCCATCCATCTGTAGTAAACGCAACACATGGTGCATTGGCCAATTCGTTGACTACTTCAGATTTAGCTTGCTAGTAAAGAGTGGGTACTACCTGTTTGCTGAAATGGGCGAAGAGTGCAAAGTTCGTAACGTGGCGCGAGCACTTTCATGAGGTGCTGAGTCTGACACCCCCTATTCTCAACCACCAAGAATCGGTGCATATCCGCGGCTATAAACATACCTATCGCTCTTGTAATTTTTTGGGCCCGGTCAGATTCGGCAGCGAAAGGCTGCTTGGATGTAGAGGGGAGACCAAGTTTGTATTGTTTTTATCCAGTGGTAGGAATACTGGGGTGTGTTGGCAGCTGCATAGACTATTCTCGTTTAGCAGTGGCTACATAGTACTGTTAAATATGTTTCCTATCGCCGTTGTAATCTACTGGGAAGCCAACATTTTCCCCAACTGGAGAATTAAACGACGATGGAGAATCGTCCTGTTTTATTGACTCCATCAGTTGCCATTGTACAGAACTAGTGCCCAGCTGCGCCTCGCAAAAGGACAGTTTGAAATGCGCCAATTAAGATTCGAATTTTAATTACAACGTGCGCATAGGCTCTAGTTGTTTTAACGGAATAGCCTGAAATGTCATTTTTCTGCTCCAATTCACTCAAAAGGCATACAACGCAGCGTAGGCATAACCTATAGGCCTAGTGTGTTTATGTTTATTCGGTACACCCCTAATTGTGTGTGCGTTCTGCATTTGTGTGTGCGTGATCTCGACTCTGCCAGGCCTGCTGTAGTGCTGAGTCAGGTAGAGAGTGTATAATTACACATAGAGGTGCCCATCAGCAGTCTGTGTCTGTAGCCTAGGGAAAAGGGATATCTAGTCAGTTGCATAACTGAATGCATTGAACCGAAAAGTGTCTTAGGCATTTAACACAACCCCTCTGAATCAGAGAAGTGCTGCGTGGATTGAAGTCCACATCATCGGCGCCAGAGAGCAGTTGTTGTTCGGGGTTAACTGCCATAAGGGCAGAATGGCAGATATTTTCCAATTTGACAACTCTAGGATTTGAACCAGTGACGTTTCGGTTACTGGCCCAACACTCTTAACCGATTTAACAATACAGCCTCCTGTTCTCTGTAGAGCTCAGTAGTCGCTCCTCTCCATCTCTCAAGGTGCTGAGTAATGATGACAAGGCTTAGTCCTCTTCTCTGTTCTAAAACCTCACCACCTTCAGGCAGCCAGGCCAGTCATGTATTTCTCTCAGTAAAACGTCTGTATAGGGCTGAGCCACAATGTGTAACCTTCTATTGTCCCCAAAAACTGGCAGGAGTATAGTTTACATGAATAAATAAAGTGTTTATCAAGTTGGAGCAGTTGTGGTAGTATCTGAGGTATGGCTTAGGAACTAGACCAATGAGTAAGCCTTTATTGTTGTCTTTATTAGTCCTAAAGCTGTGCCTGCTACATCGTTCAGCACTCCCCAAACTTGAATTTTTGTTGACTCGTGTCAAACACCCACCTAAAATATAGTTTTTTTACCACCCTACCAAGTAAACAGAAGCAAAATGAATCAGAGCCTGTGACCCAGCACTGGGAACACTAATCTAGTGAACAGAGTATAGTCAGTTATTTTTTACTAGTGAAGACATTCAAACTATAAAATAACACATTATGGAGCTGTTCTTGCCATAATACGGACTTGGTCTTTTACCAAATAGGGCTATTTTCTGTATACCACCCCTACCTTGTGATTGGCTCGAAGGAAAGAAGTTCCACAAATTCACTTTTAACAACACACACCTGTTAATTGAAATGCATTCCAGGTGACTACCTCATGAACCTGGTTGAGAGAATGCCAAGAGTGTGCAAAGCTGTCATCAAGGGAAAGGGTGGCTACTTTGAAGAATCTTTAAAAAATAAATTATATTTTGATTTTGTCTAACACTTTTTGGGTTACTACATGATTCCATATGTGTTATTTCAGAGTTTTGACGTCTTCACTATTATTATGCAATGTAGAAAATAGTAAAATAAAGAAAAACCCTTGAATGAGTAGGTGTCCAAATGTTTGACTGGTACTGTAGATGGGTAAACTGTTGCACTAGGCTAGTTAAAGCAGCCAAGGCAGTGAATCTAGTCATGCCAGGGAGTTGATGAGGTAGGGGTCATTAGTGTGAGTAAACCTTATATTCTTCTCTTAGCAGGATTTAACCACTGATTGGACCTGACTATATCAACTGTTTTGTCCAGATGTGTGTTTTCTCTGCTATGGTTTAGAGTACGACCCTGTCATCAAGTCACCGTCCCACGGACTGACTCTGCTGCTGAGAAGTCAACTCCTTGGTCAGTATTGCCATGCTTGGCGTTACACGTGGGTGGAGAAGAGTAGCTAGTTAATGACTGTTGAGTTTTCACCCAGACTGTTTTTAACACGGTGCTGCTTGGCTACAGGACTGACACTCTGCAGTGAGGTGCTGTTAGGTGAATGAAGCTGTCTGTCTGTGTCTGTCTGCTGGTCCGTGAGCCTTGTCATATTTTTTTACCTGGTTAATAATCAATGACTTTGTAAAACCTATGTTGTTGTTGCTACAGCAGGTTTATATGTAATCCAACTGGGTGGTGACTCTGCATCTTTTAAACTGAGTGAGATGTTGCTCAGCTGTGACTGCACTATTAACGGACAACCAAAACACTGAGGTGCTTTGAGGACAATATAAAATATGTTGTAATTCTTGCGGCAAATTAACCCACAAACCAGTAATCCAATCAGTATAATGGGTTGATGCTGATGACTGGAGCAGTGATGTCGTTCTATGGTAGTGCCTGATGCCTCCTGCTGTCATTAGCATCTGAATAGAGCTACCACTGACAGACAGAGGGGATGTTTTCAGAGAGGCGCTGCCGGCCGGTCACATGTGTTTGGGATTTGTTCAGAAAAATATTTGCCAAATTGAATGTGCTGTGAAATGCATTATTCATGATTTGTTTCTGCGCTTCATTCGCTGGGAGAACAGGCAACCGCTCAGTCTAATTAGCAAGCTGTGTGTCTAGAGAGGCCGCAGCAGCCTGGCCCCCTCCTCTGTGTGAGAGAACACACACACACACACACACACACACACACACACACACACACACACACACACACACACACACACACAGC
This sequence comes from Salmo salar, assembly GCF_965601325.2. Lineage (NCBI taxonomy): Eukaryota > Metazoa > Chordata > Actinopteri > Salmoniformes > Salmonidae > Salmo > Salmo salar. Next base: position 99,135,779 of record NC_138300.1, read on the forward strand.
CATATGGACTCTGAAACAGGAGAAAACAAACCTGCCTCTACCGCCACACACAGAGAACGCTCTGCTTTCTGATGTTTTGCTAAGAATGTCAACTAAACAAAACCTTCCGTTGAGGTTTTGTTGTTCAAACCTCTTTACTTCCTTGTCACAGACTGTAAAGGCTAGAGTAATCTGCTCCAGTCTTAGGTGTGGTTCTGTTGGAAAAGTTCTCCAGGAATCAGTCTTTTATAGGGCTGCATGTGGAGGCTTCAGAAGATCAGAGATCTTATTTCTTCCAGGGCCTGTGACCACTCCCTGTTCTCTACTGCAGCCAGTCAGTAACTGCAGCTCTGTTGGTGGACAAAACTACAGCTAATAATTTCTGCATGTGAACACTTGTGATTAGATATAGCTTAATGCTATTTTGTGTCTGTGTTCAGAGTGTCAGTATGCCACAGGATCTTGTCTTTCTCATCCTCAGACATCAAGCATGTTAGAAACCCCTAGGCTGCTTGCTCTGTAAAGTTGTACAAGAAGACTGCACACTGACATCTAGTACAAGAAGACTGCACACTGACATCTAGTACAAGAAGACTGCACACTGACATCTAGTACAAGAAGACTGCACACTGACATCTACAGTATGCTCCCATGTGGTTTATTAAAACATGTCTTCATGTTTCCTGACTCTTGTACAGACGGAGGCTATTCTTTGACCTGCAGCACCTGGATGTGTGTGTGTCATCTTTTCTTTTGTACATGTTCTGTAGTGGAGAATTCAGGTGGGGCAGTTGGATTGTCAGAACCCTGCTGGATGATGATGATGTGACCTAACTGGCTGCTCTCAGCTTATATCTGTGCCAGAGCTCTTATCGGCCTCACTTGGAGCTGTGAGGGACAGAGGAAGAATGGAGGGAATGAGGGATGTAAAAAGAGGACAAAATAAAGTTTAATCAACAGTTTTATTAGTGTTATTGCTGTCCCAGGCGGAGCAGAATGGTCATAAAACAGACAGCCACACAAGACAGAACCAACAAAGCCAGTAATGAGTGTCAAGCCTAACAAACAAAGCAAGCGAGAGGACAACATAAATATTTGGGCGCCCGCTGTGACAGACAGTGCTCTACATTACTAGTGGGAGCACCTCCACTGTGCAGCTGGGACCAGGATGGTTGGTGCCAGCCTGTTACAGTCTCTGTCTCTGCCCAGGGGTAGAGTGACACAGCAGGCAGAGTCGTGCACATCACTAGGGCATTGCCCACTACCCAAACAGCCACAAAGAAACTCATTATCACACTGTTTACTTCAGGGAGCTGTTTACTTTTGTGTTATCAAGGACAGTGTGTTTTCCTTTGAATGACGATAAGAGAGAGAGAGAGAGAGCGAACAGTAGAGGGAGAGAGTTTGTGTGTGTATAAAGAATGAGTGTGTTGAAAACTGTGTGTTGTCTTGGAAATTCTTACACAGAGACACTCAAAGTCAATCTTAAATGAATCATTGTTTATTGTCAGCGTGCAGGAGAGGTTCCAACCAACTCAATGCACCATAGTACACATGTCAATCAGAAACTCTGCCTGGGCAGATCCAGCAGTTGTCTTATATACGGCTATATACAGACATGTTATATTTGCATGATTTAGCATAATTAATTAATCATTACCGTTTTGTTTAAGTCATGTGACAGATCTGGTTCATAACATGTGACAGACCAATACCTCACGAGGCTTCTTCTCTCTAAGCTGAGACCTTGAAACTGAGATCTTTTGTTCGTTCTCAAAACAAGGTCTGGGCGTACTGCCAAATTGCAGCTTCTGATAAGTGAGGATTTGTAGTAAGCCACTTGCATTAACACAGAAATTGGTTATTAGAACCGCACATGAGTAGAAGACAGAAATTAGTTAAAAGAAAAGCACAAACATTAAAATGTGCATTACAGTGTCATTTTCTGAGGGGTTGTGTGTGTGTGTGTGTGTGTGTGTGTGTGTACTACATGCTCTCCTTTGTTCTTCTCATTGTTCTCCTCTTGTCCATGTGAGTACAATGAAGCTCAGTGACAAGGGGTTCTCTCTCTCACTCGGATTGTACAGTAATAGTTGTGGGCAGGTATAGATTTGAATTAGCCTGCAGTGCAGTCAAAGTGTAGAGACACACACACACACATCTGTCCCGCTCCTTGTTCTTCTATGTTTAAGGGGAAGGTGTTGAAGCGGACTCATAACTTAAGCACTTGTGGAATGTTTACTCCTCACCTTTATTCTCTGATCCATTTCCCAGTAGCGTTACTCCAGGTGACTAACAGTAATCAATCAATTCCTCCTTTGTGTGGGTTTGGATGGGAAGGTGTGTGTGTGTGTGTGTTCTCCTCTATGAACAGCTGTGGAGTACATATGGAGACCTCGTCATGCTCTGCTTGTTTTAGCCCTGTGCTATACACAGGCTGACACTGTAGCTCATACAACACACACACACACACACACACACACACACACACACACACACACACACACACACACAGAGAGAGAGATGCTACCCACTGTGTCTGCGTGGGCTTTGATGCTGATCACTTGAGAAAAACCTGTACTGAGTCTAGTTGAACATGTTCTGCTCTGTAGAGATGTGTTCCTGTCCCCTTGAGAGCTGACCCTAGTAGCTCAGCTGAGATTCAACTAGACACAGCCCACCAATGAATGACCATCACCTCTACTGTAAGGTGAAACTTGGAATTGTTTAGCATGGACCAGTGTTTGCGTGCTTGTGTCAATCTGTGTGTGTGAGTGACTGGTGTGTTTAGGGTGGTCTTCTGAGTTGAGTGTGCGTGAAGCCACAGGAATGTGTGCTGATGGTTATCATGATAAGAGGTTATCAGGGCGGGAACTCTTCTTATTCACCCTATTCACTCTTAAGGACTAGCTGTGACTAGTCAGTCTTAGGCTTCAGAACACCAGACTAGACCCAAATGCTGTCTGTCAGTGTGCTTCTCTTTCATTGGTATAATGATGAGTGTGTGCAGCAGGCAGCCATGCTGGAGGGTTCTCTTGGCCTCTCATTGATCAGAGGCTGGCTGAGTGGCTGGGTGGGTGATGATGAGAAGAGAATGGAAGGGCACATGTCTGTTCACTGTTCTGTCTCTCTGGGTGGATCTGGGCTGAACTGGAAGATAATGAGCAGAGCAGCGGGTGAGGGGATGGGGTTGGGGCGGATGCTTTTTGTCTCTACTCTGAGACTTTTGGGTGTGGCGGGCCTGGGTGGATATTTGTGTTTTTGAAAACTTCTGGTTGCCCGGGTAGTGGTGGGTGGGTGTGTTTCTGAACGCATGTGAGCGGTCTGTGTGGATCCTCCACACACTCAAACACCCTGCACACAACCACAGAGATGCGTGTCAGTTAGGCCTGGAGACGCCACTGTAAGGATGTGGTGAAGTTGACCTGAAGACTGTTGGGGTTGGAGAAGCTGTCAGCTGGATTCTCATTGGACATATCCCAGAATAGAGGTGCACCATTAAATATGTATGCTATTTCATGCTGTTGTTGGGGACTTAAAATATATGTAGGGCCTAGGTGTAGTTGCCATGGTTTTCACTAGATTCTAGAAGATACCATAGATATCTGCAGTGGTGTAAAAAGTACCCAAACGTCATACTTGAGTAAAAGTAAAGATTCCTTTAATAGAAAATGACTCAAGTAAAAGTGAGTCACCCAGTAAAATACTACTTGAGTAAAAGTATTTGGTTTTAAATATACTTAAGTATCAAAAGTAAATGTAATTGCTAAAATATACTTAAGTATCAAAAAAGGAATAGTACAAATCATTTTAAATTCCTTGTATTAAGAACCAAATTAATAATTTACAGAAAGCCAGGGCCACACTAACACTCAGTAAAATTTACAAATTAAGAATTTGTGTTTAGTGAGTCTGCCAGATCGGAGGTACTTTTGTTTGTACTTTTGTTGTCAGGGAAAAGGTATGGAGTAAAAAGCACATTATTTTCTTTAGGAATGTAGTGAAGTCAAATATAAATAGTAAAGTACAGATGCCCCCCAAAAACGACTGAAGTAGTACTTTAAATTATGTGTGTGTATGTAAGTACTTTACACCACTGGATATCTGCCACTGTTGTTCCTGAGACAGACTGACAGTGACAATGGCCAGGCAGTAAGTAACATGAGACTGTGTGGCTGGTTTGTTTCCTGTTTGTGTGGTTGATCACATTTCACTGACTAAAAGGTATGTTTTTGTGGGAAAATTACATATCTTCATGGAACACTGTCACTAAGCTGTCACATGGCGTCATAGGTAGTGTGAGAACCTGTCACACACAACCCCCCAACACACCAGGGCTCGTTTGGCCAATAAGACCTGGCCAGGTGAGGTGCTGTAGGAGAGCTTGTCATGCTAGATAAGATGGAGATGATGGATAGGGGTCAGGGCACAGATACCTCTGTCCTTACCTCATCTCCTCACCTTATTTTACAACCATCTGAAAACACGATCAAGTCAATTTTATCTTTGGAGACCTTTATATACTTTTACACTTGCTTTCATCTATCGTCCAGTTCTGCAGGATCATTGCCAGTGATGCGGAAATGAAGCCATTTTGGAGAATTCAGATGCTGTATTTGTTACGGTTTCCTACCTGAGTGTGATGAGCGGTGTGTCTCAAAGGTCACTGCCAGCCTGGCTCTGACAGGGGGAGATGGGATGGTGTTGGATACCATGTTACATTTACTGGGTTACTGTATATGTGTCCTAGTCCTCTCACAGACAAAGGAGAGTTTGTTCCAGTGTCTTACACACACACACACACACACACACACACAAGGTGGCATTCCACTGCTCTTGGCCTGGGTCCAGTTTCCCAAAAGCATCTTAAGGCTAAGTTCATCGTTAGAATGTTCGTAGGAGCGTAGTGAAATCTCTGAGCTGTTTCCCAAAATCATCATTATTAACATTGCACTTGAAAACGCTCGTAATCTAACGTCTGCCTCAGACCACTTGTAGAGCAGCTAAGTGCATAGTTGGATGCTTTTTTGCTTTCCCGCATTACTTTATACACAGAAGATCTCTGCTAAGCATAGAATCACATGGTTTATCCGTCTCTCTGTGACCACCGATAACTTCAGAACAAAGTTGAGTACAAATACAAAGTTGCCCATGTCTTTGTAGTTGTTATAAACAATCGACGTATAAAAAGATGGTTCAAATGAAAACCGAGATGACTGCATTAATTATAAATAGTAGGCTATAGGCCTATTTCAGTCATAGTGAAATACATTTCATGTTCAATCAATTGAGTTCTATTTTGCTACATGTACTATCATTTGTCTCAATATATTTCATGATGTGTAACCTAACATGTGCCCAATGATGTGCCAAATTGGTGATTTAGTGCATTTTTATTGGGTACGCATTAGAATAAGCTGCCTCAATATTTGCAGCCGTAGGTGGTAATATCTCTCTAGGAGCTTCTCCGTCATCAGTATTGTGAAATAATGTTAAGTAAAGATTTAAATGCTGATCCAAGAGCAGGCGCTCCCTTTATGTTGATAATATCAGTATTGACACACGCTCCAACAATGCACTTAGCGACCGCTCTCTCCACGTGGTGTTTTGGAAACATGTTATATCTTCAGCCGTTGTGAGATGTATGCGAGTCATTATTTTGAGTCATAATTGGGTAAAGCCATTTGAATTCAATCACTTTTTGACAGCTTCACTTTTAATTTCAACAAAACTTTCCATACACGTTTGACCATGGAAGAGGTGGTCAGATAGTGACTTTTTGTTACCTGAATGCCAAACCATTCAGGAGATAAAGGTGTTCAAAGTTTACCCATTTTATATACCTCACCATACCATGAGACACCCATGTCTTCGTCACTGGAAAATATAAATGGTTGAGTTTGATATCATTATAAAGCGTACAAATAGGTTTGTCAAATTATTTAAATAATTTCTTTAAAAAAAACTTTTTATAAAAACTATGACTTTTTAAAAGCTTTTTGTCAATTATATAAATGTATGGTTTTTGAATTGTTTTTATATTCACATATGTTGTAGCTTACCTTACATCATCTGAGGTTTTTGTGTTGTGCTCGCCATTGGTTGAGACACAACATGCTCTTGAATACAGGGTGGGTGTCATTTCAATCATAAATAGAATTCATAGAATGGACCTATCCCTTCAGACCACTGCAATTTAGCTGGTACACCACTGACATTTAAATTAAAATGTTAGCTTCTAATTACTACCACAAAGATGGCGGCCGGTCCACCCACCGTTGTCCACCCAATCAACTATCCCCCATAGTACAAAAGTTGACCTATTCTGTGTGAGAAATAAATATTCTAAACATGTTGTGGGATGCAACAGATCAGAATGTTTAGCTTAAAATGTTGATAAACTATTAGGCTATTTATTCACATTATAAGCGCAGCAATGTGTAACAGTGTAGGTTCCGTCCCTCTCCTCGCCCCAACCTGGGCTCGAACCAGGGACCCTTGCACACATCAACAACTGACACCCCACGAAGCATCGTTACCCATCGCGCCACAAAAGCCGCGGCCCTTGCAACGCAAGGGGCAACCCTACTTCAAGTCTCAGAGCGGGTGACGTCACCGATTGAAACGCTATTAGCGCGCACCACCGCTAACTAACTAGCCATTTCACATCGGTTACACATGCGCACACGGCAGTAGGCTATATGCAGGAATGTTCCATTAGCGGGAAAACACCATTATCAAAAGTGACCGCAAATGCGATTTATTAATACTTTTATTATAAAAGAGCATTTTTATGGTGAAAAATTATATATCATTCACAAGTGATAGGCTAATATTGTCACCCATCAGACTATTCCTGATTTAAATCTTGTCTTTTACATTTACTAAATAATATATGTGTGAAATTTGTTTAGATTTAGAATGGACCATTATCATGAACGTGTCTCGAAACAGGGCCAGGGGAAAAATACATGTAATCTCTGCATGTAATACATGTAATCTCAGCATAGCGAATGGAGGACGCTTTTCCCATGGTTCATTTTCATGCCAGCCAGGTAGACTACTCCTGTTGTAAAGAGAAGCCATGTGCTTAATATTAGAAAAGTTGAGAAATGAATATAATAGGCCTAGCCTATAGAAAGCTGATGGGAACCTCCTCTTTTTAAGAGGCCATCACTCTGTTTTCTCATGCATTTGCATATCCTATAGAAATGTTGTGCTCATGTTGAGTACCAGGCAGTTAGCAAGTTTGGTAGGCTACTAATGACTATCAGCAGCATCAGAGTTTGGAGAAGCCTAATTACCGTGACTAAACGGTTACTTGGTATTTGACTGCCTTCATGACTGCCGGTGTGGCGGTAATACACTCACCGTAACAGCCCTAGCTGTGACTCCTTCTCTGTATGTGGTGGTGGTGTTGTGATAAGCTCTGTTGCTTCCCAGCTCGCCCAGTGTTTGGCCTGTTTATACCACATGAGTAATGTTGGGGGTAGCTGGGTCGCAGGTAGCGGAGCTAGCGACGGTATATAAACCGTTATAATGACGGTTTGTTAAGAAATATGGAATTCTTGTGCTCATCAGATAAGTCCTGCATTCGTGCTGGGCAGCTCCCCTAAAGACGACCACTGGACCCCAGCCAACAGTCATTGAGGAGGAGATAATGGAGGATTTTAGTAAAAAACACCTCAGAGAGAGGAGGAGCTAGGCTAGGGGTTTGAGCTCAAACACTAGCTGTGCTGTGTGCCAGTTACAGAACAAGTGGGTCATTTGAACTATTACTCATGTTGACATAACTTATGTAAGAGTCACACTGCCAGATCAGTGTATATGGCCTTACATATGCCAAATGAGAAACTGTATAGCCTACTATTACTACTACTACTACTACTACTACTACTACTACTACTACTATCGTTAATAAAAGTTGTAGGTCTGTGTGTGTGCTTTAACACCCAAGGCTATTGACTTTGAGTCAGGCAATGTGTGTTATTGCCTTATTATTAGTGGAATACAGATGAAGTAAAATCATAAAATGGCACACAGCAGGGGAGTGGTTAGTGCTGTTCCTGTTCCTCATTGTGAAATCCACTTAGGCCTAAATCTCCTCCTGTGTTAGGATGCCTGCTCCTCTTCCCAGTGACAGTCTCTGAAGTTACAGGTCTGCCAGGTCAGCTACTGGTGGGAAGCATCTAAGTAGATCACACACACACTCTCTCTCACCTACACACCGAGTGGCTATGGTGCATTCTGCCTGTCCACTCTTCTCGGCACTAAGCTGTCATAATGTCTTTGAAGGAGGGCAGCAGAGCATTTAATTGGGTTACAGATCTGAGTTGATGCTCTCCGATCCGTGAGGTACCACCCGAGCTCCAACTAACCAACAGGAAACTTCAGGAATGCAATGCTCCGCTCAGCTCCCCGGGGGCAGCGTAATGAAAATCTAAACCTCAGTCACACATACGCAGGGCCTGACGTCAATAAGGCTCTGTTCTGTATAGAGCCTGTAGGAGAGATGTATAAACCCATAGCTTCAATACTCAACAGAGGATAGAGCGAGAAAGGGGCCATTTGTGTGTGACACAGCTGCGTGTCGGGTGTGTTAAACTGAGCAACAATATTATTCTGCTAGTTTCGAGGGATTACTTTTTTCACCCCCTTTGGCTAGATAACATTGTGGAAGTTTGACAAGTTCTGTGTAACATGAATTTCTGTATTGTAACTAATTGGTTGGTTGTGATTAAAAAAAAAAATGTTTAAACCCTCCTTATCCATGTTTCTCTTCCCTGCAGAGAGGAGTCAGTAGTACCCTGCAGTGCTGAACTGAGCCGAACCGAGCGGATCTGAAGTGAAGTCCTCATTGCATTTCGTAGCATCGCGTCTCAGATGGAACTGAAGGTGTGGGTGGACGGAGTGGTGCGCGTGGTCTGTGGCCTATCAGAGGAGACTTCCTGCCAGGATGTGGTCATCGCACTGGCTCAGGCCATTGGTCAGTATCTCAGTCCCTTTTCCTCTCTGGGGAGCGAGTTCTTTCCCTCTAAACCCCACGGTTCTTTCTAAACCAACCCTGACTAGACCCTACTACACCATAGGCACTTTAGATTTAAAAGAATAGGATGGGCATAAGCAATATGGTGAAAATCCCACTGATAGGGTAAGATGGGACCACTGTGTTATTTATTTCTTCCACCTATCCTTCCTTTCTGACCTCAATGAAGTGCTAAGGGGGAATGGTGCTAGGGGTCGACTTGGTATGGAGCAAGCTTCTGTCACCACACCCTCAGGCTGTATTGAAGCCACATTCTGCAGTGCCAAAACCTAAACCCCACTGCCAGGTCATTAGGGAGAGCTTGTCCTCATTTCAGTTTGTTTGAACATGTTTATACGTTGTATAAGACATATATTTGTCATTGCTGAGAGAAGAGAGAGTTTAGTTAAGGACTGAAGAACTAGAGTTTAGAGTCTTGTATAGACATTAGCCATATGCCCATAGCCAGAGAGAGTGCAACGAGCTGTTAATGATTTGTGCTAATTTTATGTTGTTTCAGTTTTCTGACTCTCTCTTCCTGCCACAGGTCAGACGGGTCGCTACGTGCTGATCCAGAGACTGAGAGATTCAGAGAGGCAGCTGTTAGCCAACGAAAGGCCCCTGGAGTCCCTGGCCAAGTTGGGCCAGCACGGCAACGACGTCCAGTTCTTCCTGCGCCGCACCGGCCCCAGCAGCAGCGATGGACCAGGGTCTGGCTCTGGCTCCACCCAGGACCGGGTCGCCCCTCTTTCCCTGCCCAAACACCCTGAACCAGAGCCCCTCAAACGCACCCAGCCCAAGAAGTCCCTCACCTTTAACCTGGGGCCCTCCACCTCCCCCAAAGCCAAGCAGCTCATTAGGAAGTCTCCCTGCGACTCCCCCAAAGAGAGGTCCTCACCCAGCCCCATTCCTCCTCACCATGCTACCTCCCCCTCCCCCCACTCCCACTCCCCCTCTCCCTCCCCCCACTCTCCCTCCCCTCTCGTGGGCCCGTCCAAAGAGGAGGTCTTCCGGCAGATTCTTCAGCAGCAGGAGAGGCTGAGGGCCTTTGAGGCCCAGCTGGAGGCCATGGAGAGAGACTCTCGGTCCAGGAACAGGGCCTCCCCGGCCTCCTCTCCTTCCCCTGTCCCAGAGGCTCGCCTCCAGGAGGAGATGGAGGCTCTGGAGCAGGCAGCCAGGAGGAACCAGGCCGAGCTGGCCCACGAGACATTCTGGGAGGAAGAGCTGAAGGCAGAGGTGGAGAGGGAGAGGGGGATGAGGAGGAGGCTGGGGGAGCTCCATGCCAAGATGGACGACTGCGGCCGGCGACTCCACGACTTCTCGTCTCGCTCCACCCAGCTGGAGCAGGCGATCAAACGGGAGAACCTTGGGGTTGGTGCCCATGCTGGGAGGGCCAATCAGGCGGGGGGTGAGGAGTCGCTAGGCGTGATGAGGGCGGAGCTACAGAGCCAGGGGAGGCACAGCGAGGAGCTGGAGGGGGAGTTATCGGAGACGGACAGGGCTCTGGGGAAGGCTGAGTCATTGCTGCAGGTAAGGAGAGAGGGCAGGGCCCTGGAGAGAGGGGTTTAGCTTGCAGTCTCCTTCACCCACACTCCTATCCAGTATCCATGAGAAGGTTGTAGTTCAGTGGTTCCCAAATGGTTGGTCAGTGCTGTGGGACAAACTGATTGAGACCTGGGAAAACAAGTGAGCCGATCAATGACATTAATCAATCAATTAATGGTGTTCTGCAACTTAATGATCCTTGATCAAGGCAAATCGTGTTATCATAAGAACATTTGAACACTTTATCAAAACATTTTGCGAACCACTGGTGTAGCTACTATCTCTCACCCCCTCTTGCCAGCACACTGCAGCAAACACACATACATTCATCAGTGCAAGGACACTCAACAAACAAATAAATATGGTCTCTGTCTCCAATGGTGATGGGGAAAACCTATATTGGAGAGAAAAATGCTTACCATTTACACAATGTTTTGTACTTAAATCACACGTGGACCTAAATGTATGAATGTTTGCTATGAATTGTAATGGGACCCCTTTTGGGTGTCTGGCTGAACTGGGTTGACTGGTATGATTGGCTGTGACAGCTTAGTTCTCATCTGGACTGATTAGATACACTCCCCCATATCTGTACTCTCATTTGTATCACATTGACAGTACCTGTACTTCCTTATATTCTTGTATCTGAAATGGAGAAACATTTTAAAAAACTGAATAAAGGTCATTAATCCATTGCACAAGTGCATTTTCTTGGCTTGACTTTGCCACAAGCAGGTCTGTCAGTGTTTGCTGCTAGTTGGAGACAGTGATGCTGTTGTATGTAGCTAATGATATTCTAATGTATTTCATATGGGTTGAGTGCATTTGCTACATCCCACATTAAGACGGGGCCATTGGCGCTCTTAGACCATTGCAACCCATCTCATTGTGATCCATAAGTAATGACTGTGCTATAGGCATTCTATGAAAATGGATTATAAGACCATGAAAATCTAATTTGGTATCAGTTTGTCAGCTGAGTAGGAGTGTGACTTTGTGATTAAGTCTGGTCTATATAGTCATGACTGACCCTTTTATTTAGTCAGTCACAAGTTGGCCTCATTTATAAAACCCTCTTAGGCCCCAGTCCCCCCTATCTGAGATACCTACTGCAGCCCTCATCCTCCACATACAACACCCGTTCTGCCAGTCACATTCTGTCAAAAGCTAATTGTATTTGTCACGTACGTGTTTAGCTGATGTTATTCCAGGTTTAGCACAATGCTAGTGTTTCTATCTCCAACAGTGCAGTAATATCTAACAAGTAATATCTAACAATACACACAATCTAAAGTAGAGGAATGGAAGTAAGACTATATAAATATTTGGATGAGCAATGTCAGAGCGGCATAGACTAAGATACAGTAGAATAGGATAGAATACAGTAGAATAGGATAGAATACAGTATATAAATATGAGATGAGTAATGCAAAATATGTGTTCCATTATTTCAAGTGGCCAGTGACTTCAAGTCTATGTATATAGGGCAGTAGCCTCTAATGTGCTAGTGATGGCTATTTAACAGTCTGATGGCCTTGAGATAGACGCTGTTTTTCAGTCTCTCGGTCCCAGCTTTGATGCACCTGTACTGGCCTCGCCTTCTGGATGATAGCGGGGTGAACAGGCAGTGGCTTGGGTGGTTGTTGTCGTTGGTGATATTTTTGGCCTTCCTGTGACATCGGGTGCTGTAGGTGTCCTGGAGGGCAGGTAGTTTTCCCCAGGTGATGCGTTGGGCAGACCGCACCACCCTCTGGAGAGCCCTGTGGTTGTGGGCGGTGCAGTTGTTGTACCACGCGGTGATGCAGCCCGACAGGATGCTCTCGATTGTGCATCTATAAAAGTTTGTGGGTTTTAGGTGCCAAGCCACATTTTTTTTCAGCCTCCTAGGTTGGACCATTTCAGGTTGTCAGTGATGTGTATGCAGAGGAACTTGAAGCTTTCCACCTTCTCCACTGCTTTTCCGTCGATGTGGATAGGGGGGGTGCTCCCTCTGCTGTTTCCGGAAGTCCACGATCACCTCCTTTGTTTTGTTGATGTTGGGTGACAGGTTACTTTCCTGGCACCACACCCCCAGGGCCCTCACCTCCTCCTTGTAGGCTGTCTCGTCATTCTTGTTAATCAGGCCTACTACTGTTGTGTCGTCTGCAAACTTGATGATTGAGTTGGAGGCATTCGTTGTAGCTCTCTCCAGTAACCACGAGCACAACCGTTCCTTGATTTTGACTGGCGGCTTTATTCTGTAGTTTAGTCAGAATTATCACCTTCCGTGAGAACTATAAAGTAAATGAAAATACAGTTTAAGCACAATCTTACACCTTCTTGTCTTATGAGTGACTTATTAGCTTGGTATAACTCTGAAGTGCTTACATACATAAACAGTTTAGCCGGAGCTATAACAGTATCAGATTGAACACACAAATAAAGGAAAAAATACCTCATTGGCTGCTTATTACAGAAGGGAGGAAATCAAACTTCACACTTATTATTCCTGGCATGAATTCACGCTTTATCCTAACATACACATATCAACCTTTACGAACTACACCCGATAACATGAAAACTTAGCTAACACCGCGCGGGAATGCCTTCACCCCCAAAGATGTGTTGCTACGATAATGATCCCCGTTACAACAGTTATTAGCCACGTAGTTCCACTTGTCTTATCATTTCCCCCGCACAGCGAACACAAAAACAACGACATAGACTTACAGATTAATTGTCAGTTACACTCCCACCAATCACCTGTGATTTCTGTGAAAGGGGTCTGCAGGTTTTTTGATCGGCTTCCAGGAGGGTGACTGTCTTATGGATGGGCCTCTCCAGATAGGTGGGTTTGGTGATGCGTTTACCTCTCTCATCCAGGGTTGAGTTGAAAATGTCACGTTACAGCAGAGATCCTCTGTTTTCGATAAAGAGGCTATAGAAGGCCAAGAAATGGTCAGAGAGGGCACTTCCTGTATAGAATCTTCTCAGGTTTTGGCCTGCCATATGAGTTCTGTTATACTCAGACACCATTCAAACAGTTTTAGAAACTTTAGGGTGTTTTCTATCCAAATCAAACAATTATATGCATATTCTAGTTTCTGGGCAGGAGTAATAAACAGATTAAATCGGGTACGTTTTTTATCCGGCTGTGAAAATACTGCCCCCTATCCTAAATAGGTTAACCCCCGTTCCTAGGCCGTCATTGAAAATAAGAATGGGTTCTTAATCTGACTTGCCTAGTTAAATAAAGGTGTAAAAATTAAAACATTTTAAATAATTGTAAAAAGAAAATCGGCAAATACCGATTTTGTTATGAAAACTTGAAATCGGCCCTAATTAATCGGCCATTCCGATTAATCGGTCGACCTCTAGTTCAGACCCAGGGCCTCGAGCTTAATGATAAGCTTGGAGGGTACTATGGTGTTGAATGCTGAGCTATAGTCAATGAACAGCATTCTTACATAGGTTTTCCTCTTGTCCAGATGGGATAAAGCAGTGTGCTATTGCATCGTCTGTGGATCTATTGGGGCGGGTGTAGGGTGTCAGGTAAGGTCGAGGTGATATGATCCTTGACTAGTCTCTCAAAGCACTTCATGATGACAGAAGTGAGTGCTGCTGGGTGATAGTCATTTAGTTCAGTTACCTTTGCTTTCTTGGGTACAGGAACAATGGTGGACATCTTGAAGCATGTGGGGACAACAGACTGGGATAAGGAGAGATTTGAATATGTCCGTAAACACTCCAGCCAGCTGGTCTGCGCATTCTCTGAGGCTGCCGTCTGGACCGGCAGCCTTGCGAGGGTTAACATGCTTAAATGTCTTACTCACGTTGGCCACGGAGAAGGAGAACGCACAGTCCTTGGTAGCGGACCGAGTCGGTGGCACTGTGTTATGCTCAAAGCGGGCGAAGAAGGTGTTTAGCTTGTCCGGAAGCAAGACGTTAATAGTCACAATGGGTACAACATCTCCTATACACTTCCTGATAAACTCAGTCACCGTATCCCAGTCCGCCTGATCAAAACATTCTTGAAGCGTGGATTCCGATTGGTCAGACCAGTGTTGAATAGTCCTTAGCACGGGTACTTCCTGTTTAAGTTTCTGCCTATAGGAAGGGAGGAGCAAAATGGAGTGGTGATCAGATTTGCCGAAGGGAGGGCGGGGGAGGGCATCTTGGAAGTTGGAGTAGCAGTGATCGAGTGTTTTAGCAGCTCGAGTACTACAGGCAATGTGTTGATAGAACTTCGGTAACGTTTTCCTCAAATTTGCTTTGTTAAAATCCTAGCTACAATAAATGCGGCCTCAGGTTATGTGGTTTCCAGTTTGCATAAAGTCCAGTGAAGTTCTTTGAGGGCCGTCGCGGTATCGGTTTGAGGGGGAATATACACGTCTGTGACTATAACCGAAGAGAATTCTCTTGGGAGGTAATACGGTCTGCATTTGATTGTGAGGTATTCTAGGTCAGGTGAACAAAAGGACTTGAGTTCCTGTATGTTATCACAATCATACCATGAGTAGTTAACCATGAAACATACACCCCCACTCTTCTTCTTCCCGGAAAGATATTTATTCCTGTCTGCGTGATGAACTGAGAACCCGACTGGCTGAGCGGACTCAGACAGTATAACGTGAGAGAGCCATGTTTCCGTGAAACAGAATGTTAGAATCCCTGATGTCTCTCTGGAAGGAAGTCCTTGCCCTGAGTTCGTCAACTTTATTATCCAGAGACTGAACATTAGCAAGTAATATATTCGGTAGCGGTGGGTGGTGTGCGCGCCTCCTGAGTTGGACTAAAAGTCCGCTCTGAGTACCTCTGGGATCAGTTCAATTGCCCTGGAGGGTACGAATAAACGATCCGTTTCGGGAAAGTCGTATTCCTGGTCGTAATGCTGGTGAGTTACCCCCACTCTCATATCCAAAAGTTTATTCCCGGCTGTATGTAATAACACCAAAACATTCCTGGGCTAATTATGTAAGAAATAACACATTAAAAAAACAAAATACTGCAATGTTTTCTAAGAGCTTGAAGCATGGTCCTGTACCCTATCCATCCGCGCCATTCTCCGACACGGAGAATGTTAAAGGTCCCCAAAGCACACACATCCCTGAGTCGCTCCTCTTTTCAGTTCACTGCAGCTAGCGACTGGAACGAGCTAGCTGCAAACACTCAAACTGGACAGTTTTATCTCCATCTCCATTCAAAGACTCACTCATGGACACCCTTACTGACAGTTGTGGCTGCTTCGCGGGATGTATTGTTGTCTCTACCTTGCACTTTGTGCTGTTGTCTGTGCCCAATAATGTTTGTACCATGTTTTGTGCTGCTACCATGTAGGGTTTCTGCCATGTTATGTTGCTACCATGCTTTGTTGTCACATGTTGCTGCCATGCTATCTTATTGTCTTTCTTTATGAAGTGTTGTGGTGTCTCTCTTGTCGTGATGTGTGTTTTGTCCTATATTTTTTTTTATTTTTAATTTTTTAATCCCAGCCCCGTCCCCGCAGGAGGCCTTTTGCCTTTTCGTAGGCCATCATTGTAAAAAATAATTTGTTCTTAACTGACTAGCCTAGTTAAATAAAGGTTAAATAAAAATGTAATGAATATATAAATGGTCCTCCAAGGAGGAAGGACTATAGCTTGCTGCCTGGTACAGGACTATAGCTTGCTAGTCCTCCTCTGGTACAGGACCATAGCTTGCTAGTCCTCCTCTGGTACAGGACCATAGCTTGCTAGTCCTCCTCTGGTACAGGACCATAGCTTGCTAGTCCTCCTCTGGTACAGGACCATAGCTTGCTAGTCCTCCTCTGGTACAGGACCATAGCTTGCTAGTCCTCCTCTGGTACAGGACCATAGCTTGCTGTTTCTCCTCTTGTACAGGACCATAGCTTGCTAGTCCTTCTCTGGTACACAGGACCATAGCTTGCTAGTCCTTCTCTGGTACAGGACCATAGCTTGATAGTCCTCCTCTGGTACAGGACCATAGCTTGCTAGTCCTTCTCTGGTACAGGACCATAGCTTGCTAGTCCTCCTCTGGTTCAGGGCCATAGCTTGCTAGTCCTTCTCTGGTACACAGGACCATAGCTTGCTAGTCCTTCTCTGGTACAGGACCATAGCTTGCTGTTCCTCCTCTGGTTCAGGGCCATAGCTTGCTAGTCCTCCTCTGGTTCAGGGCCATAGCTTGCTAGTCCTCCTCTGGTAAAGGACCATAGCTTGCTGGTTCTCCTCTGGTAAAGGACCATAGCTTGCTGGTCCTCCTCTGGTGCAGGACCATAGCTTGCTGGTCCACATCTGGTTCAGGACCCTAGCTTGCTGGTCCTCTGGTACAGGACCATAGCTTGCTGGTTGTCCTCTGGTACAGGACCATAGTTTGCTGGTTGTCCTATGGCACAGGACCATAGCTTGCTGGTCCTCCTCTGGTACAGGACCATAGCTTGCTAGTCCTCCTCTGGTGCAGGACCATAGCTTGCTGGTCCTCCTCTGGTGCAGGACCATAGCTTGCTGGTCCACATCTGGTTCAGGACCCTAGCTTGCTGGTCCTCTGGTACAGGACCATAGCTTGCTGGTTGTCCTCTGGTACAGGACCATAGTTTGCTGGTTGTCCTATGGCACAGGACCATAGCTTGCTGGTCCTCCTCTGGTACAGGACCATAGCTTGCTAGTCCTCCTCTGGTACAGGACCATAGCTTGCTAGTCCTCCTCTGGTACAGGACCATAGCTTGCTAGTCCTCCTCTGGTACAGGACCATAGCCTGCTAGTCCTCCTCTGGTACAGGACCATAGCCTGCTAGTCCTCCTCTGGTACAGGACCATAGCCTGCTATTCCTCCTCTGGTACATGACCATAGCTTGCTAGTCTTCCTCTGGTGCAGGACCATAGCTTGCTAGTCTTCCTCTGGTGCAGGACCATAGCTTGCTAGTCTTCCTCTGGTGCAGGACCATAGCTTGCTAGTCCTCCTCTGGTGCAGGACCATAGCTTGCTAGTCCTCCTCTGGTACAGGACCATAGCTTGCTAGTCCTCCACTGATGCAGGACCATTGCTTGCTGGTTGTGCTATGGTACAGGACCATACAGTGAGGGAAAAAAGTATTTGATTCCCTGCTGATTTTGTACGTTTGCCCACTGACGAAGAAAATATGGTACAGGACTATAGCTTGCTGGCACTGCTGAGCGATAAACCAACATTTCAGTTATTATTTGTTTTTACTAATTGATTGACCTTTGTTCATTTTATTTGAATTCCATTTTGTTTTTGTTTTTTCTGTGAGGCAATGAACAATTTCTCTAGAGATAAATCATATCAGCCTGAACTGTGCGATGTAGTAGGGAGTTATAATTTCCAACAGGCCAATATTCTACATAGTTTAGTGCAGAAATTGTGGTAATAAACTGTGAAATAGGCCTAAAGCAAATGTAGTATACACAACAACTGAAATATTTTATTTAAATAATGTGAACAAATGATGGTTGATAAGTGACAAGAAGTAATGGGCAGTCACTACCGTCATGGGACTTGTTTTGTTCTGTGTAGCAGCATTCAACCCACATAGTGCATTTAATGTCTAAAAAGATTATCCAACAGAAACCAAACCGACCTCAAAAAGCACTAATCTCTCAGCATTTCTTGCTGGTCCACCTGCTCGGCCATGGAAACCCATTTCATGAAGCTTCTGACAAACAGTTCTTGTGCTGACGTTGCTTCCAGAGGACCCCCCCCTCTGTCTCTCTCCCAACTGTTCTGACATTATATTCACTATGCACAAGTGGAAAGTCGATTGGGTTAATTGATTAGTTTACTTGTGTGCGTCAATGTTTAATTGATGGAGGAAATGTTGACGTTGGAAAGACCAGTGTCGTCTTCTCTTCCACCTAGTTCAATTTTATTTCACCCTCATTTAACCAGGTAGGCTAGTTGAGAACAAGTTCTCATTTACAACTGCGACCTGGCTAAGATAAAGCAAAGCAGTGCAACACAAACAACAACACAGAGTTACACATGTAATAAACAAACATACAGTCAATAATACAATAGAAAAGGTCTATATACAGTGTGTGCAAATGAGGTAGGATAAGGGAGGTAAGGCAATAAATAGGCCATAGTGGCAAAATAATTACAATATAGCAATTACCGTAAATTCCGGACTATAAGCCGCAACTTTTTTCCCAGGCTTTGAACCTCGCGGCTTAAACAATGACGCGGCTAATATATGGATTTTTCCCGCCTTCACACTTTTAAAAAAAAAAAAAAAAACACATTCTGTGACGTGCTCAGTTTTTTGGCGGCATGAAGCTTTCATTAGACCAATGAAATTGCCGAACGGGTTAAGGTCAAACAACTTTTTTGTTTACTGTTTAGATTCAATCGAGCGCTCGCAAACTTCCCATCATTCTGATTACGGTAGTCATTTTGTCACCCTCATGGCAAAGACACGGAGAAATGCATATGATGCAGCTTTCAAGTTGAAGGCAATTGATCTGGCTGTTGGAAAAGGAAATCGAGCTGCTGCATGGGAGCTTGGTCTTAATGAGTCGATGATAAGACGTTGGAAACAGCAGCGTGAGGAATTGACTCAGTGCAAAAAGACAACTAAAGCTTACTGCTAATTTTTTATTTTTTGTTACAAGCCGTGTTTCGTTAAAGCCTATTTATTTTTGTTACAAGCCGTGTTTCGTTAAAGCCTGTGTAAAGTTCATTTGTTTCATGTACCGGTAGGCACCTGCGGCTTATAGACGTGCGGCTTATTTATGTTCAAAAAAATAAAAATAATAATTATTCAGTGGGTGCGGCTTATATTCAGGTGCGCTTAATAGTCCGGAAATTACGGTAAACACTGGAGTGATGGATGTGCAGAAGATGAGTGTGCAAGTAGAGATACTGGGGTGCAAAGAAGCAAAATAAATAACAGTATGGGGATGAGGTAGTTGGATGGGATATTTACAGATGGGCTATGTACAGGTGCAGTGATCTGTGAGCTGCTCTGACAGCTGGTGCTTGAAGTTAGTGAGGGAGATATGAGTTTCCAGCTTCAGTGATTTTTGCAGTTCGTTTCAGTCATTGCCAGCAGAGAACTGGAAGGAAAGGCGGCCAAAGGAGGAATTGGCTTTGGGGGTGACCAGTGAAATATACCTGCTGGAGCGCGTGCTACGGGTGGGTGCTGCTATGGTGACCAGTGAGCTGAGATAAGGCGGGGCTTTACCTAGCAAAGACTTATAGATGACCTGGAGTTAGTGGGTTTGGCAACGAATATGAAGCGAGGGCCAGCCAACGAGAGCATACAGGTCGCAGTGGTGGGTAGTATATGGGGCTTTGGTGACAAAACGGATGGCACTGTGATGGACTGCATCCAATTTGCTGAGTAGAGTGTGAGTAGGCTTTTTTGTAAATGACATCGCCGAAGTCAAGAATCGGTAGGATAGTCAGTTTTACGAGGGTATGTTTGGCAGCATGAGTGAAGGATGCTTTGTTGCGAAATAGGAAGCCAATTCTAGATGTAATTTCGGATTGGAAATGTTCAATGTGAGTCTGGAAGGAGAGTTTACAGTCTAACCTAGGTATTTGTAGTTGTCCACATATTCTAAGTCAGAAATTCTAACTGATGGGTGTCTATACAGTCAAAACATACTTTACTGATCGTTACAAGCTTATGAACTGTATGGTCAGGAATGTTACACATTTGCAGCTAGCAGTGGCTTTCTAGATGTATACAGCAGGTGTCTGGCTGGCTGTTCATTAATGATGATGAGCTTCTGACCTCTGAGATGCATGCTGTGGATGTTGCTGTACTCTTGTGGCGGGAATATGAATTACAGCCTTTAAAAGCTCAACATCACCCAGTCTGTATTTGTTCTAATGATTATGTAACCTAAGTAACCTTGCAAATTACATTTCATGTCTTCCAGTTGGCTGTGTATCTGTGGTTGATTTATATTCCAGCTTGCATATTTGGGAGGTAGTCCTAGAAAACAAAGGAGTTGATGCATGCAATAGAAACATCTCACCATTTCTTTAATTATATGTATCTAAATCCAAATATTATTGAACCTGTCCGATGTACATTTCAGTGTCAAACACATTTCTAATGGTGTATAATATTAATAGAATGAGATAAACAAAGAGAATGAGAAGAGATCACTTAATTGAAGCCCAAACCTAACTTTAGACCTATCCAACACCTATGCCTATAGAATCATCAAGTGCGTCGGTGTAGGGTGTAGGGGCTAGGAGTCTATCTGGGATTGGGTGTGACTGTCCTCCCCCCCCCTCTCTGTGTCCCTCCCCAGGAGAAGCAGGAGGAGTTGGAGGAGCTGAACAAGGAGTTGAGGCAGTGTAACCTGCAGCAGTTCATCCAGCAGGCGGGAGTCCTGCCGACACACACACATTCACGCACAGACCTCAGCGACCAGCTGGACCAGCTAGAACTGGCTAATCTGCTACAGGAAAGATACAGGAACGGAGGTACAGATACACACGCACACACACACACTCTCTCTCAGAAGATTTTTCCTCCTTAACCTCCGTCTCTCTCCACCAGGCCTGGGCCTGCTCCCCTCAGAGTCGCCACCCCGGCCCACAGCCAAGCAGTTCCTGGGACACCCCCGCAACCTGCAGAACCCGCTGGTGTCCAGCCTCAACCCAGAGGGTGTGTATGTGTGACACTACCTGCCGCTACCCCGCCCTGTCCCACTCCGGCCTTCCCATGCCTCAGCTTGACTTTTTGGGCCATGCCTGGCGACCACACCCATCTGTTCTGGTCTCTTTCTCTGTTTCTGTCAGTCTCTCTCTCTCTCTCTCTCTCTCTCTCTCTGTCAGTCTCTCTCTCTCTCTCTGTCAGTCTCTCTCTCTCTCTCTCTCACTCTGTTCTGTCAGTCTCTCTCTCTCTCTCTCTCTCTCTCTCTCTCTCTCTCTGTTTCTGTCAGTCTCTCTCTCTGTCAGTCTCTCTCTCTCAATTCAATTAAATTCGCTTTATTGGCATGACGTAACAATATACATATTGCCAAAGCTTATTTTGGATATTTACAATATAAAAATAAATACAAATGAGAATCAAAGTTGTCAACGGGACAACAGTAACAACAATAACCAAGGGTCAAAATAACCATACATTTAACAATAAGCATACAGTAGAGGACATGTGCAGGTTTATTGGTCTGTCAGACACTGTCCCTCAACTTATGGCATGCAGCAATGTAGTGCGCTGCCAACACACAGCTCTCTGCGTCCTCCCCCAACAGGATGGGTAGCCTATCCTCATCAGAGGATAGGCTACCCGTCCTCTCTCTCTGTCAGTCTCTCTCTCTGTCAGTGTCTCTCTCTGTCAGTGTCTCTCTCTCTCTCTCTGTCAGTGTCTCTCTCTCTCTCTCTGTCAGTGTCTCTCTCTCTCTCTCTCTCTCTCTCTCTCTCTCTCTCTCTCTCTCTCTCTCTCTCTCTCTCTCTCTCTCTCTCTCTCTCTCTCTCTCTCTCTCTCTCTCTCTCTTTCTGTCAGTCTCTCTCTCTCTCTTTCTGTCAGTCTCTCTCTCTCTCTCTGTTTCTGTCAGTCTCTCTCTCTGTGTTGTGGACTAACAGTAGCTCTGCCTCCTGCTCCCTCTACTCCAGCTGGACTGTAACACCCAGGCGGGTGGTGCAGCTGTGAGTTATTCCTGATTTCCCCCCCTCCCCTCTCTCCCCCCGGTCAGTCCAGTGACGCAGGGTGTCTGTCCACCCGCAGAACAATAGGCCTGTTCTCCACACACAACAGAAACACACTGTTACACTGTCACCACTCTATTTCTGTATATAAGAGTGGGCCTCATTTAAATGCAGACATTTTTTGGGAAAAAAATACAAATTTGTGCTGCTTACAATTGATAAATGTGGCTCAATGACTGACCATTCTGACTGTAGTGTAAAATACAATTGTGTTTGGTTGTGTCAGAGAGCCTTTTTCTGTCTCTGTTTGGGGGATTACTTCCGTATTGCCTTGTATGTTGGTGACCTTTGACTTCCATAGAGAAAGAGAGAACCTGACCTTAGAATGCTGTAAGATGTATTGCACAGTCCCTTCTCTCCTCTGTGTGAGGTCATGGGCCCTGTCTGAATACTTAAAACATGCATCCTTCACATTAGTTCTGATATTTCAGAATAGTCATTACTTCTAAGGACAGAGAATGGAACAATGCATTTCAGAAGTATTGAAACATGGCCATGGCCTAGTATGTGTGATGTTGGGTTTATTCGTGTGTGTGCTCTCTCCTGGTTGCTGGGGTATTTCGGCGGTTTCTCTGGCTTTAGTGGGGTAATAGAGATAGCATGCTTGAGGTAGAAGTTGCCTCACCACAGATCCTTGATCAGATGTCCCTAACCCAATCCATTAGGTGGTTAAATAAGAACTGACCCTGAATCAGTGGTTAGGGCCAACTTCTGCCCACTCCCAGGGCATGATTTACAATCTCTATCTACCAAGCTCTCCTTCCACCTTAACAAGAAAATTGTTTTCAAGAAAAGTGTTTTCGAAACCAAATGAAGGGAGACATCATCCCAATTTATTTTTGTGTGTCTTGCAGCCGTGACATCCAGAGAGTCATCATGGAGATAAAACAAGGAACGGCAGGGCCAAGGAGTTGTTCACTGTTTACTTAATGTCACCAACACATATTCTATTTAATCCCTGTCTGTCTTTATACCTACAGTCTGTTATTATTATTATCCTCCAGATTACCACATATACTATATACATACTGTATATACTAGCACATAAATATATTTATAGCATTTTGCTACTGTACACTGCAAAGTACCTATGTATGAAATGTAAAATTATTTAGGAAAACCTTTAGCTAGAGAATTATTACTTTATTTGTGTATTTAAATATAATAAAAGATTGTGCACTGTATGTTAGATAAACTTCCTGTTGTGTTTTGATTGAATGAAACCGTTAAATCCTCCCCAAGACCACATCATAGTTGCATAATATATACTTGCATCTACAGGCCTGGTTAAGTGATGCAATAAGATATGGCAAAGATGGGCCACTGTTGGGATGTCAAACTCTGAATATTTCACATGCTAGTGCATAATGCTCACTCAAAACTCCAGTCACCCTTTCTATGAGGCACTGTTTAATGATGTAGAACGCGCATGCCCCGCCCACTTGAGGATCTCTTTCAGCCATCCTGTGTTTGAGGGGTGCAAAATCTACTTGTCACTTAAATCTCGCTTGATTGATTACTTTCGTTTGACTCCTGCGGCTCTTTCATATTCTTGCTTGTGCCTCTCATTTTCCCGGAAATGCTTGTAATGACCTGTCAAACACACTAATGGCTGAAATGGACTCAATGGAATATATTGTATTTCCGTTGAATCTATAAGAACTCTAAAGCTTCGTTGGGGATTTAATGAACCCTCTCAACACTTACATCACAAGAAAGAGAAGAAAGGGAAATGTATTTTGATGGGTGTTTACTTTTTGTGGAATTTAAAAAAGTAATAATTTAAAACAGTTGACATTTTTACAAATTAGATGCGCTAAAATGAAAGCAACTTCCGAAAATGAATACTCGGATTATAGTGATATTATGTTTGATCTCGCAAACAATGTAAAGTACTGCATGTTTAGATAGATGTAACCTAGAACCAAGCATGTTGATTTTTAATCTGAGGGTATCCTGCTATTAACACTAGTGGCTTCCTTACCAATTGACCATAGCCACTGCCCTAGCCTGAAGCGGGGTTGTTTCGGAAGCTGACAGTCAGTCCACATTCGAAGTTCCCAAACAGCAAAAACATTCAATGAGATCCAGGGATATGGTGCAACAAAAAGGTTTATTCTTCTTAAATCTAACATCAAAAAATTATTCTCCAATCAATTTAAAGCCTAGATTACTTGACATGAAAAATACATAATATGGCCTGTTTGTATGCATGCTAATAACAAAGGAATATATCTCAATCAGGTAAATATAAATCATAAAGGTACGTAACTAATATTTCATCATATACATTCATATTTAATATATTTACACACGTACATGGAGCTCTGTATGTTCTGTATACAAATATGTCGAAATTGTCTCTAACAGATACACTTGTTGAATTATGAGAGAACATGGCAACAACAGTAATTAATGAGGCAGTTTAGACAGCGCAGGTGAGTGCTGGTAGGTTAGACAGCGCAGGTGAGTGCTGGTAGGTTAGACAGCGCAGGTGAGTGCTGGTAGGTTAGACAGCGCAGGTGAGTGCTGGTAGGTTAGACAGCGCAGGTGAGTGCTGGTAGGTTAGACAGCGCAGGTGAGTGCTGGTAGGTTAGACAGCGCAGGTGAGTGCTGGTAGGTTAGACAGCGCAGGTGAGTGCTGGTAGGTTAGACAGCGCAGGTGAGTGCTGGTAGGTTAGACAGCGCAGGTGAGTGCTGGTAGGTTAGACAGCGCAGGTGAGTGCTGGTAGGTTAGACAGCGCAGGTGAGTGCTGGCAGGTTAGACGGAGCAGGTGAGTGCTGGCAGGTTAGACGGAGCAGGTGAGTGCTGGCAGGTTAGACGGAGCAGGTGAGTGCTGGCAGGTTAGACGGAGCAGGTGAGTGCTGGCAGGTTAGACGGAGCAGGTGAGTGCTGGCAGGTTAGACGGAGCAGGTGAGTGCTGGCAGGTTAGACGGAGAAGGTGTTTGGTGGTTGCAGCCCTGTTCCACTCTATGTTAATATTCATATATGCAAATACACATGTTGTATTTATGCAAATTAGGCACATTATTTTAACACACAAAATAAATAAAAATAGCTGATGCAATATGAAAATGTATAAACTCACCAGCCAGTTTATTATGTACACCACCCTGTTCCCGAAAATGGATCGCTCCTACAGACAGTAAGTCACGTGGCAGGCAGACAGGCATCGAGGCATTCTGTTACTGTTCGATTGAACGTTAGAATGGGCAAAATGAGTTACCTTAGCGACTTTGAGCTTGGAATGATAGTCGGTGCCAGGCGGGTCCAGTATCTCAGAAACGGCCGGCCTACTGGGCATTTCACACCCCAGTGTCTAGGGTTTACAGAGAATGGTGCGACAAACAAAAAAACATCTAGTCTGCAGCAGCCCTGTGGACAACAAAAACAGCTTGCTGATGAGAGGTCGAAGGAGAATGGCAAGAATCGTGCAAGCTAACAGGTGGGTCACAAAAAACACAATTGTATTTTATCGATGGCAATTTGAATGGACAGAAATACCGTGACGAGATCCTGAGACCCATTGTGAGCCCAATTTTTTTTTAAGGTGTCGGTTACTAGCAGATGCATACAGTGGGGGGGAAAAGTATTTGATCCCCTGCTGATTTTGTACGTTTGCCCACTAACAAAGAAATGATCAGTCTATAATTTTAATGGTAGGTTTATTTGAACAGTGAGAGACAGAATAACAACAACAAAAAATCCAGAAAAACGCATGTCAAAAATGTTCTAAAAGGATTTGCATTTTAATGAGGGAAATAAGTATTTGACCCCTCTGCAAAACATGACTTAGTACTTGGTGGCAAAACCCTTGTTGGCAATCACAGAGGTCAGACGTTTTTTGTAGTTGGCCACCAGGTTTGCACACATCTCAGGAGGGATTTTGTCCCACTCCTTTTGCAGATATTCTCCAAGTCATTAAGGTTTTGAGGCTGACGTTTGGCAACTCGAACCTTCAGCTACCTCCACAGATTTTCTATGGGATTAAGGTCTGGAGACTGGCTAGGCCACTACAGGACCTTAATGTGCTTCATCTTGAGCCACTCCTTTGTGGCCTTGGCCGTGTGTTTTGGGTCATTGTCATGCTGGAATACCCATCCACGACCCATTTTCAATGCCCTGGCTGAGGGAAGGAGGTTCTCACCCAAGATTTGACAGTACATGGCCCTGTCAAATGATGCGGTGAAGTTGTCCTGTCCCCTTAGCAGAAAAACACCCCCAAAGCATAATGTTTCCACCTCCGTGTTTGACGGTGGAGATGGTGTTGTTGGGGTCATAGGCAGCATTCCTCCTCCTCCAAACACGGCGAGTTGAGTTGATGCCAAAGAGCTCCAATTTGGTCTCATCTGACCACAACACTTTCACCAGTTGTCCTCTGAATCATTCAGATGTTCATTGGCAAACTTCAGACCGGCATGTATATGTATTCTTGAGCAGGGGGACCTTGCGGGCGCTGCAGGATTTCAGTCCTTCACGGCGTAGTGGGTTACCAATGGTTTTCTTGGTGACTATGGTCCCAGCTGCCTTGAGATCATTGACAAGATCCTCCCGTGTAGTTCTGGGCTGATTCCTCACCGTTCTCATGATCATTGCAACTCCACGTGGTGAGATCTTGCATGGAGCCCCAGGCTGAGGGATATTGACAGTTCTTTTGTGTGTTTTCCATTTGCGAATAATCGCACCAAATGTTGTCACCTTCTCACCAAGCTGCTTGGCGATGGTCTTGTAGCCCAGTCCAGCCTTGTGTAGGTCTACAATCTAGTCCCTGACATCCTTGGAGAGCTCTTTGGTCTTGGCCATGGTGGAGAGTTTGGAATCTGATTGATTGCTTCTGTGGACAGGTGTCTTTTTTACAGGTAACAAGCTGCGGTTAGGATCACTCCCTTTAAGAGTGTGCTCCTAATCTCAGCTCGTTACCTGTATAAAAGACACCTGGGAGCCAGAAATCTTTCCGATTGAGAGGGGGTCAAATACTTATTTCCCTCATTAAAATGCAAATCAATTTATAACATTTTTGACATGCGTTTTTCTGGATATTTTTGTTATTCTGTCTCTCACTGTTCAAATAAACCAATCATTAAAGTTATAGACGGATCCTTTCTTTATCAGTGGGCAAACGTACAAAATCAGCAGGGGATCAAATACTTTCCCCCCCACTGTATCTGTTTTCCCAATCATGTGAAATCCATAGATTAGCGCCTAATTTATTTATTTCAATTGACTGATTTCCTCATGAACTGTAACTCAGTAAAATATTTGAAATTGTTGCATTTATATTTTTGTTCAGTATAGATGGGTGTACCTAATAAACATAAAAAAGTGATACATGGCATCGAATTGAATACCTGTATTCCCACCAAAATCCATGAACTCCATTCATTGAACTCCATGCCAGTTTTTTATTTTTTTATTTCACCTTTATTTATCCAGGTAGGCTAGTTGAGAACAAGTTCTCATTTGCAATTGCGACCTGGCCAAGATAAATCAAAGCAGTTGGACACATACAACAACACAGAGTTGCACATGGAATAAACAAACATACAATCAATAATACAGTAGGAAAATGTTTTATGTGCTATAAATCACTCAATATCTGATAAATTATAAAAGTTATAAAAGGTTGGAGTATCTTCATCCATTGTCCAACTTGCATTTATTAGAATTGTTTTTAATAACTTTTAACAATTTGGATGACCATTGCTAGTTTAATGAATTTTACATTTATGATATTCATACATTTTATAAAGGCTGCTTTATCGGGCTGTTTTTAATGGTTACGGCAACACTTCCAATACACTGAGTGACAGAAAGCACATTAAATACATTATACACATAATGTGGCTCATACAATCTGTTACCAAAATGTCTCCCTTGGTGCGGGAGAGAAGTAGAGAACACATAGAGGGTGATATTATACAGTACACATACAGTACATGTGACCTACCACCAGCTGCTATGAAGTCTATGCTATGCTGATGTGTCCACTCACACGATAGCTGAACATGCACATTTAATGCTCTACTCAAGTGCTTCTTCATGCCATATACTCACCACTTCCCATGCTCTAGTCCAGGCCCCTGCTCGTACCTCTAGCCACAGTGACTTGCCATGGTATTTGAACATGGAAAATAAAATGCAAACATGACAGAGTGCAGAACTAGGACCGTACAATCGTGTTTTTTATTCAATTAGCAGACACTCTTATCCAGAGCAATTAGGGTTAAGTGCTTTGCTCAAGGACACATCAACAGATTCTTCACCTAGTTGGCTCGGAGATTCGAACCTGCGACCTTTCGGGTACTGGCCCAACACACTTAACCGTT
Organism: Salmo salar; assembly: GCF_965601325.2. Taxonomy (NCBI): domain Eukaryota; kingdom Metazoa; phylum Chordata; class Actinopteri; order Salmoniformes; family Salmonidae; genus Salmo; species Salmo salar. Next base: position 99,164,317 of record NC_138300.1, read on the forward strand.
AGGCTACCGACCGCCCTGATAGTATATTTAGCAGAGTAGATAGTGATGAAAAGTCAAATGTCTATTCAGTTTGCCTTTCTGTAATGAAGCTTGTTAGTGATATCACTACTACAGTAAGTGATATCATAAACAGTGCGCTGACCCCGACTCTGGACTCTATTCATGTTACACAGTCCTCCTCTCTGAACCCACGTCAGATGACCCAGTCCCACCCTTCTCCCTCTCTCTGTGTATATCTGTGAGAATAAACATGATGGCTGTCTGACGGAGTCCCATGAACCGCCACAATGCTGAAACAAACTCTGCTTAGCTGCTCCACAGCTCTGTAAATATTTGTCCTTGCTGCCACATAAAGAGATTCCTCTTCCCTTTACATACTGTATCTGCACCTCTATATTTATCTACTTTTTCCACCCTTCAATAGTTGTCTAATGACTTTGCCTAAATCGGCATTTCTCTACATTCCTGTTTTAACTCTCACCTCTATGGGTTGAGGGAGTAGCTGAGGTACATATGTTTGTCAGAGCTACTTGAAAGGACTAGACAGTTCTGATATTAAGATGAATTATGTGGAATTGGATTATGGTGACAAGATCAGGGCACGTCTGGCTTGGCTGGAGATAGATAAGCCCCGGAATCCCTGCAGTTCCCATAGTCTGGAGAGAGACAGGGAGACAGAGAGAGGGAGGGGGGAGAGAAGTGAGGGAAAGAAAGCAGAGAGAGAGGGGGACAGTTCTCTGACCTGGTATGACATGGGAAGCTCTCTCTCACACACACTGAACTGTTGCAGGGTCACACTGATATGAGCATACAGCAGAAGTGGAATACTAAATGCTGATGTCGTGTCATCAGTCTCATGGAAACTTCCATTTCCTATCATGGATTATCACACTGGAAGGCCTTCTAGTTCAGGAGCAGTTCAATCACATCCAGTTAGTCACTAATCTTTTGAAATGTCCCATTTGTGGCCTGTAGCCACTCACATACAGAACAGTCACACAGGCACTACCTCTCTTTCACGCACAATCTCACCACCAAAAGCTAACCTTAAGGACAGCAATCTCACAAACAGTAGAACATTAACAGATTTTGATGGGTTTGCAGGGTGTCTACCCGATGAGGGCATTATATTTGCTCACAGATACCATACCACTCAACATGGGTCTTCTCTCACTGAATCTGTTTAGACTGGTTCAGCAAGAGGTAAGGCAAACTTTTGCCTTTTGGATATGGAAACTGACCTTATCCAGACAGAACAATATGTATATCATATGTATCTAGGCAGGACATGGGTTGGAAGTCATGGCATTGAATAGCACCCTGTTCTTATCACTAGAAAGTGAGGAACCCCTGTCCAAAAACAACCCTAGCCCCTAACCATTTGTGTAGGTCAGAAAAGATTGGATAGGTATAAGCAATATGCTGGTAGCTCCACTTTTGCCATGTGCTTACACCTACCCAATAATTTCAGATGTACAGTACACATGTGCCTGGGTCTAAGAGGAGGGGGGCCAGAGGCTGTTTATGGCCGGAGCCTGAATGCTATGGATATAGCCCTGCTGCCTGCCTGTTGATAGGATGGTGCCGTGAGTATCTGCACGTTCACAGTCTGACATACACCACTTACTTATCTATCTACTGGGTGTCACTCTGAGTAATCCATGAGGCAATAAACTAAACACTGAAACCACACAATGGAAATAAATATACTTGATGCCACATGATTTCAATAGAAAGTTAACTTTTTTTTCTTAGTGTGACTTGACAATGTTACCCTGTCATTGGTTTGGAACAGAGTATATATACATTGATACAAGTTATGGACCATATTTGTGCTAATTAATGAAATACACACAAAAGTAAAGCAAGGCAATGCCAGAGAAACACTCACCACCAGCAGCCTAGAGTCCCAGTAGATGGCATGCCAGGCCTATAGGACGGCAACTCCATAGTAGGTCTAATGTAAAGGCCTCTGACTGTATAGCCTGGAGATAGTGTACTACATACAGTAGTACTCAGAAAGGCCACAGGGAGGGCAGTAATGCCGAAGCAAATAATTATTCCCACATAACAGGTGTCAGATAGCACGAGATGTTGCATTTTGTAAAGTGTGTCTGGGCAAGGCCTTTCCCGCGGCGGCAGTAGAGAAGTCTCCCCAAAACCAGGTTAGCCGCTGTCACACGCACAGTGGAATTGGGATAGGCGCAATGTACGTTAGTCAGTGGCTAACCTGATTTCAGATTCATAAAATAAATCCTACCAAATGATAACTGAGGGGGAAACAAATATGGTATGTATTATTCAGTAACAACACAATAATATCATAACAACAATAATAATAATCATCATCATCATCATCCTATTTGATATCAACATGGCATGCAAATATAGGCTAAACTTCATTGTGGCTATAGGAATTGTTTTACAGCGCAAGTTGCCTAAATAGTGTGCATCCAAATACTGAAAATAACTTTGAGATTCGAAACTATGTGCAATCTCAGTTGGCTTGGCAGGCTCCTCCTTGACATATTCATCTACATTTTCGATACATTTCGGTTGTAAAATATTTAGCATGGTTCTCATTTAATCCTATCAGTCAAATTACAATATGATCAACACAAGGGAAGTAATTTTACAACATAGGCCTAACACATCATCAAATTCAACGTTGCATCGAGCTATTTCAAAAACATTTGGAAAATATACTCAGGAAATTATTACATTTCACCAGATAAAGATACAGAAGTCTACTCACCAGTCTCCCACATTTCCTTTTGAATAGATAATGAATACGAGAAAATAACTCCAATAGCTCTGACGAGTGCCACACGTTCATACATTCAAACACTGTAACTGTTTTCTCAAAAATATGTCAAATATTTCATTAAAGTTAGGTGCATTTAAAGAATAGCAATTTAGGCCACACTAACCCAGAAGTTCAGTTCACTTGCTCTACCCCAAAACTACCCATTCCCCTGCATCTCTGCAACCTGACCTGTATATGCAAAGCATACAGATATTAGCGTCTTGTAAAGCCTGTGGACACTATTCCTACTGTACAGCCCGCCCAATAAAGACAACCATCGAATTACAACGTCCAATTGGTGTACTTAACACCACCAATGGGTTTAGTGGATTTCCTTGAGTTATAGTTGGGGTGCGGCGCGTTCATTTCTGCACGTCTCAGGCTATATTAGGAATAAACCATTTTCGCTTCATCAATTTCCTGCCATCGGCAATATTAATCAGAAAGGCGGTTACGACAAGATTCCCCCCGTCTAAATCGGGCAAACTGTAATGCAACATTGGTCATTGGAGTCAAGGGGCGTGCATTTAACCCGTTTTGAGAAAAAGCGCTCTACCCGTACTACTGAAAGTGGTTGAACTCTGCTCGCTTGTGTACAGTGTTGCCATGAGGCGAGTGTGGTTGTGCACGTACCAAGAATGCTGCTTCATTACAGTAGTGGAAATTAGAGCGAGAGAGCGCGAATGGCACAGACTGTATGATCTGGACTAATGGGGTAGTGCAATCATACAGTATTCAAGGCGCATTACCGATCATCTTTAATTATTTAGATGTCCTGCAAGATGCAAACTGCAATGTTGGATACAATTGCCTAACACTCAAGATCCTTATTTTATACACCTTTAACACATGTTAAACAAATACAAAACCATTTTGCTGATAAATAATCTATAATTAAACTGCCTTCGAGTGCGAACGTCGTCCTATTCCTGTTGACAATTCTTCATAACCATTTCCCCCCCAATTTTAGATTGCATATTCCCACGTTTCCTCTAACTACTGAAAGGTGGTATGTTCAGGTTCAACAACATCACCAAGTAACATTTTTGAACCGGAACGGGTCGATCAACAGTTTAGCAAAGCAATAGAATCGTGTCTGGTCAGAAAATGCCAGACCATACCATTTATTTGATTGGATACAATCGGATAGAGTGGGGACAAATTCTACCACGATACAAAACAACAATAAAGCATACATTTCTTACATTATATTATGTAACAGGTCCACCCAGGTACTGTATGTCATTTCAATATCAACCAGCAGAGAGCAAGAAGCCACATCGTATGTAGGCCAATGCCTATTATCAGTGGAATGATCAGGGCAGGATTACAAATGGGCAGGGCAAATGCCCTAGGCTCCCATAGTATGCACAATATTCGCTCAGCCTCATGGCAAAATGTGTAGAATAGCAGAAAATGTGCTATAAAACTGCACATTTGTCTCTCTGTCCCATGGCCAAATGTGTAGAATTGCAGGAAATTAACTCACAGCCTCATGACAAAATGTGTAGAATATTATAAGACTGCACATTTTTCTCTCTGCCCCATGTCAACATGTGTTGAAATGCAGGAAGTTAGCGGTTTTCCCAAAACAATCTGTCCCCCCCAAAAAAGCGTAAATAAAAAATGTTCTCTCTGTCCCATGGCAAAATGTGTAGAATTGCAGGAAATTAACTTTTAAACTGCAAAATTAGCTCACAGCCTCATGACAAAATGTGTAGAATAGCATTATAAAACTGCAAATTATTCTCTCTGCCCCATGGCAAAATGTTTTGAAATGCAGGAAGTTAGGGACAGATTGCAATGTATGGGGGGGTGGTCCGATATAGGGGAGGGTTGTGTGTTTTTTTGTTGGGCACAGGGGAGGGCAGTGCATTTTTCCCCCTGGTTTACATTTGCTAGTTGCATGTTTTACTATGTAATTTCTTCCATCCTATCCAAATTTCCTCATTTGCTCACATGCGCCTCCCCTATATCAAGGTGTTTTGGTACTTCTCTTATGCACTATGCTTCTCCATGTGCTAACTTGTATTATAAACTGGGTGGTTCGATCCCTGAATGCTGAATGGCTGAAAGGTGTGGTATATGAGACCGTATACCACGGGTATGAAAAAACATTTTTTTTTTCTGCTCTAATTATGTTGGTAACCAGTTTATAATAGCAATAAGGCACCTCTGGGGTGTGTGGTATATTGCAAATATACCACGGCTAAGGGCTGTATCCAGGCAATCAGTGTTGTGTCGTGCCTAAGAACAGACCTTAGCCGTGGTATATTGGCCATATACTGTAGCACAGCCCCTCGAGCCTTATTGCTTTACTATACCACAGGTCAGTATAATCTACCAGTCCAGTGGTCCATCCTGCCTTTTATCCAGCATTCATATTGACAATAGTGCTAGGTGGATCTTTTGTCCATATTTGCAATAGGCTAACTAGCAATCAAACCACACATAAAAGCATTCAAAGCTGCATCAATTTTCAGTATGAATCGACAAGAACAAATAGGAATAGCTGATAGGCAGTGGAGATGCCACGTTCATCATTGGGCATGAAAGAACAGTGAAGACATGACACACAGCTCAAAAAGCTCCCCTATTGATCTAGTTTAGGAACAATAACATTATCCTACCTAGACTAGCCTACAACACCACAATGCAATGAATCATTTATCATTGTTTTCAAGTGAGTGCTGCAGTGAACATGTCATTTGAATAATGGTGCAAAAGCCCTGTGATTTGAATGTTTCATTCAAAAGTGTCTATCTCTCTGGGGCTAGGCCTAAGCTTGTCTTTGTTTATATAGGCTATATCCATTTTAAAAATGTTAATATCATACAGTGGACACCTAAGCCTATAGGCCTATGCATGCAATGCCCTGATGCATTTAGTGCTCAGATCTTGAGGTGGACAATTATTGTTTAAGGAAAGTAGTCTAAAAAACTATATACAAAAATGGCTATAAAGTTTTGCATATGCTACACATTTAAACCCAAGGAATAATGTTTTTGTAATATGTTATAGGCAGTCTTTAAGGACAAGTAAATATGGCTCATTTGGCCAATATCCTTCCTTTATTGATCGGATCTTAAAGGCCTACATTTCTCAAATGTCTGGTAAATTAAAATCTTCATGGTCATGTTGTCTGGCACCAAATGTTCCTAAAGGAAACTCTGAAATGTGCATATTGTTTTTATATAGATTTGATCATATTCACATGAAAATCAGTCACCAATTGGATGAAAACCGAGCTAAAGACTCTGGCAAGTGTGCTACTCTAGTGTCACGTTGATTATGCCTGCACATCATGGTTCACCAACAGCCCCAAACATCTAAAGAAAAAGCTACAGACCAGTCAAACAAGCTTGAAAATTTGTACTTCAACTCCCCCCTCATACTCATCTGGAGGTTGAGCATTTTCTTGTTTGTACAGTGCATTCGGAAAGTATTCAGACCCCTTGACTTTTTCCAAATGTTGTGACATAACAGCCTTATTCGGGCTCTGGCAGGGCCCCTCAAGGACATTCAGAGACTTGTCCCAAAGCCACTCCTGCATTGTCTTGGCTGTGTGCTTAGGGTCATTATCCTGTTGGAAGGTGAACCTTCGCACCAGTCTGAGGTCCTGAGCACTCTGGAGCAGGTTTTCATCTCTCTGTACTTTGCTCCATTCATCTTTCCCTCGATCCTGACTAGTCTCCCAGTCCTGCCGCTAAAAAACCTCCCCACAGAATGATGCTTCCACCACCATGCTTCACCATAGGGATGGTGCCATGTTTCCTCCATACGTGACGCTTGGCATTCAGGCCAAAGAGTTCAATATTGGTTTCATAAGACCAGAGAATCTTGTTTCTCATGGTCTGAGAGTCCTTTAGGTGACAAACTACAAAGGGTTGTAATGTGCCTTTTACTGAGGAGTGGCTTCCGTCTGGTCACTCTACCAAAAAGCCATGATTGGTGGAGTGCTGCTGAGATGTTTGTCTTTCTGGAAGGTTCTCCCATCTCCTAGAGAAACTCTAGTTCTAGAACTAGTTTTGCTAGAGTGACCATTGGGTTCTTGGTCACCTCACTGACCAAGGCCCTTTTCCCTCAATTGCTCAGTTTGGCCGGGCGGCCAGCTCTAGGAAGAGTCTTGATGGTTCCAAACTTCTTCCATTTAAGAATGATGGAGGCCACTGTGTTCTTGGGGACCTTCAATGCTGCAGAAATGTTTTGGTGCCCTTCCCCAGATCTGTGCCTTTACACAATACTGTCTCGGAGCTCTACGGACAATTCCATCGACCTCATGGCTTGGTTTTTGCTCTGACATGCACTGTCAACTGTGGGACCTTAGATAGACAGGTGTGTGCCTTTCCAAATCATGTCAAATCAATTACATTTACCACAGGTGGACTCCAAGTTGTAGGAATATCTCAAGGATGATCAATGGAAACAGGATGCACCTGAGCTCAATTTCAAGACTCATAGCAAAGGGTCTGAATACTTATGTAAATAAGGTATTTCTGTTTTTTTAATAATAAAAAACAGTTTTTGCTTTGTCATTATGGGTTATTGTGTGTAGATTGATGAGGAAAATGTTTTCTTAAATCCATTTTAGAATAAGGCTGTAACGTATCAAAATGTGGAAAAGGCCAAGGGGTCTGAATACTTTCTGAATGCACTGTATATCATTTAATTAACAATACAATTCTTTTTTAGTTAAATGCAACTTCAAATGGCGTAAATATCATAAATAAATGAGTGTTATAGAAAAAAATATATGCCTATATACAGTACCGTTCAAAAGTTTGGGGTCACTTAGAAATTTCCCTGTTTTTTAAAGAAAAGCACATTTTTTGTCCATTAAAATAACATCAAATTGATCAGAAATACAGTGTAAACATTGTTAATGTTGTAAATGACTATTGTAGCTGAAAACGGCTGATTTTTTTAATGTAATATCTACATCGGCATACAGAGGCCTATTATCAGCAGCCATCACTCCTGTGATATAAAAAGACAAGATTAAGATGGGAAAAAGAACACAGACACTGAACAGAGGAGCTCTGCCATTCACAAAATTTCAGAATTCTCAAAAATATCACTACTAATAACAGTACTACAAAGAAATGTACACGATATAGTACTACAAGAACCAGAGCCCTGCCTAACCTAAGTACAGGGGGTCCCTAATGCAAACTGGATCTCTTTCCTCCATTGGAAAAGCCTAGACTGTCCCACTTTAGCTTCTACATGCTGTCCTACTTTAGCTAGCTAGGGTTGGTAAAGTGGGACAACAACAAAAATGACTAAATTACAAAATTCAAACATAATATTGGCAACTTTTTTGATGCACCAGTACATAGTATGCACATTTACACCACAATTTGGCACAATGCATTATGAAAGTTTTATAACCTTAACATAAAATAAATAGCTATGTGACTGATCATACCGTGTGCTTCTCAGCTTCCTGTTTGAAGCTTGCTCTGCCACCCTCTATAACACCGATCATTAACTAGATTCAGCCGCGGGACGATTTTTCTTTGAGTGGATGGTCTGGGGGCCGGAAGGTGAGACTGCAAATTGACCTCTATTATGCATGGGAATACTTGGGAACAGATTTCTTAAATTAAAATCACTTGGAGCTAATTTCCTGGTGTTTTTACAGTCTATTATGTCCAGCAATGAAAAAATAAATATATATATTTATATTTATTTTTTGCTCAGAAAACTTGAGGGGCCAAATTCGGCCCATGGCCCGCCAGTTGGTGAACCCTGCTCTATAATGTCACACAAATGAAGTGAAAACACATCATGTGGTTTCTCTGCAAGTGCTTAGTAACAATATTTTAGATTTTCTCTTGTCAGACCAAGAAATAGACGTGTCAGGATTAAGTTGTCCCAGTTTATGACTTCCTACTCTTTCTGAATACACCCTATGCCTATTTAAGGATCTGTTTGAAATATCAAAACTGGTGGAGAAAGCAATGGGATAAGTTAAATCTATGAAAATCAAGAGAAGTGGACTTCTGTTGATCAGAAGAAACGTGTGTTGGATCTCAAGTCACCTGATGGATATGATGTGTCATGCTTTGATCTACTGTATGAAGCAGGGCACCTGTTAAAGCAACCAGCCTGGTCTCATAGACTAGCTGTAACATAGTAAATGTAAACAAAAGGAGGATGGTTGGTCGGGGTGGATGGGAGTCATTTCTGGAGTAGCGTAAGAATTCAACAATGCTCTACTGAAGAAGATTCATGGAGTGGTCGATGCACGTAGAATGAATCCCATGGTCAATTAATCAATCATTCAAATGTATTTATCAAGCCCTTTTTACATCAGCTGATGTAAGGAAAAACACCCTAGAAAGGCAGGAACCCAGGAAGAGACCTAGAGAGGAACCAGGCTCTGAGGGGTGGCCAGTCATCTTCTGGCTGTGCCGGGTTGAGATTATAACAGTACATGGCCAAGATGTTGAAATGTTCATAGATGACCAGCAGGGTCAAATAATAATAATAATCACAGTGGTTGTAGAGAGTGGAATAGGTCAGCACGTCAGGAGTAAATGTCAGTTGACTTTTCATAGCCGATCATTCAGAGCTGGAGACAGCAGGTACGGTAGAGAAAGAGAGTCGAAAACAGCAGGTCCGGGACAAGGTAGCACGTCCAATGGTAAATGGCAGGAAGGAGAAGTTTGTCTGTTCTTGTGTTTTTTGATGAGCTTCTCCCTTTCCGAGTGCAGCTGGGAGATGTGAACTACTCTGTCAGAGCGTTTATTCCCAGACCATTGCAATGTACCCACTATAAAATGTTTGGACATGTACCAATTGTATGCAGACAGGAGAAGCCGAGATGTGGGATATTTGGGAAAGATCATTATGAAAGAGATTGTTTGCAAAAGAGAATGGACAAAGAGCAAAATGTTGTGTGTCTAGCTGTCGTGTAGATCATGAAGCGAAATCCGTTGAATGCCCCAGGACGGTGATTGGGGAGAACGGACTCGTGGTAATGGCTGGAACGGAATGGTGTCAAATACATCAAACACATTTGTATTTATTAGGGATCCCCATTAGCTGCTGCCAAGGCGGCAGCTACTCTTCCCGAGGTCCAAACACATTAAGGCACTTATATTACATATAAAACAAAATATAAAACAGTACATCATATAACATTATTACACCACTACATATCTACAATACAAACTGTATAACACCACCATACAACAATATTACAATGTATGTATGTGTGTGTAGAGTGTGTGAGCTAACGCTTTTGTGCATATGCGTGTGTCTGTACCTTTGTGTGTGTCTCTTCAGTGTCCCCTCTGTTCCATAAGGTGTATTTTTACCTGTTTTTTTACATCTAATTTTACTACTTGCATCAGTTACCTGATGTGGAACAGAGTTCCATGTAGTCATGGCTCTATGTTGTACTGTGCACCTCACATAGTCTGTTCTGGACTTGGGGATTGTGAAGAGACCTCTGCATGGGTGTCAGAGCTCTGTGCTTGAGGTTTAAACAGATAGCTCGGTACATTCAGCTTGTCAACACTTCTTACAAAAACAAGTAGTGATGAAATCAATCTCTCTTCCACTTTGAGCCATGAGAGATTGACATGCATGTCATTAATGTTAGCTCCCTGTGTACTTTTAGGGGCCAGCTGTTCTGCCCTGTTCTGAGCCAATTGCAATTGTCCTTCTTTGTGGCACCTGATCACATTACTGAACAGTAGTCCCAGTGTGACAAAACTAGGGTCTGTAGAACCTGCCTTGATGATATTGTTGTTAAGAAGGCAGAGCACCGCTTTATTATGGACAGACTTCTCCCCTTCTCCCCATTACAATCCAGGGTTACTCCAAGCAGTTTAGTCACTTCAACTTGCTCAATTTCCACATTATTCATTACACGATTTAGTTGAGGTTTAGGGTTCAGTGAATGATTTGTAGTTTGTAATAGTTTACAAGCCCTGCCACATACAACAAGCGTCAGAGCAGTACAATTCAATCTTACCCCTGTATTGACGCTTTTCCTGTTTGATGGTTTGTCTGAGGGCATAGCGGGATTTCTTATAAGCGTCCAGTTTAGAGTCCCACTCCTTGAAAGCGGCAGCTCTACCCTTTAGCTCAGTGAGTATCCAGTAAAGGGGGCTTTACTATTCTTGGGAAGCAGAATAACTTTCGCTTCCCTACAGGCCTGAGGGCACACACTTTCTAGTAGGCTTAAATTGAAGATATGGCAAATAGGAGTGGCAATAGCTTCCGCTATTAACATCAGTATTTTTCCATCCAGGTTGTCAGACCCCGGTGGCTTGTCATTGTTGATAGACAACAATTCTTTTTTCACCTCTTCCACACTCCCTTTACGTAATTTCCATGTATTTGATGCCATTCCATTTGCTCCGTTCCGGCCATTATTATGAGCCGTTCACTCAGCAGCCTCCTGTGGTTCCCATCACCAGCAGTTTTTTTGTTTGTTTTTTATTTCACCTTTATTTAACCAGGTAGGCAAGTTGAGAACAAGTTCTCATTTACACCTGCGACCTGGCCAAGATAAAGCAAAGCAGTGTGACACAGACAACAACACAGAGTTACACATGGAGTAAACAATAAACAAGCCAATAACACAATAAACAAGTCAATGATACAGTAGAAAAAAGAAAGTCTATATACAGTGTGTGCAAAAGGCATGAGGAGGTAGGCAATAAATAGGCCAGAGGAGCAAATAATTACAATTTAGCAGATTAACACTGGAGTGATAAATGAGCATATGATGGTATGCATGTAGAGATACAGGTGTGCAAAAGAGCAGAAAAGTAAATAAAATAAAAACAGTAAGGGGATGAGGTAGGTAGATAGGGTGGGCAATGTACAGATGGACTATGTGCAGCTGCAGAGATCGGTTAGCTGCTCAGATAGCTGATGTTTAAAGTTGGTGAGGGAAATAAAAGTCTCCAACTTCAGCGATTTTTGCAATTCGTTCCAGTCACTGGCAGCAGAGAACTGGAATGAAAGGCGGCCAAATGAGGTGTTGGCTTTGGGGATGATCAGTGAGATATACCTGCTGGAACGTGTGCTACGGGTGAGTGTTGTTATCGTGACCAGTGAACTGAGTTAAGGTGGAGCTTTACCTAGCATAGACTTATAGATGACCTGGAGCCAGTGGGTCTGGCGACGAATATGTAGCGAGGGCCAGCCGACTAGAGCATACAGGTCGCAGTGGTGGGTGGTATAAGGTGATTTGGTAACAAAACGGATGGCACTGTGATAGACTGCATCCAGTTTGCTGAGTAGAGTATTGGAAGCTATTTTGTAGATGACATCGCCGAAGTCGAGGATTGGTAGGATAGTCAGTTTTACTAGCATAAGTTTGGTGGCGTGAGTGAAGGAGGCTTTGTTGCGAAATAGAAAGCCGATTCTAGATTTGATTTTGGATTGGAGATGTTTAATATGAGTCTGGAAGGAGAGTTTACAGTCTAACCAGACACCTAGGTATTTGTAGTGGTCCACATATTCTAGGTCGGAACCGTCCAGGGTGGTGATGCTAGTCGGGCGGGCGGGTGCGGGCAGCGAACGGTTGAAAAGCATGCATTTGGTTTTACTAGCATTTAAAAGCAGTTGGGAGGCCTCGGAAGGAGTGTTGTATGGCATTAAAGCTCGTTTGGAGGTTAGTTAGCACAGTGTCCAAGGAAGGGCCAGAAGTATACAGAATGGTGTCGTCTACGTAGAGGTGGATCAGGGAATAACCCGCAGCAAGAGCGACATCATTGATATATACAGAGAAAAGAGTCGGCCCGAGAATTGAACCCTATGGTACCCCCATAGAGACTGCCAGAGGTCCGGACAACATGCCCTCCGATTTGACACACTGAACTCTGTCTGCAAAGTAGTTGGTGAACCAGGTGAGGCAGTCGTTAGAAAAACCAAGGCTGTTGAGTCTGCCGATAAGAATACGGTGATTGACAGAGTCGGAAGCCTTGGCCAGGTCGATGAAGACGGCTGCACAGTACTGTCTTTTATCGATGGCGGTTATGATATCATTTAGTACCTTTAGCGTGGCTGAGGTGCACCCATGACCGGCTCGGAAACCGGATTGCACAGTGGAGAAGGTACGGTGGGATTCGAAATGGTCAGTGATCTGTTTATTAACTTGGCTTTCGAAGACTTTGGATAGGCAGGGCAGGTTGGAAATAGGTCTGTAACAGTTTGGGTCTAGGGTGTCACCCCCTTTGAAGAGGGGGATGACCGCGGCAGCTTTCCAATCTTTAGGGATCTCGGACAATACGAAAGAGAGGTTGAACAGACTGGTAATAGGGGTTGCAACAATGGCAGCGGAGAGTTTTAGAAAGAGAGGGTCCAGATTGTCTAACCCAGCTGATTTGTACGGGTCCAGGTTTTGCAGCTCTTTCAGAACATCTGCTATCTGGATTTGGGTGAAGGAGAAACTGGGGAGGCTTGGGCGAGTAGCTGCGGGGGGAGGGGCGGAGCTGTTGACCGGGGTTGGAGTAGCCAGGAGGAAGGCATGGCCAGCCGTTGAGAAATGCCTATTGAAATTTTCGATTATCATGGATTTATCGGTGGTGACTGTTACCTAGCCTCAGTGCAGTGGGCAGCTGGGAGGAGGTTCTCTTGTTCTCCATGGACTTTACAGTGTCCCAAAACTTTTTGGAGTTAGAGCTACAGGATGCAAATTTCTGCTTGAAAAAGCTTGCCTTTGCTTTCCTGACTGACTGCGTGTATTGGTTCCTGACTTCCCTGAACAGTTGCATATCACGGGGACTATTCGATGCTATTGCAGTCCGCCACAGGATGTTTTTGTGCTGGTCAAGGGCAGTCAGGTCTGGAGTGAACCAAGGGCTATATCTGTTCTTAGTTCTGCATTTTTGAACGGGGCATGCTTATCTAAGATGGTGAGGAAATTACTTTTAAAGAATGACCAGGCATCCTCGACTGACGGGATGAGGTCAATATCCTTCCAGGATACCCGGGCCAGGTCGATTAGAAAGGCCTGCTCACAGAAGTGTTTTAGGGAGTGTTTGACAGTGATGAGGGGTGGTCGTTTGACCGCGGACCCATAGCGGATGCAGGCAATGAGGCAGTGATCGCTGAGATCCTGATTGAAAACAGCAGAGGTGTATTTGGAGGGCAAGTTGGTCAGGATAACTTGTATGAGGGTGCCCATGTTTACGGATTTGGGGTTGTACCTGGTGGGTTTCTTGATGATTTATGTGAGATTGAGGGCATCTAGCTTAAATTGTAGGACTGCCGGGGTGTTAAGCATATCCCAGTTTAGGTCACCTAACTGAACGAACTCTGAGGCTAGATGGGGGGCGATCAATTCACAAATGGTGTCCAGGGCACAGCTGGGAGCTGAGGGGGGTCGATAGATGGCGGCAACAGTGAGAGACTTATTTCTGGAGAGATTAATTTTTAGAATTAGAAGTTCGAACTGTTTGGGTATAGACCTGGAAAGTATGACAGAACTTTGCAGGCTATCTCTGCAGTAGATTGCAACTCCTCCCCCTTTGGCAGTTCTATCTTGACGAAAAAGGTTGTAGTTGGGTATGGAAAACTCCAAATTTTTGGTGGCCTTCCTAAGGCAGGATTCAGACACGGCAAGGACATCAGCGTTGGTGGAGTGTGCTAAAGCAGTGAGTAAAACAAACTTAGGGAGGAGGCTTCTGATGTTGACATGCATGAAACCAAGGCTTTTTCGATCACAGAAGTCAACAAATGAGGGTGCCTGGGGACATGCAGGGCCTGGGTTTAACTCCACATCACCAGAGGAACAGAGGAGGAGTAGGATGAGGGTACGGCTAAAGGCTATCAAAACTGGTCGCCTAAAGCGTTGGGGACAAAGAATAAAAGGAGCAGATTTCTGGGCGTGGTAGAAAAGATTCAGGGCATAATGTGCAGACAGGGGTATGGTGGGGTGCAGGTACAGCGGAGGTAAGCCCAGGCACTGAGTGATGATAAGAGAGGTTGCATCTCTGGACATGCTGGTTATAATGGGTGAGGTCATCGCATATGTGGGAGGTGGGACAAAGGAGGTAACAGAGGTATGATGAGTGGAACTCGGGGCTCCATTGTAAACTAAAACAATGATAACTAACCTAAGCAACAGTATACAAGGCATATTGACATTTGAGAGAGACATACAGCGAGGCATAAAGTAATCACAGGTGTTGATTGGGAGAGCTAGCTAGACAACAACGGGTGAGACAACAGCTAATCAGCTAAAACAACAAGAACAGGTAAAATGGCGATGACTGGGCAGAGAGGGTCGGTTGACTACACACACAGCCTGAGTTCGCGGTTGGGGCCGACAGATAAACAAATAATAAACAGAATGGAGTACCGTGATAAATGGCCAGTTCAGCAGGCATCAGCTATGTAGCCAAGTGATCATAGGGTCCAGGGGGCAGCGGTAGATGGAACAGGAAGGCCGCGGAGTAGTCGCTACAACGCGGGTGTGCGGGCGACACGGCGCTTAAAGTTAGTAGCCCGGGGCTAGTAGAAGCGTCTGCTCCGACGTCCGACGAAGGCCAGTTGGAGGCACAGCGGATGGAGTATTTGTCGGCTGACCAGTCGTGGTGGTGCGGTGGGGCACCGTGTCGACAAAGGATCCAAGCCAGATGGCGAAAGATGTATTGTAGATGTAGTAATTTTGTTTGCTAGCCGGGGATGCGCCTGGCTCACGACTAACTGGTGCTAGCTTCAGGGCATGGGGCGTTAGCCACTATAGCCACTCGGTAGCAGCGGTGATCCGGTGCCAAGGTCCAGAGCTTACGGCAAGGATCCGGTGGAGTAGTGGGTTCTAGCCGTGTTTGGGTGGAGTTGGGCTGAACAACTGAGTAGGCCGGGAGGTGGGCCTCAGGGATAGCTTCGGTACTGGGTAACTCGGTGGGTGCTAGCTGGCTGTGAAGATCAGGAGTAATGGTCCAGGGATTACGGCAGGAATCCGGCGTTGTAGTGGAGAGACAGTCCGATACTGGTAGGCTGGCGAGTATTATCCAAGCTAAAAAAGGGCTGGTATCTGTGCAGAAGGTAAAGGCCGCTAGCAGTGGCTAACAATGACTAAATAGCTTGTAGCTAAATTAGCTAGTTAGCTTCTGATGGCTAGGTGGCTCTTGCTATAAGGTCTAAAAATAAAAAATAATAGCGGTTCTGTGTCACATTGGGTGTGGCAGGTTACTGGAAGGTATAATTGAGTTAAAATGGAAAAGAGATTGAAAATAAAAATCGAAATATATACAAAAAGGACGAAAAATACAAAAGTACACGAGAGGACGAACAAAATACGTCTGCACTGCTACGCCATCTTGGAGTCATGAGTTCTTGGAGTTCTGTCTCATGGCAGGCCCTAGAGCCTGTGTAGGGAGTTATGGAGTTTTTGAATGACTGAAGGAGAGGGATTTTTTTATTACTTTTTTTTGTGTAATACCTGTGGATTCATATTTTTTCCCCTTCTGTGTAATTGAAATTACATTTTTTGCATTTTTTCCCCACCCCCGTCCATTTGGTGGCGACAATACAAAAGTAGTTGTGGTACGTCATAAAAGTCACAGAGAAGAAGAAGAAGAGAAGCGTACGTTTGGCCATTTCCGTCATTCCAGCCTGCGGTGTCACTCAACAAAAATTGTGTACTAAGCAGTTACTCCAAACATGTCATTCACAACCGCGTAGGGTAGGTGTAAACACCCTTGCTTTGCACGTTCGAAGTATACATTAACGTACGCCTGGATAATGATAACTTTTAAACTGACAACATATGAATGTCACATGCACCGAACATAACGAGCGTGCAAGTGAAGTTATATTTAGACTCAAGCTAATGCTAGCAGTAGCAGGCTAGCATCTAGCAGACTATTATCCATAACAATGCAGGTACTGGTAGCTAGCTAAGAATATTCCATAACTTGCACATTTTCTTTGCAATAAGGTAGGTAACGAAAGCTTATTTACAACGGTTTATTTAGCTAGCTCTTTTAGCGAGCATACATTCACAGTGTAACACCAAAGTCGCTCAATGTTTTTGTTGAAGAAACAGAAGGCAGTGAAGCAACAGCAGTTGTTAGCTACCTAGCTACTTAATTACTAGTTAAGCTTAACAGCTACTACTAGCTAGGTAGCTAACACGTCTACGAAGAAGATAACTTGATATAAATGTATTTCATTTGTCCGTTTGGATTGTGCTTGTAATTTATGCCTGGAAAACTATGTAGTCTTAGTTATCTACAGTAGGTAACGTTAGCTAACGTTAAAGCAAATGTTCAAGTCTGCAAACGTTAACTAGTTAACGTAGCTAAGTCACGTCTCACAATGGCTAACTAGCTCTCCACTTGTGACATGCTATATTTCACTTACAAAGTTCCCTCACATACCGCTATCTCATGCTGTAGCTAAATCCGTATTAACAGTGTGAAAATGCGTTCTTGTTGCATGTGTCAATACTGACTACACAGGAAATCGTTGTTTGTGCATGGACCAGGTGAATAGTTGTGGCACTCATTTTAATTTCATGTGTTTTCCAGCTACTGAAAATTCATATGTCTCATTTGAAGCATAGCCTTTGATATTTAGCTAGATATTGGTGCAGGAAGCTCTGATGTTCAGCCATGGATGAAGAAGACAACCAGGATGAGCTGATCAACCGGAATGCCTCCCACAGAAAAGAAAAAAGGCCTGCAGTATGGGCAATCTCAGGTATGGAATCATATTTCTACAATTTATGAATACCCTAAGGAGTGAATCTGTTTTTTTTTCTTCAAACTCTTGTGCATTTACCCCCTTAGTTCGGTTTGTTTGGACTGGTGTGAACACTATCTGCACTCGGGAGCGCAGTAAACCACAAACAGTGGTTTGCTCAAAAAGGGTCCGATTCAATTCGTACTGTGGTGAGGTTTGCTGCAGGTGAGAACCCAGTCTGGACCAAACACAGGAAAATAACCAGAGTTGTGCACTATTATTGTTTTTTTGACTGCGAGCATTTGATGACATGCATGCTGCATCATAACTTAATATCTTTTAAACATTCTGAGTATAGCAGCACATTTATGAGCGCATCGGATACAGATTAGGGGAGACGGGGGCTGTACCGGGGATACAGGCTACTGTATAGCCCTTTCACGTCACAGTTAGAGCGGCTATTGCGCTGTTTCCTCCCGCATGTTGTTGGAAGACCAAAGTAAAAGTCATATGAAGATTTGGACACAGTGACGCTTCATGATAATCGTAGATGGATTTAACGTGAGCATTTTTGTCCAATAAACAAATTACTTGCGTGGACACGTGGTTTTGTTTGTTTGACATTTGACAATGTGGGACCAACAAAAAACTATGTAACAAATAATCAAATTCAGATTCGAACTACAGCTCAAAACTATGTTTGAAAACGCCCTTAGTGATTGGCCCTCATCACTACTGGTATTGGAAATACTTACTCATCTACTTTTATTTGTCAACTTACAGATGAAGACAGCGATGAAGGTGGGGAGGAATCTGAGGGACCTTCTGACAGTGGTGAGGAGGAGGAAGACCACCTCGATGGAGAGGAAGACGATGACGAGGAGGAGGAGGAAGAAGAGGAGGATGACAGTGATGGTGAGAGACTATGGAAATGTAGGATTCTGTACTCATGGAAAATAATCAGTAATGGTCCATGGTACGCTTTTAGTATCCAAGGTATAGATCTACCACTTGAGTTTCATATCTTCTGATCATATGACATACTTGTTCCTCAGATGGAGAAGAGGACGATGTGGTGGAGGGTGCGGTGGGGGGAGCGTCTGCTGACTTGGCAGGTCTGAGCTCAGACGAGGACATTGAGAAATGCCCCATCTGCCTAAACTCCTTCCACAGCCAGCCCGTGGCCACGCCAGAGAGCTGCGAACACTACTTCTGCCTCGACTGCATCCTTGAGTGGTCCAAGGTGGGTGGGTGACATTAGAGGGTGCAAAATGAGAGGTCAAGGAGTTCAAGCTTTTTATTCACTTAAGTGTTAGTACAGACACAAAATTATAATATTGTCGGAAGAACTAGAAGACACTCACCCGTCAGATTCATGAGCGTCACTGGAACCTTTGTCCAAAGGCGCCACACCTCAGCTTTCACTTTCAGTCCTATAAACAGAGGTTTTGTTAAGACGGACAGTAATTATATGTTAGTGTGTCCAAATGTTGTGCCTCCATTTGTGGTTTTTTCTTCCCTCAGAATGCAAACTCCTGTCCTGTGGACAGAATAGTCTTCAATAACATCTACCTGAGAAAATGTTATGGTGGGAAAGTGCAGAAAATGGTGAGTTAAAAAATCGGACTTTCTCTTGGTGAATATATTTTATTTTCCTTATTTGGTCTTGATTTAATGTTGTGCATGGTGTTTCTGAATGTATTGTTGGGGGGGGGGGGGGGGGGTGTTCTGAGACGTAGAGAAGTAGCTACTACATATGGCATGTGTATTCCTCATGAAGGGTGTTTGATTTATTTATGGTTGAAAGACCATTATGGTTGAAACATTGTATATACAAATATGGGTCATGCATGGGAGCTGCAGACAGTCACTTTCTTCTCATTGCTCTATGTGCATGATGGTTGAGTGCAGATCACAGTGCAGAAACCAGTGAAGGACGGCCAGGAGGAGGTGATAGACCTGGAGCTGGAACAGACCAGCTGCGAGGTGTGTGGAGGGAGTGACCGTGAAGACCGCCTGCTGCTCTGTGACGGCTGTGATGCTGGGTGAGACAAGTAACACACGCCACCTAGCGTTCTGGGATTGTTCCTGATTAATCATGCAATCGGGAATAAATGTATCTTTATCTGATCATTCCAATTAACCCTTTGAATTTTCCCTGGTTTTTATTTTCTGATCATATCCATGTTATCTCATTCTTAACCTGGTAGGTACTTTGAAACACTTTATGAATACGGGACTTGATCATATCCATGTTAATACTTAATTCCTACCACTCCATGTCTGTGCTCCATGGAAGGTACCACATGGAGTGCCTGACCCCCCCGCTGGATGCTGTCCCTGTGGAGGAATGGTTCTGCCCAGAGTGTCAAGCCAACAACCGCCGTTCAAGTAATCATACTCAGTACTGACTCATTACATCTTCGTCTGAGGAATACGTTGACAATACTCTTTGTATAAAGCAATATAAAAAAAGTCCTTTTACCAAGATCCCAGAGTTCATCAATGTTATTGCTCCTCAGGGGGTTCAGTGGAAGAGCAGAGCAACACGGAGAGTCTGAGCAGCGCCCGTCCCACAACCAGCCACTCCCACCTCCCTGCGGCAGGCCCCACCCGGGCCATTGCCCGCACCCAGCAGAGTGAGAGGGTCCGCGCCAGTGTCAACCACCACCGCATCACCCAGGCACGCATTGCACAGGTTTGGCATGAGGCGTGTTGCTTCCTACTGGCTTCTCTGTTCTGCCTCACTACACTCCGCTCCTCGCCACTAGCGTCAACAGCCCTTACCCTGTAGCATTGACTGAGTAGTATTGATATGAATTCTGTAATCAAAGATTATTTAGTGAGCAGCATGATAATGTACTTATGAAAAATGATGTTACCCATGTTTTCTCTCCTGGGTTGAAACATGTATGATGGGTATTTCTGTGTAGAATGGTATTACATAACAGTGTCATCATTAATCAAATGTTATTTTGTCTTGTTTGAATGCGCTACTTGCACCAAGTAACATTTGACCTGCGGGTCTAGAATAGAGAGCCAGAGAGAGGTGGTGATGCTGCAGGCTGAGTGATGCTGCAGCCTGCCTCATTAGATGGCTGTGAAGGTCATGTCAAGTAAAGCATGTCCAAATAGACAGTAGAGAGTAGTAGAGTGATGCAGTGTACCTCTGGTCTCAGATCTCCCCCAGCTTTCTGATGCCACAGACCACCTGGCTGGATGAGACTATCAACGCAGTGGTGGCTGGACTCAACACAGCTGTGTACATACGGAACCTCACACCCCGCGTTCCATCCAGTCGACGACGCAGGACAGGTGAAAAAAAAACACACACACACACACACACACTTACGCAAACCCTACCTGGGTTTTTAAAAGAGATGCCTTTGCCCACAGTAAAGCGCAGGAAAGGCCAGAGTAAGAGGTCATCGTCTGCCACGGGTGGTAAGGGCAAAGCTGCAGGCACCGGGGTGAAGAGGAGGAAACGGCGAGTGAGGAGGACCAAGTCCAGAAGGAAACTGGTGAGACTTAAAATTAAACAATTATAACATGACAAATATAGTAACTATAACTAAATGACAGAATCAGTGCTTATGTTTAATCTGACTGTGTGTTCCTAGGTGGTGAAAAAGGAAGCTACGTCACGTGGTCGTATAGCCCGTAGCCTAGGAATAGGGAAGCCCAAACGGGGCTCGTCCCTTCCCTCTGTGTACCGGCCTTCAGAAACCACTCTGGGCAGTATGAGGGCTGACATAGGAGCTGCTTCGCTCTCTGTCTATGGAGTCCCCTACGATCTGGACCCCTTCACTAGCAGGTCTGTCTCAGGCACAACTCACAAGTATAAGATATCATAGTACTTTATTCATCTAGAGAATAGGGATCTCCATCTAATGCTGACAACAATAATTTCAAACAAAACCATGAAGTGAAAAAAAAAAGAACTCATAGAAAATAACAGACAATTGTGGAATGGACCTCAACATGGTTCTGAATGTTGATTGGCTGTTGATCCCACCCCAGGGATGATGATGGTGAGGAGGTGCAAGCCTCGGCCACGTCATCACTGCTGGAGGCCAAGAGGCGTGGCTTATCTCGCTCCGCACTCCTCTCGCACCAGCCTGTGGCTCGACCAATCACTGCTGGCCTCTCTAGGTACCCCTTCTCATCTCCTCCAAAATGTTATTTTGTTATGTAGCTCACATCCTTCAATATGGTACATGTCTGACCTGTGGTTGCCATGGGGTTGTAGCTGGGGTCCGAGCCTTCCCCAGTTGGAGGAGGTGGCAGAGGTGGCCCCAGTGCCTGACCTGCTGGGCAGCATCCTATCACGACAGAGCATGCTTCTGATGGACAGCTCAGACGTAGTTATTAACAGAGATGGATCCCTCAAGGCTAACAAACCAGGTGAGCAGGCTGCTAGGGTTTCTTACTTTCTTTAGTTCAATCTCTTGTCCTTTTTTTTTTCTTTCTTAGTATTTTGCTGGTACCGTATCTATTACCTGACTATTTAAGAACTAGTGAACGTTTTATTGCTTGTTAACCATTGATTTTGAAGTCTGTTGGATTCTGTGTGTTACACAGCAACATCATGTTGAGTCAGTCAGTTATTGTGTTGTGTTTGTGTTGTAGTGGGTTTGTCGTCATCCATGCCCGGCAGCAGTAGGAGCAGCAGCTCTGGTGAATCAGTAGCCCAGCTCCACTCAGGGATGTCCCCTACCACAGCAGCCAGCTCCCTTTGTCTCCCCATTAACGGAGACCTGGTAGCAGGACCCTGCCTGTCCCCTCTCACCCCTTCATCCCCCTGCCCGGCCACTTATCCACCTCCGATCCTGAGTCACCCACACCCCCACGTCCCTGCCCCCTGTAGACCCAGCCCTAGTCCTGGACACAGCCTCTGGGAGGACACCGGTGTACTACCCCCCCATGGGACCCAGAGGGCTGCCACCTCCACTCCTACCCCAGACTCTCACTCCAGAGGTAGGGAGACGGTGCCACCACAGCCCCAGGCTAAGAAGGCCGCTGCTAAACCAGTATGGGAAGCACCAGTATCGGTGCTTCCCAGGATACCAAGGATAAAACGGGAGAGCGGTGGCCTGACGAATGGCAACGCCAGCAGAGGGGGTAGTAGTGGTAGTAGTAGTAGTAGTAGCAGTGCTAATGGTAGTGGTAGTAATAGCTTCCCTGATGCCTGTGTGAACAGCCTGGGTGGGAACAGGGGCAGGCAGCAAAGTGTGGACCAGCAGCAGGGCAGGACAGAGGGACAGAGACCGGACAGAGCAGGCCCTTCCTCAGCCTTCTCCAGCTCCTTCTCCTCTTCGTTCTCCTCTTCTGATTCTCCATCTAACCCTGCTCGCCCCTCTTCATCAGCATCATCCACAGTGTGCTTCCGGATCAACCCCAGCTCTGTCTGGCACGCCCGAAAGCTTAGCAATGCTTCTGCAATTGTTGCCGCTGGCAACTGTCTAGAACCAGCGTCTGCGGAGGAAGAGGAGGCAAAGAGGAAAAGAGAGGAGCGCAGGAACAAACAGAATCCCCTGACGTCCTCACACACACCGGTCAAAGAGGAGAAGGAAGAGGGGGATATATACGACCCCTTCCACCCAACTGGCTCAGACAGCGAAGCAGAGAGCCATGCTGGGGGGAAACCAACCATGGTGCACAAGGAAAGTGCCAGCCAGCAGGTGAAGGAAGGTGCCAGCCAGCAGGTGAAGGAAGGTGCCAGCCAGCAGGTGAAGGAAGGTGCCAGCCAGCAGGTGAAGGAAGGTGCCAGCCAGCAGGTGAAGGAAGGTGCCAGCCAGCAGGTGAAGGAAGGTGCCAGCCAGCAGGTGAAGGAAGGTGCCAGCCAGCAGGTGAAGGAAGGTGCCAGCCAGCAGGTGAAGGAAGGTGCCAGCCAGCAGGTGAAGGAAGGTGCCAGCCAGCAGGTGAAAGCCGTGTCACTGGAGAGGGATGAGGGCTCAGGAGAAGGTCTGGAGGTGAAGAGGGAGCCAGAGAACTCTGACACTGCAAAGCCTGGTCACAGCCCTCACAACACACCCAGGTCTGTGATGACTGGCATCAGCACACCTCTGTCCCAGAGCCAGGTCCATCTGAAGAGGGAGAGGAACGAGCCAGGGGGTGAGAAAGGGCAGCACAGCCAGACTGGCAACAGTAGAGAGCCCCAGAACCAGCAGACTACTCCTTCCTCATCCAGCTTAGCCTCCAGCCACCACAGAAACAGGATGGTGAAGACTGAGATAAAGTCAGAGCCCCAGGACTGCCCCCCCAGGTCCCCATCCAGGTCTAAATCACACTCCAGGCCCTCAGGCCAGGGGAGCAAAACATCCAAAGGCAGGGGGTCTTCCACGGAGCGGCGGTCTGCCTCAAACAGCCCGGAGGCAGGCAGGAGGAGGAGAGACAAGGCCCCGGACCAGGCAGGGAGGAAGAGACGTTATGAGGGGGGTAGGAGAGGAGACAAGGGGGGAGAGAGGAGTTCTAGGCGTTCGGGATCGAGGGAGAGGAGAAGGACTCGTTCCCCGTCAGACAGCTCTACCTCTGATATCTCTGAGAGGTCTCGCAGGAAGAAGAGACGGCCACGTTCTCCCTCCAAAGACAGGAGGCGCTCCAGGTACTAATGTCATTGTTTGATAATGTAAATTCTGTATGCAGTGATTTGGTGGTGTTTTAATAATATATGTATTCTCGTATATTTCCAATTATAACTATTTCTAACATTTTGATTAAGGTCATGGTCAGGCTCCAGCAGCAGAGAGCGGTCCAAGAGGAAAAAGCAGAAGAGAGGGAGCAGGGAGAGAAACGAGGGCAGAGGGAGTGAAGGAGAGAAGGGTCGCCCGTCAAAGGACAAGAAGCGTGATTGCTCGCATTCTCGCTCGCGTTCCAGGTCCAGGGAGAGGAGGAAAGACCACTTACGATCACAACCATCATCCTCCAAATCAAAGGACAGGGTTGAGGTGCGGTCGAAAGATAGGAAGAGGCCGAAGTCCAGGTCGCGGTCCAGAGAAAGGAGGAAAGAAGAGGGGTCACAGAGACCACCAAGGTCTTCCTCAACCACCACCTTCAGTAAGCTAGAAGAACAGAAAGAGAAGAAAAAGGTAAAAGTTCTCCCCCGTGTCCCTCTGAAAGAGGAGAGTGAGAGAAAAGAGCGAGAGATCAAACAGCAGATGCTTTCCTCAGGACTCAAATCTCTCTCTGTCCTCTCTGTCTCAGAGGTGAAAAAGGAGAGTGACAGCAATGACATTAAAACAGAGAGACTCGCCTCTCTCTCAACAAAACTACTCAAGGAGTCTAAGCTGCTCAAAGAGATAAAAAAAGAGAAACCTGCCTTTGATATGTTGGAAGAATCACTGGATAGTAAACCAATCAAAAAAGAAAAACCTCTGTCAATGTTCAGCACAGTCAAGGACTTACAACAGCACAAGGAGATCGAAAAAGAACACTCTTCCGCCCTCATAAAGGAGGCGTGCACCGTCTCCACATCAGACATAGCAGATCAGAAAGATCAGGCGTTACAGGAAACCGTCAAGACTGAGCCCATCTGGCCTGAGCCGCCTCAACATCTAACCTCCAACATCCAAACTGGCCAATCTAGCCCAAGCTTCTCAACACTCAGCACACACCTTGTCCCTGCTCCTCCTCAGGCTGCTGAGAGTATAGCCAGCCAGCAGGGGACCCCATCCCTGATTCCTCCAGTACCAGAGGCCCTCACAGAGACTCCTCCACTAGTCCAACCCATCTCAGTGAACCCAGAGAAGCACGAGGTAGAGGAGCCTTCAGATGATGACATGGATGTGGACATGATGCTGGACAGCCTGGACTATGTGAAGACTGAGCCAGGAGGAGAGAGTGGGGAGGCTGGGGTCAAACAGGAGAAGGAAGGAGAGGGGGAGGAGGGGAAGACTGAGGGAGAACCGGTGCCAGTCATGGCAGGTGCCAAGGCCAAACCCTCGGTGAAGAGGGTCACCTGGAACCTGCAGGAGCCAGAGGGGCCACAGCCAGAGAAGACTGGCACTAGTGAGTATTATTGTACCCTTTTAAAAAATTGAAGCATACCATAACCTAGATTGGCACAATTAGAGCCCTTACGTGTTGAATTACATCAATCAACAATTTGTAGTCGACTCTTTGACTCTGGTTCAGAAACAACCTCTAATTCACTTAACACAGAGAGGGTCATAGCTCTTGAATTAGGAACAGCTAGTTAAGATGTGTTGTTTTTCCTTCGTCTCAGAGTTGGCCCTCTACAAACTGAAGCTGAAACAGGAGGGAGCTCGCAGACCTGCCTCTTCCGCCCAGGCATCCAGTCAGGTACGGCTCATTAGGTTGACCTTGCCAACTTACCGAGATAGCTGATTTGTTCTGTGTGGTGTGAGGTCAGTGCTTAGCTTCAGGCCTCTACCGCTCTATGCTGCCTTTCTTTCCTGTTAATGTGTAGTTATGATCAATCAGTAAACTGGCAGTTCACTATGAAATGGCACCTAATCACGGCATCATACTGGCGGCCGGTCATGTCAATATCAAGTAGATGTTCTGTTGATCTTTACAGATATCTGTGATTTAGTGCTCCAAAACCTTCAGTACAAACTATTCCTGTAATCAACATGCACCTCTCCTAAAAGGCCACAAGGTGACACTGTCCGTTTTGACCCGGAGTGTAGTTGTGGTGTGTCAGCGGAAAGCTAGTGCAGATCAAATAGGGCCCAAGAGAGATCATGTGACTGAAACTTGAACTGATAGAGGAGGGTTTTATGGTGAAATGAAAGTAGAAACCTTACAAGGGAAATCAAAACTGGAGCAAAGTTACACGTCATAAAGGCTATGTGCTGATAATACCTTAACACAATAACATATTTTCTGCTAGGGCATGATGAGGCAAGAGATGTTTGAGATTTATGCCCTAGTTTATTGTTCTGGTTAGGTCATATTTCTGTTGTGAATATGAACATGACATTAAATTTAAATTAAAATGTTATTGTGCTGTAATTTAGCAACACATCAACTTATGTTGCTTAATTTATTTTTTATAATTCTCCCTCAACATAAATACACAGTTTAAGTTAATGTTAAACTTGCCCACACATCTCAAATTGGGATTTGTCCAATAATCAAAAGGCTTACATGTGAAGATTGCCTCATCTAAATCTTCCCACCTATAGGAGGCTCCCTTGGGGGCTACGTCACTCACTGACCCCAAGGTCCAGAGCACCAAGAGGGGCAGTGTGTCCATAACGCTACCTAGTCCCACCTCCAGCAGCCTAACCACCACGCTGTCTAAACCTGGGCAGGGGGAACCCAACGAAGACCTGGGAGAGGATGATGTTTCTAGGAACAATAAGGTGAGTCTGAGAGGAGGAAGGAAAATTATGGTCTTCAAATGGATCGATGCACATTTGGGTGATATCAGTAGTAGTTGTCTAGGTCCCTTACTTTTTTCAATCTTTACTAACAACATGCCACTAGCTTTGAGTAAAGCCAGTGTGTCTATGTATGCGGATGACTCAACACTATACACGTCAGCTACTACAGCGACTGAAATGACTGCAACACTGCACTGAGCTGCAGTTAATTTCAGAATGGGTGGCAAGGAATAAGTTAAATATTTCAAAAACGAAAAGCATTGTATTTGGAACAAATCATTCACTAAACCTCAACTAAATCATGTAATGAATAATGTGGAAATTGAGCAAGTTGAGGTGACTAAACTGCTTGGAATAACCCTCTATTGTAAACTGTCATGGTCAAAAAATATTGATACAACAGTAGCTAAGATGGGGAGAGGTCTGTCCATAAGACAACGCTGTTCTGCCTTAACAGCACTATCAACAAGGCAGGTTCCACAGACTAGAGGTTGACCGATTAATTGGAATGGCCGATTAATTACGTCCGATTTCTAGTTTTCATAACAATCGGCATTTTTGGACACCGATCATAGCCGATTACATTGCACTCCACGAGGAGACTGCGTGGCAGGCTGACTACCTGTTATGCGAGTGCAGCAAGGAGCCACGGTAAGTTGCTAGCTAGCATTAAACGTATCTTATAAAAAACAATCAATCTTAACATAATCACTAGTTAACTACACATGGTTGATATTACTAGTTTATCTAGCTTGTCCTGCGTTGCATATAATCGATGCGGTGCCTGTTAATTTATCATTGAATCACAGCCTACTTCGCCAAACGGGTGATTTAACAAGCACATTCATGAAAAAAGCACTGTCGTTGCACCAATGTATACCTAACCATAAACATCAACACCTTTCTTAAAATAAATACACAAGTATATATTTTTAAACCTGCATATTTAGTTAATATTGCCTGCTAACATGAATTTCTTTTAACTAGGGAAATTGTGTCACTTCTCTTGCGTTCTGTGCAAGCAGAGTCAGGGTATATGCAGCAGTTTGGGCCGCCTGGCTCTTTGCGAACTGTGTGAAGACCATTTCTCCCTAACAAAGACAGCCAACTTCGCCAAACGGGATGATTTAACAAAAGCGCATTTGCGAAAAAAGCACAATCGTTGCACGACTGTACCTAACCATAAACATCAATGCCTTTCTTAAAATCAATACACAGAAGTATATTTTTTTTAAACCTGCATATTTAGTTCAAAGAAATTCATGTTAGCAGGCAATATTAAACTAGGGAAATTGTGTCACTTCTCTTGCGTTCATTGCACGCAGAGTCAGGGTATATGCAACAGTTTGGGTCGCCTGGCTCGTTGCGAACTAATTTGCCTGAATTTGACGTAATTATGACATAACATTGAAGGTTGCAATGTAACAGCAATATTTAGACTTATCTAACGGGTGACATCCATAAAATACGGAACGGTTCCGTATTTCACTGAAAGAATAAACGTTTTGTTTTCGAAATGATAGTTTCAGGATTCGACCATATTAATGACCTAAGGCTCGTATTTCTGTGTGTTATTATAATTAAGTCTATGATTTGATAGAGCAGTCTTACTGAGCGGTGGTAGGCAGCAGCAGGCTCGTAAGCATTCATTCAAACAGCACTTTACTGCGTTTGCCAGCAGCTCTTCGCAATGCTTCGAGCATTGCGCTGTTTATGACTTCAAGCCTATCAACTCCCGAGATTAGGCTGGCAATACAAAAGTACCTATTAGAACATCCAATAGTCAAAGGTATAGAGAGAAATAGTCCCATAATAACTACAACCTAAAACTTCTTACCTGGGAATATTGAAGACTCATGTTAAAAGGAACCACCAGCTTTCATATGGTCTCATGTTCTGAGCAAGGAACTTAAACATTAGCTTTTTTACATGGCACATATTGCACTTTTACTTTCTTCTCCAACACTTTGTTTTTGCATTATTTAAAACAAATTGAACATGTTTCATTATTTATTTGAGACTAAATTGATTTTATTGATGTATTATTAAGTTAAAATAAGTGTTCATTGTTCATTCAGTATTGTTGTAATTGTCATTATTACAAATATATAAAAATCGTCCGATTAATTGGTATCGTTTTTTTTGGTCCTCCAATAATCGCTATCGGTGTTGAAAAATCATAATCGGTCGACCTCTACTACAGACCCTAGTTTTGTAGCACCTAGACTACTGTGCAGTTGTGTGGTCAAGTGCCACAAAGAGGGACTTGCAATTGGATCACAACTGGGCAGCATGGCTGGCCTTAGATGTACACAGAGAGCTAACATTAATAATATGCATGTCAATCTCTCCTGGCTCAAAGTGTAGGAGAGATTAACTTCATCACTACTTGTATTTGTGAGAGGTATTGACATGTTGAATGCACCGAGCTGTCTGTTTTGAACTACTGGCACACAGTTCAGACACCCATGCATACCCCACAAGACATATGCCACCAGAGGTCTCATCATAGTCCACAACAGATTATGGCAATCTCACATTACTACATACAGTGTCTTGTGAAAGTATTTACAACCTGAAATTAAAATTGATTTTTGGGGGGTTTGTATCGTTTGATTTACACAACATGCCTACCACTTTGAAGATGCAAAATATGTTTTACTTTGAAACAAACAAGAAATAAGACAAAAAAACTAAACTTGAGCGTGCATAACTATTCACCCCCCCAAAGTCAATACTTTGTAGAGCCACTTTTTGGGTGGGTTCCGCTGGTGTACAGCAATCTTTAAGTCATACCACAGATTCTCAATTGGATTGAAGTCTGGGCTTTGACTAAGCCATTCCAATATGTTTCCCCTTAAACCACTCGAGTGTTGCTTTAGCAGTATGCTTAGGGTCATTGTCCTGCTGGAAGGTGAACCTTGTGGTGGATGAATCAGAATTAGTTGGGTAACATAGATAATTAAGATGTTTTATTTGTATAGTATGCTTATGTGAGATACTTGTCATTAGAATGTATCCCTTTGGACTTTGGTGCTATGCAGAATATTAGAAAGGGAAGAGGACAGAATGGAACATTGTCTACATATGTGTGTGTGTTTTACTGAGGATGGGCCTCTATGACATAGCACTGACAGAGGAGATTTACGATGTCTTTTGATAATAACGCCTAAAGAGCATTCCAGAGAACATGAGTTAATATTTCTGTTCTATACCGTACCAGGGAGAGACGGTTCCAGTTTGGAGTAGGAGGACCAGACACTGGTCTATACAATGAACACTGTTGATACAGCAGTTGCAGTCTGCTATGTTCTATAGTTATCTTTCATACAAAACTTAACCTTGTGACCCATTCTATGCATCTGTGGTTCGTCATGTACGTTGAGAGGGGTGTATCTTGGCTATAAAAGATCTTTGTACTTTTGTGTTGTCACTTTTCAATGGTTCATTAGAGATAGAGCATCATTGAAAGTCAAGTGCTTTTGCAAAAGCATCTTAATTATTAAAGATGTAGTTTTAAGTATAACTCTGACTGGTGTGTGAAGTTTAACTCTCTTCATTTGGTAATGCAGAAATTAGCCACCACAACCTCCGTGAAAAAGGTTTCTCTCAAGAATTACCCTGTATTTAGCGCCATCCATCATTCCTTCAATTCTGACCAGTTTCTCAGTCCCTGCCGATGAAAAACATCCCCACAGCATGATGCTGCCACCACCATGCTTCACTGTGGGGATTGTGTTCTCTGGGTGATGAGAGGTGTTGGGTTTGCGCTAGACATATAGTTTTCCTTGATGGCCAATAAGCTAAGTTTTAGTCTAATTTGATCAGAATACCTTCTTCCATATGTTTGGGGTGTCTCCCACATGCCTTTTGGCAAACATCCAGCGTGTTTGCTTATTTCTTTCTTTAAGCAATGGCTTTTTTTTCTGGCCACTCTTCCGTAAAGCCCAGCTCTGTGGAGTGTACGGCTTAAGTGGTCCTATGGACAGATGCTCCACAGCGGAGATTGGAGTTTTGCAGCTCCTTCAGGGTTATCTTTGGTCTCTTTGTTGCCTCTCTGATTAATGCCCTCCTTGCCTTGTCCATGAGTTTTGGTGGGCTGCCCTCTCTTGGCAGGTTTGTTGTGGTGCCATAGTCTTTCCATGTTTTAATCATGGATTTAATGGTGCTCTATGGGATGTTCAAAGTTTCAGATATTTTTTTTATAACCCAACCTTGATCTGTACTTCTCCACAACTTTGTCCCTGACCTGTTTGGAGATCTCCTTGGTCTTCATTGCTTGGTGGTGCCCCTTGCTTTGTGGTGTTGCAGACTCTGGGGCCTTTCAGAACAGGCGTATATATACTGAGATCATGTGACACTTAGATTGCACACAGGTGGACTTCAACTAATTTATTTAACTAATTATGTGACTTCTGAAGGTAATTGGTTGCACCAGATCTTATTTAGGGGCTTCATAGCAAAGGGGGTGAATACATACTGTATGCACAAACCACTTTTACTTTTTTTTGTAATTTGGACTATTTTGTGCATATCCATTACATGAAATCCAAATAAAAATCTATTTAAATTACAGGCTGTAATGCAACAAAATAGGAAAAACTCCAAGGGGGGTTAATACTTTTGCAAGGCACTGTAGAGCCATGACTAAACTCTATTCCACATCAAGTAACTCATGCAAGCAGTACAATTTTATTTAAAAAACAGATAAAAATACACTATGGGGCTGTGAATCAACACAAACATAGGCACAGACACATGCATGCAAACACACAATAACATACGCAAAATACACACACACGTTCACATGGATTTTGTAGTTATGTGGTAGTAGAATAGGGGCCTGAGGGAACACATTTGATGTGTTGTGAGAATGTATTGTAAGAATATAAATGCCTTAATTTTGCTGGACCCCAGGAAGAGTAGCTGCTGCATTGGCAACAGCTAATGAGGATCCATAATAAATACAAATACTTGTTGCAAGTGAATTACCAGTCCCCTTCAGAGCCAAATTTGTAAATACATGGCTCTGGGCCCCTTGTATAGTTGTGTGTGTGTGTGTTGACCAATCCCTGGTTTCTGTCCACAGTACATAAAGAAGCTCCACATGCAGGAGAGAGCCATAGAGGAGGTGAAGCTGGCTATCAAGCCGTTCTACCAGAAGAGAGACATCACTAAGGATGAATACAAGGATATCGTACGCAAGGCTGTCCAGAAGGTACACCTGATCATTGGCTAAAAATAAGTCATGTGGTTTGCAATGATACATTTAAATTTGTTTTTATGGAAATTGGAGAACATGCACATAATAATGTAACCAAAGATGTTAATCATGGGAGAGAATCTTTGGATCAAGTGTCTTTCATTGGTTGATGTGAGGCAGGGGTGGGCAACTGGCGGCCATGCAGCCCCCTTTTTGAAGGCCTCTCGGACCAATTGGTTGTGCATCAGCAGTTTTTCTCTTATGTCAGTCACTGATGGTTAGTCAATTAGCTCATGTTAGCTAACATTTTTTAGATTACAAAGTTAGTTTAGTGGCCAGCTATCTAAACTTGTTATCATGATCAAATTACCAGCCGAGGGGCCTCCAGCCTTGTGATTTTGTTAGTCAGTCTCACATAGTTATCATATTCAAAACTGCAAACATTTCTCTCCACCCTGTGGCAAAATGTGTTGAATTGCAGGAAATTAACTCTAAAACGTATCAAATGTTTCTCTGCTGTTAAGATGGGGGCCAATAAAATGTCAAATATTTTGCTCACAATGGGGGGGGGGGGGGGGCTATGGATGTGGGTACTGATGTGGGTAAGCAGACACGCGAGCAACTGCAGCCCTTCATGAGTTCAGATTGTGGCCCCCAACCCCATAAACGTTGCCCATCCCTGATATAAGGGCTTGCCCTAACATGTGCAATATGAGAGTTTAGATTTGCAAGAGTCGACTGAGTCTTGCACTAATTCTTGCAGAATGACAGCCATTGTGTTTCATTGTGGATTTAAATAAAGTAATTTGACTGTGCTTGTACATTGCTTCACTAACATGCATGTGATTTTGTTTTCCATTGCATTTCCAGGTCTGCCATAGTAAGAGCGGGGCGATCAACCCAGTAAAAGTGGCCAACCTGGTCAAAGCCTACGTGGACAAATACAAACATGCCAGGAAACATAGGAAAGTAGAGGATGGAGGGAAGACACAGGAGGCAGAAACAGATAGAACAAATGACCCAGAGACTCCATGAGGACCCCGCATTCATCCACACGCCCTGGAGACTCAGCCATTTTCACACTAATTTGATCATTTCTGTTATCAAATTGTCACAGGTTGTTAGAGGACTCAAGGACTTTGAGAAATACTGCCTCCAGATTGGCTATTTTCTTCATTGTTTTTGGGGATTATAAAGTTGTTACGTTCTGTTCATAGTAATTCACCATCTCACAAAATAATGGAAGAGCCTTTTCGTTGAAAGATGTGGAAATAACTTAGTGGACCCAATGTGATCTTGCACTTCGATTACCACCGACTGACAAGCATCTGTTTTTGAATTGGATTTGTTTCACGCTTCACACAAGGCCAGACCATGTCCATACACTTTGTTTTCATGGTCTAGCATGGTCCTACTCTTGGAGAGGTTACCACAGAGATTCTGTCTTAAACAGACAGCTCTGTCAGATAGCTTTTCCATCAAGAGAGGTTGAGGAATAATGTGAATGAGCTATTTCTACAGGCAAAATGTCTGAGAAGAAGCAGTGCTGACTTTTTTTTTTAAATGGTGTCTTTTGTATGGGAGAGGGGTGTTTATCTGTGGCATGAGTCCTAATTTTGTGGTGTCAAAGTCTAATGCTGTCATTGAAATATTAGAAGAAGAAAATAATGCCCCAGCGCAGAAAAATACATGTATGCAATTTTGTAGAGTAGGAAAGTTATTTCTGATTTTAGATTTGGTGTAAATATAGATTTTGGATTCGCTATGTACGCCCTTCCAGTTCAATTAGCTGCCTACTGGGTATTCACAAATGTATACTGTGAATGCTTCTGGAGGAAGTTTGTTGTTTTTGTGAATGTCTCTGTGCTATGGGATGTGGGTCCGATGGAGTGCTGGTTGGCCAAACGGTACAGTTAGGCTCTTAAGTTGACCAGTTTCTCACAGCAGGAAAATAGACTTGTAGCAACAGGAAATTTGAATTATTGTGTGGATTATAACTAAATACCATTTTTATAGGGGTTGATACATTTTTAGTTGGGGCAAATCAAGCCTGAAATTTTAAAGTGGAAATATCAAACTTTAGAAGCCTTTTTAAACCACGAATACTCTGCATGTTTGCATTTCCTGCTGTGCCTTGAAATGTCCTGCAACAACAGGGTGATCAAGTTAAGATCCTACATCTGTATGTGGCTACACATAGTGGCTGTCCTCCTGAGTGGTGTTTTCAGATTGAGTCAACGCTCCTCTGGTGTCTCTTGGCAGAATATTCGAGATAAGGGCACACAACTCAGACTTCCCAAAAAACATGGTTGTTGATAAAGTTTCTGTTATGTGTGCATTTTCTCAAGTTCAGACTAGGCCCAAAGTGTCTACTGGTTTTAATTCTACTTTTACTTCAGCTATTGACTAAGACATAGGAAACTAGGTGAGACTTTAATTAATCAATTGAAAAGTAATTTGCCAAGGAGGAATGAAAACCTGCAGCCCTGGGGGACAGGAGTTGAATAAGTTTTGAAGCTGAGTGAATTCTGCGCCTTCACCATTCTTTTCTGTTATTTTACAGTTATTTCTGAGTCAATTGGCTAGTCCTGGTGTATATTGGTATCATAAGCTATATCATAAGACAAAGCAGACAATGCCTGTCTTGCAGCTTAATGTTGTTTGTAGTTATTCACACTTCATTATGAACTCAACTAGTTGTTCACATTTCCTTTGAAAGATTGTCTGATTCAAAAAGAAAATGTTCCAATTTGAATAACATTTGCAAAAACAAACTGATTTTGTTTCGTTACTTACAAATATCACTATTCTTGTCGTGGGGAGTGTGTGCATGGTTAAATAGCTAACAGTCCGTAGTCAGGGCCAGGATGTTTTTGATGACTACATGATCTGACTATAAAAAAATGAACAAAGGCCCAAAGTTTTTCTTAGTCAGGTGGCGTGGGTGGGAGAAACTGGCCTTAGTCATACTGTATGCAATTCATGTCATCCTTAACACTGTTTCTCATTGGAGGAGGTGGTTGGCTTCCTTCCTGCTAATGAATACTGCTGTCCACTGTGCCTGAACAGTTGGCCTTCTCAATTTATTTTCAGATTCCTCTTAATCTCTTCTAAAATGTTCTATGTAGAAAAGTGCTTGACACGGTCACCCTATCTTTGCCTTTTTTTGTAATTGACGTGTCCATACTGTGTGTGTTCAGTAGAACGGGTGTGTGTGGACCTGCCTTTGGCTAAGCTTGTCTTGTCCTGCACCTTGGTACTTTACGATAAAAAATTCAAATCAATCCCTGAATATTATCCTCTTGGCACTTATGTAAACCTGAAAGGATTGGATAGGTATATCAGAGGGCAAGATGGAGCTATTACCGAATTGTGTATACTGTACCTATCTGATCCTTTCAGATGTACTTGAAGTGTCCAGGGGTTGATTGGATTTGAGCATGTACTGTACCTTTTTTCTTCCCTCATTTACTTGACACTTAGGACAAGTGCTTCAAAAAGGGAACAGAAAATTATAACTAAGTGAAATAAAAGTAAGATTTGTCCCAATTTACATTTTGCTCTGATTTTCATGTTTTACTAACATGCTAAATTTAAGGGCTAACTTTTGTGACCGTATGGGCAACATTTTGGAAAGGAACCCACAATCAAAATACCATAATATTTTACATGAGGATATTACACATTTTTACAATTTCCTCTCAAACTGTGATGAGATAAGGGTATTTTACCAGGATTGGGGTTATAGTCATTCCAGTTCAATTCCTGTCAACTTTTAAAGCAGCCATGACATTTCTCCATAGGTATGCATTTCAATGCCTGAATTGGCTGGAATGAAGGTGGAAACCCCAACCCTGCCTGATTTCCACTATTCTGCTGTAGGTTTGTCTGAGCAATGGTTTGTTGCTCTAAACTAACTGAGCCAGTGGAGAGGGTTTTCTTTCCGTCCCTGGCAGGTCTGTATTATCCTTACTGCTGCCTTGACTATAGCTCACTGGGCCTGGGACAGACTACTGGAGGTTTCACTGGGCTTGGGCCAGACTACTGGAGGTCCCACTGTGCCTGGGCCAGGCTACTCGAGGCCTCACTGGGCCAGACTACTGGACGGGTCACTGGGCCTGGGCCAGACTACTGGAGGTCACACTGGGCCTGGGCCAGACTACTGGAGGTCCCACTGGGCCTGGGCCAGACTATTGGATGTGTCACTGGGCCTGGGCCAGACTACTGGACGTCTCACTGGGCCTGGGCCAGACTACTGGACGTCTCACTGGGCCTGGGGCAGACTACTGGACGTCCCACTGGGCCTGGGCCAGACTACTGGAGGTCCCACTCAAATGTTTGTACATATTGTTCTGGGACAATGTAATTAATAATAAAAAATACAATTATCTCTAAAGTTATTTCTTATTTTATTTCTCAAAAGAAGTCCTATTATAAAATATATATATATTTTAAGATAAGTGGCCCTCTGTAGCTCAATTGGTAAAACATGGTGCTTGCAATGCCAGGATAGTGAGTTAGATTCCCAGGACCCCCCCAAACGTAAAAACATGTACAGTCGTGGCCAAAAGTTTTGAGAATGACACAAATATGAATTTGCACAAAGTCTGCTGCCTCAGCTTGTATGATTACAATTTGCATATACTCCAGAATGTTATGAAGAGTGATCAGATGAATTGCAATTAATTGCAAAGACCCTCTTTGCCATGCAAATTAACTGAATCCCCAAAAAACATTTCCACTGCATTTCAGCCCTGCCACAAAAGGACCAGCTGACATGTCAGTGATTCTCTCGTTAACACAGGTGTGATTGTTGACGAGGACAAGGCTGGAGATCACTCTGTCATGCTGACTGAGTTTTAATAACAGACTGGAAGCTTCAAAAGGAGGGTGGTGCTTGGAATCATTGTTCTTCCTCTGTCAAACATGGTTACCTACAAGG
Source organism: Salmo salar (assembly GCF_965601325.2). Lineage (NCBI taxonomy): Eukaryota > Metazoa > Chordata > Actinopteri > Salmoniformes > Salmonidae > Salmo > Salmo salar. Next base: position 99,201,279 of record NC_138300.1, read on the forward strand.
AAATGTGCCGTCATCATTGCTTTGCACAAAAAGGGCTTCACAGGCAAGGATATTGCTGCCAGTAAGATTGCACCTAAATAAACCATTTATCTGATCATCAAGAACTTCAAAGACAGCAGTTCAATTGTTGTGAAGAAGGCTTCAGGGCGCCCAAGAAAGTCCAGCAAGTGCCAGGACCGTCTCCTAAAGTTGATTGAGCTGCAAGATCGGGGCACCACCAGTAGAGCTTGCTCAGGAACGGCAGCAGGCAGGTTCACATCTGCACGCACAGTGAGGCGAAGACTTTTGGAGGATGGCCTGGTGTCAAGAAGGGAAGCAAAGAAGCCACTTCTCTCCAGGAAAAACATCAGGGACAGACTAATATTCTGCAAAAGGTACAGGGATTGGACTACTGAGGACTGTGGTAAAGTCATTCTCTCTGATGAATCCCCTTTCCGATTGTTTGGGGCATCTGGAAAAAAGCTTGTCCAGAGAAGACAAGGTGAGTGCTACCATCAGTCCTGTGTCATGCCAACAGTAAAGCATCCTGAGACCATTCATGTGTGGGGTTGCTTCTCAGCCAAGGGAGTGGGCTCACTCACAATTTTGCCTAAGAACACAGCCATGAATAAAGAATGGTACCAACACATCCTCTGAGAGCAACTTCTCCCAACCATCCAGGAACAGTTTGGTGATGAACAATGCCTTTTCCAGCATGATGGAGCACCTTGCCATAAGGCAAAAGTGATAACTAAGTGGCTCGGGGAACAAAACATTGATATTTTGGGTCCATGGCCAGGAAACTCCCCAGACCTTAATCCCATTGAGAACTTGTGGTCAATCCTCAAGGGGCGGGTGGACAAACACAAACCCACAAATTCTGACAAACTCCAAGCATTGATTATGCAAGAATGGGCTGCCATCAGTCAGGATGTGGCCCAGAAGTTAACTGACAGCATGCCAGGGCGGATTGCAGAGGTCTTCAAAAAGAAGGGTCAAATATTGCAAATATTGATTCTTTGCATCAACTTCATGTAATTGTCAATAGAAGCCTTTGACACTTATGAAATGCTTGTAATTATACTTCAGTATTTCATAGTAACATCTGACAAAAATATCTAAAGACACTGAAGCAGCAAACTTTGTGGAAATTCATATTTGTGTCATTCTCAAAACTTTTGGCCACGACTGTATACACGCATGACTAAGTTGATTAGGTTAAAGTGTCTGCTAAATGGCATATACTTTATTATAATTTCCCGGGTATTATTTTGGTGCCTCAAAGTTTTTATCTAAAGTAATTACAGAATATCTTTAAATGCTCGCTTCACAGTGTTACATCAAACTCAACCCTACCAATCAAGCATCTTTGTCCAAACAGCCTTCACTTACCCTAGAATGTGTTATCTATGTTAAACATTATCACTTTTACCTAGCTGCGGTGCTATGACAAGACAGCATTACTTTAAAAAAAGTGCAGTAGACTAAAACAGGCCAGTGACTGACTAGTGACTAGTACTAGCAGTGGAAATCTCTGCCTGCAAAGTGATGGCATTCCTAGATGAAACCAGTGTTCAATACAGTTGGTCCATTTTCAGTATATTCTCTAGCTAAGGAAATCAGTCAATTGAAATAAATTCATTAGGCCCTGTATGGATTTCACATGACTGGGCAGGGGTGTAGCTACTGGGGAGCAAGGCCCAGCCAATCAGAATGAGTTTTTCCCCACAAAAGCACTTTATTACAGACAGAAATACTCCTCAGCACCCCGCCTCTCCCTTCAGACGATCCCGCAGGTGAAGAAGCCAGATGTGGAGGTCCTGGGCTGGTGTGGTTACACATGGTCTGCGGTTGTGAGGCAGGTTGGACGCACTGCCAAATTGTCTTAAACAACATTGGAGGCAGCTTATGGTATAGAAATTAACATTACATTCTCTGGCAACAGCTCTGGTGGACATTCCTGCAGTCAGCATGCCAATTGCACGCTCCCTCAAAACCTGAGACATCTGTGGCTTTGTGTTGTGTGACAAAACTGCACATTTTAAAGTGGCCTTTTATTGTCCCCATCACAAGGTTCACCTGTGTAATGATCATACTGTTTAATCAGATTCTTGATATGCCACACCTGTCAGGTGGATCGATTATATTGGCAAAGGAGAAATGCTCACTAACAGGGATGTAACGAAATTTGTGCACAAAAGTTAAGAGAAATACATTTTTGGTGCGTATGGAACATTTCTGCGATTTTTTTATTTCAGCTCATGAAACATGGGACCAACACTATACATTCATATTTTTGTTCAGTGTATAATATACAATGGGGGTTGGCAACTAGGTTTGGCCTCCAGCCAATTTGTTTCTGAGCTTGTAGCTAGTTGGCGAGCCAGAACATAATTAGCCTATTAGCAAGTAGCCTACTAGCTGCCCAATTCATAGCCCTACACTACACATTTAACACATGCGGTTAGTGGGCTAATCAATTCATTGACAATAACATAATAATGTTGATCTAATTACAGTGGTAAAATCACCAATGTCTGTATTAATAGGCCTACCTACTCTATTAAAATAGATTCATCTTACCAGATTTCTCCAATGCCAAACCAGTGTGTCTTGTTTGTAACAAAACTGTCGCTTTTTGCAAATAAATCAATCTGAGATGTCATTGAATCTATTATGAAGCAGCTTGGTCTCAGAGCATTTCGTATTATTCTGTATGTAAATCCGAGATGCTCCATTTAGTATGATATGTTACGTTTCGTAGGGTATGTATTCATTTGTGGATGTCCATCACCCATTTCGTATGACATGTTACGAATTACAATTCATATTATATGTTACGAATTAGCAAAAGGTACAATATGTTACGAATTTTCAAAACGTACAATGTTACGAATTTGAAAAACGTATGATAAGTTACGGATTCTAGCTTGGTGTCTAACGTTAGCCAGCTAGCTAACGTTAGCTAGGCTAGAGATTAGGGTTAGGGGTTAGGGTTAAGGTTAATCCACCACAACCAGTCACCCTACTTTATTTTTTGCCTTAATGTATTACATGAATGGTGACCACAGCCCTTTCGAAAATACATTTAAATCATGTTTTAATGCGATTCTTTCCACTCTTCCACACTTCATGTATTCAATATATTCAATTTCAAATGTAGCTCCTAGTGCGGCTTTACTTCCGGCTATTATGACACATCTGGCAGTTCCTTATCTGTATGTACCTAAACACTAGTTAGGGGGCATGATGACGTACAGTACTAAAGTAAGCAATAAACAGTAAACATCCCATAAATAACTGTTGTAGAGATTGCATTGAGACAGAAGCATTTGTCATGTCATGTAAAACAACGTTGGGGTTCCCGAGTGGCGCAGCGGTTTAAGGCACTTTATCTCAGTGCTAGAGGCATTACTACAGATCCTGGTTTGATTCCATGCTGTATCACAACCGGCCATGATTTGGAAGCATAGGGTGGCCTACAATTGACCCAGCGCCGTCCGGGTTAGGGTTTGGCAGGGGTAGGCCATCATTGTAAATAAGAATTTGTTCTTAACTGACTTGCCGAGTTAAATAAAGGTAAAATGAAACAAGGGATGAACCAGGTTTACCTAATAAAGAGTTTATTGGTCCTATTTTGCATACTATACAATGTGCTGTTCAATGACAATAAAATAGTTGTTTGCTGAGTTTCAATACAATAAAATACATTTTTCAAGAAAAAATAATAAGAGAAAACAGACTGAAGGATTGAGCGACCAAGACAGGTTTAAAGTGTGGCCCACAGGGACAGAAGCTGGGAATTCTTCAGTAGAAGAGAACAGACCACTAAATGAGACACTCAATACTGACAGGCTGATTTGATGTTCACTTATTAAATACCTATCCCACAAACAGTTGTAAAACAATGTCATATTCTCTGTTAACCTAACAAGAGAAGAATGGCCTCGCCTAGTGCATTACACACTGATAGCAATATGATACATAGATTCATCATCAGAATAATGTAACACTATCAACATTTGTCTGACTTTTAAAGAGGGTTAAGCCAAGGCCTTATACCTTTTAAAGGGTTAATAAATTATGTTATGATAAACTGTAAGGTCTCCTCTTCAGGAGACCTCTGTGTGTGTGTTAAAACCTGTTTTGAGTGTTGTGACCTTCAGACATTATCAGAAGGCATCTACATTCAGACTCCTCCTGTCTGGATCCCACCGTGGTTATCTGGTTTTCTGAAAACACAAAGCTGCCACAGACCTGATGAAACCAGCCACCTGTCAGAAGATGCTTACTCGTTCACCTTGTCATGACCCTATACTTGTGATGAAAGGTCAAGTTTCGGTCAAATCCACTTCTGAGTTTTTACTTGCTGATAAGATGGTTCCTGCTGTCAGGGGGAGGTTAGATTTATTAAAATGTTGTTGCTAGGGAAAGTTACGTAAGGGGGATTGGGGAGGCTATATGAGTTACAGCATGTCTTAGACATTTTGCAGAACTTGGGGAGAAACTATCATATACTGTTATACTGTACTCTGTACCAACTTCTGCCTACAAATTGTATTACTAAAGGAGTATTTTTTTAATACTTAAACAAAGAGTCTGTTTCCGTTCCATTACTAATGTATGTTTGATAATTATATAGACCTGATCATTTGTTGAAGAAATTGACCAACACTTTCAAATATCTACACATTTGAATTGTACATATAATTACAGATCAGATAATTTACAAATAATTGCGTCATATATACTTTTTGTAAAAATGTTTTTCCTGAGGGAATATTAAATTAGTGATATAGCTAATCAGTAGAGTAATGGACCAGTTAAATAAACAAGACCTAGCTGAGGTCTATTAGATACCAGTCTTGGTCTAGAAGTAGAGTAAAGTAACACAACCAGGGTTAGGGACACAACCATAGGACCAATTTGGGATAGGCCCAAAGTGCGTGATTGGGACAGACCCAGAGGTCTATTTAGTACTAGTCCTAGATAGGCTGGGTGGGTTGGTGGGTGGAGATGTGGTACGATTGGTGGTCTAGAAGTATTGCCCCATGGTGTGCTCTGGGCCGTCGGGCCAGGTGGCACTGATAAGCTCCATCAGGCTGTTGTGGTGGGAGATCTGCAGGCTGATGTTGTCGTTCTGGAGGGAAGACGCCCCCTCCCCCTGGGCCACCTCGTGGAAGTGACGACAGATCAAGGGAACCACCTGGGAAGCGAAGGGGAAACGGAGAGAAGGTGGGACGAGAGGAAAGTAGAGGAGAGTGGAGGGGTAGGGAGAGGAAAATATTTAGAGAGAAGAGATTTATAAAAAAAAAGACATATGCAGTAATTGCATTAGATTACACACAATAAATATTAGTTCATAACCAATTTGTTCTATGTTACTCTAAGCTGGCTGTTGCCTTGATGGTTAAAGCTCAAGAGAGAGAGATTTTTACCTTGACAATGATGAGTTTCTTCTCCAGGGGTTTTCCGTCTGGGAACTTCTCTCCAAAGCACATGTGGATGGTATAGTCAGGAGAGCCTCCTCTGTTCTCCTTAAATGCTATCAGATCTAAATGGGTTCATAGATGTCAAAACACTGACATTAGACAAATGGACAGAGGATAGCATTATACTGATTTGTGTCTGTCTCTGAGAGATATGTGTGTGTGTGTGTGTGTGTGTGTGTGTGTGTGTGTGAGCTGATTCTTCATAGCGGTCTTCATTGTCTTTGTGTAATCCGGTGAGCCAAACTTACCAGTCATGTACTTGTCGAAGCTCAACAGTTGTACCATTTCATTTTGGGGCATCTTCCTGGGTTCAGGGTGTGCCTCTCTGGGGTCACTAGTACTGGAGAACACATGGCATTTGTCCTGCCGGTAACCATAGATACCCGTGTTTCGTACCTCCAGGAGAAGACCCCTTTGGACGCTCCCTAGGATGCGGTTGGTGTATTCAATCTGGTGGAAATGAAGGCAGAGGAAGAAAGAGGTACAGAGAAGTTAGTCTGGGATTTAAAAAATAGTTTTTGCTTGTCATGTTGCTAAGACTTGTTGTTAGTGTTTCTTAATGCTATGTGCATTGCTAGTGAATGACCAGTCAGTTTCACTTGTATACAACAAAGACACACATTGGAATACCACAGGTATGTACACAGAACGCCAGATAGTAGTGCAGGTGAATAGTAGCAGCACCCCTACCTGTTTGTGGTCTAGCAGGCCGTCAGTGCTAGGGAAGCAGAGGGTCTGGGCGTTGGGCTCAGGGATATCACACTGGTAGTGGAGCTGAACCAGGGGGCCTGACACCTGGGTCTTCAGCATCTCTCTCCTCCTGTAGGAGATGGTGATCTCCAGGTCACAGAGAGACGGCTGGGCAGCAGGCAGGTTGAGCAGGGCATCCTGGTTAACTGTAGGGAGATGGGAGAGTTCATCAAATAGGTCACATTTTACTACATGACTGAAATTCACTTTATTTTACGCTACAGAAATGACTAGAACTACATGGTAAAACGGTATTTACACAATAACAACAACAACTTCTACGTATGTATTTTTCCTTTTTTATTGACTTGTGGATGTATGGACCTTGCATACCGTGGTCGTATGGCTGCTGTATTGGTACTGGGACTGGTGGTGGTGAGTGGTTCTGGGAGACTGGCTGGGGCTCTGTTAGAGGCTGGAAGGGGTAGCAGTCTTCTGGTACCACTGGGTGGTGTGTGTGTATATAGTTCTCTGCCCACTCCTCTGTGGAGAAGAAAAAAAGGGAGATTTGAGAAAACTGGTCTCTTATCTCATAAGAAAGCTTTCTCAAGAAAAAAATATACTTTTTGTGTGTGAGTAATAAACAACCCATTGTAAGGGGTTGACTTTCTACAGGTGGGAGGTGTGCTGTACCAGTATGTTGGTTCAGGTCTAAGGTGTTCACAAGCTTGAGTAGATTATCATGCTGTTTGGAGAAAAAAATACATTCACAGATTTGAAATGGTTTGATAATGAATTTGTCCTCAAAAAATACTAAACAAGTGAGAATAGAACAGAATAAATAGAATAGTGCTTTCTAGGAGGGCAGAATTGGACAACCAGCTCCTAGTTCAATATAGATGTAATATTGCTGTACCTCCATGCCTGGGGGGGTGTAGCCTGTAGAGGTGAGAGAGCTGTGGATGTCAATGTCATAGTCCTCCACAGCAATTTCCTCTATGTGTGGGCTCCCATAGTTAGCTGTAACAAGAAGACATAATCAAATTAAAGTTGGGGCAAGAGGAGACTTGCGTTGGCTAACTGAGCTTGGCTTAGGCTTTAGCACAGTGGGCTAACACAGTCTTGTGACACTTTAGATACATTACAAAAGCCGTATCGATCATACACTCATTGTTGATAATCAGGTAGACTTTATGGGGGTCGTCTGAGTCCTTGGAGTGGTCTTCCACCATCATGAAACGCTTGGTCAGGTTGTTCAGTACACAGCGGAAGTTAGTCTTCCACTTTGCCTTGTCATTGGGATGCGTGTTGATTTTACCACTGACCACTGCCCATGCCTGTAACCACCAAAGAATTTGGAAGTTTAATTTCTGAAATATCCTGTAGCTAGGAGGCAAAATAATGCCAACTGACCAAACCTGTCAATATAACAATGATGAAAGGCGAATTGAAGTGTCATAACAAGTTAATAATATATTTGTATAACATTACAATACCTTGACTCAAGACCTGCAGTTTGCAATCAAACCACAGCCTCTATTTCCTTGAAACTCTTCAAAGCACTACCTTCCACAATGTAAGCCTTACCCTGAATATTTTACTGTCGTCCTCGCAGCAGTCCTTCCTAGAGATGTGTTTCCACGGGACTCTGAACTTGTTGTTGCCCACAAAATACAACCCGGCGTATTGCCCGGTCCACACCTGTTCTATCAGCCAGTCCGCAAACTGAGGTTTGGGGTTGCGGCTGGAACGTACAGAGAGGAAGCAGATACATACTTCAGAAAAGAGACAGTGGCTGAAACATTGGTGAGCGAATTGTCAATGGAAGAGCACTTGTTAATTTTACAGAGAGAGTGAAAGGAGAGAGGGAGAGAGACTGTATCATTGCACTATACATTCAACAATCAATTCAATCGGTAGGGTACCATGGTTTTTACAGTAGAAGCACACTACAATCACTAGTAAGCATAGCCGAGCTCATTGGAATATCCATTCCTAACTCTATTTTACGGTAACTGTTATCAGTAACTATAACTAGCCTTCTAGTCTGCATATTGCGAGAACATATCTGTTTACCTCACGTGCAAATATGAAAAATATTACCTTTGCATCGTTAATGCTGAGCCACGTACTTCTGTCATACAATGGAAGTGTACTACTAAGTGTTTTTGTAATTGTTTCCAGGTACATTGCTGGGCACAAGAATTTTTATAGGCGTCATGATGTCAGATAGAGGGAGTTTCCCTGGACAGAGAGGAGGAGGAGATTAATTTAACATGGTATTTCCGACGGTACTTTAATATTAAAATGCATGTATGTGTATCCAACTCATTGGTTTGGTATAATAATGGGTGTTACGCGATGACAAACGCCAGTCTGAAAGTGAAAGTTAGTCTGCGAAACAATCTTGTCACCAACTGATGATGAAACAAACAAAGCAGGCAATTTCGCTCTCACACTGAAGTTAGCAATCAAACTGTGTCAGGGTCAAGACATAATAGGATGTATGACAAACATGTATTAAATCAATCTGACTCTTATACAGAGAGATCAGCATCGATTTCTATTTTGACAACAGGCGTGTAGATAGAACGCCTCACTGAAGTTGAAATGCCATCCACCTTGTTCTGGAGTTTTGTTTTGGATATTTATACCTAGATATGAATTGATTTGGGACTGGGTTTGGGAAAGCATGTCGGCTAATTATAATGTATCAAAATCACCAGTAAGATTACATTGCGGGGGAATGAATGACCCATCATTTACTCACGTCAATACACCTGTAACATTCCATTTAGCTGGTTTCTTTAGAATTTCATTCAGATGTGTGTCTTATGTAAATGAATATCCATGAGTGGAAATTCCTCTATGGAAAACTAGCCAGACTACTTTGTTGCTTTGTTAGCATTGTAACCAGTGTCAACTGTAGTCACTATTCTGTTGGTCCTTTCATTGCATTGATATTGCACAATACATCCATAAACCAGGGAACTTCAGGGGATTACAGGCATGGCCTACAAGACAAATGCCCTTTAAAATGCAACTGTATGTATCAGTGATCTACAGTGCATTTAAATATTAAGACCCCTTCGCTTTGTCCACATTTTGTTACATTACAGCCTTATTCTAAAATTGATTAAATAACTTTTTTCCCTCATAACTCTACACACAATACCCCATAACAACAAAGCAAAAACTTTAAAAAAAAACAACATTTTTGCAAATGTATTAAAAATAAAAAACAAATACATGATTTACATAAGTATTCAGACCCTTTGCCATGAGACTCGAAATTGAGCTCAGGTGCATCCTGTTTCCATTGATCATCCTTGAGATGTTTCTACAACTTGATTGGAGTCCACTTGTGGTAAATTCAATTGGTTTAACATCATTTGGAAACAAACTATAGTTTTGGCAAGTCGGTGAGGACATCTACTTTGTGCATGACACAAGTAATTTTTCCAACAATTGTTTACAGACAGATTATTTCACTTATAATTCACTGTATCACAATTCCAGAGGGTCAGAAGTTTACATACACTAAGTTGACTGTGCCTTTAAACAGCTTGGAAAATTCCAGAAAATGATGTCATGGCTTTAGAAGCTTCTGATAGGCTAATTGACATAATTTGAGTCAATTGGAGGTGTACCTGTTCATGTATTTCAAGGCCTACCTTCAAACTCAGTGCCTCTTTGTTTGACATCATGGGAAAATCAAAAGAAATCAGCCAAGACCTCAGAAAAAAATTGTAGACCTCCACAAGTCTGGTTCATCATTGAGCAATTTCCAAATGCCTGAAGGTACCATGTTCATCTGTACAAACAAAAGTAGGCAAGTATAATCACCATGGGTGTCATATTCGTGTATGTAGGTGGCAGGGAAGTCAGGCGCAGGAGAAACCAAGTTGGTTAATATGGAGTATTTAATAAAACAACTAACTCCAAAACCAAAGTACAAAATAAATGGTATACCCGCCGCACACTGATACACGTAACATAACATCACAAACAATCACCGACAAGGACATGAGGGGAAACAGAGGGTTAAATACACAACATGATTAATTGGATTGGAAACAGGTGTGTAGGAAGACAAGACAAAACCAATGGAAAATGAAAAACTGATCAATGATGGCTAGAAGACCGGTGACGTCGACCGCCGAGCACCACCCGAGCAAGGAGGGGCATCGACTTTGGCAGAAGTCATGACAATGGGACTATGCAGCCGTCATACCGCTCAGGAAGAAGGCGCGTTCTGTCTCCTAGAGATGAACGTACTTTGGTGCGAAAAGTGCAAATCAATCCCAGAACAACAGCAAAGGACCTTGTGAAGATGATGGAGGAAACAGGTACAAAAGTATCTATATCCACAGTACAACGAGTCCTATATCGACATACCCTGAAAAGCCGCTCAGCAAGGAAGAAGCCACTGCTCCAAAACCCCCATGAAAAAGCCAGACTATGGTTTGCAACTGCACATGGGGACAAAGATCGTACTTTTTGGAGAAATGTCCTCTGGTCTGATGAAACAAAAATAGAACTGTTTGGCCTTAATGACCATCGTTATGTTTGAAGGAAAAAGGGGGGGGCTTGCAAGCCGAAGAACACCATCCCAACTGTGAAGCAGGGGGGTGGCAGCATCATGTTCTGGGGGTGCTTTGCTGCAGGAGGGACTGGTGCACTTCACAAAATAGATGGCATCATGAGGAAAGAAAATTATGTGGATATATTGAAGCAACATCTCAAGACATCAGTCAGGAAGTTAAAGCTTGGTTGTAAATGTGTCTTCCAAATGGACAATGACCCCAAGCATACTTCCAAAGTTGTAGCAAAATGGCTTAAGACAACAAAGTCAAGGTATTAGAGTGGCCATCACAAAGCCCTGACCTTAATCCCATAGACAATTTGTGGGCAGAACTGAAAAAGCGTGTGCGAGCAAGTAGGCCTACAAACCTGACTCAGTTACACCAGCTCTGTCAGGAGGAATGGGCCAAAATTCACCCAACTGATTTTGGAAGCTTGTGGAAGGCTACTCGAAACGGTTGACTCAAGTTAAACACTTTAAAGGCAATGCTACCAAGTACTAATTGAGTGTATGTCTGTGTATTCTGACCCACTGGGAATGTGATGAATGAAATAAAAGCTGAAATAAATCATTCTCTCTACTATTATTCTGACATTTCACATTCTTAAAATAAAGTGGTTATCCTAAATTACCTAAAACAGGGAATTTTTACTAGGATTAAATGTCAGGAATTGTGAAAAATGTAGTTTAAATGTATTTGGCTAATGTCTATGTAAACTTCCAACTTCAACTGTACGTTAAGGTGATATTTCCGTTTTTTATTTGTCATACATTTGTGTGTAGATTGATGAAGGGGAAAAAATATTTTTATATACATAGATATATATATATAATATATATCTATATATTTTTTTTTACTTTTACCCCCCAATTTTGTGGTATCCAATTGGTAGTTACAGTCTTGTCTCATCGCTGCAACTCCCATACAGACTCAGGAGAGGCGAAGGTCGAGATCCGTGTGTCCTCCGAAACACGACCCAACCAAGCCACAATGCTTCTTGACACAATACCCACTTAACCCGAAAGCCAGCCGTACCAATGTGTCAGAGGAAACACTGTGCACCTGGCGACCATGTCAGCGTGCAATGCGCCCAGCCTGCCACAGGAGTCGCTAGTGCGCGATGGGACAAGGACATCCCTGCCGGCCAAACCCTCCCCTAACCCGGACAACGCTGGGCCAATTGTGCGGCGCCCCATGGATCTCCCGGTCACGGCCTGCTGCGACAGATCCTGGACTCGAACCCAGAATCTCTAGTGGCGACAAAATACAATTGAATCAATTTTAGAATAAGACTGTAACATAACAACGTGGAAAAGTCAAGGGGTCTGAATACTTTCCGAATGCACTCTATGTTGTATGACTTTATATCATATCATTTTTTTTATATATCAAAGGTGATACAATGCAGTTATATTTGGTTATAAGTAGTATGTGCACGAAAAGAACCGTAAATTCCACTGCAGCCCTTTGAGTTTATTTCAAGCATTGTCTAATATATTAATTCCTTTTACAAGCCACCCTCCTGCTACAGGAATGTGGCCACTTGACTGGATAGTAGTCATGGATTGGGTTTCAGTCTGAGAGCAAGTCTCCATTCAGGGTTTGTTTGCTAACTATTTTTAAATTTAAATTGAACCTTTACTTAACTAGGCAAGTCAGTTAAGAACAATTCTTATTTACAGTGACAGCCTAGGAACAGTGGGTTAACTGCCTTGTTCAGGGGCAAACCAACATATTTTTACCTTGTCAGCTCAGGGATTCGATCTTGCAACATTTCGGTTACTAGTCCAACGCTCTAGCCACTAGGCTACCTGCCGCCCATAACAGCTGCTGAGAGTGACGTGTTATTGGTTGAGAGAATCCAGGGTGGCTCACCACAGATAGTCACTTATGAAACTTCACTGTAAATACAAGATTAGGTTTTGTTCCTACTGAAATAACAACACATCTCTATATATGCCCATTCATACATTCTCACCAGGCATCTGCAGATCTCCTGTTGCATGTGTCCAATGCTGTAACTAAACAGTGCCTTTGATTCAAGTTACCATGCAGCCAGTCAGACAGACATAATACTCTGTATTTTTGATGGTCATTAATCTATCCAAGAGTTGCTGAATGTTTTCACCTTTAGTTTGCTCCACTGTTCACCTTGGTTTGAAAATAAGCTATAGACAACAGTTATTTTCCGGTGCATTTCCTGTACATTGTAATAGGTGCAGGTCAAGCTGAACATCACTGTCCTGACGTGAGGTATAAGAAATAGGACTGAGAGTTTCAAAGTGAAAAATCTGCAGGTGTGTTGTTATATAATGTGCTTATGGTGAGACATGGTAAAAATAAGTCAGACAGCGAGGAGAGTGAGAGGGAGTGGGGATGCCCTCTTCTTGATGAGAGAACCTTTAATGTTGTCTCTCAGCTGGGCCTAGAATAACACTTCCTCTTTCCAGCCCTCCTCTTTCAATACAACCACACTGACATGCAACAGGGGGAAACACCAGGATATACACTGCATTCGGAAAGTATTCAGACCACTTGACTTTTTCCACATTTTGTTACTTTACTTCACATTTTGTTACTGTATTATAAAATGTATTATATCGTTTTTTTCCTCAATCTACACATAATACCCCTTAATGACAAAGCAAAAACAGGTTTTTAGGAATTTTCGAAAATGTGTATATAAAAAATAATATTATCACATTTACATAAGTATTCAGACCCTTTACACAGTACTTTGTTGAAGATCCTTTGGCAGTGATTACAGCCTAGATTCCTCCTGGGTATGACGCTACAAGCTTGGCACACCTGTATTTGGGGAGTTTCTCCCATTCTTCTCTGCGGATCCTCTCAGCTCTGTCAAGCTGGATGGGGACCGTTGCTGCACAGCGATTTTCAGGTCTCTCCAGATGTTCGATTGGGTTCAAGTCCAGGCTCTGGCTGGGCCACTCAAGGACATTCAGAGACTTGTCCCGAAGCCACACCTGCGTTGTCTTGGCTGTGTGCTTAAGATTGTTGTCCTGTTGGAAGGTGAACCTTTGCCCCAGTCTGAGGTCCTGAGCGCTCTGGAGCAGGTTTTCATCAAGGATCTCTCTGTACTTTGCTCCGTTCATCTTTCCCTCGATCCTGACCAGTCTCATAGTCCCTGCCGCTGAAAAACATCCCCACAGCATGATGCTGCCATGACCACAATTCACCATAGGGATGGTTCCAGGTTTCCTTCAGACGTGACGCTTGGCATTCAGGCCAAAGAGTTCAATTTTGGTTTCATCAGACCAGAGAATCTTGTTTTTCATGGTCTGAGTCCTTTAGGTGCCTTTTGGCAAACTCCAAGCAGACAGTCATGTGCCTTTTACTGAGGAATGGCTTCCATCTGGCCACTCTACCATAAAGGCCTGATTGGTGGAGTGCTACAGAAATGGTTGTCCTTCTGGAAGGTTCTCCCATCTCCACAGAGGAACTCTAGAGCTCTGTCAGAGTGACCATTGGGTTCTTGGTCACCTCCCTGACCAAGGCCCTTCTCCCCCGATTGCTCAGTTTGGCTGGGCGGCCAGCTCTAGGAAGAGTCTTGGTGATTTCAAACTTCTTCCATTTAAGAATGATGGAGGCCACTGTGTTCTTGGAGACCTTCAATGCTGCAGACATTTTTTGGTACCCTTCCCCAGATCTGTGCCTCAACACAATCCTGTCTCGGAGCTCTACGGACAATTCCTTCGACTTCATGGCTTGGTTTTTGCTCTGACATGCACTGCCAACTGTGGGACCTTATATGGACAGGTGTGTGCCTTTCCAAATCATGTCCAATCAATTGAATTTACAACAGGTGGACTCCAATCAAATATTTGAAACATCTCAAGGATTGAAACAGGATACACCTGAGCTCAACTTTGAGTCTCATAGCAAAGGGTCTGAATACTTATGTAAATAAGGTATTTTTGTTTTAATTTGTAATAAATTAGCTAAACATTCAAAAACCTGTTTTTGCTTCATCATTGTGGGGTATTGTGTGTAGCTTGATATGGAATTTTTTTTAGTTAATCAGTTTTAGAATAAGGCTGTAACGTACCAAAATGTAGAATCAGGGTGAAAAACCGAAAGTCCTATCACTGTCTATTACTATTTTAGTCTCTATCAATACAAGCACTGCGGCAGTCTAGTACTCTCTCATCACAAGGGAGCCTCTGTTTTGCATAGTCTGACCTATTCTAATTCCACCATCACCTTAAAGCTATTTTCACTGCCTCGGTGAGCCTAACCAAGTCATCACACTCTGGTTTACCTGTGTTTTTTTTATAACTAAATTCAGTCCTAAACCTACATTATTGTCGGAAATTTACATACACTTAGGTTGGAGTCATTAAAACTCGTTTTTCTTTTTCAACCACTCCACAAATTTCTTGTTAACAAACTATAGTTTTGGCAAGTCGGTTAGGACATCTACTTTGTGCATGACACAAGTAATTTTTCCAACAATTGTTTACAGACAGATTATTTCACTTATAATTCACTGTATCACAATTCCAGTGGGTCAGAAGTTTACATACACTAAATTGACAGTGCCTTTAAACAGCTTGGAAAATTCCAGAAAAGGATGTCATGGCTTTAGAAGCTTCTGATAGGCTAATTGACATCATTTGAGTCAATTGGAGGTGTACCTGTGGATGTATTTCAAGGCCTACCTTCAAACTCAGTGCCTCTTTGCTTGAAATCATGGGAAAATCAGAAGAAATCAGCCAAGACCTCAGAAAAATAATTATAGACCTCCACAAGTCTGGTTCATCCTTGGGAGCAATTTCCAAACGCCTGATGGTACCACGTTCATCTGTACAAACAATAGTATGCAAGTATAAACACCATGGGACCACACAGCCGTCATACCGCTCAGGAAGGAGATGTGTTCTGTCTGCTAGAGATGAACGTACTTTGGTGCGAAAAGAGCAAATCAATCCCAGAACAACAGCAAAGGACCTTGTGAAGATGCTGGAGGAAACAGGTACAAAAGTATCTATATCCACAGTAAACAAGTCCTATATCGACATAACCTGAAAGGCCGCTCAGCAAGGAAGATGGCACTGGTCCAAAACCCCTATGAAAAAGCCAGACTACGGTTTGCAACTGCAAATGGGACAAAGATTGTACTTTTTGGAGAATGTCCTCTGGTCTGAAGAAACAATGACCATCGTTATGTTTGGAGGAAAAAGGGGGCGGCTTGCAAGCCGAAGAACACCATCCTAACCGTGAAGCAGGAGGGTGGCAGCATCATGTTGTGGGGGTGTTTTGCTGCAGGAGGTACTGGTGCACTTCACAAAATAGATGGCATCATGAGGATAGAAAATTATGTGGATGTATTGAAGCAACATCTCAAGACATCAGTCAGGAAGTTAAAGCTTGGTCGCAAATGGGTCTTCCAAATGGACAATGACCCCAAGCATACTTCCAAAGTTGTGGCAAAATGGCTTAAGGACAACAAAGTCAAGGTATTGGAGTGGCCATCACAAAGCCCTGACTTTAATCCTATAGAACATTTGTGGGTAGAACTGAAAAAGCATGTGTGAGCAAGGAGGCCTACAAACCTGACTCGGTTACACCAGCTCTGTCAGGAGGAATGGGCAAGAATTCACCCAACTTATGGTGGGAAGCTTGTGGAAGGCTACCCGAAATGTTTGACCCAAGTTAAACAATTTAAAGGCAATGCTACCAAGTACTAATATATATCCTTTATGTAAACTTCTGACCCACTGGGAATGTGATGAAAGAAATAAAAGCTGAAATAAATCATTCTCTCTACTATTATTCTGACATTTCACATTCTTAAAATAAAGTGGTGATCCTAAGACAGGGCATTTTTACTAGGATTAAATGTCAGGAATTGTGAAAAACTGAGTTTAAATGTATTTGGCTAAGGTGTATGTAAACGTCTGACTTCAACTGTGTACAGTATGCTCCACCATGCCAGTCTCAGGAATGGGGAAGCAATACTCACTCTAGCTGAACACTTCCCTCTTCCTGCTCGTTGGAAATGCTGTTTTGCCCTGGTCCATGATGTGTCTCTTTATAGGAGCAGGCCCCTGTGGCTCTGTGGTCGTGTGAAGGCCCCTGGATTGACACAGGGGAAGGATATAGCTCACTCATCCTGACTGTATAGTGCAGTTTTCACATCCCTATTCACACACACACACGCACGCTCACACGCACCCACATGCATGCACGCACACACACACACACGCACAAACCCACACACACACGGATGTCAAGGGGCTATAATGAAGGGGACCTGTTTCTGTGATGCACAGGCCTTTGGTGGAGAATGGACTAGTGTGGATAGAGATTTACTCAAGTGTGTGTTAGGGTTAAAGGATTATTTCAGAAATGTTTAGGACAATCTCTTAGTTGAAATTGTCTTCTTGCTTTAGCTTGTGATTAGCATTTGTCATACCAGGAAGTCAGTCTATTGCCACAAAGAAATGTATGAAAAATGCATGAATACCAGTAAGACAGTTTGGGCACTGGATTGGGGCCACTCTTTCAGTTTACCAGTTCCAGTATATCTAAATTATTCAGCATTTTGCAGCACTGAGAGGAGTATTGTTGAGCAGACAATTAAGAGAGAAAGTTCTGTACCCCCAAGGCTCCTGCATTTTAGGGAGCTTTGTGGGGGAAATCCACACTGCATCTCCTGGGAGACTGAGAACTTCAGAAACAACCACCTCTCTCTATTTTTCTCTCTCTGTCTCCCTCTTTACCCTTCTGCCATTCTATATATCTGTATACCTTTCTCTCTGTTTATATCAGTCTATCTGTGTCTCTGATTCTCTGTCCCTCTCACTCTCCCTGTTCTCTGAATTGTGTTCCATTATCAACACTATCTAAATCGACTGGTAAGAATCAGTATCTACTGTAACTCTGTAAAGTACCCCAGCGTATAGTCTGAGTAAAGACCTCTGATACTATATACGTATAGGCTGTTTTCATTACTATGAGCACTGAGGATCATGAGGATCATAAACAGATGTACTGTACAGACCCACACATATCCCCGAGACCTTGTATTGGCATGATACTGCTGTAAGGGTATTGGACTTCCTCTGGGTGCTTATTGTCTTATCTGTTTGGAGGTGGGTTTTGCATCACTAGTTGAAACTAGTTTCACCACCAGGTCCAAGTTTGACCAGTTCTGACCTGCCAATCATAATAGACCAACACAACTAACTGTAGGTTATAGTTTCTGATATTGTTTTGATATAGGCCTACTGCACATTGGGAAACAAATATGAAGCACAGCTGATGTAAACACCCCATCCCTATTCCCTATCATCACTTAATACATCGATCCCATACAAGCCTATTGTGTTCTTGTGGGTGCATTATTTTAACTCAGAGACAATATAATAATCAAAAGCGTAACAGACAAGTGGCCTATACAAATACGTTTTTTTGAGAAACTATAGCCCCAATCTTCAACGTTATCTGCTGCTGCTCTCTACTGGCCGAGAGTCTTGGGAAAGAAAGTAGGATTGTACGGCATGATTATTTATTTTCACCGCCAGAGGTCACTACGTGTTCACTTTTATTCATTCCCGAAAGCAACTTGACGAGATATTCGACGAGATGTCTCGTTGAAAGTACTTTGAGTTTACAGCACATGACACAGAGAGACGGAGAGGACTATAGATTTAAATTTTAGTCTATTTGTTGAAAAAAGCTCAGTGAATAAACTTGTTTTGTAAGAGCGGGAAATGTTGCGAGTTATCCGAGCGCTAAAGTACAAAATGTTGAACATATGAAAGAATGAGAAATAATTCTGCATATTGTCCTATTTAAACATTCTATGGAGGATTAGTGTTGTGCAGCCGTTTGACCATAAATAACAGAAGGACTGTTACTGGAACGTGCTGTCCAGTCGAATGTGGTTCTGAAAAAGACAATCCATCAACCACGTTGAAACTCGCCTAAAACGAAAACACAAAGTTCAGTGTGGTACCTGAAGTTGTATATTTATTAATACTTTCACTGTGCGTAATAACTGAATAATTAAATACGCTTAGTTAGGCTATAACATATTATCCTAAACACCCAAATCCATTTTGCGAATACACTTTTTACGCATGACATTTGGGGCTTGCATTTAAGTGTTGGAATGGCACAGAATCCAACAGAACATCAGCTGCCAATATAGCCAGGCAGTAGATGCTTGGATCTCTATGCAGACAATGTGCACCTGTAGAGCACTCGTTTTGGGGGGTCATTACGCACGGCAGCGATATGGCATTTGCAGACATACCCACACGTCATAAACATTATGTTTACCTTAAATTAATCGTGCTTCTATGCTAGTTCTATAATGGCCAATTATTCTATACAGAGACACGCTTGCCATTTATTTTCCTCTCTAAGGCTGTAGCCTGGATACCGGAGAGAGCGTCCTTGGTATTTTGGATTTTAAAGAGTGAGAGGAGAAGGGTGGAGTGGGGGAAGACTGATAATTTGAAGACTTGCCAGGGGTATATTGTCAAATTCAAAAGGCATTTCAAAGAACCAAACCATTCCCCTTTCTTCATTCTCTCCTTTTTTTCAAATTATTTCTCTCTATTTCTTTATTTTCTCCGGGTTGCAGACCGTTTGAATCCACCAATGGGCTTTCAAGTTGGAGACATTGGAATGTAAATGAGCCCAGCGCGTGCTCCTGGCGCAGTGAAAGCTCTGGATTGTTTACTGAGCTCCCGGAGCCACGCGCCTGGCTCGCGGAGTCGGCTAGCAGATGAATCACACAGTAGCGGGCGGGGCCTCGCGGAGAAGCGTGCGTCTCCAACGGGTGGGGTGTGTGGGGCGCGTGTTGAAAAAGAGGAGTGCTGCCAAAGTTTGGGTCAGATCGGCTCTTGAAGTAAGCAAGCGTAGTCAAGAAAGACTTGGACACCAAATATCCACAGCGCGCTCCAGCTATAGCCACACGGCTCCCACGCGAAAGACACGAGAGCAGTGCACTGCCAACCTCGGTCTATTTTTTTATCTCTTCTTCCACGGAGTGTCTTTCTGTTAGCCTGCGCTGTTGCAACCCACATCTGTCAGTAGCCCTGTCTCACCATCAACCAACATGGAGACTACCACCATCACCACCACCCAAATGGCGCAGAACGCATACACATTTGGACTGATGGAGAGGCGCACCACCATTACCTTGCACGCCCCAGCCCAGGATTGCGCTCTCCCTAACGACACCACTGCAGCCGGGTACCAAAGCAAGACCACGGTGCTGAAAAGACAGCGCTCCAGCTCCCCGGAGCTCCTGCGCTGCAAGCGGCGTCTCAGCTTTAACGGACTCGGCTACTCCATCCCCCAGCAGCTGCCCGTAGCCGTGGCCCGGCGGAACGAGCGCGAGAGGAACCGGGTCAAACAAGTCAACATGGGCTTCCAGACGCTGCGTCAGCACGTGCCCAACGGGGCAGCCAACAAGAAGATGAGCAAAGTGGAGACGCTGCGGTCCGCCGTGGAATATATTCGAGCCCTGCAGCAGCTACTAGACGAGCATGATGCAGTGTCTGCCGCCTTCCAGTGCGGGGTGCCTTCCCCTACCATCTCCAACAGCTACTCCGCCGAGCCGGAGTCACCCCACTCCACCTGTTCCTCCGATGAGGGGAGCTATGAGCCCCTGAGCTCCGAGGAGCAGGAACTGCTGGACTTTACCACCTGGTTCGACAGATATTGAGACACACGCAGGTCACCTAATTGTCGTTACCATCCAACAGCACCCATGTATAAACAGGGGCTTATTCGATCAAAAGGGACTCAAAGTTGAAAAGAATGACAAGTTATTTGATTCACTCTGCAGGCGAGACACCCGTGAACACACTCTTGGCACCGACTTTCTCTCTCTCTCTCCCATCGCCAGGCAGCGTTTGCAGGTACAAGGCAATGAGAGGGGAAAGTAACTCAGTTACCGTTGCTATGCTACAAGAGAGTCGAACGGCGCTTGGGTTCCCTTCGGAATAACAGGGTAGAGAGACTGTTCGCGCACGCGTCGAAGGACGAAAGACTGCACTTCGGTGACGCGTGGAATTACGTCTTTATCGATGACTTTGAATACGAGCAATTAGGAATGAAACAGCAGCTGTGAGACTGCACAGTATTTCAGCGGAAGTGCATGGTTGTGGCTCCCAAGGACTAGCAGTTTCACATGAGAGCAAGACGGCCTATTTTAACTGCCTGCATCTGCTGGGAAGATTGTATCGAAGATGTACTTTGGTGCCCATTGTCTGAAATTGAAATTCTTATTTGTTCAATAGCCTATAAATACTTATTTTTGTTAATTGAGATAAACAAAACAAAGTTCTGCAATAATGAACACTGCCACTTTGCTGACCGTGAGTGCGCATGAGATAGCCATGACTGGACCACTGGACAGTTAAATTGGCAAGTATGTCTGTGTCAAGCGATTGGTCAGCAATAGACCTCTACAGCTTCCCGTGAAAGATTGAAGGGTTTTACGTGGGATGGAGACGTTGATCAATGTATGCACTTGCTCTCCGTTTTTCGTAGACTCATATGACTCCGATTTTAACAGATATATTTTGTGTAAACATTTTTTTATGAATAAAGATAACTATATTTATATAAAATGGTGTGGTGTTGTTGCATTATTGTGTGGACACATAGTTATTTTTAATCAGCTTTCTCAAATAGTAGGTAGCTTAGGCCTGACAGGCATGCTCACAAATAATAGGCTACCTGATTTGATAATTATGTAGACACACCTGACACATAGGCGATTTCAAATCAAATTGTATTTGTCACATGCTTCGTAAACAACAGGTGTAGACTAACAGTGAAATTCTTACTTACGGGCCATTTTCCAACAATGCAGAGTTAAAGTTAAAGATAAAAAAATATTAAAATGAAAATAGAAAGTGACATGAGGAATAAATACACAGTGAATAAGGAATAAGAATAATGAGTAAAACACAGCATGGCTAGGCCTATTTACAGGGAGTACCAGTACCAAGTCGATGTGCAAGGAGTGTGGCACAAGGTAATTGAGGTAGCTATGTACATATAGGTAGGGGTAAATTGACTAGTATATATAATAGACTCAAATATATCAAATACAAATATATCTGAGATTTTGCACTGAGCAAACAGACACTTCTTCTGTGGTTCTATTCAAAGGCCTAGTCTGACCTTTTACCGAGTTGTTTCGGCACACAAGGGAAAACTGCGCAGCTGTGTGAGTGCTCAATAACCATTTAAAGACGTGCATATATACCTTGCGCTTTGTCTGCATAGAGAACAGGGAGATTAATATTACATTTCATGCACTGCATTGTTTCTTTTTCATGCTCTCTCTCTTTGCCCAACCCAGAGGGCCTGGAGCAGATCGGGTGAGAGAGAGAGAGAGGGGGGGGGAGGTATATAGCCTACGATTCACTTTCCTCAAAGGGATCACTTTGAAATATGGCTCAGGGAAAGTCAGGAAGACAATGCAGCGGGTCAAACATTCTTATTGGTCGATTGAGATCAATCTAAAAAAAAACTGGGGTTGTAGACTACCTGTATATTTGTCTGTGTTTTTCAGGGCACATAGAACCCAATCAAAACTAAAATCTCCCGAGAAATGGGGAGCACAACACCCCATTGTGCGCACCATTGAGTGCGCCTTTGTGTAACAGTGTAGGTTCCGTCCCTCTCTACGCCCGAACCTGGGCTCGAACCAGGGACCCTTGCACACATCAACAACTGACACCCCACAAAGCATCGTTACCCATCGCGCCACAAAAGCCGCGGCCCTTGCAACGCAAGGGGAAACCCTACTTCAAGTCTCAGAGCGAGTGACGTCACCGATTGAAACGCTATTAGCGCGCACCACCGCTAACTAACTAGCCATTTCACATCGGTTACATTTGCGCCTCATTATCCTTACACTCTTAGAAAAAATGGTTCTTTGGGGCACTATATAGAACCTTTTGGTTCTTTGGACGAGATTAAAGAACCCTTTACTAAAAAAAGTTATATATACATTAAGCTATATAGCCTACCCAGTGAAGCCAAAGAACCTTGAGGGTTCTATCCCTAGGCTACCCCAGAGTGTAGCCTAATGGGGATTTTTTTTAAATCAACAGCTGTCACGCCCTGACCATAGAGGGCCCTTGTTTCTCTATGGTGTAGTAGGTCAGGGCGTGACTAGGGGGTATTCTAGTTTAAACTTCTATGTTGTGTTCTAGTTTTATTTTCTATGTCAATGTTTTGTATCGTTCCCAATTAGAGGCAGCTGGTAATTGTTGTCTCTAATTGGGGATCATATTTAAGTAGCTATTTTTCCCACCTGTGTTTGTGGGATATTGTTTTGTGTTTGTGCATGTGCACCACGTAGTCACGTTTTGTTGTTCGTTTATTGATTTATTGTTTTTGCTTAAAGTTTCACTTTGTAATAAATATGTGGAACTCAACATCCGCTGCGCCTTGGTTCCGTTCTCACGACAACCGTGACAGAATATCCCACCAACAAAGGACCAAGCAGCGTGAAAATGAGGTAAGGGAGTTTTTGACTTGGGAGGACATGAGAGGACATGAGACCCTTCCTTGGCGGGAGTCGCCAAGGAGCATAGGGGGACAGCGACGACGCCAGGGAACGCGGCCACAGAAACCCCAAGATTTTTTTTTGGGGGGGGGGGCACATGGAGCTGGCGGCTGAGCAGAGGGACGAGCCAGAGACTGTCAGGGAGGCGATAGAGAAGTGCTCGGTCAACCCAAGGAGAGTGCCAGAGCCCGCCTGGAAATCGATGGAACAGTGTGAGGAAGGTTACCGGAGAATGGAGTTAGCTAGGAGTATGCGGCAACGCAGGCGTTTGGAGGAGCGTGTCATCAGTCCGGTGAAACCTGTGCCGGCTCCACACATCAGATCTCCAGTGCGCCTCTCCAGCCCGGTACGTCCTGTGCCTGCTCCCTGCACTCGCCCTGAAGAGCCAGAGACCGTCAGGGAGGCAATGGGGAAGTTGGGAGAGAGAGAGATGAGAGAGATATTGTGCAAGTGTGTTCTGCTCAACATCCGACCAGAGGATCCGGTTAGCAGTCTGGTGCAACCTGGGCCGGCTCCACGCTTCTGGCCTCCAGTGCGCCTCCCCAGTCCGGTACGTCCTGTGTCTCCTCCTTGCACTCGCCCTGAAGTGCATGTCCCCAGTCCGGTATGTCATGTGCCTGCTCCCCGCACTCGCCCTGAAGAGCGTGTCACCAGTCCGGTGCAACCTGTACCGGCCCCACACATCAGGCCTCCAGTGCGCCTCCCCAGTCCGGTACGTCCTGTTCCTCCTCCTCGCACTCGCCCTGAAGTGCATGTCCCCAGTCCGGTACGTCCTGTGCCTGCTCCTCGCACTCGCCCTGAAGAGCGTGTCACCAGTCCGGTGCAACCTGTGCCGGCCCCACGCATCAGGCCTCCAGTGTGCCTCCCCAGTCCGGTACCTCCTGTGCCTGCTCCTCGCCCTGAAGCGTGTGTAACCAGTCCGGTGCCACCTGTACCGGCTCCACACAGTAGGCCTCCAGTGCGCATTCACAGTCCAGAGCTTCCGGCGATGGTTCACTGTCCGGAGCTTCCGGCGATGGTTCACTGTCCGGAGCTTCCGGCGACGGTTCACGGTCCGGAGTTTCCGGCGACGGTTCACGATCCGGAGCTTCCGGCGACGGTTCACGGTCCGGAGCTTCCGGCAGGCGGTTCACGGTACGGAGCTTCAGGCGACGGTCCACGGTCCGGAGCCTCTGGCGACGGTCCACGGTCCGGAGCCTCCGGCGATGGTCAACGGTCCGGAGAGTCCAGGCACGGCGTCCAGTCCAGCTCCAGGGCCGGAGCCTTCTGCGCCGGTGCCCAGTCCAGGCACGGCGTCCAGTCCAGCTCCAGGGCAGGAGCCTTCCTCTGCGCCGGTGCTCAGTCCAGGCATGATGTCCAACCCAGCTCCATGGCCGGAGCCCTCCTTTGTGCCGATGCCCAGTCCAGGCATGGCGTTCAGCCCGGCGCGATGGCCAGATCCGGGGTCTGGGCGGGGGCTACGACCTACACCGGAGCCGCCACCGACACTAATCATCCCCCCTACCATCCCCATTTGGTTTCAGGTTTTGCAGCCGGAGTCCGCACCTTTGGGGGGGGGGGGGGGGGGGGGTACTGTCATGCCCTGACCATAGAGAGCCCTTGTTTCTCTATGGTGTAGTAGGTCAGGGCGTGACTAGGGGATATTCTAGTTTAAATTTCTATGTTGTGTTTTATTTTTATTTTCTATGTTTCTATGTTTCTAAATATGTGGAACTCAACATCCGCTGCGCCTTGGTCCCGTTCTTACGACAACCGTGACAACAGCTAACAAAAGCTAACTCGGTCACATCAAACTGTGAAATGACAGCTAACATTCCCTTTTAATTTGTTATAGCTGCTTTCTGTTGACATTGATATCCATTGTAAAAATGGCCAGCTCATCTCCTTTCCAAGACCCTAACATTCTTTTGGTTTTCTTATTGAAATAAGGTCACGCCAATTATCCTAATAGTATTAGCCAATCAGCAGCCTTTTTCCCTGAGACTTATGTCTATACCGATCAGGCAGTCTGTAGTTTCCATTCTGATGACCACCAGATTTTTCTCTCCTGTTTATTCTACTTTCTCAGAAAAATTGCTTTCCTTTCTGATGTTTTATTGTGCGTGCAGCTAAATGTAAGTGACAAAATCCTGATGTCTTGTTGTTTGACGCAAAATAGTGTCTGTTGTAAATATGTACCATTTGTATTAAACCTGCTAGCTAGCTCGTGTACTCCCGCTAGCATTAGCATTATCATTGTAATCTGTAATGCATTACTATTTAGCATGCTTATTTACGATTAGCATTTGTTAGCATTTGTCTGTGGTGCTAGGCTATTTTCAGTTATAGATCGCTCATGCTTATTATGTTTATAATGTGTAGATATTTCTTTATTTAACTTTTTTTTTACCCCTTTTTCTCCCCAATTGGTAGTTACAGTCTTGTCTCATCGCTGCAACTCCCGTATGGACTCAAAGGTCAAGAGTCATGTGTCCTCTGAAAGACAACCCAACCAAGCCGCACTGCTTCTGGACACAATGCCCGCTAAACCCGGAAGTCAGCCACACCAATGTGTCGGAGGAAACACCGTACATCTGGCGACGTGTCAGCGTGCATGCGCCCGGCCCGCAACAGGAGTCGCTAGAGCGCAATTGGACAAGGACATCCCTGCCAGCCAAACCCTCCCCTAACCCGGATGACGCTGGGCCAATTGTGCGCCGCTCCATGGGTCTCGGCCAGCTGCAACAGAGTCTGGATTCAAACCAGGATCTCTACTGTTACACCTAGCACTGCGATACAGTGCCTTAGACCACCACGCCATTCGGGAGGCCCTGTAGATATTTCTACATTGTTCTATTGTTTCTTTGGGGTGGGTATCATTTGTGGAACGTTCCAACAGGAATCTGTTCCAAAAACTTTGTAAAGTACAAGGTTGCAAACAAGCAACACATACAAAGTAGCACGATCAATTCCCCTAGCAAACTAGCTGCCGAATAGGCATCAACTCACCATGTAGCTTATTCTTCATGTTTGTCCATAGGCTACCAGAGTGAGGAGAGACATTTTTCAGAATAAACGTGGTGAAAAACGTAATGAAATAGCCCACTCCCTACACGGTATCTAATTATGCTGCTATACAACTTTGTATGCGTTGTTTGTTGGCAACCTTGTTATTTACAATGTTTTTGGAACAGATTCCTGTCGGAATATTCCACAAATTATACCCACCTGTTTCTTTTTGCATCTAGCATGTGTTTGGGTCCACATAGCCTGTTTAGTTGGTTGACATGCAAATAGGCATATTTCTCCCATACTGTGCTATAGCCTAAGTTCTCATCTTCTTTACAGAACCACAATTAGTATTAGAGAGAGTGGTGTTGTGTGTGTGTGGATGTTCATTAAACTCTTGAACTGGAACTACTGCTTCCCGTGTTCTGAACGGACACCCTGTGGTGGTTCTACCCGGCCTAAAATACAGCACCTACGTTTTTTATCCCTTTTTATTGGTCCATCGAATTCATTAACAACCCATATTCTTCATCCATATTAGGGTAATGATGCTGCTGTATGATTTCACCTGGTCCGAAAAATGCCTATCTGACATCAGACAGGTTAGCTTTCATTAAGGGGAAGATCGAATTCATATTTTGCAACATTGTTTCTGAGGTCTGAGTGGCAAACAGCAAGGTGTATACAAGCCTGTGTTGTTGGAAACTAAACCCTACCTACAGTTGAAGTTGGAAGTTTACATACACCTTAGCGAAATACATTTAAACTCAGTTTTTCACAATTCCTGACATTTAATCCTAATAAAAATGCCCTGTCTTAGGTCAGTTAG
Organism: Salmo salar; assembly: GCF_965601325.2. NCBI lineage: Eukaryota > Metazoa > Chordata > Actinopteri > Salmoniformes > Salmonidae > Salmo > Salmo salar. The sequence goes on from NC_138300.1 coordinate 99,228,411, forward strand.
GATCACCACTTTATTTTAAGAATGTGAAATGTCAGAATAATAGCAGAGAAAATGATTTATTTCAGCTTTTATTTCATTCATCACATTCCCAGTGGGTCAGAAGTTTACATACACTCAATTAATGTTTGGTAGCATTGCCTTTAAATTGTTTAACTTGGGTCAAACGTTTCGGGTAGCCTTCCACAAGCTTCCCACAATCAGTTGGGTGAATTTTGGCCCATTCCTCCCGACAGAGCTGGTGTAACTGAGTCAGGTTTGTAGGCTTCCTTGCTCGCACACACTTTTTCAGTTCTGTCCACACATTTTCTATGGGATTGAGGTCAGGGCTTTGTGATGGCCACTCCAACACCTTGACTTTGTTGTACTTAAGCCATTTTGCCACAACTTTGGAAGTATGCTTGGGGTCATTGTCCATTTGGAAGACCCATTTGCGACCAAGCTTTAACTTGCTGACTGATGTCTTGAGATGTTGCTTCAATATAGCCACATAATTTTCTTTCCTCATGATGCCATCTATTTTGTGAAGTGCACCAGTCCCTCCTGCAGCAAAGCACTCCCACAACATGATGCTGCCACCCCCCTGCTTCACGGTTAAGATGGTGTTCTTCGGCTTGCAAGCTTCCCCCTTTTTCCTCCAAACATAACGATGGTTATTATGGCCAAACAGTTCTATTTTTGTTTCATCAGACCAGAGGACATTTCTCCAAAAGGTACGATCTTTGTCCCCATGTGCAGTTGCAAACCGTAGTCAGGCTTTTTTATAGCGGTTTTGGAGCACTGGCTTCTTCCTTGCTGAGCGTCCTTTCAGGTTATGTCGATATAGAACTTGTTTTACTCTGGATATAGATACTTTTGTACCTGTTTCCTCCAGCATCTTCACAAGGTCCTTTGCTGTTGTTCTGGGATTGATTTGCACTTTTTGCGCCAAAGTACGTTCATCTCTAGCAGACAGAATGCGTCTCCTTCCTGAGCGGTATGACGGCTGCGTGGTCCCATGGTGTTTATACTTGCATACTATTGTTTGTACAGATGAACGTGGTACCTTCAGGCGTTTGGAAATTGCTCCCAAGGGTGAACCAGACTTGTGGAGGTCCACAATTATTTTTCTGAGGTCTTGGCTGATTTCTTTTGATTTTCCTAAGTGGAATAATCTGTCTGTAAACAATTGTTGGAAAAATGACTTGTGTCATGCACAAAGGTAGATGTCCTAACTGACTTGCCAAAACTATATTTTGTTAACAAGAAATTTGTGGAGTGGTTGAAAAACGAGTTTTAATGACTCCAACCTAAGTGGATGTAAACATCCGACTTCAACGGTATCTTCCAGCACACTTAAAAAATTAAATGGCACCTGTTGAATGTAGCCTATGATAAGTGAAGTGAGTATCTGAATAGCATCAAGTCTATCTGTAAGAGGTCAATGCAGGGATCAGATATGTGTCAGAGAGCGAGGCCCTCCATTCAATCACGTTCCGGCTTTCCACCTGTGTGCAGGTGAGAGGTGTGGTTATGTCTATAGGTAAGCCCTTGGTCAGCCACTGTGCTTGTAAAATGGTGAATTTGACTTTATTGTGGCACGCATTGCCTTTCCTCAGACAGCAGATTCACCTGCCTGTGTATGGTTTGGTCTTTTAAGCAATGTTTGACCGCTGATACGCTTAAAACATGCACACTACTGAGACAAGTGACAATGGAAGTACAGTGGCTCGTGAAAGTATTCACCCCCTTGGCATTTTTTCTATTTTGTTGCCTTACAACCTGGAATTAAAATTAATTTTTTGGAGGTTTGTATCATTTAATTCACACAACATGCCTACCACTTTGAGGAACTAGAAATAACACAAAAAACTGAAAACTTGAGTGTGTATAACTTTTCACCCCCCCCCCCCAAAGTCAATACTTTGTAGAGCCACCTTTTGCAGCAATTACAGCTGCAAATCTCTGGGGTATGTCTCTATAAGCTTGGCACATCTAGCCACTGGGATTTTTGCCCATTCTTCAAGGCAAAATTGCTCCATCTCCTTCAAGTTGGATGGGTTCCGCTGGTGTAAAGCAATCTTTAAGTTATACCACAGATTCTCAATTGGATTGAGGTCTAGGCCATTCCAAGACATTTAAATGTTTCCCCTTAAACCACTCAAGTGTTGCTTTAGCAGTATAATTAAGGTCATTGTCCTGCTGGAAGGTGAATCTCTGTCTCAGTCTCAAATCTCTGAAAGACTGAAACAGGTTTCCCTCAAAAATGTCGCTGTATTTTGCGCTATCCATCATTCCTTCAATTCTGACCAGTTACCCAGTCCCTGCCGATGAAAAACATCCCCACAGCATGATGCTGCCACCACCATGCTTTTCTGTGGGGATGTTGTTCTCGGGGTGATGAGAGGTGTTGGGTTTGTGCCAGACATAGCATTTTCCTTGATGGCCAAAAAGATCCATTTTAATCTAATCTGACCAGAACGCCTTCTTCCATATGTTTGGGGAGTCTTCCACATGCCTTTTGGCGAACACCAAACGTGTTTGCTTATTTTTTTCTTAAAGCAATGGTTTTTTTCTGGCCACTCTTCCATAAAGCCCAGCTCTGTGGAGTGTGCGGCTTAAAGTGGTCCTATGGACAGATACTCCAATCTCCGCTGTGGAGCTTTGCAGCTCCTTCAGGGTTATCTTTGCTCTCTTTGTTGCCTCTCTGATTAATGCCCTCCTTGCCTGGTCCGTGAGTTTTGGTGGGTGACCCTCTCTTGGCAGGTTTGTTGTGGTGCCATATTCTTTCCATTTTTTAATAATGGATTTAGTGGTGCTCTGTGGGATTTTCAAAGTTTCAGATATTATTTTATAACCCAACCCTGATCTGTACTTCTCCTCAACTTGGTCTCCCAGCTCGTATAACCAAACCTGCTAACCATTGCTCCAGTGGGTAGTAATAGGCCTACCTAGACATTGTTCATTATAGTATTCTTCATTACAGATGAATTTGAAGAGAGAAATAGAGATAAATAGTGTGAGACACATACAGAACTAAATAAAGAGACAGAGTGGGAGATAGGTGGAAAGATGGTGCACAACCTTGGGCAGTGCCTACAGAGCTGTTAATTTTTAAGCAGGGATACAGACATACACCACATAAAAGGAAAACAAGCGTAGGATTCATTTGCAGCCGGGTCATTTGTAACGTGTGGATGGCATTACAACACATACTCCGTGTCTAGCCTGCTCTGTACAAACACGGCTGGAAGAGAAGGCAGAGAGAGAGGGACATGGCTGGGCAAGTGTGCGGGGGCCAATGGAAGAGTAATGAGTGTAGGGAGGCTGTTGTGAAGGTCAAAACCATAAAGTTTTTAGGACCAGGAGATTTTCTTCACTTGACTGCGACAAACTTGATGACCTGACTAGGACAAACTGGGCACTAGTCATATTTCATTCTGGGTTGTAATCAAATCAGTTTTCAATTAAATCAATATGGAACTGAATTGAAATTAATTAATTGTATACAAATTGCCTAAAAAGTGGAATGCGGCCAAAATAAATGAAGAATTAAAGCTGGAATCCGTAGCGGTGAAACCACATCTGCAAAATTACAATAACAAAGACATTACTTCAAACAACAAACACTGTATTTTCTCCTCAGAAATCATTGCACATCATTGCATACAAAAGCAGAGTATATACTACGATTTTTTTACCACGATGCTGGATTCTCCTCTCCTCCGTTTCATAAACATAGCAAAAACAATAACAAGTGTCAGGGGCGACCAGTGGCGCTGTTTCACCTTATGCGATTCTCAGCTGTAGCCCTTTCCTGCAGTCAAATGACTAGTGGCCTCGTGGGTGGAATGTTATTCATATTTTTCATAATTAATACACATGAAAAAAAAGCTGAAAATCCAGTGTTTCTACGTCAAACGGATTTGTTATATTTCAGTCTTCTGTGATGTATATAAAGTGTAATATTAGGATGCAAACTCAAAATTTAATACATTTCAACTCTATCTGACATGGTAGAGATGTCTTCTTGTTTTAAACCCATAATCATGTGTGTGAGGTGAACACTTTTGTTTCAAAGTAAATTTGTTTAAGACTACCAAGAAACACTCTGTGACCCTGAGTTAGCCCACTGCAGTAAAAGATTAATGGATGGACAATTAATAAATCATTGGTTGGTCTGTTAATAAATTGTTAATTTAAAGGTCAAACTTAAGGAACATTTTGGCACTTCCTACCCTGCTAGCTTGGAATTGGACCGATTATGGCCACAGTGTCATGATGGTCCATTGGATTCAGTGGTCCACTCATGCACTGAGACAGATTGTTCCTGTGTTTCTTTGGGATGGCTACCTGGCTCTTCTACACAAAATACACACAATGTCTTTCTCCATGCCAAATGGAGCCAATCAGATTTCATTTTCTCTTTTGTCCCTCACGCAAGTTCATGTCAGAAGGCCTCTCCGTTGTGTTAGAAACCCTCGTTCCGCCCGCAGAAATAGTCTTCAATAGGCTCCTTCCCTTGCACCACCTCGCCTAGTTGTCTCACTCTCTGACAAAAAAGTCAGTCATTGGACTCATGTTTTTCTTCTATCTTTTCATAAAAAAGAAATCTTTCTCTTTTCGAATAAGAAGGGGGAAAGAAAAGGAAATAGAAAAAACAAGTTTGAATGCTTGCAGACCAACACTCCTAACTGACACTTCAGTGTGTGGCTGAATAGGACCTAAACTTCAGACGACCCAGAGGAGGAGGCACCCTGAGGGGGTGGAGGGGGGTGCTGGTGGGGGGATGTTGGAGGTGGGGGGCAGTCAGGGGGGGGGGGGGGGGGGGGGGGGCAGTCATTTGCATGATCCATTGTGCTGCCCGAGTTTGGGTGCTTTTTTTCAGCGAGGGCCCTTTTGGCCATTTACTTCCACTCTGGATGGCTGTGGCGGGCTGTGAATGGTCTCTACTCCCGGCCGTCACAAAGGCGCTTTTGTGCCGCAGCCGCACCATATTCATCATGTAATGCCTGTAAGACAAATCTGATTGGACGTCTCTGTCACTTTGATGTGGGTCCAGAGTGCGAGTGGCCCAAAGATTGCTAACTTCACTCTCTATTGACTATTCTCCAGCATTGATACAGGGGTGGGGGTGAGGAGGGATGGGGGTTTGGAGTTGGGAGGGAGAGAGAGGGAGAAAGGGGGGTGATGGTCCTCATTATTTGTAGGAGAAAATTCATAATAAATTCCCTCATCCTACAAAACCGGATCGAGATGATTGACACCACTTTTTGCCAGGCCGAACAAAAGCCCTGATTTAAGCAGAATACCAAATGAATAGGGCGAGCGTGGACTCAATTCAAACTATTTTAATCTCTCCCTGTCCTACCTCCCCACAACCATTTACCCTCCCTCCCTCCCTCCCTCCCTCCCTTACCCTCTTTTTCCCAATGCTGTGCTCTCCTGTGCCTTTGTCCGTGACATTCTCAGTTTACAGGGTAAATCTACTCCATCCGAACTGCTAACTGTGAGACTGGGTTCAACTGGCTACTGCTGAACTCCTGGGATACAGAGCTGATGTTTGCCTGCTACCTAATGACTGGAAGGATGCTCAGAGGCCCTGCCCACTTTCAGGGTTGGGTAGGTTTCTAAATGTAATCTTTTACAGTTACTAGTTATCTGTTCAAAATTGTAATTGGTAACATCATTTTTGGATTAACCAAACTCAGTAATGTAATCTGATTACTTTTGGATTACTTTCCCCTTAAGAGGCATTAGAAGAAGAAAAAAAGGATCCATCAAACGCATTTCAATCAAAACCATCAAATTTATTTATAAAGCCCTTTTTACATCAGCCGATGTCACAAAGTGCTGTACAGAAACCCAGCCTAAACCCCAAACAGCAAGCAATGCAGATGTAGAAGCATGGTGGCTAGGAAAACTCCCTAGAAAGGCCGGAACCTAGGAAGAAATCTAGAGAGGAACCAGTCCTCAGCCAGTCCTCTTCTGGCTGTGCCGGGTGGAGATTATAACAGTACGTTACCAAGATGTTCAAACGTTCATAGATGACCAGCAGGGTCAGATAATAATAATCACAGTGGTTGTAGAGGGTACAACAGGTCAGCACCTCAGGAGTAAATGTCAGTTGACTTTTCATAGCCAATCATTCAGAGTTAGAGGCAGCAGGTGCGGTAGAGAGAGAGTGTATAGAGAGAGTCCAAAACAGCAGGTCCGGGACAAGGTAGGACGTCCGGTGAACAGGTCATGGTTCCATAGCCGCAGGCAGAACAGTTGAAACTGGAGCAGCAGCACGACCAGGTGGACTGGGGACAGCAAGAAGTCATCAGGCCAGGTAGTCCTGAGGCATGGTCCTAGGGCTCAGGTCCTCCGAGAGAAAGAGAGAGAGAAAGAGAGAGAGAAGGAGAAAGAGAGAGAGAGAATTAGAGGGAGCATACTTAAATTCACACAGGACAACCGGATAAGACAGGAAAAATACTCCTAGCTCCCTACACATAAACTATTGCAGCATTTGGTGTATCATCATAGTAGTCTCTGACTTGTGGTCAGACTCGCTCAGGTGGAACAAACTTAACTTCTATGGGCTAGGTGGGACGCTTGCGTACCAACCTACTCAACAGCCAGTGTAATCCCGTGGCGCGTTATTCAAATACCTCAAAAATGCAAAAACTTCAATTTTTCAAACATATGACTATTTTACACCATTTTAAAGACAAGACTCTCGTTAATCTAACCACACTGTCCGATTTCAAAAAGGCTTTACAACGAAAGCAAAACATTACATTATGTCAGCAGAGTACCCAGCCAGAAATAATCAGACACCCATTTTTCAAGCTAGCATATAATGTCACATAAACCCAAACCACAGCTAAATGCAGCACTAACCTTTGATGATCTTCATCAGATGACAACCCTAGGACATTATGTTATACAATACATGCATGTTTTGTTCAATCAAGTTCATATTTATATCAAAAACCAGCTTTTTACATTAGCATGTGACTAGCATGTGACTAGCATTCCCACCGAACACTGCCGGTTAATTTACTAAATTACTCACGATAAACGTTCACAAAAAGCATAACAATTATTTTAAGAATTATAGATACAGAACTCCTCTATGCACTCGATATGTCCGATTTTAAAATAGCTTTTCGGTGAAAGCACATTTTGCAATATTCTCAGTAGATAGCCCGGCATCACAGGGCTAGCTATTTAGACACCCAGCAAGTTTAGCACTCACCAAAGTCAGATTTACTATAAGAAAAATGTTATTACCTTTGCTGTTCTTCGTCAGAATGCACTCCCAGGACTTCTACTTCAATAACAAATGTTGGTTTCGTCCTAAATAATCCATTGTTATATCCAAATAGCGGCGTTTTGTTCGTGCGTTCAAGACACTATCCGAAAGGGTAAATAAGGGTGACGAGCATGGCGCATTTCGTGACAAAAAAATTCAAAATATTCCATTACCGTACTTCGAAGCATGTCAACCGCTGTTTAAAATCAATTTTTATGCAATTTTTCTCGTAAAAAAGCGATAATATCCCGACCGGGAAAGCCTGTATACGTACAAAGAGAGAGAAAATAAATACATCTCGTGCCCTCGTGCACGAGCGTGAGTCTCAGAGTACTCTGACCAGCCACTATCCAAACGCGATAATGTGTTTCAGCCAGAGGCTGCCTCGATATCATTCAGCTTTTTCCCGGGTTCTGAGAGCCTATGGGAGCCGTAGGAAGTGTCACGTTACGGCAAAGATCCTCAGTCTTCAATAAAAAGAGCCAAGATGAACAACAACTTGTCAGAGAGGGCGCTTCCTGTTTGGAATCTTCTCAGGTTTTTGCCTGCCATATGAGTTCTGTTATACTCACAGACACCATTCAAACAGTTTTAGAAACTTTAGGGTGTTTTCTATCCAAAGCCAATAATTATATGCATATTCTAGTTACTGGGCAGGAGTAGTAACCAGATTAAATCGGGTACGTTTTTTATCCGGCCGTGTCAATACTGCCCCCTACCCCCAACAGGTTAAGTTTAGGTCCAAGAGGCTTTTAAACCGCTTCTACCCCCAAGCCATAAGACTCCTGAACAAATCAAATGGCTACCCAGACGATTTGCATTGCCCCCTTCCCCCTCTTTACACCGCTGCTGCTCTCTGTTGTTGTCATCTATGCAAAGTTTTAAAAATGTTAGTCACTTCAATAACTCTACCTACATGTACATACTACCTCAAATAACCGGTGCCCCTGCACATTGACTCTGTACCGGTACCCCCTGTATATAGTCTCGCTATTGTTGTTTTACTGCTGCTCTTTAATTACTTGTTACTTTTATCTCTTATTCTTGTCTGTATTTTTTTAAACTGCATTGTTGGTTGGGGGCTTGTAAGTAAGCCTTTCACTGTATTCGGCGCATGCGACTAATACAATTTGATTTGATTTGATATTTACAATAAGTGTTTGTTCTTCACTGGTTGTCCTTTTGTGGCAACAGGTCACACATATTGCTGCTGTGATGACACACTGTGGTATTTCGCCTAATAGATATGGTAGTTTATCAAAATTTCATTTGTTTTCGAGTTCTTTGTCGGTCTTTGTAATCTGAGGGAAATATGTGTTTCTAATATGGTCAAACAATTGTCAGGAAGTGCAGCTCAGTTTCCACCTCATTTCGTGGGCAGTGTGCATTTAGCCTGTCTTCTCTTGAAAGCCACAGTCTGTCTTCTCTTTGGTCAGTCTCTTGAAATCCAGGTCCGCCTTAGGCGGCCTCTCTCAATAGCAAGGCTATGCTCAGTGAGTCTGTACATAGTCACATTTTGGGTCCGTCACAGTGGTCAGGTATTCTGCCACTGTGTACTCTCTGTTTAGGGCCAAGTACCATTCCAGTTTGCTCTGTTTTTTTGGTTAATTATTTCCAATGTGTCAAGTAATTATATTTTTGTTTTCTCATGATTTGGTTGGGTGTAATTGTGTTGCTGTCCTGGGATCTGTTTGTGAACAGAGTCCCAGGACCAGCTTGCGTAGGGGACTCTTCTCTAGGTTAATCTCTCTGTAGGTGATGGCTTTGTCTCTCCTCTCCTCTCCTCTCCTCTCCTCTCCTCTCCTCTCCTCTCCTCTCCTCTCCTCTCCTCTCCTCTCCTCTCCTCTCCTCTCCTCTCCTCTCCTCTCCTCTCCTCTCCTCTCCTCTCCTCTCCTCTCCTCTCCTCTCCTCTCCTCTCCTCTCCTCTCCTCTCCTCTCCTCTTACTGACAGGTTGGGACCTGCTCCAGTAGAACCTGTTCACAGTGACACAGCATTGTTCATTACTCACAGTAGTACCCTTATTCCTATCCTTTGTTTATCCTTCCCTTGTCCCTCCTGACATTTAATGTTGTGTTTCCTAAATTGTGGGTTGGGAGTCTGGGACAGCCAGGTCACCCGTGATACAAGTCAGTATTAGACGTCCATCCATGTCTGAGTTCGTCGGGAGATGACAAGGAAACCGGCCACTAGGGGCAACAGGCAGTGCTGTAACCTTCAAGTAGGTTTCGGTTTTGCTAGGGCATTGTGGTCGGGGATGGTGGATCAGCATAAGCATCTGCCTCTGGTGCAAAAGGTTACATGTTCACTCACCATTAGGACCCTCTGCCTCGTGCAAAAGGTTGCATGTTTGAATCCAGCAATAGAAAGTTGTTTGAGATTTTTGTTTTAAGCCTATCCCAAATCTGTCACACCCTGATCTGTTTCACCTCACTTGTGCTTATCTCCACCCCCCACCAGGTGTCTCCCATTTTGTCCCATTATCCCCTGGGTACTTATACAGTACCTGCATTTTCTGTCGGTGTGTTGCCAGTTCATCTTGTCTTGTCAAGTCTTACCAGAGTGTTTTCCCGTTTTCCAGTATCTCTAGTTTCTGTTTTCTAGTCCTCCCGGTTCTGACCATTCTGCCTGCTCTGACTCTGAGCCTGCCTGCTGTCCTTTCCCTGGTTGATGCTTTTTTGGATTACCAACCTCTGCCTGCCCTGACCCTGAGCCTGCCTGCCGTTCTGTCCCTGATTGACACTGTCTTTGATTTCCGACCTCTGCCTGCCCTGGACCAGCCGTTTGCCTGCCCCCTATTTTGTAATAAACATCTGAGATTCAAACCTGCCTCCTGTGTCTGCATCTGGGTCTTATCCTGAGTTGTGTTAGTACGAACTGGCCATGACTGACACAGCAGACTTGGGCCAGCTTCGCAACACCCTCTCCTCCCAAGGAGCCACCATTGGAAGACACGAGGTGTTGCTTGAAAATGTTATGGAAGGATTCCAGACCTTGGCGGAACGCCATGACTGCACTTTCAATACATTGCTGGAGCTATTCTGCGGATTGTCTATTAGGCAGCCAGCCACAACAGTAACCTCCGAGCCTCTCAGTAACCCGGTTAGCAGCGCGTCTCCCCAGCCCACCCTGACTTCCCGAGAACTCTGCTTACCCCCTCCGGAGCGCTACGCTGGAGATTCAGGAACCTGTTGGGCGTTTCTCTCTGAGTTCTCCTCATCTTCGAGCTGCAGCCCTCTTCTTTTCCCTCAGACCGCTCGAAGATAGCATACCTTATAACACTGATGTGGGGGAGGGCTCTCGTCTGGGCTACAGCGGTGTGGAGCAACAATCCACCGTGTGCTTCAGTCTGGAGGAGTTCATGGCGGAGGTAAAAAAGGTGTTTGATTCTCTGTTGTCTGGGAGAGAGGCTGCTCGGAAGCTACTCTTACTACGTCAAGACTCCAGTAGTGTGGCAGACTATGCGGTCGATTTCCGCACGTTGACCGCTGAGAGTGCCTGGAACCCGCAATCCCTGTTCGACATGTTCCTTCATGAATTATCGGAGGAGGGTAAAGACGAACTCACAGCCCAGGAGCTGCCCATGGATTTCAACTCTCTCATCACCTTGACCATATGGATTGATGGGCGCTTACGGGAACATAGGAGGGAGAGGAGGTCTGTTCCCAGTCATACTTGTTCATCCAAGGATCCCACCTTGCCTCCGAGGGATCCCGGAAGTCCCCTGCAACTACTTTACAGAGAGAATCCGAGGTTACCTGAGGTCTGCCGACTCGCCTCTTCCAGAGCCTATGCAACTTGGCAGGGCTAGGTTGTCTCCTGCTGAATGTTTACGCATACTGAACACCAAGAGCTGTCTGTACCGGTCATTTCATTTCTACCTGTCCATTGAAAGACCAAGCTCATCAGTAGGTACGAGTTCACTGGTGGGCCATACGGAGAATTTAGAAACTCTCAGTACTCGTACCCCTCTCCATGCCATCCTGCTGTGGGTTGTCCATGTACTCATTGACACTGGGGCTGATGAGAATTTAATGGACACTACCCTGGTGTCAGAGCCTGGAATCCCTACTCAATCCCTCTCCATTGCCATCGACATCAGAGAGCTGAATGAGTGCTCTATTTGCAGAGTCACCCATAATACGGTTCCTATCAACCTGCGAGTGTCAGGTAACCACAGTGAGTCCATGCAATTTCTGATCATCGAATCTCCTCAGGTACCCGTGGTTTTGGGGTTTTTATGGCTCCAGAGGCACAATCCCCTTATTGACTGGACGGTTGGTTCTATCAAGGGTTGGAGCCCATTCTGCCACGCTCATTGCCTGAAGTCGCTGCAGACTGCCCCAGGACATCTTCCTGCAGGCTTGGGAAAAGCCTTGGACATCTCCGCCGTTCCCGCGGAGTACCAGGACCTCTGGGAGGCTTTCAACAAGGCCCGTGCCACATCGCTTTCTCCGCATTGGCCCTACGGCTGCGTTATTGACCTTCTCCAGGGCACTACACCACCTCGGGGGCGGCTTTATTCCCTGTTGGGTCCCGAGACCAAGGTGATTGAAAGGTACATTGAGGACTCCCTGGTTGCAGGGTGTATTCATTCTTCTGCCTCCCTGCTGGCGCAGGGTTCTTCTTTGTAGAGAAGAAGGACAAAACCCTGCGACCGTGTATCGACTACCGGGGCCTTAATGATATCACGGTTAATAAAACGTTACCCGCTACCACTCATTGCCTCGGCTTTCGAGCGTCTCCAGGGGCTACTATCTTCTCAAAGTTGTACCTTCGGAACACCTACCATCTGGTGCGGTTACAGGAAGGAGACGAGTGGCAGACAGCCGCCTTTAACACGGCTAGCGGGCACTATGAATACCTGGTGATGCAATTTGGACTGACTAATGCTTCTGCAGTGTTCCAGGCCCTTGTTAACGATGCTCTCCGTGGTGAACATGGAGAAACAGTTCGTGTCCGTCTACCTCGATGACATCCTCGTCTTTTCGAGCTCAGCTCAAGAACATGTTCTTCACACCCAACAGGTCCTCCAGCATCTCCTGGAGATTCAGCTTTTTGTTAAAGCTGAGAAATGGGAATTCCATATCTCCACAATCTTCTTCCATCATCGCTGCAGGAAATATGCCGATGGATTCTGGAAAGCTGAGAGCGGTGCTGGATTGGCCTCAACCCACATCCAGAGTGCAGGTGCAAAGCTTCCTGGGGTTTGCTATTCTCTACCGCTGTTTCATCTGGGGTTACAGAACACTGGCTTCCCCTTTCAGTACTCACCTCTCCCAATGTCCCGTTCACGTGGTCTCCAGCTGCTGACCGGGTGTTCTCGTGCCTCAAGCATCAGTTCACTGCAGTTCCCATCTTAATCCATCCGGATCCATCCCGTCAATTCGTGGAGGTCAATTTCTCGGACGTAGGAATGGGATATGTCCTGTCCCAGTATTCTGCCCAGGACCAGATGCTGACTCCCAGCGCTTTCCTTTCCCATCGTTTTAACACCGCTGAGAGGAATTATGATGTGGGAAACCGAGAACTACTCACGGTGAAGATGGCTTTTGAGGAGTGGAGGCACTGCTTAGAGGGGGTGGAACAGCCATTCATAATGTGGACTGATCACAAGAACCTGGAATATCTCCGCACCGTCAAGCGCCTCAACTCTAGGCAAGCTCGATGGGCCCTGCTATTCACTCGGTTGAACTTCACCATCTCTTACTGCCCGGGTGTATGTCCTGGACTCTGCCCGATCACCGGCCCTGGAATGGGCTCATTCCTCCAGACTTGCCTGCCATCCTGGCTCCCGTCGGACCCTGGCCTTTGTACGACAAAAGTTTTTGGTGGCCCACCATGGTTCCTGATGTCTCCGTGTTCATCGCTGCCTGCACTGTGTGTGCTCAGAAGAACACCCCGCGGCAAGCTCTGGCTGGCCTCCTTCAACCACTCCCTGTTCCTCATTTCCCCTGGTCCCATATATCCCTGGACTTCGTCACTGGTCTTCCTCCATCAGATTGGCAACACCACTATCCTTATGGTGGTGGATAGGTTTTCCAAAGCCGCCTATTTCATTCCCCTTCTCAAGTTACCCTCAGCCAAGGAGACGGCCCAGCTCATTATGCAGCATGTCTTCCGGATTCATGGAAGAGGTCAGCATACCCACGGCCCAAATGTTCGTCCGTCGCTGTCGCCGTACCTGGAAAAGAGCCTAGTCCGCTCTTCTCGAGACCACCTCCAGGTATCGACGACAGGCAGACCGCCACCGGAGCCCTGCTCCCCGCTATCATCTAGGGCAGAGGGTATGGCTGTCCACTCGGGATCTGCCCCTCCGGGGGAGTCCCATAAACTTTCCCCATCTGTAAGATTCTTAGCCCCTCTGCTGTTCGTCTTCTGTTACCCCGCACCCTCCGTATACATCCCACTTTTTCTGAGCCTGCCTGCCGTTCTGTCCCTGATTGACGCTGTTTTGTATTGCCGACCACTGCCTGACTTGACCCTGAGCCTGCCTGCGGTTCTGTCCCTGATTGACGCTGTCTTGGATTACCAACCCCTGCCTGCCCTGGACCTGCCGTTCGCCTGCCGACTGTTTTGTAATAAACATCTTAGATTCTAACTGTCTGCCTCCAATGTCTGCATCTGGGTCTTATCTGAGTCGTGTTAAAACCTTAACCTTTAAAAAACATGAGCTGGTGCACACCCAGAAAAAAATGTTTCTGTGGAGGTGCTGACTAACGGCGAATAAACTATAAACTATGAAAATAAAGAAAGTTGCACACTCCGTGTATAAACACCCAGCAATTTAATGGGTATTTACCATTAAAACCTTAACCTTTAACCTGTTAGGGCTAGGGGGCAGTATTGACACGGCCGGATAAAAAACGTACCCGATTTAATCTGGTTACTACTCCTGCCCAGTAACTAGAATATGCATATAATTATTGGCTTTGGATAGAAAACACCCTAAAGTTTCTAAAACTGTTTGAATGGTGTCTGTGAGTATAACAGAACTCATATAGCAGGCCAAAACCTGAGAAGATTCCATGCAGGAAGTGGCCTGTCTGACAAGTTGTGTTTCATCTTGGCTCTTTTTATTGAAGACTGAGGATCTTTGCTATAACGTGACACTTCCTACGGCTCCCATAGGCTCTCAGAGCCCGGGAAAAAGCTGAACGATATCGAGGCAGCCTCTGGCTGAAACACATTATCGCGTTTGGCAAGTGGCCGATCAGAGTACTATGGGCTTAGGCGCGTGCCCGAGTCGACCCCATGCTTTATTTTCTTTCGTCTGTTTACCTAAACGCAGATTCCCGGTCGGAATATTATCGCTTTTTTATGAGAAAAATGGCATAAAAATTGATTTTAAACAGCGGTTGACATGCTTCGAAGTACGGTAATGGAATATTTTGAATTTTTTTGTCACGAATTGCGCCATGCTCGTCACCCTTATTTACCCTTTCGGATAGTGTCTTGAACGCATGAACAAAACGCCGCTATTCGGATATAACAATGGATTATTTGGGACCAAACCAACATTTGTTATTGAAGTAGAAGTCCTGGGAGTGCATTCTGACGAAGACAGCAAAGGTAATACATTTTTTTTATAGTAAATCTGACTTTGGTGAGTGCTAAACTTGCTGGGTGTCTAAATAGCTAGCCCTGTGATGCCGGGCTATCTACTGAGAATATTGCAAAATGTGCTTTCACCGAAAAGCTATTTTAAAATCGGACATATCGAGTGCATAGAGGAGTTCTGTATCTATAATTCTTAAAATAATTGTTATGCTTTTTGTGAACGTTTATCGTGAGTAATTTAGTATATTCACCGGCAGTGTTCGGTGGGAATGCTAGTCACATGCTAGTCACATGCTAATGTAAAAAGCTGTTTTTTGATATAAATATGAACTTGATTGAACAAAACATGCATGTATTGTATAACATAATGTCCTGGTTTGTCATCTGATGAAGATCATCAAAGGTTAGTGCTACATTTAGCTGTGGTTTGGGTTTATGTGACATTATATGCTAGCTTGAAAAATGGGTGTCTGATTATTTCTGGCTGGGTACTCTGCTGACATAATCTAATGTTTTGCTTTCGTTGTAAAGCCTTTTTGAAATTGGACAGTGTGGTTAGATTAACGAGAGTCTTATCTTTAAAATGGTGTAAAATATTCATATGTTTGAAAAATTGAAGTTTTTGCATTTTTGAGGTACAATTCTGACGTGAGACTGTGAGAGCTTGTTGCACATTTCATGGTATGTTTTACCTTAGGGTTAGGCAGGAAATATAGTTTAGCTTCAGTCACAAATACAACTGGGAGCTAAGGACACACACACACACACACACACACACACACACACACACACACACACACACACACACACACACACACACACACACACACACACACACACACACACACACACACACACACACATGTTTGAAAATACAATATAGTGATGCTCTCCCTACCCCCTTGCCTCTCCTCTCCTTTCTCCTCTCCTCTCCTTTCTCCTCTCCTCTCCTCTCCTCTCCTCTCCTCTCCTCTCCTCTCCTCTCCTCTCCTCTCCTCTCCTCTCCTCTCCTCTCCTCTCCTCTCCTCTCCTCTCCTCTCCTCTCCTCTCCTCTCCTCTCCTCTCCTCTCCTCTCCTCTCCTCTCCTCTCCTCTCCTCTTACTGACAGGTTGGGACCTGCTCCAGTAGAACCTGTTCACAGTGACGCAGAGTTGTTCATTACTCACAGTCATCTACCCTTATTCCTATCCTTTGTTTATCCTTCCCTTGTCCCTCCTGACATTTAATGTTGTGTTTCCCAAATGGTGGGTTGGGAGTCTGGGACACACATTTCATGGAAAGTTTTACCTTAGGATTAGGCTGGAAATATAGTTTAGCTTCAGTCACAAATACAAGTGGGAGCTAAGGACACACACACACACCACACACACACACACACACACACACACACACACACACACCACACACACACACACACACACACACACACACACACACACACACACACACACACACACACCCTCCTCATATATCCCTCTACACAACGTCCACCTATTATCAGTGGAGATGGCCAATAGAGGCATGGGTCCCCCTCCCTAAAACAAGGTAAAGGGAGGATTAGTGAGAGCCATTTAGAGGTCCCTTTCAGCCCCCCTTTTCATTTCATTAGCTTGTGACCCCTCCAGTTAATTATTTTGATCTGGCCAAAGACTTGGCCTGCTTTTAATGATCCAGACTCACTCACCGCCCCCCAAAAACACGCACAATGCTTAAAACACCCATTGATGGCCCCAAAGAAGAGAAGGGGTGAAAAGAGAAGGAGAGGGAGAAAGAGAAAAGAGAAAGATTGAAAGTGGCATTTACCAGTCACCGGTGGTGGAGTTTGAATGGAGGGTGAACCGGTGACGGAGGGGTGGCGTAACGCCCTCAGACTTTTGTCAGAATATGCTATTGTTCTTCATTGATGGAGTGGGTGCCCCCTTCTTTTGGAGGGCAAAATCGTAGCAGTGCTTTGAGCTGATTTCGGAGAAAAAAGAGAAAAGAAAAGAAAAAGAATCCAATGCACCTCCAGAAATAATAGGCATGTAAAAAAAGAAAACTTCAGGCTTTAGAAAGTTTTGGTCTGAATTTGCAAAGCTTTATTAAATAAACGTAATATATATATATATATATATATATATATATATATATATATATATATTATTATTATTTATGGGACGTGGGTATTGTTCATGTTCATGTGCTCTGCTCAGAGGTTAACGGATATACAGTGGGCTTTGATATGTGACGGATCCACTATCAAGTGCTGGACTGATGAAGAGAACATAAACAGAAAAGACAAAGCAGCCCCTCTCCTCTCTCCTCTCCACCCACCTGTCTTTCTGCTGCTGTTGAACTAATTGCATGTATTTGTTCACCCTGCGGGTGTTTGCGAAGGGATCTCTTACCCATGGTCACATAGCCCATATTGAACGCAAACACTAAAATCTAAGCAGCTTGTGCTATTTAATGCCTCGCAAGCATGCCACCCAATACATTTCTGATATTAACTAAACAAATGGCTAAAATGCTGCAAGGGTGGAGAGGGATGTCGGTCGAGGTTGTGTTGGTTGGCTTTCCCCTACTTTCTTCTTTTCACTTTTTTTGGGCCTCGTATTTGCTGGCAGCTAGGTCGGCCAGTTTGCTCTGTCTGGCTATGCATGTAAAGAGCGTCCCCTCTTTGTTCCAGCCTTGGGACCAGGGCCAAGCTCCCCCTTCAAAACTTCAGCCCAAATACACACACATACATACACACACACACACTTATTCACCAGATTCCCTCCTCCCTCCTAAACAACCCCATTCCCCTCCACCTCCCCCAAATTGCAAATAACAAAAAAGAGGGGATAGAACTGCAGAAACAAGCATCGCTTTAAAAGCAGGTGTCCAGAACTTTTCAGTGTTTGTCGATTTCAAATGGGGACCCTTTAACCCATGCTTTTCTTGCTGGTGGCTGAGGTAGCCAGTCAGAAGCCTAATCAGTCTCCCCTGACAATGCTGGGAGGTTAAGGGCTGTCAGTCCGCCTTTCAGACAGGGAGCAGGATGAAGCCGTGGCAGGGGAGCCCCTGATTGATTAGTGCCTCTTTATTGAAGGGTGTGTGTGTGTGTGTGTGTTTTTGTGTGTGTGTGTGTGTGTGTGGGTGTGTCAGGGCAGTGGGGGGAGTGTAAAGGGGCTCAGGCAAGAAGCTTTATTTGAGTCCATGCGACAGAGAGAAGCACTATAATTATGACTTTTTCTTTCTGATGGCTGACAGAGAGGGTTCTTATGGCTCACTTCACTCTCTCAGCACCGTAAAGAGAGATTATTGCTGCCCTGAGAGCCCCTGCCCGGCCTGCTCATCAACAGGGCTTTAGAAAGGCCAGGGAGAGGGGCCACAATAAAAGGACTTAAAAGATGGAGACTATGTGTGCTACCCAAATGGCACCCTGTTCCTTACATAGTAATCTACTTTTTTTTATGCTACCTGGTCAAAAGTACTGCAGTATATAGGGAATAGTCTGCCATTTGGGACACAATCTATGCTTTCTACAGATACCTCTACTGCCTTTACTAGAACCAGTGTCCTTGGCTCCCTGGACAGGAGGTCTTTCTCTTTCTCTTTATCAGTCTGTCTAAATGTATCAGAGCCATGTTTAACACACAGGTAGATATCCACTGGGGTGAAAGTGTGTGTTCGTCTGCGTGTGTCTGTGTGTTGGACCCCAGCCCGGCTCCCATTGTTGTTTATTGACACCTCCTACCTGCCAGGACTCAGAGGAGTCTGTTTGAGGAGCTGGACTAAGAGAGAGAGATATATCAATGAATTGGCGAGGGCACTAGAACAGTCTGCAACACCCGGCCTCACCCTATGTCTACTGTTTGATGATCTGGTGCTTCTGTCCCCAACCAAGGAGCGCCTACAGCAGCACCTACGTAGATCTTCTGCACAGATTCTGTCAGACTTGGGCTCTGACAGTTAATCTCAGTAAGACAATAATAATGGCGTTCCAAAAAAGATCCAGTAGCCAAGACAACAAATTCTATCTAGACACTGTTGCCCTAGAGCACACAAATAATTACACCTACCTCGGCCTAAACATTAACACCACATGTAACTTCCATAAGGCTTTGAACGATCTAAGAGACAAGGCAAGAAGGGCCTTCTATGCCATCAAAAGGAACATAAAACTCAACCTCCCAATTAGGAGCCGGCTAAAAATATTTCCACCAATGCCCTCTATGGCTGTGAGGTCTGGGGTCCACTCACCAACCAAGCATTCACAAATTAGGACAAACACACGATTGAGACTCTGTATCCATAATTATGCAAAAATATACTTTGTGTACAATGCAAAATCCCAAACAATGATTGCAGAGCAGAATTAGGACTGTACCCGCTAGTTATCAAAATCCAAAAAAGAGCGGTTAAATTCTACAACCACCTAAAAGGAAGCGATGCCCACACATTCTACCACAAAGCCCTCACCTACAGAGAGATTAACCTAGAGAAGAGTCCCCTCAGCCAGCTGGTTCTGGGGCTCTGTTCACAAACACAAACAGACCACACAGAGCCCCAGGACAGAAACACATTTAGACCCAACCAAATTATGAGAAAGCACAAAGAGAACTATTTGGAAAGAATCAATTTTGTCTATTCCGTTTGCTTTGGCAATGTAAACATATGTTTCCCATGCCAATAAAGCCCTTTGAATCGAACTGAATTGAATTGAGAGAGAGAAAGAGAGAGAAAGAGAGTCTCCATGCTGGTGGGCCACATTATTTATAAGCTCTTCTGAACTTTTCTCTAGAGCTCTTCCTCCTTCTCCTCCTCCTACTACTGCATTACTTACTGTATCTGATCACAGTCAACACACAGGTAGGTCACACATTGGTGAGTAATGTAATGTCATCAAGTTGTATTGCCTCTATAACACTACAATAATAATAGTACTTTATCCAAGGGTTTATCAGTAATTACTTTGAATGCGGTGATAAAATGTGATTCTTTCAGGTACAATAAAGTTTTGATGTTGAGACTAAGGCCTCTCTGATCCCCCTGTCTCTACAGAGGCACGGTTATGCTGTTGGAAATACTAACACAACATGAACCCTAACACAACATAAACAGGCTCAACACAATTCTCCAAACACAATGTGAAGAGTGAGTCAGGTGGGCCCTTCAGACATGTAGTCCTGTTTGTTCTACCCCCGCTGCCATGCTCCTCCAGTACCTAGCCTGTCCCCTGACACAACCCATCACAATTACTGTCACTCCCAACATCTGACCTCTTTAGAGAAAACATACAGTATGGTTGAGGCTTGTTTAAAACCTGGATTGAAAGCAGTTCTAGGCCTTAGTTCTGTTTAGCTCGCTGTGACAAATGTGTTGGTAACAAGGTTCTAGCATATAATTGATTCATTGATGAACTCCTCTGAAACAATTTTCTTCTAATCCCTCTGGTGGCTCTGAATGGCCTCAAGTGGAATCAGATTTATTTATATATTTTTTTATTTCACCTTTATTTAACCAGGTAGGCCAGTTGAGAACAAGTTCTCATTTACAACTGCGACCTGGCCAAGATAAAGCAAATCAGTGTGACAAAAACAACAACACAGAGTTACAGATGGGATAAACAAATGTACAGTCAATATAATATATGTACAGTCAACACAATATAATATAATGTACAGTCAACACAATATAAAATTATATGTACAGTGTGTGCAAATGTAGTAAGATTAGGGAGGTAAGGCAATAAATAAGCCATAGTGGTGAAATAATTACAATTTAGCATTAACACTGGAGTGATAGATGTGCAGATGATTTTTTTACATTTACATTTTAGTCATTTAGCAGACACCCTTATCCAGAGCAACTTACAGTAGCAAATGCATACATTTCATACATTTTTTTTCTCCGTACTGGTCCCCCGTGGGAATCGAACCCACAACCCTGGCGTTGCAAACACCATGCTCTACCAACTGAGCCACACGGGACCTGATGATGATGATGTGCAAGTAGAGATACTGAGGTGCAAAAGAGCAACAACAAAAAATAACAATATGGAGATGAGGTAGTTGGGTGTGCTATTTACAGATGGGCTGAGTACAGGTACAGTGATCGATAAGCTGATGCTTAAAGTTAGAGAGGGAGATATAAGTCTCCAGCTTCAGTGATTTTTGCAATTCGTTCCAGTCATTGGCAGCATAGAACTGGAAGGAAAGGCGGCCAAAGGAGGTGTTGGCTTTGGGGATGACCAGTGAAATATACCTGTTGGACTGCGTGCTATGGGTGGGTGTTGCTATGGTGACCAGTGAGCTGATTCTTTGGGATAGGGGGCGGTATTTTGGCCGTCCGGATGAAAAGCGTGCCCAAAGTAAACTGCCTGCTACTCAGGCCCAGAAGTTAGGATATGCATATAATTGGTAGATGTGGATAGAAAACACTCTAAAGTTTCTAAAACTGTTTGAATAATGTCTGTGAGTATAACAGAACTGATTTGGCAGGCGAAACCCCGAGCACAATCCATCCAGAGAATGTATTTTTTGAGGTCAATCTATTTTCCATTGGGTTTCTTATGGTAAGCCCGTTTTAATAGAAATATGCTTGCAGTTCCTATAGCTTCCACTAGATGTCAACAGTCTTTAGAAATTGGTTGATGTTTTTCTTTAGAGAAATGAAGAAGTACGGCTTTTCAGAACGAGGGTCCAGCCGAGTGGACTCTACTGTTTTGATGCACGCTCCAGGTCACGAGCTTCACGTTGTTTTTATCCGGTATTGAACACAGTTTATCCCGTCTTAAATGTAATCGATTATTTACGTTATAATATAACTAAAATTGGATTAGGAAAGTTGTTTGAAATGTTTGGACAGCGTTTACAGGTAACTTATTAGATATTTTGTAGTCATGCTGGGCGAGTTGGAACCGGTGTTTTTCTGAATCAAATGCACCAAATAAATGGACATTTTGAAGATATAACGACGGAATTAATCAAACAAAAGGACCATTTGTGATGTTTATGGGAATATTGAAGTGCCAAGAGAAGAAGTTCTTCAAAGGTAAGGCATGAATTATATCGTTAATTCTGAGTTTTGTGTCGCACCTGGCGGGTTGAAATCTGATTTTCATGTGTTGGTGTGCTGGGCGCTGTGCTCAGATAATCGCATGGTTTGCTTTCGCCGTAAAGCCTATTTGAAATCTGACATGGTGGCTAGATTAACAAGAAGTTAAGCTTTAATTTGGTGTATTGCACTTGTGAATGTATGAAAGTTAAATATTTCTAGTCATTTATTTTGAATTTCGCGCTCTGCATTTTCACCAGATGTGAAATCGATCCCGTTAACGGGATTTGATCCATAAGAAGATAAGGCGGGCTTTACCTAGCAAAGACTTATAGATGACCTGGAGCCAGTGGGTTTGGTGACGAATATGTAGCGAGGGCCAGCCAACGAGAGCATACAGGTCGCAGTGGAGGGTAATATATGGAGCTTTGGTGACAAAACGGATGGCACTGTGATAGACTACATCCAATTTGCTGAGTAGAGTGTTGGAGGCTATTTTGTAAATGACATCGCCGAAGTCAAGGATCGGTAGGATAGTCAGTTTTACGAGGGTATGTTTGGCAGCATGAGTGAAGGAGGCTTTGTTGCGAAATAGGAAGCCGATTCTAGATTTAATTTTGGATTGGAGATGCTTAATGTGAGTCTGGAAGGAGGGTTTACAGTCTAACCAGACACCTAGGTATTTGTAGTTGTCCACATATTCTAAGTTAGAACTGTCCAGAGTAGTGATGCTAGTTGGGTGGGCAGGTGCGGGCAGCAATCGGTTGAAGAGCATGCATTTAGTTTTACTAGCATTTAAAAGCAGTTGGAGGCATTGAAGCTTGTTTGGAGGTTTGTTAACCTGTTGGGGATAGGGGGCAGTATTTACACGGCCGGATAAAAAACGTACCCGATTTAATCTGGTTACTACTCCTGCCCAGTAACTAGAATGTGCATATAATTATTGTGTGGAATGTGTGGAATCACTTTCAAGCCTTTGCCATTGAAACACACAGGGACTTATTAATCATTTAGCACTTCCTAAGGCTTCCACTAGATGTCAACAGTCTTTACAAAGTGGTTTGAGTCTTCTATGGTAGAAACTGACAAAAAGAGAGGCTTGGGAATTTGGTCACAGGGGGAGGGCCATTACTACTATGACGCGGGCGCCCATGGGAACCCTTTTGTTCCGAAACGTTTAGTAAGATGCAATCGTCCGCCTTGAATATTATTGAAGCTCTGGTTGAAAAAGGCCCTAAAGATTTATGTTATACAACGTTTGACATGTTTGAACGAACGTAAATATATATTCTTTGCACATTCGTGACGACAAGTCCCGCGCGCTTCAGAACATTATGAGTAGCCTTCGGAACGCGCTAAGAAGAAGGAACTATTGGGACATAAATTATTAACTTTTTCGAACAAAACTACATTTGTTGTGGACCTGGGATTCCTGGAAGTGCCTTCTGATGAAGATAATCAAAGGTAAGGGAATATTTACAATAGTATATTTGATTTTAGATGGTTCCAAGATGGCGCTAGCATGTATCGCCTAGCCTATTTTTCTGAGCATACCACGTCGTTTATTGCAAAGTGTGATTTCCCAGTAAAGTTATTTTTAAATCTGGCAATGCGGTTGCATTCACGAGATGTTAATCTATAATTCTTTGAATGACAATATTACATTTTAACGTTTTTGAATAGTAATTTTGTAAATTGTGGCCCTGATTCACCGGAAGCATTTGAGGGAAAATATTTTCTGAACGTCACGCGCCGATGTAAAATGCTGTTTTTATATATAAATATGAACTTTATCGAACAAAAAATGCATGTATTTTGTAACATGATGTCCTAGGACTGTCATCTGATGAAGATTGTCAAAGGTTAGTGCTGCATTTAGCTGTGTTTTGGGTATATGTGATGCATGCTAGTTGCTTTGAAAATGGCAGTGTGATTTTTTTTGGCAGGGTACTCTCCTAACATAATCTAATGTTTTGCTTTTGCTGTAAAGCCTTTTTGAAATCGGACAACGTGGTTCGATTCAGGAGAGGTGTATCTATAAAATGGTGTAAAATAGTCATATGTTTGAGAAATTGAAGTTATAGCATATAGAGGTATTTGTATTTCGCGCGACGCGATTCCACTGGCTGTTGACTAGGGTGGGACGCAAGCGTCCCAAGTTCCCAGACAGGTTAACACTGTCCAAAGAAGGTCCAGATGAAAACAGAATGGTGTCGTCTGTGTAGAGGTGGATTAGAGAATCACCAGCAACAAGAACGACATAATTGATATATACAGATGAAAGAGTCGGCCTGAGAATTGAACCCTGTGGCACCCCTATAGAGACTACCAGAGGTCCGGACAACTGGCACTCCGATTTGACACACTGAACTCTATCTGAGAAGTAGTTGGTGAACCAGGCGAGGCAGTCATTTGAGAAACCAAGGCTATTGAGTCTGCTGATACGAATGTGGTGATTGACAGAGTCGAAAGCCTTGGCCAGGTCGATGAAGACGGCTGCACAGTACTGTCTTTTATCGATGGCGGTTATGATATTGTTTAGGACCTTGAGCATGGCTGAGGTGCACCCATGACCAGCTCAGAAACCAGATTGCATAGTGGAGAAGGTACGGTGGTGTCATGACGTTGGCCTGTGGGTAAGGTTTATGACCCCCCCCCATAAATACCTTTCTCCCTTCCCTCTCTCTCTGACTACTGAAGGACTCTTGAATAGCCTTTGTTACACATAGAGAGTCTGGGAACATCAAACAAGTGGGGGGGAAAGCAACCATATTTCGGTAATAGAACCAGTTGAAAATATGCGTTGGTACTTAAGGAATATGATGTCAGTTCGGTTGTCATCTGATTCATTATGACTGATGACAGGACGACATAAACTGTATCTGGGAAAGTCTACACATTATAGTTATCAGATTCACATGGAATTGTTGTGCAATTTAAATGCAATTTAAATGAAACTATTTGTGAAAAGATTCAATGTAATTTTAGCTTCCAAATGAGAGAATTGGGTTTTCATAAGTTTAGAGCCCTGCTCAATCAGTGGCCCGCCCCTGTGAAGACACATGGGTTATAAACTATGAAACACACCCTTCTCTCCCTCCACTATATAAGTCCTTGACGAAAATGTAACCTCCTGTTCCGAGGACGATAGGACAACGGTCCATACGTTAAAAAGGACTAACATATCAACTATAGAACTAAGCCAACCTCAGCGTGAGCTTTGGTTGTGAATTCTATGAACTTTGAACTCTTATTCACTAAAGAAGTGAGACCTCCTAGCCGTTGTGTTAGCAACAGCAGCTGTAAACGTGGGCTAGGAAAGGATAGACAACATATCCAGTCTAACACACAACGAAGATACTGCAACGTATCCAATTTACCACCAGAGACATTCTTCCGAGGACAGGAAGATCTCTGTTGGCCAACACGGCCAGCATCTACGACCAACCTAAAAAGCGCAGCTCAGAGTAAATATTTATTACATTTTCCTTTTCCAAATGGGCGGTAATTTAGAATGCATAAGATACTGTATTTACGAAAGCTTAGCTTCTCCCTTTGTTCCTCAGTCTTCCCACTCTTTCATTGAAGCCCAACCCCCTCTCTTTGTGTAACAAGCCATCATACAGGTTCCGTCCACCAGGGACGTTTTCTGTATGACATAATTTGCATTCTGTGTATATGTAATTATGTGTGATTAGTTAGGTATTTAGGAAATGAATAATTAAACCCAATTTTGTATTGCTGATTCAACTTGTTAGCCAGGGTTCGTGAAGATAACCAATAATTTACAACTTTCAGATGAGACTGAAATAAGGTGACGATTAATATTGACTGCTATTGATGTAAAATATTACTAGGTCTTTCAGAGTTTATTCGGAAGATAACAGCTCTATAAACACTCTTTCGTGGTGCCCCGACTTTCTAGTTAATTACATTTACATGATTAGCTCAATCAGGTAATATTAATTACAGAGAAAGGATTTTATAGAATAGCATGTCATATCACTTAATCCTGCATAGCCAAAGACACGACAGTGGCATTCAAAATGGTCGGTGATCTGTTTGTTAACTTGGCTTTCGAAGATTTTAGAAAGGCAGGGAAGGATGGATATAGTTCTATAACAATTTGGGTCTAGAGTGTCTCCCCCTTTGAAGAGGGGGATGACCGCAGCAGCTTTCCAATCTTTGGGGATCTCAGACGATACGAAAGAGAGGTTGAACTGGCTAGTAATAGGGGTTGCAAAAATGTTGCAGATAATTTTAGAAAGAGAGGGTCCAGATTGTCTAGCCCGGCTGATTTGTAGGGATCCAGATTTTGCAGCTCTTTCAGAACACCAGCTATCTGGATTTGAGTGAAGGAGAGGGGGGGGGGGGGGGCTTGGGCAAGTTTCTGTTGGGGGTGCAGAGCTGTTGGCCGGGGTAGGGGTAGCCAGGTGGAAAGCATGGCCAGCCGTAGAAAATTGCTTATTGAAATTATTGATTATTGTAGATTTATCGGTGGTGACAGTGTTTGCAAGCCTCAGTGCAGTGGGCAGCCGGGAGGAGGTGCTGTTATTCTCCAGGTACTTTACAGTGTCCCAAACATTTTTTGAGTTTGTGCTACAGGAAGCAAATTTCTGTTTGAAAAAGCTAGCCTTTGCTTTCCTAATTGACTGTGTATATTGGTTCCTGACTTCCCTGAAAAGTTACATATTGCGGGGGCTATTTGATGCTAATGCAGTACACCACAGAATGTTTTTGTGCTTTTCAAGGGCAGTCAAGTCTGGAGTGAACCAAGGGTTCTACATTTTTTGAATGGGGCATGCTTATTTAAGATGGCGAGGAAAGTACTTTTATAGAGCAACCAGGCATCCTCGACTGACGGGATGAGGTCAAGTTTGTTGCCATTTTTGATTGGGGCCGGAGAAGAACGCAGACGTTTTACGTGTCCCCAGCCGATTCAGTTTTTTTGTTCGTTTATTTGCGTTGTTTGTAACTTATTTTTTTAACCTATTTTGGACATAATGATGCCGCTACCGTTTGTTATGACCGAAAATAACTTCTAGACATCAGGACTGCTATTACTCACCACGGACTAGCAGAATCCTTTTTTTCCTTTCATGAGTCTGACGAGCCCGACGCGAAGGATATACTGCTTCCTCGGGAACAGGCCCCGGTCCCCGTGATCTGCGTGAAGAGGAGGTGGAGAAAGAGGGGCCGAAGGTCAGCCTGCCTTCTGAGAATTCGTAGGTTGATCGAATAAACCCCCACTTCTCTCCATTCTGCTAGCAAACATGCAATCTTTGGAGAATAAAATCGACGAGTCACACAGAAAATTAAACTACAACAGGACATTAAAAACGGAAACATCTTATGCTTCACATAGTCATGGCTGAACGACGACAATATCACCGTACAGCTGGCTGATTATACGATGTACCGGCAGGATAGAACAGCAGCGTCTGGTAAGACAAGGGGCGGCGGTCTATGTATTTTTGTAAACTACAGCTGGTGCACGATATCTAAGGAAGTCTCAAGCTATTGCTCGCCTGAGGTAAAGTATCTCATGATAAGCTGTAGACTACACTACCTACCGAGAGAGTTTACATCTGTATTCTTTGTAGGTGTTTACATACCACCACAGTCAGAGGCTGGCACAAAGACAGCATTGAATGAGCTGTATTCCGCCACAAGCATACAAGAAAACGCTCACCCAGAGGCGGCGCTCCAAGTAGCCAGGGACTTTAATGCAGGGAATCTTAACCTCTCTAGGGTAGGGGGCAGTATTTTCACATCCGGATAAAAAACGTACCCGATTTAATCTGGTTATTACTACTGCCCAGAAACTAGAATATGCATATAATTGTTTGATTCGGATAGAAAACACCCTAAAGTTTCTAAAACTGTTTGAATGGTGTCTGTGAGTATAACAGAACTCATATGGCAGGCCAAAACCTGAGAAGATTCTGTACAGGAACTGCCCTCTCTGACCATTTCTTGGCCTTCTATACCATCTTTATCGAAAACAGAGGATCTCTGCTGTAACGTGACACTTTCTAAGGCTCCCATAGGCTCTCAGAAGGCGCCAGAACGTTGAATGATGACTTTGCAGTCCCAGGCTGAAAAACAGTAGCGCATTTGGATAGTGGTCGATCTGAGAACAATGAGACGGGCGTGCGCATGCACGTGAAGAGTCCATTTTAGATTTTCAGTCTTTGAACGAAAAAGACGTCTCCCGGTCGGAATATTATCGCTATTTTACGAGAAAAATTGCATAAAAATTGATTTTAAACAGCGTTTGACATGCTTCGAAGTACGGTAATGGAATATTTTGAAATGTTTTGTCACGACATGCGTCCGCGCGTCACCGTTCGGATAGTGTCTTGAACGCCAGAACAAAACAGAGGATATTTGAACATAACTATGGATTATTTTGAACAAAAACAACATTTGTGGATGAAGTAGAAGTCCTGGGAGTGCATTCTGACGAAGAACAGCAAAGGTAATCCAATTTTTCTTATAGTAATTCTGAGTTTAGTGAACTCCAAACTTGGTGGGTGTCAAATTAGCTAGCCCGTGATGGCGAGCTATCTACTCAGAATATTGCAAAATGTGCTTTCACCGAAAAGCTATTTTAAAATCGGACACCGCGATTGCATAAAGGAGTTCTGTATCTATAATTCTTAAAATAATTGTTATGTTTTTTGTGAACGTTTATCATGAGTAATTTAGTAAATTCACCGGAAGTTTTCGGTATGTTTGCTAGTTCTGAACGTCACATGCTAATGTAAAAAGCTGGTTTTTGATATAAATATGAACTTGATTGAACAAAACATGCATGTATTGTATAACATAATGTCCTAGGAGTGTCATCTGATGAAGATCATCAAAGGTTAGTGCTGCATTTAGCTGTGGTTTTGGATTTTGTGACATTATATGCTAGCTTGAAAAATCGGTGTGTGATTATTTCTGTCTGGGTACTCTCCTGACATAATCTAATGTTTTGCTTTCGTTGTAAAGCCTTTTTGAAATCGGACAATGTGGTTATATTAACGAGAGTCTTGTCTTTAAAATGGTGTAAAATAGTCATATGTTTGAGAAATTGAAGTAATAGCATTTCTAAGGTATGTGAATATCGCGCCACTCGATTCCACTGGCTGTTGACTAGGTGGGATGATTTCGTCCCACATACCCTAGAGAGGTTAAATCCGTTTCACCAAATTTCTATCAGCATGTTAAATGTGCAACCAGAGGAAAAAGAACTCTGGACCACCTATACTCCACACACAGAGACGCATACAAAGCTCTCCCTCACCCTCCATTTGGCAAATCTGACCATAGTTCTATCCTCCTGATTACTGCTTACAAGCAAAACTTAAAGCAGGAAGCACCAGTGACTAGGTCAATAAAAAAGTGGTCAGAGAAAGTAGATGCTAAGCTTCAGGACTGTTTTGCTAGCACAGACTGGAATATGTTCCGGGATTCCTCCGATGGCCTTGGGGAGTACACCACATCAGTCATTGGCTTCATCAATATGTGCATCAACGATGTCATCCCTACAGTGACTGTACGTACATACCCCAACTCCGGATGCTGGAGTGAGTGGTCATGCTGCACCTCGCTCCGCGGGTAATATTACATTACATTACATTGGAACGATTTGATTAGTGTATTGTTAGCTAGCTACATAGTTG
Organism: Salmo salar; assembly: GCF_965601325.2. NCBI lineage: Eukaryota > Metazoa > Chordata > Actinopteri > Salmoniformes > Salmonidae > Salmo > Salmo salar. The sequence goes on from NC_138300.1 coordinate 99,257,941, forward strand.
TATCTGCTGTCTTTGTATCAAGGATAAAGGTGTAGCTCTGAGGAACTAACAAGGTTAGCTAGCCAGCTGTATTCTTTCGTTCGTTCGCGCCGTTTTCGAAACGGCGTCAACACCATAACACCACAGCTAGCTAGCCAACTTTACCAATTAGCAGTACTGTAGAAACTATATACATTACAAAGGAACGATTTGACTATCTCACGTTTGAGAATGCACTCAAACTGGCCCAGGCCATGGATTCCGCGAATAGAAATGCAATGGATTTGCAGGCAAGGGGCGCAACTGCCTGCCATACAGTAAAAGAGAGCAGCTCTGAGCGCGTTGAATTTCAAAGAACGGAAAGTCGAGGGGCAGCAGCCAATAGAGACTGTTATCGGTGCAAAGGCAAACACGCAGCGTTTGACTGTAAATTCAAACATGAAACGTGTTATGCATGTGGGATAATAGGCCACATTGCGAGGGCGTGCCGCAATAAAAAAAAGCCACGGGCTGCAAAGAAGAGAACGGCCAGAACACCGAATACTTCCAGACTACCTAGCTACCACTTTAATCAAGTGATAGAAAGTGAAAGTGATTGCGCAGACGTAGAGCAAGCGTTCCCAATGTACAGTGACAGGGGGCGAATATGAAAAAGGTGAAGCCTTTCATTGTGGAAATTATAATACATAGATTTAAGGTACCGTTTGAAATAGACACAGGATGTAGTGTCGCGCTGATGAACAGGTCCCAATTCTATATGAAGTGGAAAAACGTTGAAGTGCCTAAACTGAGAGACATCCCCATTAAACTCAAAACGTACATGGGGAGAAGATCACTGTGATTGGAGTTGCTGATGTTCAAGTGGAATATCAAGGACAAAAGAAAAGTCTGCCTCTCTTAGTAGTGGAAGGTACTGGCCCCAGTTTACTAGGAAGAGGGTGGTCGGAGGAAATAAAATTGAACTGGAATGAAATCAAACATGTCACCACAGAGACATTGACACTGCAGCAGGTGCTTTGAAAGTATGAGTGTGTTTTCAAAGAAGAGCTAAGGACATTAAAAGGGGTCCAAGCTACCATTCATGTTGCTGCTGATGCTACTCCCAGATTCTATAGGCCAAGGTCAGTTCCATATGCCATGAAGCCTAAAGTGGATGTGGAAATTGACAGACTCTTAGCAGAGGATATAATTATACCTGTCAAGTTCTCTGAGTTGGCAGAACCAGTTGTTCCCATACTAAAACCAGATGGTTCAATCAGATTATGCGGTGACTATAAGTTGACTGTAAATAGAGTTACCTCTCTGGAGCAGTACCCCATACCCAAAGTGGAGGATTTGCTTTCAACGTTAACCGGAGGGCAACAGTTCACAAAACTGGACATGAGTCACGCATATCAGCAAGTGCTAATGGATAAAGCTTCACAGAAGTACCTGACCATAAACACCCACAGAGGGATGTTTACCTATAAACGCTTACCTTTCGGGGTGTCTTCTGAAACAGCTATCTTCCAAAGAACCATGGAGGGAGTTCTGCAGGTGATACCCAAGGTAGCGGTTTACCTCGATGACATTCTTGTTACGGGAGTCACGAAGGAGGAACATATCAGAAACTTGGGTGAAGATTTGAGGAGGATGGAGGACGCCGGTCTCTGGCTGAAGAAGAGCAAGTGTACACTGTTAGCTGATGAAGTGCAGTACCTGGGTCACAAGGTGGATGCCAAAGGGTTACACACTGTCAAAGCTAAAGTGAGGGCTGTTGTGGAAGCTCCAGCTCCGACAAACGTTACAGAGCTGAAAGCCTATCTAGGCTTACTGAATTATTATAATCGCTTCCTCCCTAACCTCTCTACCCTCTTAGCTCATCTCCATCAACTGTCAAGGAAAGATGTGGCCTGGAAATGGTCAGAAAGACAGGAAGAAGCTTTTGCAAAGTCAAAGGTGTTACTGCAATCAGCTGAAGTGCACTACTCAGCAGACAGAGATCTCATCTTATCATGTGATGCCTCATTGTATTTTTATTTACATTTTATTTCACCTTAATTTAACCAGGTAGGCTAGTTGAGAACAAGTTCTCATTTGCAACTGCGACCTGGCCAAGATAAAGCAAAGCAGTTCGACACATACAACAACAGAGTTACACATGGAATAAACAAACATACAGTCAATAATACAGTAGAAAAAAATAAAACAAAAAGTATATATACAGTGAGTGCAAATGAGGTAAGATAAGGGAGTTAAGGCAATAAATAGGCCATGGTGGTGAAGATATAGCAATTAAACACTGGAATGGTAGATGTGCAGAAGATGAATGTACAAGTAGAGATACTGGGGTGCAAAGGAGCAAGATAAATAAATAAATACATTATGGGGACGAGGTAGTTGGATGGGCTGTTTACAGATTGGCTATGTACAGGTGCAGTGATGTGTGAGCTGCTCTAACAGCTGGTGCTTAAAGCTAGTGAGGGAGATATGAGTCTCCAGCTTCAGTGATTTTTGCAGTTCGTTCCAGTCATTGGCAGCAGAGAACTGGAAGGTAAGGTGGCCAAAGGGTGAATTGGCTTTGGGGGTGACCAGTGAGATATACCTGCTGGAGGCCCTCCGATTTGACACACTGAACTCTATCAGAGAAGTAGTTGGTAAACCAGGCGAGGCAATCATTTGAGAAACCAAGGCTGTTGAGTCTGCCAATAAGAATGTGGTGATTGACAGAGTCGAAAGCCTTGGCCAGGTCGATGAATACGGCTGCACAGTAATGTCTCATATCGATGGCGGTTATGACATCATTTAGGACCTTGAGCGTGGCTGAGGTGCACACATGACCAGCTCGGAAACCAGATTGCATAGCGGAGAAGGTACGGTGAGATTCGAAATGGTCGGCAATCTGTTTGTTAACTTGGCTTTCGAAGACCTTAGAAAGGCAGGGTAGGATAGATATAGGTCTGTAGCAGTTTGGGTCTAGAGTGTCTCCCCCTTTGAAGAGGGGGATGACCGCTGCAGCTTTCCAATCTTTGGGAATCTCAGACGATACGAAAGAGAGGTTGAACAGGCTAGTGATAGGGGTTGCAACCATTTTGGCAGATAGTTTTAGGGTCCAGATTGTCTAGCCTGGCTGATTTGTAGGGGTCCAGATTTTGCAGCTATTTCAGAACATCAGCTATCTGGATGGTGTGGTTGGCGGTGGAGAATGGCGCAGAGAAACCTATCTGGTTCATGTCAAGAACTAGCAGTACTGTAGAAACTAAATACATTACAACGGAACGATTTGATTAGTGTAATGTTAGCTAGCTACATAGTTGTCTTTGTATCAAAGATAAAGGTAAAGGCAGCCTCTGCTAGCTAGCCAACTCTACCAGCTAGCAGTACTGTATCATTTTTAGTCAATAAGATTTTTGCAACGTAAGCTTAACTTTCTGAACATTCGAGATGTGTAGTCCACTTGAGTAAGCTAGCAGGACTGACTTTGTGTTAGCCAACGTTTAATTACTTCTGTGTTATGAACTATACACGGACACAAATGATCCATTGGTAGCTTGTTGTTACCAAGTATTGGTGCTAACCGTGTGTTATAGGATGCTAGCATGCTAGTTAGCTAGTTAGCTACGGCGTCATAGGACACGGTGCACTAGGTGGGTTTTCACGGAAGAATACTGTACCAAGTTATCTAGCGGAATAAACTAAGTTTGAGCCTATTCCTGGAAACATTGAACCACTGTAGTTCACATAAATTTAAATTTCTAGTGGTAGCTAGAAAAGTTATATTTTAGCGTTTTAGTGTTTCAGTGAATTGTTAGTGAGGGAGGCCCTGCTCTCTCGCTTCCCCAGTTGTTTAGTTAATTTTTCATGCCAATCTCCTTTGCATTAGCATAGCCTCTCCTGTAGCCTATCAACTATGTGTCGGTCTATCCCTGTTCTCTCGTCTCTGCACAGGCCACAAACGCTTCACATCGCGTGGCCGCTGCCTCTCTAACCAGGTGGTCCCAGCGCGCACGACCCACGTGGAGTTCCAGGTTTCCGGCAGCCTCTGGAACTGCCGGTCTGCGGCCAACAAGGCAGAGTTAATTTCAGCCTATGCTACCCTCCAGTCCCTCGACTTCTTGGCGCTTACGGAAACATGGATTACCACAGAAAACACTGCTACTCCTACTGCTCTCTCCTCGTCTGACCACGTGTTCTCGCACACCCCGAGAGCATCTGGTCAGCGGGGTGGTAGCACTGGAATCCTCATCTCTCCCAAGTGGACATTCTCTCTTTCTCCCCTGACCCATCTGTCTATCTCCTCCTTTGAATTCCATGCTGTCACAATCACTAGCCCATTCAAGCTTAACATCCTTACCATGTATCGCCCTCCAGGTTCCCTTGGAGAGTTCATCAATGAGCTTGACGGCTTGATAAGTTCCTTTCCTGAGGATGGCTCACCCCTCACAGTTCTGGGTGACTTTAACCTCCCTACGTCTACCTTTGACTCATTTCTCTCTGCCTCCTTCTTTCCACTCCTCTCCTCTTTTGACCTCACCCTCTCACCGTCCCCCCCTACTCACAAGGCAGGCAATACGCTTGACCTCGTCTTCACTACATTCTGTTCTTCTACTAATCTCACTGCAACTCCCCTCCAAGTCTCCGATCACTACCTTGTATCCTTTTCCCTCTCGCTCTCCTCCAACACTACTCACTCTGCCCCTACTCAGATGGTATTGCGCCATCGCAACCTTCACTCTCTTTCTCCTGCTACTCTCTCCTCTTCCATCCTATCATCTCTTCCCTCTGCTCAATCCTTCTCCAACCAATCTCCTGATTCTGCCTCCTCAACCCTCCTCTCCTCCCTTTCTGCATCCTTTGACTCTCTATGTCCCCTATCCTCCCGACCGGCTCGGTCCTCCCCTCCTGCTCCGTGGCTCGACGACTCATTGCGAGCTCACAGAACAGGGCTCCGGGCAGCCGAGCGGAAATGGAGGAAAACTAGCCTCCCTGCGGACCTGGCATCTTTTCACTCCCTCCTCTCTACATTTTCCTCCTCTGTTTCTGCTGCTAAAGCCACTTTCTACCACTATAACTTCCAAGCATCTGCCTCTAACCCTAGGAAGCTCTTTGCCACCTTCTCCTCCCTCCTGAATCCTCCTCCCCCTCCCCCCCTCCTCCCTCTCTGCAGATGACTTCGTCAACCATTTTGAAAAGAAGGTCGACGACATCCGATCCTCGTTTGTTAAGTCAAACGACACCGCTGGTCCTGCTCACATTACCCTACCCTATGCTTTGACCTCTTTCTCCCCTCTCTCTCCAGATGAAATCTTGCGTCTTGTGACGGCCGGCTGCCCAACAACCTGCCCGCTTGACCCTATCCCCTCCTCTCTTCTCCAGACCATTTCCGGAGACCTTCTCCCTTACCTCACCTCGCTCATCATCTCATCCTTGACCGCTGGCTACGTCCCTTCCGTCTTCAAGAGAGCGAGAGTTGCATCCCTTCTCAAAAAACCTACACTCGATCCCTCCGATGTCAACAACTACAGACCAGTATCCCTTCTTTCTTTTCTCTCCAAAACTCTTGAACGTGCCGTCCTTGGCCAGCTCTCCTGCTATCTCTCTCAGAATGACCTTCTCGATCCAAATCAGTCAGGTTTCAAGGCTAGTCATTCAACTGAGACTGCTCTTCTCTGTGTCACGGAGGCTCTCCGCACTGCTAAAGCTAACTCTCTCTCCTCTGCTCTCATCCTTCTAGACCTATCTGCTGCCTTTGATACTGTGAACCATCAGATCCTCCTCTCCATCCTCTCCAAGTTGGGTATCCGTATACCCCGTTCAAAGGCACTTAAATCTTTTGTCTTACCCAATCACCCTCTGAATGGCACACATACACAGTCCCTGTCTCAATTGTCTCAAGGCTTAAAAATCCTTCTTTAACCTGTCTCCTTCCCATCATCTACACTGATTGAAGTGGATTTAATACGTTTTAACAAGTGACAACAATAAGGAATCATAGCTTTCACCTGGATTCACACTCAGTGTACATTGGAGTTGCTTACCAAGATGACATTGAATGTTCCTGAGTGGCCTAGTTACAGTTTTGACTTAAATCAGCTTGAAAATCAATGGCAAGTCTTGAAAATGGCTGTCCAGCAATGGTCAACAACCAACTTGACAGAGCTTGAAGAATTTTCAAAAGAATAGTGTGCAAATATTGTACAATCCAGATGTGCAAAGGTCTAGAGTTGTTTTTTTTTTTTTACCTTTCTTTAAGTAGGCAAGTCAGTTAAGAACAAATTCTTACTTACAATGACGGCCTACCGGGGAACAGTGGGTTAACTGCCTTGTTTAGGAGCAGAACGACAGATATTTTTACCTTGTCAGCTCGGGGATTCAATTCAGTAACCTTTCTGGTTACTGGCCCAATGCTCTAACCACTAGGCTGCATGCCACACTTACCCAGAAAGACTCACAGCTATAATCGCTGCCAAATGTGATCCTAGCATGTATTGACTCAGGGGGTTGAATACTTATCTAATTAGTGTTTTACTTCAAGTTTTCTTCCACTTTGATATTATCAAATTTCAAATCAAATTTATTTTTATATAGCCCTTCGTACATCAGCTGATATTCTCAAAGTGCTGTACAGAAACCCAGCCTAAAACCCCAAACAGCAAGCAAAGCATGTGAAAGAAGCACGGTGGCTAGGAAAAACTCCCTAGGAAAAACTCCCTAGAAAGGCCAAAAACCTAGGAAGAAACCTAGAGAGGAACCAGGCTATGAGGGGTGGCCAGTCCTCTTCTGGCTGTGCAGGGTGGATATTATAACAGAACATGGTCAAGATGTTAAAATGTTAAAATGTTCATAAATGACCAGCATGGTCAAATAATAATAATCATAGTAGTTGTCGAGGGTGCAACAAGCACGTCCGGTGAACAGGTCAGGGATCCATAGCCGCAGGCAGAACAGTTGAAACTGGAGCAGCAGCACGGCCAGGTGGACTGGGGACAGCAAGGAGTCATCATACCAGGTAGTCCTGAGGCATGGTCCTAGGGCTCAGGTCCTCCGAGAGAAAGACAGAAAGAGAGAAAGAGAGAATTAGAGAGAGCATATTTAAATACACACAGGACACCGGATAAGACAAGAGAAATACTCCAGATGTAACAGACTGACCCTAGCCCCCCGACACATAAACTACTGCAGCATAAATACTGGAGGCTGAGACAGGAGGGATCAGAAGACACTGTGGCCCCATCCGACGATACCCCCGGACAGGGCCAAACAGGCAGGATATAACCCCACCCACTTTGCCAAAGCACAGCCCCCACACCACTAGAGGGATGTCTCCAACCACCAACTTACCGTCCTAAGACAAGGCCGAGTATAGCCCACAACAATCTCCGCCATGGCACAACCCAAGGGGGGGGCGCCAACCCATATTACAGAGTATGTTTTTAGATCGTTGACAAAACAAATGACAATTAAATCCATTTTAATCCCAATTTGTAACACAACAAAATGTGGACAAAGTCAAGTGGTGTGAATACTTTCTGAAGGCACTGTATATTTACAATTCCCTTATCCAAACAGATTACTAATTTAACTAGCTCTTTTCAATAGCTCTTATCATGTTGTAAATTACAGTGCATGGAGATTGGTGTTATTTCTATTTGAAAAAATTAAGTAGATGCTTTTTCCACTTGAAATCAGTAGGTTCACTAGACCTTATTCATGGTTTCCTTGCGTAAAAAGGTAGGGGAATTATTAGGGAATTAAGTCAAGGTCAGAAAACGGCATACCTGTAGTCATACCTCCTCCACACCTTTATTCCAGCTCCACCCAAACTAATAGTGGGTGAATAGCATGCTATTCTCGTGCTTATATTAAAGGTCAGAATATGCATAGTAAAAAAAGTGCATAACAAGGGAATTACGTTCCATTTAAGCGCTTAATCTGGTCGGAATTCCCCCCTTGGAGCTGATTTGCTGTTGTTTTTACAGTCTTTTATGTCCAACAATAAAAAATGTAAAGACCTTGGCGGCCCACGGGCCAACTGGGGAACCCTGCTCTAAAGGGACTGGACCACCATTTTGGTTTCAAATGTTCAGTTGATGGAATCTTAAACAGCGCCTCTTCAACCTCAGGAAGCTGAAGAAATTGGGCTTGGCCTCTAAAACCCTCACAAACATTTACAGCTACACAATTGAGAGCATCCTATTGCTATACCAGTTGCCTGGTACGGCAACTTCACCGCCCACAACCGCAAGGCTCTCCAGAGGGTGGTGCGGTCTGCCCAATGCATCACCGGGGGCAAACTACCTGCCCTCCAGGACACCTACATCACCCGATGTCACAGGAAGGCCAAAAATATCATCAAGGACATCAACCACCCGAGCTGTTAAATAGCCATCACTAGCCGGCTTCCACACGGCTATGCAACCCTGCACCTTAGAGTTTGCTGCCCTATATACATAGACTTGGAATCACTGTCCAGTTTAATAATGGAACACTAGTTGCTTTAATAATGTTTAAATAATGTTTACATACTGCTTTACTCATCTCATATGTATATACTGTATTCTACTGTATTTTAGTCAATGCCACTCCGATATATCTAATATTTATATATTTCTTCATTCCATTCTTTTACTTTTAGATTTGTGTGTATTGTTGTGAATTGTTAGATATTACTGCACTGTTGGAGCTAAGAACACAAGCATTTCGCTACACCCACAACATCTGCTAAATATGTGTATGTGACCAATAACATTTGATTTGATTTGAAATGTCTCTGGAAAATGCAACAACCACAGTCCAAAACAAACATCATGAACATTTGTCCTGACGAACATGACAGCGCTTGAGCATCTCATTATGTTATCACAATTGTAAGACGTGACTGAAAGAAGGAAAGCAAGCACATGAAAAAGATTAAAGAAATATAGAAAGAAAGTAAGTAAAAAAGAAAGGGAGAGAGAAAGAAAGAATACAATTTGAAGAAAAACTCCATCAACACTCTTGTCCAATCAATCTTCTTCACAATATTTAGGAGTGTAAACTGAGAGTTTGTTTGTGTGTGTGTGTGTGTGTGTGTGTGTATATATTGACTTGTTCTTTTACCAAATAGGGCTATCTTCTGTATACCACCGCTACTTTGTCACAACACAACTGATTGGCTCAGACACATTAAGAAGGAAAGAAATTCCACAAATGAACTTTTAACAAGGCACACCTGTTAATTGAAATGTATTCCAGCTGACGACCTCATGAAGCTGGTTGAGAGAATGCGAAGAGTGTGCAAAGCTGTCATCAAGGCAAATGGTGGCTACTTTGAAGAATCTAAAATCTAAAATATATTTCGATTTGTTTAACACTTTTTTGGTTACTACATGATTCCATATGTTTTATTTCATCGTTTCATGTCTTCACTATTATTCTACAATGTATAAAATAGTAAAAATAAAGAAAAACCCTTGAATGAGTAGGTGTGTCCAAACTTTTGACTGGTACTGTACATTAAAGGACTTACTTAGGCCTACAATCGACAAGGACACATGAAGACAAACAATTTCAACCAAAGAATGATAAAAATCATGAAATACAAAAGTAATATCTACACATTAAGCTCTCGCCCATGATTCAGCACCGCTTAATGGACATCGCCTCGGTACAGGTAGGTATAGTGGAGCCCTGTGGTGTGGTGCTGAATTGACAGCGCCTCTGTCTGGTAGCCCCCTATGGAATTCTTCCATTTGTGGACAGTTGTTTTTTTGGGGGGGGCACAGTTAGGTAGCCTACAATGCGTGTCTGAAAATCATAACAGGCACACAGATCTTTAGAAATGGTAGGATCAATTGTAAATTGCCACTGAATTTTAAAAAGGTTGCCGACCCCCTGCAATAGGCTGTATAAAGCCACACTTGTAGAAAGATGCATACAGTCTACTATGACAGTGTCATTGTCTCGTTTCCCAAAAACATGTCTCGTTGCGCTGCTGTCAGAGCTGTTCCTCATAATGTGTGCGCCCAGCTAATTTTTGCATTTGTCTGTCTGCATTATTAACCAGGAAGGGAAATGTTCTGCGAATATTGAGGCATTGTGCAACAACAAGGTGACAGTAAGAATATTGAAACAATGTATCAACAAACGAGGCAGCTTGGAGAATATTGAAATTTGTAGTAACAAGGCGGCTCCGAGAACACTGCAAGCTCTCACAGTCTCACGTCAGTATTAAACATTCATCCATATTTCTCAAACATGTAGGCATAAATGTTGGCATTAACTGCACATTTTTAAGGTTAGGGTTAAGTTTAGGCATTAAGTCAGAAATCTTAAGGTCAGGCATTAACTCCGATTGGTTAATGTAAGGGTTAAGGTTTGGGACAAGCTTAAAACAAAAAATTCAAAAACAACTTTCTATTGCTGGATTCAAACATGCAATGCAGATGCTTACGTCCTCAGAAATGGATGGACGTTGAATACTAACTTGTATCACGGGTGACCTGGCTGTAACATTGACATTGCAACATAGTAGCCAATGAAAAGGCGGCTCATGCCAATTTTTCCCCAGGCATGCTTGTCTCTGTCTGATATTATTGTGTTGCCTACACAGCAATTGGACTATCTGGGTGCTATACATATAAAAACAGCTTTCACAACCTACAGTTGAAGTCGGAAGTTGACATACACCTTAGCCAAATACATTTAAACTCAGTTTTTCACAATTCCTGACATTTAATCTTAGTAAAAATGCCCTGTCTTAGGTCAGTTAGGATCACCACTTTATTTTAAGAAAATGAAATGTCAGAATAATAGGAGAGAGAATGATTTATTTCAGATTTTATTTCTTTCTCCACATTCCCAGTGGGTCAGAAGTTTACATACACTGAATTAGTATTTGGTAGCATTGCCTTTAAATTGTTTAACTTGGGTCAAACGTTTCGGGTACCCTTCCACAAGCTTCCCACAATCAGTTGGGTGAATTTTGGCCCATTCCTCCTGACAGAGCTGGTGTAACCGAGTCAGGTTTGTAGGCCTCCTTGCTCGCACACACTTTTTCAGTTCTGCCCACAAATGTTCTATAGGAATGAGGTCAGGGCTTTGTGATGGCCACTCCAATACCTTGACTTTGTTGTCCTTAAGCCATTTTGACACAACTTTGGAAGTATACTTGGGGTCATTGTCCCTTTGGAAGACCCATTTGCCACCAAGCTTTAACTTCCTGACTGATGTCTTGAGATGTTGCTTCAATATATCCACATAATTTTCTTTCCTCAAGATGCCATCTATTTTGTGAAGTGCACCAGTCTGTCCTGCAGCAAAGCACCCCCACAACATGATGCTGCCACCCCTGTTCTTCATGGTTGGGATGGTTTTCTTTGGGTTGCAAGCCTCCCCCTTTTCCCTCCAAACATAACAATGGTCATTATTACCAAACAGTTCTATTTTTGTTTCATCAGACCAGAGGAAATGTCGCCAAAAACTACGATCTTTGTCCCATGTGCAGTTGAAAACCGTAGTCTGGCTTTTTTATTGCAGTTTTGGAGCAGTGGCTTCTTCCTTGCTGAGCGGCCAAACAGGTTATGTCGATATAGGACTTGTTTACTGTGGATATAGATACTTTTGTACCTGTTTCCACCATCATCTTCACAAGGTCCTTTGCTGTTGTTCTGGGATTGATTTGCACTTTTCACACCAAAGTACGTTCATCTCTAGGAGACAGAACGAGTCTCCTTCCTGAGCGGTATGACGGCTGCGTGGTCCAATGGTGTTTATACTTGCGTACTATTGTTTGTACAGATGAACGTGGTACCTACAGGCGTTTGGAAATTGTAGACTTGTGGAGGTCTACAATTATTTTTCTCAGGTCTTGGCTGATTTCTTTTGATTTTCCCATAATGTCAAGCAAAGAGGCACTGAGTTTGAAGGTAGGCCTTGAAATACATCCACAGGTACACCTGCAATTGACACAAATTATGTCAATTAGCCTATCAGAAGATTCTAAAGCCATGACATAATTTTCTGGAATTTTCCAAGCTGTTTAATGGCACAGTCAACTTAGTGTATGTAAACTTCTGACCCACTGGAATTGTGATACAGTGAATTATAATTGAAATAATCTGTCTGTAAACAATTGCTGGAAATATTACTTGTGTCATGCACAAGGTAGATGTCCTAACCAACTTGCCAAAACTATAGTTTGTTAACAAGAAATTTGTGAAGTGGTTGAAAAAAAGAGTTTTAATGACTCCAACCTAAGTGTATGTAAACTTCTGACTTCAACTGTATATTTTGATAGCAATATAATAGCTTTTGGTTTCTAATGCTATCAGATTACAACATGGCTTACAAGACTGAGTTCAAATGCCGACATCAAATTCAAAGCAATCGTTGCACTGCCTAAACAGCTGACTTACAAAGCAAATTCCACAGTCTCTGCTCTCTGCTTTCTAAAGTGTCTGAAAAGGCCCCCAGGCTGGTAGCTGCTCTCTCCGAGTGATGCTCCTCATGCTCTTAAAGCCAGCCATTTAATACGCTAAACATCCATTGCATTTTAATAGGAATTGGAATGATTTTATTCTACTTTTTTTGGGCCCTCTGACACCCCTATATGGGTGTAACAGTTTCAGCATAGGGCACTGATCAAGAAGATAAACTGATCCACAAAAAATGAAAGAACATTTACAATGCAAAGACTTTACAGACCACAGTCCTCAATGATCCAGTACCCGAGAGCATCTGGTCAGCGGGGTGGTAGCACTGGAATCCTCATCTCTCCCAAGTGGACATTCTCTCTTTCTCCCCTGACCCATCTGTCTATCTCCTCCTTTGAATTCCATGCTGTCACAATCACTAGCCCATTCAAGCTTAACATCCTTACCATGTATCGCCCTCCAGGTTCCCTTGGAGAGTTCATCAATGAGCTTGACGGCTTGATAAGTTCCTTTCCTGAGGATGGCTCACCCCTCACAGTTCTGGGTGACTTTAACCTCCCTACGTCTACCTTTGACTCATTTCTCTCTGCCTCCTTCTTTCCACTCCTCTCCTCTTTTGACCTCACCCTCTCACCGTCCCCCCCTACTCACAAGGCAGGCAATACGCTTGACCTCGTCTTCACTACATTCTGTTCTTCTACTAATCTCACTGCAACTCCCCTCCAAGTCTCCGATCACTACCTTGTATCCTTTTCCCTCTCGCTCTCCTCCAACACTACTCACTCTGCCCCTACTCAGATGGTATTGCGCCATCGCAACCTTCACTCTCTTTCTCCTGCTACTCTCTCCTCTTCCATCCTATCATCTCTTCCCTCTGCTCAATCCTTCTCCAACCAATCTCCTGATTCTGCCTCCTCAACCCTCCTCTCCTCCCTTTCTGCATCCTTTGACTCTCTATGTCCCCTATCCTCCCGACCGGCTCGGTCCTCCCCTCCTGCTCCGTGGCTCGACGACTCATTGCGAGCTCACAGAACAGGGCTCCGGGCAGCCGAGCGGAAATGGAGGAAAACTAGCCTCCCTGCGGACCTGGCATCTTTTCACTCCCTCCTCTCTACATTTTCCTCCTCTGTTTCTGCTGCTAAAGCCACTTTCTACCACTATAACTTCCAAGCATCTGCCTCTAACCCTAGGAAGCTCTTTGCCACCTTCTCCTCCCTCCTGAATCCTCCTCCCCCTCCCCCCCTCCTCCCTCTCTGCAGATGACTTCGTCAACCATTTTGAAAAGAAGGTCGACGACATCCGATCCTCGTTTGTTAAGTCAAACGACACCGCTGGTCCTGCTCACATTACCCTACCCTATGCTTTGACCTCTTTCTCCCCTCTCTCTCCAGATGAAATCTTGCGTCTTGTGACGGCCGGCTGCCCAACAACCTGCCCGCTTGACCCTATCCCCTCCTCTCTTCTCCAGACCATTTCCGGAGACCTTCTCCCTTACCTCACCTCGCTCATCATCTCATCCTTGACCGCTGGCTACGTCCCTTCCGTCTTCAAGAGAGCGAGAGTTGCATCCCTTCTCAAAAAACCTACACTCGATCCCTCCGATGTCAACAACTACAGACCAGTATCCCTTCTTTCTTTTCTCTCCAAAACTCTTGAACGTGCCGTCCTTGGCCAGCTCTCCTGCTATCTCTCTCAGAATGACCTTCTCGATCCAAATCAGTCAGGTTTCAAGGCTAGTCATTCAACTGAGACTGCTCTTCTCTGTGTCACGGAGGCTCTCCGCACTGCTAAAGCTAACTCTCTCTCCTCTGCTCTCATCCTTCTAGACCTATCTGCTGCCTTTGATACTGTGAACCATCAGATCCTCCTCTCCATCCTCTCCAAGTTGGGTATCCGTATACCCCGTTCAAAGGCACTTAAATCTTTTGTCTTACCCAATCACCCTCTGAATGGCACACATACACAGTCCCTGTCTCAATTGTCTCAAGGCTTAAAAATCCTTCTTTAACCTGTCTCCTTCCCATCATCTACACTGATTGAAGTGGATTTAATACGTTTTAACAAGTGACAACAATAAGGAATCATAGCTTTCACCTGGATTCACACTCAGTGTACATTGGAGTTGCTTACCAAGATGACATTGAATGTTCCTGAGTGGCCTAGTTACAGTTTTGACTTAAATCAGCTTGAAAATCAATGGCAAGTCTTGAAAATGGCTGTCCAGCAATGGTCAACAACCAACTTGACAGAGCTTGAAGAATTTTCAAAAGAATAGTGTGCAAATATTGTACAATCCAGATGTGCAAAGGTCTAGAGTTGTTTTTTTTTTTTTACCTTTCTTTAAGTAGGCAAGTCAGTTAAGAACAAATTCTTACTTACAATGACGGCCTACCGGGGAACAGTGGGTTAACTGCCTTGTTTAGGAGCAGAACGACAGATATTTTTACCTTGTCAGCTCGGGGATTCAATTCAGTAACCTTTCTGGTTACTGGCCCAATGCTCTAACCACTAGGCTGCATGCCACACTTACCCAGAAAGACTCACAGCTATAATCGCTGCCAAATGTGATCCTAGCATGTATTGACTCAGGGGGTTGAATACTTATCTAATTAGTGTTTTACTTCAAGTTTTCTTCCACTTTGATATTATCAAATTTCAAATCAAATTTATTTTTATATAGCCCTTCGTACATCAGCTGATATTCTCAAAGTGCTGTACAGAAACCCAGCCTAAAACCCCAAACAGCAAGCAAAGCATGTGAAAGAAGCACGGTGGCTAGGAAAAACTCCCTAGGAAAAACTCCCTAGAAAGGCCAAAAACCTAGGAAGAAACCTAGAGAGGAACCAGGCTATGAGGGGTGGCCAGTCCTCTTCTGGCTGTGCAGGGTGGATATTATAACAGAACATGGTCAAGATGTTAAAATGTTAAAATGTTCATAAATGACCAGCATGGTCAAATAATAATAATCATAGTAGTTGTCGAGGGTGCAACAAGCACGTCCGGTGAACAGGTCAGGGATCCATAGCCGCAGGCAGAACAGTTGAAACTGGAGCAGCAGCACGGCCAGGTGGACTGGGGACAGCAAGGAGTCATCATACCAGGTAGTCCTGAGGCATGGTCCTAGGGCTCAGGTCCTCCGAGAGAAAGACAGAAAGAGAGAAAGAGAGAATTAGAGAGAGCATATTTAAATACACACAGGACACCGGATAAGACAAGAGAAATACTCCAGATGTAACAGACTGACCCTAGCCCCCCGACACATAAACTACTGCAGCATAAATACTGGAGGCTGAGACAGGAGGGATCAGAAGACACTGTGGCCCCATCCGACGATACCCCCGGACAGGGCCAAACAGGCAGGATATAACCCCACCCACTTTGCCAAAGCACAGCCCCCACACCACTAGAGGGATGTCTCCAACCACCAACTTACCGTCCTAAGACAAGGCCGAGTATAGCCCACAACAATCTCCGCCATGGCACAACCCAAGGGGGGGGCGCCAACCCATATTACAGAGTATGTTTTTAGATCGTTGACAAAACAAATGACAATTAAATCCATTTTAATCCCAATTTGTAACACAACAAAATGTGGACAAAGTCAAGTGGTGTGAATACTTTCTGAAGGCACTGTATATTTACAATTCCCTTATCCAAACAGATTACTAATTTAACTAGCTCTTTTCAATAGCTCTTATCATGTTGTAAATTACAGTGCATGGAGATTGGTGTTATTTCTATTTGAAAAAATTAAGTAGATGCTTTTTCCACTTGAAATCAGTAGGTTCACTAGACCTTATTCATGGTTTCCTTGCGTAAAAAGGTAGGGGAATTATTAGGGAATTAAGTCAAGGTCAGAAAACGGCATACCTGTAGTCATACCTCCTCCACACCTTTATTCCAGCTCCACCCAAACTAATAGTGGGTGAATAGCATGCTATTCTCGTGCTTATATTAAAGGTCAGAATATGCATAGTAAAAAAAGTGCATAACAAGGGAATTACGTTCCATTTAAGCGCTTAATCTGGTCGGAATTCCCCCCTTGGAGCTGATTTGCTGTTGTTTTTACAGTCTTTTATGTCCAACAATAAAAAATGTAAAGACCTTGGCGGCCCACGGGCCAACTGGGGAACCCTGCTCTAAAGGGACTGGACCACCATTTTGGTTTCAAATGTTCAGTTGATGGAATCTTAAACAGCGCCTCTTCAACCTCAGGAAGCTGAAGAAATTGGGCTTGGCCTCTAAAACCCTCACAAACATTTACAGCTACACAATTGAGAGCATCCTATTGCTATACCAGTTGCCTGGTACGGCAACTTCACCGCCCACAACCGCAAGGCTCTCCAGAGGGTGGTGCGGTCTGCCCAATGCATCACCGGGGGCAAACTACCTGCCCTCCAGGACACCTACATCACCCGATGTCACAGGAAGGCCAAAAATATCATCAAGGACATCAACCACCCGAGCTGTTAAATAGCCATCACTAGCCGGCTTCCACACGGCTATGCAACCCTGCACCTTAGAGTTTGCTGCCCTATATACATAGACTTGGAATCACTGTCCAGTTTAATAATGGAACACTAGTTGCTTTAATAATGTTTAAATAATGTTTACATACTGCTTTACTCATCTCATATGTATATACTGTATTCTACTGTATTTTAGTCAATGCCACTCCGATATATCTAATATTTATATATTTCTTCATTCCATTCTTTTACTTTTAGATTTGTGTGTATTGTTGTGAATTGTTAGATATTACTGCACTGTTGGAGCTAAGAACACAAGCATTTCGCTACACCCACAACATCTGCTAAATATGTGTATGTGACCAATAACATTTGATTTGATTTGAAATGTCTCTGGAAAATGCAACAACCACAGTCCAAAACAAACATCATGAACATTTGTCCTGACGAACATGACAGCGCTTGAGCATCTCATTATGTTATCACAATTGTAAGACGTGACTGAAAGAAGGAAAGCAAGCACATGAAAAAGATTAAAGAAATATAGAAAGAAAGTAAGTAAAAAAGAAAGGGAGAGAGAAAGAAAGAATACAATTTGAAGAAAAACTCCATCAACACTCTTGTCCAATCAATCTTCTTCACAATATTTAGGAGTGTAAACTGAGAGTTTGTTTGTGTGTGTGTGTGTGTGTGTGTGTATATATTGACTTGTTCTTTTACCAAATAGGGCTATCTTCTGTATACCACCGCTACTTTGTCACAACACAACTGATTGGCTCAGACACATTAAGAAGGAAAGAAATTCCACAAATGAACTTTTAACAAGGCACACCTGTTAATTGAAATGTATTCCAGCTGACGACCTCATGAAGCTGGTTGAGAGAATGCGAAGAGTGTGCAAAGCTGTCATCAAGGCAAATGGTGGCTACTTTGAAGAATCTAAAATCTAAAATATATTTCGATTTGTTTAACACTTTTTTGGTTACTACATGATTCCATATGTTTTATTTCATCGTTTCATGTCTTCACTATTATTCTACAATGTATAAAATAGTAAAAATAAAGAAAAACCCTTGAATGAGTAGGTGTGTCCAAACTTTTGACTGGTACTGTACATTAAAGGACTTACTTAGGCCTACAATCGACAAGGACACATGAAGACAAACAATTTCAACCAAAGAATGATAAAAATCATGAAATACAAAAGTAATATCTACACATTAAGCTCTCGCCCATGATTCAGCACCGCTTAATGGACATCGCCTCGGTACAGGTAGGTATAGTGGAGCCCTGTGGTGTGGTGCTGAATTGACAGCGCCTCTGTCTGGTAGCCCCCTATGGAATTCTTCCATTTGTGGACAGTTGTTTTTTTGGGGGGGGCACAGTTAGGTAGCCTACAATGCGTGTCTGAAAATCATAACAGGCACACAGATCTTTAGAAATGGTAGGATCAATTGTAAATTGCCACTGAATTTTAAAAAGGTTGCCGACCCCCTGCAATAGGCTGTATAAAGCCACACTTGTAGAAAGATGCATACAGTCTACTATGACAGTGTCATTGTCTCGTTTCCCAAAAACATGTCTCGTTGCGCTGCTGTCAGAGCTGTTCCTCATAATGTGTGCGCCCAGCTAATTTTTGCATTTGTCTGTCTGCATTATTAACCAGGAAGGGAAATGTTCTGCGAATATTGAGGCATTGTGCAACAACAAGGTGACAGTAAGAATATTGAAACAATGTATCAACAAACGAGGCAGCTTGGAGAATATTGAAATTTGTAGTAACAAGGCGGCTCCGAGAACACTGCAAGCTCTCACAGTCTCACGTCAGTATTAAACATTCATCCATATTTCTCAAACATGTAGGCATAAATGTTGGCATTAACTGCACATTTTTAAGGTTAGGGTTAAGTTTAGGCATTAAGTCAGAAATCTTAAGGTCAGGCATTAACTCCGATTGGTTAATGTAAGGGTTAAGGTTTGGGACAAGCTTAAAACAAAAAATTCAAAAACAACTTTCTATTGCTGGATTCAAACATGCAATGCAGATGCTTACGTCCTCAGAAATGGATGGACGTTGAATACTAACTTGTATCACGGGTGACCTGGCTGTAACATTGACATTGCAACATAGTAGCCAATGAAAAGGCGGCTCATGCCAATTTTTCCCCAGGCATGCTTGTCTCTGTCTGATATTATTGTGTTGCCTACACAGCAATTGGACTATCTGGGTGCTATACATATAAAAACAGCTTTCACAACCTACAGTTGAAGTCGGAAGTTGACATACACCTTAGCCAAATACATTTAAACTCAGTTTTTCACAATTCCTGACATTTAATCTTAGTAAAAATGCCCTGTCTTAGGTCAGTTAGGATCACCACTTTATTTTAAGAAAATGAAATGTCAGAATAATAGGAGAGAGAATGATTTATTTCAGATTTTATTTCTTTCTCCACATTCCCAGTGGGTCAGAAGTTTACATACACTGAATTAGTATTTGGTAGCATTGCCTTTAAATTGTTTAACTTGGGTCAAACGTTTCGGGTACCCTTCCACAAGCTTCCCACAATCAGTTGGGTGAATTTTGGCCCATTCCTCCTGACAGAGCTGGTGTAACCGAGTCAGGTTTGTAGGCCTCCTTGCTCGCACACACTTTTTCAGTTCTGCCCACAAATGTTCTATAGGAATGAGGTCAGGGCTTTGTGATGGCCACTCCAATACCTTGACTTTGTTGTCCTTAAGCCATTTTGACACAACTTTGGAAGTATACTTGGGGTCATTGTCCCTTTGGAAGACCCATTTGCCACCAAGCTTTAACTTCCTGACTGATGTCTTGAGATGTTGCTTCAATATATCCACATAATTTTCTTTCCTCAAGATGCCATCTATTTTGTGAAGTGCACCAGTCTGTCCTGCAGCAAAGCACCCCCACAACATGATGCTGCCACCCCTGTTCTTCATGGTTGGGATGGTTTTCTTTGGGTTGCAAGCCTCCCCCTTTTCCCTCCAAACATAACAATGGTCATTATTACCAAACAGTTCTATTTTTGTTTCATCAGACCAGAGGAAATGTCGCCAAAAACTACGATCTTTGTCCCATGTGCAGTTGAAAACCGTAGTCTGGCTTTTTTATTGCAGTTTTGGAGCAGTGGCTTCTTCCTTGCTGAGCGGCCAAACAGGTTATGTCGATATAGGACTTGTTTACTGTGGATATAGATACTTTTGTACCTGTTTCCACCATCATCTTCACAAGGTCCTTTGCTGTTGTTCTGGGATTGATTTGCACTTTTCACACCAAAGTACGTTCATCTCTAGGAGACAGAACGAGTCTCCTTCCTGAGCGGTATGACGGCTGCGTGGTCCAATGGTGTTTATACTTGCGTACTATTGTTTGTACAGATGAACGTGGTACCTACAGGCGTTTGGAAATTGTAGACTTGTGGAGGTCTACAATTATTTTTCTCAGGTCTTGGCTGATTTCTTTTGATTTTCCCATAATGTCAAGCAAAGAGGCACTGAGTTTGAAGGTAGGCCTTGAAATACATCCACAGGTACACCTGCAATTGACACAAATTATGTCAATTAGCCTATCAGAAGATTCTAAAGCCATGACATAATTTTCTGGAATTTTCCAAGCTGTTTAATGGCACAGTCAACTTAGTGTATGTAAACTTCTGACCCACTGGAATTGTGATACAGTGAATTATAATTGAAATAATCTGTCTGTAAACAATTGCTGGAAATATTACTTGTGTCATGCACAAGGTAGATGTCCTAACCAACTTGCCAAAACTATAGTTTGTTAACAAGAAATTTGTGAAGTGGTTGAAAAAAAGAGTTTTAATGACTCCAACCTAAGTGTATGTAAACTTCTGACTTCAACTGTATATTTTGATAGCAATATAATAGCTTTTGGTTTCTAATGCTATCAGATTACAACATGGCTTACAAGACTGAGTTCAAATGCCGACATCAAATTCAAAGCAATCGTTGCACTGCCTAAACAGCTGACTTACAAAGCAAATTCCACAGTCTCTGCTCTCTGCTTTCTAAAGTGTCTGAAAAGGCCCCCAGGCTGGTAGCTGCTCTCTCCGAGTGATGCTCCTCATGCTCTTAAAGCCAGCCATTTAATACGCTAAACATCCATTGCATTTTAATAGGAATTGGAATGATTTTATTCTACTTTTTTTGGGCCCTCTGACACCCCTATATGGGTGTAACAGTTTCAGCATAGGGCACTGATCAAGAAGATAAACTGATCCACAAAAAATGAAAGAACATTTACAATGCAAAGACTTTACAGACCACAGTCCTCAATGATCCAGTACCGTTACGTTTAAAGATTGTTCTGAATATGAGAATGTTGGCTATTGTCTGTCTTACCTGCACCTCTTTTCTTCCAGACATCATTTGACTACAATCCCACTGACACACCCAGTTTTTGGTCCGTTTGTAAACAAGACTGATGCATCTTTAATAGAGACCTGGCTTATAGCAGAAAGTAGGCTAAATAGAAATATGATCAAATAAAGTTGAACCTATGGCTGGTGGGCCTGTGTGCTGCATGCCATAGTTTGTTCAGTGTTAAACCAATAAGATATGGCTAGTGTGATGGAGGTTGGGCTGGGCCACTGGAACAGATAGGTGCTGTGATTGGGTGCACAATGGCGTGTCCCCTGCTTCTGTATCAGTGGCTCTGATTTTCGGTTAGATAGTAGGGTCGGTCTGTGTGTGTCTGTGTGTGGAGGGATGGTGTTTGCTGTTGTCTTACGATCTGGCAGCCATAGGCAGGAGTGCGTTACAGCAGGGAGACTGTTAGCCTTGGAACTCTGCTTGCTCCACAGTATACTGTCGGGGGGGGGGGTGTGTGTGTGTGTGTGTGTGTGTGTGTGTGTGTGTGTGTGTGTGTGTGTGTGTGTGTGTGTGTGTGTGTGTGTGTGTGTGTGTGTGTGTGTGTGTGTGTGTGTGTGTGTTTATATGATTAAGGACATTTGGAGGTTGGTCTTCTCACCTTTTTCTCGGCAGGTGAACAGCAGTCAGGGAGGATAGAGAGTTGCATAATATTTGGGTAGAAAGCAGAGGAGCAAAATAATTTGTGAACACTCAGTCCTTCTGTCTTTCTCTTTCTATTTAATTTTCACTTAGTATTAGGGAGGACACATTTTTATTTTTTATGAGTATGGCCTTATTTCTATTACAGCATATTGGATGACTATCATTCATTTTCCATTCACCAGCTCAATATAACATTGATTGCTTTAAGCTACTACATAATACTTGAATTTGCCCTATAACCATCATGAGGTTGCTACAACTTAGCCTACAAAGTTTATAACGTAGGTACATAGGTTGAGAGACAAATTGCAAAAAACAAGGTGACAGACAGTGAAAAATGAAATACCGCCTTGCACACACTTGCCTGCAACTAGCAGATCTGGGGTGTAATAATTAGTCCAAGCAATGTTGTGTTTTGCAACTAAAACGAGAGTTTCTATTGGACAAATTCAGGCAGGTCCCTCCCCATTTCGTTCTGTTTGCTTCCGTTTAAGAAATGTTTTGCAACAGAATCGGCGGAATGAATACACCCCTGATCACCCGCACACATATTTCACTTTCATAGCAGCCACATACAGCATCATCACTTTGGTAGTTATATAATTCCATCTCGCATCTACACGCTTTCCTCCTCTCACCTTCTCCTTAGCTTGTGGACTTCAGTGCACAACACAACAGCTGTCTTTGACCACACACAAAAAACTCTCCAAGCCAAACCTTAATATCATAACCCTTAACCACTACACAGCCTATATCGTTGTCACCATATTAACATTATATTCAACAAACTAGAACTAATGCATTAGTAAACCCACAATCCAATTCGTGTGTACGGATATACATTAATAAAACCGAAAGCTTACCTTTACTTAGCCAGCTAGCTAACCTAAATATCACTCCTCTCTGTTTGAGTTAGATTGTTGAGTATAGTCTAAATTAGCTGCATTAGCTAAGTAAGTGAAATGCAAACTAAGAATAAAAAAATAGATACAAATATTTCTTTCTCTCTTTCTGCTGCTTCATCTTAATTTTTGAAAAAAATGATTTGGTCAAAACTGTTGAGTTAACTACTGAACACACTTTATGCACTTCAGTGCTCACTAGCTGTGGCTTATGCATTAGGTAAATTCTCTGATCCTTTGATTGGATGGACAACATGTCAATTCATACTGCAAGAGCTCTGATAGGTTGGAGGACATCCTCCAGAAGTGGTCATCATTTCTGTGTCTATGGAACCATAAGCCTCCTAGGTTTGGTATTGAAGTCAATGTACACAGATGTGGATGGAAAATAGCTGTTCTCCGACTACACCATGGTGTTACCCTAGATGGTGTTACCCTAGTGGGTGCTGTTGAGGCTACTGTAGACCTTCATTGCAAAGCAGTGTGTTTTCATCAGTTAAAAAAGAGAACTTTTAATGTTTCACTATTTAAAACCAGTTAAATGTAACAAAATGTAATGGAAAATGTAATCTAAGTAATCCCAAAAGTCATTATTTATCATGAAAGGCTCATAAACAATAACTAGTAATTCTGCACACTCCAAGAAATGTTAAAATCTCACCTTTCTGGTAGAAATAGTTATAAATTGCTGAGGTGTAGTCACTTTTGAGGACACAAGCTCAAGTACACAGTACAAATATGATACAAATATGAAAACATTAAATATTTTATATGATGTATTTCCTATTCAACAAAACCATATGAATAAGACTGGAAATGACTTGTATGCTTTCTAAATATGGTACAATCAAATTAGAACTCTAATATTTCACCTTCTTTATAACTGTTAAATTCATATGTATATGTTAAGTGTGAGACAAAATGTGCGTATTTTCTAAAGGTCTCTCTTGATCAAAAAGTCTGTCCCCATCGCTCTAGCTTGGCTTCCTGAACTCGTTAGGAACTCACCTTTCATCTCATATTAATATTGCCCGTCTATGACAAACATATATATATATATATTTTACATCTATTAATTATTTATGATTACTGGCTATAAATCTCTGAATGTACTACAGCAACGAAACCACTCTCTCCTGCTGCGTTACGATTGTTAGTGGCTGTGACGTAGGGTTTAGCCAGAAGTTGATGGATAGTCAGAAGAGCGAATTAAATGTTAGGTGGGACAACCTAGCTTCAAGTGGAATCAGATCCCACATCCTGCTTCACACAGGCAAAGACATACTCTCTGCACAGTAGATCCTATTTTAGGTGAGTTTTACAAGTGACCGTAGGATTTCTGATCTTTTTTCACCTATCACCACAGGCAGTCTGATCTTTAGTGAATATGGAAGGTACACTCTTTAATCTGCCAGGAAAGGTAGCAATATGTCCTCACACACAAACCCAGCACAGAGACACGCACACACACACACACAGTCTACCCTTGGAGACAGAGCTCATTTTGTGTGTGTTGCTGTGTGCTCCAGGGGAGCTACTGTGTGGTTGAGCGAGAGGGGATTGGGCGATTTGTGACCCCTTTGGTGGGGAGCAGGAGTGGGTGTGGTTGAGAAACGGAGTTCCAGGTTGTTGGGAGCAATTTAGGCCGCAGGGGCAGGCCAGGCAAGGGAGTTGTTAGGTCACTGGGCCTGCACTAATGTGACATTCACCCAAAGGCGCAGAACAAGGGGCCCTGCAAGAACACTAAAAACATCATATCCAATAAATCTAGGTAATATTTCCTTTTAAATACCAGTACCAGGTAATTGTTTATACTGTATGTAATAGCAGTTCATGGTAAGACAGAGCTAGATAACATACAGTATCTTTGTACAGAACCAGGTTGACGCTTTTTATTATTGAAATTCCAATGGGAACTGTAAGGATTAACACCCTTCACATATGCTTTAATAATTATATTTGCCTGGATAAAAGGATAGAGCAGTCGCTCAAACGTTGCACACGTCTGTTTGTCATTCATTAAAAGCCTATAGGTGGACCATATCACCCAGAGTGGTGTGTAACTTGCCTTGTCCCACAGAGCGTCAACACACACAGGTACTCTTAGTTGTTTTTCAGAAACCTTAAAGGGTTATATTTCACCCTGGGGGAATCTGGGCTTGTTTTCATCATGTCTGATGCATTTTTAGGACAGAATTGCCCAGGAGGAAGGCAGGTCAGGGCTTCGCAAGCTGAATGATACACCCTGTGACAGCTTCCGGCGTAGTCCTGCTTTGTGGCATTTTGCGAAGGTTCTATGTTATACTGATAGCACTATACATTTTTTGTGCGTGTACATATGGTTGTCCATGTTTGATAAAGCTATTGGATGTCTTTCAACAATGTTCCTATCGGCGGATTCATTGCTAAATATACAAGCAGACACATTTTTTCCAGTCTCTGAACGATTACAACTTGTGTTTTGCGGTGTTTCGCGCTCTGTCCCTTCTCCAAGGTGGTCTTTTTTCTAAAAGGAGGTGGACACTAACAACAATCTTTTGGGCAAAACTGAAAGAACTAACCAGACACAATGGCTTCAAGGTATCCTCTCATCAACATGAATTTGACAATGGAGCATCTGCCCCATTTACATGGTGACACTCAACCATACATGTTTCATCCAGAATATAGTGAAGAAGATTCAAAACAAAGAGTTGGATTTAGCTAACGTTAGAAGCTCAGCTACAGCTGATGCCACCACCAAGAGGGCAGATGACAAATATGGTGTCTAGCGTAGTAAATCATTTTTCCTGCAAGCCACCTAGCTAGCTAGTTAACTTTAGTTTATCTATTGAAACCCATATTGTGTACTGCTGGCTAACATACTACTGTGTTACAGTGGGGGGAAATGAAATATTTATTCTGTTTGCTAACTAAGTTAGCTAGGTAAACAACTACCAGTAGCCATGTCTATGACTAAAAATATATATTTTGTATCTCGATTGTAAAACCTCTTTTCTTTTTAATTGTAGATATGGCTAGCTACTAAACAGCAAGCTACAACGTTACAACCAGCCAACTATATCTAGGTTTACCAGCAAATGTTAGCACATGACTGGAGTTGGCTAGCTAGTTAGCCTGGCACCTGCTTACTTGTTATATTTTTTCTATTTTTTCATCTTTATTTAAACAGGTAGGCCAGTTTCATTTACCACTGCGACCTGGCCAAGATAAAGCAAAGCAGTGCGAGACAAACAACACAAAGTTACACATGGGATAAACAAACATACAGTCAAAAACACAATAGAAAAATCTACAGTATAAGACTCCAGCTTCAGGAATTTTTGCAATTCGTTCCAGTCATTGGCAGCAGAGAACTGGAAGGAAAGGCGGCCAAAGTAGGAGTTGGCTTTGGGGATGACCGGTGAAATATACCTGCTGGAGCTCGTGTTACGGGTGGGTGTTGCTATGGTGATCAGTGAGCTGAGATAAGGTGGGGCTTTACCTAGCAAAGACTTATAGATGACCTGGAGCCAGTGGGTTTGGCGACAAATATGAAGCGAGGGCCAGCCAATGAGAGCATACAGGTCACAGTGGTGGGTGGTAAATGGGGCTTTGGTGACCAAACGGATGGCACTGTGATAGACTACATCCAATTTGCTGAGTAGAGTGTTGGAGGCTATTTTGTAAATGACATCGCCAAAGTCAAGGATCGGTAGGATAGTTTTACGAGGGTATGTTTGGCAGCATGAGTGAAGGAGGCTTTGTTGCGAAATAGGAAGCCGATTCTAGATTTAATTTTGGATTGGAGATGCTTAATGTGAGTCTGGAAGGAGGGTTTACAGTCTAGCCAGACACCTAGGTATTTGTAGTTGTCCACATATTCTAAGTCAGAACCGTCCAGAGTAGTGATACTAGATGGGCGGGTGGGTGCGGGCAGCGAACAGTTGAAAAGCATGCATTTAGTTTTACTTGCATTTAAGAGCAATTGGAGGAAACGGAGTGTTGTATGGCATTGAAGCTCGTCTGGAGGGTTGTTAATACATTGTCCAAAGAAGGGCCAGAAGTATACAGAATGGTGTCATCTGCATAGAGGTGGATCAGAGATTCACCAGCAGCAAGAGCGACATCATTGGTGTATTCAGAGAAAAGAGTCGGCCCGAGAATTGAACCCTGTGGCAACCCCATAAAGACAGCCAGAGGTCTGGACAACAGGCCCTCATATTTGACACACTGAACTCTATCTGAGAAGTAGTTGTGGAACCAGGCGAGGCAGTCATTTGAGAAACCAAGGCTGTTGAGTCTGCTGATAAGAATGTGGTGATTGACAGAGTTGATAGCCTTGGCCAGGTTGATGAAGACGGCTGCACAGTATTGTCTTTTATCGATGACAGGTATGATATCGTTTAGGACCCTGAGCGTGGCTGAGGTGGACCCATGACAAGCTCAGAAACCAGATTGTATGGCGGAGATGGTACGGTGGGATTCGAAATGGTCGGTGACATGTTTGTTAACTTGGCTTTCGAAGACTTTAGAAAGGCAGGGTAGGATGGATATAGGTTTGTAACAGTTTGGGTCTAGAGTGTCTCCCCCTTTGAAGATGGGGATGACCGCGGCAGCTTTCCAATCTTTAGGGATCTCAGACAATACGAAAGAGAGGTTGAACAGGCTAGTAATAGGTGTTGCAACAATTGTGGCAGATCATTTTAGAAAGAGAGGGTCCAGATTGTCTAGCCCAGCTGATTTGTAGGGTCCAGATTTTGCAGCTCTTTCAGAACATCAGTTATCTGGATTTGGGTGAAGGAGAAGTGGGGGAGGCTTGGGCAAGTTGCTGTGGGGGGTGCAGAGCTGTTGACCGGGGTAGGGGTAGCCAGGTGGAAAGCATGGCCAGCCGTAGAAAAATGCTTATTGAAATTCTAGATTATCGTAGATTTATTGATGGTGACGTGTTTCCTAGCCTCAGTGCAGTGGGCAGCTGGGAGGAGGTGCTCTTATTCTCCATTAACAGTGTCCCAGAACTTTTTTGAGTTTGTGCTACAGGATGCAAATTTCTGTTTGAAAAAGCTAGCCTCAGCTTTCCTAACTGCCTGTGTATATTGGTTCCTAACTTCCCTGAAAAGTTGCATATCGCGGTGGCTATTTGATGCTAATGCAGTACGCCACAGGATGTTTTTGTGCTGGTCGAGGGCAGTCAAGTCTGGAGTGAACCAAGGGCTATATCGTTTCTTAGTTCTACATTTTTTGAATGGGGCATGCTTATTTAAGATGGTGAGGAAAGTACTTTTAAAGAATAACCAGGCATCCTCTACTGACGGAATGATGTCAATATCCTTCCAGGATACCCGGGCCCATTCGATTAGATAGGCCTGCTCGCTGAAGTGTTTTAGGGAGGGGTTGACAGTGATGAGGGGTGGTCATTTGACCGAGGACCAATTACGGACGCAGGCAATGAGGCAGTGATCGCTGAGATTCTGGTTGAAGACATGCACCACACCTCGCATTTGTAACTTGTTAGCAAACGTGTAACATCAGCAACTGTAAAGAATTTTAATGGATAGCTATGCAACATAATTGACGAGGGTTGATATTGAAGCTGGTTTTACAATAAAAATATTTGCCTAAACATGCTTGATGGACATGGCTGTAGGTAGATACTGTTTGCGTATCTACCCAGATACATTTGTACGTTCTGGTCTCTGTTCAAAGTTTGAGGCCATATATGTTTATATTAGGCTAGATATTGTTGTACATGTAATCTCTGTGCTTGTGCACATGTATGCATGTTCAACTAGTCTACCCTATTGTTGATGTTATGCTGGCACAGTTCAACTGTTGTTCAAACTATACAATAGAGTATAATTGTTTTTGTTTTTTTGTCTTACAGACAATAATGGGCGGTGCCTGGGCTTCTTCCTGGAGGGGATTCTAGATACAGAAACAGAATTCCTTTGCCTGTGTGTGTCATTGTAGCAGAACTGTATCTCGTGAACTGTATCCCTCACGAGGGATTAAACATTATGATGGATTTCAATAAAATGACTCATGAGGAGCTGAATGACAGTTTGACCATGACAACACTCCTCCCACAGCTTTGCAAGTATTCCCTGAACTTCTTTGGAATTGCAATTTCATCATGACCACCTCTCCCATCATCTGCTGATCACCAGCTCTCTTAGCTCCAGATTGTTACACCAGATTATGTCATTTAATCAGATATTTTTGGTAGCCATTATTGGGAGTTACAGGATAGGTACTGTTTGGTGTAGCACAGAGAATTTTCTATCAACCTTCATCCTCGATTCTTCTCATAAATGGAAGTCTCATAAAATGTCTGTGTCCAGTTGAAGGAGGTTATTTTGAATTAAGAAAATGCTCCATTATTAAAAGAAATACTTTTTTTGCTCCATAAAGTAATCTAACAATGTGAATACCGCCATCTTGTCTATTTCAAGTCTGGTGTAACAATTTGTAGTTACAGTTCTCTGCACTTGTGTCGCTCTACACCTGAGACACACTCGGACACACTGAATTGTATTACACTGTTCATACTCATTTTTTGTATGTTCATTTTACCATATAACATTCTTGTTGAATACCCAGTTCTCTTGAGATAGCATTAAATAGTGTTCATTCCCCTGTATTTTAGATTTTGACAAATAAACAAACATTCCTTGTATATCTAAATGTCTAGCATATGCTTGATGCTACAGAGTCCTGTACGGCGTATATAAATATCTTCTGTGAATCCATAAGGGCAGACAAATTTAGAAGATTGCTAGAGAATATCCATATTTATTTTATGGTGGTTCTACATAAGGGCTCTCCAATCCTGTTCCTGGAGAGCTACCGTCCTGTAGGTTTTCACTCCAACCCTAATCTAACACACCTGATTCTAATAATTAACTGGTTGTGTCACACCCTGATCTGTTTCACCTGTCTTTGTGCTTGTCTCCACCCCCCTCCAGGTGTCGCCCATCTTCACCATTATCCCCTATATATTTATACCTGTGTTCTCTGTCTCTTGCCAGTTCGTTTTGTTTGTGGAACCTACCACTGTTTGTTCCCCTGCTCCTGTCTGTTTCTTGCTCCTGTTTCCTAGTCCTTCCCGATTTTGACCCTGCTGCCTGCACTGAGCCTGCCTGCCATTCTATACCTTGCCCAACTCACTGGATTATTGACCCCTGCCTGCCCTGACCCTGAGACTGCCTGCTGTTCTGGACCCTTTGACCTGTCATTTGCCTGCCCCTGTATTATAAATCAACTTTTGTTTCTTTGACACTGTCTGCATCTGGGTCACACCTGAAATGTGATAGTACGAACTAGCCATGACTGACCCAGCAGACTCGAACCAGCTCCACAACGCCCTCTCCTCCCCAGGTGCCACCATTGGAAGGCACGAGGAGTTGCTTCTGGGTCTTGTGGAAGGGTTCCAGACCTTGGCCGAATGCCACGACCAAGCATTGAACACATTGCTGGAGCAATTCTGTGGGTTGTCTACTAGACAGCCTACCATGACGGTAACCTCACAGCCCCTCAGTAACCCGGCTGTTAGTAGCGACGCCTCCCCGGTCACCCCGGTTTCCCAGGAATCCCACTTACCTCCCCCGGGACGCTTCGATGGAGAATCGGGCACCTGTCGGGTGTTTCTCGCTCAGTGTTCACTCACCATTGAGCTGCAGGCCTCCTCCTTCCCCTCGGGCCGCTCTAAGATAGCATGCCTCATCACGCTGATATCTGGGAGGGCTCTCGCCTCAGTCACGGCAGTATGGGAACAACAGTCGGTCGTATGCTTCAGTCTAGAGGAGTTCGTTGCAGAAGTAAAGAGTTTTCAATGCTCCATTGTCCGGGAGAGAGGCTGCCCGGATGTTACTCCAGCTTCGGCAAGGCTCCCACAGTGTGGCAGACTACGCAGTGGATTTCCGCATGTTGGCAGCTGAGAGTGCCTGGAACCCGGAAGCACTGTTCGACATTTTCCTATATGGAGTATCGGAGGAAGTAAAGGATGAGCTTGCTGCCTGGGAACTACCGACGGATCTCGACTCGCTCATCGCCTTGACCATTCGGATCGATGAGCGACTACGGGAATGAAGGAAGGAGAGAAGATTCGATTTCACTCACCCGTCCATGGATTCCACCTCGCCTCCGAGGTATCCTGGAAGTCCCCAATGGCTCCGTTGCTGAGAGAACCCGAGGCTACCCGAGATCCCCCGAGAGCCTCTGAAGACTGCCAATTCAACTCTTCCTGAGCCCGTGCAACTAAGCAGAGCTAGGCTGTCTCCAGCTGAATGCCTATACAGGCTTCACACTAAGAGCTGCCTGTATTGCGGCCCTACTGGTCATTTCGTCTCCACCTGTCCACTAAAAGACCAGCCTCACCGTTAGGAGCGAGTACTCTGGTGGGCCATATGGATAACTTTTCCCCTCCCTTTACTTGCATCCCCTTTCATGTCATGTTGCTGTGGGGGAACCGGTCGAAATCTCTCCAGGTACTCATCGACTCTTTTGAGCTGGATATCCCCACTCAGCCCTTCTCCATTCCCATGGACGTTAAAGCACTGGACGGGTGCTCCATAGGCCGGGTCACCCACAATAGCAACCCCATCAAGCTACGTGTGTCAGGGAACCACAGCGATCCAATCTAGTTCCTGCTCATTAAGTCTCCTCTGGTTCCCGTGGTATTGGGATTCTCCTGGCTCCAGCGACACAATCCCCTCATTGACTGGTCTGCCGGTGCCATCATGGGCTGGAGCCTGTTCTGCCATGCCCATTGCCTGAAGTCAGCGCAGCCTGCACCAGGACGTCTTCCTGGGAGCTCGGAAGTTGCCTCGGACCTCTCCACCTTTCTCGTGGAGTACCAGGACCTCTGGAAGGTGTTCTGTAAGGCCCGGGCCACTTCGCTGCCACCACACCGACCATATGACTTGCGGGATTGACCTTCTCCCTGGTACCACTCCGCCCTGGGGACGACTGTACTCTCTGTCAGGTCCGGAGACCAAGGCTATGGAGACCTACATTGGGGACTCCCTAGCGGCTGGGTTCATCCGTCTTTCTGCCTTCCCTGCCTGTGCATCGACTACCAAGATCTCAACAACATAACTGTGAAGAACTGCTACCCGCTACCTCTCATCCCCTCGGCCTTTGAGCCTGGAACGCCTACCACCTGGTGCAGATATGGGAAGGGGACGAGTGAAAAACTGCCTTCAACACGGCCAGCAGTCACTACGAATATCTGGTCATGCCATTTGGCCTTACCAACGCCACTGCTGTGTTCCAGTCTCTGGATAATGATGTTCTCCGCGACATGTTGAACCGGTTCATCTTCGTCTATCTCAATGACATCCTCGTCTTCTTCCACTCCACCCAAGAACACGTGCTCCACGTCTGACAGGTTCTCCAATGCCTCTTGGAGAACCAGCTTTTTGTAAAAGCAGAGAAGTGTGAATTCCATCGCTCCACCATCCCCTTTCTCGGTTACATCATTGCTTCAGGGAGTGTACAGATGGATCCCGGGAAGGTGAGAGAGGTGGTGGATTGGCCCCAGCCTACGTCCAGAGTACAGCTGCAACATTTTATGGGATTTGCCAACTTTTATCCTCAGCAAGCTCCGGCTGGTCTCCTCCAACCTCTGCCTGTCCCTGGTCTCACATCTCCCTGGATGAGTCACGAGTCTCCCCCTGTCTGGTGGCAACACCACCATCCTGACCGTGGTGGATCAGTTTTCCAAAGCCGCTCACTTCATTCCTCTCCCCAAGCTACCCTCTGCCAAAGAAACGTCCCAGCTCATGGTGCAGCACGTCTTCAAGATTCATGGACTACCATTAGACATGGTCTCTGACCGGGGTTCTCAGTTCTCGTCCCGGTTCTGGAAGGCATTCTGCACCTTCATTGGGTCGTCGGCCAGCCTGTCCTCCAGGTTCCACCCCCAGTCCAATGGCCAGTCAGAGCGAGCCAAACAGGACCTAGAGACTACTCTGCGCTGCCTGGTCTCCGCCAACCCCACCACCTAGAGCCAGCAGCTTGTGTGGGTCAAATACGCCCGCAACACCCTTCCCTGCTCTGCCACGGGCCTATCACCTTTTGAGTGTTCCCTGGGGTATCAGCCCCCACTCTTCCCTGAGCAGGAAAAAGTGGTCAGCATACCTTCTGCCCAGATGTTTGTCCTCCGCTGTCGTCGTCCCTGGAGGAGAGCCCGGTCGGCCCTCCACAAGACCCCCCGGTTTATCGGCCCGTTCCCCATTTCCAAGATCATTAGCCCCTCTGCTGTTCGTCTTCTGTTGCCCTGTACCCTTCGTATACTTCCCACCTTTCATGTGTCCAGAGTTAAACCCATGTCTCACAGCCCTTTGTCTCCTGCATCTGGATCATACCTGAAATGTGATAGGTTGATAAGCTGAACCAGGTTAGTTACAACTTGGGTTGGAGCGAAAACCTACAGAAGGTTAGCTCTCCAGGAACAGGGTTGGAGACCACTGTTCTACATAGTCTTGTGCTCAGCCGAATAAGACTTGCTGAAAGTGGTGTATGGCTTCTTTACCACCAACTGTTTGATCCTCTTGCAGAAGATTTGCTGGTACTACATGTCTCCTGGAAAGACGTAGTTGTGGTGTTAGCATTTTACACTTTTTGTGGAAGGGATGTAGGACAACACTCCTTTGTTGGTAAAGGTATCAACCGAATGGGATCGGCTAGCGTATTGTTCAGGGACAATGATCAGTCAACAAAATCAATGGGCTGAGGGGCTAAAGAAGATGTGAAAAGTCTTAGGAAGGCAGTTCTTACAGTATGAATTGTTATGATTGGGAGATTGAGGAGAAATGGCACCTCAATCGCTCTCACACACAACAACACATTTACTCACCAAGTACAACCCTGCACAACCAAAACCTCATTCCTCATCTTAAATATACTGTCTGTAAACCTCCCCAGCCCATTAACTTTGACAGATCATTCTTGTCAATAGTAACCCTTTGCAGGTGAAGTCTTTATTTTGTTTTGAGAATTAAGTGGTTCTGTCATTACTGTTGTAGTCTTATACCTTTCAGTGTCCCTTGCTGGTTTCTGTCCAACATTCAAGGTGTGTCCACTCCCTCATGCTTGTGTACCCAAAATGACACCACTTTGGGGGGGGTTTCAGCAGGGCACAACAGGACTCCAGATAACCTGATTTTTACAAAAATAAAAGGTAAAAGAAGAGTGTCATGACAGCTTTTGGAGATATTTCAACAATACGATTTTGTGGTAAGTTGATCAAATTTTTTACATTTTGAAAAAGTTCAAAGCCTTAGGATAAATAATCCACTTGTATTGAGAGAAAAATGTTGATAAGTTACCCCTGTACTTAAAAAGAACACCCCTTTTCTAAAAACAACATTTAATGAAATAACTAAAGAAGTGTAAACTGTAACAATTTATTTCCCTTTATAGTTTATTCGCCTAAACATGACCTTCATCCACATACCAATTTGTTTCCAAACATTGCTTTTTATTTGAGTAATTAGAAAATGTTTTTAGGGGGGCTAGTTACCCCCTAGTACCCTGCATGGTCTGGAAGGTATTCGGTGGTCCTCAGGCTATATCTAACCACCTGTAACCCCTAATCATAATCATATTATGTTCCACCAACAACAAAATACACAACAATACACAATTTAACCACCCAACTAATTGTATTGACTTATATTAGACTGGCTAGCTAAGCATACCTAAAAATAACATTTCAATATTGGCAGCTTGATGTTAGCTAACTAGCGTAATTTAAACGGTGTAAAGATTGTGAGCCAGCTGAGACTGACAGAGAACCAACTAACCAACCGTAGACAGCTTATCATTGCTACCAACACAGAAACAGAGTGATTTAGCTATATCGTCAGTTCTATTTCCAGTAATGGAGTGTTTTCCAGACAATGGTGGAATAGATGGCTACCGGATTGAGCTACTCTTATTTGCTAACGTTAGCTAGCTTACGTTAGCTAACGTCAGTCAAAGATAGAATGAACAAACAAACATGTTTACTCTGCTGAAGGTAGCTACCAGTCTAGCAGTGACTACCATGGATTATGCTAAATTGATTGGTAGTGTGTATACCAAAAAATGCTATATGACTTAGCTGATGACTTCAATACAGGGCTGTAACGTTAGCTAGCTAGGTAACCTACCTAGCTAGTCCAGCTAGACTGGCAAACTAGCTAACATTAGATTACCTCTAATCGAGAATCTTATGTTTTGTTATGAAGGAAAAAAAAGATTCTATCGCATCATTTCTCAGCCGTCGTCTAAATGGTTTCCCCATTAGTCAGCTTGAAAATCCCTATGTTGATTGTTGATAGACACAACCCACTGGCAGCATCAGGGTAAATCTTTGGTAGGTAGAACGGTGAAAGATAACTCATTTTCGAGCTTGTTTGTAATTAGGACAGCCAGGCACTGAACACAACAGGCATGATGACAAACATGAATGAAAACCAAAAATTGTCAAAGAAATTATCTTGGCGACAGAAGTTCTGAGATTGCTGTGTGTTGTTCGTTCGAGGTACAAGCCATCATCCAACGTTGTGGGCACGCTCCCTTTCGTCTTTAGCGGGCGGTATCTGTATTCGCTATGAATACTAGACTTTGTGGTTCACTATGAGCAGATGAATACACAGGAAGTCGAAACTTCCTGATTCTACCAGTGAAAGTAAAATGTGAGGGTTCTAGCTTGTGGTTTTGATAATTGTGATGTTTATGATAAAAATGTAATGTTGTTAATATAGTAATGACTATATGCCATGGCAGAGCCGGGGTGAAATTCCACTTTAATGCGATTGTGTTTGTGTTCCTCAGCTGGCAAGTGACAATCCCAAATGCCAAAACACATTTCCAATCAGAAGATGGAACACGGGACTGTGTTTATTCCTCGATTCATTCAATTAATTCCTCTGTGGTTTGTTTAACATTTCATCATCGTGATCTCATTTAATTGTTTTCTTGGTTGATTTTCAGATTAGTAAATTATGCCAATGCCTTGGCTGAGAAGGGAAAGCGAAAGGGGGCACCTAGACAGTTGCACAACTGAATGCATTCAACCGAAATGTGGCTGTATTTAACCCGACTCCTCTGAATCAGAGGTGCTAGAGGACAGGGGCTTGTGGTGTAGAATCCATTAAGAGGGCATGGCTTGCTGTGTGTGTGTGTGTGTGTGTGTGTGTGTGTGTGTGTGTACCACAGAGTGATACCACAGAGCAATCTCAACGCTGTGCGTTACAGGGAAGACATCCTCCTCCCTCATGTGGTACCCTTCCTGCAGGCTCATCCTGACATGACCCTCCAGCATGACAATGCCACCGGCCATACTGCTCGTTCGGTGTGTGATTTCCTGCAAGACAGGAATGTCAGTGTTCTGCCATGGCCAGCAAAGAGCCCGGATCTCAATCCCATTGAGCACATCTGGGACCTGTTGGATCAGAGTGTGAGGGCTAGGGCCATTCCCCCCAGAAATGTCTGGGAACTTACAGGTGGAAGAGTGGTGTAACATCTCACAGCAAGATCTGACAAATCTGGTGCAGTCCATAAGGAGGAGATGCACTGCAGTACTTAACACAGCTGGTGGCCACAACAGATACTGACTGTTACTTTTGATTTTGACCCGCCCTTTGTTCAGGGACACATTATTCAATTTCTGTTAGTCACATGTCATGGGACTTGTTCAGTTTATGTCTCAGTTGTTGAATCTTGTTATGTTCATGCAAATATTAACACATGTTAAGTTTGCTGAAAATAAACGCAGCTGACAGTGAGAGGACGTTTCTTTTTTTGCTGAGTTTATATGTGTGTGTGTGTGTCTGTGTGTGTGTGTCTGTGTGTGTGTCTGCGTGTGTGTGTCTGCGTGTTTGCGTGCGTGCGTGTGTGTCTGCGTGTGTGTGTGTGTGTGTGTGTGTGTGTGTGTGTGTGTGTGTGTGTGTGTGTGTGTGTGTGTGTGTGTGTGTGTGTGTCTGCGTGTGTGTGTGTGTGTGTGTGGGAGGGCTTCTGTGAAAGGCACCATCTGTTCTGTGTGACAGTAATGAAGTGAAGGGCATTGTGGGACAAACCCTCAGACCCATTCATCAAAGCGCTGGGCGGGCCCAGAATATTCTTCCAGGGATACCATTACACACATGTACGTATGCACACACGAATGCTCTCTCTCTCTCTCACACACACACACACACACACACACACACACACACACACACACACACACACAGGATGGGTACCATTCTACCATTTCCCATTCTATTAGATGCGTAATGGAAACATTTACTCCTAACCAAATCATCTGGTTAGATACTGTTTCCCTATTGATACACAAAACCTCTTCTAAAAGCACAAGCTTGTCAGTTGAACCTGACGTTCTTATCATAAACATTGTTTCTCAAAACTAATAGCTGGTTTAATGCTGGGTAGTGAATCATTCTGAATAACGTGGAAGACAGACAGAAGCTGTATGAAATTATCACCTGATCCTCTGCCAATGAAACACTCGTCATGCTTTTATTTGCATAGTCATGCTTTTATTTGCATACTTATGCTCTCTATCTCATGTGTAATGTCTCCCTCAAGTTCAGCGGTGTCGCAGTGGGAGCACTATGCTATCACCAGACATGACAGACGTGGTTTTCCAGTTACAACCTTGTAATACATTACCTCGTAAATGTACAGTCTGCAACCAACTGTTGAACCTTGAGATGGAAAGATCCCCTTTTAAAAGAGAGGGAGGACCCTTCTTAATCATACAAGGAATTCAGAGTAAATGTTGCCTCACCAGGGTTACCGGATTCCCTGATTCAAGTGGCTTAGTAGATGTAACAAGCCTCTTGGAAGAGGGGTGTGTGTGTGGAATCAGGAGCAGGAGAGCAGATGGGTTCCAGGGAATCAAATGTTTTAATACAGGCGATCCCAACGGCACAGCACAAACACAAAAGGTAACCGCCCGAAATGTAGCATCCACCCACAGGGATAGGAACGCAGTTCACACAGAGGAGAAACCTCAACTCCGAATACTAGCGAACACAAATGTCCACGGTAAAACACATACCGCACAAAACGAAACAAAATCCCGTGGTGCAGGCACCCCTTACCGTACTAATTAGTAACAATCCCGCACACAGCCTAACCTGCATCGGGGAAATATAAACCCACCGAATCAGATACAACAAGACACAGGTGTGACAAACCAGACAGTGCTAAACGAAAAAGGAAAATGGGATCGGTGGCAGCTAGTAGGCCGGCGACGACGATCGCAGAGCACCGCCCGAACAGGGAGAGGAGCCACCTTCGGTGGAAGTCGTGACAGTAGATTTGTGTAGCACTTTGTTTGTTTGAGTCCTGCATGGCCTCGTGCTGAATATACAGTATGTGCATAGTGTCCATGTTCATGTAATTATAAGTGTCTGCTAAATTACCATATTACTATAAAAATGTACAATATTTATTATTAGGCCATCCCTTCTCCAGTCCCACCCATGGAGGTCTGTAATTATTAAGGCCTGGAGTTTTTCCTGGCCCATGACGAACTCTAAGCAGTAGATGCAGCCTAAAGCCTCCAGGTGGATGTTTGATAATGCTAAACCCATCAAAGTTGTGGATTTGAATGGCCATGTGTTTACAGTAAGCTAAAAATGCCTGCTAAATGGTTGAATTATTATTCAAATCATTATTTATCAGTAGCCTCAGTCTGATATTACTAGTCCCCATACATAACCATCCTTTCTCCACTCCCCCTCCCGAGTGGCGCAGCGGTCTAAGGCACTGCAGTCCCTGGTTCGAATCCAGGCTGCATCACATCCGGCCGTGATTGGGAGGCCCAGCGTTGTCCGGGTTTTGCCGGGGTAGGCCGTCATTGTAAATAAGAATTTATTCTTAACTGACTTGCCTAGTTAAATAAAGGTTCAATAAATAAATAAATAAAAATAAAAATTATCCATGGAGGTCTGTCTGCGCTGTACGGCTCAGAACACCACACTGGGACTGACTGTTAAACCAACTCAGACCTCATCTCTGTGCAAACAATTAGGATCACTATTCAAACATTGACATCAGCTGCAAATGTTTTATTCTCTGTTGTATTTATCCAGACAGGGCTTTTGGCTTTTCCTAATGCCCACCAACACCAATATTGACTCCTTCCTCTGTCTAATCTCAAAACGTCTTGCCTCGTTTTGAAATCCCTCATGTTTATATTATTAACAGCAATTTATCACATTTTCAAAGCCCTCTCTTGTGGTGTCTCCTCGATCTTAACGCACGCACGCACGCACACACACACACACACAGACTTACACACACGCAGGGTTGAACGCTTGTCAATTCATTTCCAGTTTTGCCATTACATTTTCTGCCTGTCCTTTCTTCTTCCAAAAAAATTATCCCTCTATTTGTATCCCCCCAGCCTTTACCCATCAGTAATGTTTGTCTATACTGCCCGCTTTACCCCTAGCCCCCCCAGCAGAAGACACAATGGAGGACATTCTCTTCACGAGTTGCCCTTCCCTGTGTGTCATTTATGTACCCTCGCTCTACCCTTTACACTATAAACACACGCTTTGTACATAACTGCCCCCCGCAGTGCTGACCCCCCCACTCCAACAACCCTGACACCCAGACATATCATGTATGTAGCTCTATGAATGGGTATATTGTGTGTATGTGTGTATGTATGTATTCATGTATGTAAAAGTGTGTATAAGCATCATCCTCTGATGTGCATTAGTGATTGTGTAATTGTGTGTCTGCGTGTTTGTGAGCATTGGGTTACTGACTGAGTCTGTTTGAATGCGTTCATGTTTTTGTATGATTGCTATGATCTGTGTGAGTGCATGCACGAGTAATATTGTGTGTGTGTGTGTGTGTGTTGTCTGGGCTCCTCTTTCTCTCCCAAACTCAGCGTGAAGTGTTGGTCAGCTTGTTTTACACAGGTTACCCCTCCCTTCCATTTGAACCCCTCCTCTTCCCTCTTCCCCCTCTCCTCTTCTCAGCCCTCACCACATGGGGAGTAGGGAAGACCAACAGGGAGCATTTTTGTGGGAGGTTGTGTCCTTTTGTATGCGTCACTTCATTTCCATGGAAATTAAAAAAAAAAAAATAATAATAATGAAAATGTTATTGTTTGATAGAAAATCAAGCGCACATTCCCTATTGTAGAACGTTAGAACTTTCAATATTTCGATGTGCAACTCAACAAACAACACTGAAAGATGATAAACAGCATGCGATGTAGAGAGAGATAGATAAGCACCAAGGTAACTACTTCTTTACATCCACATTCTAAGTTAGCATAAACCACCATTCTCACAATTCAATACCTTCATCTGAATACAAGTTGGTTTGTGATGTGTTATCTGAGTTGTCCCTCCCTCCCTCCCTCCCTCCCTCCCTCCCTCCCTCCCTCCCTCCCTCCCTCCCTCCCTCCCTCCCTCCCTCCCTCCCTCCCTCCCTCCCTCCCTCCCTCCCTCCCTCCCTCCCTCCCTCCCTCCCTCCCATAGTTTACTGGGACTGGCATGCTTCACGCTCTGAATACAGGCCTCCTTTGCATTTTCGTGTCATGGTGTTGGGATCTGAGCTCCACCTTTCAGAGAGTCTGTTTGTGTGTGTGGTGTATGAGTATGTCTGTGTGTGTATGTCTGTGATTGTATACCTGTGTGCGTGTGGGTATACGTGTGTTTGTGTGTGTGTGCGTGCACCTTGAGGAGCCCCCTCTCAAAGGCCGGAACGGCATCCCTCGGCTCCAACCCAGAGGATAAGTCTACTATCATGCTAATGTCCATGTCCTGAGACTAATAGGGCTTTTTACACTGGATGTTTTCACTCCCTGCACAGCGCCCCACTAAGGGGCTTAGTGCATAGACCCTTTCTCTCCCTTCTAAACATCTAAACAGGATAAATATTTCTCTGATTTCTCAGGCGGCTAGGTTTGTTTGGAGAGAGTGTGTATGTATAGATGTTCGTTTGGCCCTGTTATGTTCTCTGTAAACACACCAGCCCAGATGCACAAAGCAAACAATTAAAAGCCTGATTGAAAAACGAAAGTGAGGGAGGGAGATTTTTGTGTGTGTGTGCATGGGCAACTGACTTTGTCTGAAAGTGGGGGTGCAAAAAGTAAAAAAAAATGTTATGTGCACATTTATCTAGGCCTGTATGCCAACAGAGCGGAAAAATGCCTAACGGATAACAAATCTGAATTGCTAAATTACCCCATATATATTCAGTCAATAAAAAAACACATTTAAGATGTATTTATTGAAACCGGAATATCAACTGGTTTTATTATATTGTGGAACACGATCTTCAAAAAGGCAGTAACCTCAGCAGTGGAGCTTGTTTGTAGAAGCCGATGGCTGTGCATTGACATATCCTTGTTTTGTACCTTTACCAGACAAGTTGCTCTAATTTCCTGAGCCCTTATCACAGTCAAGACACAGCTATTTTATTGGAAAGAAAACATTACGTAATATAAGAGAATACAACAAGACAGAATATTTTTCCAGAAGAAAAAGTTGCCATTGCAAAGTGATGCGCATCTGGTGTCTGTGTAACGCTGTCGTAGAGAGGGGACCAAAGCGCAGCGTGCTGATTGCTCATGATGAATATTTATTTTAACTCAGAACACTAAAGAAAAATTAACAAAGAAAACGAAAGCACACAGATCTGTCAGGGACATAAACTAAACAGAAGACAACTACCCACAAACACAGGTGGAAAAAAAACCCTACTTAAGTATGATCTCCAATTAGAGACAACGAGGACCAGCTGCCTCTAATTGGAGATCATCCCCCCCCAAAAAACCATAGAAATAGAAAACTAGAAACCAAACATAGAAATACAAAACATAGACAAACACAAAACACCCCCGTCACGCCCTGAGCTTCTCTACCATAGAAAATAACATCTTACTATGGTCAGGACGTGACGGTACCCCCCCCCAAAAGATGCGGACTCCGACCGCACCTAAACACAACAACCCCCCCCCCCCCCCCCAAAAAAAAAATAAAAAAATAAAAAAGGTAGGGTAGGGTGGGTAACTCCTGTCTATAGCGGCTCTAGTACAGTCCACATAACCTTATCCTCCAGCGGATCCTCCAGCAGAGGAGGCGGCTCCGGTTCGGGGTGTAACCCCCACTCCACCCGTTGATCCCTCTGCTTCAGTTCCACCGGACCGTGGATCGTCGTCGGAGGAACCGGACTCTAGATCATCGTCGGAGATTCCGGGCTGCAGGCCGCCGCTGAAGACTCCGGGCTGCAGGCCGCCGCTGAAGACTCCGGGCTGCAGGCCGCCGCTGAAGACTCCGGGCTGCAGGCCGCCGCTGAAGACTCCGGGCTGCAGGCTGCCGCTGAAGACTCCGGGCCGCAGGCCGCCTCAGGAGGTTCCGGGCCGCAGGCCGCCTCAGGAGGTTCCGGGCCGCAGGCCGCCTCAGGAGGTTCCGGGCCGCAGGCCGCCTCAGGAGGTTCCGGGCCGCAGGCCGCCTCAGGAGGTTCCGGGCCGCAGACCGCCTCAGGAGGTTCGGGGCTGCAGGCCGCCTCAGGAGGTTCCGGGCTGCAGGGAGCGTCACTGCAGGCTCCAGACTGGGGAGCGTCGCTGCAGGCTCCGGACTGGGGAGCGTCGCTGGAGGCTCCGTGCCATGGATCATCACTACAGGTTCCGCGCCATGGATCATCACTGGAGGCTTTATGTCATGGATCATCACTGGAGGCTCCTTTCGTGGAGCTGGAAAAGGTGTCACCGGACTGGGGAGACGCACAGGAGACTGGGTGCGCAGAGCAGGCACAGGGTATACGGGGCCGTGGAGGCGCACTGGAGGTCTGGAGCTTAGGGCTGGCACACCCCGTCCTGGCTGGATGTTTACTTTAGCCCAGCAAGGGCGGAGCGCTGGCACAGGATGAACTGGTTTGTGCTGGTGAACGGGGGGTACCGTGCGTAGAGCTGGCGCAGGATAACCTTGGCCGAAGAGACGCACTGGAGACCAGGAACGCTGAGCCGGCACACTTCTTCCTGGCTGACTGCCAACTCTAGCACGGCAACTGTGGGAAGCTTGCACTGAGCGCACCAGGCTGTAGCTGCGCACTGGCGACACAGTGCGCATCCCCGCATAACACGGTGCTTGCTCGGGCACTCGCTCCCCACGGTAAGCACGGGGAGTTGGCTCAGGTCTCAACCCCGACTTCACCAATCTCCCTGTGTGCCCCCCAATTTTTGGGGGGAGCTGCCTCTCGGGCTTCCGTCGTTGGGCTAGCTCCTCGTAATGTCGCCGTTCCGCTTTTGCTGCCTCTATTTCCTCCAGACGTGACAGTCTGAAATAGTTATTCTCAAAGAGCGATCATTTGAAACAGGGCTCAATTTGGTGAGTTCAAAGACAATGTTTTCAGGGTTACAAACCAAGATCTGTCTTCTTTTCAATATACAGACGTTCGATATAGTTTATTCTGCCTGTTCCTTGGGAATTTTGTAAATGGACAATTACACATCGAACACTGCATGGTGATGAATTATGGCCACAACATCTCTTTGGTGAGTAGGCATAGGCTTAATAATTCTGATTAAAGTACGCTCTGTCTTTATCAAACTGATGTTTTTGCATATTTTCAGTGTGGAACTGTCTATGTTTATGGGGCTTATGGGGTGGCAGGTAGCCTAATAGTTAGAGAGTTGGACTTGTAACCGAAAGAGATCGAATCCCCAAGCTGACAAGGTAAAAATCTGTTGTTCTGCCCCTGAACATGGCAGTTAACCCACTGTTCCTAGGCCATCATTGAAAATAACAATTTGTTCTTAACTGACTTGCCTTGTTAAATAAATAAAATAGCCTAGCTCTATAGGCTAATAAATTCTAAATGACACTAGCAGTTTGCAAAGTAGCCTAAGTGGAAAATAGACAGGATGCAATTATTCCAAAACTGCAGCTCATTGTTGGAACACATACTTGCCTACTTCATCAACCAGTCCATTTTGAATTTGTGATAAAACCGTCGTCATTTGTCAAAAAAAATGTAGCTTGTTTATCTCATCAGTTAGATATGTTTTTATAGACATGTATTTCTGTAGGCCTAATGTGAGCTTATGTGCACACTCAGGACTCGTGTAGAGGGAATGGTCAGAATGCAATTGAGTGAGTGAGACATGGAGGGGAAAGGGAATTTAGGAAGAAGAGCTGCTTGATGCTTGCCTTAGTTTATTTTTTGTTGTGCCCTGCAAATGCGCATATAGTCAAAGCAAATGAACTTTGTCTTCATGACAAAATGCATTTTTTATTTTTTGTAGCGATGTCTCAGTTTCACCATGAAAATGCTTAAACTTGTCTCAGCAGCATACATATTTGATGCAACGAGGGTAGAAATGGCTTATTTGGTCGATATTACTTACCAAGAGCTGTTTTATAGAGGTACAAATATCCTGTGCTTTTTCATTTTGCGCATAGGCGCATTTAGCTTAGCTACATTGTGACTGCAAAGAGGCCAATGTGCGCTGACATATGGAGCTCATCCAGGACTGTATACTTTTGTAACTGACTGAAAACATTATAACAATATGATTTAACCGAATGATGTTGAGAAAATACAGCAGGTGGCAAAAATAGAGAATGGTGTTACAGGCAAAGTGAAATGACAAAATTTGCTCTCGTGACAGCTCAAATGATATTTAACAACACCATGAGTGCATCGGACATGAAGCAACTATACAAATGTAACAGCACAACAAAATAAATTAACCATTTTATTTTGCAGATGCCATATCATTTTAAACAACAGTGGTGCAACTAGTGTTTTCTAAATGCACTGAACCAACACACTTGTGTGTGGGAGGAAAGCAAAACTTTCCAGTGGGCAAAACCATTCATCTTGAGGCGATGAGGGGAGGGTGTGCAAAATGCAATCTGTTATTTA
This sequence comes from Salmo salar, assembly GCF_965601325.2. Classification (NCBI taxonomy): domain Eukaryota; kingdom Metazoa; phylum Chordata; class Actinopteri; order Salmoniformes; family Salmonidae; genus Salmo; species Salmo salar. The sequence goes on from NC_138300.1 coordinate 99,302,608, forward strand.
TTATATAATACTGTATATAAAGTGGACATATCAATTTTAATACAGACGAGCTCAAAACATTACTAATCATTGAAAATGACAATTTACCCAATGGCTCATAATACTTTTCTGGTAAAAAAGTTTGTACACTCACGTTTAATGTATTCAGACTGAAGAACCCATAAAAGCCATCATATGGACCGCCTCTGGAAAAGCGTAATGTAAATCCAAACTTGTGCTATTGAGAGAGGAGAGATATATTTGAATGTTGGTTGCTTCTCTGTAGGCCACTAAGAGTAGACGGACGGATGGATTCCTGAGCAGACTGCATGCTGAAGGGTCCTGACGCCAAGTATGAATTGAATTCCTGCTATCGGACAATAATAAAGAAAGCTGCATTTGTCTGACTGAAATTTGGAATAGAAAAAACATGCATGGTTTTATAAACAGAAGACAATCCAAGATGGCGTAGCAGTGCAGACGTTGTTTGTCGTTCTCCCATGTAAATGTATATTCTTTCGTCTTTTTTGTATTTACATTTACATTTACGTCATTTAGCAGACACTCTTATCCAGAGCGACTTACAAATTGGTGCATTAACCTTATGATATCCAGTGGAACAACATCTTTACAATAGTATATCTATTAATGTTTTTTTTTTGGGGGGGGGGGTTAGAAGGATTACTATATCCTATCCCAGGTATTCCTTAAACAGGTGGGGTTTCAGGTGTCTACGGAAGGGGGTGATTGACTCCGCTGTCCTGGCGTCGTGAGGGAGCTTGTTCCACCATTGGGGTGCCAGAGCAGCGAAAAGTTTTGACTGGGCTGAGCGGGAACTGTGCTTCCGCAGAGGTAGGGGGGCTAGCAGGCCAGAGATGGATGAACGCAGTGCCCTTGTTTGGGTGTAGGGCCTGATCAGAGCCTGAAGGTACGGAGGTGCCGTTCCCCTCATAGCTCCGTAGGCAAGCACCATGGTCTTGTAGCAGATGCGAGCTTCAACTGGAAGCCAGTGGAGTGTGGTGCGGGGTGACGTGAGAGAACTTGGGAAGGTTGAACACCAGATGGGCTGCGGCGTTCTGGATGAGTTGTAGGGGTTTAATGGCACAGGCAGGGAGCCCCGCCAACAGGGAGTTGCAGTAATCCAGACGGGAGATGACAAGTGCCTGGATTAGGACCTGTGCCGCTTCCTGTGTAAGGCAGGGTCGTACTCTGCGAATGTTGTAAAGCATGAACCTAAAGGATCCGGTCACCGCCTTGATGTTAGCGGAGAACGACAGGGTGTTGTCCAGGGTCACGCCGAGGCTCTTAGCACTCTGGGAGGAGGACACAATGGAATTGTCCACCGTGATGGAGAGATCATGGAACGGGCAGTCCTTCCCCGGGAGGAAGAGCAGCTCCGTCTTGCCGAGGTTCAGCTTGAGGTGGTGATCCGTCATCCACACTGATATGTCTGACAGACATGCAGAGATGCGATTCGCCACCTGGTTATCAGAAGGGGGAAAGGAGAAGATGAATTGTGTGTCGTCTGCGTAGCAATGATAGGAGAGACCATGTGAGGATATGACAGAGCCAAGTCACTTGGTGTATAGCGAGAATAGGAGAGGGCCTAGAACTGAGCCCTGGGGGACACCAGTTGTGAGAGCACGTGGTGCGGAGACGGATTCTCGCCACGCCACCTGGTAGGAGCGACCTGTCAGGTAGGATGCAATCCAAGAGTGAGCTGCGCTGGAGATACCCAACTCGGAGAGGGTGGAGAGGAGGTTCTGATGGTTCACAGTATCAAAGGCAGCAGATAGGTCTAGAAGGATGAGAGCAGAGGAGAGAGAGTTAGCTTTAGCAGTGCGGAGAGCCTCCGTGACACAGAGAAGAGCAGTCTCAGTTGAATGACCAGCCTTGAAACCTGACTGATTTGGATCGAGAAGGTCATTCTGAGAGAGATAGCAGGAGAGCTGGCCAAGGACGGCACGTTCAAGAGTTTTGGAGAGAAAAGAAAGAAGGGATACTGGTCTGTAGTTGTTGACATCGGAGGGATCGAGTGTAGGGTTTTTGAGAAGGGGTGCAACTCTCGCTCTCTTGAAGATGGAAGGGACGTAGCCAGCGGTCAAGGATGAGTTGATGAGCGAGGTGAGGTAAGGGAGAAGGTCTCCGGAAATAGTCTGGAGAAGAGAGGAGGGGTTAGGGTCAAGCGGGCAGGTTGTTGGGCGGCTGGCCGTCACAAGACGCAAGATTTCATCTGGAGAGAGAGGGGAGAAAGAGGTCAAAGCATAGGGTAGGGCAATGTGAGCAGGACCAGCGGTGTCGTTTGACTTAACAAACGAGGATCGGATGTCGTCGACCTTCTTTTCAAAATGGTTGACGAAGTCATCCGCAGAGAGGGAGGAGGGGGTGGAGGGGGAGGAGGATTCAGGAGGGAGGAGAAGGTGGCAAAGAGCTTCCTAGGGTTAGAGGCAGATGCTTGGAAGTTAGAGTGGTAGAAAGTGGCTTTAGCAGCAGAAACAGAGGAGGAAAATGTAGAGAGGAGGGAGTGAAAAGATGCCAGGTCCGCAGGGAGGCTAGTTTTCCTACATTTCCGCTCGGCTGCCCGGAGCCCTGTTCTGTGAGCTCGCAAGGAGTCGTCAAGCCACGGAGCAGGAGGGGATGACCGAGCCGGTCGGGAAGATTGGGGACATAGAGAGTCAAAGGATGCAGAAAGGGAGGAGAGGAGGGTTGAGGAGGCAGAATCAGGAGATTGGTTGGAGAAGGATTGAGCAGAGGGAAGAGATGATAGGGTGGAAGAGGAGAGAGTAGCAGGAGAGAGAGAGGGAAGGTTGCGACGGCGCAATACCATCTGAGTAGGGTTAGAGTGAGTAGTGTTGAAGGAGAGCGAGAGGGAAAAGGATACAAGGTAGTGATCGGAGACTTGGAGGGGAGTTGCAGTGAGATTAGTAGAAGAACAGCATCTAGTGAAGATGAGGTCAAGCGTTGTGAGTAGGGGGGACGGTGAGAGGGTGAGGTCAAAAGGGGAGAGGAGTGGAAAGAAGGAGGCAGAGAGAATGAGTCAAAGGTAGACGTAGGGAGGTTAAAGTCACCCAGAACTGTGAGGGATGAGCCATCCTCAGGAAAGGAACTTATCAAGGCGTCAAGCTCATTGATGAACTCTCCAAGGGAACCTGGAGGGCGATAAATGGTAAGGATGTTAAGCTTGAATGGGCTAGTGATTGTGACAGCATGGAATTCAAAGGAGGAGATAGACAGATGGGTCAGGGGAGAAAGAGAGAATGTCCACTTGGGAGAGATGAGGATTCCAGTGCCACCACCCCGCTGACTAGATGCTCTCGGGGTGTGCGAGAACACGTGGTCAGACGAGGAGAGAGCAGTAGGAGTAGCAGTGTTTTCTGTGGCAATCCATGTTTCCGTCAGCGCCAAGAAGTCAAGTGACTGGAGGGTAGCATAGTCTGAGATGAACTCTGCCTTGTTGGCCGCAGACCGGCAGTTCCAGAGGCTGCCGGAAACCTGGAACTCCACGTGGGTCGTGCGCGCTGGGACCACCAGGTTAGAGTGGCAGCGGCCACGCGATGTGAAGCGTTTGTATGGCCTGTGCAGAGAGGAGAGAACAGGGATAGACAGACACATAGATGATAGGCTACAGGAGAGGCTACGCTAATGCAAAGGAGATTGGCATGAAAATTAACTAAACAACTGGGGAAGCGATAGAGCAGGGCCTCCCTCACTAACAATTCACTGAAACACTAAAACGCTAAAATATAACTTTTCTAGCTACCACTAGAAATAAAAATGTATGTGAACTACAGTGGTTCAATGTTTCCAGGAATAGGCTCGAACTTAGTTTATTCCGCTAGATAACTTGGCACAGCATTCTTCCGTGAAAACCCACCTAGTGCACCGTGTCCTATGACGCCGTAGCTAACTAGCTAACTAGCATGCTAGCATCCTATAACACACGGTTAGCACCAATACTTGGTAACAACAAGCTACCAATGGATCATTCGTGTCCGTGTCTAGTTCATAACGCAGAAGTAATTAAACGCTAGCTAACACAAAGTCAGTCCTGCTAGCTACACAGGTGGACTACACATCTCGAATGTTCAGAAAGTTAAGCTTACGTTGCAAAAACCTTATTGACTAAAAATGATACAGCTAGCTGGTAGGGTTAGCTTGCTAGCAGTGGGCGCGTTGTTGACTATGTAAGAAAATGTAGCTGGCTAGCGAACCTCGATAGTTACTCTGTACTACGCCTTTATCTTGATACAAAGACAACTATGTAGCTAGCTAACATTACACTAGTCAAATCGTTCTGTTGTAATGTATATTGTTTCTACAGTACTGCTAATTGGTAAAGTTGGCTAGCTAGCTGTGGTGTTATGGTGTTGACGGCGTTTCTAAAAACGGCGCGAACGAATTAATACATTTGGCTAGCTAATATATTACAATATATTTTCAATCTCTTTTTCCATTTTTAAATTAAATATACCTTCCGGCAACCCGCCTCACCCAATGTGATACGGCTCTGCTATTTTTAGACCTTAAAGCCAGAAACCTCATCAGAAGCTAGCCATCAGAAGCTAACCAGCTAATTAGCTACTAGCTACTTATTCATTGTTAGACACTGCTAGCGGCCTTTACATTTAGCACATACACCAGCCGCTTTTAGCCTGGATAATACTTGCCAGTCTGCACAGCGCGTTATCAACCCTGAGCATACCAGACTACACTACAACACCTGATTCCTGCCGTAAGCCCTGGACCATTACTCCTGATCATCACAGCTAGCTAGCTGCTATTGAGTGGCCCAGCCCCAATGCTAGCCTTGAGCCAGGCCCATCTCCCGGCCTACTCAGTGGACCCTATGATCACTCGGCTACACACCTGATGCCTCCCGGACTCATCACTAACCCAACTAGAATCCAATAGACCTCCGGATTCTTGCCGTAAGCTCTGGACCTTTGCATCGGATCACCGCTGCTAGCTAGCTAATTCCGAGTGGCAATAGTGGCTAATGCCCTTGTCCCGAAGCTAGCACCAGTTAGCCTCAAGCCAGGCACATCTCCCGGCTAGCAAACAAAATTACCCCAGCTACAATACCTCTTTTGCGAACTGGCCTAGACCCTTTGTTGACATGGAGCCCCGCCGTTCCATCACGACTGGTCTGCTGACGTAATTCCATCCGTTGCGCCCTCAACCGGCCATTGCCAGACGTCGGTGCAGACGTTTCTACTAGCCCCGGCCTGCTAACTTTTTTGGAACGCCGTGTCTCCCGCTATGCTGGCATAGTAACGACTACCTAGCGGCTTCCCTGTTTCATCTATTTCTGTTCACTGGACCCTATGATCACTTGGCTACATAGCTGATGCCTGCTGGACTGTTGATTAATCACGGTACTCCATTTTGTTTATTTTGTTTATCTGTCGGCCCCAGCCTCGAACTCAGGCCCTGTGTGTAGTGACCCTCTCTGCCCATTCATTGCCATTATACCTGTTGTTGTAGACTTAGCTGATTAGCTGTTGTTGTCTTACCCGTTGTTGCCTTAGCTAGCTCTCCCAATCAACACCTGTGATTGCTTTATGCCTCTCTTTATGTCTCTCTCTAATGTCAATATGCCTTGTATACTGTTGTTTAGAATAGTTAGCATTGTTATAGTTTACTGCGGAGACCCTAGTCCCACTCAACATGCCTCAGATACCTCTTTTGTCCCACCTCCCACACATGCGGTGACCTCACCCAGCATAACTAGTGCGTCCAGAGATGCAACCTCTCTTGTCATCACTCAATGCCTAGGTTTACCTCCACTGTACCTGCACCCTACCATACCCCTGTCTGTACATTATGCCCTGAATCTATCCAACCATGCCCAGAAATCTGCTCGTTTTATTCTCTGTCCCCAACGCACTAGACGACCATATGTGATAGCCTTTAGCCGTTCCCTCATCCTACTCCTCCTCTGCTCCTCGGGTGATGTAGAGGTTAACCCAGGCACTGTGTGTCCCCAGGCACTCTCATTTGTTGACTACTGTAACCGTAAAAGCCTTGGTTTCATGCATGTTAACATCAGAAGCCTCCTCCCAAAGTTTGTTTTACTAACTGCTTTAGCACACTCCGCCAACCCTGATGTCCTTGCCGTGTCTGAATCCTGGCGGGGAAGGCCACCAAAAATTCGGAGATTTCCATCCCCAACTACAACATTTTCCGTCCAAATAGAAGTGCCAAAGGGGGAGGAGTTGCAATCTACTGCAGAGATAGCTTGCAAAGTTCTGTCATACTTTCCAGGTCTATGCCCAAACAGTTCGAGCTTCTACTTTTAAAAATGTATCTCTCCAGAAATAAGTCTCTCGCTGTTGCCGCCTTTTATAGACCCCCCTCAGCTCCCAGCTGTGCCCTGGACACCAGATGTGAATTGATTGCCCCCCATCTATCTTCAGAGTTCGTTCAGTTAGGTGACCTAAACTGGGATATGCTTAACACCCCGGCAGTCCTACAATCTAAGCTAGATAACTCAATCTCACACAAATTATCAAGGAACCCACCAGGTACAACCCTAAATCCTTAAACATGGGCACCCTCATAGATATTATCCTGACCAACTTGCCCTCCAAATACACCTCTGTTGTTTTCAATCAGGATCTCAGCGATCACTCCCTCATTGCCTGCATCCGATATGGGTCCACGGTAGAACGACCACCCCTCATCACTGTAAAACACTCCCTAAAACACTTCTTCGAGCAGGCCTTTCTAAATGACCTGGCCCGGGTATCCTCTAAGGATATTGACCTCACCCCGTCAGTCGAGGATGCCTGGTCGCTCTTTAAAAGTAATTTCCTAACCATCTTAAATAAGCATGCCCCTTTCAAAAAATGTAGAACTAAGAACAGATATAACCCTTGGTTCACTCCAGACCTGACTGTCCTCAACCAGCACAAAAACATCCTGTGGTAGACTGCACTAGGATTGAATTGTCCCCGCGATATGCAACTTTTCAGGTAAGTCAGGAACCAATAGACACAGTCAGTTAGGAAAGCAAGGGCTAGCTTTTTCAAACAGAAATTTGCATCCTGTAGCTCTAACTCCGAAAAGTTTTGGGACACTGTAAAGTCCATGGAGAATAAGAGCACCTCCTCCCAGCTGCCTACTGCACTGAGGCTAGGAAACACTGTCACCATCAATAAATACACAATAATCAAGAATTTCAATAAGCATTTTTCCATGACTGGTCATGCTTTCCTCCTGGCTACCCCAACCCCGGCCAACTGCTCCTCACCTACCAGCTTCTCCTTCACCCAAATCCAGATAGCAGATGTTCTGAAAGAGCTGCAACACCTGGACCCGTACAAATCAGCTGGGCTAGACAATGTGGAACCTCTCTTTCTAAAATTGTCATCCGTTTTGTCACCAAAGCCCCATTTACCACCCACCACTGCGACCTGTATGCTCTCGTCGGCTGGCCCTCGCTACATATTCGTCACCAGACCCACTGGCTCCAGGTCATCTATAAGTCTTTGCTAGGTAAAGCCCCGCCTTATCTCAGCTCACTGGTCACCATAACAACACCCACCTGTAGCACGCGCTCCAGCAGGTATATCTCACTGGTCATCCCCAAAGCCAACACGTCCTTTTGCCACCTTTCCTTCCAGTTCTCTGCTGCCAATGACTGGAACGAATTGCAAAAATCGCTGAAGTTGGAGACTTATATCTCCCTCCCTAACTTCAAGCATCAGCTGTCAGAGCAGCTTACCGATTGCTGCAGCTGTACACAGCCCATCTGTAAATAGCCCATCCAACTACCTACCTCATCCCCATATTGTTTTTATTTACTTTTTTGCTCCAGTATTGCTACTTGCACATCATCATCTGCATATCTGTCACTCCAGTGTTAATTTGCTAAATTGTAATTACTTCGCTACTATGGCCTATTTATTGCCTTACCTCCTTACGCCATTTGCACACACTGTATATAGACTTTTTCTATTGTGTTATTGACTGTACGTTTGTTTATTCAACTCTGTGTTGTTGTTTGTGTCGCACTGCTTTGCTTTATCTTGGCCAGGTCACAGTTGTAAATGAGAACTTGTTCTCAACTGGCCTACCTGGTTAAATAAAGGTGAAATAAAATAAAAAATGAAAAACATTGTACAGAGAGAAGAGCAGAAAGTATACTGCTGCAGAGTGGCAAAGCTCAGACATGACATACCATTACAATGCATAAAACAACATACAGTATACTTACAAACTAAATGTTAACTACCGTATCCACCTGTACTATCTAAATAGCCTAATGTCCTACTGATACTGCTCATCTATAACCTAGACCTACAATATAGTCTACCTGAGCTGAAGGCTTATGTCTAACAGTATATGCAGGTAAGCCATGAGAGAAGAATAGATGATGACCTGATAATGAGAAAAATAGACCCCATAGATTACTAGAATATACCTAAGAGTGTCTGAAAAAAGCTCTTTAACAGATGTTTCCATTAGAGGCAATGATCGCCAACAGCTGATCGCCATGTGGGTGTTTAGGAGGCCCACTACATGCTAGGTAATGCCAGTATCAACAGCCCATCCAACACAGCTAAAAGCTATAGCGAGCCTTGATTGGTCATCGCACGGCTATACAGCTTCTTCTTCCCCACTAAGGTCCAAGGTGCAAACTTGAAATATGAGGAAAAAAGGTTAGGGGTTATGATTATGGTTAGGCAGTAGTAATCAATTTAAAATGAAGCTGTACTCTGTGAATATATGCTTAGTGATGGAAAGAACCAGTAATGTTTAGCCGACAACCGACTGATGCCATCCGAGTGGCACAAGATATCACACTCCGGAACAGCGCATGTAGCGGCCCACAGCATTTGGACCAGCACGATGGTGGTAGATATGAGTCACGCTCAGCAAAATGACTATAGCAGAGTAAGCTGCATCGGGGTATAAGATGCCATGGCCCTTACATACGCACTATGTACAAGCATTTAAGCATGCATGATAATGCGTGAAAACTTGCTTACTACTATCTTCAAATATAGAATACTCCTAAGATATTGCCTAACCTTATGCTCATGATCACTACAGCGAGAACGAAAGATTACACACCCCTCTTGTTGGCGGAGAGAACATTGTGCAGTTTTAAAGCAAATTGCCCACAATTCTACACATTTAGCAAATCTTTTTTTAGCTGTTTTGAAGCAACTTTCCTGCAATTCTACAAATGTTTCCATGTCTTATGTGTTTTTATACATTTACATTTTTTACATTTTAGTCATTTAGCAGATGCTCTTATCCAGAGCGACTTACAGTAGTGAATGCATACATTTCAAACATTTGTTTCTCCATACTGGTCCCTCATGGGAATCAAACACACAACCCTGGCATTGCAAACACCATGCTCTACCAACTGAGCCACACGGGACCCTTTATATGATACCAGGGGTCGAAGCCTGACTGAGTTCCATATTATTTTACTAGTCAATAGTTTGGTCACACCTCCTCATTCCAGGGTTTTTCTTTATTTTTACTATTTTCTACATTGTAGAATAATAGTGAATACATCAAAACTATGAAATAACACATATGGAATCATGTAGGAACCAAAAAAGTGTTAAACATATATTTGAGATTCGTCAAAGTAGCCACCCTTTGCCATGAAGACAGTTTTGCATTCTCTCAACCAGCTTCATGAGGAATGCTTTTCCAACAGTCTTGAAGCACATGTTGGCTGCTTTTCCTTCACTCTGCGGTCCAACTCATTCCAAACCATCTCAATTGGGTTGAGGTTGGGTGATTGTGGAGGCCAGGTCATCTGGTGCAGCACTCCATCTCTCTCCTTCTTGGTCAAAAGCCCTTACACAGCCTGGAGGTGTGTTCTGGGTCATTGTCCTGTTGAAAAACAAATGATAGTCCCACCAAGTGCAAACCAGATTGGATGGTGTATCACTGCAGAATGCTGTGGTAGCCATGCTGGTTAAGTGTGCCTTGAATTCTAAATAAATCACTAACAGTTTGATTTCATTTGGAGAGAGAGGGGTGAAAGAGGTCAAGGCGTAGGCTTGTACTGTGTGAGTGGGACCAGTAAACTGAATGAGGAGCGGATGTTGTCAACCTTCTTTTCAAAGTGATTGACCAAGTTGTCTGCAGGAGAGGGAGGAGGGAGGGGGAGGGGGTGGAGAATTAATGAAGGTGGAAAAAAGGTTCCTATGGTTAGAAGCAGAAGCTTTAAATACAGAGTGATAGAAAGTGGCTTTAGCAGAGGATACAGAGGAAGAGAAGGAAGAGAGGAGGGTGTGAAAGGATGATAGGTCCTCCGGAAGTTAAGTTTTCCTCCATTTTCGCTCAGCTGCCCACAGTCCTGTTCTGTAAGCTCGCAGTGAGTCATTCAGCCCCAGAGCAGGAAGGGAGGGCCGAGCCAGCCGGGAGGAAAAGGGACAGTGCGAGTCATGGGATGCAGAAAGGGAGGAGAGTAAGGTCAAAGAGGCAGAATCAGGAGGCAGGAGGGAGAAGGATTTAATTAACAGAAGGGAGAGATGATAGGAAAGAAGAGGAGATAGTAGTGGAAGAGAGAGCAAAGATTGTGACGGCGCATGACCATCTGGGTAGGGGCTGAGTGGTTAGGGTTGAAGGAAAGGGAGACAGAAAAGGAAACAAAGTAGTGATCAGAGACCTGGAGGGGGGTGGCAGTGAGATTAGTAGGCAAACAGCCTCTAGTAAAGATGAGGTCAAGCTTATTGCCAAAGACACACAGACAGTAAAAGCAGCACATCGTCAATGAATGTAAAAAAAATACGTGTTCAGGTTAAAACCCTCATAGAATGTGGATAAAGGATATGCTAAAACGATCATTATGCACCTGGATAAAATTAATGTGTCTGCCATCGTACTGCGATGCTCCAAGCAGATGTTGTGGAAGGATAGCTATAGTTGGCCTCTATGTCACCACGACCTCAACGTATGCTATTGGCAATAGCAATAATAGCAGCCATGCCATAACGACTATGTGCTGATGATACAGGACATAACAGGCAATGCATGAATTAGCACAAGCATTCTCCTCGGCAAAGTGATGGGTACCTAGCTTAGCCATGCACATGCTCCATACAATATCGACAGCCATGCCATTATGCAATACTGTGTGTAGATAATGAAGCAAATAATATCAGCTAACACCTGAATGTGTGAGCATTCAACAAAACATTAAGAGTAGCAGCCTAAAACACATGATTAGAAAATGGGTAATAAATCAGAGCCTAAACCTACTGCTGCAGATAAGGATGATGTACAGTAAGTATAACTACGTTGACTGAAATTATACCATAAAATGTATGCTAATAGACATGATGTCCCAGATGTGCTCAATTGGATTCAGGTCTGGGGAACGGGCGGGCCAGTCCATAGCATCAATGCCTTCCTCTTGCAGGAACTGCTGACACACTCCAGCCACATGAGGTCTAGCATTGTCTTGCATTAGGAGGAACCCAGGGCCAACCGCACCAGCATATGGTCTCACAAGGGGTCTGAGGATCTCATCTCGGTACCTAATGGCAGTCAGGCTACCTCTGGCGAGCACATGGAGGGCTGTGCGGCCCCCCAAAGAAATGCCACCCCACACCATGACTGACCCACCGCCAAACCGGTCATGCTGGAGGATGTTGCAGGCAGCAGAACATTCTCCACGGCGTCTCCAGACTCTGTCACGTCTGTCACGTGCTCAGTGTGAACCTGCTTTCATCTGTGAAGAGCACAGGGCGCCAGTGGCGAATTTGCCAATCTTGGTGTTCTCTGGCAAATGCCAAACGTCCTGCACGGTGTTGGGCTGTAAGCACAACCCCCACCTGTGGACGTCGGGCCCTCATACCACCCTCATGGAGTCTGTTTCTGACCGTTTGAGCAGACACATGCACATTTGTGGCCTGCTTGAGGTCATTTTGCAGGGCTCTGGCAGTGCTTCTCCTGCTCCTCCTTGCACAAAGGCGGAGGTAGCGGTCCTGCTGCTGGGTTGTTGCCCTCCTACGGCCTCCTCCACGTCTCCTGATGTACTGGCCTGTCTCCTGGTAGCGCCTCCCTGCTCTGGACACTACGCTGACAGACACAGCAAACCTTCTTTCCACAGCTCGCATTGATGTGCCATCCTGGATGAGCTGCACTACCTGAGCCACTTGTGTGGGTTGTAGACTCCGTCTCATGCTACCACTAGAGTGAAAGCACCGCCAGCATACAAAAGTGACCAAAACATCAGCCAGGAAGCATAGGAACTGAGAAGTGGTCTGTGGTCCCTACCTGCATAACCACTCCTTTATTGGGGGTGTCTTGCTAATTGCCTATAATTTCCATCTGTTGTCTATTCCATTTGCACAACAGCATGTGAAATTTATTGTCAATCAGTGTTGCTTCCTAAGTGGACAGTTTGATTTCACAGAAGTGTGATTGACTTGGAGTTACATTGTGTTGTTTAAGTGTTCCCTTTATTTTTTTGAGCAGTGTATATATATATATACCTACAAATACATATACATATACATATATCTATATCTATATCTATATCTATATCTATCTATCTATCTATCTATCTATCTATATATATATATATATATATATATCTTTATAAACTACATTTTCCTTTATTATTTCCCGCAAATCCAACCACCCTTCCCCTAATTGGAGTAAACTAACAAACAACAACACTTCGGCTTCTACTTCCAGCTGATACAGTACATACTATATTCATTTTACCGACACAATCTATTTTACAATAGTTATATTTTGTTTGTTTTTAGTCCTGGCTTCCCCTAACCTCCACCTCTCCCATCTGTTTCTGATGTCCATCTAGTTTGATTTCTATTTGCCATATATTTTTAACTGTGCTATTTCACAAAAGTTCTGAACCTAAATACATTTTACAGACACAGTATAGATGTAACAGTCTGCAAGTTAAGTTGAATGCATTTCTAGCTTAAACTGTGTGAGGGATTAGGGTTCCAAAGAATAATAACTATAGTCAGAAATAATTTGTACAACATTTAATGTGTGACTGCCGCGCAAGTCACGTTAACTATTGTAACAGATGACCCATAAAATGCAGGCTATTGCTTATAGAGCCTTTCAGTGGTTTCATGAGCTGTGTCATAGCTACTATGATATTGATGCTCCACTAAACCAATTAGTGGCTGCTTAGAGACTGAAATACTAGCGAATCACTGTGATATTGTACCATCTCCTGCTTATGATCAGAAAACATTGCTACTCACTCACTATATATCGACGCATAGGCCTGTATAGCTAGCCAAGCATAGACTACTTCCTTCATGTTGGAGTGCTGGATTCTCTATGTTGGGGTGTGTGTTCACTGAGCGCACAGACTTTGTCCGAAAGCTGCCATTGGGAACAAACAAAGTATACCATAGGCTACTCCTGAGACTAATTCTACTTAGCTATTGACTGACAACAGTAGAGCAGCAACTTGGTCAATCCTCGAATCAATGTCCTCCCCGCAGCAGCCAAACATTGCAACATGAGCATATTGAAAGACGCTGGCCAGGTCCAGACACAGTTAGTGAGAATTCGCAAAAGAAAATGTCATATCAGAAACAGCAGCATAGAGAGTACAGCTAGTTACAGCAGCAGCATCAATGCAGCAAAAGAAGCAAACACGTAGCCTACTAGCGCTAGCAGCAAGCGGCAACAGGATGAGTGAGCAGACCCGGTCAGCTTAAATAGACTGCCAAATAAGTAGGTGTGATTGTTACTAGCATCTAATTGGTGCAATCTCAGTTGATGCGTCAACTGATGCAGGCACTCTGGTTCCCTTTCTAATCTGGCTTAGTTTCATTTTTCTTTAATGTTTATTGATTTATCTTGAAAGTTTAAGTGATTGATATTTGTCTTTCTCTGTGAAACTCCATGTCTGATTTTCCAGCTGTCAAGAATATGGCATACCATCAGAGTGAGTGTGGTGAACGTTTATAATATTTTGGTTTTGTCTTTATCACGTTGTACAGTAAACAACGAGATAAGACTTTGCTCCCCGAGCCTTTTGGCAGGAGACAGGCTAACGTGGACCAACTGCTCTCTGACGCTGACAAGCTGTAGATTTAAACACACACACTCGCACAGTCGCACACACACACACGCGCACACCACACACACACACACACACACACACACACACACACACACACACACACACACACACACACACACACACACACACACACACACACACACACACACACACACAGAAGCCATAAAGAGCAGGGCCAATGTTTTTATTTACATCAAGCGTAGAGGAGTAGCCAGATAGCTTCATGTTGTGTAACCTGTTAACTGCATAGTTGATTCCAGGGAGGAAGCAGACAAGCTCTCTGTAACAGCTGCATGTCTTTGTATTATTCCATAACTAACATTGGCTGTGTTGCCTGGACCTGTCATGACTGGTTACTGTCCCAGAAAACATCTTGATCATCTCATTGTAATGCAGTGATGTCTTAACACACTGCCATCTGGATTGTATATTTACTGCCAACCTGATCCCAAACCAATTGCAATCTGTAAGATACAGTGCTCTATTTTTGGCTGGAGTTAAAGCTGCGCTAGCGTCAAACGCACGTTATTTTGCAATTTCGTCATGTAAAAACTGGCGCACTGGCATTTCCAGCCATAACTCCTAGCAATTTACCTGTCTCATATCAGCTTGCTTATACTCAGATTGCTGGGGTGAATATGTAGCAGGTTACGCGAATTGGGTTAAGTTTAGAATAAGGGTTAGGGGAAGGGTTAGCTAAAATGCTACAGATGTCCACGACTCGAAGATGCAACCTTAGACGGTTGCAGATTACGCCCAACCATCCTCCTTGACCAACCTCCATACTTTCGTTTCTGTCTAAAGTAACTAGATCATTAGTAGGTATAATACGTCTTCGGGATGCTCAGAAATACGTAAAGTACTGTATGTTTCATATGGCTCTGAGGCCAGGCTGGGGAGCGTGAACAGGGCAGGACCCAAGTTGGGGAAAGCTGAACTTTATGCAAATACTTGGCAATATTGCAGCATGATTGACCAATGGAAGCTCAGTATAGCTTCCAGACCCTACTGGATTGGCTGTTGATTTATGCTATTGCACGACCGGGTAAGACATATGATACTATACATCATATAATTCGTATGATATTGTATGAACGCTGTTCCATTAACAATGGAACCTGTGTGTAATTCATTGTGTTTCTATGGGCTAATAGAAGCAAGGCCAAACTCAATGTTTCATAAAATAACTTTTACATATGTACTTTTTGAGACCTACAGGGGTGCTAAAATACACAATCCAATAGCTAAATATGTCAGGCAAGTAGATAGCATACAAAAATGGCTTACACCTGTAATATAAATTACTTAGATTGATTGGAATAGCACAATTATATTTAGTAAAAGACAGATCGTCGGGTGAACTTTCTCTCACCTACACACATCCACTCATGAAAATATTCAGACACGCTTATACACATACGCTCCAACTTGCACATACACACGCACGCACACACGCACAAAACACACAACCCCAAATCAGTTGGTAGTTAATGACTTTTTCCCACAGGAGGTTGGAGTGGGATAGGCAGGTCTATTCATGTCTCTGCATGTGGCCTGGAACCCTGGTTAGGGTGGCTTGGATTTGTGTGTGTGTGTGTGTGTGTGTGTGTGTGTGTGTGTGTGTGTGTGTGTGTGTGTGTGTGTGTGTGTGTGTGTGTGTGTGTGTGTGTGTGTGTGTGTGTGTGTGTGTGTGTGTGAGTGTTTTAGTGTGTATAACTTGAGGGAAGAATTATCTTGCGGTTGGCATTAGTGCTACTGATGGTGTGTGTGCAGAGATGTGACTTAGCCCAGGGCAGTGGTGAATTGACATATATCTGGCACGGTGGATGAGTATACATCCCCAATCTGGCACGATGCTACACATGATATCTCCTAGCCTTAGGACAGACTCCACAACACATCACATACAGGATTAGCTTTAGAAAGCCATGGTAAAGAAATGGCATAATAGGGAAGTCATCTTCATCTTGTTGGTTGCCAAAATGTAGTACATTTACAGCTTAGTAGTGATGTACTTCAATAGACCTTAAACATTACAGTATGTCCTACACATACAACACATAATATTGAATCTATCTATCTGTATGTCTGTCTGTCCATCTGTCCGTCCGTCTTTTCTATCAGTCGCTCTCTAAAAGACACCTCCAAGGTCTCTTCCCTCCATTCTCTGACGCAGGAATGCATACCCTCCATTCCTAAAACAGAAGGGCGCATGTTGATGCATTCTAACAACTCTGTCAAGCACAAGAGAGACCTGCTGGCTATCCCCACTACCTCTGGATACACACACATGCACACAGTCTGCTATAACTCTTTCTTCTCTTTCTGTCTCACCAACTCTCATTCTTAAAATGTTTAATTTCCATTTCCTTAGTATCTACTTTTTTGCCTCTCTTTCCATCTCTCTCTCCCACTCTCTCTATTCATTCCTCCCCGCATGTCTCTCCCACTCTGTCCCCCCCCCTCCCTCACCAGCCCATGGTACTGTAGTTTGGCCAAGTGTAGTCGTATGGCTACCTGCATGCAAAAGGTTTGTTAATGTGTTAATGTGGTGTGGGTGTGTGAGAGTTTTTCCTTATCTGACTGCTCATCGATACATGAACTCTGAGAGAAGGAAACTCACACACGAATACAGACACACACAACACACACACACCAATCGATGCATGCGCGCACACACACATATGTTACAATATGAGTTACAATACTCTACACCACCATTCATTTTTCACATTGTGAATTTTACTAAAACTGTAATTAACCTATCTGGGCTAGGGGGCAGTATTTTCACGGTCGGATGAAAAACGTACCCAATTTAAACAGGTTACTACTCTGGCCCAGAAACTAGAATATGCATATTATTAGTAGAGTTGGATAGAAAACACTCTGAAGTTTCTAAAACTGTTTGAATGGTGTCTGTGAGTATAACAGAACTTATATGGCAGGCAAAAACCTGAGAAAAAGTCAACCAGGAAGTGGAGGATCTGAGAATTGTAGTTCTTCTTTCTAGTCCCTTTCAAAACTACAGTATCTGTGGGGTTACATTGCACTTCCTAAGGCTTCCATTGGCTGTCTAAAGCCTTCAGAAAGTGGTTTGAGCATTCTCTTGTCACTGGGCAGATAATAGGAGCTCAGTTTCTGAGCGGACTGCCTGGCAACAAAGGGATTGGGATATGCGCAGTCACGCGAGTGCGTTGTTCCTTCTTTTTCTCCTTGAATGAATACGCTATTGTCCGGTTTGAATATTATCGCAATTTTACGTAAAAAATACAATAAAGATTGATTTTAACCTGTTGGGTCTAGGGGGCAGCATTTGCACGTCTGAATAAAAAAAATGTACCCGATTTAATCTGGTTACTAATCCTACCCAGTAACTAGAATATGCATATACTTATTATATATGGATAGAAAACACTCTAAAGTTTCCAAAACTGTTTGAATGGTGTCTGTGAGTATAACAGAACTCATTTGGCAGGCAAAAATCTGAGGTTTCATGCAGGAAGTGGCCTGTCTGACAAGGTGTTGTTGTTCTTGCTTCTGTTTATTGAAGAGTCAGGATCTTAGCTGTAACGTGACATTTCCCACGGCTCCAATAGGCTCTCAGAGCCCGGGAAAAACCTGAACGATGACGAGCCAGCCTCAGGCTGAAACACATTATCGCCTTTTCCAAGTGGCCCATCAGAGGACAATGGAATTAGGCGTGTGCCCGATTCGACCCGGCTGTTTATCTAATTGCAGATTCCCGGTCGGAATATTATTGCTTTTTTACGAGAAAAATGGCATAAAAATTGATTTTAAACTGCGGTTGACATGCTTCGAAGTACGGTAATGAAATATTTAGAAATCTTTTGTCACGAAATGCGCCGTGCGCACGACCGTTATTTACCATTGGGATAGTGTCTGGGACGCACGAACAAAACGTCGCTGTTGGAACATAACTATGGATTATTTTGGACCAAACCTACATTTGTTATTGAAGTAGAAATCCTGGGAGTGCATTCTGACGAAGAACAGGAAAGGTAAGACCATTTGTCTTATAGTAAATCTGATATTGGTGAGTGCTAAACCTGCTGGGTGTCTAAATAGCTAGCCCTGTGATGCCGGGCTATGTACTTAGAATATTGCAAAATGTGCTTTCACCGAAAAGCTATTTTAAAATCGGACATATCGAGTGCATAGAGGAGTAATGTATCTATAATTCTTAAAATAATTGTTATGCTTTTTGTGAACGTTTATCGTGAGTAATTTAGTAAATTGTTAGTAAATTCGCCGGAAGTATGCTAGTTCTGAACGTCACATGCTAATGTAAAAAGCTGTTTTTTGATATAAATATGAACTTGATTGAACAAAACATGCATGTATTGTATAACATAATGTCCTAGGTGTGTCATCTGATGAAGATCATCAAAGGTTAGTGCTGCATTTAGCTGTCTTCTGGGTTTTTGTGACATTATATGCTAGCTTGAAAAATGGGTGTCTGATTATTTCTGGCTTGGTACTCTGCTGACATAATCTAATGTTTTGCTTTCGTTGTAAAGCCTTTTTGAAATCGGACAGTGTGGTTAGATTAACGAGAGTCTTGTCTTTAAATAGCTGTAAAATAGTCATATGTTTGGTTCCAGGGGCAATAACCCTGTGCTGTCCTGGAGCACGAGTACAGGACATTACAAGGCTGCTTCTGACCGTTCTACAACAGCTGCTGGGAGCTGACGCTGTCATAGTCCATGTGGGGTCAAATGACATTAGAAGGGCTAGCTCGGAACTGCTGAAAATTGATTTTAAAGAACTGATTCTATGTAGCATGACATATGTAGCATAAGAAACAAGGTCCATGAAATCAATAACTTGCTAGTAACTGATGACAAATACACACCCACATAAACCCATGCACCCGCACAAACATGCACCTGTAGCTGCCAGAATCAGTACTGAAAATGCATACTATGATCTCAACTTGGTTTTATAATGTATTTTAATGCATATCTACACTTTTCTTACCTTTGCCTGAAACTGTGAACAGCTACTTTTAGGTCTGGACCTGTCTGCTTCAGACTGGCAGCACATAATCCTATCTTTCATTGAAAGTGATACCTTCAGAGGTGATTTTAGCTTGATATCAGGATTTAGAGACAAACAGTAGCATGAAGTTGGAATCAGGGATGTCACGAGAGCAAACAAAGCAAGAGACAGGAGTGAACTCTTCATCTTTATTGTTTTAAGTCTACACACACCACACACTACACTCGTCTTCGTTTAGGTTTGGGGGGATGCTGGTGAATTTCGTGAAGAATCTGATGAAAGGCCAGGGCATGATCAGGGCGAGGAGGTGATGATACTGTATAATGTACAGCCTGCTCTTCTCTGCTCTTCTCTGCCCAAAATAACACTGTCATCAGTGATTTACTGATTCATTATGGAAAGCGGTGTCATTGCCTGTCTCATCAGCAGCACATAGATGATTATCCTCCTAATGTTGTGATCAGATCTAGCCTCATATCAAACTCTATATTACTGTTCCTATCCTGCAGGTGATGATTACATGATGAAAGATGTGAATGAGTTAGTAAGCCAGTAGCTTGGCTCCAGATCTCTATGACTATGGTTGTCATGCATACTCACCCCCCTCTCTCTCTCTCTCTCTCTCTCTCTCTCTCTCTCTCTCTCTCTCCTCTCTCTCTCTCTCTCTTCTCTCTCTCTCTCTCTCTCTCTCTCTCTCTTTCTCTCTCTCTCAGTGCTGTCAGTAGAAGCTTCAGCCCTGTATTTATTACCCCTCCTGTACGTGTAAGAGGGGGGGGGGGTGGTGCCCCCCAGCCAGGCCTGGGTCCTGTTTCTCTCTGTTACATTCCTCCAGCTGCAGTGAGACTCTACAGTACTAACTCACTGCCAGTGTGTTCCCAGAGACAGACTACTGCTGGAATATGAAAGATGAGAGACATGTCTCCTTCATCTCTATGACCTCTGACCCCTCTTCCTTGTTGTCTTTAGGCAGGGTCATAATGGTAAAACTGGAAACCATATTACACTACCCCTAAGATTAAGATCGCTTTTTTGGTCAATTGCACACAGCTCAAATTTGAGTTCTGCTGTTAACCCAACCCCTCTGAAAGACACACACACACACACACATACAGTACCAGTCAAAAGTTTGCACACACCAACTCATTCAAGGGTTTTTCTTCATTTTTACTATTTTCTACATTGTAGAATAATAGTGAAGACTTCCAAACTATGAAATAACACATGGAATCATGTAGTAACCAAATAGATTTTAGATTTTAGATTCTTCAAAGTAGCCACCCTTTGCACATTCTTGGCATTCTCTGAACCAGCTTCACCTGGAATGCTTTTCCAACAGTCTTGAAGGAGTTCCCACACATGCTGAGCACTGATTTTTCTTCACTCTGCAGTCCAACTCATCCCAAACCATCTCAATTGGGTTGAGGTCGGATGATTGTGGAGGCCAGGTCATCTGATGCAGCACTCCATTACTCTCCTTCTTGGTCAAATATCCCTTACACAGCTTGGAGGTGTGTTGGGCCATTGTCCTGTTGAAAAACAAATAAACAAACGTGCAAATCAGATGGGATGGCGTATCACTGCAGAATGCTGTGGTTGCCATGGTGGTTAAGTGTGCCTTGAATTCTAAATAAATCACATTCAGTGTCACTAGCAAAGCACCCCCACACCATCACACCTCCTCCTCCATGAATCACGGTGGGAACCACACATGCGGAGATCATCCGTTCACCTACTCTGCGTCTCACAAAGACACGGTGGTTGGAACCAAAAATCAAACATTTGGACTCATCAGACCAAAGGACAGATAACCACCGGTCTAATGTCCATTGCTCGTGTTTCTTGGCCCAAGCAAGTCTCTTCTTCTTATTGATGTCCTTTAGTAGTGGTTTCTTTGCAGCAATTTGACCATGAAGGCCTGATTCACGCAGTCTCCTTTAAACAATTGATGTTAAATGTGTCTGTTACTTAAACTCAGTGAATTATTTATTTGGGCTGCTATTTCTGAGGTGGTCCTCATGGGAACCAGTTTCATCATAGCGCTTGACGGTTTTTGCAACTGCACTTGAAGAAACTTTAAAAGTTCTTGAAATTTTCCAGATTGACTGACATTCATGTCTTAAAGTAATGATGGACTGTCGTTTCTCTTCACTTATATGAGATGTGCTTGCCATAATATGGACTTGGTCTTTTACCAAATAGGGCTACCTCCTGTATATCACCCCTACCTTGTCACAACACAACTGATTGGCTCAAACGCAGGAACAAAATTCCACAAATGAGTTTTTAACAATGCACACCTGTTAATTGAAATGCATTCCAGGTGACTACCTCATGAAGCTGGTTGAGAGAATGCCAAGAGTGTGCAAAGCTATCACCAAGGCAAAGGGTAGCTACTTGGAGAATCTCAAATATAAAATATACACTGCTCAAAAAGATAAAGGGAACACTAAAATAACACTTCCTAGATCTGAATGAATGAAATAATCTTATTAAATACTTTTTTCTTTACATAGTTGAATGTGCTGACAACAAAATCACACAAAAATAATCAATGGAAATCCAATTTATCAACCCATGGAGGTCTGGATTTGGAGTCACACTCAAAATTAAAGTGGAAAACCACACTACAGGCTGATCCAACTTTGATGTAATGTCCTTAAAACAAGTCAAAATGAGGCTCAGTAGTGTGTGTGGCCTCCACGTGCCTGTATGACCTCCCTACAACGCCTGGGCATGCTCCTGATGAGGTGGCGGATGGTCTCCTGAGGGATCTCCTCCCAGACCTGGACTAAAGCATCCGCCAACTCCTGGACAGTCTGTGGTTCAACGTGGCGTTGGTGGATGGAGCGAGACATGATGTCCCAGATGTGCTAAATTGGATTCAGGTCTGGGGAATGGGCGGGCCAGTCCATAGCATCAATGCCTTCCTCTTGCAGGAACTGCTGACACACTCCAGCCACATGAGGTCTAGCATTGTCTTGCATTAGGAGGAACCCAGGGCCAACCGCACCAGCATATGGTCTCACAAGGAGTTTGAGGATCTCATCTCGGTACCTAATGGCAGTCATGCTACCTCTGGCGAGCACATGGAGGGCTGTGCGGCCCCCCAAAGAAATGCCACCCCACACCATGACTGACCCACCGCCAAACCGGTCATGCTGGAGGATGTTGCAGGCAGCAGAACGTTCTCCACGGCGTCTCCAGACTCTGTCACGTCTGTCACATGTGCTCAGTGTGAACCTGCTTTCATCTGTGAAGAGCACAGGGCGCCAGTGGCGAATTTGCCAATCTTGGTGTTCTCTGGCAAATGCCAAACGTCCTGCA
The DNA here is from genome assembly GCF_965601325.2 of Salmo salar. Classification (NCBI taxonomy): domain Eukaryota; kingdom Metazoa; phylum Chordata; class Actinopteri; order Salmoniformes; family Salmonidae; genus Salmo; species Salmo salar. The sequence continues at coordinate 99,324,986 of NC_138300.1, forward strand.
CGGTGTTGGGTTGTAAGCACAACGGTGTTGGGTTGTAGGCCCTCATACCACCCTCATGGAGTCTGTTTCTCACAGTTTGAGCAGACACATGCACATTTTTGGCCTGCTGGAGGTCATTTTGCAGGGCTCTGGCAGTGCTCCTCCTGCTCCTCCTTGCACAAAGGCGGAGGTAGCTGTCCTGCTGCTGGGTTGTTGCCCTCCTACGGCCTCCTCCACGTCTCCTGATGTACTGGCCTGTCTCCTGGTAGCGCCTCCCTGCTCTGGACACTACGCTGACAGACACAGCAAACCTTCTTGCCACAGCTCGCATTGATGTGCCATCCTGGATGAGCTGCACTACCTGAGCCACTTGTGTGGGTTGTAGACTCCGTCTCATGCTACCACTAGAGTGAAAGCACCGCCATAATTCAAAAGTGACCAAAACATCAGCCAGGAAGCATAGGAACTGAGAAGTGGTCTGTGGTCACCACCTGCACAACCACTCCTTTATTGGGGGTGTCTTGCTAATTGCCTATAATTTCCACCTGTTGTCTATTCCATTTGCACAACAGCATGTGAAATGTATTGTCAATCAGTGTTGCTTCCTAAGTGGACAGTTTGATTTCACAGAAATGTGATTGACTTGGAGTTACATTGTGTTGTTTAAGTGTTCCCTTTATTTTTTTGAGCAGTATATTTTGATTTGTTTCACACCTTTTTGGTTACTACATGATTCTATATGTTTTATTTCATAGTGTTGATGTCTTTATTTTTATTGTACAATGTAGAAAATAGTAAAAATAAAGAAAAACCCTTGAATGAGTAGGTGTGTCCAATCTTTTGACTGGTACTGTACATTTACAAAGAAAGGACCACCCTCAAACATCACAGCAGCCCAAAGAGGGGTCACTTCAGCAATTTGAGGAACCCTTTTCATAACAAGTGCATTGCTTCACATACCCTGAATAGAGCTCTGTCAAGCGTGTCCTAGCATCAACTGCCATCCTAAGAGGGTTATTCTGACTGGGACTGGGGCTATTCAAGAGAAACAGGAAACATGAGCAAGTGAAGTAGATGAAATTAGTGTAACATAGAGCATTTTATCCTAAAATTACTCTTCCAAGTGGCTACTGTGAAACATTAATCTGTGTTTCTGACTACAATATGGGTTACTGCAGTGAAGTAGATGAACATGGGTAATCTGGGGTGGAGGTTGCTGTTTCCCTGTGAAGTCTCAGGACACATAATATGCTGTGATTGACAGCTCACCTGAGGGCTAGAGGACCAGGTATGCACTCCTCTCTCTCCCTTTCTCCCTCTCCCTCTCTCTCTGCTTGGGTAAACATTGATGGGTGCTGACAGCCATAGCCCTGCGAAGACTCCTCTAGTTATCTGTGTGTATGCAGAGAAAGAGAGAGAAAGAGAGAGAAAGAGAGAGAGAGAAAGAGAGAGAAAGAGATCAAGGGAGGAAGGGAGGAAGAGATAGAGAGAGGGACAGGGCAAGAGTTCAGTCTGCAGAGGACACAGATTGTGCCCTAGCAGATGTGGTTCCATTGCTTGCCTGCTGTTCAGTCTCATTCTTTCATGTTATGTGCTGTGCAGTGCTTACTTTGTGAATCGGGAGGTGCCGGAAGAAGAAGTGAATGTGAGAGGAGGGTGACCTGGGGGGCTCTGAGGTACACTCATAGAAAAAAAGGTTCCAAAGGGGTTCTTTGGCTGTCCCCATAGGAGAACCCGTTTTGGTTCCAGGTAGAACCCTTTTTGGTTCCAGGTAGAACCCTTTTTGGGGTCCATGTAGAACTCTCTGTTGAAAGGATTCTACCTGGAACCAAAATAATTCTACCAGCAATCAAAAAGGGTTCTTCAAAGGGTTCTCCAATGGGGACAGCCGAAGAACCCTTTAAGAGTGTACCGGAAGGCATTAGAAAAAACCCACATTAATAATAAAGCATTGCATTTGCGTGGTGGCATAGAGCAGTAGAGAAGAGGCGCTTATAAATTGCACACATGGGGAAATTGTTTATGCAATGCATTTCATGCAATTCTACTGCAGACTTTAGCAGAATCTTTTTTAATAATATGATTGACATTACAGATTAGGCCGACTTTGACACTGACAAGCTGAGAGTCTGAGGTCAATAAAAATGACCTTGTCTTGAATCTATAATTTGCCTAGGCCTAGGTGTGTGGAGACACACATCGTGTACAATATGAGGAGGAAATGATAGTCCTAAAAAAGCTTTCCAGTTTCACTGACTCAGCCAATGATCCACAGCTCACTCACCAGCGATGGCCAATGTGCTTGTGCAAAAAGTGTATCTCCCTCTTGTTTTACTTTGTAAAACAAATGCTGTGCGCTCAATAGGTTTATTGGGAAGTTGATTAAATATTTTGGTAGATTATAGACAGATTCTTCTCTTTTCAGCAGGAGCCATTTGCTTTCCAAGGTTAAGTTTAGGCATTAACTCCAAATTATTAAGGTTAGGCATTAACTCCGGATGGTTAAGGTAAGGGTTACGGTTTGGGATAGGCTTAAAACGAAAACAAAATAAACCCATTTCTAGAGCTGGATTCGAACTTGCAACTTTTGGAAACCTACTTGAAGGTAACAGTGCTCCATATCATCTTCCGGCGTCCTCAAACTGACTTGTATCTCGGGTGACCTGTCTGGTTTCATTAGCTATCTCTCTGTCACTGAATTCAATTTTGAATTATGTTTTGGAATGATTGTCTCATTTCAAGTAAGTAGCTGCAAGCTTAAAGAAACATTCAATCATATAATTTGCATTGAAACCCAGACAAAAGCATGTATATAGAAAGATGTGTGTGTCATGTATGCTACAATGGAGGTTAAAAACAACAGCTGCAAATTGCATATTAGCCAATAAGTATGGCATAGCCTACACATATAGCATACCTCTAAAAACAGTTCTAACAGTGTGCTCTGCAATAAGTTAACCAGAGTATGGTTTCTAAACTAGATTAGTTCTCAAATACCAGCTGCCCAATACCATGGTGGGCATGCATAATGTTGGATGCATTGGAATGTAAGGTAGGGAGAATAATAAAGAGCCTGTAGAATTATACAAGATGTTTGAGTTTAAAATACTAAATGTTCAGTGAATGTGAGTATATTTAGGTGGTTTAAATGATTAACTTTCTCAGTAATCTTCTAAAAGTTGACAGTGCCAAGATCTTGTCAATCTATTCATTATTCTACTAACTATGACTGAGGGTGAGACGTTTTCCATAAGGCAAAACACGGACAGGAGGGTTGTTGGTTGTGGTCGATTGGTAGGTGTATAACACAAATGTTTAGCAACCTAAAGGTTGCGAGTTTGAATCTCATGGACAATTTTAGCTAATTAGTAACTTTTCAACTACTTAATACTTTTTAGCTACTTTGCAACTACTTACTATGTTAGCTAACCCTTCCCTTAAACCTAACTTTAACTCTTTTAGCTAACCTTAAGCCAATAACCTAACTCCTAAACTGAACTCTAACTTTAACCCTAGCCTTAACCCTAACCCCTAGCCTAGCTATTGTTAGACACCTAGCTAACATTAGCCACAACAAATTTAAATTCCTAACATATCATACATTTAGGAAATTCGTAATATATTGTACGTTTTGCAAATTCCTAACATATCATACGAATTGTTATTTTTAACCTATCATACGAAATGGATGATGGACTGTCACGCCCTGACCTGAGAGAGCCTTTTTTATGTCTCTATTTAGGTTTGGTCAGGGTGTGATTTGGGTGGGCATTCTATGTCCTTTTTTCTATGCTTTGTATTTCTTTGTTTTGGCCTGGTATGGCTCTCAATCAGGGACAGCTGTACATCGTTGTCGCTGATTGGGAGTCATACTTAGGCAGCCTGTTTTCCTTTGGGGTTTGTGGGTAGTTAATTTCTGTTTAGTGTTTTCTTATACCTGACAGAACTGTTTGGCTGTCATTTTCTTGTTTTGTTCAAAGTGTCTTGATTAAAATTAAATATGAGCACTCAACATGCTGCGCCTTGGTCTACTTCTTCAGACAGCCGTTACATGGACATCCAGAAATTAATACATACCATATGAAAAACATCATACTAAATGGAGTGTCTCGGATTAATGTACAGAATAATACAAAATGCTCTGAGACCTGGATGGCTCTCAGAACAGCCTCAATCTGTCAGGGCACTCCAATGCTTCCCACGGTTGTGTCAAGTTGGCTGGATGTTCTTTGGTTGATGGACCATTCTTGATACACACCGGAAACTGTTGAGCGTGAAAAACCCAGAAGCGTTGCAGTTCTTGACACAAACAAGAGTGCCTGGCACCTACTGGACTACCATACCCCGTTCAAAGGCATTTATATATTTTTTGTCTTGCCCATTCACGCTTTGAATGGCACACATACACAATCTTTGTCTCAATTATCTCAAGGCTTAAAAATCTTTCTTTCTTTTTTATTTTATTTAATCAGCTAGACTAGTTGAGAACAAGTTCACATTTACAACTGTGACCTGGCCAAGATAAAGCAAAGCAGTGCGACACAAACAACAACACAGAGTTACACATGGAATAAACAAACATACAGTCAATAACACAATAGAGAAAAAAAGTCTATATACAGTGTGTACAAATGAGGTAAGTTAAGGGAGGTAGGCAATAAATAGGCCATAGTGGCAAAATAATTGCAATTAAACACTGGAGTGATAGATGTGCAAAAGATGAACGTGCAGGTAACAATTACTGGGGTGCAAAGGAGCAAAAAAATAATTAATAAATAATAGTATGGGGATGAGGTAGTTGGATGGGCTATTTACATATGGGCTATGTACAGGTGCAGTGATCTGTGAGCTGCTCTAACAGCTGGTGCTTAAAGTTAGTGAGGGAGAAATGGGTCTCCAGCTTCAATGATTTTTGCAATTCGTTCCAGTCATTGGCAGCAGAGAAATGGAAGGAAAGGCGGCCGAAAGGAGGAATTGGCTTTGGGGGTGACCAGTGAAATATACCTGCTGGAGCGCGTGCTACGGGTGGGTGCTGCTATGGTGACCAGTGAGCTGAGATAACGCGGGGCTTTACCTAGCAAAGACTTTTAGATGACCTGGAGCCAGTGGGTTTGATGACGAATGTGAAGCGAGGGCCAGCCAACGAGAGCATACAGGTCACAGTGGTGGGTAGTATATGGGGCTTTGGTGACAAAACGGATGACACTGTGATAGACTGCATCCAATTTGCTGAGTAGAGTGTTGGAGGCTATTTTGTAAATGACATCGCCGAAGAAGTCTCCTCCCCTTAATTTACACTGATTGAAGTGACATCAATAAGGGATCATCACTTTCACTTGAATTCACCTGGTCAGTCTATGTCATGGAAAGAGTAGGTCTTCATAATGTTTTGTATTCCCAGTGTACATTTCAACAAGGAACACCATCACAAATAGTGTTTCACCATTTACTGAGTATGGAGACAAACAGTAAACGTGTCTCAGGCATTATTTGAAGTATCTAAATATAATGTACCCTACCAATCAAGTGCCGTGGAGGGCACAATCCTACAATGTTGCAGTCCAGAAATGAGAGCTTTACCAGCTATGCCAAAAGGCTGGGCCTCTTGGTGAATAGATCATCGGACACAAAAGTGAGAGACAATAATGAATAAAGATGCTCAAATAAGCATGTGTATCTGTAGTGGGTATTCCTCAACTCTAAAATCCACAAAGAAAAGACAGCAGGCAAATGCATATGTGGTCCCAATGTCTAAATAGTGATGGCAGAGCTAGTTCAAACTGCAGAAGGATGGTTCTACTCACAGGTGTGTGAATCAGCCCATTCTTGGTGATTCTCTGGGAACAGGACACAGGACTGCTGAATAGATCATGTGAGACAAAAGTGAGAGACAAGAATGAATAAAATAAATCATCAAAGCAAAGATATTTAGTGAGCTAGAAAATGAACATCCTGTCAGTCCCAGGCAGGGTGCTCTGCAATCATCCTACTCCAACTATTGACAGTGATAATGTGGCAATTCTTATTTGTCAGTTTGAATGAAATTAGTGGGTCCTGCCTTGATGACGGTGTTAGCTTTACACTACTTGTCCTATAGATTTGTGTAATCTCTATTTATTGCTTGGAATAAACTGATAGCTAAAATGCTCCTTGTCCCGGAATGCAATGCTAGCTAGTGACAAAGCTATCTGCTCCTGCTGGCTAGCAACAGATCTACTTGTTGTAACTAGTTAGCTAATTAGCAAGTTAGCTACATTACTACGGTTTCTGCATTCTAAGTTGGGAGTCATTTTACAGCTTGCATTGATGGTATCACGTTTTTACAACTAAATAGTTAGATTACATTTTTTTTAAATACTTCACCTGATAGCAGTTTGTCACCAGCTGTCTACTACTGTCTACTATCCACCTAGTGAATATATAGAAGTGTTTTGAAAAAAAATGCAAGAATTGACATTGCCAACAAACAGAAATGTGTTCAGAAGAAATAAATATCCAATATGTAAAAAACAACTCCTCCCTCGACGGAGATCGATCATCTTGAAAACGAAAGCAGAAAGGTTGCTACAGCCCTCCTCCTAAATAGCCATGCGTTTGGTCTCTATTAGGATAAGGTAAGACCCAGATGCAGACTGTGTCGAAGTAACAATTTTTATTACATTTGCATTTACATTTACGTCATTTAGCAGACGCTCTTATCCAGAGCGACTTACAGTAGTGAATGCATACATTTCATACATGTTTTTTTTTTTTCTGTGCTGGCCCCCCGTGGGAATCGAACCCACAACCCTGGTGTTGCAAACACCATGCTCTACTAACTGAGCTACAGGGAAGGTACAGGGCAGCAGACAGGCTCAGGGTCAGGTCAGGCAGAGGTCGGAAATCCAGATGGGGCAAAGGTACAGGAAGCAGGCAGGGTCAGGGGTAGGCAGAGTGGTCAGGTGGGCGGGTTCAGGGTCAGGAAAGGCAAGGGTCAAAAACCAGGAGGGCGAGAAAAAGAGAGGCTGGGAAAAAACAAGAGCTGACAGGACAAATGCTGGTAAGCTTGACAAACAAGATGAACTAGCAACAGACAAACAGAGAACACAGCTATAAGTACACAGGGGATAATGGGGAAGATGGGCGACATCTGGAGGGGGGTGGAGACAAGCACAAAGACAGGTGAAACAGATCAGGGCGTGACAGGCGTTGAAGGATCTGCCGGACGTGGAGCACGTGTTCTTGAGGGGAGGATCTACAAAGGTGCATCTACAAAGTATTGACTCAGTGTGTGAATACATATGTAAATTAGATAGTTTTGTTTTCAATATATTTGCAAAAATGTCTAAAAACATGTTTCCATTTCGTCATTATGGGTTATTGTGTGTAGATGGGTGGGAATTAATGTAAATCATGTAAACTTGCTTACCACTTTTTCCCATGTGGTTTCTTTCTTCACAGACCTCTTCTTAAGTATTTGGTCAAATTATACATTTTGTGTATGGTTTCCTAGAAACAAGGGTGACTCAACTTACGCCTTTCGCTCAACTTACCCCACTCTCACCTAAAACATTTTTTAGGGGTCAGGAGAATCAACGAGAAGGCAACTCGAAGTAATTCTGATTGCTTTCATTATAACTGTTACATTGCAAACAGTGAATTTTATTTCCATGCCACGAGAGGTACTGGATCAAACCAAATAGGTTTTTGGAAAGAAACAGTCCAAAGCTGAGAAGTACGGATACTGTTCCAGCAGGTTCCGGCTCAAATTAAGCAGTGGTGCTGTGTGAGAATAGCTGAGAATAGCAATTAGAAGACATCACAATCATCATGACTGACAGAGCAGGCAGATCGCTCAAGAGTGACTTCGAAATTTGACGTCTGTCCATGTCTTGAGGACTTTGGGAAATGCCTTTAAAACTGGCCACAAGGGGGCAACATTGAGCGCTATTACCATCAAGTAGGCTTGGGCATTGTGGACAGGGGTGTCGAATGGGTGTAATCCCATGACTCTGGATTATAAGATTGCATGATTCATCCAAGTGGTGGACACTTGTTTTTTTTGTAATAATGTTTTTTTTTATATCCCAAATCTTAACCCTTACCTTAACCGTTTGGAATGAGTGCCTAAACTTAATGTTTTAACCATCTCCAAAACCTTAACCCTTAACCTTCTAAATTTGACGTTTGGAGAAACGTAGATAAACGTCTAATTCTGCAGTGTGACTGTGAGAGCTAGTTGGAGAAAGAATGTTCAAAAGTACACCTCCAAGACGAACTTGTCGCCCCAAAGCAATCGCGTTTGTGTGTGTGTTGAATCACTGTTTGTGTATCTATGTTAAGTTTGTGTGTGTATTGAAATCACTCTGTGTGTGTGTGTGTGTGTGTGTGTGTGTGTGTGTGTGTGTGTGTGTGTGTGTGTGTGTGTGTGTGTGTGTGTGTGTGTGTTTGTGTGTGTGTGTACAGTAGATCACTGATAGCTCCCATGCCAGTGTCTGGGAGGTATGGTTGCTGACAGACGAACGTCTCCACTTATGTTGATATTAGACACACACACACAGTGACGGTTAACTGTTCTCAGGCTAGTTCTGTGGTTACACACTGTCTGCAGGCGCTGAAAGGATGGGCAGTGAGGGATGACAGGGGCAAGAGGGAGAGATCAAAAGTGTGCAAGGAGAGAGAACAGGGGAAGAGAGAAGAAATATGAGGGGAATATGATAAGGGATGAGACAATTCAACCAAGACAGAGAACATCAGAACAGAGTTTGAATCAAGTTTGAATGAGATAGTTAATCACCCTGCCCCTCCTCCCTGGGCTTTGTCCCGTCCTGTCGTAGGTGTGACAAACACAGGGTGACTGCAGTGTGATGTCTGCCACTCTGCTGTGAGGACAGTCTCCTCCTCTGACCTAATCCCCTTCCCTCTCCTCCCCCTGTATTTGGAAAATTCATATCATGCGCACTAATATAGTGTAGTAGAATATGTACTGTAAATGTACTACATGTACATATTACCTCAATTACCTCGACTAACCGGTGCCCCCGCACATTGACTCTGTACTGGTACCCCCTGAATATAGCCTCGCAATTGTTATTTTACTGCTGCTCTCTAATTATTTGTTACTTTTATTTTTTATTTTTTACTTATCTATTTTTTACTTAAAACTTATTTATCTTAAAACTGCATTGTTGGTGAAGGGCTTGTAAATAAGTATTTCACTGTAAGGTCTACCTACACCTGTTGTATTCAGCACAAATAACATTTGATTTGATGTAAAGTTCATATTATGGGTAGAGTTTGAGTTGACTCCTGTGTGTGCTCTAGATACTGAGTTGAAGCAGCATTCATGTTTTTAATGGCCAAGGGGCTGCTGGGTTAACCTTTTGAATCTCATAGAGGTGCCCTGATCTGTTTTTGCCTCACCATAGTTTGCACCCGGGGGGGTGGGTGTGTGTGTGTGTGTGTGTGGTGTGTGTGTGTGTGTGTGTGTGTGTGTGTGTGTGTGTGTGGTGTGTGTGTGTGTGTGTGTGTGTGTGTGTGTGTGTGTGTGTGTGTGTGTGTGTGTGTGTGGTGTGTGTGTGTTTGTAAAGTGCTTGAACATTTTGAAGCTTAGGTTTTCTAGACAGCTGCCGTGGAGCAGACGTCTACAGTAGCTAGTTGTTGGTGACATCATGATGAATGAAGGGCAGGTAAGGATGAATACCATGGATTGAAAAGAGAGTTGAGAACGAGACCTCACTAAGTTAAGTTTCTTTTCCCCAAATGGAAAGGATGACCTTCCAGAGAGCTTCCCCCAGAGCAGAATGTGTCATACCTTTAAACCTGAGAGAGGGGTGCCTTTTAATGGTTTTCTACATGCCTCAAACTCTCTCTCCTCATAGCATCTCACACATCCTGTCCTCCCCATACTGCTGCTACTGTATATGGGGTTAACTAACAGAAAACTTTGAGTATAGGACTAAATAATCTGACAAAGTCATTTCCCCTGTCTCTTCTTCAGCCTTATCTTCGATATCATTCACATGCAGCAATAGACATGCAATGTAATTTAGTTACCCTATTATATACACCACAGTTATCGAGCTGTGTAATTAGTGTGGATAACATGCAGTTCTCTCTGCTCTTCCTGGATGATTGCCTCAACAAAGTGACACCAGGTGTGTCCACTCCCTGCCCGGAACACCTCTCATGGAATGGAAGGAGCTTTACCGGGCTCCCGGAGCACAGAGCAGGGTAACAACCAGCACCTCTTATCCTACTGTAACATGCCTCATTTCTGATACTCTGTATCATACATATAACGTATTCATGTACACTTTAGTACATCAACTAGACATGGCAGGTAGCCTAGTGGTTAGAGTGTTAGACTGGTAACTGGAAGATTGCAGATTGAATCCCTGAGCTGACAAGGTAAAAACCTGTTGTTCTGCCCCTGAACATGGCAGTTAACCCACTGTTCCTAGGCCATCATTGAAAATAAGAAATTGTTCTTAACTGAGTTGCCTAGTAAAATACGTATTTCTAATGTGAGGCCATTTCCATGTTCCCAGAACTTCTTTACTTAAAGTTTGACGTATGACAAGTGTCGGCATTGAATCAATATTGGGGCCATAGCGTAAACATGTATTACAATTATAAACTTAAAAATCACAATGTGTTTCTGTATTAAAGATTTCATAAGGCTACGGCCGGGATTCAATCTGTTCACGCTTCAATCAGATCACTCAGTCCAATCAAGGCTTTTAAAGGCAATGTTACCGTGTTCATTGAGATCGCTCAATTGGCTCAACTGGAAATTGCCTTTGAATGTCAAGTGCACTGTGCGGTTTTGTCTTGAATCCCGGCCTTAGTCTAGGTGCTAAAGCCTTTACCACTGTTTTTAAACCTCTATTTTCACAAAGTATCATCCTCTAGGTCTATGGTACAGTACGTATTTCAATGCTCCAATTACATTCGCTAACCTCTCTAGTTGTGGAGTGCCATAAAGCAGCTTATTTTTTCCCAAAGCCTAGACTTTGAAACCAGTCCAACTTCCATTGGGTTCTCTTAGGAACAACACAGCCACTCCTCGGAAACAAAGATTCCTCTTCTGGGTGTTGGCAGGAAGAATTGTCAGGAAGGGAAGAGAACTACCCAGCCATACCTGGTGCACGACCACTAGGAGAGAACAGATACATGTTATGAAACAGAACAATAACATTTCAATAGAATCCCTTCCATTTGAAAAGTTTCCTCCTGTTTTCTGCTAAATGTGTTCCTATTGGAACATCAGTACAGTGACATGGTAAGCCTACCCACTGGGCACAGGCATCAATTCAACATCTATTCCACGTTGGTTCAATGTAATTTAATTGAAATGATGTGGAAACAATGTTGATTCAACCAGTGTGTGCCCAGTGGGATCATCAGAATGATGTGTAAAGTAATGATGTCAGCATGAGACATTCTAGCCATCACCCACCCCCCTCTTCTTCCCTTTATTCCTGCACACACACATGCATGCACGCACACTCGCGCACACACACCTCCCCCTCTGTGTGAGTTTGATGGTGCTGATGTGAAATACTAGACAGATGGGGCTGGCAGTGAGACAACAGGCCCGTAGTCCTCAGCGTCTGTTCTTCTCCCCTTTACTTTCTCTCCCCTCGTTCCCCCCCTTTCTTTCTCTCTTCCCAACTCTCTGCCCTCCGTCTCTTCTCTCTCTCCATCTCTTCCCCCCTTCTCTCTCCTCTTTCTCCTCTCTGTCTTTTTATTGCGGCCCCATGCCTGGCCCTGCCTTCATTAAATGTCTATTATACGCCACAGACCATGGATGGGACACAAACGATTTCCTGACCCTAAAAGGTCATCATGCTTATGGCCGTTCAGCTCTCCCGGAGTGGCAGAATGGCAGATGCTGAGGCTAGGTGTGGGGATTCCCCCTGACCAGGGGTTGGACCAAAGATCCTTCTATCATTTCCTTCTATCATATCCCTGTTGGATAGTAATATCCTGAGCGATGTACACATGCTATTTACTGTTTGTCCATCAACAGCGCACCAGTGAAGCACAGATCTCCCAAGTGCATCCTGTGTATTTTCTGGGAAGCAATATGATCTCTGTGCCCTATCCTTTGTGGCCTACTTATGCATGCTAATGTGGATGAGGGCTTGCATGTATGGGTGTCCTGATATGAGTGTGTATTTGTATGAGGGGCCCCACATTTGATCATGCATGTGTGTGTCAATGTGTGTGAATACTTTGGTCACACATCTGTGCAGTCCCCTGCTCGGTGAGGGGCCTCTATGCACGGGACCGGGGCTCCTACCTTGGTGTGGACAGGCCAGATGGTGAGAGTTGGCAAGGGGTAGGCCACATGTTGCGTCTCCCCATTCAATTATGTATGACTGAAGCATCCACAGGCTCCAACACTAAATAGAACTATGATAGAATCCAGGGTGCAGTGAAACACACAGAGGACAGGAGTGGAGGAACAAGGAAGGGAGAGAGGAAGAGAGAAAGAAAGAAAGAGCGAGAAGGAGGGAGGGAGAGGAGGGGAAAGAAGGGAGTCGTGAGGGGACACACAGCAGGGACTTGTGTTATGGTCTAAAACTACATGCCTTCAAATGTTGATTCCCATTTCCTCTCTCTTTCTTCACCTCCTGTTAGGCCTCTCTCCTCACTCTTTCTTCACCTCCTGTTAGGCCTCTCTCCTCTCTCTTTCTTCACCTCCTGTTAGGCCTCTCTCCTCTCTCTTTCTTCACCTCCTGTTAGGCCTCTCTCCTCTCTCTTTCTTCACCTCCTGTTAGGCCTCTCTCCTCTCTCTTTCTTCACCTCCTGTTAGGCCTCTCTCCTCTCTCTTTCTTCACCTCCTGTTAGGCCCTCTCTCCCCTCTCTCTTTCTTCACCTCCTGTTAGGCCTCTCTCCTCTCTCTTTCTTCACCTCCTGTTAGGCCTCTCTCCTCACTCTTTCTTCACCTCCTGTTAGGCCTCTCTCCTCTCTCTTTCTTCACCTCCTGTTAGGCCTCTCTCCTCTCTCTTTCTTCACCTCCTGTTAGGCATCTCTCCTCTCTTCTACACGTCCATCTCTCCTATCTCTGTCTTCACCTCCTATTAGGCCACTCTCCTCTCTCTTCCTTCACCTCCTATTAGGCCACTCTCCTCTCTCTTCCTTCACCTCCTATTAGGCCACTCTCCTCTCTCTTTCTTCACCTCCTATTAGGCAACTCTCCTCTCTCTTTCTTCACCTCCTATTAGGCATCTCTCCTATCTCTTTCTTCACCACCTATTAAGCGAATCTCTCCTCTCTTCTACACATCCATCTCTCCTCTCTTCTACATGTCCATCTCTCCTCTCTTCTACATCTCTCCTCTCTTCTACACGTCCATCTCTCCCCTCCTACACGTCCATCTCTCCCCTACTTCTACACGTCCATCTCTCCCCTCCTTCTACACATCCATCTCTCCCCTCCTTCTACATGTCCATCTCTCCTCTCTTCAACACGTCCATCTCTCCTCTCTTCAACACGTCCATCTCTCCTCTCTTCTACACGTCCATCTCTCCCCTCCTTCTACACGTCCATCTCTCCCCTCCTTCTACATGTCCATCTCTCCTCTCTTCTACACATCCATCTCTTCCCTCCTTCTACTCGTCCATCTCTCCTCCTTCTACATGTCCATCTCTCCTCTCTTCTACACATCCATCTCTTCCCTCCTTCTACACGTCCATCTCTCCTCTCTTCTACACGTCCATCTCTCCCCTCCTTCTACACGTCCATCTCTCCCCTCCTTCTACACATCGATCTCGTCCCTCCTTCTACACGTCCATCTCGTCCCTCCTTCTACACGTCCATCTCTCCTCTCTTCTACACGTCCATCTCTCCTCTCTTCTACACGTCCATGTCTCCTCTCTTCTACACGTCCATCTCTACCCTCCTTCTACACGTCCATCTCTCCTCTCTTCTACACGTCCATCTCTCCTCTCTTCTACACGTCCATCTCTCCCCTCCTTCTACATGTCCATCTATCCCCTCCTTCTACACATCGATCTCGTCCCTCCTTCTACACGTCCATCTCATCCCTCCTTCTACACGTCCATCGCTCCTCTCTTCTACACGTCCATCTCTCCTCTCTTCTACACATCCATCTCTCCTCTCTTCTACACGTCCATCTCTCCTCTCTTCTACACGTCCATCTCTCCTCTCTTCTACACGTCCATGTCTCCTCTCTTCTACACGTCCATCTCTACCCTCCTTCTACACGTCCATCTCTCCTCTTTTCTACACATCCATCTCTCCTCTCTTCTACACGTCCATCTCTCCACTCTTCTACACATCCATCTCCCCTCCTTCTATATGTCCATCTCTCCTGTCTTCTACACGTCCATCTCTCCTCTCTTCTACACATCTGTCTCTACCCTCCTTCTACACGTCCATCTCTCCTCTCTTCAACACGTCCATCTCTCCCCTCCTTCTACACGTCCATCTCTCCCCTCCTTCTACACATCGATCTCGTCCCTCCTTCTACACGTCCATCTCGTCCCTCCTTCTACACGTCCATCTCTCCTCTCTTCTACACGTCCATCTCTCCTCTCTTCTACACGTCCATGTCTCCTCTCTTCTACACGTCCATCTCTACCCTCCTTCTACACGTCCATCTCTCCTCTCTTCTACACGTCCATCTCTCCTCTCTTCTACACGTCCATCTCTCCTCTCTTCTACACGTCCATCTCTCCCCTCCTTCTACATGTCCATCTATCCCCTCCTTCTACACATCGATCTCGTCCCTCCTTCTACACGTCCATCTCATCCCTCCTTCTACACGTCCATCGCTCCTCTCTTCTACACGTCCATCTCTCCTCTCTTCTACACATCCATCTCTCCTCTCTTCTACACGTCCATCTCTCCTCTCTTCTACACGTCCATCTCTCCTCTCTTCTACACGTCCATGTCTCCTCTCTTCTACACGTCCATCTCTACCCTCCTTCTACACGTCCATCTCTCCTCTCTTCTACACATCCATCTCTCCTCTCTTCTACACATCCATCTCCCCTCCTTCTATATGTCCATCTCTCCTGTCTTCTACACGTCCATCTCTCCTCTCTTCTACACATCTGTCTCTACCCTCCTTCTACACGTCCATCTCTCCTCTCTTCAACACGTCCATCTCTCCTCTCTTCTACACTTCCGTCTCTACCCTCCTTCTACACGTCCATCTCTCCTCTCTTCTCCACGTCCATCTCTTCTCTCTTCTACACATCCATCTCTCCTCTCTTCTACCCGTCCATCTCTACCCTCCTTCTACACGTCCATCACTCCTCTCTTCTACACGTCCATCTCTCCTCTCTTCTACACATCCATCTCTCCCATCCTTCTACACATCCATCTCTCCTCTCTTCTACACGTCCATCTCTTTTAATGTTTCAGAGAAAGTCAAGAGAGGGAGAGAGAGCGTAAATGAGAGAGTGAGAGTGTGAAAGAAAGAGAGAGTGTGAATGAGAGAGTGAGTGACAGTGAGAGAGACAATAAGAGACAGTGAGAGAATGGAAGATAGGTAGAGAGCGAGAGAGGGCCATCTGTCAGTGCTCATCCCTCCACTGTGAGAAACGGGGAAAGGAGTGCAGAGCACCGAAGAACTCACGGAACTAGTACAGTCAGTCCATTGAAGATGTGCAGGCCAGTGAAAGGTGTAGTCTCCAGATAGATATGAGCTCAATTATCACTGCAGCATTGTGGAACAGTAACAGTAACAGTGAGGAGTACAATGTGAAGAAAATTCCTTCCTCTCCTCTACACAGTGTCTGTTCCCCTAATGACACCCTAATCCCTTCATAGTGCACTACTTTGACCAGGGCCATATTGCACTATATAGGGTATAGGGTGCCATTTGGGACACTCATAAAAACCCACATCCACAGCACTTTTATCTCCCTTTTCTCCTTACTACCAGGGGCCTGATGCATGCCCCTGTCAGCGGTTGCCCAAAATAGGCGAGCAGTGACCCAGATAATCATGTTGGGACTGACCCCTCACTAAGGTGAGAGCAAACGTTTGGACAGGAGCTGCAGGAATGCCAGATGCTATGGGAGAGGACTTCCTAATAACTGGCCTGTGTCCTCTCAACTGAGAAGAAGGCCTTTAATAAGATAAAGTTATGTTGACATTGGGATTAATTGGTTTAGCATTACAACACAAAATGCATAAACATGAAAATCTCCTTGTGGTCACCTTGCTTAGGTATGGTTGTGTGTTTAGTCACTACGTGTTGGAGGAGTTGATGGGGTTTTGCTGCATTGGCTTCTAAACGGTGAGAAATGTGACAGAGAGTGACAGAGTGTCAAGCTGAGGGAGATTCACGTGGGAGACTGATGGTTAAGTTCAGCTGCACCCAGTGACCCACGTCCACCCCTTTTGCCCCCGGTTCATTCCCTCTGGCCTTCCTGTCCAGTCTTTGTCCATCCCTGTCCACCCCCTCTGTGTCCAGTCAGTGTGGCCTGGGCCCTGGGGTCAGTGCAGCAGCAGCCAGAGTGAAACAGGTCCTTTCTTTGGGCTGTTTGCTCAACGCCTGCCTGCATTCCCCTGCTGCTTGTGTGATCAGGCAACCAAGTTCAGCTCCAAGACGAACGCCATTATCCATTATCCCCCCTTTGTCCCCCCAGGGAGATCTATCCTAACTTCTCCCTCTGGCAAAGGTTCCAGTGTTCCATCCGTCACCCATCTGTCTCGCTCTCTCTCTCTCCTCCACTCCAGCATTTTTGCATCATTAGAATTTTCTCTTTGACTCTCAACTTTCTTTACCTTTCCCCCTCTCCTCTTTTTCATCTCCCTCCCTCCCTCCATCCATCCCTTCTCCTTTCCTCCCTCCATATCTCTCTTCTCCTCTTTCCACCCCTCTCTCCCAATGTGGCCCAAGACACCCAGCAGTCTGTAAACTGTCCACCCAGGCCCTGTCTCCGAGGCCCTACTGCTCAGCCCCATAGGTAATGGCCATTGTGTGTCCTCATTGTTCCCTGATGGGGCCATATTGTGGCTCGGCATGACATCAGAAGCACAAAGACACTAGGCCTGCCGCATTGTCTCACACTCCAAATGAAGAAGTTCCTCTTCTGGCAAAGAACTGAGCCCGGAAATGTTGAGAGAGAGAGAGAGAGAGAGAGATTTTATATGGGAGGGTGGGTATTGTTGGAGATGAGGGCTGCATGTTACTCATTAATGCACCAGCATTCCACTCATTTGGAGCTAAATCCCAAACAGCTTCTCGCCAACGCATACACACACTTGTGAGAGGGCATGCACGGAGTTATCCACAAGTACACACGCAAGCGCACACACATGCACCCATTCACGTACACACATGCATGTGTTCCTGTGAGGATGCAGTCAAGTGTGGCTATGTGAATGAGAGCAGAGTTGCAGCTTCTATTCCAGTGGCAATATTCTAGATATGAAACTTGTACCTGTGTTAAACAGGTTAATAGTAGAATCACTCCCTTATATTGGTCTTGTAAATTAGTGATAATAGAATTTATATGTTTAAGGTAATGTCTAAATGATTCCACCCTGAAAGGGGAGAAACCTTTAGGCTTACAGTAGATTATGTAACATGTTCAGGATATGATAAGCAATGTATATGTGATAGAAAACTTTGAAACAGAAAAGTAAGTGTCAGAGAGGAGGAGGGGCATTGATAGGACCAAATGTCAGGTATAAAAGGCTGTGTACTCATCCCAAACCATCTCAATTGTGTTGAGGTTGGATGATTGTGGAGGCCTGGTCATCTGATGCAGCATTCCATCACTGTCCTTCTTGGTCAAATAGCCTTTACACAGCCTGGAGGTGTGTTTTGGGTCATTGTCCTGTTGAAAAACGAATTATAGTCCCACTAAGCGCAAACTAGATGGGATGGCGTATCGCTGCTGAATGCTGTGGTCGAGATGATGGTTAAGTGTGCCTTGAATTCTAAATAAATACCTGACAGTGTAACCAGCAAAGCGCCCCCACACCATCACATCTCCTCCTCCACGGAGGGAACTGCACATGCAGAGATCATCCGTTCACCTACTCTGCGTCTCACAATGACACAGCGGTTGGAACCAATAATCTCAAATTTGGATTTATCAGACCAAAGAACAGATTTCCACCGGTCTAATTTCCAATGCTCGTGTTTCTTGGCCCAAGCACGTCTCTTCTTCTTATTGGTGTCCTTTAGTAGTGGTTTCTTTGTAGCAATTTGACCATGAAGGCCTGATTCATGCAGTCTCCTCTGAACAGTTGATATTGAGATGTGTCTGTTACTTGTGAACTCTGTGAAGCATTTATTTGTGACCGACCGGCTCAATTTGAAATGGTGTTTTGTACATTGGATAAAAGGAGAGACTCGGAGCTACAAAATGGTATATCATACACTGCATTTTTTAGGAACAATTGGAAAGTAATTTTGCTTTGAAAGTTGATAAACTTGTAAACTCACTTCTGAGAAAATAGACTTTGAATGTTTTGGAACCTAGTGAAGAGCTCTTCTTTGTCTACACCCATTCAGCATCATTCACACCCTCTTAAGCTTTAGCCCCACCAATCTCGTTTCACTAATGGAGCAATCAGAGCACACTCTTGACGCTCTGGCCAATGATTTGTTTACCTCTGTATAACCTCTGAAAACAGCCTAACCAGCTCTGCTGGCAACAATTGAATTTAGCTTTTTTTGCCGACGTTTATTGACACCGGCCATATTCAACGGGTGTTGTGCGTTCTTAAATTCATCAGTTATTCTGCTCTCTGGCATACTCAGCCTGTAAACAATTAACTTAGCTAGGTAAACAACGTGTAAGATCATACACGCCACGTAACGTTAGCTAGTGAGCCAGCCAGCTAAAGTTAGCTAGGTAAACAACAATGAACATAGTGTCAACTCATGATGTTACTATGCCTTGCATGAATCTACTTGTAGTGGTAGCTAACCAACCAGTTTCAATGTAGGCTAGCTAACATTAGGCTCTAACTGGCAAAGCAAGCGGCTCTGAGATACAAATAGTAACATCATACATGTAACATTAGCCAGCAAGCCAGCCAGCTAGGTAACATTAGGCTCTAACTAGCCAAGTAAACAGCTCTGGGATATGAATAATAACTTCATACACATAATGTTAGCTAGGGAGCCAGCCAGCTAACGTCAGCTAGCTAGCTAACAGTACACTTTAGCTTGAAATGAAACCACTTTCTGTCAGAATTAGAAAGTTGTAATATCTGAAAATGTAGCTAGCTAGACTATCTTACCCATATACATCATCATGCATGATAGACACGTCTCCCTGTCACGGATGCCATGCCATGGTTGCCCTTAGTTTGAAGATGTAATCCGGAGACAGGTGTTTTCTCCATATCTTTAGTTATCATACTCTAATTCCACTGATTTCAAAACTTGATACTCCAGAAAGTGGAGATCAACACGTATGCAGCTCCACTACATGATACATTTAAAAAAAGCCGCGTTAGACAGGTTTACCAACACAGACTGACCAGCTCAAATAGACAGAAGCCTTCTATATGGCAGACCAATCTGAACTCCTCTCTCGACATGTTCAGCCCATTTATTATCTCAGCCAATCATGACTAGTGGGAAGGTTGCTTACTTTTTCTGTGGCTTAACCAAATAGGCTCGTAATTTAACAATTGTATTCGTATTTACAGATGGCATGCAAGTTTGTTATTAAGGCACATGAAAGTTCACATGTTCCAGAAGGCATTTCTACCCCAAAAAGCATTTTGATTTAAAAAAAAAAGTTTAGGTTCAAATGGCTCTCGTGTGAAGTAGTGACCCGCGACATACGCCAAGTTTCCTGAAACAAGTCAAATTTGACCCAAGCAAATCTGTTCTTCTTATTGGTGTCCTTTAGTAGTGGTTTCTTTGCAACAATTTGACCATGAAAGTCCGATTCATGCAGTCTCCTCTGAACAGTTGATGTTTAGATGTTTCTGTTACTTGAACTCAGTGAATTATTTATTTGTGCTGACATTTCTGAGGCTGGTAACTCTAATGAACTTATCCTCTGCAGCAGAGGTAACTCTGGGTCTTCCTTTCCTGTGGCGGTCCTCATGAGAGCCAGTTTCATCATAGCGCTTGATGGTTTTTGCAACTGCACTTGTAGAAACGTTCGAAGTTCTTGAAATTTTCTGGATTGACTGACCTTCATGTCTTAAAGTAATGATGGGACTGTTGTTTCCCTTTGCAAGTCCATATTCTTGCCATAATATGGACTTGGTCTTTTACCAAATAGGGCTATCTTCTGTATACCACCCCTACCTTGTCACAACACAACTGATTGGCTCAATTGTATTAACTTCTATGGGCTAGGTGGGAAGCTTGCGTCCCACCCTAGTCAACAGCCAGTGGAATCGCGTGGTGCGAAATACAAATACCTCAAAAATGCTATAACTTCAATTTCTCAAACATATTACTATTTTACACCATTTTAAAGACAAGACTCTCTTTAATCTAACCACATTGTCCGATTTCAAAAAGGCTTTACAGCGAAAGCAAAACATTAGATTATGTCAGGAGAGTACCCAGCCAAAAATAATCACACAGCCATTTTCAAAGCAAGCATATATGTCACAAAAACCAAAACCACAGCTAAATGCAGCACTAACCTTTGATGATCTTCATCAGATGACACTCCTAGGACATTATGTATTACAATATATGCATGTTTTGTTCAATCAAGTTCATATTTATATAAAAAAACAGCTTTTTACATTAGCATGTGATGTTCAGAACTAGCATACCCACCGAAAACTTCCGGTGAATTTACTAAATTACTCATGATAAATGTTGAAAAAATACATAACAATTATTTTAAGAATTATAGAAACAGAACTCCTTTATGCAATCGCGGATACAGATTTTAAAATAGATTTTTCGGCGAAAGCACATTTTGCAATATTCTGAGTACATAGCTCGGCCATCACGGCTAACTATTTTGACACCCACCAAGTTTGGGGTTCAGTAAACTCAGAATTACTATTAGAAAAATTGGATTACCTTTGCTGTTCTTCGTCAGAATGCACCCCCAGGACTTCTACTTCAACAACAAATGTTGTTTTGGTTCCAAATAATCCATAGTTATATTCAAATAGCTCCATTTTGTTCGTGCGTTCAGGTCACTATCCGAAGGGTGACGGATAAAAAAGCCAGACTACAGTTTGCAACTGCACATGGGGACAAAGATCATACTTTTTGGAGAAATGTCCTCTGGTCTGATGAAACAAAAATAGAACTGTTTGGCCATAATCACCATCGCTATGTTTGGAGGAAAAAGGGGGAGGCTTGTAAGCCGACAAACACCATCCCAACTGTGGCAGCATCATGTTGTGGGGGTGCTTTGCTGCAGGAGGGACTGTTGCACTTCACAAAAATAGATGGCATCATGAGGATGGAAAATGATGTGGATATATTGAAGCAACATCTCAAGACATCAGTCATGAAGTTAAAGCTTAGTCATCGCAAGGCCCTGACCTCAATCCCATAGAACATATGTGGGCAGAACTGAAAAAGCGTGTGCGAGCAAGGAGGCCTACAAACCTGATTCAGTTACACCAGCTCTGTCAGGAGGAATGGGCCAAAATTCACCCAACTTATTGTGGGAAGCTTGTGGAAGGCTACCTGAAACGTTTGACCCAAGTTAAACAATTTAAAGGCAATGCTACCAAATACTAATTGAGTGTATGTAAACTTCTGACCCACTGGGAATGTGATGAAATAAATAAAAGCTGAAATACATACATTCTCTCTACTATTATTCTGACATTTCACATTCTTAAAATAAAGTGGTGATCCTAACTGACCTAAGACAGAGAATTTTTACTAAGATTAAATGTCAGGAATTGTGAAAGTTTAAATGTATTTGGCTAAGGTGTATGTAAACTTCCGACTTCAACGGTACATCTGACGGGGGGAGCAAATATTGGTGTATTGATATTTGTATTAAACTTTTCTGTACATAACTATAACCATAACCAACAAACGTTCCAACAACTTTAGAGAACGTTCCATTGAGAGTCTCATTAGGTCATTACCTACCGTTTTAATTGGAGTGTTCCAGTGATGTGCAAGGACTATTTCCAAGATACCATTCTCGTAGCCCTTTCCTGCCATCAAATGACCAAATCTCCCTCTAGTGGCCTCATGGGTGGAATGTTATTAATATTTTTTATAATTTTATAATTAATAAATATTATTTCTAAAAACATTCCAATTAAATGTGTCTAGAATATTAATATCATACACAGAATAACCATGTTCTGTTTGGTGTGACATTAAGGGAATGCTCTTCTTAAAATGCCAAAACATGCTAAATAGGTTCTTAGGAGGTTTTTGCTAACAGACATAGAATTTTCCCCTAACTAACAGAAAACTGAACACTCAAACATCAGAAGAACATGACATGTAACATAACAAAAATGTTCTCTCTCCCAAGAATTGTTAGCTGGGTATACACTGTATAGAGGAGGGGTGCATATTTATATTTGTGTTGCACTTGCATTCAAACACTATACACTCCTTCCAACATATTAAGGAAGTGGTTGTGTGTATTTGCGCCGTGAATCAACAAGGTCAACAAGCCCAGCCAGCAGGTTGAGCAAACTGCCCCCTGTGAATCCTCTGTGAATCCTCTGTCTTGGCTGTTGACACTGATCACAGTCAGCTTGGCCATGGCTGTAATGCGGACATGGCCAGGGCACTGGGTGGAGTGTGTGAGCCCCTATGGAATGTGTGTCCTGCTTTCATTGAGTATCTGTAATCTTTCAGTTCAAGCCCTGCCAGCTCCCATCTCTCTCTCTCTCTCTCTCTCTCTCTCTCTCTCTGTCTCTCTCTCTCTCTCTCTGCTCTCTCTCTCTCTCTCTCTCTCTCTCTCTCTCTCTCTCTCTCTCTCATTCCTCATGCTCCTCTAGTTGTCCATCCTTTCTCCTTCTCCCTCTTTCTCTAGCTGTCCTCCAGTCATCCTCACACTCTCCCTCTCCATCTTCATAAAAAATGCAGTCATCCCTCTCTCTTTTCCTTGTCTCTCCCCCTCCCTCTCTCCCTCTTTCTCTCTCTCCTTCTCTCATTTCTGCAGTAATGAGCATGCTCTAGCCACAGGCCCAGCCGTGGTGCTAGTTAATCCTTCCATTCAGCACTAAGGTCATTTAGAGTAGGAGCACCCAGAGCCCCTTCTAACAGTTAATTAAACATTCCTGCTGCTGCCTCGTTACCTCCATCTCTAAAAACACTCCCCCTTTACCACTCCCCTCCAAACCCAACCTCCCCCCTTTGGCACCTCTCCCCTTCTATAAACCTTCCCTACTCCCCCACCTTCCACAGCCCTCCAAAACCATTCTGCCTAATAGGGTAGTTTTGGAGGCTCTGAATGCCCATGCGTGTTTACATTGAACACAGGCCACAGTCACCCCTCCCTGGCTGGTGGTTGATGGAGGGGGAGAGGGCTCTTTGCTGATGACACCGCAGTCACAGTTCTCTTCAGCCAGGTGATGTTCTGTACGTCAGTGAAATTAAGAACAGAGTGTGTGAATTTCATTTATTTTCTGCAGTAGGTTGCCATTTTGTGCTATTGTCAGATCAATAGTTAGGGAATATTGACAAACTTGTATAAAAAATGTGCAAAGACCAACAATCCTTTTGGATTGGTTGAAACCCTCTGGAAGTACAGCGCATTCAAAAATTATTCAAACCCTTTGACCACATTTTGTTACGTTACAGTCTTATCCTAAAATAGATTAAATTATTTTCTTCCCTCATCAAACTACACACAATACCCCATAATGACAAAGTGAAATTTTAGCAAATGTGTTCAAAATTAAAAACAGAAGTACGTTATTTACATAAGTATTCATAGCCTTTGCATTGAGACTCGAAATTGAGCTCGGCTGCATCCTGTTTCCATTGTTCATTCTTGAGATGTTTCTACAATTTGATTGGGGTCCACCTGTGGTAATTTCAATTGATTGGACATGATTTGGAAAGGCACACACTTGTCTATATAAGGTCCCACAGTTGACAGTGCATGTCAGAGCAAAAACCAAGCCATGAGGTTGAAGGAATTGTCAGTAGAGCTCCGAGACTGGATTCTGTCGAGGCACAGATCTGGTGAAGGTTACCAAAACATGTCTGCAGCATTGAAGGTCCCCAAGAACACAGTAGCGTCCATCATTCTTAAACGGAAGAAGTTTGGAACCACCAAGACTCTTCCTAGAGCTGGTCGCCCGGCCAAACTGAGCAACCGGGGGAGAAGGGCCTTGGTCAAGGAGGTGACCAAGAACCCAATGGTCACTCTGACAGAGCTCCAGAGTTTCTCTGTGGAGATGGGAGAACCTTCCAGAAGGACAAACATCTCTGCAGCACTCCACCAATCAGGCCTTTATGGTAGAGTGGCCAGACGGAAGCCACTCCTCAGTAAAAGGCACATGACAATCCGCTTGGAGTTTACCAAAAGGCACCTGAAGGACTCTCCGACCATGAGAAACAAGATTCTCTGGTCTGATGAAACCAAGATTGAACTCTTTAGCCTGAATGCCAAGCATCACATCTGGAGGAAACCTGGCACCATCCCTACGGTGAAGCATGATGATGGCAGCATCATGCTGTGGGGATAGTCAGGATTAAGTGAAAGATGAACGGAGCAAAGCACAGAGAGATCCTTGATGACCTGCTCCAGCGCGCTCAGGACCTCAGACTGGGGCGAAGGTTCACCTTCCAACAGGACAATGACCCTAAGCAGACAGCCAAGACAACGCATGAGTGGCTTCAGGACAAGTCTCTGAATGTCCTTGATTGGCCCAGCCAGAGCCCAGACTTGAACCCGATCGAACATCTCTGGAGAGCCC
This sequence comes from Salmo salar, assembly GCF_965601325.2. Classification (NCBI taxonomy): domain Eukaryota; kingdom Metazoa; phylum Chordata; class Actinopteri; order Salmoniformes; family Salmonidae; genus Salmo; species Salmo salar. Next base: position 99,349,796 of record NC_138300.1, read on the forward strand.
TGAAAATAGCTGTGCAGCAACGCTACCCATCCAACCTGACAGAGCTTGAGAGGATCTACAGAGAAGAATGGGAGAAATTCCCCAAATACAGGAGTGCCAAGCCTGTAGCGTCATACCCAAGATGCCTTGAGGCTGTAATCACTGCCAAAGGTACTTCAACAAAGTAATGAGTAGTGGGTCTGAATACTTATGTAATATGTATACTTATATTTCAGTTTTTGCTTTTGTCATTATGGGGTATTGTGTGTAGATTGATGAGGGGAAAAACGATTTTATCACTTTTAGAATAAGGCTGTAACGTAACAAAATGTGGAAAAAGTCAAGGGGTCTGAATACTTTCCGAATGAACTGTATATTGAAGGAGTTTAACAGAATACCTGTCACTCACTACTTACCACTAAATCACAACAGTTTATCCATCCTTTCAGAGAGTAAACCTCATAATCAACGTGATGATGACACATTAACATTTACATTAATTACTTAAAATAATGAGTTAATTACTTTTTGCAAACATTGTGAAGTATTTCATAACGGGTGTGTTTTTTCTTCTTCTATGTGATTAGATGGGCATTTTACAGGAATTTAAGGAATTCACTCAGTGCTTCTCTGCACCCTCATTCTACTGATAAAGTTTCTACCCTATAAATGACCTCTGTCTCACCCTCCTTCACCCAAACCGCCTTGAAACACCAATACACCAGTCATAAAACACTGGCATGTCTAATTGCCTCCTTATATTTGGGTTAACTCTTCTTCTCTTTTTCTCCTATCACTCATTGCCATTCATGTCAGAGGTCATTTGGCCATTGTCATTAAACTGTTTTTTCCCCCCATCTGTTTTGTAGTAGCTTGACTTGCCCCCTCCCCCCTCCCTCTGTCTGTACTCTATGTCATTCAGACTGTTGAATTCTGTCAGGTTGTCATGGTTAAATGTGACAGACATGCTCGATTCGGTCTTATGTAGCAAAATTTGAAGACTGTGTTTTTTACATTGGATAAAAGTAGAGACTCAGAGCTAGAAAATTGTATATCATACACTACAGTTGTGGAACAATGGGTAAGTAATTCTGTTTTGAAAGTTGATAAACTTGTAACCTCACTTTTGATAAAAAGGCCCTTGAATGCTTTGGTTCCTACTGGAAAGCTCTTTGTCTGCATCCATTCAGCATCGTTCACACCCTTTTAAGCTTTAGCCCCACCCATCTCTTTAAGGATTCACATGTGAGGATATTTACTCAACAACCAAAGATGGCTGGTTTATACTATGGGTTTTTTCTTTATACTATGGGTTTTTACTACAATTTTTTTCTGGAGTGCCAGAGTGTGCTCTGGGCGTTTGTAAACTCAGAGCGTTGTCAGATTGGCCGTTTGTAAATTCAGAGCATTTCGCTCTCGAAGCTTCAAAGTGCACACTGGATGGTCTGGCCGAAAAGTAGGGTTCATCCGAGCGTTCGGACCTAACAACAGCACTCAAGCACTCAAGCTAACTGGCTAATGTTGGCTAGCTTGCTAGCTACAGTTCACTTCTGACCATTTTACTCACGCTAGCAGAGCTGGTTCTGCTGGTTTTATGTTATCCAGAGCGTTGGTGACTGAAACTGTGTTGCTAGCAACATTTTAGGTAGGTTTTTTTGACAACATTTACTGACACCGGCCATATTCAACGGGTGTTGAGTGTTCGTAAATTAGTCAGTTATTCTGCATTCTGGCACACTAAGACAAGAGTACTCTGAAATTGGAGTAGATAGTCGTGTAATAGAAACATGTAATACATGGATGGACACTTCTCTCTGTCTGTCACAGATGCCATGGCTGCCCTTTGTTTGAAGATATAATCCAGAGACAGGTGTTTTACAGCAGCCTTCTGTGTGAGATCTTTTCGACTCTGTCTGCATATCTGCAATCAAACCACAGAATAAGCCTTAGCTATCACACTCTAATTCCACTGATTTCAAAACTCGGTCCTCCAGAAAGTGGAGAGCAACACTTATGCAGTTCACTACGTGACATCTTTCAAAAGAACTGCGTTAGAAAGGATTACCTGCACATACCGACCAGCTCATGTTATAGACATGTCGTGACTTTACTTCCATTAATCTGATGACTGTTATGTATTGAATCAACTAACTATGTTTAATTGTTACCAGATTAAATTAATCCTATAACAATTAACTAATTAGGAATTTGGGGCACCATGAGAAAGGTTGTTTAAAAAGTTACCATCTCCCGAATTAAACTATAAAGTTCTTTACCTATCACATCCATAAAAAGTAAATGTATTAAATCATAACCTCTTATCATATCATCTGCCACAGTATCCACAGAAGGTGGCGCCACTCCCCGGTCGGGCGGCGCTCAGCGGTCGTCGTCGCCGGCTTACTTGCTGCCACCGATCTATGTTTCTGTGTTTGGTTTTGTCTGTCTACGTCTGCACCTGTTCCTTGTTTGTAATTAGTGTGGGGGGGTATTTAGTTTGTCTTTTTTGTTCAGGTATTCGTGCGGGATTGTTTTGTGTCATTTCGAAGGGCTGTTCGTATTTTGACGCTGCCTGTTAGTTCAGCGTTCTGTGGAGCTGTCAATTATTATTGCCGGGCTGCGCCCCGTTCTCTTTATTGTTTTGGAGCTGTGTTCCAGTTGGGTGTTTAGGCGCACCCAGTATTGCGGCTGCCTATTTTTCCAAACAGTGTTAATAAACATCTGTGTTTTTGGACCTCCGTCTCCTGCCCTTGACTCTGACCCTTCCTGCTACACTGATAGCCGTGACATCATCATTCTGAACAGTTGTAACCGTCTTGGATCTGCATAAACCCCAGCCTTACTTATGGTTCAGTACTACACAAATTGGTTTAATTATTTACTTACTAGCTATCGAAATAACTGCAGTAATGAGTTGACACAATATGGTGGCTTTTTACACAATGACATTACATTTTTACACAATAACATGGAGAGGGAGAGAGAGAGAAAAAGAAAGAGAGACACTTATCATTGATACATTTTAGAAACTATTATCACAGTAGTCATAGACTTTGCACACAAACCGCCTGTTTGAAGTAAGAAGTCCTGAATCTATTTTACATTACGTGTGAATGCCTTCATTCGCCATTTATCTCTGTCAGAACCAGCCCTCCTTAGGAAGGTTGTTAGCCTTTCAGCAGCACTCTTGAATGGCTCTGAGCTGTCTCCTCTTTCCCATCTTCTACTGTTGTTCAATCTGGAAGATACTCCTTGGAAGATAGGCTAGCCAGCCATATCGACGGTTCCCATTGGAGATGAGAGTAGTAGGACACGGTGACTTGAGAAGAGTAGTAGGATGGTCCCACTTAAATTGGCTTTTCTAGATATTTGACTTAGGACAGCTAATCAGCCTTACCAGGGATTGTCTGGAAGCTGAGCTTCTCACCTCTTCCTCGTGTTGATATTCAAGGTTCAAACCACTCTGGACGTGAGCTGCAGCTCTACAAGCCTCTCTGGTCTGGGAGGTGGGTTTATTTTCTTCACCTCATGTTGAGGTTCAAAGTTCCAACCATTTAGAACGTGTAGCTACCACTTCACATTTTCTGATCTAGTGTTTATTTGTCCAACAATCCTTTTATGCACTCTGGCCGAAGGGGACGGCTCCATCAGGTTGACACGCTCTCTGACCTCACTCGGGCGTGGCAACTTACTATTCACAGTTTATAGGAGATAGATTCTCTTATTGCACCTAAAATCACATTCATATATTAAGAAAAATACCTTCATCATTTTCATCTTTCGTATACAACGTTAAGGATGGAGACTTCATCATAGTGTATATACTTTTCAAGTTACAGTATTTCCTTTGTAACCATTTTAATGACATCACAAAATAACAACCCCATATGACATGATTATTCTTTACATCACATACATAGAAATATTGTTCCAGTATTCGCTTTTAGGATGTGTTAGAGTTTCGGCGGGAAGACTGTCTGTGTTGACAAAGCACATTCCTTGGTGAATTTTGGAGAGGGAGATCTCTCTGGATCTCCTCTCCTTTAATTCACAACAGGGTGTGAGCTGTCAAACAGGCCCAGTTCCCTCCTCCCCTCTTCTGTGGGTGAGAAATTTTGATTTTATTTTATTTTGATCTCTTTTAGTCCTCATTTGGACTAATCTTCCAAGAGTCCTTAAACATTAAAATAAAATGTATATATACGAACACATTTTCACATTTAACCTCTTACATCTAGACGTTCCGCTAGCGGAACACCTGCTCCAATATCCAATGATAGGCGTGGCGCGAATTACAAATTCCTCAAAAATACAAAAACTTCCATTTTTCAAACATATGACTATTTTACAGCATTTTAAAGACAAGACTCTCCTTTATCTAACCACACTGTCCGATTTCAAAAAGGCTTTACAGCGAAAGCAAAACATTAGATTATGTCAGCAGAGTACCCAGCCAGAAATAATCAGACACCCATTTTTCAAGCTAGCATATAATGTCACAAAAAACAAAACCACAGCTAAATGCAGCACTAACCTTTGATGATCTTCATCAGATGACACACCTAGGACATTATGTTATACAATACATGCATGTTTTGTTCAATCAAATTCATATTTATATCAAAAACCAGCTTTTTACATTAGCATGTGACGTTCAGAACTAGCATTCCCACCGAACACTTCCGGTGAATTTACTAAATTACTCACGATAAACGTTCACAAAAAGCATAACAATTATTTTAAGAATTATAGATACAGAACTCCTTTGTGCAATCGAGGTATCCGATTTTAAAATAGCTTTTCGGTGAAAGCACATTTTGCAATATTCTGAGTAGATCCCAGCATCACAGGGCTAGCTATTTAGACACCCAGCAAGTTTAGCCTTCACCAAACTCCGATTTACTATTAGAAAAGTTTGATTACCTTTGGTGTTCTTCGTCAGAATGCACTCCCAGGACTGCTACTTCAATAACAAATGTTGGTTTGGTTCAAAATAATCCATAGTTATATCCAAATAGCGGCGTTTTGTTCGTGCGTTCAAGACACTATCCGAAGTGTAAATAAGGGTCACGCGCATGACGCATTTCGTGACAAAAAAATTCTAAATATCCCATTACCGTACTTTGAAGCATGTCAACCGCTGTTTAAAATCAATTTTTATGCCATTTTTCTCGTAAAAAAGCGATAATATTCCGACCGGGAGTGGTGGTTTTCGTTCAAAGAGAGAGAAAATAAACAATGGAGTCGACTCGTGTACGCGCCTCAGTTTCATAGTACTGTGACTGGCCACTATCCAAACGCGCTAATGTTTTTCAGCCATAGCCTGCAAAGCCACGATTCAGCTTTTTGCCGCCTTCTGAGAGCCCATGGGAGCCGTAGGAAGTGTCACGTAACAGCAGAGATCCCCTGTATTGGATAGAGATAATCAAGAAGGCCAAGAAATTGTCAGACAGGGCACTTCCTTAATGGAATCTTCTCAGGTTTTGGCCTGCCAAATGAGTTCTGTTATACTCACAGACACCATTCAAACAGTTTTAGAAACTTTGGAGTGTTTTCTATCCAAAGCTAATAATTATATGCATATTCTAGTTTCTGGGCAGGAGTAATAATCAGATTAAATCGGGTACGTTTTTTATCCGGCCGTGAAAATACTGCCCCCTAGCCATAACAGGATAACACACTATTACAAACATACATAATATACTGACATAATGAACCAATAAATACTCAATCTAAAAAATATTGATTCTTCATCTACTGTAATCCCACAACATTTCTGTGTATTATATTTAAATCATTTTAAAATAATGTTTAAATTTATATATGGAAAGGTTTCTGGTTTGCTCAGTTAATTTATTCCATTTCTTTATTGCTCTAAATCGAAATGTTCTTTTGCCTATTTCTCTTTTCTGTCTGGATAACGCATAGATGGTGGACAATCTATTTCTAGTATTTACAGAATGTCTGTCTCTTACCAACTGATTACCGTTGTGAATAGAACTTGGCCGTTTTAAATTATGTATATTATGAAATAAAATAAGCATGTTTTTTCAATTGTCTTGTCGATCGATGACCAACCAAGAACATTGCGCATGACTGCAACAGAAGAACCATATCTCCACCGTAAAACAATCCTTGCTGCTTTGTTCTGTGCAATCTGCAGCCTCCTAACTTCACTTGATGATGCATTTCCCCAGACCACAGAACAGTAGTTCACCTGACTCTCAATTAATACTTGTGTTATTTGCTGAATAATTTTTCCTGGTAAATATTTAGCTATCCTTCTGATTATGCATGCTGTTTTAATAATTTTTTTTTACATAGATTAGTTATTTGAGACGACCATGATAAGCAGTTGTCTAGCTGTACTCCCAATAGTTTGGTTTCTGCCACTTCTTCAATTTGTACTCCTCCCATACTTAATTGTATCCCATGCTGTTTTGGCCTTTTCCTAGTGGAACAGACCAACATAACTTTGGTTTTCTTGGTGTTTAAAACAAGTTTGTTCTGGCAAACCCACTCCCTGATATTCTCCAAATCTCCTTGTAAAGCTTGCTGTACCTGTTGAACCGATTGTCATGCTGCATAAATTGTAGTATCATCTGCAAATATAGTAGCTTGAGTTTCAGCTAAGGCATAGGGAAGGTCGTTGGTATATATTAAATAGAGAAGATATGGTTATTGTCATCAGTTGCCAAGCTGATCTGACCCATTCGAATCCTCACAGGACAGTCGTGACAGAAGCGTGCTACATGGCAGACCAATCCGAACTAATCTCTCGGCATGTCAAGCCCTCTCATTATCTCAGCAAATCATGGCCCGGGGGAAGGTTGCCGCCTTTTACTTTGGCTAAACCAACTAGGCTCGTAATTTAACAATTTTATTCGTATTTACAGATGGCATACAAGTTTATTATTAAGGCACATGAAAGTTAATATGTCCCAGAAGGTATTTCTGCCAAAAAACACATTTTGATTTAAAAAAAAGTTTACGTTCAAATGGCTCTCCTGTGAAGTAGTGACACGCGACAGACGACTAGTTTCCTGAAACAAGTCACATATGGCCAGTCTCTCTCTCAACTCTACTCTCAAGACTCCAGCCTCTTAATCACAGAGCAGCAGGCTATCTCTCTATTCTTCTCTTTTTCTCACTTCATAGCTCAGCTCGACAGGTGTAAAACCAGTTCCAGTCAGTTATCCAATCAGCCAACCAGAGGCAAGCAATCATCTGCGCTCATTTCCGTTGCAGTGAGTTTGTGTTTGAGTGTGTTATCTTCAGACGCGCTAACAGAGCCCTCATTCATACTCAGGCCTCTATAACAGGCCATAGAAAGAGTGATTTGGGTGGAGGTTTGTGGCAGAAGGAGGGGTTGTGTGTGGGGAGTTGTATTGTTAGACTAATCCGCAGTGACTAGAAAGTTGTACGCTGTGCAAATACTGCAGCCCTGCTTCGCAGTAAAGCCCCATCTGGTTTTCCTAACATTGAGATAAGGGCTGGGCTAGCAGGGGAGTCCCCCTTTTAATGGTCTGAATGTTGAATCTTATATGGCTGTACTGTGTAGTCAGTGTCAGTATTATGGCCTGTCTCCTATAGCAAACCCCCCGACAGAGAGAGATAGAAGGTGAAAAGGAGAATGAGAGACACACTAAGAAACAGAGAGAAAGATAGACTGAAGGGCAGGAAATAGTTGAACCTTCAACTCTCACTTTATCTCTCTTTCTCTCTCCTGCTCTCCTCCTCACTCACCATCTCTCTCTCTCTTTCTCTCCTGTTCTCCTCCTCACTCTCCATCTCTCTCTTTTTCTCTCCTCCTCTCCATCTCTCTCTCTAGCTCTCTCCCTCACTCCCCATGCTTCACTTCCCATGCTTCTTCAGTTGTACAACCCATCACACTTGCACGCAAGCAGGCAGACACACACACACACCCTGAGCTATAAGGGTCTTGAATAAACCCGTGTGCAGTGCGTTAATAAGACATTTTAATGTGCATTTGAACTCCCATAGTTTATGATGATGCCAGTGGAGGCTGTGTTTTGATCTGTGGCGGTAAAGACAGAGGGGTGAAGAGAGGAGGTTTCTCTGGCTGTCTGATGGCAGGTTGTTGGCAGAGACAGGACCATATAGATATTTCACCTCGTTTGATGGGTGCAGAGGCTTGTAACACAGCCTGCAGGCTGCATGTTGGGTGTTGTGATGCTGCATGCTCCATGGATGATGTCTTTACACAAACGTTGCCTTCTTCAGGGAGTAAACTATTGCCCAACCCTAAACTGGCCTGAGGTGGTAAACGTTCACCTCAATCATTAAAAACACTACTATAGCATTCACAATCATGGGGCTGGACTATTGGAAGGATTTCTTCTTTCAATACATTTTTCCTTTGCTTACAAAACATTTAAGTCATTTAGCAGACGCTCTTATCCAGAGCGACTTACAAATTGGTGCATTCACCTTATAATATCCAGTGGAACAACCACTTTACAATAGTGCATCTAAATATTTTAAGGGGGGGGGGTTAGAAGGATTACTTTATCCTATCCCAGGTATTCCTTGAAGAGGTGGGGTTTCAGGTGTCTCCGGAAGGTGGTGATTGACTCCGCTGTCCTGGCGTCGTGAGGGAGCTTGTTCCACCATTGGGGTGCCAGAGCAGCGAACAGTTTTGACTGGGCTGAGCGGGAACTGTGCTTCCTCAGAGGTAGGGAGGCGAGCAGGCCAGAGGTGGATGAACGGAGTTCCCTTGTTTGGGTGTAGGGCCTGATCAGAGCCTGAAGGTACGGAGGTGCCGTTCCCCTCACAGCTCCGTAGGCAAGCACCATGGTCTTGTAGCGGATGCGAGCTTCGACTGGAAGCCAGTGGAGAGAGCGGAGGAGCGGGGTGACGTGAGAGAACTTGGGAAGGTTGAACACCAGACGGGCTGCGGCGTTCTGGATGAGTTGTAGGGGTTTAATGGCACAGGCAGGGAGCCCAGCCAACAGCGAGTTGCAATAATCCAGACGGGAGATGACAAGTGCCTGGATTAGGACCTGCGCCGCTTCCTGTGTGAGGCAGGGTCATACTCTGCGAATGTTGTAGAGCATGAACCTACAGGATCGGGTCACCGCCTTGATGTTGGTGGAGAACGACAGGGTGTTGTCCAGGGTCACGCCAAGGCTCTTAGCACTCTGGGAGGAGGACACAAGGGAGTTGTCAACCGTGATGGCGAGATCATGGAACGGGCAGTCCTTCCCCGGGAGGAAGAGCAGCTCCGTCTTGCCGAGGTTCAGCTTGAGGTGGTGATCCGTCATCCACACTGATATGTCTGCCAGACATGCAGAGATGCGATTCGCCACCTGGGAGTCAGAAGGGGGAAAGGAGAAGATTAATTGTGTGTCATCTGCATAGCAATGATATGAGAGACCATGTGAGGATATGACAGAGCCAAGTGACTTGGTGTATAGCGAGAATAGGAGTGGGCCAAGAACAGAGCCCTGGGGGACACCAGTGGTGAGAGCACGTGGTGCGGAGACAGATTCTCGCCACGCCACCTGGTAGGAGCGACCTGTCAGGTAGGACGCAATCCAAGCGTGGGCGGCGCCGGAGATGTCCAGCTCGGAGAGGGTGGAGAGGAGGATCTGATGGTTCACGGTATCAAAGGCAGCAGATAGGTCTAGAAGGATGAGAGCAGAGGAGAGAGAGTTAGCTTTAGCAGTGCGGAGAGCCTCCGTGACACAGAGAAGAGCAGTCTCAGTTGAATGCCCAGTCTTGAAACCTGACTGATTAGGATCAAGAAGGTCATTCTGAGAGAGATAGCAAGAGAGCTGGCCAAGGACGGCGCGTTCAAGAGTTTTGGAGAGAAATGAAAGAAGGGATACTGGTCTGTAGTTGTTGACATCGGAGGGATCGAGTGTAGGTTTTTTCAGAAGGGGTGCAACTCTCGCTCTCTTGAAGACGGAAGGGACATAGCCAGCGGTCAAGGATGAGTTGATGAGCGAGGTGAGGTAGGGGAGAAGGTCTCCGGAAATGGTCTGGAGAAGAGAGGAGGGGATAGGGTCAAGTGGGCAGGTTGTTGGGCGGCCGGCCGTCACAAGACGCGAGATTTCATCTGGAGAGAGAGGGGAGAAAGAGGTCAAAGCACAGGGTAGGGCAGTGTGAGCAGGACCAGCAGTGTCGTTTGACTTAGCAAACGAGGATCGGATGTCGTCAACCTTCTTTTCAAAATGGTTGACGAAGTCATCCGCAGAGAGGGAGGAGGGGGGCGGAGGGGGAGGAGGATTCAGGAGGGAGGAGAAGGTAGCAAAGAGCTTCCTAGGGTTAGAGGCAGATGCTTGGAGTTTAGAGTGGTAGAAAGTGGCTTTAGCAGCAGAGACAGAAGAGGAAAATGTAGAGAGGAGGGAGTGAAAGGATGCCAGGTCCGCAGGGAGGCGAGTTTTCCTCCATTTCCGCTCGGCTGCCCGGAGCCCTGTTCTGTGAGCTCGCAGTGAGTCGTCGAGCCACGGAGCAGGAGGGGAGGACCGAGCCGGCCTGGAGGATAGGGGACAGAGGAAATCAAAGGATGCAGAGAAGGAGGAGAGGAGGGTTGAGGAGGCAGAATCAGGAGATAGGTTGGAGAAGGTTTGAGCAGAGGGAAGAGATGATAGGATGGAAGAGGAGAGAGTAGCGGGAGAGAGAGAGCGAAGGTTGGGACGGCGCAATACCATCCGAGTAGGGGCAGAGTGAGAAGTGTTGGATGAGAGCGAGAGGGAAAAGGATACAAGGTAGTGGTCGGAGACTTGGAGGGGAGTTGCAAACCTGTTGGCAATAGTGGGAGATTGGCTTGAAAGTTCAAATTCTTATATCAAAAGAGTATAATGATAAGGTTGAACAATGTCTGGTGGTACACCTTACAGATCAGCTGCATGTGTTGGGAGTCATTGCATTCAGTGATTGTGGATGAATCTCTGTAGCTTTGCACTAGACATTGGCTTGCTACATAGTCTTCATCCTGATCTGGGGCGCTTTAGATGCTTTAAAGGCCTGCTAAATCCAGACCATGGTAATCTGCAAGTCATCTGCATAGAACTGAATAAAACCAGAGCTCACAATGGAAATGGAGATCGACAGCAACAAGGGAAACTTGTTCAACAAAGTGTTGCTTTATTTCAGCACCCCTTCAAAACCCACATGCATAATCTATGGGGGTTCAGATTGGGGCTCTGAATATCCCAAAAGACAGAGCTTCCCTTTTTTTCTGTTGTTCGTATTTAGGAATTCCCTTATCTCACCCCAGCAGTGGTGTTGCAGAGAAAAGAGCAAGCTATTCTATTGTGTGCCCTTTGGAGTCCCAGTGCTGTTTGATAGTGTTTTCTATGGGTCACTGGACACCCCTCACACGCACGCACACAAAGACGCACCAAAGTGCACACGCACACATACACACATAAATGCACATGTGCATGCAAGTGCACACACGTGCACACACGCAAACGCGTGCACGCAGGCAAACACAAATAGACACACACCGACACACAGATACACACAGATACACACACACACACACACCCATGCAAGCACGCGTGCACCCACACACACAACCCACCCTCCCGTACCCATCCACATTCTTTGCCTCTTCTATTCTTCCCTAACCAGATTCAGGGTATTTTCTTCGGTGTGTGTGTGTGGTTGTTTGGCAGAAGGATGGGGGGGGGGGGTAAGTGTGTAGGTGTGTAGGGGGGTACGTGAGATTTGTGGTTGGTTTGAAACCCTGAAAGGTTTGGTGCCTGGTAGCAGCGAGGCAGGGTGAACCCAACAGCCACAGAAGCATATGGAGCCTCCAGAACAATCAAATGACCTTTTTCTTCTCCCCTCTTCTCCCCACTTTCTCTTTTTCTTTCAGAATTGATCACAGCCCTTTGAGTTGGTCCACCCCGGTCAACCCCGGGGGACCAACTCACCAGGAATAACTGTGCTGCTAGCTCACATAATGGATTTGAAGACAGACCCAGGAAGAATTCTGAATATGTTTCTTTCCTCACCGTTTTATATTTTACTTTTGCATATGATACATTATCATAATTTGAACAGTTTTTCACAGCAGAAAAATTATCCTACAGCAACAGGAAATGTGAATTATTGTGCAGATTATAATTAGGAGAGAGTGGTGGAATTGAGCCACCTTTGTTTCTATGAAACCATACAGAAAAGTAATAATTTTACCAAATATTAAGGAAGAGTCTGTGAAGGATGAAACCACATGGAAAAAGTGGTAAGCAAATTAGGTCTAAAAAGCTGTAATTCACAAGTCAAATGAATTTATAGGTTTCATGATGCTTGTATCTAAACCAAAGTAGATAATTTTAAGATTGATCTATACATCAGTTGATGTCTCTATAAGCTTCAATATGAGGTCCTAAACCTAGCATGAAAGTGCATCCTTGTAGCTCTGTGGGTTAATATAATCAAAATGTTTGCATTGGAGTAATTTGAGTCAATGGTTGAGCCAATGGCAAGTAGAGCAAATTGATGTGTTTTACTCCCAGGCTTACTGCAGGGCATTATTTTGTTTATTTATTTATTTTTATTTAACCTTTATTTAACTAGGCAGGTCAGCAAAGAACAAACTCTTATTTACAATGACGGCCTACCCCGGCCAAACCCTAACCCGGACGACGCTGGGCCAATTGTGTGCCACCCTATTTTTTGTGGGATTTGAGGTAACAACGGGGCTTGGCCTATGTTTAAAGTGTAAAAAAAGTCCAAAGTGTTTGTTAGGTGTGAAGCCTGTGTTAAAATATGATTAAAATGATTAAAAGACAAAAAAGCGATTGTGATTGTGTTGAATTGTGTTTGGGAAATAAAGATAGACATGGTTTTAAAAAGGTAGTGGTAATGTTTCATTCAGTAAAAACATTTGTAGGCGGCTTAACTTAACCTGCCCCACGGCTCAACTCACCCATACCCGGGGTAAGTTGTGCCAAAATACCACTTTCTTTGGACAAGCTATGTTTTCAAAACTGTAATTTTTACAATTATTCAGATTATTTCCAGGTATACACAACATCCTGAAATATATGTAGATCTCTTTGTTAGAAAGAACACTACCCTGAGTGTACAAAACATTAAGGACATCTTTGTATGACATAGTTTGAGCAGGTGAATCAAATCAAATCAAATCAAATCAAATTTATTTTTGTATAGCCCTTCGTACATCAGCTGATATTCTCAAAGTGCTGTACAGAAACCCAGCCTAAAACCCCAAACAGCAAGCAAAGCATGTGAAAGAAGCACGGTGGCTAGGAAAAACTCCCTAGGAAAAACTCCCTAGAAAGGCCAAAAACCTAGGAAGAAACCTAGAGAGGAACCAGGCTATGAGGGGTGGCCAGTCCTCTTCTGGCTGTGCAGGGTGGATATTAAAACAGAACATGGTCAAAATGTTAAAATGTTAAAATGTTCATAAATGACCAGCATGGTCAAATAATAATAATCATAGTAGTTGTCGAGGGTGCAACAAGCACGTCCGGTGAACAGGTCAGGGTTCCATAGCCGCAGGCAGAACAGTTGAAACTGGAGCAGCAGCACGGCCAGGTGGACTGGGGACAGCAAGGAGTCATCATACCAGGTAGTCCTGAGGCATGGTCCTAGGGCTCAGGTCCTCCGAGAGAAAGACAGAAAGAGAGAAAGAGAGAATTAGAGAGAGCATATTTAAATACACACAGGACACCGGATAAGACAAGAGAAATACTCCAGATGTAACAGACTGACCCTAGCCCCCCGACACATAAACTACTGCAGCATAAATACTGGAGGCTGAGACAGGAGGGATCAGAAGACACTGTGGCCCCATCCGATGATACCCCCGGACAGGGCCAAACAGGCAGGATATAACCCCACCCACTTTGCCAAAGCACAGCCCCCACACCACTAGAGGGATGTCTCCAACCACCAACTTACCGTCCTAAGACAAGGCCGAGTATAGCCCACAACGATCTCCGCCATGGCACAACCCAAGGGGGGGGGGGGGGGGGGGGGGGCGCCAACCCAGACAGGAAGACCACGTCAGTGACTCAACCCACTCAAGTGACGCACCCCTCCCATGGACGGCATGGAAGAACACCAGTAGGCCAGTGACTCAGCCTCTGTAAAAGGGTTAGAGGCAGAGAATCCCAGTGGAAAGAGGGGAACCGGCAAGGCAGAGACAGCAAGGGCGGTTCGTTGCTCCAGCCTTTCCGTTCACCTTCACAATCAAGATGAAAGCTATGATCCCTTATTGATGTCACTTGTTAAATCCACTTCAATTTGTGTAGATAAAGGGGAGGAGACAGATTAAAGAAGGATTGTTAAGCCTTGAGACAATATAGACGTATTGTATTGTATTCAGAGGGTGAATGGGCAAGACAAAAGGAAACCCAAAGGACATCCAAAGGACATCCAGCCAACTTGACACAACTGTGGGAAGCACTGGAGTCAATGTGGGCTAGCATCCTTGTGGAGCCCTTTGGACACCTTCTAGAGTTCTTTGTGCACCTTGTAGGGGGGGACTGATGCTGAATGTAAAAAATGGCTCAGCTTACCCCACTCTCCCCTAATGGACATTTGTTTTGATACACTTTCTATTAGTGCAAATCCAGTCAGAAATGTTCAAATGGAATTTACAAAGTTTAGAAGCCTTTTTCAACCTTAGATACAAGTTTGCATTTCCTGCTGTGCAGGACATTTCATGCAACAACAGGGTGATCAAATTAACATCTCTATCTGTACCAATAAGATACTAAAGGCCTAGGTCTCCCACTGCAGGAGAGATCAGTGCTATCCGGGATCCTTGGGACGCCACTACCCTATACCCTAACCCTAACCTTAACCCCTACCCTTACCCTAAACATTTTAAACATCAACTTCAATGGGGTATGGATATACCAAGGATTCCGGATAGCACGGACTGTGCAGGAGAGTGTGTGTTTTCAATGACATGTGATGCTAAGCTGCATAACTTCCACTGACAAACATAAAGCACTGAAGATAAAGCTTTCCCATACAAGATGCATTTTAACAGTACATCAACAACATAAGAATGCTACCTTATGCAGTCTTCTGCAGCAGATAAGGGGGAAAACATTTTGGGTTGCACCTTGCATTCGTAGTAACCTTTGAACTTCCGTATACTGTTCCTTTTTTCATTTGTGGTCTCTCGCCATAGCAACAGTGGCATCCTTGGACATTTAAATGTGGAGGTATAGGGAGAATGACCTAGGAGGGGCAGAGGGGCGATGTACTGCAGGGGAGCTAGAGACTCACATATTGGGGGTAACCCACGAAGGAGTCAATGCCTGGGTGGCCAATTAGCAGAAAGGAAAGAAAAGACCCTGTGTCATCAACCAATGACGGCTAGGGGAGCGGAAAGGGGGAAGTATTTTTGTCTGCTTTCTTTTTCCTTTTCTCACTCACTCCCTTTCTCCTTTTCTCTCTCTCTCTCTCTCTCTCTCTTTCTCTCACTCTGTCTGTCAACTTAGTGTCCACTGTTCCCAAGGCAAACCTCCAGCGGAATACAGAATGAGGATCACTAGACTGGAAGCAGTGGGATCTCTGGAATGGTGCCCATTTATGCATGTGTGTGTGCATGTACTTGTGTGTTTGCGTATGTGCGTGTGTGTGTGAGAGTTGTAACAGAAATGTCCCAGTTTGTCCCCAGACAGACAAGTCTTTGGTAGTGTCCCATTGATTCCCAGTGAGGATGACAGAGCCCTTCCCTTCTCTGTGCCTCCTCATACTGGCCCCCAGTCCCTTTACTCCCTATAGCTAGCTAATGACCCAGTGGGATACATTCATCCCACCATGCCCCAGGGATATTGCGAAAGAGACCGTTAGAAAAGTGAGTGCACACTAAATATTGATAATTACCCATTCTTAATTCTCTTACATCAAATTGTGAAGGACACCAGTTTCCTGTGAAACAGGTATTCTTTGGTAGTTTTCAATGTGGATGTGCATAACCTAATTCCTCCTTCCCCAACCTGTGGTGTGACAGCAGGCTGCACTGTAAGTGACTGTGATAAGGTAATAAGGTCCTCCACCATGTATAGGCCCAAATTCCCCAGGGTTTGATTCATCTGCAATTTAGCTGTATAGGGAACATAGTGGACAGCTATGGGAGCTTCCTCTCCTCTCCTTTAATAGAAACGGAGGACCACTGCAGAATAATAGAGATTAATTATAGTTTAGGCGGTTTATTTCTAAGTTAGTCTATAGTTTAATTAAGCAATAAGGCCCGAGGAGGTGTGGTATATGGCCAATATACCACGGCTAAGGGCTGTTCTCACGCACAACGCAGCCATGGTATATTTGGCCATATAACACAACCCCCCGAGGTGCCTTATTGCTGTTATAAACTGGTTACCAATGTAATTAGAGCAGCAAATATAAATGTTTTATCTTACCCGTGGTATACGGTCTGATATACCACAGCTGTCAGCCAATCAGCATTCAGGGCTCGAACTACCCAGTATGTAGTTTGTCTCTGTTGAGACAGTTACATACTGAGTCACAGACATATACTATTATGCTTTGATTTGCAGAAACTGGTTTGTGTAAAAAGGTTATTTGTGCAACGTAACTCTATGTTGATTTGGTTGGTGTGTGTGTGTGTGTGTGTGTGTGTGTGTGTGTGTGTGTGTGTGTGTGTGTGTGTGTGTGTGTGTGTGTGTGTGTGTGTGTGTGTGTGTGTGTGTGTGTGTGTGTGTGTGTGTTGGGGGATCTGCAGTCAGCTTTAACAACCATGGGCCTGTCAGTCAGAGTGGTGGAATTGAGAATAACTAATGAGTGTGTGTGTTTGTGTGTGCTTGGATACGGCAGGCCTGGAGTGGGGTGCTGTGTTTGGGTCTTTGTGCGTGTGTGTGAGGCAGGGTCGACCTTGTAGGGCTGGGCTGTGGGGCTCAGACAAAAGGCAGTGCAGGATTAGCCATCCAGGGACAAAGTGTTTGATTAGCATGAGAAAACATCTAGCTCTAGCCTGCAGTGCACAGCCAGGGAGGACAGGAGAGGAGAAAATAAAAGAGGAGAGAAAAGAGGAGAGAACTTCAATGGGGTATGGAGGAGAGGAGAGGAGAGGAGAGGAGAGGAGAGGAGAGGAGAGGACAGGACAGGACAGGACAGGACAGGACAGGATGGAAGAGGAGAGGTGGGGACAGGAGAGGAGAGGAAAAGAGAGGACAGGAGGAGAGGATAGGAAAGCAGGCCCATGGTGTTTATGGAATGTATGCATTCCTTTCACACTGTGTATGAAGTGTGTTTCACAGTGTGTGTGTGATCTAACTTTAAGGTTAGGGTTAGGGTTACAGTTAGGGGTTAAGATTAGGTTTAGGGTAAGGGGTTAGGGAAAATAGGATTTTGAATTGGAATAAATATTTTGGTCCCCAATTAGATAGTAAAACCAGTGTGTGTGTGTGTGGGTGTGGTGTGTGTGGTGTGTGTGTGTGTGGTGTGTGTGTGTGTGTGTGTGTGTGGTGTGCCTCACAGTATATGGTATGGTGTTAAGTGTATGTGTGTGTATGTATGTGTTCCACAGTGTGTGTGGTTTGGGATCGGCATATTCTAATCTGTGGTATTAGTGTGTGTTGTATGGTACATGGTGTGTGTTCTTGCTGTGGTGAGCCCACTCAGATCCCCTGGTCCATTGTAGAGGTTGGAGAGGTTGTGTCCTAAGCCCCTGATCAGTGGATCTGTCACCTTTTCATTGGAGAGCCTCTCTCTTTCTGTGGATTAGGGAGTTGAGGGGATGATCTTACACTCCTCTATCTCCTTATCTTTCCTTTTGTCTTCTTGGTCTGAGGGAGGACAAGAAGAAGAAGACCTCTTTGGTTTGGGGGAGGGAACCCACTCCAGCCTGGCCAGAGAGATGAAAAGGGGATGGACAGGAAGATCGGGGTGTTATAGGACTGGGAACATTATCGATCTTCAGAAGAACATTATGGCCACAGGGAACCCTGTACTCACACATATGCTGGTGCGCATGCACAAACACACACAAACACATACAGAGACATACACACACACACAGAACCAGGAAGATAACGAGTGTATTGTTTTAATTGGGTGGTGTCACCCGGTCGCCTCTGAGGTCATGAGTTCAGCGCCCTGCCTCCCTGACCCCTCACTGTTACAGCAGGTTTTGAGTTCAGAGCCCTGCCTCACTGACCCCTCACTGTTACAGCGGGTTTTGAGTTCAGCGCCCTGCCTCCCTGACCTCTCACTATTACAGCAGGTTTTGGGTTCAGCGCCCTGCCTCCCTGACCCGTCACTGTTACAGCAGGTTTTGAGTTCAGCGCCCTGCTTCCCTGACCCCTCACTATTACAGCAGGTTTTGGGTTCAGCGCCCTGCCTCCCTGACCCCTCACTATTACAGCAGGTTTTGGGTTCAGCGCCCTGCCTCCCTGACCCCTCACTGTTACAGCAGGTTTTGAGTTCAGCGCCCTGCCTCCCTGACCCCTCACTGTTACAGCAGGTTTTGAGTTCAGCGCCCTGCCTCCCTGACCCGTCACTGTTACAGCAGGTTTTGAGTACAGAGCCCTGCCTCCCTGACCCCTCACTGTTACAGCAGGTTTTGTGGGTGATGTTGTGCTTTCTCTCTTTCTCTGTTTTTTAATGACCTTTTTTTTCCTGGATGGAAGGATGGAAGGAAGTGATATAAAGAAAGGGAGGATGGCTTTAATGTCTGTATGTTTCTTTATTCCCTATCTCTGTGTCCTCTATTTCAATCCTACTCTCTTCTCTTCTCTCTTCATCCTTCTCCCCAATCTTATTGTCATTGCTCTTGTGAAAGCTTTTAGAATATATTTGTTTGTTTGCCTTCATTCCTGTCTCTTCCTCTACTCTTCTCCCTTCTGTTTCTTTCTATTCTTGCTCTCTCCCTCCTTTCTTACTCTCTCTCTCTCTCTCTCTCTCTCTCTCTCTCTCTCTCTCTCTCTCTCTCTCTCTCTCTCTCTCTCTCTCTCTCTCTCTCTCTGGTAAGATTCATGATACAGTCTGCTATGTGGGCCGGTTGACGTTTATATCTGACGACTGTAAACTAAAATAAAATGGGAATGGATTGGTTGTGGAACTATTTATCTTGTGTGTGTTAGCTGCCAAAAGGCAAGCCCGTACAAAGTGTCCTTGCTTAATAATCCTTGCTTATAAATCTATAAATATTTGACTTTCCTCTCCCTCTCCTTCACCCGAGAAGAGTCTACCTATCCCTGCTCCTCTTACCTGAGGGAGTTAGGTGGCAAGCCAACTGATAAATTGACTATAAGAGAAATATATATTTTTTGGGGGGAAACCTAGATAAAGTTTTGGCCTTATCCTCTTCATCCTACAAAGTAAATGACTAAGCAATAGATTACATACTTCTTTGTCTGTGACTTCTATAGTTGTATAGGGACAGTGAAGGAATCTGCCAGTGCTGTCATGTAATTACCACGTTGACCAGTAGAGGGGGTAAGTAGGATGGCTATTTCTTCTTGAAGTGTGTGTGTGTGTGTGTGTGTGTGTGTGTGTGTGTGTGTGTGTGTGTGTGTGTGTGTGTGTGTGTGTGTGTGTGTGTGTGTGTGTGTGTGTGTGTGTGTGTGTGTGTGTGTGCGCGTGTGTGTGTTAGCATATTTGCCTGGCCTGTGTGAAGGGTTTGAGGAGGCGGCTATGGAAGCTATGAGAGGGTCTGAGAGCAACACAGATGGTCTGGGGTCCCACACACTGACAGTTTTGCTCATTTATAACCATCAGAGGCGGAGGGTGCACCCCTGTCCCCTGCCCCAACCCCCTAGCCCTCCACTAGCCCCCCGCTGGCTGCATTTTGCCCAGCAACGCTCAGCCCTGTGGGTGTAATATGGGACACACAGCTAAAAAGGGCTATGTTGGCTATAACTTCTACAGGGGAGAATCAATGTACAGGGTTGTTAAGGCGTATTAGAACTGACATAAACATCATTATCATCAGCAACATAATTTTATAATTAATATAATTAACCCATTGCCTTCATCTAAAATTCAGGAGCAAAATATACAACAGTAAAAGGATGGGATTTCTAACCCATCTCTAAAACCACAGATTCAATTCTTTAAAATCGGATTTCCTCAAGTCGTTTTTTTCTTTCTTGAACATGTATATTTTGAATGAATCAATGACTATTACATTTTACGTTACATTTTAGTCATTTAGCAGACACTCTTATCCAGAGCGACTTACATTTCATACATTTCATTTCATATATATAGTTTTTTTTTCGTCCTGGCCCCCCGTGGGAATCGAACCCACAACCCTGGCCTTGCAAACACCATGCGTTGCAAACACCATGCTCTACCAACTGAGCTACAGGGAAGGCGGATATGGATTACCATCCACATTTGCCTAGTCAGGGAACTCAACTAGCTGTCATCCAGCCCCTCTGGTCCTATCCTCCATCCTCAGCCACCAGTGTGCATCAAACACAAGGCAGAGATGATCTCCTTTTGCTGTGTTCCCTGTTTAGCATAGGTCCCCACCCCAGGGCCTTTGGGCACAGCTCCATGGCCCTGATGACTGACTAGGGTGCTGACTGCAGGAATGCAGGCAGGGTTAGCTCAAAGCCCTGCTACTCAATGCTTTCTTATGGATCAGAATGCTCTTTAATGGGCTGTAAGGAGCAACTGCCGGATGGTACAGTTCACCTGGGTAAATCACAATCTGTGCTTACTGGGCCACCACACACACACACACACACACACACACACACACCACACACACACACACACACACACACACACACACACACACACACACACACACACACACACACACACACACACACACACACACACACCACCCCACACACACACACAGACCAGCTTTCTGATGTCTCAGCACTATTGTTCGCAGAGCTGAATGGAGCCCGGAATGTGGTCCACCATAGCTCCATTAAAGGGATACTTTGGGAGTTTGGCAATGAGGCCCATTATCTACTTCCCCAGAGTCAAATTAACTCGTGGATGCCATTTTTATGTCTCTGTGTCCCGTATGAAGCAAGTTAGAGATAGTTTTGTGAGCCAATGCTGATGAGCATTAGCACAATGACTGGAAGTCTATAGGTATATGCTAACATACCCATAGACTTCCAGGCATTCCGCTAACACTAGTTAGAAATTGCACTAGCACCAGTTAGCAACTTCCTTCAAACTGCACGCACTCACTGCCAAAATCCTGAAGTATCCCTTTAAGGAATGGTATGTTCTTGGGGTGAGGGGGGCTGTTACTGTTTGTGTTTGTGTTTGTGTGTGTGTATGTTAGTGTTCTTCCACCTATCAAGGAAGAATCTCACTCCCTTCTTTTTTTTGAACTCTTTCTCAGTCTCTTTTCACTTTATTCTTCTTTTTCTCTCTCTTTCTCTTAGCCGTCCTCACTCATTCCTCAATGCTTCCATTCCTCCCTCTCTCTCTCTCTCTCTCTGTCTCTCTCTCTCTCTTCAGGACCATCTGCAGAGGGCTCTAACAGGTATGAAGGGTGTTGATGGCTGCTTTATCAGAAAAGGGTGTGGACGTGACCAACGTGGGACTGCCCTCTCTTCCTCTGGGCTGAAAGACCGGGCATGCAGCCTGGACCCTCAGACACACACAGAAAAGGACCTGCCTTTGTTTACACTTAATGGTAGTTAGGGATGCTTCCCATTCACTCTGTCTGTTTTTCCTTCTCTCCCTCTCTCTGTCCTTCTCTCTCTCTCTCTCTCTCTCTCTCTCTCTCTCTCTCTCTCTATGTCTTTCTCATATTGGTTGAGGAGGCTTATTTCTCTTCTTTATCTGTCTCTCTTTCTCCCTCATCTTTGGGCAGCTGGAAGAAAGGTCATCTAGGGTCGTATTCTTCGATCAACCTGAGAAGTGTGTCCCTCTGGCGCTAGTAAAGCCCACTGCATGTTTGATCTGTCTCCCACCTGTGAGCTAATGATCTCTTCTCCTTTCTGTTTGTCTCCTTTCTTACTCTCTCTCTCTCTCTCTCTGTCTCTCTCTCTCTCTCTCTCTCTCTCTCTCTCTTGCTTTCTCTCACCTCTCTTTGGGATGGGAGACAGGTCACAGTTGCGGGGGATGGTCACTCTGTCACATGTTGCTTTGTCTCCTACTTCACCAAGACATACCTACACACGTTACCCTAGTTACTTGCCTCTAGGAAGTACAGTTTGAGGGAACAACGACCACAAATTCACTGTTGCCTAGTCTCTCTCTCTCTCTCTCTCTCTCTCTCTCTCTCTTTCTCTCTCTCACTCTCACTCTCCCTCTCGCTCACTCTCTCTCTCTCACACAAACACTCCCTGTTGATCTCCCTGTTTTTCTCTCTCTCATTCTCTCTAGTTTTGTTCCTCCCTCCTCACCTGCAGACCACTGATCCACACCATTGAGCACTAGTGATCTGAGTTCTACAGTTGAGTGGAGGGGCCCCTGTCCCATGTTGGCCCTCTGAGGGAGTGCGATGGGAGATGAGGGGAGGGCCGGGCTGGGGTACCCCCCTTTGACAGCCCAACACAGAGAGGTTGCTGGTGAACAGGGGGCTATAGAGGGGGTCGAGCGGCCTGCTTTAAAGAGCAACACATCCCTTTCTCAATACCCCCCGTCCCCAGCCCGTTGTCCCCCAACAGGAGAGGGTGTGTTTGGGGGAGAGGCCAGGCGAGGAAAGGCAGGCCGTGAAACAAAGGCCTGGTCCTAAGGCCAGCACTGTTTTGCATGGTAGCGGTCTTATTCTTCTCCTCCTTGCCTTTTCTTTTCTTCTCTGGCTGCTATTATGGGGCTGAGGTGTAGACTGGGGGGTTAATATGATGGATGGGCCTGGGGAGATGGAGGGATATAAGGATGCGGGGGGGGGGTTGGGGTGGGTGGGGGGAGCAGTGTCATGCTCCCTGTTTGAGAGGAACGTGCGAGGCGTGGGGCTGCCATGGGGGGTGGGCGGGTCAGTGGGGGTGAGGATGGGGGAGAAGGGGTATGTTTAGGCTGTAGAGAGGGGGTAGCTACATGTTGGGATATGGGTGGGGGGAGGCGATGCCTCAGAGGAACGTGCGAGGCGTTGTGCTGCCTTGCAGGCGGAAGGGAGGGGGTGAGGGATGGATGGAGAGGGTGCATGTATGGGAGGTTCAGGGAGTTGAACTAGGGTATATGTGATGGGGGGTTGAAGTACATGTTCGGATTTGAGGGGGGGTGGAAAAGGGGGTACGTGCTGTGTGTGTGGGTGAGGGAGTGTATTGTGAACAAGGGAGTGTGTGGGTGAGGGAGTGTATTGTGAACAAGGGAGTGTGTGGGTGAGGGAGTGTATTGTGAACAAGGGCATGTGTGGGTGAGGGAGTGCATTGTGAACAACGGAGTTTGTGGGTGAGGGAGTGCATTGTGAACAAGGGAGTGTGTGGGTGAGGGAGTGCATTGTGAACAAGAGAGTGTGTGGGTGAGGGAGTAGTATTTAAGGAGTGGTGAAGATGGGATCCAGCCTGACGAGGTGTTGGAGGAGGTCAGACAATGGCTCTGACCGATCTTAGTCTGGGCTTTCACCTGCAGGCTACTATCTTAAGATAAATATGTCTGATAGAGAGCATGCCCACATTGTTTCTCTTTTGTAAGAGAAATCTGCAACAGACTACTGTGATTTTCAACAAATGTTCAGAGTCATGAGAGCTGGAATGTTAACATTGAAAAGATGGTTTCATTCTAAAATATTCCCCTTCTATTTCTGTCCATAAGAACCTTCTAGATTTACAGAAATATTGATGATGCTTAAAATACAAAAATGCACAGCTTGACCAGAGTACATACAACTAGAACTCTGGAAACTTCCAAACTACACTGAAGATGAACTGATGGCCAAGAGCAGAATGCTGAGGCTAGCCCCTTACAAGACTGGATGGTGTATGTGTGTGAACAGTGGGTGCTATGTGTGTCCCAGCTCATCCCCAGGGTGTAGAGACAGATGAGGGTGTGTGTTGGAACCAGGCCATCATCTTTCATCACGGACAGGATAGAACCAGGGTTGGGATTACAAGAGTTTATAATAATCATCATCTCCCACCAACACAACACAGTTCAATCGAGGGCAGGCTTAACTGAATGAACAACAGAGACAAAATGCAAGCATGAACATTTATTAAAATAGATTGGGGAGGGGTCTCATCTCTGAGGGATGATCCTCGGAGCCAGATGCTATGATGGCAGGTACATTACAATATGTATTCCCATTGGTGAGAAGACAGAAAGGTGATTGCACAGGTAGATTATTTAGCAAGCATGGTAAAGTTGCATTATTCAGCTATGCTCATTGGCCGTAGGGTAATAGGAATGACATTCCTCATGTGGCTAATTGATAGTAAAGGAGGAGGAATGACATGACACTGTGCTGTTGATGAGAACGTTGTCAACATCAGATATACATTCCTAACGTTTTAATGTAAATGCTCAGCTTTGTGAGGCTAGCTGTGCCCATAGAAGAGGAAGCAATGTGAACTACAGGCAACTGCCCAAATAAAGGAAACACTTGAGTAAATGTGTGATACAAAGTATATTGAAAGCGGGTGCTTCCACACAGGTCTAGTTCCTGAGTTAATGAAGTGATTTAAATCCCATCATGTTTAGGGTCATGTTTAAAAATGTCCAGTTGCCCATTATTTTAGAAGAGCTAGAAGAAGAGATCTCTGTGACTTTGAAGGAGGGGTCTCAAAGGAGCATAGGGGTTTAAAGTGTGGGTGTGTGTGTGTGTGTGTGTGTGTGTGTGTGTGTGTGTGTGTGTGTGTGTGTGTGTGTGTGTGTGTGTGTGTGTGTGTGTGTGTGTGTGTGTGTGTGTGTGTGTGTGTGTGTGTGTGTGTGTGTGTGTGTGTGTGTGTGCGCGTGCGTGCGTGCCTCAGTCACCAGATCTCAACCTAATTGAACACTTATGGGAGATTCTGGAGTGGCGCCTGAGAAAGCGTTTTCCACCACCATCAACAAAACACCAAATTATGGAATTTCTCGTGGAAGAATGGTTCCAGTTCCAGACACTTGTATAATCTATGCCAAGGCAAATTGAAGCTGTTCTGGCGGCTTGTGGTGGCCCAACGCCCTATTAAGACACAGTGGGTGTTTCCTTCATTTTGGCAGTCACATGTATATTATGCTTACTGAATGAAGTAAACTGAGCTATCCAATCAGACCAACCTTACTGATTGAAACAATGTTATTGAAACTACATTACCACTCACACACACGCAAGAAGCCCTTTCCTCTTTTCAGACAAGATCTCTAACAAGAACTTATTATATATATATAATTATCTGTCTCTCTGTCAACCAATCCATCTATCCTTTATTTTCTCTTATTTTCTTTTCTATGTAAGCCCATAACCCAATAAATGGAGTATTTTATTCCCCAGAGGTGACCTCTTCGGTCTCAAGCCGTGGCCTCCTCTCTGCACCTTGTACTGTGGAATGTCCAGACACAACCAATCAATGCTGACTTCCCCTCTTCGATCCTCTGCCTCTCCCCCAGATCTCCACCTTGCAATGAGGAATTCACTATTCCTTAGGGACACACAAACAGCCACACATCTCCCAGGACTGTCCCTAAAATCTCTCTCCCCAAAATCAAAAGTCTTCTCAGCCCCATTTGACACCAATCCCCTCCCTAACACAAAGAGTGACAGTGGTGAGTGCATTCCCTCCCTACTGCAGTCTATCAGGCCAGCCGGGGGGCTTTGTCTCTCACACAGACCACCCGCTGTAAGACAGACACCACACGCCACACTCTCACTACCCAGAGACAGCTAACATACCTCTCCTTGCACATCCCGGATGGAAGGGAAAACTAAGACAAATGCCAATCTTACGCCCTTCAGAAATCCATCAGGGCCTAGCAATCCACTGTTTGCAGCCCAGGAGAAACAAGCCTTTAGGATTTGCCAACCTGCTGGCTAAAGCAGGCTCATCCAGGCTGGTGGTTGTCACCCAGTGCCCAAAAAGAGACATTGGCGGTGGGTTGTGTGGGGACAAAAGTGGCCTGCCCTGGGGATTAGCTATTAGCATGCTGGTGTATGTTTAGGCCTGGTCTGATTGGGGAGGGCAAGAGGCAGGGACCTGGGCTATTCTTAAGCTGGGAATTGTTGCTGTTTCAGCTGCAATTTTATTTATTTATTTAATTTATTTCACCTTTATTTAACCAGGTAGGCAAGTTGAGAACAAGTTCTCATTTACAATTGCGACCTGGCCAAGATAAAGCAAAGCAGTTTGACACATACAACAACACAGAGTTACACATGGAGTAAAACAAACATACAGTAAATAATACAGTAGAAAAATAAGTCTATATACAATGTGAGCAAATGAAGTGAGATAAGGGAGGTAAAGGCAAAAAAAGGCCATGGTGGTGAAGTACATACAATATAGCAAGTAAAACACTGGAATGGTAGATTTGCAGTGGAAGAAAGTGCAAAGTAGAAATAGAAATAATGGGGTGCAAAGGAGCAAAATAAATAAATAAATAAATACAGTAGGGGAAGAGGTAGTAGTTTGGGCTAAATTATAAATGGGCTATGTACAGGTGCAGTAATCTGTGAGCTGCTCTGACAGCTGGTGCTTAAAGCTAGTGAGGGAGATGTGTTTCCAGTTTTGGAGATTTTTGTAGTTCGTTCCAGTCATTGGCAGCAGAAAACTGGAAGGAGAGGCGGCCGAAGGAGGAATTGGCTTTGGGGGTGACCAGAGAGATATACCTGCTGGAGCGTGTGCTACAGGTGGATGTTGCTATGGTGACCAGCGAGCTGAGATAAGGGGGAACTTTACCTAGCAGGGTCTTGTAGATGACCTGGAGCCAGTGGGTTTAGCGACGAGTATGAAGCGAGGGCCAGCCAATGAGAGCGTACAGGTCGCAGTGGTGGGTAGTATATGGGGGTTTGGTGACAAAACGGATGGCACTGTGATAGACTGCATCCAATTGATTGAGTAGGGTATTGGAGGCTATTTTGTAAATTACATCGCCGAAGTCGAGGATCGGTAGGGTGGTCAGTTTTACGAGGGTATGTTTGCGTTTTTCTGGATTTTTTTGTTGTTATTCTGTCTCTCACTGTTCAAATAAACCTACCATTAAAATTATAGACTGATCATTTCTTTGTCAGTGGGCAAAGGTACAAAATCAGCAGGGGATCAAATACTTTTTCCCCTCACTGTAGGTCTGTAGCAATTTGGGTCAAGAGTGTCCCCCCCTTTGAAGAGGCCGCCTCCCTGAGTTAAGCATACATCCAAATATATGAGAGGATCATGATTATCTATCGGTATGTGGTTTTTGTGCTGCACTAACATTTGGGTTTTAGGAATTACATTTTCTCAAACAGGAAATATGGTATATAAATTAATTAGTGTATTTGAATGGTATGTATTAAATACTTTTAAAACAAATGACCAAGACTTTATTGATGATGAGGATTGACACCTGCAATGTGTAGAGGACATGTGAATAATGAAGGGAGGTAGCAGTTGTACTGTCATTGACACAGAACAGTAGCCCTCTTCTTCCTTCAGTAGGTAGTCTGGGGCCATCCACACTGCACAAAATAGAGTAGAACTGTAGCAGAACCCAAACCTATTGGTACAGAGACCCACCTATAGCTTGTGGAGCTTTGTTATTTTACACTAACACACACACACATAAAACCAATGACTCTGGCCAGGATGCTATTTTTAGCCCAGACCTAAAACCCAATTAAGCCAGGAGAAGCTGCCATAGGGAGATACTGTATGAAGGTCCTGTCAGCGGCCTGGAACTCTCAGATAGACCAGAGCAAACACAGCTAACTGGACCCATACATACACACAGAGACTTAACACTCTGGATTAGACTGGAGCAAGGCACAGATCTTTAAACAAGAACAGTGGCAATTCAGGCTTGTTTTCTACAATCCCAGTCTGTGAAAATGGGGGAATGCTGATAACACCACTTTTAGCTGTTTGGGTGTTTTCCATAATAACTCCTAAACAAATAGAACAGTGGTCTGGCTACTGATCTGCTCTGTGAGACCCTGGCACTTAGACTGGAAACAAATAGACTGCTTGATTTAAAAAACAAATCTGTCTGTGTTCCTGTGTGTGTTTTGAATGTGAGTGTGCGTGTGTGTGTATACAGTATGTATGAATGTGATTAACGCGTCTGATGTGTGTAATCATGTGTGTGTGTACTGAGGCATGCTGGTTGGTGGCTGAGCTTGATGCTGGTGTGTGTCAGTGTATGATTGTGTCTACTCTAATGTGTGTGATTGAGTTTGTTATTTTGGGATTGTGGTGTGTGTGTGTGTGTGTGCTTAGCCTCGCTGTCCGGTGGCTGATAATAACACGAGACTGTGTGTGTTTGTGGACTTCTTAGCGTTGGGCTTTCCCACCGTGCTCAGTGCGTCTGAGCTCTGTGTGTTTTGGGGTTAAACGCGTGACTCTGCCAGCTGTTCTATTCTCCCCTCTCCCAGTCTCCTAGTCCCCCCCCCCCCCCCCCTCAGAGGCCTGCTCTTCATCTGATAAGGGTCCAGCTCGCCAAGCCCTCAGCGAAGCCCATCAGAGCCACGCTAACAACACACCCTCCTTCCCCTCTCCTGCCCCTCCACAATCACTACATTTACATGAGAAAACACAGTCTTATGTCCAGTTCACTGGAGCTATGGATGAGCAGCCCAGTAGAAGACTGTGGGCTGTTTTTGAGAGTGTAAGTGAGTGGGAAGAAGAGTGTGTGTGAGCGCAAACGGCAGATACTTCTTACCTTATGCCTTGACTCTTTTTAACATGAACACTTTTATATTCATAGATGATGTGCTGCTTTTAGTGTCTGTGTCTTTATTGTGTATTTATTGTTGATGTATGTTTTGGGTGGTGCAATCACATTTAGCCTCTGGGGGATGAATACATTACTATCTTAATGTGTGAGAACAGAAAAGAGAATTTTGAGATCATTTGTTGGTATTTACTGTATGTATATTATTTTGCAATCATGAGATGGAACTACTAGAGTCTCATGACTCAATAATGCATTTTTCCAATTATTTGAAAGGAAATGGGACATCAGCCAGCTGCATCACACATGAGGTGCATCCAACAGCCATGGACGGTGGTAATGTAACACAAAGGAGAGTCCAGGAGCGAGGAAGCCCTTTCCCCTTAGCTATTTATCCTGTCAACCTGCCAACTTTTTATAGTATCTGCATCCTCACACTACCACCACAATCATTACCACCACCATCATCACTACCACCATCATTACCACCACCATCATCACACTACCACCACCACAATCATTACCACCACCATCATCACTACCAACATCATTACCACCACCATCATCACCATCATCACACTGCCACCACCACAATCATTACCACCACCATCATCACACTACCACCAACCACCACCATCATCCCTACCACCATCATCACCATCATCATCCCCCCCACCTCAGCACACCACCTCCATCAACCAACCCCAGCTCCGCCATCATACCCCGGGTCATTAAATCTGAGTTATGGGCTTGCTTTCATTTCCTTGGGGACTCAATGAAGGTCATCAACTCCAGATCATGGGCCACACTGAATCAACACTTTGTCTGTGTCTCTGTGTGTTGCCACGCCACCTCTCATTTCCCTGGGTAGCTATTGGATGTCCGCTCTCCTCCACACCAGCTGTCTGCTAGGCCTGGTCTGCCTAACCCTGATCTACAGATTACAAGGTCCTAGTGGAGATGGAGACACAGGACAGAGAGAGAGAGCGAGAGAGAGTGTGAGAGACAGAGAAGTCCTTTAATTAAGGCTTGTGTGGCTGGGTTGGGGCTACGCAAACAGGGTACCCCGCCATCAGTGTTTGGGTAGAGGGGAGAGAGAGGCAGAGGGTGAGAGAAGGGAGAGGGGGACAAATAGTTAGACACAAGGACAAAGGGGAGAGGGGGACAGAAAGGGATGAGAGGGTAGTGAAGGGGAGCCAGGGAGTGGGGGAAATAGAAGACTAGGGACAGCCTGATTCAAAGATGTTATGATGCTATCTGTTGTGTCATAATGTGATGGGGAAAGAGGGGTGAGGAAGGCAAGGTGGGGGGCCTGGGTGTTCAAATAATACCTTAATAAGGAGGAATGGGTGACCGGCCCAAAGGCAATATACCCTTTCTCTATGACTTTATGATTTCATCAATGTTTTCTTCAAATTCAAACCCTTGACAAATATTTGATGTTTTTCCTCTTGTGCCCTGATATCGATCAAAGCATAGACATACTAACACTGAAAAAAACGAAAAAATACATTTGATCATTGTTACGTTCCCCAGTTTCTGTGTTGTTATGGGTTTGTATGTGTGTGTGTTTCAGGAAACGGCTTCCTGGAATCCTAAAGCAGCTGATTGGTCGGCCCCATTGCTGATTGGAGCTCTGGCCCTCCCTCTCGTCAGGGGAAACAGCTGTCTCGTCAATTACCAACTCCTTGTCCAGCTTGAGAAAAGCCAGTGTTCAACCGGAAGGAGAGCTTCTTTTTATGTCCTATGTTGGTTAGTGAAAGTTTTGTTGATATTATTTTGTAGCTGCTCCTTCAGAGGTATGTCATTAGGACTTACTGTGTTTGGTTATTGAAATTGTTCACGTAAATTATTCTTTAATTTGTTCACAGGTGGGGAAGGGGAACTCACATTGGGAGTGTTTAGGCAAGAGGCCTGCGGGCATACATAACCTGTAGTATTTAATCTGCCTATGTACACTAGGTAAGACCTGGGTGGACCACCCCATGCATTTCGGTTAGCGCGCCAGGTGGTACTAAATGTTAGGTAAGAAGTGGTAAGGTAGGAGAGGGGACCCTTTCATTTTTACTTTCTTTGCTTTGGTTCCGTCCAGCCCCTTTTCCCCACTTTACCGTGTTAAGGAATAATAAATTCCCTGTAAATGGTATTTTTCTCTGCCTCTGTCTTTCCCCGCACCTACGATCACAAACTTTTTCACTCCACGGTGAGTTGAGATGTAACAGGGTGTTGCGTTCCCACCAAGAGGTGTATGTAACAATCATATATATTTTTGAATGTGATTGTTTTCAGTTAAAATGGTCAAAAAGAAACATGACTTGTTTGCAAAGAGCAATTTCTCAAGCAAGAATTTTGCAAGGACTGTCTGAGAGTGATGTAAATGGAGAGAGGAACACTGAAAACTGTATTTTATTGGCAGAGAGGTTTGTAACTTCTTATTGGTCTAACGAATTACCGGTGATGTCTCCAGGCAGGCCAAAACCCCATCTGACCAAAACTGAAATGTGAGCTCCTACAATATCATTTTTACAATTTCAGTGTTATTCCAACCTCTGTGGAAATATAAAACAGAGGAAAATCCTGTTTTTAATAAGAGTTGTATGAACTAAGCATTCATCTCATGTTTGTCTCCAGTTTAATGAGAGAGCCTTTAGGGAGAGTTTGCACAAACCTGCCCACACATACTGTAAAGGTGTAGACTTCAAACAACAGTTGGTCATCTATAACCCAGGCCAATTATATTGTATGGAAAGATTGACATCTGGTGGTAGGATAAGTGAACTGAATCCCAGGCACAATCATGTGAAATAAAACAATAACTACACTTTACATAGATTATGATGGGAAACAAATACTGAATTTTGAGAAAAACCCTTGACACATCATTGAATCAGAAACACTTTATATTACTTTCAATGTACAGAATATATTTCATTAGAAACAAAAAGGTGGTGTCATCATTAATAAATGATAAACACGAAACATAAGTCTCCAACAGAATGGAACAACAAATCAGTAATCACTGTCACAAACCAAAAACCAAACGGATATAGTGACGTGAAAAGTGTAACAGTGTGTTGTAACTGAAACGCAACAGACCAGGGCTTTATTCATTAGTGCAAACCATAGCAAAATGTTTTCCAACGGAAAAGAAAATCACTTTTTATTGGACATTTTCAGGTAGTCCCTCCCTGTTTCAGCCTGTTTGCTTCTGATGGTTCCTAGTGAATAAAACCCAGCCGTGAGCAGATTCATCCTGAGACTGAGTATCATTCTCCAGTTATCTAGTGATGAACAGGATTTCCCCCTTTGTATAAGAGTAATACTACTCTTCATTCTCTAGTCAGCTAGGTATCTGAAACAAAACGAGGCACAACACTGTTTTTGGATGTGACTTTGGAGAGTAAGGCTTATCTTCTGGGTTTTATGGGGATGATGAGTGATAATCTTTGGTTTCTATGTTGTTTAATAATGCCACCAGCCTGATGACTGCTGGGGATATGGACAAAAGACAGAGGTACCATCCAAAGTAGCACGTTTCATAGTTAAACATGATTATATTAGTTTAAAGTCGAAATATGCTGCTTTTAAATAAATCTCTCTCTCTCTCTACATACATGGTCACATGAAACCCTTGACAAGTTCTGAAATGAAATGACACGACAACCACAATACATATGCACAGATCCTTCAGATAGGCGTTTCACCAGTCAGTCAATTAATAATACTAGTTACTGGGCGGGTGGGAGGGGGGCAGACAAACAGACAGAGACAGAGAGACAATGACAGTCTTCTCTCTAACATCATCTGTACAGTCGAGACATCTGTCATGCAACTTACACATTTCTAAACATACAATGAATTGGGACACTTAAAAAAAAATTGGAGTCATTTTCTTCTTTATCCAAACAAACATTATTGGGTGTCAATTGAATCGGTCAGATAGCTATGGTGCAAATTCAGAAAAGAATCTGCATAACAGGATAGAGCATTTGAGGCAGTTGGGATCCTATGATCCTTCCCCGTAGCTCAGTTGGTAGAGCATGGTGTTTGCAACGCCAGGGTTGTGGGTTCGATTCCCACGGGGGGCCAAGTACGAAGAAGAAAAAAAATTGTATGAAATGTATGCATTCACTACTGTAAGTCGCTCTGGATAAGAGCGTCTGCTAAAT
The DNA here is from genome assembly GCF_965601325.2 of Salmo salar. NCBI lineage: Eukaryota > Metazoa > Chordata > Actinopteri > Salmoniformes > Salmonidae > Salmo > Salmo salar. The sequence goes on from NC_138300.1 coordinate 99,382,639, forward strand.
GACTAAAATGTAAAAAAATGGGATCCTGAGTCAGTCGGGATCCTATGAGTCAGTCGAGATCCTATGAGTCAGTCGGGATCCTATGAGTCAGTCGGGATCCTATGAGTCAGTCGGGATCCTATGAGTCAGTCGGGATCCTATGAGTCAGTTGGGATCCTATGAGTCAGTTGGAATCCTATGAGTCAGTTGGAATCCTATCAGTAAGTGGTTGAGTATGAATCAAAGAAATACAGTAAGAGAGACATTTAAATCAGGTAAATCAGTCACTTCTAGAGCTCCATCCAAAAATGATTGTCTAACTTTACTTACACATGTTTATTTTAGTGAATATTTCTTAACTCTTATTTTTCTTAAAACTGCATTGTTGGTTAAGGGCTGGTAAGTAAACATTTAATGGTAAGGCACATGTGACAAATAAAATGTGATTTAATTTGATTTGCCTCAACAACCCAGTAAGGACATTGATCTGATACAATTCTGTTTAAATAAGCACTACAAAGGGTTAACATGTTAATATGTATGGAGTCATAACTGTATATAATGAATGTATTTAAATGTAATTCGTGGAGCAAAAAATACCTTTTCTGATTGACATATCGCATAGATTGAAATACACCAATACTATGACCAACCATTTGTGACTATCAACAATTTCAGTTTGTCAGGAAAAACATGGAGGTAGATGGTACATGGTGCAGTCAGTAACACATAATTATGGAACCAAGGAGGAAATGGCTGATCTTTTTGTTCAGTGACTACATAAGAGCCAATTGAACAGCTTCTGTAATTAGTTACTGACTTGAATGATGTTTTTAACTTGAGGAGGATCCCAAATGCTTATTTCAATCTACACATTTGTGTTCCAAGGTACCAAGTGGAAGGGTCTTTGCTCGAGTCCACAGGAGAAGCACTTTATGATGTATTCTCTATTGTTAGATATTCTAGCTGTGGGGATGTTCTCGTCATGCACCATTTGTTTTCCTGCCAATAAAGTTACTACTGATGTATTTCTACACTTCCTCTTTATGCACTAATGAAAATGAATCCTTAAATGTATTTTTCTCTTCCCTGCCAAAATGTTTGTCTTGTGCTCTCAGGCAGCAGAGTGTAACATTAATAAACATGAAAACACTAGTCAGACGAGAAGTTCAATCTGAACATTCTTCTCCCCTCTGCCAAAGAGTCTGGACAGATATAATATCAAAATAAACCAATATGGACTGTCCTCATGGGCAGTAGAACATGACCTTAATAACATTTTGTCAAACTAGACCCTGAGTGGGACAGTAGACAAAGTCGTTAAACTTATATTTGAGTGCTTTGAAAAGGTCCAGATACCCCGAAAACTAACTTTCTTTGGGACCTTACTCAGTAGGAGTATTTTTTATCCAAACGTTATCTTCCTCAAATAATACTTCCATTTGAGTTCATGGCAAAACATGAATTACTTGTAAACCCAGCCATCATGATAAGTGCTCTATGACAGAGAAATACAGTTATCCCTATGAAATGAAAGAGATGGCCAATGAGAACAGATTGAAGAGAACCAGCATTGTGCAATATGGATGGGAGGAAAACGTGCCCCATATCCATGTGTCCACTACCCACATGTTTCTGTGGCTAGCTGGTTGTCCTCATGTGCTAAACTGTAACATTACAGATCTGACCCTGTATCTCTATGTTTGCACAGCATATACATCTGCTACTGTAACTGTAACACCATGTGACATTTGACCCTTTATGAGTACCACAAACAATGTTAGTTACTGTGAGTCCTACTACATTGTTAATGCATAACTGTACTATAAAAGTTGACCATCCATCCAGTCAACACAACCAAGCTACGGGATCTCGCACCAACCAGGGTCTTCACCAGTTCAACAGGAGATGCATAGTGTTGAGAGGCTGTGGTAGTTTTTATTTTGTTTTATTTTAGTTTCGACCCTTGAAGTTGTTAAGCACACTGAGAAATTAATTTATAAAAAGCACTATATAGCCACAGATGAAATGCAATTGACTGATGATTGATTGATTGAATAAGTGAGCAACCCAGTCAGGGGATATGTAGATAAATCTCCAGCAGAGGGTGCCAGCATATAATAGCAATAAATCCAAGTGCCTTAGTCAGTCAGTTGTAGTTATCGATAGACTATAGCCTTGTCTCTCATTCTCACATTAGGCAGGACAATCCATTGGGTCTTCGCAAATTGAACAGCTCCTCTCTCTTCAGCCTTCCACAGCCCTGAGGCTGGGTATTGTAGTCCTATGTACATGCAGTCATCAGAGGAGGACTACAGCTAGTCCGACTCTTCTCTGGAGCTGAAGCTAGGCCAGGACATGCCTGGGGCCACAGTTCTGGGTGTGGGGGGCTCAGAGGAACGTGTGCTGGGCTGAGTGGAGGGCTCTGTGGGGGCTTCATACTGGGGCAGCTCTCCTTCTGACGGCAGCTCCCCGTCTGGGAGGTAGGGAGGCGGGGGAAGGTCAAACCAGGGAGGCCGGCTGGAGGCATGATGGAGAAGGAAAAATAGATACAGGAAGAAGCACACACATAAATTAACAAATGATGCTCCGAAGTATTCTGAAATCAAGTTTAGAGGCAGATCAATCCAAAAAAACATTTAAATAGGCAAAGCTACAGTTGGCAAAACGATTAGTCTCACGCTACTCCCTCCAGTACAGTACATTTACTGTATGTCTACCTGACATCCAGCACGGCCTGGGAGTAGGAGGGTGGCGAGTCCATGGATACGTCAGCAGGGTAGAGGGTCCTAGACAGCATATGTAGCCCTTGTGGACCTGCACTGAACTGGGATTCTGCAGACGGGGAGGTGGGGGAGAGGCCAGGGCCAGCTGGGTGGATGTGTCCCCGGTCTAGGATGACCACGCGGGATAGCAGCAGGGGCTGATGGTGGTGGTGGTGGTAGGAGGACCGGACCTCCCGGGGCAGCAGCACGCTGCGCTTCCTCTGGTGGTGCAGAACCAAGGCCAACAGCGCCACCACCAGGACAAAGATGACAGCGCTGCCGATGACTGCGTAGGTGATGCTGGGGTAGTTGCGGTAGTCCAAGGTTACAAAGTCCTGGCCTGGAGCTTCTGGAGGAAGGAGGGAGAATAGAATAAGAAGGGTTAAGTTTTATGCTACTGTCAAGTTTAATATTATAATGTCACATTCATAATTGTTGAGGAATTTCAGTTGTACCCAGTGGAGAGGAGAGCAAGATGTAGCTCTAAGGGGCAAATTGGAGAAGCAAAAACCTTTGCAGAGTTCAGGAACTTACAGTATCTGAGATGAAAACAGAAAGCAACACTACAGGGAAACTCTGATTACTGCTCTAGAGGACGCGGCAAAACACACACACCACACACACACACACACACACACACACACACACACACACACACACACACACACACACACACACACACACACACACACACACTTGCTTGTCCGCACACACACACCAGAGAGAGTAACACTTAGGAACTCACAGCTCAGGATGTGAAAGTGAATAGTTGGTGGTCAAAAACGGAACAGATGGAGTTGCCACACTAATAAGGAGCACTGTGCCTTATTATTCCAGATGAGTGGAAGGAATGGCACTTAAACATTTCCTCTGATAGTACTGGCTGAGAATTTCAATCAGCTGCTGATTGAAATTCAGCTGCAGAGATAGGAGCCCGGTAAGGCATCCATATTAGGACTTACCGGTACGGAATCTTAGTACGATTGACGGGTTCGGTATCCATATTAGGACTGACTGGTATGGCACCCATATTTGGAGTGGCGTAATGCTGCTTTGGTTTAGCGGATTACTGCTCTGAGGCAGAGAGAAGAAATCACATTGACTGGCTAGATGAGAATCAAGACCAGTCCCAGTAAGGCTTATACATTTCTGTCACAGTCTGAACAAGACATTAAGGAGTAGGATTACTGGGGTCCTTAAGGGTGCTATAGCCAATCCCATTACAATTCAGAACACCCCTATACGTTTAGAAAATATCCATATTGGCCCAGCACATTGCTTCTATTGCACTCAAAAGATTGGATATGTAATTCAAATATGTAATTCAGATATGTAATTCAAAGCCTGATTACAACTGTAGAAGTATGAGCACCTCTTTTACGATCTTTTACGATAGTCTGCATCTGTACAGCAAATGAAATTAAGCAATGTCAGTAGCCCACACAGAATGTGCTGATTGCTATCCACTTTCAAATCTGTCAGGCTTTGCCAGAGTTGTTTGAACGCTACCTGGCTTTGAGAGGCAAGGGGGTTTTGTATTGTTGTTTTCTCAGGTTGAGATTCTACCTACTCCATATACTGTACCTTTAAAAAAAAAGTAGGGGTGTGGATCAGAAAACCATTCAGTATCTGGTGTGACCATTATTTGCCTTATGCAGTGCAACACATCTCTTTTGCATAGAGTTGATCAGGCTGTTAATAGTGGCCTGTGGAATGTTGTCCCACTCCTCTTTAATGGCTGTGCAAAGTTGCTGGATATTGGTGGGAACTGGAACACGATGTCGTACACGTCGATCCAGAGCAAGCTCAATTGGTGACATGTCTGGTAAGTATGCAGACCATGGAAGAACTGGGACATTTTCAGCTTCCAGGAATTGTATACAGATCCTTGCGACATGGGGCCGTGCATTATCATGCTGAAACAGGAGGTGATGATGGGGGATGAATGGCATGATAATGGGCCCAAGGATCTCGTCACGGTATCTCTCTGCATTCAAATTGCCATCGATAAAATGCAATTGTGTTCTTGTCTTTATGCCTGACCATACCATAACCCCACCACCACCATGGGGCACTCTGTTCACAACAATGACATCAATAAACTGCTCGCGCACAAAAACACCATACACGTGGTCTGCGGTTGTGAGGCCAGTTGGACGTACTGCCAAATTCTCTAAAACAACATTTGAAGCGGCTTATGGTAGAGAAATTAACATTCAATTATCTGGAAACAGTTCTGGTGGACATTCCTGCAGTCAGCATGCCAATTGCACGCTCCCTCAAAACTTGAGACATCTATGCCATTGCGTTGTGTAACAAAAACTGCACGTTTTAGTTTGGCCTTTTATTGTCCACAGCATAAGGTGCACCTGTGTAAGGATCATGCTGTTTAACCTGTTATGGCTAGGGGGCAGTATTTTCACGGCTGGATAAAAAACGTACCCGATTTAAACTGGTTACTACTCCTGCCCAGTAACTAGAATATGCATATAATTATTGGCTTTGGATAGAAAACACTCCAAAGTTTCTAAAACTGTTTGAATGGTGTCTGTGAGTATAACAGAACTCAAATGGCAGGTCAAAACCTGAGAGATTCCTTTACAGGAAGTGGCCTGTCTGACCATTTCTTGAACTTCTTTGCCATCTCTATCTTTTACAAAGGATCTCTGCTCTAACGTGACACTTCCTACGTCTTCCATGGGCGCTCAGAGCCCGTGAAAAAACAGAATGTCGTCATCCCAGCCCCAGGCTGAAACACATTATCGCCTTTCTCAAGTGGCCGATCAAGGGACGGTGGGCTTAGACGCGTGACCTGGCCGCCCCCGTCTTTGTGATTTTTCCTCTGTTTGCCGAAAAGGAGATTCCCGGTCGGAATATTATCGCTTTTCTACGAGATAAATTGCATAAAAATTCATTTTAAACAGCGGTTGACATGCTTCGAAGTACGGTAATGGAATATTTAGATTTTTTTGGTCACGAATTGCGCCATGCGCACGACCCTGATTTACCATTTCGGATAGTGTCTGGGACGCACGAACAAAACGCCGCTATTCGGATATAACGATGGATTATTTTGGACCAAACCAACATTTGTTATTGAAGTAGCAGTCCTGGGAGTGCATTCTGACGAAGACAACAAAAGGTAATCAAACTTTTATAATAGTAAATCTGATTTTGGTGAAGGCTAAACTTGCCGGGTGTCTAAATAGCTAGCCCGTGATGGCTGGGCTATGTACTTAGAATATTGAAAAATGTGCTTTCACCAAAAAGCTATTTTAAAATCGGACATATCGAGTGCATAGAGGAGTTCTGTATCTATAATTCTTAAAATAATTGTTATGCTTTTAGTGAACGTTTATCGTGAGTAATTTAGTAAATTGTTAGCAAATTCCCCGGAAGTTTGTGGGGGGTATGCTAGTTCTGAATGTCACATGCTAATGTAAAAAGCAGTTTTTTGATATAAATATGAACTTGATTGAACAAAACATGCATGTATTGTATAACATAATGTCCTAGGTGTGTCATCTGATGAAGATCATCAAAGGTTAGTGCTGCATTTAGCTGTCTTCTGGGTTTTTGTGACATTATATGTTAGCTTGAAAAATGGGTGTCTGATTATTTCTGGCTTGGTACTCTGCTGACATAATCTAATGTTTTGCTTTCGCTGTAAAGCCTATTTGAAATCGGACAGTGTGGTTAGATAAAGGAGAGTCTTGTCTTTAAAATGCTGTGAAATAGTCATATGTTTGAAAAATTGAAGTTTTTGTATTTTTGAGGAATTTGTAATTCGCGCCACGCCTATCATTGGATATTGGAGCAGGTGTTCCGCTAGCGGAACGTCTAGATGTAAGAGATTAATCAGCTTCTTGATATGCCACACCTGTCAGGTGGATGGATTATCTTGGCAAAGGAAATATCACCACATTCTTTTGGAGAGATTGGAAACCCAAATTGGTCTACATGGACAAGTTCTGGCCTGGTTTAGATCTTATCTGTCGGAAAGATATCAGTTTGTCTCTTTGAATGGTTTGTCCTCTGACAAATCAATTGTAAATTTCGGTGTTCCTCAAGGTTCTGTTTTAGGACCACTATTGTTTTCACTATATATTTTACCTCTTGGGGATGTCATTCGAAAACATTATGTTAAATTTCACTGCTATGCGGACGACACACAGCTGTACATTTCAATGAAACATGGTGAAGCCCCAAAATTGCCCTCGCTAGAAGCCTGTGTTTCAGACATAAAGAAGTGGATGGCTGCAAACTTTCTACTTTTAAACTCGGACAAAACAGAGATGCTTGTTCTAGGTCCCAAGAAACAAAGAGATCTTCTGTTGAATCTGACAATTAATCTGGATGGTTGTACAGTCGTCTCAAATAAAACTGTGAAGGACCTCGGCGTTACTCTGGACCCTGATCTCTCTTTTGAAGAACATATCAAGACTGTTTCAAGGGCAGCTTTTTTCCATCTACGTAACATTGCAAAAATCTGAAACTTTCTGTCCAAAAATGACGCAGAAAAATTCATCCATGCTTTTGTTACTTCTAGGCTGGACTACTGCAATGCTCTACTTTCCGGCTACCCGGATAAAGCACTAAACAAACTTCAGTTAGTGCTAAATACGACTGCAAGAATCCTGATTAGAACCAAAAAATGTGATCATATTACTCCAGTGCTAGCCTCCCTACACTGGCTTCCTGTTAAGGCAAGGGCTGATTTCAAGGTTTTACTGCTAACCTACAAAGCATTACATGGGCTTGCTCCTACCTATCTTTCCGATTTGGTCCTGCCGTACATACCTACACGTACGCTACGGTCACAAGACGCAGGCCTCCTAATTGTCCCTAGAATTTCTAAGCAAACGGCTGGAGGTAGGGCTTTCTCCTATAGAGCTCCATTTTTATGGAATGGTCTGCCTACCAATGTGAGAGACGCAGACTCAGTCTCAACCTTTAAGTATTTACTGAAGACTTATCTCTTCAGTAGGTCCTATGATTAAGTATAGTCTGGCCCAGGAGTGTGAAGGTGAACGGAAAGGCTGGAGCAACGAACCGCCCTTGCCGTCTCTGCCTTGCCGGTTCCCCTCTTTCCACTGGGATTCTCTGCCTCTAACCCTTTTACAGGGGCTGAGTCACTGGCTTACTGGTGTTCTTCCATGCCGTCCATGGGAGGGGTGCGTCACTTGAGTGGGTTGAGTCACTGACGTGGTCTTCCTGTCTGGGTTGGCGCCCCCCTTGGGTTGTGCCATGGCGGAGATCGTTGTGGGCTATACTCGGCCTTGTCTTAGGACGGTAAGTTGGTGGTTGGAGACATCCCTCTAGTGGTGTGGGGGCTGTGCTTTGGCAAAGTGGGTGGGGTTATATCCTGCCTGTTTGGCCCTGTCCGGGGGTATCATCGGCTGGGGCCACAGTGTCTTCTGATCCCTCCTGTCTCAGCCTCCAGTATTTATGCTGTGTCGGGGGGCTAGGGTCAGTCTGTTACATCTGGAGTATTTCTCGTCTTATCCGGTGTCCTGTGTGAATTTAAATATGCTCTCTCTAATTCTCTCTTTCTGTCTTTCTCTCGGAGGACCTGAGCCCTAGGACCATGCCTCAGGACTACCTGGTATGATGACTCCTTGCTGTCCCCAGTCCACCTGGCCGTGCTGCTGCTCCAGTTTCAACTGTTCTGCCTGCGGCTATGGAACCCTGACCTGTTCACCGGACGTGCTTGTTGCACCCTCGACAACTACTATGATTATTATTATTTGACCATGCTGGTCATTTATGAACATTTTAACATCTTGACCATGTTCTGTTATAATATCCACCCTGCACAGCCAGAAGAGGACTGGCCACCCCTCATAGCCTGGTTCCTCTCTAGGTTTCTTCCTAGGTTTTTGGCCTTTCTAGGGAGTTTTTCCTAGCCACCGTGCTTCTTTCACATGCATTGCTTGCTGTTTGGGGTTTTAGGCTGGGTTTCTGTACAGCACTTTGAGATATCAGCTGATGTACGAAGGGCTATATAAATAAATTTGATTTGATTTGATTTGATTTGAAATATGCTCACTAACAGGGATGTAAACAAATTTGTGCATTTGGAACATTTTTGGGATCTTTTATTTCAGCTAATGAAACACGGGACCAACACTTTACATGTTGCATTTATATTTTTGATCAGTGTATATTTATATTCCGGTCTCTGATATTGCTCATTCTGTTATTTCTTCATTTTTCTGGAATGTGTGTGTCTTTTTTTATGTATTATTATTGATAGCACTGTCAATTATTATTATTGATAGAACGGCACTGTTGGAGCCAAGCATTTCACTGCACCTGCGATAACATCTGCAAATCTGTGTACGCAACCAATAAACTTTGATTTGGATTTGATTTACAACTGTAAGGGTAGACTTTAGAGGGGGAAGTGTCTTGTTGTAGGAGTTTTAAAGGCTTTCTCACGTGGATCTCTCGTTGATCTGCTATATCAGGATCCTATATGTCAGCTTTATCTGGCTCTGTAAGGGTTTATGGTTTTCAGTGGCCCTACAGATACTGTATATATACAGTACATATAAATGGTGTGTTTTGTATGTAAACATTATTAAAGTGACCAGTGTTCAATGATTAGAATACAGAATATACATATAAAGTGAGTAAAACAGTATGTAACATTATTAAAGTGACCAGTGTTCAATGACTATGTACCATACATATGGTAGCAGGATAGAGTACCGGGTGGTAGCCGGCTAGAACTGTGACTAAGACAAGTGGTGACTGTTTGAAATTGATGAAGACAGCTTGTCTGTCGAAACATTGGTTATAAAATTATTGCATCTGAGCTCCTAGATTGAGGCTCTCATTTTCTTTCTCTAGTGGTGACTGTTTCACAGTCTCTCAGTCCCAGTTTTGATGCACCCGTTCTGTCTCTGCCTTCTAGCTAGTAGGGTGGTGAACAGGATGTGGCTTGGGTGGCTGAGGTACTTGATGATCTTCTTGGCCTTCCTGTGACACCGGGAGCTGTAGATGTCCTGAAGGGCAGTCAGTTTGCCCCGACTGATGCGTTGGGGTGACTGCACCACTCTCTGGAGAGCCCTGTGGTTGCGGACAGTGTAATTGTCGTACCAGGCGGTGAACAGCCCGACAGGATGCTCTAAATTGGGGAATCTGTAGAATTCTTTGAGGGTCTCAGGGGCCAAGCCAAATTTCTTCAGCCTCCTGAGGTTGAAGAGGTGCTGTTGCTCCTTTTTCACCACGCTGTCTGTGTAAAGGGACCAGTTCTGGTTGTCAGTGATGTGCACGTCTAGGAACATAAATCTTTTAACCTTCTCTACTGCGGTCCCATCGATGTGGATAGGGGCACGCTCTCTCTGCTGTCTTCTGAAGACCACAATCAGCTCTTTCGTTTTGTTGTCGTTGAGGGAGAAGTTATTTTCCTGGCACCACTCCCTGTAGGCCTATCACTGTTGTGTCGTCAGCAAACTTGATGATTGAGTTGGAGACGTGCATGGCCACGCAGTCATGGGTGAACAGAGAGAAGGGGGCTGAGCGTGCTGCCACTGTGGGTCCCCCGTGTTGAGGATCAGCGTGGCGGAGGTGTTGTTGCCTACCTTCACCACTTGGGGTCGGCCCATCAGGAAGTCAAGGATCCAGTTGCAAAGGGCGGGGTTCCCACCCAGGGCCCTGAGCTTAGTGATGAGTTTGGAGGACACTATGGTGTTTAATACTGAGCTGTAGTCGATAAAGAGCATTCTTACACCATCCCCTAATCTCAGCTTGTTACCTGTATAAAAGACACCTGGGAACCAGAAATCTTTCTGATTGAGAGGGGGTCAAATACTTATTTCCCTCATTAAAATGCTAATCAATTTATAACATTTTTGACATGCGTTTTCTGCATTATTTTGTTGTTATTCTATCTCTCACTGTTCAAATAAACCTACCATTAAAATTATAGACTGGTAATTTCTTTGTCAGTGGGCAAACGTACAAAATCAGCAGGGGATCAAATACTTTTTTCCCTCACTGTAGGTATTTCTCTTGTCCAGATGGGATAGGCCAGTGTGCAGTGCAATGGCGATTGCATTGTCCTTGGATCTGCCGGGGATTGCAAATTACAATGCGAATTGTAGTGGGTCTAGGGTGTGGGGTAGGGTGGAGGTGCTATGGTCCTTAACTAGCCTCTCAAAGCACTTCACCTACTGTAACAGAGGACAAAGCTTGCATCAAGACTATCTCCAGCTGTATGGATGGTAAACAGTGTGTGTGTGTTTGTGTGTGTGTGTGTGAGGAGTGAGTGAGTGAGTGAGTGAGTGAGTGAGTGAGTGAGTGAGTGAGTGAGTGAGTGAGTGAGTGAGTGAGTGAGTGAGTGAGTGAGGAGGAGTATGGGTTTGTTTTCTCTCTTAGAACTATGCTCAATTACTCGGACCTGGCTGTTCTTTTCCTCAGTCCACTGGTTCCATTCATTATGCACCGAGCTCTGCAGAGAGAGGTCCAAAACAAAGAGAAATTATTACAGTAATTACCTCATAAAAAACTGATAAAAGGATCCCACCGCTGCCACCAGTCCCGCCCGCCAGGTCTCAATGGCCTCTTTCACAGAGTTCACAGACAAAAGGAACTCATAATGCCCCCGCATAAACAACTGGTGGGGATTTGGGGATTTTAGCAATAGTGGGCCTAACTGGAATGCCTGCTGGGTTTTACAAACTCGTCGCACGAGAGAGAAAGAGAGACAGAAAAGGGAGAGAAAGAGGTGGTTTCTTTTTTACTCTACAGCAATTCCCTAGCTGTCAGGGGAAGGAGGTAGTGTCTTGTTTCTACCCCCCGCTGTGTGTGTGATTGCTCCAAGCCTCTTGCTTGTGTTTTAACCCCTTACATACCGTGAAGTTCTTCACACAAAGGAAGGAGCTGTGCTACCACTAATAGGGTAGCTTTTCCCCTTCCCAGATGACATCATCACCTCTAGCAGAGTCTCTATACTCTCAGTGCTTTATACTCCCGCCTCAGAACAGCCTCAATTCGTCGGGGGATGGACTCTACATGGTGTCAAAAGCGTTCCACAGGGACGTTGGCCCATGTTGACTCATGGAAAGCGCTGGTATTCTTAATGTTTAGTACACTCAGTGTATATTATACACTCAATACAATATACAGCCATCTCTCTCTCCCTTCTCTCCTCCATGCTGTTTCCCTCTCTCGCTCCCTTTTCTGCGACATGATTTTTCTCTCATCCCATTATCTGCTGTCTGCATCCATCTCATTAGCTGTGCTGTGGAAGGAGAGAATTATAGGGAGAAAGGTCAGACAGAGACCAATGGGAGGAGAGAGAAGGATTGAGACAGATATGGACAGAGAGAGGGGCAGTTAGAGACAGAGGAAGAGAAATAGAAAGAAATATAGATAAAGATAATGCGAGAGTGAGAGGGAGGGAGAGACAGGAAGGAGAGCCAGGGAGAAATACAAGATGAAAATAGAGAGATTGATAAAGTATAGAGGACAGTGTAAGAGAGAGATTGATAAAGTATAGAGGACAGTGTAAGAGAGAGATTGATAAAGTATAGAGGACAGTGTAAGAGAAAGACAGAGAGATTGATAAAGTATAGAGACAGTGTAGGAAAAGACAGAGAGGGAGGGATTGCAGGAGGTAGTCATGCCATTGTAAACCCTATTTCCCTCCTGCAGTAGAGAGAGACTTTGACTATGTACAGACTCAGTGAGCCTAGCCTTGCTATTGAGAAAGGCCGCCGTAGGCAGACCTGGCTCTCAAGAGAAGACAGGCTATGTGCACACTGCTCACAAAATGAGGTGGAAACTGAGCTGCACTTCCTAATCTCCTGCCAAATGTATGACCATATTAGAGACACATCTTTCCATCAGATTACACAGATCCACAAAGAATTCGAAAACAAACCCAATTTTGATAAAACTCCTGTATCTAATGGGTGAAATATCACAGCAAGATTTGTGACCTGTTGCCACAAGAAAAGGGCAACCAGTGAAGAACAAACACCATTGTAAATACAACCCATATTTATCTTTATGTATTTTCCCTTTTGTACTTTAACTATTGCACATCGTTACAACACTGTATATAGACATAATATGACATTTGAAATGTCTATTCTTTTGGAACTTCTGTGAGTGTAATGTTTACTGTTAATTTGTATTTTTTATTTCACTTTTGTTTATTATCTACTTCACTTGCTTTGGCAATGTTAACATATGTTTCCCATGCCAATAAAGCCCTTGAATTGAACTGAATTGAGAGAGACAGATCCATGACCCCAGCCCCTGCGACAAGGACCTCAACATGACAGCAGGACATATTCCCAGGCCGTGAGCAGAGCAACAGGCCCAACTGCCACTATTACACCCGCCCAAGCCCCATCCTGCAACCTAAGAGGTACGTATCAGATGCTCAACATGCTCTGCTCACACCTACTGTGATGGTCCGGGCCTAAACCACAGAAAAACAACACTAGACACTATGGAACACAAAGCTTTTAGTATTCTAAACAAACAACAACGCGAAGAGTAATCTATCCAAAATGGAGATGTATGGATAAACCACTTCTCCAATCTTTCTGTCTCTATAACAAAGAACAAACAGCAAAAACATATACATGAGTTAAATACACATCTTAGAATAATCTATTATAAACTACCAGAACCCATTGGATTCTCCAATTACATTGAATAAACTACAGGACAAAATACAAACCCTCCAACCCAAAAGGCCTGTGGGGTTGATGGTATCCTAAATTAAAAGATAAAATATACAGACCACAAATTCTAATTGGCTATACTTAAACTCTTTAACTTCATCCTCAGCTCTGGCATCTTCTCCAATATTTGGAATCAAGGACTGATCACCCCAATCCACAAAAGTGGAGACAGATTTGACCCCAAATAACTACCGGGGGATATGCGTCAACAGCAACCTTGGGAAAATACTCTGCATTATCATTAACAGCAGACTCGTACATTTCCTCAGTGAAAATAATGTACTGAGCAAATGTCAAATTGTCTTTTTACCAAATTACCGTATGACAGAACACGTATTCACCCTGCACACCCTAATTGACAAACAAACCAACCAAAACAAAAGACAAAGTCTTCTCCAGCTTTGTTGACCTCAAAAAAGCTTTTGGCTTAATCTGTCATGAGGGTTTGCTATACAAATTGATGGAAAGTGGTGTTGGGGGAAAAACCTACGACATTCTAAAATCCATGTACACAAACAAAAAGTGTGCGGTCAAAATTGGCAAAAAACACACATTTCTTTTCACAGGGCTGAGGGGTGAGACAGGGATGCAGGTTAAGCACCACCCTCTTCAACATATACATCAATGAATTGGCGAGGGCACTAGAACAGTCTGCAGCACCAGGCCTCACCCTACTAGAATCTGAAGTCAAATGTCTACTGTTTGCTGATGATCTGGTGCTTCTTTCTCCAACCAAGGAGGGCCTACAGCAGCACCTAGATCTTCTGAATGAATTCTGTCAGACCTGGGCCCTGACAATAAATCTCCATCTAGACACCGTTGCCCTAGAGCACACAAAAACGATACATACCTTGGCCTAAACATCAGCGCCACAGGTAACTTCCACAAAGCTGTGAACGATCTGAAAAACAAGGCAAGAAGGGTCTTCTATGCCATCAAAAGGAACATAAAATTCAACATACTAATTAGGATCTGGCTAAAAATACTTTAATCAGTTACAGAACCCATTGCCCTTCATGCTTGTGAGATCTGGGGTCCACTTACCAACCAATAATTCCCATAATGGGACAAACACCAAATTGAGACTCTGGATGCAGAATTCTGCAAAAAATATCCTCAGTTTATAACGTAAAACACCAAATAATGCATGCAGAGCAGAATTAGGTCGATACCCGCTAAATATCAAAATCCAGAAAAGAGCCGTTAACTTTTTCATAAGTGAGTTCCAAATATCTCTAACGGTTGCCCCAGCGTGAGTTGTTTTATGCAAGTGATGTCAGAATGCCCTCACTGTCGAAAATGTGATTATTACGCAACAGGACAGTTAACACGTGCTTCCTGCTAATTATCTAGAGGCTATGTTTCAACTTGTCCATTTCAAATTATCTTCCAACAAGTTGTGTTTTCTAACAACAGTTTGAATTGAGGTGTGTTCCGCCTCCTCACTAATTCACATAGAAGTAGCCCATTTCAGCATTGCGGCCAATTTATGTTTGAGGCTTTACTGAGTCGGACAAACTTCTCTCTTCCAAGAGAGCCAACACACTTCACCAATGTTTGCGCAGATCAAGTATGCAGACATTTGCGCAGTCTTGCACAAATTGTAACATTTTCTGGCTGGCGCTTGCATTGCCTTCCTTGTTGTTTTCTTTACAAATAATAGCTTTGGAAATGTGTGCATTCCTATCAAATTAAGTTCCTGATTTTCTGTATATCGTGTTTACCATTTTATTCACGTTTTGTGGTCCTGGTGACAAATTATGCATTCCGATTCTTGCATAGATTGTAATGGACACATATGTGTGTAAAATACTTTTTTGAAGGATGTACTGATTATAATGAGCTAATGTTAAGCTATTTGCCAGCTACAGTTGAAGTTGGAAGTTTACATACACCTTAGCCAAATACATTTAAACTCAGTTTTTCACAATTCCTGACATTTAATCCTAGTAAAAATGCCCTGTCTTAGGCCAGTTAGGATCACCACTTTATTTTAAGAATGTGAAATGTCAGAATAATAGTAGAGAGAATGATTTATTTCAGCTTTTATTTCTTTCATCACATTCCCAGTGGGTCAGAAGTTTACATACACTCAATTAGTATTTGGTAGCATTGCCTTTACATTGTTTAACTTGGGTCAAACGTTTCGGGTAGCCTCCCACAAGCTTCCCACAATAAGTTGGGTGAATTTTGGCCCATTCCTCCTGACAGAGCTGGTGTAACTGAATCAGGTTTGTAGGCCTCCTTGCTCGCACACGCTTTTTCAGTTTTGCCCACATATTTTCTATAGGATTGAGGTCAGGGCTTTGTGATGGCCACTCCAATACCTTGACTTTGTTGTCCTTAACCTGTTGGGTCTAGGGGGCAGCATTTGCACGTCTGGATAAAAAAAAATGTACCCGATTTAATCTGGTTACTAATCCTACCCAGTAACTAGAATATGCATATACTTATTATATATGGATAGAAAACACTCTAAAGTTTCCAAAACTGTTTGAATGGTGTCTGTGAGTATAACAGAACTCATTTGGCAGGCAAAACCCTGAGACATTTTCTGACAGGAAGTGGATACCTGATGTGTTGTATTGACTTTAAACCTATCCCATTGAAAAACACAGGGGTTTAGGAATATTTTGGCACTTCCTATTGCTTCCACTAGATGTCACCAGCCTTTACAAAGTGTTTTGAGTCTTCTGGAGGGAGATCTGACCGAACAAGAGCCATGGAACGGTGATGTCCCATTAGACACCTGGCGCGCTAGTTCATGTTGGGTACCCTCGTTCCAATACGTTATAAAAGAGTATGCATTCGTCCACCTTGAATATTATTCATGTTCTGGTTAAAAAAGGCCCTAATGATTTATGCTATACAACGTTTGACATGTTTGAACGAACGGAAATATATTTTTTCCCCTCGTTCATGACGAGAAGTCCGGCTGGCTTACATCATGTGCTAACGAGACGGAGATTTTTGGACATAAATGATGAGCTTTTTTGAACAAAACTACATTCGTTATGGACCTGTGATACCTGGAAGTGACATCTGATGAAGAGAATCAAAGGTAATGGATTATTTACATAGTATTTTCGATTTTAGATCTCCCCAACATGACGTCTAGTCTGTATCGCAACGCGTATTTTTCTGGGCGCAGTGCTCAGATTATTGCAAAGTGTGATTTCCCAGTAAGGTTATTTTTAAATCTGGCAAGTTGATTGCGTTCAAGAGATGTAAATCTATAATTCTTTAAATGACAATATAATATTTTACCAATGTTTTCTCATTTTAATTATTTAATTTCTGACGCTGACTTGACTGCCGGTTATTGGAGGGAAACGATTTCCTCAACATCAATGCCATAGTAAAACGCTGTTTTTGTATATAAATATGAACTTGATAGAACTAAAAATGCATGCATTGTCTAACATAATGTCCTAGGAGTGTCATCTGATGGAGATTGTAAAAGGTTAGTGCATCATTTTAGCTGGTTTTATGGTTTTGGTGACCCTGTCTTTGACTTGACAAAACATTACACACAACTCTTGTAAATGTACTGTCCTAACATACTCTAAATTTATGCTTTCGCCGTAAAACCTTTTTGAAATCGTAAAACGTGGTTAGATTAAGGAGATGTTTATCTTTCAAATGGTGTAACATAGTTGTATTTTTGAAAAATTTGAATTTTGACATTTATTTGGATTCAAATTTGCCGCTCTTGAAATGCACCTGCTGTTGATGGAGTGCACCACGGGTGGCACGCTAGCGTCCCACCTAGCCCCAAGAGGTTAAGCCATTTTGCCACAACTTTGGAAGTATGCATGGGGTTATTGTCCAGTTGGAAGACCCAATGGCAACCAAGTTTTAGCTTCCTGAATGATGTCTTTAGATGTTGCTTCAATATATCCACATAATTTTTCATCGCCCATGATACAATCTATTTTGTGAAATGCACCAGTCCCTCCTGCAGAAAAGCACCCCCACAACATGATGCTGCCACCCCCGTGCTTCACAGTTGGGATGGTGTTCTTCGGCTTGCAAGCCTCCCCTTTTTCCTCCAAACATGATGGTCATTATGGCCAAACAGTTCTATTTTTGTTTCATCAGACCAGAGGGCATTTCTCCAAAAAGTACGTTCTTTGTCCCCATGTGCAGTTGTAAACCATAGTCTGGCTTTTTTATGGCGGTTTGGAGCAGTGACTTCTTCCTTGCTGAGTGGCCTTTCAGATTATGCCGATATAAGACTCGTTTTACTGTGGATATACTGTAGATACTTTTGTACCTGTTTCCTCCAACATCTGTACAAGGTACTTTGCTGTTGTTCTGGGATTGATTTGCACTTTTCGCACCAAAGTACGTTCATCTCTAAGAGACAGAACGCGTCTCCTTCCTGAGCGGTATGACGGCTGCGTGGTCTGATGGTGTTTATACTTGCGTACTATTGTTTGTACAGATGAACGTGGTACCTTCAAGTGTTCAGAAATTGCTCCCAAAGATTAACCAGACTTGTGGAGGTCTACAATTCTTTTTCTGAGGTCTTGGCTGATTTCTTTAGATTTTTCCATGATGTCAAGCAAAGAGGCACTGTTTGAAGGTAGGCCTTGAAATAGATCCACAGGTACACCTCCAATTGACTCAAATGATGTCAATTAGCCTATCAGAAGCTTCTAAAGCCATGACATCCTTTTCTGGAATTTTCCAAACTGTTTAAAGGCACAGTCAAATTAGTGTATGTAAACTTCTGACCCATTGGAATTGTGATACAGTGAATTATAATGTGAAATAATCTGTCTGTAAACAATTGTTGGAAAAATTACTTGTGTCATGCACAAAGTAGATGTCCTAACCAAGTTGCCAAAACGATAGTTTGTTAACAAGAATGTTGTGGAGTGGTTGAAAAACGAGTTTTAATGACCACAACCTAAATGTATGTCAACTTCTGACTTCAACTGTGTGTGTGGCACCATGTTTGTTGACTTTATACAATGCATTCTGGGTGTCACGTAAATGCCTGTCTGACCAAATATGTTATAATGAGATGAAGGAATGATTCACTCAACTTTCGGGTAAACTTCCGGAAGTGAATGAAGGGAAGTGAATGATGGTAGACGACACACCCCCTTCAACATGCATACTATAAACAGACCAAACTCATCTTGTCTCCTGTTATTATCTTAGGTTGATGCAAAAAAACAAACATGGCCACGCATAAACTGCTCATCTTTGGATTACTTCCTATTTGTAGAAAGTGTTTTACTCAATTATTTTGATCAATGGTGAGCTCACCCATGATGTGATTAATTATAAATAGTAATTGCTATTAGCTAATTTATATTGTAGTTTCTGTCAGCCTAGAGTTATACAAATATGACTGCTTGTGTTACGTCAATCTTTCCTCAGTTAGCGCTAGGACAAACGTAACCTACATTTTTCGGGTTTGGATGATTGTGTAAGCTGTTGCTTCTTCTGTGAATGTCTGAACATTGCATCCAAAAATAAACTGGTCACATTCAGGACATAACTTTGTAAGGACTGTGTTTGTGCAAAATGTTTCTGTGAAAAAACAGTGTGGCCAGCTCAAACGCTGACTGTTGTGTCAATCGGACCTGAAAGTTCTAAATTAGCGTTCTACTCACACTGGTTTGAGCGTACGCTGCAGGGACCACTGTAGAATGATCACACCCGTGTGTTGGTACATGTGAAAAGGTTAAATTGCATAACTACCTAAAAGGAAGCAATTCCCAAACCTTCCACAACAAAGCCATCACCTACAGAGAGATGAACCTGGAGAAGAGTCCCCTAAGCAAGCTGGTCCTGGGGCTCTGTTCACAAATAGACACCACACAGCCCCAGGACAGCAACACAATTAGACCCAACCAAATCAAAACAAAAATATAATTACTTGACACAATGGAATGAATTTACAAAAAAACTGAGCAAACTAGAATGCTATTTGGCCCTAAACAGAGAATACACAATGGCAGAATACCTGATCACTGTGACTGACTCAGTGAGCATAGCCTTGCTATTGAGAAAGGCACCCGAAGACTGGCTATGTGCACACTGCCCACAAAATCAGGTGGAAACTTGAGCTGCACTTCCTAACCTCCTGCCAAATGTATGACCATATTAGAGACACATATTTCCCTCAGATTACACAGACCCACAAAGAATTTGAAAACAAATCACATTTTGATAAACTCCCATGTCTATAGGGTGAAATACCACAGTGTACAATCACAGCAAGATTTGTGACATTTTGCCACAAGAAAAGGGCAACCAGTGAAGAACAAACACCATTGTAAATACAACCTATATTTATGTTTATTTATTTAACTATTTGCACATCATTACAACACTGTATATAGACATAGTATGACATTTTAAATGTCTTTATTCTTTTGGAACTTTTGTGAGTGTAATGTTTAATGATATTTTTTTATTATTTATTTCACTTTTGTTTATTATCTATTTCACTTGTTTTGGCAATGTACACATATGATTCCCATGCCAATAAAGTCCCTTAAATTAAAATTGAAAATTGAGAGAGAGAGAGCGAGAGACCAACCAACCAACCAACCAACCTGAACGTCCTCAATGCTTATTGTTATTGTTCAATGTATGGTTATTTTGACCCTTGGTTATTGTTGTTACTGTTGTCCAATTGACAATATTTATTATTAATTATGTTAATATTGTAAATCTCCAAAGTAAGCTTTGGCAATATGTATTTTGTTACGTCATGCCAATAAAGCACATTTTATTTATTTAATAGAGAGAGAGAGAGAGAGAGAGAGAGAGAGAGAGAGAGAGAGAGAGAGAGAGAGAGAGAGAGAGAGAGAGAGAGAGAGAGAGAGAGAGAGAGAGAGAGAGAGAGAGAGAGAGAGAGAGAGAGAGAGAGAGAGAGAGAGAGAGAGAGAGAGAGAGAGAGAGAGAGAGAGAGAGAGAGAGAGAGAGAGAGAGAGAGAGAGAGAGAGAGAGAGAGAGAGAGAGAGAGAGAGAGAGAGAGAGAGAGAGAGAGAGAGAGAGAGAGAGAAGCGTGTTCTTGTCATTTCAACAGAGAGGTGGTGGTGTGGGAGGTAGATCCTTTGTGTCATCACTGTGTGTGTATAAAGGAAGAACACACGTTCACACACCACGGACAGAAACAACGGCAGTTACATTATGACACATAAAC
The DNA here is from genome assembly GCF_965601325.2 of Salmo salar. Lineage (NCBI taxonomy): Eukaryota > Metazoa > Chordata > Actinopteri > Salmoniformes > Salmonidae > Salmo > Salmo salar. The sequence goes on from NC_138300.1 coordinate 99,403,260, forward strand.
CTAAAATCAAAGCCTGAAAATAAAGTAACCTAGTTAATCTTTCTCTAACTCAAGGACCAGATGCATAGATAGGAGGCACAGACAGGAGAGTGAGACACAGTATTGGAGAATGCCTGATGTATTGAGTGACAAACAAACTGAGGGCCAACATTGTAACATAATAGCCTATTGAACATGCAGTGGTTACAGTGAGCAGCCCTGAAACTCTTCTTTGTCTGATTGTATCAAACTATGCAGCCACATCAATGGAACACTGCAGTTGGTTGCTGGGATACCAGGGCTTTTTTTGAAGCACATTCCTTTATCCTGATTAGACACCTGCCTGCGGGTATTCTAATGAGAAACATGAATGAGAATTGAGAGAATAGAGAGAGAAAGAAAATAAGAGAAAGAGAAAAAAGTAGCACCTCATCCTAATTGCCCCTCTTTATCAACAAAAAGAGGGAGCTGGGAATACTGGAATAAAGGAATAGAGACACTTTCCCTGCTTATACTATAGGGGAGGAGACCAGCATCTATGTATTGCTGTGCAATACATAGCACAGCAAATCCTTTCTCTACACACCTAGGACACATAATGCCTACACAGAAATATTGCACTTTTTTCAAGTAACTAAAAACGTTCCCTAAAAAATAAGTTGAAATTGACCAAAGTATTTGGTGTCCACAATTATTTATTTCAATGTCAATATTACAGAACCTTTGTTTTTGATTCAGAACTTAATATATCCATTTGAGGGTACGATCATAAATACACTCTGGCGATCTACTCCGATTTCAGAGCACTCTCATGTGAGTGTGCCAGAGCGTAGAATAACTGATCATTTACGATTTCTCAACACCCGTTGAATAAATGGTCAGAGTGAGGTGATCTCTCATTTTTGTCTGGAAGTTGCTAGCAAGCTAGCCAACCTTAGCATGTTAGCTTGGTTGCTTGACTGCCGTTGTGAGGTCAGAACGCTCGGATCAACCCTACTCCTCGGCCAGAGCGTCCGAGAGCGAAACACTGAATTTACGGACAGAGAATCTGACAACGCTCTGAATTTATGAATGCCCAGAACGTACTCTGAGGTCACTTTGGTACTCCAGATTGAATTTACGAACATACCCTAAATCAGAAAATAAACAGAAATGGCATTGACAAAATTATTGACACCCTAGACTTAATATTTGGTAACACAGCCTTTGGTAAAAAAAAGAACCTGCAATGAAGCGCTTACTATAACCATAAATGAGCTTCCAGGACCTCTGTACTGGCAGTTTGGCCCAGTCATCTTGTCCAAACTGCTCATGTTCTCCCATTTTTGAAGGGTGCCTTCTCCCAACTGCTGTTTTCAGATCTCTTCACAAGTTTTTAATGGGATTTAGATCTGGATTCATTGATGGCCACTTCAGAACAGTCCAGTGCTTCGTCTTGAGCATTACTGGGTGCTTTTTGAAGAGTGTTTGGGGTCATTGTCCTGCTGGAAGACCCATGACCTTCGACGGAGACCCATCTTTCTGACACTGGGTCCGACATTGCTCTACAAATATGCCTTGGAATTCTCCTGATTTCATGATGCCATTCAAATGTTCAAGACACCCAGTGCCAGAGGCAGCAAAGCAACCCCAAAACATCACTGAACCTCCACAATGTTTGACTGTAGGAAAGGTGTTCTTTTTTCTGAAGGCTTCATTTTGTTTTCTGTAAACCTAGAGATGGTGTGTTTTACCAAAAAGCTTTAATTTGGTCTCATCTGTCTACAGGACATTATCCCAGAAGGATTTTGGCATGTTCAGGTGTGTTTTGGCAAATTGCAGTCCGCTCTCTTATGTCTCACTCTCTGCAGTGGGGTCCTCCTGGGTCTCCTGCCATATAACCCCCTTTCATTGAGTTGGTGACAGATGGTGTGAGTTGAAACTGTCGTACCTTGTGTCTGAAGGTCAGCTTGAATCTGTGTGGCAGTTGATCGAAGTGCTTTCTCCACCATTCAAACAATCCTTCACTGCAATCTTCCGTCAAGTTCTCTTGCGGCTACGTCCAGTGAGGCTGGACGTAGCATTACGTATGGTGGAAACAGGAACATCAAGGTCTCTGGTGATGGACTTGCAGCCTTGAGATTGTCCACGCTTGGCTACAATCTTGTGTCGGACCTCCTCAGATAATTATCTGGTTTTCTTTCTTTTCTCCATACTCATTGCGATATACACAGTGACACAAAACAGGAGAATGTGTCCTTTTCTCTATTCAAACTAGTTGAATGAGTGATTTTTATATTGTAGGCACCTTCAACTCACCATAGGTGAGTTCAATTCCAAAGTAAAAGATAATTACCTGCTTGAACTCAAATTATTTCTAACTACTTCTAGAAGGTGCAAATAATATTGTCTGGGCCATTTTAGGATTTCTTTGTGGAATAAGCTAACATTTATTCTTTTTTTAAAAATTGTATTTTTAACTGCAAACCAAAGACATACATATGTGGATAGCAAATATTTTTTAATTTCAACAGTTTTCTGGAAGAAATGGTGCATTATTTGAAAAAAGCGCAAGGGTGCCAATATTTTTGGCCATGAGTGTACTCTCCAACAGAGAGAAAAATTAGGAAACTGGATTGTCTCCTACTAAAACATTCCACTGCTTGTAGAAGGTGTCTCCAGTTGATTGGTTTGTCTCATTACATGGAGGATGCGGCACGCCTTGTGGCGGTTGATAGTTACAGGTGCTGGTATAGCGCGCGGCCGGCGGCCCGGTTACCATGGATATGGCCATAACAACGAGAGAGGTGTGTGATGTTGGTGCAGCGATGGAGTCATTGACCAAGCTGGCCACTCCATACATCAACATGTATGGACCTAGAGCAGGGATGGGCAACTCCAGTTTTTGGGGGCCTGATTGGTTTCACACTTTAGCCCCACATCATACACCTGACTTCAATAATCATGATCTTCAGTTTATAATGCAATTAGTTTAATCTGCTGTGTTTTCCAGGCATGGGGAAAAAGAATGACACCACTCCGGACCCCGAGGACTGGAGTTGCCCATCCCTGAGCTAGAGTAAAGAAGGGCCATGCTGTGGAGTGGAGCAGTGGTGAGACGTACCACTAGGTGGCAGGCTGTTCCTATTTTTTCACCACATTTGGGGAAATCTGGTTCCCCTCAAACTCAAACAAGACTACTCCTCCCATCCACAGTCGACCCCTCTCACCCTATGGGCAGCCCTCCATATCGCCAGCAGAGTGCAGGGTATAACACAGCACAAACAGAGGAACCAGCCATCTGGCTAACAGACTTCAAACCCACCAACACGCCCGCCCGCACACACAATACACACAATTCCAGAATTCCAACACGTCTTTCATCTTGGTCCAAACTTCACTAACTAAACCCTTCCCACATAGAGGGAAATCAATGAATGCAGGAGAAACTACAAACAAGTTGTAGAGGCCATGCTGTTAATTCTTACGTATGTTAGCTACTCACTGTCACAATCCTCTGTCTGTGGAACAGTGAAGAGAGGGAAAAACACTCTTAAAAATTACTGATGTGGTGGGCTACTTGGTTGAGGGACAGACACCACACTCCATCTCTTCTCTCCTCTCCACCTCTCCTCTCCTTTTCTCTCTCCTCTCCTCTTTTATCCTTTCCTCTCTCCTCTCCTCTTTTCTCCTTTCCTCTCTCCCTCTCAATGCGAAAGGCACATTTCAGTTGAAGGCATTCAGTTGTACAACTGACTAGGTATCCTCCTTTCCCTTTCCTCTTTTCTCATTTCCTCTCTCCTCCCTTTTCCTCTTTTCATCTCATCTTTCCTCCCTCTCTTCTCTCCTCCCTCTCTCCTGTCCTCTCTGTGATAATATTAACACTGTATTCCAGTTGCTGGCCATGCTGCTCTTCTCAGCAGTAATAGAAAAGCGTAGCATGTTAGCTGCTGCTGCAGACAGACAGACAGACAGACAGACAGACAGACAGACAGACAGACAGACAGACAGACAGACAGACAGACAGACAGACAGACAGACAGACAGACAGACAGACAGACAGACAGACAGACAGACAGACAGACAGACAGACAGACAGACAGACAGACAGACAGACAGACAGACAGACAGACAGACAGACAGACAGACAGACAGACAGACAGACAGACAGACAGACAGACAGACAGACAGACAGACAGACAGACAGACAGACAGACAGACAGACAGACAGACAGACAGACAGACAGACAGACAGACAGACAGACAGACAGACAGACAGGGCTATTCCTTATCACCAGCACATCATTACTCATCCATGCCTGTTGCTGCTGTGCTATTACACACTTCATGTGTGACCCCTCCTGTGAATATGTCCTGAGAGAGAGAGAGCGAGAGAGACCAGCCAAAAATTCCCTAAATTGGACAAACACCAAATTGACACTGCAAAAACCTCCTCCGTGTACAACGTAAAACCCCAAACAATGAACGCACAGCAGAACTAGGATGATTCCCACTATCTATCCAAATCCAGCAAAGAGCAATTCAATTCTATTACCACCTAAACATAAGTGATTCTCAAATCTAACAAAGCCCTCACCTACAAAATGATTAACCTGGAGAAGAGTCCCCTCTGCCAGCTGGTACGGAGATTCTGCTAACAAACACAAAAAGACCCCACAGAGCCCCAGGACCGCAACACAATCAGACCTAACCAAAACAAAAAGATAATTACTTGAAACATTGGGAAGAATCAACAAAAAACTGAGAAAACTGGAATGTTATTTGTCCCTAAACAGAGTCCACATTAGTAGAATACCTGACCACTGTGACTGACCCAAAATTAAGAACATCCTTGACTATGTACAGTACAGACTCTGTGATCATAGCCTTGCTAGTGAGAGAGGCCGCCATTGGCAGACCTGGCTCTCAAGAGAAGACAGGCTATTTGCACACTGCCCACAAAATGAGGTGGAAACAGAGCTGCACTTCCTGACCTCCTGCCAAATGTATGACCATATTAGAGACACATATTTCCCTCAGATTACACAGGCCTACAAAGAATTTGAAAACAAATCCAATCCTGATAAACTTCCATATCTATTAGGTGAAATATCACAGTGTGCTATCACAGCAGCAAGATGTGTGACCTGTTGCCACAAGAAAAGGGCAACCAGTGGAGCACAAACACCATTGTAAATACAACCTATATTTATCTGTTTATTTATTTTCCCTTTCATACTTCAACTTTTTGCACATTGTTACAATACTGTACTTAGCCAATAATATAACATTTGAAATGTCTATATTCTTTTAAAATGTTTGTGAGTGTAATGCTTACTGTTCATTTTTGACTGTTTATTTCCCTTGTTTTGGTAACGTAAACATGTTTTCCATGCCAATAAAGCCCTTTGAATGGAATTGAGAGACAGAGAGAGAGCGGGAGAGAGAGAGTGAGAGAGAGAGGGAGGAGAAAGTTAGGATGAGAGACAGGGAGTGAGGATGCGCGAGAAACAGAGAGAAAGGGGGGGATCAATGAAGTGAGAGGGAACAACAAAGAGAGATAGCGAGTACGGCCACAATAGCGAGTGAAAAATAAAAAGGGAGAGAAAATAAAAAAAGAGAGAGCAGAGGAGGCTGGTGGGAGGAGCTATAGGAGGACAGGCTCATTGTAATTGATGGAATGGAATTAATGGAATGGAGACAAACACGTTGTTTCCATATGTTTGATACCGTTCCATTAATTCCATTCCACCATTACAATGAGCCTGTCCTCCCACCAGCCTCTTCTGAGAGAGAGGTATACATAAAAAAGATAGAGCGAGAGGTAGTGAGGTAGGGAGTAAGGGAGGTAGCCCCGCAGAGATGTGAGGAGAGAAGAGGTTTTCATGCTCTATCAGGTCTCCATTTGCCTGTCCTGTAATAACTTGTCCGCTCCATTGCCTGCCACTATCACAGCAGCCATAACACTCAGTCACACGGTTACAGCAGCATGGCCAGCCATGGAGGGAGGCAGGGTAGTTAACAGACCACGTCACAGATAGTACCACATCCATACACACTTGGGGAGGAATGGAGAGATGGAGGAATGAAGGGGGATGAAAGACTGATAGAAGGAATAGAAGTGAAGAAGAAAGAGTGGAGGAATGGAGACACAAATGGAGGGTGACAGAGTGGATGAATAATTGTATTGCAGTGAGCCAGACTTGGCTGGAATAGTGCAACAAAGATGTCAATAGGGATCCCAGTGAAGGAAAACGGTTGGGTGCTTTGGTGTAACACTGAGTGTGTCAAAGACGTTCAAATGTAGAATTCTATGGAGATGAGCAGTGATGGGGTGTGATGTGTGTGTAGTGTGGTTGGAGGGTCAGAACCTTCTGGAGGAATGGTAATAAAAGGGAGGGGCCAAAGGTCAGAGAGCGCTTTGACTACAGGCCACTCCCACTGAACCTGAGGGGGCTAATCTCCATGGTAACTGTGTGCTTTGGGCCAAGAGTTGACACACACACACACACACACTGAAGCCCCCTAGGTCTTAGCCTAAGATGAGTGATAACCGATCATAAGTCCTATTCATGTCTGTCTGTCTGTCTGTCTGTCTGTCTGTCTGTCTGTCTGTCTGTCTGTCTGTCTGTCTGTCTGTCTGTCTGTCTGTCTGTCTGTCTGTCTGTCTGTCTGTCTGTCTGTCTGTCTGTCTGTCTGTCTGTCTGTCTGTCTGTCTGTCTGTCTGTCTGTGTGACGGGAAGGATCCACAGGATTAGGAGCCATCACAAAACACCAGGTTGCAGCCGGACACAATTGGTGTTTCTCAGTATGCATACTACTACCGAGTGTAATCTCAGAGGACGTTCTCTTGAGTACATTCTTGTGAGGACGAGAGTGTGGAGAACACATAAAACATTACATTTCAGAAGCACTCGCACTCCCCCTACTGTATTACCTCACGCTGCTCCTCCCCCTACTGTATTACCTCACGCTGCTCCTCCCCTTACTGTATTACCTCACGCTGCTCCTTCAATGAACCCTCTTCAGCCAGGACAATGGCAACAATAGAGACCAAACAAGATATACACAAAGCAAACATTTTACTTCATAACTACTGGCAGCGTTGGGGAGTAACGGTTTATATGCAAGTGATTAAAAAAAAACGGTAACTGTAATCCGTTACGTTACCAGCAAAAAATGATGTAATCCGATTACAGATACTTTTGAAAAACTAGAGGATTACTTCGAGGATTACTTTTAAATTCAGAAAGGATTTTTGTGAAAAAAATCTTTGACACTTCTCTGTTTTCGCAAAGACATTCAAATCAGATTTGAGAAAAGGCGCAAGTTAAAATTTCTCCACCTGAGCGAGTCTGACCACAAGTCAGAGACCACAATGATGACACACCAAATGGGTTTGATGGATTGCGGGAAAAGAGCAGAAATATGCTTTTATAGGCTACAGTCCAAGCTATGTCTTCCAATGGTGCGACTGCTGTCAGCATCCAAAGATTATCCAACTGGAATAAACGCTTGGAGGTAAGGATGACAGCAGCGTTGTAGTCTATGGCGATAAGGATATCACTTATTATTGATATCTACATAGCACATTGATGTGAATCCCACTGCTGCTCTCTCATTTAGCTATTTGCGCCTTAAGGATTGCGTTTGTTGTGGATGGCTGTTCACAAATCTAAATGTGTATCTGAACCCAATAATGGTTGAATTCAACAAGTTTAAGCTGCCTATCAATCATTGTTTTTGAAACCAGTGGACAGCCAGTGAAAAATGCACTCTTGCAACAGCTGCATAGTGCGGATCCCAGCCTATGAAATAAAAGTGGGGCATTTATTGCTCAATCTAATTCATGCTGATGGACACATGCTCAAATTCGCACACTTTTGATAGACTTAAAGGGGCAATCTTTAGATATTACATCTATTTTTTTACTTATAAATATATATATATCCCTTGATTCTTGAAGAATATGACTTATAAATGCCTCATGAGCTTAGTTCAACTGTCACACTCCACTAGAACCCACAATATCAGCTTGTTTTTCTCCAATGCTTGTAAACATTGTAAATGTAAACAAACACTGTATAACCTCATAACATGGATAAAACAATAACTTTTGATATCAAGATGCTCAGTCCTTACATCCATAGCACTGTCTATTAATCTGAGAGGGGTTAGATTTCTCCAGGCCCATCCCTCAGCTTTTTACCAAAAAAGGCGGCGTGGGTGTCCTGTTATTGTTTCATCTGTGGATTTGCCCTTTAAACAGCTGCATATTATCAAGATATCAAAGTGCCTATAAACATAGATGTGAATAGGCAACATTTCATTCCAAAGTCAGAGTAGATTTTTTTCTCGCTTCAGCTCAAATAATGGCCGACATTACCTAGGTTTCCATCCAACCTTTTTATGTGAGTAAAATACATGTCAGATAAGAATTAATGACAGGCCTGATGAAAAAAGATCATTTTTCAGTAAACTTTCCAAATGTTGTCAAAACAAAATGAATTATGCGAGAAATGTCCATGTAAATGCTTTTATAGGCAAATATCGATATAATAACCATCATATGGAAGTGAACTTGGAGACATGTGATGACATGTTGTGTGGTCCTCCCACTACGACTCGTCAGGAAAGCATGCAGTTCATTAGGCTACAGATTAAATAAGTTATGATGAATTTGTGCAAGGTGATGAGCTTGATGCTCCTTTCCAATAAATATTGAGGGTTTTATTCTGGTGACAGGATCATCGACACCTGGTTGCATTTGACAAAAAATTATCTGACATTTGACAAAAAATGATCTTGCTCTTTTGTCCATAATAATATCATCCTGTAGGCTTTACATGCACTCTAGCCAACAGCGTGAGTGCATGTTGGCTACTATTGGCTACTATATAACCCAGTTTTTCTGTGAGAAAACCAGCAGTAGAGTTGAAAATGCATGGGAATTTAACTGAAAAGGGTATTTTTATGTGCACTACGTCAACACGCACAGCCTTTTATCTGCAACAAGTCAATTTTAAGGAAACATATCTATGGTGGGAAAATACAGAATTTAGAATATTCGCAGGAAAATCTGTCGTCAATTGGATGGAAACCTAGCTATTAATTTCAATACCTTTTTCGTTATTTTTGCGTGGTTGCGTCATATTTCTGTGCATACTTTCCTTGGAACATTGCATCGATGCATGCTTCAAAATATGTACAAATCGAGTACGCATTCGAGAAGTGCCTCCATGCTCTGTTTCGCATACTTTGATTTGGACTCATCCTCCGACCCTCCCGTGCTTGATTTGCGTGCTTGAAGAAGGGTAGTATGCATTTTGAGAAACACGGTATGAGAGAGATACAGAGCCATGGCCACAGTCAAATCTAGGAAACACATTTATTTGATTGTCCCTTTATTTATGCAGGTGATGCTCTTTGAGATTAAAAACAGCGGAAATCAGACTCATTAATAGTTCAAAGTACAGACACAAACATATTCAGCTCCACAGCCAGGGCAGAGCTGAATAACTACCACTAACTTCATGACAGGAACATGAAATTAGACCATTCTTATTTTCCACATAACTGCCAAAAAATGATGTTTTTAAAAATGGATGAATGGAATGGAGGGAGCGGCTGTGTTTGAAGTCAGGGGCTAATGGGACGAGCTAATGATGCTGTCATGGGGAGAATGGACGCCATCGGTGGGGGTGTTTGAAGCTAAACGAGATCATTATTTTCAGTGGCGCGCACACACACACACACACACACACACACACACACACACACACACACACACAGAGCAGAGAGACAGAGCAGAGAGAGATACTGGGTCTGGGTAAGAGAACGCTGTATGGAGCAAGTTTGTGAGGGAGGGAGGGAGGGAGGGAGGGAGGGAGGGAGGGAGGGAGGGAGGGAGGGAGGGAGGGAGGGAGGGAGGGAGCAGAAGAGAGGAGGTCCCTTGAATGCATAACTGTCCCCCAATCCTCTCTTCTTCTGTTGGTACTATCTCTCTTGTGTCTTTACTCTTTCTTTCAACATCCAATTCATCCCCCAAAAGCCAATTAAATGTATCTTATTTGAGGATATTGCCGGGAGAAGTAGTGTCTTTCCATTCTGTTCTGACTGTCATCTACTGGTTTTACTAGTCAACTTTCTGAAGATATGAAATGGTTATGACAGGCACACACACACACACACACACACCACACGTATAATAATCTAACAGGTCCTTTGGCACTCATTCTTACAGCAACAAATCCTCCTCTACAGTACCCAATGCCCCAGGGCTCTGGTTATGAAAACTAGCAGAGTTAAGGATATGTTCCCCTTCAAATGTACACAGCTTATATCAAATCCCATTATAAGAGACTCAGTTAGTGCTGGGTACTTATCCAACTTAATACCTTTCCTTGGGGTTTCTATCCTAACATTCACAGGCTTTGAACAGGGAAATGTTAAATGTTAGCCATATTTCAAGCTATATTTAGAGCACTTTATATTGCTCCCCTTAGATCCCATAGAATAGAATATGGCTCAAATTAACGATCCTAGGAGAATTGTAACTACAGGATGTTAACTCAAAGTGCTCCCCCTCTGGCCAGGGAGGTATATCGCAGCTGCTGGAGAAAACATATTCAAGCGTTAAGATTTAGATTTTATTAGGATGCATTGCTGATGCAATGACAACAGCTTCTCTCCCTGGGGTCCAAAACATAACAAAAAATACATTACAGACAAAAAGACTTTGGAGCATAGATGGGGAACTGATCTAGAAATGAGGTTGGGGGCTGAGACACACACACAAACACACACTGAGCATTCCTCATTGTAACTCTAGCCACATGGGAACTGGTGGCGACTGGAGTCTTTGTGAGCGTTTGAAGATCAGGTTGAAGGTATGTGATATGTGCTCAGCACAGGAAATCATGTGTCAGGGTTCATGAAAAGACAACACGTGTGGGGCCCTCCATATCTCACACACGCACCCTCCTTATGATAATAGAGAGAGTGTGTGTGTGTGTAGAAGGTCATTGCATGCTGGACCAGACAAGGACATAGAGATTCTGGGCATGGCTTATCTGCTATAGTAACAGAGACCAGTGGATTTTCTCTTAGATCCAGTGTATCCAGCCATGCCATGAAAGATGAGTCCAGAGTGGACTGGGAAAGAGAGAGGCTCAGACTCTGGCTCTACAGTATGTGAGGCGATCAGAGTAACATAGTATACATCCACCCTGCTAAGTTAATACAAACACATGCAGACACTACCCTTACACACCATGGCTCTGAAATGCACAAAGGCTCCTGATGCTGATCACAGCATCTAATCCCCTCTCCTCAAACAATAGTCTGTCCAGCACTGTGTATGGGAGAGGGCCTTGGTCTCCTTATCACGGTTCACAACACAGCTCACATTTATGGACCACACCACTGCAGCTATATGGCTCTACTCAGCTCTGCCTGGGTGGAAGAGAAGCCAAGGGGGCTCTTTCCCAGAGATAAGGAATGAGATGAAGCAAGATTCCCTCCATTGTCAAGTCCCTTTCTCTCTCTCTCCCTCTCCCTCCATCCCTGCTAATTTGCATTTGATTGTTCATCAAGTGCGTCTGGAAATAGCACACACACACACACACACACACACACACACCCCCACACACACACACACACACACACACACACACACACACACACACACACACACACACACACACACACACACACACACACCACACCCACAAGAGAACAAAAAGTTCTGCAATGTTCATTCAGGCACGGCAACACAGAGAAAATTCACTCGAACACAGCTCTCCTGGCTATTAAGAGCCCAGAGTGCTGCCTGCTTACTAGGAAAATCTGTCCCTGGAGAGTCAAAACGAAACCAATTAAGATCAATACTTACACAATTAATTATGTATGGATGTACTGCAAGGGGCCTTAGTGTGTTTGGCCATGTCAGTGGGGTACCCTTTGTTCTTCTACAACATCCATTTGTCTGCTGACGTCTAATTATCTCCCTTACTCTCTTATTTACCCCACCTCCATTCTCTGTCCCCCTCTCCCTCCCTCCCTGCTCTGTCATCTGCAGGAGATTCTCAACTTGGGTGAGAACTGGGACTGGTTCACTCAATCAGTAACAAAGACAGCCCAGCGCATATCAAGACATACACAGCTGCAACACTTTCACTCTTATTGATGGCTCTGCATATCAAAACACCCCCCCACACACACACACTCAGAGAACACACTCACTCTCTGTGTCCATACCTCTGGCATGTGAGAGTCCATAGAATTGTTCCCTACAGAGACACTAGAGAAAAAAAGAGAAAGAGAGAGAAGAAAAAAGACAGTGAGAGGGGAGGATAAAATAAAAACTTCCACAGGAGCCAAGCTGAATTACAATTTCAAGCGCTGTACTCAAGTTTTCCCTGTGAACAAGAGCAACCATGAGAGTGCTAGAGGAGTGGAGAGGAGCAGAGGAGAGAGGGGGGAAGGGGAGCAGAGGTGAGAGAAGGAGAGGGGGAAGGAGGTGCAGAGGAGAGAGGAGGAGAGGGGGAAGGAGGAGCAGAGGAGAGAGAAGGAGAGGGGGAAGAAGGAGCAGAGGAGAGAGGCGAGAGGAGGGAAGAAGGAGCAGATGAGAGAGGAGGAGAGGGGGGAAGGAGGAGCAGAGGAGAGAGGGGAAGGAGGAGCAGAGGAGAGAGGAGGAGAGGGGGAAGGAGGAGCAGAGGAGAGAGGAGGAGAGGGGGAAGGAGGAGCAGAGGAGAGAGGAGGAGAGGGGGGAAGGAGGAGGAGAGGAGAGAGGGGAAGGAGGAGCAGAGGAGAGAGGAGGAGAGGGGGGAAGGAGGAGCAGAGGAGAGAGGGGAAGGAGGAGCAGAGGAGAGAGGAGGAGAGGGGGAAGGAGGAGCAGAGGAGAGAGGAGGAGAGGGGGAAGGAGGAGCAGAGGAGAGAGGAGGAGAGGGGGGAAGGAGGAGCAGAGGAGAGAGGGGAAGGAGGAGCAGAGGAGAGAGGAGGAGAGGGGGGAAGGAGGAGCAGAGGAGAGAGGGGAAGGAGGAGCAGAGGAGAGAGGAGGAGAGGGGGAAGGAGGAGCAGAGGAGAGAGGAGGAGAGGGGGGAAGGAGGAGCAGAGGAGAGAGGAGGAGAGGGGGGAAGGAGGAGGAGAGGGGGGAAGGAGGAGCAGAGGAGAGAGGAGGAGAGGGGGAAGGAGGAGCAGAGGAGAGAGGAGGAGAGGGGGGAAGGAGGAGCAGAGGAGAGGGGGAAGGAGGAGCAGAGGAGAGAGGAGGAGAGGGGGGAAGGAGGAGCAGAGGAGAGAGGAGGAGAGGGGGAAGAAGGAGAAGAGAGGAGGAGAGGGGGGAAGGAGGAGCAGAGGCGAGAGGAGGAGAGGGGGGAAGGAGGAGCAGAAGAGCGAGGAGGAGAGGGGAAGGAGGAGCAGAGGGGGGAAGGAGGAGCAGAGGAGAAGGAGGAGCAGAGGAGAGAGGAGGAGAGGGGGGAAGGAGGAGCAGAGGAGAGAGGAGGAGAGGGGGGAAGGAGGAGGAGAGGGGAAGGAGGAGCAGAAGAGAGAGGAGGAGGAGAGGGGGAAGGAGGAGCAGAGGATGAAGAGTGAGTCAGGATGCACACATGCCTCTGCTCTCAAACAGAGATTAGAGCATAAGTGTGTGTGTGTGCGTGCGTGTGTGGTCACACTTTATTTGGATAGCCTGGATATTCCATCTGTAGATGCTCTACAAATGATCTGTTGAGCAACTGCTTGCTAAGGTCACGGTTAGGTTTAGAATAAGGGTCAGGGTAAGGGTTAAGGTTAGGTTTAGAATAAGGGTTAAGGTTAGGGTTAGTAGATAGTTAGTTGAAATGTTAATGATTGTCTGTAGAACAAATAAAGTTGAAATGTTAATGATTGTCTGTAGAACAAATAAAGTTTTACCAAACGTACAGAGAGAGACACATGGATGCCCTCTGAAGCTGTGCATTTTTAACCTTGTCCACAGAGAAAAAGAGGGGAAGAGAGAGATAAGTACAGAGAGAGTGAGAGACACAGAGAGAGAGAAGAGAATGAGAGAGAGGTAGAGAGGGCAGTTGAGCTCAGTAATGACCATTAATGAAAGCAGTGTTGCATGCAGGGATGAATCCTGCTCTCTATTCACTCTCTGGGCCTCAGGGACACAGCCCAAAATCTCCTCTGCTTTCCCACCTCTCTCTCCCTCCTTTTCACCCTATACTCCCTGTCACCCTCCCGTTTCCCTGAAGTCCCTCCTCATTCTCTCTCCTTACTCCTGTCTTCAACTTCCCTCCCTCTCTCCTTCACTCTCTCCCTCGCCACTTTTCCTAATCTCCCATCTCCATAAACTCCCTATTCTCTCTCTCTCTCTCTCTGCCGCTCCCATATCCCTCACATTCCACTATTTTTCATCCCATATTCTATCTCATTTCCTCCTCCTCTCGCATTTCAATCTCTCTCCCTTTCTCCGACACACAATCACTCCGATCTCTCCTGGGCACTCAGTCTCACTCTACTCAAGGATCTTTCCCCCCTGCATTTCCCTGACGAATACACACACTTACACCTCCACCGTCCTACACACACACACACACACACACACACACACACACACACACACACACACACACCCTGCTCCGTTATCGACACACACACAGCTCCAACCCCTAAACACTCATCTATGTCTGAACACCTACAGTAGAAGTCAGAAGTTTATATACACTTAGGTTGGAGTCATTAAAACTCGTTTTTCAACCACTCCACAAATGTCTTGTTAACACACTATAGTTTTGGCATGTCGGTTAGGACATCTACTTTGTGCATGACACAAGTCATTTTTTCCAACAATTGTTTACAGACAGATTATTTCACTTATAATTCACTGTATCACAATTCCAGTGGGTCAGAAGTTTACATACACTAAGTTGACTGTGCCTTTAAACAGCTTGGAAAATTCCAGAAAATTATGTCATGGCTTTAGAAGCTTCTTATAGGCTAATTGACATCATTTGAGTCAATTGGAGGTGTACCTGTGGATGTATTTCAAGGCCTACTTTCAAACAGTGCCTCTTTGCTTGACATCATGGGAAAATCAAAAGAAGTCAGCCAAGACCTCAGAAAAAGAATTGTAGACCTCCACAAGTCTGGTTTCTCCTTGGGAGCGATTTCCAAACGCCTGAAGGTACCATGTTCATCTGTACAAACAATAGTACGTAAGTATAAACACCATGGGACCACGCAGCCATCATACCGCTCAGGAAGGAGACGCATTCTGTCTCCTAGATGAACATACTTTGGTGCGAAAAGTGCAAATCAATCCCAGAACAACAGCAAAGGACCTTGTGAAGATGCTGGAGGAAACAGGTACAAAAGTATCTATATCCACAGTAAAACGAGTCCTATATCGACATAACCTGAAAGGCCGCTCAGCAAGGAAGAAGCCACTGCTCTAAAACCGCCATAAAAAAGCCAGACTACGGTTTTCAACTGCCCACGGGGACAAAGATCGTACTTTTTGGAGAAATGCCATCTGGTCTGATGAACCAAAAATAGAACTGTTTGGCCATAATGACCATCATTATGTTTGGAGGAAAAAGGGGGAGGCTTGCAAGCCGAAGAACACCACCAAGAACCGTGAAGCAGGGGGGTGGCAGCATCATGTTGTGGGGGTGTTTTGCTGCAGGAGGGACTGGTGCACTTCACAAAATAGATGGCTTCATGAGAATGGAAAATTATGTGGATATATTGAAGCAACACCTCAAGACATCAGTCAGGAAGTTAAAGCTTGGTCGCAAATGGGTCTTCCAAATGGACAATGACTCCCAAGCATACTTCCAAAGTTGTGGCAAAATAGCTTAAGGACAACAAAGTCAAGGTATTGGAGTGGCCATCACAAAGACCTGACCTCAATCCTATAGAAAATTTGTGGGCAGAACTGAAAAAGCTTGTGTGAGCAAGGAGGCCTACAAACCTGACTCAGTTACACCAGCTCTGTCAGGAGGAATGGGCCAAAATTCACCCAACTGATTGCGGGAAGCTTGTGGAAGGCTACCCAAAACATTTGGCCCAAGTTAAACAATTTAAAGGCAATGCTACTAAATACTAATTGAGTGTATGTGAACTTCTGACCCACTAGAAATGTGATGAAAGAAATAAAAGCTGAAATAAATAATTCTCTCTACTATTATTCTGACGTTTCACATTCTTAAAATAAAGAGGTGATCCTAACTGACCTAAGACAGGGAATTGTGAAAAACAGAGTTTAAATTATTTTGGCTAAGGTGTATGTAAACTTCCGACTTCAACTGTATATTGTATGATCTTAGTATCAATTTGTTGGAAGGACACCATTTCTATTAACAGTAATCCAACTCTGCCAGTCCTAATGCCAATGGCTCAATACAAACATATTCACATCAGAGAGAGAGAGGGACAAACAAATATATTAACTCATATGCATTAAGGTTGACGGATTCACTAGCTCCTCTCTATGCTGTCCATTAGCCTGTTGTGGCACTGATGGATAAAGTCTGTGTCTCAAATGGCACCCTATTCCCTATATAGTGCACTACTCTTGACCAATGGCAGTAAATAGGGTGTCATTTGGGACGGGCCCAAAGAGTAGAGTAGCATTACCATGGGACACACATATACATCATGTCTCATGAGTAGATAATTGACAGATGAAGCGTGTAATGGTAACGGTAATGTTGTTCTCAGAACTGAATGGAGCCAGAGACCTTTAATGGATCCCCTGCAGACAGCTAATGTCTAGTGCTACAGATTGGTCCCATTAGAACAGATCCTAATAGATCCATATGACCACACAACCAATCAGAGGAGGTTAGTCTGCTGTAGGCCAATAGAGATGAAGCTTAGAGGTCAAAGGTGAGGGTAAGTGTTTTGACAAGACACATGATAAAACTCGTGTCAGAAGTGATGCTCTTTACTCATATAAGCTCTTAGTTTCCACCATCAATAAAGTGGCCCTATAGTCATAGAAACAGCTTTGGCACAAACTCTGGCATTAGCTCCCAGTGATGAACAGTTTGTTGAGCTGCCCTATATGACCTTGCCTAGCTATCTGCTTCGCTCTGCTGCTTATGGATGAGAGCATTAGGTATGTCAGCCAGGTAAAGTAATGATATGATAATTAAAATGGGCTTCTGGGCACATCACCACCTCTGAGAGTAGGTCTATTTCTCATACATTCATCATCAACCCTGCTACCTAGAAGGATGAAGTCATATGCTGCACCTATTCACTCATATCTATGAATTCCTCTTAGTTCTCAATTTTATTAAACAACAGAAAATGGGTTTGCACACCTCCTAGGCTAAAGAGGTCTGGACTATTAACAAGCTTCATTTATATGCATGCGGCAGTGTTTTGACATTATAACAGGTCAGGCAAGTGTAGGCCTAATTATTCAAACGCCTCTTTTGAGTTACTTGATAACACATTCTCTTCAGCAATTACGTCCTGGCCAAGAGGTTGAGATGGTTATGCAAAAACATGCTGAAAGGAGAGGAGTGGTTTCTATTCAGGAAAGAGTGAGAGAGCGGGAAAGAGAGGTTGGAGAGAAAAAAAGAGACCCTCAACTGTTCAACAAAAGACCTGACCCTATGAGTGTCATCAGTGTTTGCAACAGAAGCACAATGCAGCTGAATGTTAATGCTACAGTAGCCTCCACTCTACTCTGGCAGGACAGCTAGTGTATTGTGAGCAGAGTGGAGCTAGATGACTGAATGTTAATGCAAGTGTAGAGTGCTTGACGTTGGCACAGAGAGGGACGCCGCTCCTGAGCCCTATTCAAACACACATATACTGGGTAGTAGCTCTACACACGTACGTGCACATGCACACATCACACACCACACACACACTAGAGAAGAGGGGCATTGGGTATTAGGAACAGTAGAGCTTTTGTCCCGACTGGAATTCCTCTTCACATCCCTTGGTGCTGGTTGTCAGTTGACCACCATCGTCATGGTGACTAAATGGGGTTAGATGTAGCAGAAAAAAGTTTGTTATTTTTGGGGATCTCAGAGAGAGTGGAATGGCTGGCCCTGGTTCAAAGACAGAGGGATTCACACAGACACAAGTCCAGGGAGGAGTGCTCTTTCCAAGACTGTTAGGCCCTAACACAAGGGTCTCCATGAACACTGACACTCAGCCATGGTCGAGGTTAGAGTGCTACTTGCAATGGAGAGGAACATGGAAGGGGGCGTAAGAGGAGAACAACAGAGGGAAGAGAAACTTGGGTCCACACACGCACATACACACAAACTAAACGTTTCTCCTAGTTGAACTCCCTGGGCAGTAGCGTGTCCAACATCTTATTTTTGGCTCTGTCCAGTGACTGCTGACTCTGATAAACTGCAGCCATTATATTTCACTCCCCCATCTCAAACTGCAGCCATTATATTCCACTCCCCCACCTCACACTGCAGCCATTAAATTGCCCTCCACTCCCACGCCATTCTCCCTCTGCCTTCGCTCTCTGTGTTAATGACAGGACAAGACAGACCCACACCTCACACACACAGACAGACAGACTCACACCTCACACACAAAGACAGACACATGCACACACACCTCCAAAACACCCTTGGATTAACTTGTCATTTTAAACTACTGTGCCTATTTTCTGGCCCAAACTCCTGCAGAAATCAATGTGGGATATGGAGGCTGAAAAGCCATTAAAAGCAGAGTGATACCACCAATGGTGAATACAACCCAGAAATCTGTAATCACTGACATTCTCCATTCAGTCTATATATCAGTGTGATTGCAGGCCCTAATGGGTGCTTTACTGTGGACTCTAATGGTGAGGTGGAAATGAGTATTATGTATGTATCTGTTTATGAGCTGGTGTAAGCGGTTGGCCCGGGATCCAGGTTTCTCATGCATAACGTCTATGCAAAGCAGCAGATGCAGCCGTGAATCTCCTTTCACACTGAGGAAGGATCTATTAAATATAGAGCTGTAGATTATACTCTGTAGACTGAGTGCTTCTCCGGAGTTCAAAAGAGGCTCTCTGGAGTTTTACTGAGAGAAAAGAGAGAAACTTGTGTGCCACAAACATTTGAAGCCAAGGATTCAGAAGCCAGCTTCAACGGGTTCATATAGACCAATCTGTAATGACAGATTAATTGTTCTATCCCAAGCAGTTCCTTTTCAATTTAATGATGATCTACACGCTAAAAGCCTACATTCCTTCATTGCCATTTGAGAATAACTTAGATGATTGGCGATCACCATTCAAACACATAGGCGAAGCGATGAGAACACATATTGTAGATTAGCTAACACACACACACACACGCACAGGCCTTAGGTTCTCCCACACTTCCAACCACCAAGAGATGATCTTTAATCTGTGATTTCCAGCAGGGCTGTTCATGTGCTGACAGGCTAGTCATGTAGCAGGCTAATGCATTATGTCAGCCTGCCTGCCTGCCTGCCTGCTTCCTCTGTGTCTCTGCTTAGATGTAATTGGCTGTCTGACAGTCCTCTATGGACCTGTAGGCCACTGATTACACTGATGGGGTTGGTGGCAGGAAACGTAATGTGACCAAATACATGTTGTGACAGAACAAATCAGTTGGACGGGCATTTGATTTCCAGAGGCGGGCCTGTTTTTTCATGGGACCTCCTATGTGTGCACGCGCTTGCACTCATTTTTTAAAATGGGAGTAATAGTAAAGACCACAGGCAGCTCATGAGTTTTAAGTTAGGGGAAGCTTACAATTTATCCTACCATTTCTACCGATCTGCATGCCAGTTATGATTATTTATATATGCACATTTTTTGTGGAACAGTTACATTTTAATAATAACCTTTTCGTTTCTCAAAATCATTGTCACGTGGTTAATCATAAAAATCTGAAGTAAAATTATAGAAATCTAAAAGTTAAAATTCAACTATGGCTAGAGCACTAGCCTCTGCTATATAGACACATTGATACACTGTGATCCATTGGCGGCTAATGAAATGATTGTCTAGAACTCAGTGATAGCCTATAGACTAATGCAGCAGTAGGCCTATAACTTCCATCACCAACTAAGTAAAATACATAGGCCTAAAGCCAACAAATAAAAAAAATAGAAAATATACTGATGAAAATTCTGGTTCTTTTAATCGCATTAATCTCTCTTCTCCGCCTGTCTGCCTCCCTTTCTAGCTGTCTTGACCTGAGCTATTGCTAGTGAAGTTCAACATTGTACCAAATTATCACAGGGTCCGGCCCGAAGTCGTCATTAACAAACTCTCAACAGTGTATCAACTAGCCTATTCCGGGACCACAAAGCTTCCTGCGCCAGTGCGCTCGGGACAAAAAGCTGTTTTTTATGAAATCATCAGATCATGATATTTTGCTCTTTCAC
The DNA here is from genome assembly GCF_965601325.2 of Salmo salar. Lineage (NCBI taxonomy): Eukaryota > Metazoa > Chordata > Actinopteri > Salmoniformes > Salmonidae > Salmo > Salmo salar. The sequence continues at coordinate 99,423,588 of NC_138300.1, forward strand.
ACAGAGGCTTGGTGATTATTGAGGTCAGGAGTGTTGGAAAGATTTTTCAAATACTGAGGAACTATCTTTCACAATGGATGTTAGAAACAGATTTTGTTGACATGTGTGAGGCGAAGAAAAAAATGGTGGTGTACGTGGTGAGTTAAGACAATCAGAAAGACGACATTGCCAAATGGGCACTTTTCTACATATGGATGCATTCTGGAGACAGACCATATCTTCGCCACACACCCCTCCCCTTCTTCTTGATGCAACATTTTAAATTATACTCAAAACACATTGTCTTCACACATATTTTAGATGCTTTCACTGACAGCCGCTACCCAATCAGCTAGACCTATTGCCACGTGTAATAACCAAATTGTGGCCTTCCCAAACACACTTGTGATTTGAAACAATCCACAGCTATTTTTTATTAAAGAAGCTAATGATAATCTGTGGCTAAGTCATGCTCCCTGTTGAAGTATATTGAATGATTTTATTTAGACAGGAGTAACTACATAATTTTGATTAAACATTAATTTACTTTAGTGCAATGTCTTCTTTCCAATTTGCAAGAGCATCAGATACATGTTCTACACATACTGAGAAAGAGGGGCGCTGTTTCACTTGCTTGGATGCTTTAACTGAGATTGATGCGTCTTTCTGTCGGCGCGTGTCTCGGTCAAATAAATGATCTATATTTCAATATTTTATTTGGATGGGCAAGGAGGTGTGGTAGGACAGGCTAGGCCCCCTAAGGCCCTCCCATAATACCGACCCTGGTGTGGTTACTGAAGCAGCAAAGTCCCACTAAGCGCAAACCAGATGGGAAGGCATATCGCTGCTGAATGCTGTAGTAGCCATGCTGGTTAAGTGTTTCTTTGAATTCTAAATAAATCACAGACATTGTCACCAGCAAAGCACCCCCACACAATCACAACTCCTTCTCCATTCTTTATGGTGGGAATCACACTCATGGAGATCATCCGTTCACCTACTTTGTGTCTCACCAAGACACGGTGGTTGGAACCAAAAATCTCAAATTTGGACTCATCAGACCAAAGGACAGATTTCCACTGGTCTAATGTCCATTGCTCGTGTTTCTTGGCCCAAGCAAATCTCTTCTTCTTATTGGTGTCCTTTAGTATTGGTTTCTTTGCAGCAATTAGACCATGAAGGCCTGATTCACGCAGTCTCCTCTGAATAGTTGATGTTGTGATGTGTCTGTTACTTGAAGTCTGTGAAGCATTTATTTGGGCTGCAATTTCTGAGGCTGGTAACTCTAATGAACTTATCCTCTGCAGCAGAGGTAACTCTGGGTCTTCCTTTCCTGTGGCGGTCCTCATGAGAGCCAGTTTCATCTTAGCGCTTGATGGGTTTTGCGACTGCACTTGAAGAAACTTTGAAAGTTCTTGACATTTTCCAGATTGACTGACCTTAACCTGTTATGGCTAGGGGGCAGTATTTTCACGGCCGGATAAAAAACGTACCCGATTTAATCTGATTATTACTCCTGCCCAGAAACTAGAATATGCATATTAGCTTTGGATAGAAAACACTCCAAAGTTTCTAAAACTGAACGGTGTCTGTGAGTATAACAGAACTCATTTGGCAGGCCAAAACCTGAGAAGATTCCATGCAGGAAGTGCCCTGTCTGACAATTTCTTGCCCTTCTTGATTATCTCTATCCATTACAGGGGATCTCTGCTGTTACGTGACACTTCCTACGGCTCCCATGGGCTCTCAGAAGGCGGAAAAAAGCTGAATCGTGGCTTTGCAGGCTCTGTCTGAAAAAAGTAGCGCGTTTGGGTAGTGGCTGGTCACAGTACTGTGAGACTCAGGCTCGTGCCCGAGTCGACCCCATGCTTTATTTTCTTTCGTCTGTTTACCTAAACGCAGATTCCCGGTCGGAATATTATCGCTTTTTTACGAGAAAAATGGCATAAAAATTGATTTTAAACAGCGGTTGACATGCTTCGAAGTACGGTAATGGAATATTTAGAAATCTTTTGTCACGAAATGCGCCATGCTCGTGACCCTTATTTACACTTCGGATAGTGTCTTGAACGCACGAACAAAATGCCGCTATTTGGATATAACAATGGATTATTTTGAACCAAACCAACATTTGTTATTGAAGTAGCAGTCCTGGGAGTGCATTCTGACGAAGAACACCAAAGGTAATCAAACTTTTGTAATAGTAAATCGGAGTTTGGTCAGGGCTAAACTTGGTGGGTGTCTAAATAGCTAGCCGTGATGGCTGGGCTATCTACTCAGAATATTGCAAAATGTGCTTTCACCGAAAAGCTATTTTAAAATCGGACACCTCGATTGCACAAAGGACTTCTGTATCTATAATTCTTTAAATAATTGTTATGTTTTTTTGTGAACGTTTATCGTGAGTAATTTAGTAAATTCACCGGAGGTTTGCTAGTTCTGAACGTCACATGCTAATGTAAAAAGCTGGTTTTTGATATAAATATGAACTTGATTGAACAAAACATGCATGTATTGTATAACATAATGTCCTAGGTGTGTCATCTGATGAAGATCAAAGGTTAGTGCTGCATTTAGCTGTGGTTTTGTTTTTTGTGACATTATATGCTAGCTTGAAAAATGGGTGTCTGATTATTTCTGGCTGGGTACTCTGCTGACATAATCTAATGTTTTGCTTTCGCTGTAAAGCCTTTTTGAAATCGGACAGTGTGGTTAGATAAAGGAGAGTCTTGTCTTTAAAATGCTGTGAAATAGTCATATGTTTGAAAAATTGAAGTTTTTGTATTTTTGAGGAATTTGTAATTCGCGCCACGCCTATCATTGGATAATGGAGCAGGTGTTCCGCTAGCGGAACGTCTAGATGTAAGAGGTTAATGTCTTAAAGTAATGATGGACTGTCATTTCTCTTTGCTTATTTGAGCTGTTCTTGCCATAATATGGACTTGGTCTTTTACCAAATAGGGCTATCTTCTGTATCCCACCCCTACCTTGTCACAACACAACTGACTGGCTCAAACGCATTAAGAAGGAAAGAAATTCCACAAATTAACTTAAAGAGAGGCACTTGTTAATTGAAATGCATTCCAGGTGACTACCTCATGAAGCTGGTTGAGATAATGCCAAGAGTGTGTAAAGCTGTCATCAAGGCAAAGGGTGGCTACTTTGAAGAATCTCAAATATAAAATATATTTTGACTTGTTTAACACTTTTTTGGTTACTACATGATTCCATATGTGTTATTTCATAGTTTTGATGTCTTCACTATTATTCTACAATGTAGAAAATAGTAAAAATTATAAAAAACCCTTGAATGAGTAGGTGTGTCCAAACTTTTGACTGGTACTGTATTTGTATATGTGAGGGTGAGTAGTAAACAAAGGAAGTCACTAGAGAAGGCTACCCTATGTAGAGTACATAATCATTGAACACTGGTCACTTTACTAATGTTTACATACTGTTTTACCCACTTTATATGTATATACTGTATTGTAGTCATGACTTATCCTCTATAACTACTGGTATATATAACTTTTCTATTCACATACTGTCTATACACACCATTAACACATGTATGTGTATGTAACACTATAGCTTCCGTCCCTTTCCTCGCCCCAACCTGGGCTTGAACCAGGGACCCTCTGCGCACATCAACAACAGTCACCCAAGAAGCATCGTTACCCATCGCGCCACAAAAGCCGCGGCCCTTGCAACGCAAGGGGAACAACCACTTCAGGTCTCAGAGCGAGTGACGTCACCGATTGAAACGCTATTAGCGCGCACCACCGCTAACTAACTAGCCATTTCACATCGGTTACATGTAGATACGTATAGATTGCATTTGGATTAGTGTTACAGTGATATTTGGGTTGTTAATTGGTTTCGTTCCGAACATCTCTTGACTTCTTAAAAAAAAAAAAAAAAATGTGTGTACTTGTTTGACATTTTACTGCATTGTTAGGCGCTAGTAACATAAACATTTAGCTAAATTGTGTACACGACCAATAAACTTTCATTTGACAAACATTGCATCTGTATTCAAATGCTCATTGGATGCTGAAATAGGAGTAAGGTTTGGGATTGGGGACATGAAACAGAGCTTTGGTAGAAAGTGGATGTGAATGGGAGCAATAATGAAGATGTTTTCAGAGCCTTTGTGCGCTATACTCTACATGAAGTCACTAGCAGAATCCCCACTGCATTTCTGAATTCCTGGATATTGTTTGGAATGTAAATATTTTATGACAATCTCTATTTGAAAATGTTTATGTTGAATGTCCACAGTTTACTATGAAGGGAGGTGTTGAGTGTTCAAACACACACAGAGCGTGCCAAAACAAAAGCCTTTGATGGTGGTCATCAGACAAAGCATGCCATGTCTTCAGAAATACACAAAGCCAGTTGAAAGCTTTCCCCTCTCTCTCTCTCTCGCTCTCTCTCTCTCTCACTCTCTGGATGACTCACTCCAACCTCATCATGTGTAACACACTGTGTCATTAGTCTACTAAGACAATTCAATGGCAATACTTTGAAAAAATGTCCCTTCGTAGCAGATTTGAAATAACTTTCCCCCATTCTTTGAATTAATATTACTGTTAAGACACGGTCTCCAACTTTCCATCTAACAGAGAACACTTCATCTTCAGCTCTCTGCATGTCTCATACTATTTCACATTCACAAACTTCTCCTTCTGATATTAGACTGCTGAAGGTCAGGGAGTTATACTGGGTGTATTATTGCTTTAGTGTGTATGTGTTTGGTGCTTGGGCATGCAGAGTGTGTCTCTGGTCTCCAATGTGTTTGTGTGTGTGTCTGGGACGTCTGTGCCCCCGGGCTCTTCTCCTGCTGTGACAAGGCAAAGGGGGGGTCAAACACACACCCCGTCCCCAACCCCCAACCCCTCCAACACCGTGCACCCAAACACAGATTTGTGAGGAAAAGTAAACACTGCTTTGCCGAATGGGCTTTAATGTTATTTCTGCTTCCTGAATTACAGAGCCCTCCCCCTCCCTCGCTCTGCCTCGGGGCTCGACTCTAGACTACTGCTATCCCTCTCTCACTGTCTCTCGCTCTTACTATCCCTCTCACTCACTTCTATCTATTCAATCCTCTTCTGGCTCCCATTTCACTCTGCCTCTCTCTATCTCAGCATCACTCTCTCTCTCTATCACTCTCCTTCACTTGATCTCAAATCCCCCTTAGCCTCTCATGCCTTTTATTCCAATGGTTTCTATTGCACTTTATTCTCTGTCTTCCCATGCTCTTCTTAGATTACATCGCAATACGTTTTTCTGCCAACTTTACTATACTGCCAACTTTTTTCCAGCTTTTCTTTATATCTGAAAGGTATACCTGTATCAAAGCCAAAACTTTTATTTCCAGCAAACAACGTAGTAATCATTTTGGTAAAGTTCTGCCTATATTTAACAAATTACAAGTCGTATGATATGTTACGAATTGTAATTCGTACAATATGTTATGAATTTGCAATACGTATGAATTCCACATTTTTTATGGCTAACGTTAGTTAGGTGGCTAAGGTTAGCTAGGCTAGGGGTTAGGTTAAGGGGTTAGGAGTTAGGTTAAAGGCTTAAGGTTAGGGGAAGGGTTAGCTAAAAAGTAGTAAGTAGTTGCAAAGTTGCTAAAATACTAAAGTTGTCTGTGATGAGATTCGAACACGGAACCTTCGGGCGGCTAGACGTTCACATTTTATGCCCACCCATCCACGCGCATTTCCTTTTTACTTTAAGTAACCTTCTGTCTTATGTAACCATACCAAACGTAACATACGTAACATCATCCTGAGTCTGCACAACTCTGCCAGGACCTAGGATCAAGGGAGATACTAAAGTGTTTTAGTACTATATCTCTTGACACAATGATGAAAATAATCATGGCCTCTAAACCCTCAAGCTGCATACTGGACCCTATTCCAACTAAACTACTGAAAGAGCTGCTTCCTGTGCTTGGCCCTCCTATGTTGAACATAATAAACGGCTCTCTATCCACCGGATGTGTACCAAGCTCACTAAAAGTGGCAGTAATAAAGCCTCTCTTGAAAAAGCCGAATCTTGACCCATAAATTATAAAAAACTCTCGGCATATATCGAATCTTCCATTCCTCTCAAAAATGTTAGAAAAAGCTGTTGCGCAGCAACTCACTGCCTTCCTGAAGACAAACAATGTATACGAAACACTTCAGTCTGGTTTTAGACCCCATCATAGCACTGAGACTGCACTTGTGAAGGTGGTAAATGACCTTTAATTGACGTCAGACCGAGGCTCTGCATCTGTCCTCGTGCTCCTAGATCTTAGTGCTGCTTTTGATACCATCAATCACCACATTCTTTTGGAGAGATTGGAAACCCAAATTGGTCTACATGGACAAGTTCTGGCCTGGTTTAGATCTTATCTGTTATCTTTGTGGGCTATACTCGGCCTTGTCTTAGGACGGTAAGTTGGTGGTTGGAGACATCCCTCTAGTGGTGTGGGGGCTGTGCTTTGGCAAAGTGGGTGGGGTTATATCCTGCCTGTTTGGCCCTGTCCGGGGGTATCATCGGATGGGGCCACAGTGTCTTCTGATCCCTCCTGTCTCAGCCTCCAGTATTTATGCTGCAGTAGTTTATGTGTCGGGGGGCTAGGGTCAGTCTGTTACATCTGGAGTATTTCTCTTGTCTTATCCGGTGTCCTGTGTGAATTTAAATATGCTCTCTCTAATTCTCTCTCTCTTTCTTTCTCTCGGAGGACCTGAGCCCTAGGACCATGCCTCAGGACTACCTGGCATGATGACTCCTTGCTGTCCCCAGTCCACCTGGCCGTGCTGCTGCTCCAGTTTCAACTGTTCTGCCTGCGGCTATGGAACCCTGACCTGTTCACCGGACGTGCTTGTTGCACCCTCGACAACTACTATGATTATTATTATTTGACCATGCTGGTTATTTATGAACATTTTAACATCTTGACCATGTTCTGTTATAATATCCACCCGGCACAGCCAGAAGAGGACTTGCCACCCCTCATAGCCTGGTTCCTCTCTAGGTTTCTTCCTAGGTTTTTGGAGTTTTTCCTAGGGAGTTTTTCCTAGCCATCGTGCTTCTTTCACATGCATTGCTTGCTGTTTGGGGTTTTAGGCTGGGTTTCTGTACAGAACTTTGAGATATCAGCTGATGTACGAAGGGCTATATAAATAAATTTGATTTGATTTTGATATCATACTAAATTGAGTGTCCCGGATTCTCGGTTTGATCAGTCAAGGAAATAAAATTGCGGAAAACATAGATGGAGAACAAGCTAAAGGATGAAAAATACCAGAGTTTTGGCACAGGTATAGCTGAGTAGCGCTAGCGAAAGTGTAAATCACAGTCCATAGATGCTGATAATTGATTGTCCTGTGTCCCATTGTGACATAGCTCCACGGCTCTGACACCACCATCTGCGGGGGACGCATAGCACCTCCCCACAATTCCCAACCAACGCGTCTCCGGTATGTATCCTCTATCATTTGAATGTGTTGACAGTTGGAGAAATTGTTTGAGCTGCGCTAAAAATTCTAAAAAGTATGAAAGCTAACGGTCCAATATTCCACTGTTGTGCATATGTGTACACATTTTGGTAAACATGCACGGGTATGATAAACCCTTAACGCCACTTGGCAAAAAATGTAATAAATGCTCCCACTTTTATAATTTTTATTTCTATTTCAACAAATCAATCAAATCAAAGTATCAATATAATATCGTCCAAAATAATATTTTGATATTGTAACGATCGTCTGGAAGAGGGGACCAAGATGCAGCGTGGTAAGTGGTCATAATGATTTTTAATGAGACTTCAAAAACAAACAGGGAAAATGATAGCCAACAGTTCTGCCAGGTGAACACACAAGACAGAAAACAACTACCCACAAAACCCCAAAGGAAAACAGGCTGCCTAAGTATGATTCCTAATCAGAGACAACGATAGACAGCTGCCTCTGATTAGGAACCCTACTCGGCCCAAAACAAAGAAATACAAAAACATAGAAAAAGGAACATAGAACGCCCCAAAACACACAGAAAAACACCCCCTGCCATGCCCTGACCAAACTACAATAACAAATAACCCCTTTTACTGGTCAGGACGTGACAGATATGTAACTGTATCGATTTTTTCCCTCACCACTATTTTATATTGCTACATTGCATTGTTCGCCACTTTGTCACTTCCCCATCCAAAAACCCATTACCCAATGAATAAATAGATTAAAAAACATAGAGGCCATTCTCTGTGGCTGTCTAACAAATGGGCTAAATCAGACTGCAGGAATAAAACAATGGAAGGATAAAACAATGAGTGCAGGCTAGATGTAATTATCAGACACGTCAGAGGCAGGTAACCCAAACAGCATTCTAACTACATGAGATGGGGAGTATAGAGAGGAAGAAGGGAGTGTGGGATGACTTCAGGTGGCTTAAAGCGGATATTGTGTGCCTTATCTGTCATCTGCAGCACCTCTGCTCTTATTCTAGAGAGAGGCAAAGTCAGAGAGGGGGGGGGGGGCATGGATTGTGTGTTTGTGGCTGTGTTATGCCTCCTCTTCCTCAGCTCAGAGGGATAATAAACCCTGAGCTTCTCTTCTCCTCTCTGCGTGCTGCAATCTGTCTTGATGGCAGACCTCTACACGGTTCCCACCTGATGGATCCTGACTCCGGCCTATATCAGGATGGCCATGGAGGTCTGGGAGATGTGTATTGAGGCACATGTGCATGTTAACTTCCTCTGCAGGAACAAGCTAGCTTCTTGCTACTGACTTAAAGTTTACAAAGTTGGCTTGGATTGCAATTGGTAGCAAAGTACTGAATCCTAGTGAGCAATGTTGGATACTAGTATAATGGTGCCTTGTGACTGTGAAACCATTAGCATGTAGCCATGTTAGTGTATAGCTAGCATGTAGCTAGCATGTAACTGGTGTGTAGCTAGCGGGTAGTTACTATGTAGTGTGTAGCTCCTTACCTGCGGTGGTGAGACAGTGTTCCTCGTCACTGTTGTCCTGACAGTTGTCCTGTCCGTTACACAGGAAACTGCGGTCCACACAGCGCCCGTTACGACACTTGAAGCGGGCCTCCATGCACACCAGCGGGTTACCTGCTGTGAGAGGACCACAACACAGCTCAGAGGTTAGAGGTCAGGGGATAGAGGTAAGGGGTTAGGTATGTGATAAACAAACTGTAGGCATTCTTTTGTTTCATTTTTATAACCACCAGCTCCTTAAACTGAAGAGCGGGAGAAACCTAAAAAAACGAGAGAAACCTCAAACCTTTTACACAGTCCAATTGATCAATTTATCAAAGAAATATCAAGAGGGAATTAATGAAAAAATGAAATGCATCACACCGCATCGAGAGATACAGTAAAACCATTTGATCTCGGTTTTTGATTAGATACACAAATAGCATGAGAGACCTCAGAACACTTCTGATTCCTCTATGCACTCTTGTGCTGCTTGGCCTTTGTTCCAAGCCTGAGCAGAATGAGGCTGAATTATCTTGTAAGAATATCCAGACAATTAGGCAGTAAAGACATTGTGGTCGGTTCTCAGAGCGCGGTGTTCTAGCACAGAGCACGCGGAAGGAGCGCAGTTCCATTTAAATGGCTAGATTAGATGTGCATCAGCGTGGGGGCCTGTAGGCTAGGCACAGTGTCTCTGACGATGGAGAGTGATTGGCTCGTTAGAAACTGCTCTGCCGAGATGGAGAGAAACAGGAACAAAGGGAGGGAGCCATGTGAGCCCACTCCCAAATCCACCACTTCTATACAGTGGGGGAAAAAGGTATTTGATCCCCTGCTGATTTTGTACGTTTGCCCACTGACAAAGAAATGATCAGTCTATGATTTTAATAGTAGGTTTATTTGAACAGTGAGAGACAGAATAACAACAAAAAAATCCAGAAAAACGCATGTCAAAAATGTTATAAAATGATTTGCATTTTAATGAGGGAAATAAGTATTTGACCCCTCTGCAAAACATGACTTAGTACTTGGTGGCAAAACCCTTGTTGGCAATCACAGAGGTCAGACGTTTCTTGTAGTTGGCCACCAGGTTTGCACACATCTCAGGAGGGATTTTGTCCCACTCCTCTTTGCAGATCTTCTCCAAGTCATTAAGGTTTCGAGGCTGACGTTTGGCAAGTCGAACCCTCAGCTCCCTCCACAGATTTTCTATGGGATTAAGGTCTGGAGACTGGCTAGGCCACTACAGGACCTTAATGTGCTTCTTCTTGAGCCACTCCTTTGTTGCCTTGGCTGTGTGTTTTGGGTCATTGTCATGCTGGAATACCCATCCACGACCCATTTTCAATGCCCTGGCTGAGGGAAGGAGGTTCTCACCCAAGATTTGACGGTACATGGCCCCGTCCATCGTCCCTTTGATGCGGTGAAGTTGTCCTGTCCCCTTAGCAGAAAAACACCCCCAAAGCATAATGTTTCCACCTCCATGTTTGACGGTGGAGATGGTGTTCTTGGGGTCATAGGCAGCATTCCTCCTCCTCCAAACACGGTGAGTTGAGTTGATGTCAAAGAGCTCCATTTTGGTCTCATCTGACCACAACACTTTCACCCAGTTGTCCTCTGAGTCATTCAGATGTTCATTGGCAAACTTCAGACGGGCATGTATATGTATTCTTGAGCAGGGGGACCTTGCGGGCGCTGCAGGATTTCAGTCCTTCACAGCGTAGTGTGTTACCAATTGTTTTCTTGTTGACTATGGTCCCAGCTGCCTTGAGATCATTGACAAGATCCTCCCAGGGAGTTCTGGGCTGATTCCTCACCGTTCTCATTATCATTGCACCTCCACGAGGTGAGATCTTGCATGGAGCCCCAGGCCGAGGGATATTGACAGTTCTTTTGTGTTTCTTCCATTTGCGAATAATCGCACCAAATGTTGTCACCTTCTCACCAAGCTGCTTGGCGATGGTCTTGTAGCCCATTCCAGCCTTGTGTAGGTCTACAATCTTGTCCCTGACATCCTTGGAGAGCTCTTTGGTCTTGGCCATGGTGGAGAGTTTGTAATCTGATTGATTGATTGCTTCATTGGACAGGTGTCTTTTTTACAGGTAACAAGCTGCGGTTAGGAGCACTCCCTTTAAGAGTGTGCTCCTAATCTCAGCTCGTTACCTGTATAAAAGACACCTGGGAGCCAGAAATCTTTCTGATTGAGAGGGGGTCAAATACTTATTTCCCTCATTAAAATGCAAATCAATTTATAACATTTCTGACATGCGTTTTTCTGGATATTTATGTTGTTATTCTTTCTCTCACTGTTCTAATAAACCTACCATTAAAATTATAGACTGATCCTTTCTTTGTCAGTGGGCAAACGTACAAAATCAGCAGGGGATCAAATACTTTTTCCCCCACTGTATACTACAGCTAAAGCTGGCTCACAAATTATCCTAACAAGAGGACAAGTTGCACTGATCATACAGTAGGTCCAGAAGACCAACCTGTGTTTAAATACAGTATGTGGTTATATAGAGAGTGGCTTCCATGACATACTGTACATTAAGGTCATGATGGGGTATTATGCCAGGATTATTATGGGATGGGAGGTGGTTGCTGTGGGATACTCACTGCATTTCTTCTCGTCGCTCCCGTCAGGACAGTCACTGAAGCCATTGCAACGGAACCGCCCGATGATACAGTGGATCCCGTTGGCACAGGCGAAGAACGTCGGAGCACACTTGGACTTTATCTTGGCTGTGGGGAGGAGAGGAGTGGGGGAGAGAGCGAGGGAGAGGAGGGGGAGAAGGGTCTGTTATTAGGATGATGGCAGAAATGACTATGGATGGATGATGCTACAGTTTTAAGTGTCTCATAATAGAGTTGAGCTGTGGGGAAAAGAGAGAAATATGAGAAAGAAGAATGAATGAGAAGAAGGGAAAGAAGTAGAGGGAGAGAAAGGGAAGGAAGGAGAGAGAGAGATGAAGAACAGGACAGTGAGTGAGGGGGAGACAAGGAGTGAGAGGCGAGTGGGAGGGATAGAGGGATGTGGGTCCTACCAGACTATCACTGTATATTACAGGCAACTGCTCGCATTTCATTCATGGCCTTAAAAGATCCTTCTTATTGACATTCTGGCAATGGTGAGTTCTAATACAGAATGTTACAAATGTAGTTCTGTTATACTAAAGGTCAGTCAATTTATCAGTTCTACTTGTCCTGCAGTACTTCTTTGCACTTTCTCTATAGACCTACCCCCCACCTTAAGAGCTACATGTTGGAAACAGAATGGAAAGCAGTTAGGAAGGAGAGCAGACAGAAAGCAGACAGAGACAAAGAGAGAACAAAGTGGAGGGAAGCGTTAGTATAGATCCACCATCGATCAATCTAACGGAGGGTAGACGGAGGGAGGGCCAGATCTCGGTGGATAGCCAGGAGGTTGATGAGCCTCCACCCCCATCACCCAGCCCTGTTTAACCCCAGCAGCACCTAACTTTAGCTGCCTGCTTTAGATACATTGATCCCCTCTCTGGAGGAGGAAAACACTGTGGAGAAAGTAGCTACACCAGGCAGAGGACAGACAGGGTGACGCATGGGGAGAAGTCAGACCAGAAAGAACTAGGTTACTTTGGATGCTTTTCAGTCCAGAGCAGATAATTACTTTCCAGGGCCTGGATAGGCGTTTTGAGAAGTGCATTGGATTTGCATAGACCCATGGAGTCCGTTTCATAGTGTGACCCAAGCCTGCTATGGCAAGATGAGTCCATCTGGGACACTCTGCCGTGCAAATTAAAGAACCTTAGTGGATTTCTAATGTAGATAATGCTCTATCTGGGGTGGGGGGGTGGGGGACAGAGAGAGAGAAGAGAGAGAGCTAAAACCACTTATCCTTCAGAACTTCTACTTCTTAATCTGTACTTTATAATTAATTCAACATTCAAAGTTTAATTCCCTCTGGAAAATGTATGCAACACAAAAGCTTAGTAAATCAGACGCTATAAGAAGAGATCTAACCTTCTGTAGGTCGCATGGTCAACTCAGCAGTCAGTTGAGCAACCACCAGTAACCAGTTAGCCACCAGTATGTGGGCACAGACACTGCATACATAACCGGCGGCTCTAGTAAAACCCAGCATTACAAAGCAAGGCCTCAACCCTCTGAATCACTGACACAGGAAAGGGGTGTAGTGAGTGGGTACACAGTATATCTCTAAGCCAGCCAACACCCAAACATCTCCCTGTGTTTTCGCCACTTTGAATAACAAAGAGAATTATTATTGGCCTGTCCATGGCTTGGCACTGCGCCATTTAAAATGCCAGGGGCACACATTTCTCCCCCTACAATCCATTGTGGTAGGCTGATTTATGAGCTCTTTCAAGCTGCAGCGATTATGTGTGGAAGAAGGAGGGGTACGCAGAGCACCCGCATACTCTCTCCTCTCTGAAATGCAATCCCTCAACACTGGAGCGTCTGGTCTGCCTGTGTGTGTGTGTGTGTGTGTGTGTGTGTGTGTGTGTGTGTGTGTGTGTGTGTGTGTGTGTGTGTGTGTGTGTGTGTGTGTGTGTGTGTGTGTGTGTGTGTGTGTGTGTGTGTGTGTAGCCTTTGTTTACAGCCACAGCGGAGGCCCTGAGTGCTTAAAGCCCATTCTGCATGGATGGTATATCACATTCATTAAACTCTGCGGAGAAAAAAGACATGGCTCTGAGTTGTTGTTTTTCTTCATATTTTCTCAATCTCTCTCACTTTGCTGTAGAAAACAATCAAAACAGATTGCAGTCTGTTTCTCACATATCATGTCTTTCTTGCATTTCTTTTGGTCTCCTAAGAAAGTGAGAATTCGAGCGGAGAATGGTTTGTGGCTACATTGAACTGAAGTCTCAATCCACTTCTTTTGTCTGCTCCTTTCCTTTATCATCTACTCATACGAAGGACAGGAGACGAGGATGCACCCCTGGAAAGGGGCCCCTTTCATTTTTCCCTTTATCCCGGACCCGGGGTGCATCCTCGTCAGTAGTCCAACTAAAATGTGTCTTCCACATTTAACCCAACCCCTTTAAATCAGAGAGGTGCGGGGGGGCTGCCTTAATTAACATCCACGTCTTTGGCTTCCAGGGAACAGTGGGTTAACTGCCTTACTCAGGGGCAGAACGACAGATTTGTACCTTATCAGCTCGGAGATTCAATCCAGCAACCTTCCGGTTACTGGCCCAATGCTCTAACCACTAGGCTACTTGCCACCCCATGCCCTGTCATGGCTACCTTTCCTCCTTCTCCCCCAGTAGCACCAGTATGGATAGCCACTGTCTGATCCAAGCTTATATTGTCAGAATTAGTTCAAAAATTTGCATTAATGTTAATTTCATGGCGGTCGCACAGAAACTGGATTGGTGGGGGTGGGTGGAGGGGTGTGGAAGGGGGAAGTTAATGTGCTTATAGCTGCATTCACATCTGTTTGGGGTCACCTCGTCCTCCACAGGCAGAGCAGAGTGCAGCTCTCAGGACATAAAAAAACAATCAAAGTTAATTAGAGAAGCTACATAGTTTTGGGTAAAAGAGGGGGAGCGGAGAGGGGAGAGACTTTACAAAATAAAAAATTAGACCCTGTTATTAAATGTCCCTTGTTTATTCCTCTGTGAAGGTGTTCTCTTTATTTTTGTTTCCTGGAATCCCTTGCTCTCCACCTCTCTAAATGTAAGTACTTTCTTGTTTATTTTCCAGAGCATTGTCCTTCAACCTCTCCCACTCCCTCCCCCCACTCTTCCACCACTCCTATCACAAGCTCCCTCTTAGTTGAATTTCTCTAATTCTGGGCCAAGTTTTTCCCCTTCTCCTCTGAGCCTAAATAGAAGTTGTTTACAAAAAACAGCCCCAGTTTTTTTGTATGGCTTCCAAAGTCAGTGGGGGTGTTCGGCTCAGCAGTACAAATTAAAACGAATGCGCCTGCAGTCAGGTAAGGCCAATACCAGCAGGAAAATAAAATTGAAGCTTATTTACTGCATTTCTACACAACTTAAAAAATAAAAAAATAAATTTTGAGAACAGCAAAAAATAAGCTAAATTTACTTCAGACGTTATTACCTTGTTGCTGTAGCTTCATTTACAGTGCATTTGGAAAGTATTTAGACCCCTAGACTTTTTCCACATGTTATGTTACAGCCTTATTCTAAAATGCATTAAATAGATGTTTTCCCTCATCAATCTACACACAATACCCCACAATGACAAAGCGAAAACAGGTTTTTAGAAATGTTTTCAAATATATAAAAAAATATATATATATACCTTATTTACATAAGTATTCAGACCCTTTGCTATGAGACTCGAAATTGAACTCAGGTGCATCCTGTTTCCATTGATCATCCTTGAGATGTTTCTAGAACTTGATTGGTGTTCACCTGTGGTAAAAACACTGCTATGCACTAGCTACATAAGCACCGTGATTAAAACTCTAGTTTAGTTTCATGTCAAATCAAACAGCAGTTACAGTACCAAGCCCAAGTCATCTACACAGGGGTGGAAAACTCCAGTCCTCGATTGGTGTCACACTTTTTCTCCATCCCTAGCAAACACAGCTGATTAATCAAATTGCATTGTAAACTGAAGATCATGATTAGGTGATTATTGGAGTCAGGTGTGTTAGCTAGGGCAAAAAAAGCACTCGAGGACTGGAATTATAGCCATCTTTACCTGCCAATTGATGCCGCTGGCGCAAAGGCACACACACACGCACCCACACACACACACTTCATGGGTGAGTGCTTTTCCTTTCAAATCCTTCCTAAACCTTATACTAGAGAACATTCTTAATTGCAAATATGTTTGCCATAAAAGTATCTAAGCAGCGAAGAGCATGATAGTTTTAGCCTTTATTAAATCATTTAGATTTTTTCCTTACAGCATCCCTCCAACCTTCTCCTCTCCTTCCGCAGCCAATACTTTCCCTCCTTATTTTCCTTCCCCCTCTCCTGCCCCTCAGCACATCCCCCCCTCAGCCCCTCCTACCTTCCTTCTCTCCCTCGCTCCATAAGAAAATAAGTCTCTGAGCACAGGTGGACCAGGTCGTGACGAGCATGCATGAGCGAGAGTGAGGAGTGACATGGAGCGGAGGGGAATAAAAGAAAATAGAGAAAAGAGAGAGAGAGAGAGAGAGAGAGAGAGAGAGGAAAAGGCTGAGGAGTTGAAAGGATATTCTCTGACCTTGCCTGTGCGTTTGTGTGGGAAGGAAAATCGATGGGTAATGGAGTCTGGGTGAAAGCAAGGAGGGCACACAGAGACAGAGGCAGTCTGCTAGGAGGTTGGGAGATCAAACTAATCAATCTGGCTCCTTCAGAGTCCTGGCCCAGTCTGACGCTGTACAATGCAATAAACATCTGAGGGAGAACAATGTACAGTAGGTTGGCACTAAAGAGCAGCCTTCGGCCTTGCTCTCTCTTCGCCCCGAAACGTTAATGGAACTTTTCGATCACGCCCAGGCCAGCAACGTTCAGGCGATATTGCCAACATGTGTAGAAGGGGAGCAGTGACTCCTAGACACCGTATGTCTTTGCAATGATTGAAAATCAGTCTATTTCATAAACTGTCAAGGCACTATGTGTAACCTTCTGTCAAGAAAAGTGTGTGCTATATCAAATATGTGGCACTGAAGGAGATGGCTGCTGTTTTACAATCCCGTAACCAATTGTGCTATTGTGTATGTTTTGTCGTGTTATTTGTAACTTATTTTGTACATAATGTTTCTGCCACCGTGTCTTATGACCGAAAAGAGTTTATTGATATCAGGGCAGCGATTACTCACCCCGTACTGGAGAAATTCTTCTTCCTCAACGAGTCGGGCGGGAAGGATTTATTCCAGACACGTGACAAGGCCTTCATCCCGGTCATTCGCAGGAAGAAAAGACGGAGGTATCGTGGACGACGGTCCGGGTGCCTTGTAAGGATCCCTCGCTGAGAGGGTAATCTACCTTTACCATCGGTCCTATTAGCCAACGTACAATCAATCAATCAATCAATAATAAAATAGATGAACTACGAGCACGTATATCCTACCAACGGGACATTAAAAACGATAATATCTTGTTTCACCGAGTCGTGGCTGAACGACGACATGAATAACATACAGTTGGTAGGTTTTAAGCTTTTTCGGCAGAATAGAACAGCGGCCTCTGGTAAGACTAGGGGTGGCGGCCTATGCATATTTGTAAACAACAGCTGGTGGACGAAATTTAAGGAAGTCTCGAGGTTTTGCTCGCCTGAGGTAGAGTATCCCATGATAAGCTGTACACCACACTATTTACCAAGAGAGTTTACATCTACAATTTTCGTAGCTGTCTATATACCACCGCAGACCGATGCTGGCACCAAAACCGCACTCAATGAGCTGTATACGGCCATAGGCAAACAGGAAAACGCTCATCCAGAGGCGGCACTCCTAGTGGCCGGGGACTTTAATGCAGGGAAACTCAAATCCAGTTTTGCCTAATTTCTATCAGCATGTTAAATGTGCAACCAGAGGGAAAAAAATAGACCACCTTTACTCCAGACACAGAGACGCGTACGAAGCTCTCCCTCCATTTGGCAAATCTGACCATAATTATATTGTTCTGATTCCTGCTTACAAGCAAAAACTAAAGCAGGAAGCACCAGTGACTCGGTCAACAAGAAAGTGGTCAGATGAAGCCGATGCTAAGCTACAGGACTGTTTTGCAAGCACAGACTTGAATATGTTCCGGGATTCTTCCAATGGCATTAAGGAGTACACCACATCTGTCGCTGGCTTCATCAATAAGTGCATCGATGACGTCATCCCCACAGTGACCATACGTACATACGCCAACCAGAAGCCAATGATTACAGGCAACATCCGCACTGAGCTAAAAGGTAGAGCTGCTGCTTTCCAGGAGGGGGACTCTAATCCGGAAGCTTATATGAAATCCTGCTAGGCCCTCTGATGAACCATCAAACAGGCAAAGAATCAATACAAGGCTAAGATTGAATCGTACTACACCGGCTACGACGCTCGTCGGATGTGGCAGGGCTCGCAAACTATTACAGACTACAACGGGAAGCACAGCCACGAGCTGCCCAGTGACACAAACCTACCAGATGAGCTAAATTACTTCTATGCTCGCTTCAAGGTAAGTAGCACTGAAACATGCATGAGTGCACCAGCTGTTCCAGACGACTGTGTGATCACGCTGTCCATAGCTTTTAAACAGGTCAACATTCACAAGGCTGCAGGGCCAGACGAATTACCAGGACGTGTACTCTGACCAACTGGTAAGAGTCTTCACTGACATTTTCAACCTGTCCCTGATTGAGTCTGTAATACCAACATGTTTCAAGCAGACCACCATAGTCCCTGTGTCCAAGAACACTAAGGAAACCTGCCTAAATGACTACCAACCCGTAGCACTCACGTCTGTAGCCATGAAGTGCTCTGAAAGGCTGCTCATGGCTCATGTCAACACCATTATCCCAAAACCCTAGACCCACTCCAATTTGCATACCGCCCCAACAGATCCACAGATGATGCCATCTCTATTGCACTCAACACTGCCCTTTTCCACCTGTACAAAAGGAACACCTATGTGAGAATGCTATTCATTGACTACAGCTCAGTGTTCAACACCATAGTGCCCTCAAAGCTCATCACTAAGCTAAGGACCCTGGGACTAAACACCTCCCTCTGCAACTGGATCCTGGACTTCCTGACGGGCTGCCCCCAGGTGGTAAGGATAGGTAACAACACATCCGCCATGCTGATCCTCAACATGGGGGCCCCTCAGGGGTGCGTGCTCAGTCCCCTCCTGCACTCCCTGTTCACTCATGACTGCATGGCCAGGCACAACTCCAACACCATCATCAAGTTTTCTGATGACACAACAGTGGTAAGCCTGATCACTGACGATGAGACAGCCTATAGGGAGGTCAGAGACCTGATCGTGTGGTGCCAGGACAACAACCTTTCCCTCAATGTGATCAAGACAAAGGAGATTATTGTGGACTACAGGAAAAGGAGGACCGAGCACGCCGCCGATATCATCGATGGGGCTGCAGTGGAGCAGGTTGAGAGCTTCAAGTTCCTTGGTGTCCACATCACCAACAAACTATCATGGTCCAAACACACTAACATGTTGACCAGACCGGACACGTTGAGTGCGCAAGCGTTGCAAAATACATTTCGAAATCCATGTTATTCAATTATTGCACCCACACTGCTCGCGCGCGCTAACAAGTGTCTGCGATGCCAAGGGCTAAAATAGAACTCCTTTCTATTTCTGATGCAGTTCGCGCTGCAAGTCCTGCCTCTCCCATCTCCTCATTGGTTTATAGAAGCAGGTACCCACGTGCCATCTCCTCATTGGTTATACCCACGTGGGTGATTGAAAGACTAAATGTTTTTCCGGTTGTCGTGGTAATGCTATGAAAGTGTAGATGCCAATCACCATATAAGTTCAAAGATGAAAAAGCCTGGAAGGAGGAGAGATGACTAGAAACGATTTGGTTGGCCGTTTTATGTGTGGATTAATTGTCGGAGTAGAGGACCTTGTGCATTTCAGGTAAAATAACAACTCAATGTTTATATCCCAGGACAAATTAGCTAGCAACAGCAAGCTAGCTAAATAGGACAAATTAGCTAGCAAGTGCAAGCTAACTAGCTAAATTGCATACATGTTTAATGCTTTTCGACCTGTCCCCAAATAAATGTCATTGGTTCACAGTTTGTTTTGATATTTTAACCTGCGTGTAACGATCGCGGTTGGTGTGGGAGGACAAAATAAATGTATGCACGATAGCACGTGCACAGCCGGTTTGGGTTCCGTGTACGACAGTCGTGAAGAGAGCACAACAAAGCCTATTTCCCCTCAGGAGACTGAAAAGACTTGGCATGGGTCCTCAGATCCTCAAAAGGTTCTACAGCTGCACCATCGAGAGCATCCTGACTGGTTGCATCACTGCCTGGTATGGCAACTGCTCGGCCTCCGACCACAAAGCACTACAGAGGGTAGTGCATACGGCCCAGTACATCACTGGGGTCAAGCTTCCTGCCATCCAGGACCTCTAAATCAGGTGGTGTCAGAAGAAGGCCCTAAAACTTGTCGAAGACTCCAGCCACCCTAGTCATAGACTGTTCTCTCTGCTACCACACGGCAAGCGCCAAGTCTAGGTCCAAAAGGCTCCTTAACAGCTTCAACCCCCAAGCCATAAGAATCCTGAACAGCTAATCAAAGGGCTAGCCAGACCCCTCTTTTACACTGCTGCTACTCTCTGTTTATAATCTATGCATAGTCACTTTAACTCTACCTACATGTACATATTACCTCAAATACCTCAACTAACCAGTGCCCCCGCACATTGACTCTGTACCGGTAACCCCTGCTGTTTAATTATTTGTTACTTTTTCCCCCTAATTTTTACTCAACATTTATTTGTATTTGTTTTCTTAACTTCTTAAAGCACTGTTGGTTTAAGGGCTTGTAAATATGCATTTCACTGTAAGGTTTACACCTGTTGTATTCGGCGCATGTGACAAATCCAAATTTGATGAAAACATCATGTTGAATGCATCTTCCTTTAGAAAGCTGGCTTTGACTGGCCCAGCGGTCTAAGGCAATGTATCTCAGTGCGAAAGGCGTCACTTTAGTACCTGGTTCGAATCCAGGCTGTATCAAATCCGGCCGCCGCAATTGGGAGTCCCATAGGGCGGCGCACAATCGGCCCAGCATCATCCGGATTTCCCTCTGGGAAAGGCCTTCCCCTCTGGGATTTACTGATGGCCACTCATTTTTTACACGTCCTACTTTTTCTGCCTCTATATATTCTCATCTCTCCCTCTTTCTCACTCTGTCCTTTGTATATATTTTGTATATCTCTAGCTCCTCTCTTTCTTCTTCTCTCACCATCCTCCTTCTCAACTATGAGGGCCAGGTCCAGTAAGCCCAGTCACCCCCCTTATCTCTTCTCGCAACCCAGGAAATACATAAAACACACATACAGTACCAGTCAAAAGTTTGGACAACTCATTCAAGGGTTTTTCTTTATTTTTACTATTTTCTACATTGTTGAATAATAGTGAAGACATCAAAACTATGAAATAACACATATGGAATCATGTAGTAACCAAAAACATGCTAAACAATCCAAATATATTTTATATTTGAGATTCTTCAAAGTAACCACCCTTTGCCTTGATAACAGCTTTGTACATTCTCTCAACCAGCTTCATGCGGTATTCATCTGGAATGCATTTCAATTAACAGGTGTGCCTTGTTAAAAGATCATTTGTGGAATTTCTTTCCTTCTTAATGCGTTTGAGCCAATCAGTTGTGTTGTGACAAGATAGGGGTGGTATACAGAAGATAGCCCTATTTGGTAAAAGACCAAGTCTATATTATGGCAAGAACAGCTCAAATAAGCAAAGAGAAATGACAGTCCATCATTACTTTAAGACATGAAGGTCAGTCAATCTAGAAAATTTCAAGCACTATGATGAAATTGGCTCTCATGAGGAGCGCCACAGGAAAGGAAGACCTTCTGCTGCAGAGGATAAGTTCATTAGAATTACCAGCCTCAGAAATTGCAGCCCAAATAAATGCTTCAGAGTTCAAGTAACAGACAAATCTTAACATCAACTGTTCAGAGGAGACTCCGTGAATCAGGCCTTCATGGTCGAATTTCTGCAAAGAAACCACTACTAAAGAATACCAATGAGAAGAGACTTGCTTGGGCCAAGAAACACGAGCAATGAACATAAGACCGGTGGAAATCTGTCCTTTGGTCTGATGAGTCCAAATTTGAGACGCAGAGTAGGTGAATGGATGATCTCCGCATGTGTGGTTCCCACCGTGAAGCATGGAGGAGGTGTAATGGTGTGGGGGTGCTTTGCTGGTGACACTGTTGATGATTTATTCAGGATTCAAGGCACACTTAACCAGCATGGCTACCACATAATTCTGCAGCGATATGCCATCCCATCTGGTTTGCGCTTAGTGGGACTATCATTTGTTTTTCAACAGGACAATGACCCAACACACTTCCAAGCTGTGTAAGGGCTACTTGACCATGAAGGAAAGTTATGGAGTGCTGCATTAGATGACCTGACGTCCACAATCACCCAACCTCAACCCAATTGAAATGGTTTGGGATGAGTTGGACCGCAGTGTAAAGGAAAAGCAGTCAACAAGTCTTCAGCATATGTGGGAACTCCTTTAATAGTGATGGAAAAGCATTCCCGGGGAAGCTGGTTGAGAGAATGCCAAGAGTGTGCAAAGCCGTCGTTAAGTTTTTGGTTACTACATGATTCCGTATGTGTTATTTCATCATTTTGATGTCTTCACTATTATTCTACAATGTAGAAAATAGTAAAAATAAAGAAAAACCCTTGAATGAGTAGGTGTGTCCAAACTTTTGATTGGTACTGTTCATGCACATGCATAAACTTGCAGATTTTGCATGCACGCATGTAGACATATACTGCCAAACTACTGAGACATTGTCACGCTCTGACCTAGAAGAGCTGTGTTTTCTCTGTTTAGCTAGGCCAGGGTGTGATAGGTGGGTGGGCATTCTATGTTTTGTGTTCTATGTTTTGGCCGGGTATGGTTTCCAATCAGAGGCAGGTGTCTATCGTTGTCTCTGATTGGAAGCCATACTTAGGCAGCCTGTTTTTCCTTCGTTTTTTGTGGGTAGTTGTTTTCCGTTTTGTTGTAAGTACATGACTGAACTGTCTGCTGTCATTTGTGTTTATTTGTAAAGGGTTCATTTCTTTCATTAAACTCAAGATGAACATATTCCACGCTGCACCTTGGTCTGCTCATGTTGACGCCTGTGACAGACATGCACAAAATCTCACTTAACCCAGTACACAGTAGACACACGCTGCCAAAATACAGAATCCCTGAAGTTCTGTGATATACATGTTTTCATTTAACACACGCTTTTTGAAGGAAAAGGTAGTTCATGAGTTAAGTTTTAGAGGGCATTGACTTTGCACTGGCTTTGGAATACAGTAAAACAATAACTTGTGTAATGTTCCTGTTAGGGCTAGGGG
The DNA here is from genome assembly GCF_965601325.2 of Salmo salar. NCBI lineage: Eukaryota > Metazoa > Chordata > Actinopteri > Salmoniformes > Salmonidae > Salmo > Salmo salar. Next base: position 99,446,591 of record NC_138300.1, read on the forward strand.
GCAGTATTGACACGGCTGGATAAAAAACGTACCCGATTTAATCTGGTTACTACTCCTGCCCAGTAACTAGAATATGCATATAATTATTGGCTTTGGATAGAAAACACCCTAAAGTTTCTAAAACTGTTTGAATGGTGTCTGTGAGTATAACAGAATTCAAATGGCAGGTCAAAACCTGAGAGGATTCTGTACAGGAAGTACCCTGTCTGACCATTTCTTGGCCTTGTTGATTATGTCTATCAATTACAGGGGATCTCTGCTCTTACGTGACACTTTCTACGGCTCACATGGACTCTAAGAAGGCGGCAAAATGCTGAATCGTGGCTTTGCAGGCTCTGGCTGAAACAAAGTAGCGCGTTTGGGTAGTGGCTGGTTACAGTACTGTGAGACTCAGGCTCGTGCCCGCGTCGACCGAAAGCTTTCTTTTCCTTTGTCTGTTTACCTAAAAGGATATTCCCGGTCGGAATATTATCGCTTTTTTACGAGAAAAATGGCATAAAAATGGATTTTAAACAGCGGTTGACATGCTTCGAAGTACGGTAATGGAATATTTAGATTTTTTTTGTCATGAATTGCGCCATGCGCAAGACCCTGATTTACCATTTCAGATAGTTTCTGGAACGCACAAACAAAACGCCGCTATTCGGATATAACGATGGATTATTTTGGACCAAACCAACATTTGTTATTGAAGTAGCAGTCCTGGGAGTGAATTCTGACGAAGACAACAAAAGGTAATCAAACTTTTGTAATAGTAAATCTGATATTGGTGAGTGCTAAACTTGCTGGGTGTCTAAATAGCTAGCCCGTGATGGCTGGGCTATGTACTTAGAATATTGCAAAATGTGCTTTCACCAAAAAGCTATTTTAAAATCGGACATATCGAGTGCATAGAGGAGTTCTGTATCTATAATTCTTAAAATAATTGTTATGCTTTTTGTGAACGTTTATCGTGAGTAATTTAGTAAATTGTTAGTAAATTTCCGGAAGTTTGCGGGGGGTATGCTAGTTCTGAACGTCACATGCCAATGTAAAAAGCTGGTTTTTGATATAAATATGAACTTGATTGAACAAAACATGCATGTATTGTATAACATAATGTCCTAGGGTTGTCATCTGATGAAGATCATCAAAGGTTAGTGCTGCATTTAGCTGTGGTTTGGGTTTTTGTGACATTATATGCTAGCTTGAAAAATGGGTGTCTGATTATTTCTGGCTGGGTACTCTGCTGACATAATCTAATGTTTTGCTTTCGTTGTAAAGCCTTTTTGAAATCGGACAGTGTGGTTAGATTAACGAGAGTCTTGTCTTTAAATAGCTGTAAAATAGTCATATGTTTGAGAAATAGAAGTAATAGGATTTTGAAGGTATTTGAAAATCGCGCCACAGGATTCAACTGGCTGTTACGTAGGTGGGACGAATTCGTCCCGCCTGCCCTAGAGAGGTTAAAAGATATTTCAAGGGTATGTTTTATTTACATGCTTAGAGAAGAGAAAGAAGTAAACTGAGATATTGTATTTTTTTTCTGTGTGCTGTAGAATGCTATTTTAAAGTGGGTGGTAGTATTTACATGACTCTGGCTGACCCTGCATCAGAGATGAGATAGAAAACACACACACAGAGAGACAGAGAGAGAGAGAGACAGGGAGAGAGAGAGAAAGATAAGTGCCCTCAGCTCTATCAGGAAGAACAGATGGAAAGAGAATAAGAGAGAAATCAGAGAGAGATCAGATAAGCAGAGAGGAATCAGAGAGAGAGCAGAGAAGCAGAGAGAAATCAGAGCGACAGCAGAGAAGCAGAGAGGAATCAGAGAGAGAGAGCAGAGAAGCAGAGAAATACAGGCCAGATTGGTATGACTCTCTGAGATTAACTTTTCAACTGGTTGTCGTGGAGATAGGATGCAAGGAAGAGGATAGCCTGGGGCAACATAAGCACCACATTTCATTTTTTATGGTCGAGGTGTGTGTGTCACCGTGTGTTTGTGTGAAAGTGTTTGATCTCTCATAGTGTATCTGAGGTGTGTGTACTACAAGTAGCTGGACGTGTTTACTTCTGACAGTCTGTGTGTGTGTATATATATATATATATATTTTATTTTTTTTGGAGTGTGTGGTTGTGTGTGAGCTTTGTGTCAAGAGCTATGTCATCATGCAACAGATGCAACAGCCTACACTCGGATTTGTTTTTATTAAATAATTTTCATTAAATCGTTTTTAATCTTAACTAAAGGTTGTAATGCTATTGATTCACCAACACGGTTAGCCTTTACAGCTGGGACCGCACGTTTGTGTTCCGGACTCCTGTTAAGTAGCAGTCAGTTGCTAGCCATCATGAAAATGGAGCACGTTAATGCTAGCAGTGCTAGCCCACCGGTGTGTTTATCCTCAGCTGGGCACAAATGGTTCAGGTTCGAGATGATTTCTACACAAGATAAAAATGAGGTGGAACTGGAAAATGGACAGGGAATTGTCTGCTCTAAATGCACCACCATCAAGAATCTTAGGGAAGTGATCCTCCGGCTGTTAGCTTGGCTGTGAGAAAAGGAAAACCTGCTTTCTAAGTACACTGACCTTGCTGTAACCCAGGCAAACTGAATCTCAGTTTTTAATGACTCCTATACCAAAGCTGTTGATGAGTCGGGGGGCGTTGATCTGTCCCAATCCAAAGGACAGATGTAAAGCTCAAGTATGCGGCCCATGGGAGACTGAACACTCACAAGGCATAGGAGATCGGGGAGGCAGTCTGGCCACCCATCTATCAGAGAAGATCCGATCCCGCTATCAAACAGCTTTTCCCCACTTGAGACGAACCTATCAGCCCCGGGAGTCAGCACAGATCCTGGGTGTATACCAAAAGCCGGCGGCCGCCCAGTGGCACCCTCCCCCACGGCAACCACAGTTCAGCAGGTCGTTTCCTCATTGGATTCCATCACTACCACCATCATTGTGGGCAGCTTGATGGTGAGAGATTTTGGCCTGCCTACGGTCTGTGGACCAACCAAGGTTCACTGTCACCCAGGAGCCCGTGTCCATGATATCAACTCTTGTGCCTATGGTTCTGTCCATCTACTCCAAAATTGACACCATCGTCACTAACGTAGGTTTTAACGACCTTTGTTTTAGGCGATATGAGGAACTGAGGGAGGACTACCATTTTTTTAATAGCACAGGAAAGAGAATAATTATCTCTGGCCCCCTCCCGTGCTACCAAAGGGGTTCGGAACATTTCAGTCGACTCTTTGCCCTAAACATGTACCCAAAGAAACTTTGCAAAGGCATGAATGTCACATTTTTGTGACAACTTTGATTTGTTTGGGAGCAACCAGCACTTTTTAAAAGACAAGGGATTCACCTTAACCCCAGGGTTTCCAGGACTATTTCCAGCAACATTGCAAACTGTTTTAGAGACTGACAGACAGGGTCTGGTAGTGCTCCAGTTCTCCCTGTCAGAATAAGCAACAGAGGACTTGGAAACCATTGCATCTCCTGTGGAAATGGCACTATGGTTATTGTGAGTAACCTACATTTATGTTCCTTTAACTCTGCCTTCTAGTGAGTTTATACAACCGGTCATCTCCTACCATTCTGATTGGAAACTGTCAGAAAATGTGGTTGTAACATTAATAATTTGCTTGTTATTCCATTGGTTACCTCTAGGCAGATGCCCCAGGGAAAGAGTGGTCCGCACTCATTTAATATGACACTTTTAAATGTTAGGGAAATCACTAGTTAAACCTTTCTCAAGAATGACCTCATTACTGAGCGCAAAGTTGATTGCATGTTTCTCACTGAAACATGGCTGCCTTCAGACTGTAGTGTGGCTCTTACTGAAGCCTCCCCCGTGGACTACAGCTTTTCATACTCTATCAGAAAAGGGAAAAAGGGTGGGGGACAGCCTCTATTTTTAATAATACTCTCAGCTGTAAGGACATTTCATTTGGCAACTTTGGGTCTTTTGAGCATCATGCTATACTGTTTAAATGTCAGCCACCAGTGCTGGCCATAACCCTGTATAGGCCACCAAAGCACTGCCTCACTTTCTTTACTGATTTCTATGAACTATTGTCTATTGTCCTTAAGAACTATTATAAAGTCATTGTGTTGGGTGATTTCAACATTCATGTTGACAATGTATTTTCTGAATGTTTTGAGCTCTATGGACTTTATCCAACATGTTACTGGGCCCACCCACAACTGCAGCCATACTAAAGACCTGGTTATTACCAAGGGGCTTTCTATTGACATATCCTCCATTGTTGATGTTGCTTTATCTGATCACCACTGTGTATTTTACTACCTTGTTTCCCATAGCACAGGGTAATACTGAACGCATTATTAAGAAACTCTAGCTTACCTCTGAAGTTGCAACAGATTTTATTGAGTGTATGAACAATACTCCATCACCTATTCTGCCTTCCTCTTGTGATGATTTAGTCAATAACTTTAATAGCAAATTAAGGGCAACAATTGATGCCATAGCTCCAGTAAAGTTGAAAAAGGTGACATCCAAACGGAGAGCCCCTTAGATGAGTGAGGAAACTAATACATTAAAGAGAAATTGCAGAGCGGAAGCAGAGAAAGTCAAAGTTGCAGGTCCATTATGATATTCTGAGAGAGCAACTTGGCATATATAACAAGGCAATTAGAAATACCAGACGGGCACATTTTTCTAACTTGATCACTAATAATCAGAATAATTAGAGAGTGCTCTTCTCGACCATTGATGGCCTGATAATTCTTACCTCCACAAATGTATGTCAACTGTCCTCCACATCTAAATGTGATGAGTTTGCAACATATTTCAGAGATAAAATAACAAACATTAGGCTGGATATCAGTCAAGCAAGACCTGATGAGAAGTTTGATGATATGTGGCCTAGCCTACCACCCAAAGGCACTATGAATTTATTTTCCCTGGTTGACACAGACATGCTCAGGAAAGTGATATCACAACTTAAGCCATCTACCTACCTTCTTGATCCTATCCCCACCACCTTCTTCAAAACAGTTTTAATTGCATATCTGAAGAAATGCAAGCTAGTGTTCACAGGCACTTTCCCCTCTGCACTAAAAACTGCTATGGAACTGCTAAGGGGTTTCACCCCTTCTGTAGAAAAGTAATCTAGATTCTTCAGCTCTTAGCAATTTTCGGCCAATCGCCAACCTTAAATGTTTAAGCAAAATACTGGAGAAATTGGTTTTCAAACAGCTAAATTATTTTTTAAGTGCCACCTTTATTTAAAAAAAAAATCCAATCTGGTTTTCGGGCCCACCACAGCACAGTCTTAGTTAAGGTGGTAAATAATCTCAGAGCCAACACAGATGCCAAACAGCCCTCTGTCCTTGTATTCTTGGATTTAAGTGCTGCATTCAACACTGTTCACCATGATGTCCTTCTGGACAGACTGCAGAGGTGGGTTGGCCTCTCAGGTCCAGTTCTAAATTGCTTTAGGACCTATTCAACCGGTCAATAGTTTGTCACTCTTGGTGAACATAACTTAGAGAAAATACATATCACATATGGCGTTCCACAAAGTTTGATTTTGGGTCCGGTACTAAATCAGTTTATATATGTGGCAACGTTATCAGGAAGCACAGCATTGATTTTCACTGCTACGCAGACAATACATTTCTGTGTCACCGGAGGATTTTAGCTCCATGGATAAATTATTAAACTGTATTAGTGATTTAAATACTTGGATGGCTGACAACTTCCTCCAGCTAAATCAAGACAAGACCGAGGTAGTTATTGTTGGAGCCAAAGCATAGAGAGAATCTGACCAGTCAAGTTCTTCCACACCAATCTCGACAAACCATTTCTGTATGGATCGCGCTTTGTGCACAGGGGCATTGAAACATGCTGACTAGACCGTGCGTCTGCGTGCGTCATCGCTCGCATGTTGATTTTGTCCCCCCACATCAGACGCGATCGGGACACGCAGATTGAAATATCAAAACAAACTCTGAACCAACTATATTAATTTGGGGACAGGTTGAAAAGCATTAAACATTTATGGCAATTTAAATAGCTAGCTTGCTGTTGCTAGCTAATTTGTCCTGGGATATAAACATTGGGTTGTTATTTTACCTGACGTGCACAAGGTCTTCTAATCCGACAATTAATCTACAGATAAATGGGTAAAAGTTTGTTTTCCTGTAATCTCTCCTCCATCAGGCTTCTTTTTCTTTAGACTTTGTTGGCAACCAACTTTATGGTGCATTACCACAACCAACTGGACTGGAGTGTGGACCTCAGTTCATCTTTCAATCACCCACGTGGGTATATGCTCCTAAAAATCAATGAGGAGATAGTAGAGACAGGACTTGCAGCTCGTTGAGTGTCACAAATAGAACCAAGTTCTATTTTAGTGCCTGGCTACGTAGACACTCATTGACGCACTCATCAGTGTGGATGCAATGATTGAATAACATGTATGTGCACATTTATTTTGCAACACGAGCGGTGTGGTCAGCATGTAATTCTGAAACAGGAAAGGCCCTTCCCCAAATTGTTGCCACATAGTTGGAAGCACAGAATCATCTACAATGTCATTGTATGCTGTAGCATTAAGATTTCCCTTCACCAAATCTAAGGAGCCTAGCCCGAAAAATAGCCACAGACCATTATTCCTCCACCAAAACTTTACAGTTGGCACAATGCATTGGGGCAGGTAGCGTTCTCCTAGCATCCGACAAACCCAGATTCGTCTGTCGGACTGTCAGGTGGTGAAGCGTGATTCATTACTCCAGAGAGAGAATCTGGCTGTTCATTTTAATCCACGAGCAAAAAGATGAAAAACCTAGGTGTTATTTTAGATTCTGAACTCAATTTCGAATCACACATTAGGAATGTGAACAAAACAGCTTTTTACCACCTGAGGAACATTGCCAAGGTGTGGTCATTTCTCTTTCAGGCTGATACAGCGAGACTCAATGCTTTTGTTAAAAGCAGGCTTGACTACTGTAATGCTCTCCTGTATGGTCTACCCAAGAAAGCCATTGGTCAACTGAAAAACATACAGAATTCTGCAGCACGGGTACTGACCAAGACCATATGGAGAGCACACATTACACCGGTTTTAAGGTCTCTGCACTGGCTGCCTGTGTGTTTTATAATTCATTTTAAGATGCTTCTATTGGTTATTAAATCAATACGCAATTGTTCACCCCAATGCATGTCAGGTCCCTCAGGTCCTCTGGCAATGTCCTTTTAACAATCCCAAAGCCTAGGACCAAGAGGCATGGAGAGGCAGCCTTTAGTTACTATGCCCCCAGCCTCTGGAACAGTCTGACAGAGAACCTGAAGGGGGCAGAAACCCCTTTTTCGCTTTCCTTAGGGTGCTTTTTAGTTTTTGTTATTCTTTAGTTTTCATCCTCTTATGTTTGTTGTGTAGTAAATATTTCAGTTTATTTTCATTGTTTTTATAAATTTTTTCCTGGAAAGCACATTGTGTTGCATTCCATGTCTGAAATGTGCTGTATAAATAAAGCTTGATTATGTGAGTTTATACATTGTCAGTGTATGCATATGGGTCTCAGTGTGTAAAAATCAGTCATTTGCAAGTCCAGTTCAGCCAGCAAGCCAGCGCTCCAGCCCATTCATTCCCCCTAAGCTACATAATTTCCAAAAACAAATTCTCATTATTGGGACATGGGGGAGATCCCATTGAATATGACCTTTACTTCCAGCTCTGCATGAAAAACCCAATTTGTGTGAAGTCCGCCCACATCAGTGCTAACCGCTGGCTAAGTAGCCCTGTCTCTGGGGGGTTAGGAGAGAGAACCAGATATATGATTCCCATCCACTAGACAGAGGCAGAGCAGGTAGCTGAAAGGTTACTGCACTGCCTGGTACAACGTTCTGGTACAACACAGCTGCCATGGCCTCACTTACAAGGGTGATACATGATAGTAGATGAGGTGAGTTCCTAACGTTCTCCCTTTACTATGTAAAGCACTTAGAGCACCTGGGAAATAGGCTATATCCACGTAAAATAGTGATTACTATTCAGGACACAGAGGTAGGGAAGCTGGATAGCTGAAGGCTAATGGAATAACAGGCTAGTCCAGGCTTTAACGTCTACAGTAGACATACTGTAGATATGGCCTCACAACTGGAGATATGAAAATGTAAGCTGGCAAACATACTATCAAACTAGTTGCAGCTCATCTGACAAGCGACACATACATGTCCTGTTGTTGCTGCTGCGACGGCAGGAAGGAAGCAAGGTTAACATTAATGATAGTATTGATAATAAGTGTTGCCATGCATACAGGTAAGCAAGCAGCCAGACAAGAAACAAGACAGTATGTATACTACTGGTATGGAGGTGGATAAACAGTGCCTCATCCAAAATACTGAATAAAGGCACAGCTCTAAACCACAGGTTTGTAGTAGAAAACAAAGACACAAAGTTGTTTCAGGTCTTATAGGCATAATAGAAACATCAATGTTTTGAAACTAAACAAATTCAATAGAAGTTAGTAGGCTTATTTAACCTGTTATGGCTAGGGGGCAGTATTTTCACAGCCGGATAAAAAAACGTACCCGATTTAATCTGATTATTACTCCTGCCCAGTAACTAGAATATGCATATAATTATTAGCTTTGGATAGAAAACACTCCAAAGTTTCTAAAACTGTTTGAATGGTGTCTGTGAGTATAACAGAACTCATTTGGCAGGCCAAAACCTGAGAAGATTCCATGCAGGAAGTGCCCTGTCTGACAATTTCTTGCCCTTCTTGATTATCTCTATCCATTACAGAGGATCTCTGCTGTTACGTGACACTTCCTACGGCTCCCATGGGCTCTCAGAAGGCGGCAAAAAGCTGAATCGTGGCTTTGCAGGCTCTGGCTGAAAAAAAGTAGCGCGTTTGGGTAGTGGCTGGTCACAGTACTGTGAGACTCAGGCTCGTGCCCGCGTCGACACCATGCTTTGTTTTCTTTCGTCTGTTTACCTAAACGCAGATTCCCAGTCGGAATATTATCGCTTTTTTACGAGAAAAATGGCATAAAAATTGATTTTAAACAGCGGTTGACATGCTTCGAAGTACGGTAATGGAATATTTAGAAATCTTTTGTCACGAATTGCGCCATGCTCGTGACCCTTATTTACCCTTTCGGATAGTGTCTTGAATGCACGAACAAAACGGCGCTATTTGGATATAACAATGGATTATTTTGAACCAAACCAACATTTGTTATTGAAGTAGAAGTCCTGGGAGTGCATTCTGACGAAGACAGCAAAGGTAATAACATTTTTCTAATAATAAATCTGACTTTGGTGAAGGCTAAACTTGCTGGGTGTCTAAATAGCTAGCCCTGTGATGCCGGGCTATGTGCTTTCACCGAAAAGCTATTTTAAAATCGGACACCTCGATTGCACAAAGGAGTTCTGTATCTATAATTCTTAAAATAATTGTTATGTTTTTTTGTGAACGTTTATCGTGAGTAATTTAGTAAATTCACCGGAAGTTTGCGGTGGGAATGCTAGTTCTGAACGTCACATGCTAATGTAAAAAGCTGGTTTTTGATATAAATATGAACTTGATTAAACAAAACATGCATGTATTGTATAACATAATGTCCTAGGGTTGTCATCTGATGAAGATCAAAGGTTAGTGCTGCATTTAGCTGTGGTTTTGTTTTTTGTGACATATGCTAGCTTGAAAAATGGGTGTCTGATTATTTCTGGCTGGGTACTCTGCTGACATAATCTAATGTTTTGCTTTCGCTGTAAAGCCTTTTTGAAATCGGACAGTGTGGTTAGATAAAGGAGAGTCTTGTCTTTAAAATGCTGTGAAATAGTCATATGTTTGAAAAATTGAAGTTTTTGTATTTTTGAGGTATTTTTAATTCCCGCCACACCTATCATTGGATATTGGAGCAGGTGTTCCGCTAGCGGAACGTCTAGAGTACATAATGTGAATTGAACTTCAGTTATCTGAGATAGATACACTACATGGTAGTATGTGGACACCTGCTCGTCGAACACCTCATTCCAAAATCACGAACATTAATATGGGGTGGGTCCCCCCTTTGCTGCCTTAACAGCCTCCACTCTTCTGGGAAAGCTTTCCACTAGATGATGGAACATTGCTGCGGGGACTTGCTTCCATTCAGACACAAGAGCACTAGTGAGGTCGCGCACTGATGCTGGGTAATTAGACCTGGCTCGCAGTCGGCATCCAATTCATCCCAAAGGTGTTCGATGGGGTTGAGGTCAGGGCTTCGTGCATGTCAGTCAAGTTCTTCCACACTGATCTCGACAAACCATTTCTGTACGGACCTCGCTTTGTGCACGGGGCATTGTCATGCTGAAACAGGAATGGGCCTTCCCCAAACTGTTGACACAAAGTTGGAAGCACAGAATTGTCTAGAATGTCATTGAAAGCTGCAGTGTTAAGATTTCCCTTCACTGGAACTAAGGGGCCTAGCGCGAACCATGAAAAACGGGTCCCAGACCATTATTCCTCCTCCACCAAACTTTACAGATGGCACTATGCATTGGGGCGGGTAGTGTTCTCCTGGTATCCGCCACACTCAGATTTGTCCGTCAGACTGCCAGATGGTGAAGCGTGATTCATCACTTCAGAGAACGTGTTTATACTGCTCCAGAGTCCAATGGCGGCGAGCTTTACACCACTCCAGCTGACGCTTGGCATTGCGCATGGTGATCTTAGGCTTGTGTGTGGCTGCTCGGCCATGGAAACCCATTTCATGAAGCTCCGGACGAACAGTTATTGAGCTGACCTTGCTTCCAGAGGAAGTTTGGAAGCGCTATGCACTTCAGCACTTGGCGGTCCCGTTTTGTGAGCTTGTGTGGCCTACCACTTCGTGGCTTCATTGTTGCTCCAAGAAGTTTCCACTTCACAATAACCGCACTTAGAGTTGACAGGGGTAGCTCTAGCAGGGAAGAAATTTCACGAACTGACTTGTTGAAAAGTCAAAGAGCTCTTCAGTACGGGCCATTCTACTGCCAATGTTTGTCTATGGAGATAGCATGGCTGTGTGCTCAATCTTATCCACCTGTCAGCAACGGGTGTGGCTGAAATAACCAAATCCATAAATTTGAAGGGATGTTCACATACTTTTGTATGTAGTGTACTTCTTTAAACGTCTATTAGCGAAGTTCCACACTATAGTAGCCTGTATAAAGGGCCAACATCATAGCCCTAGACAGTAGGAATCTGTGTATATCAGCCCCAGCTGCAGGCCCAGCAGCCTTAATGAAGCTCTCCTCTCCTACTCCCCACTCAGAGGGCCAGCTATGCAGCCACACAGCCTCTAATAGAGCAGGGAGATTTGCTGGGGATTTGGAGGAGCAGTCACTGGAGATATCAGGTGACACATAACCATCTATTGCAGGATATTAAGGCCCACCTACACCCCGGCGTCTCAGACATTGTGTGTATGTGTGTGTGTATGTCTCTGTGCGTGCATGTGTGCGTATGTGTGTATGTGTATGTCTCAAACTGGGGCCCAGGAGGAGATAGACAATAACAACTAAATGCTCCCACAATGTAGGGAGAGCTATCAGGTAATTTTATACCAATGCATTCACTCTGCTTCAGCGTCAATTAGAATAACTTCCTGTGAAGCCATTCACTTTGTTTCAGCATCAATTTTAAATGATCTCATCCATGGTTGCCATAGCTCCTAGAGGCAGCCTTGGAAGTTTACTCCTGCAAAAGTATTTTTTATCATCAAGATTAAATTAGTTAAAATATTTGGCTTCTTCTCCAACCTCGCCACTCAACTAGCAAATTGTATTGATTCAAATAACAGCCTAGTTAGATCTTCATCTCATCTACCATCTACTGGACCAAAGGCTGGACCAAAAGATTCAGAAATGGCAGCAAACTTTATTCAGGATTCCTCACAAGATTTGCACAGATTAAAACAACCCTGTGTAAGGAGCTTACAAACAGCCTCTTTCGATATGGGCTCCTACAGAACATACGCAGACGGTGAGGTCGACAAGGTGGTAGGAGACTAATTAACAAACTAAAGTTAATTGTGTGCACTCGCAATGAGAGCAGTACAACATGCCCAGTGGAGTTGGATGATAAAGGTCACCATTTCTGCAGAACTTTCTAAACCTTGTGCAACATGTTAAATGTTCCCACCCACAACCATGTACACACAGAACTCATTATCACTGGATGTCCCTGCCTAAATTACTAGAGGGGATATGTCAAAAAACGACAAAGTTCCATAAAGGGGCGAAAATAGCATCTTGGTCAGGGAGAAATCCCAAACCAGTCTAATTGGAATGAATGGCAGTAGAGGCTCAGGTAATGTATTGCTTTTTCTTACGCAGGAAAATAAAAAAAGGCATGTGATTATTATTACAGTCAACTTAAAATAGTGTCAGACAATTATAAATACAGTTTATACATGTTTTATACACATTTTCTGTATAAATAGCCTATGTAAACAGACCATAAATGTCTCATATTTTGTTTTCTTGGAAAGCTGTGAGTGCAATTATATGATGCAATATCAGTACTCCATGCTCCAAGTCCTATCATCAACTGATTTCAGTCAGTGTATGGATGCGAATTGACTTCATTGTTTGAATGAAATGTTGGCATATTGGCTGTTAATTTGACAAATTAATGGAATCATTTCTTTAAAACTGGCTGTCTAGCTAATTCTTCACATGCATTATTTTACACAATATCTTATCACAGCACTGGCAAACCATGGTTGACCAACTACCTGACCATCATGGCTGACCTAATACTATGGCTTTGATACCGTCTCTGACTTCACTCACTCCTCTCCACCGCCTAAAGAGGACCATTAAATTACGCAACCTAAGGAAACAACCCATCCCTCATTCTGGAACACATCCAGCTCACCTTTGAGTCTGACTGCAGTGAGCTGGCCCTCAATGACATGGTCAACCTGTATGAGAACTCTGAGTACAACCCTGGACATAATGATCCCGAAAAAAACACAAAAATTTACCTTCCAACGCTCTTCACCCTGGTTCACTGATGAACTGCACACAATGAAGACTCATTAACGTACGCTTAAGAGGTGTTGGAGCAAGGATGGCCTCACTGTCCATCTACTGGTCTATAAAGACCACCATGCAAGCTACTCTGCTGCCCTAAAAGCACCATGATCAGCCTTCAACTCCACCACGATTGAAAACAACAAAGCTAATCCAAGAACCCTGTTCTTAACCAATCCTTTCTCAATCCTGCAAACGTATGCCCTCCTGCAGCCTCATCTGAGCAGTGCAATCACTTCTCAGATTTTTTCAAGAGTAAGTTGGACATCATCAGAACAAACATCATGGCCTCTAAAATGACCTGCACCCTACCTCAAGAAACTTCACAGAAGTCATATCCACCACAGTGCAGTCAATCGTCTGCATCGCCTGCTTATCTAGCCTTCTTCAGTTTGTCATTATCCTCAGCAACAAGTTCCTGCTGACCGGGGATGTACCATCACTCTTCAAAACAGCTGCTATCACCCCCAAACTTGACCAGGACATCCTCTCCAACTACAGGCTCATCTTCAAACTCCCCTTATATCAAAAGTCCTGGAGAAAGTGGTTGCAAACCAGCTTCAATCCGTCTTCCAATCAGCTCTAAAAAGTTTTTCAGCCTGGCTTCCAGCCCTTGCACAGCATTGAAACAGCTCTGGTGAAAGTTACCAACGACCTACTGATGGCTGCAGAATCTGGATCACCAAGCCTCCTCCTCCTCTTAGATCTCAGTGCTTCTTTTGACACAGTTGTGGTGTCTCAAAGAGCACACTGCAGTCTCTGGAACTGCTCTTAACCTGTTGGGGCTAGGGGGCAGTATTTTCACGGCTGGATAAAAAAACGTACCCGATTTAATCTGGTTACTAATCCTACCCAGTAACTAGAATATGCATATACGTATTATATATGGATAGAAAACACCCTAAAGTTTCTAAAACTGTTTGAATGGTGTCTGTGAGTATAACAGAACTCATTTGGCAGGCAAAACCCTGAGACATTTTCTGACAGGAAGTGGATACCTGATGTGTTGAATTACCTTTAAGCCTATGCCATTGAAACACACAGGGGTTGATTAATGTTTTGGCACTTCCTATTGCTTCCACTAGATGTCACCAGCCTTTACAAAGTGTTTTGAGTCTTTTACTGTGAGATCTGACCGAACAAGAGCCATGGAACGGTGATGGCCGATTAGACTCTGGCGCGCGAGTTCATGTTGGGTACCCTCGTTCCAATACGTTATAAAAGAGAATGCATTCGTCCACCTTGAATATTATTCATGTTCTGGTTAAAAAAGGCACTAATGATTTATGCTATACAACGTTTGACATGTTTGAACGAACGTAAATATATTTTTTCCCCTCGTTCATGACGAGAAGTCCGGCTGGCTTAGATCATGTGCTAACAACACTGAGCTTTTTGGATATAAATGATGAGCTTTTTTGAACAAAACTACATTCGTTATGGACCTGGGATTCCTGGAAGTGACATCTGATGAAGAGAATCAAAGGTAATGGATTATTTACATAGTATTTTCGATTTTAGATCTCTCCAACATGGCCCTTTGTCTGTATAGCAAAGCATATTTTTCTGGGCGCAGTGCTCAGATTATTGCAAAGTGTGATTTCCCAGTAAGGTTATTTTTAAATCTGGCAAGTTGATTGCGTTCAAGAGATGTAAATCTATAATTCTTTAAATGACAATATAATATTTTACCAATGTTTTCTAATTTTAATTATTTAATTTGTGGTGCTGACTTGACTGCCGGTTATTGGAGGGAAACGATTCCCTCAACATCAATGCCATAGTAAAACGCTGTTTTTGGATATAAATATGAACTTGATAGAACTAAAAATGCATGCATTGTCTAACATAATGTCCTAGGAAGGTCATCTGATGGAGATTGTAAAAGGTTAGTGCATCATTTTAGCTGGTTTTATGGTTTTGGTGACCCTGTCTTTGAATTGACAAAACATTACACACAGCTATTGTCAATGTACTCTCCTAACATAATCTAACTTTATGCTTTCGCCGTAAAACCTTTTTGAAATCGG
Source organism: Salmo salar (assembly GCF_965601325.2). Lineage (NCBI taxonomy): Eukaryota > Metazoa > Chordata > Actinopteri > Salmoniformes > Salmonidae > Salmo > Salmo salar. Next base: position 99,461,645 of record NC_138300.1, read on the forward strand.
ACAACGTGGTTAGATTAAGGAGATGTTTATCTTTCAAAGGGTGTAAGATAGTTGTATGTTTGAAAAATTTGAATTTTGACATTTATTTGGTTTCAAATTTGCCGCTCTTGAAATGCACCTGCTGTTGATAGGGTGCACCACGGGTGGCACGCTAGCGTCCCACATAGCCCCAAGAAGTTAACTGGTTCTCCTCCTACCTCTCCAATAGGAAGCAATACCACATGATTGGAGAGTCCAGCTTGGAGGAGTCTACAGTCACATGCGGTGTTCCTCAGAGGGGTGTTTTGGGGCCTATTCTGTTCCTAATCTCAGCAAAATCCTCAGACTATAACATCAACTTCCACTGCCAAGTATATATTAACACCAAACCAGACACCATCTCAGCCCTAGCAAAACTTGGCAGCTGCCTAGATGATATCATGGCATGGATGAGCAATAACGTCCTCCAGCTGAACAACAGCAAGACTGAGGCTATACTTATTTGGACACCCAAGCAGGTCACCAGTGCTGGAAACATCTACTCTACAATTTATGGTCAAGCTATCCCTCTGTCATTTCTAACCTGAGAGTCAAGTTTGATCCTTTGCTGTTCTTCAATGCCCATATAAAACATATCTGCAGAACATATTTTTTCCATCTCAGAAACATTGCCACGCTCTAACGTTCGCTCTCCCAGCCAGATGCAGAGAAAGTTGTCCACGCCTTCATCTTCCCCCGGATCGACAACGGCAACACTCTGTTTGGAGGCCGTCCAGCCAAATCACTTCAAAGGCTACAAGTTCTCCAGAATAGTGCTGCCAGAGTCCTGACCAGGACCAAGAACTCAGCCCACATCACCCCCATCCTTGCTGAACTCCACTGGCTACCGGTCAACTATAGGATTGACTTTAAAATCCTCTTCTTAGGGTTTAAAGCCTTTAACGGATTGAGTCCCACCTACATCAGCAACCTAATTTCTAGCAACCTAATTTCTAGCTACTGTAGCATTTATTTTACTATAAATCACTACTTGACTTACTTAACTATTTTTATGAAACACTCGCACTGTAGAGACTTGAGTGTGACCACACACCAACGTGGCTAGTGAATTAGATATTCTTATCCGCCAATGCCAAAATCTACCCGCATTTGGCGGGTGGTAATTTTAGGCCCTGAACACATTTCTACAGACTGTCTTTGATAAAGTCCTAATCTGGAAAGTCCTTTTAGCACCCAGCCTACTATTTTCTGCCTTGATTCTAAATGTATTATGTTTTAATTGTATGTTTATCATCATTATAATTTTTTTTTACCCATGTAGGGCTTTGATATAACTGTAATGAAAAGTGCTATGCAAATTAAATGTATTATTTATTTATTACTGCACATTAGCGTCAGTGATCTGGGGAGGTGAAAACACCTGACAGAGCAGGGAGCTGTCTGAAGAACCAAGTCTAACCTAGCCTGTCTGCTTTGCCAAGACCAGGAAGTGAAGTGATGGAAGTGAAGGGGGCGGCTTGGATGGATTACAGAGACCTCAGGCTGAGAAAGGAGAGGAGAAGTCTGCCCAAAAAAGTTGTACTGAAATGAACAAGACATCTCAGGCTGAGAGTGAGTGAGAGCGAGAATGAGATGGAGAGAAAGAGAGACAGAGAGATGCAGACAAAAAGAGATGCAGACATAGAGAGAGAGACTTTGAGTTGTCTGGTGACTCCCTGAGCTGCCACAGCAAACAGCAGAGTGTTGGTGAAGGGACAGAAGGAGAGGACAAGAGGAAGGACAGTGTGTGTGTGTGTGTGTGTGTGTGTGTGTGTGTGTGTGTGTGTGTGTGTGTGTGTGTGTGTGTGTGTGTGTGTGTGTGTGTGTGTGTGTGTGTGTGTGTGTGTGTGTGTGTGTGTGTGTGTAGTGTTATAAGTGTTAGGAAGTTGTGTAAACTGTGGCTGAGCAACATGTACATTTCCCCAGAGACGGCTAATAGTCTCAGGAGCGGGAGAGGGTTGAAGGGAGAGGGGCGAGGGTTGAGGGGCTGGGCTCAACCCTCGTGACCGGCAGTCACGAGTCATGAAGGCAGTCAAATTCTACATGACCGTTTAGTCACGGTAATTAGGCTTCTCCAAGCTCTAATGCTGCTGATGGTCATTAGTAGCCTACCAAACTTGCTAACTGTCCGGTACTCAGCATTCTATTGTCCCTCTAATCACTCTGACATCAATGCAAATGTAATCGAAAAGCTAATCAAACACTTCATGAGAGCCCATGAGCTCATGTTGCGCAACATTTCTACAGGCTATGCAATTACGCAAGAAAACAAAGTGATTGCCTCTATTAAAAAGAGGAGGATCCCATCAGCTTTCTGTAGGCTAGGCCTTCTATATTTATTTCTCAACTTTACTAATATGAAGCACATTGCTTCTCTTTAAAACAGGAGTATAGCCTACTTGGCCGGCATGAAGATGAACCACAGGAAAAGCATCCTCCATTTGTTATTTAAGTGCAGAGATAACATGTATTTTTTTCCCCTGCCCCCTGTTTCAGGAAGGTGCATGATAACGGTCCATTCCCAATCAAAACTAATTTCACACACTATGTTTGGAATATTTATTTCTCGCACAAAATAGGGCAACTTTTGTATTATGAGGGATAGTAGATTGACATAGGCTAGTGCTTTTGCTGTTCGCTAGGCCTACTCATCTTGTTGGATGACGAAAAGTAAATGTGGACAGTTCTTCCAATATCTTCAATATGCACCTCAGAATTGGATAAGGATGCACGCAGTTGCATCCCCGATCGGTCTGTCTTCACTTGTAGCCTGTGAGAAAGACCTGATCACATGATGGATCACATGATGGAGAACCGTGTGAGTGAGAGGTGCTTCGGAGCAGGCGCACTCAGGGAGAATGGCTGCAAAAGGCCAGATTTTTTTTAGGGTGCATTATGGCCACACAAAGGGGATACCGCTGGGAAATTCAAGTCATTATGAAGTGCTTGTCAAATTGTGAATGAGAGACTGACGAAGTGTCTAGAGCCTGCGCAAAAAAACAAAGCAGAGTTCATGCCTTTAAAGCAACTTTTTAAAATCATCATTAGTCGCATCATGCAACCTTACAATTTATTAAAAATCAAAACATACAGCCCAACATTTGTACAACTAAGATTACATGAATAACTCTAAATTAAGCATATAAGAGTTTTTTTGTCAACAGCTCAACACAGAATAGCTCTCTCAAATAATTTGGAGAAAATATCCTGTCTCTTTTATTGAGCTTTGTTCAATTGTATACTTCATACTATAAAATAATATAAAACAATGCCACGGAATTCTAAGCAAATCTTGTCTGCTAAATGCACTAGTGTAGCCCACAGCCATATGGATTAGCCAGATCAGGACCTAACATAAGGACAACTCAGAGTATGCTATTCTGTTCTTCTGAAATAGACTACACTTTTTTCGTATCAGGTTTCTTTAGACCTGTCTAAAATACATCATGGATTTATTGTGAAGGTGTAGGCTATTTCACATGGATTTATTAGACTTTTTAAAATGTAGATGTTCCAAAGTTCTGCATCAGTGGCTTGTAGGCTCCCGAGTAGCACAGTGGTCTAAGGCACTGCATCTCAGTGCTAGAGGTGTCACTACAGACACCCTGGTTCAAATTCAGGCTGTATCACAACCGGCCGTGATTGAGAGTCCCATAGGGCGGCGCACAATTGGCCCAGTGTCGTCCGGGTTTCACCGGTGTAGGCTTTCACTGTAAATAAGAATTTGTTCTTAACTGACTTGCCTAGTTAAATTAAAGTGTTTGGAAGCCAGGAGATGCTAAATGTGTTTATATTAATTAACGGTCAATTACAGTGAGACCGACAGTTATTTGTTTGACAATCACCGGCTGATGAAAATTTGTGACCTACACAGCCATATTGAGGGGAGTGAGTAGATGGGTGGGAGGGACCTAAAACCCTCCCACCCAACATGAGTAGGCGACATATTCCTTCATTGAAATCCAACCTTTGGTAAGAAATCAAAGATGTGTCAAATAAATGATATCCAGCTTAGGGCTCCAGCTATGCATTTGGTTTGCTATCTTGTTAGCTAAGTGGCTAGATTTCAAGATCAAGCTTCTTGGTAACATCAGATACATCCAAACCCCTCCTGGATCAAGAGTCCTGTTTCCTAAATTGTTTTCTTGCTTAAAAATAATATTTTAGAATTTTGGGAAATAGCGCCCCTTGTTTGCACTTCCGTTAATACCGTATACCCTGGGATGGAACAGAAATGGTATAGAAATCGGGAAACGGCCCAACCCTAGGTGACAGGGAAGGAGAAGGGGAGAGAGGAAGAGAGAATTAGCCAGCAGAGAAAGGGATCTGTACTCACGGCAGCCTTTCTCGTCACTCTTGTCGAAGCAGTCGGACAGTCTGTCACACTGCCACGCCCCTGGGATACACTTCCCGTCCCCACACATGAAGTTCCCTGGGTTGTTACAGTCTGTGGTGAAGTTGTTCCCTGGAAGGAGCTGGCTCTCTGTGGGAGAGGAGAGATGGAGGAGCAGAGGGAGGAGAAGGAGAGGGCAAGAGGAGGGGAGGAGAGAGGAGCATGAGAAGGACAAGAAAGAGGGGATGAGGCAAGAAAGGAGGATGGGGAAGATAGGGAAGAGAGTGGGGTGGGAAGAGGAAATTAATATAATAATAATAATAAAATAATAATAATAATAATAATAATAATAGTCCAAACAGAACTAGGACGATAAAATTATATTGCATTCAAAAGATAATAATCACAGTCAAAAGGCAGGCTATTATTATCTCCAAATGGAACATTTTTAAAGGCAGTGGCTCCATTCCTATATCAGTATACAGGCAGATCATACAAACAGAGGATAGCATCATGAATACCAATATGAGAGGTACGAAAGGGTCATATGGTGATAAGTCAGTCTCTGAGTCACTCTATTGCTGGATAATATAACGAAAGGCAGATAAGGGCACGCACTCACTAGGGATGGGAATGGTTATATGAATACTAAAATATCCAAACGGACAGTATTCGATTACTTGGGAGAGTATTCTTTTTTAAAATTTAAGGTGCAATATGCAGAAATCACTCCGCCATTTCCTGGTTGCTATAATTCTAATAGTTTGCCTAGTTTCAGATTAACAAACAGTAATTGTGTAGAGAATCAGTGTACCATCTAAACCGCTGTGAAATATATTTTCCATAAGCAAAAATATTGTATTTTCAGCTGTTTGAAGCTGGTGTATACAAGCAAAAAACAAAACTTAAGAACGAGAAGTATAGAAATAGCGCACATAGAGCAGATCTACCACTTCTTAGACTTGCTTTCAATGATAATGACAGATGTATAACTCATATTTCTACGTGAAAATATATCAGTTACATATCGCACCTTTTAAGGCTTTGTCTAAAATTAAATAAAATGATCTATGTGACATTGCTACATAGCTTACAAGGATAGATTTTTTTTTTTTTAAACAAGTTTTAACGCAGTTTTTATAAGTACGCCCCATAAAAAAGATACACTGGTAACCTACAAATGTTTCACACATGTAGTTTGTTGTTATTGTTGGACAATCAAAGAAGTGGGAGATTTCTAATCAATGCAAAATGGAATTAAGTTTGATAATAAAACGAGTAGGCTACAATGATCAACCAACATATGAATGGAGTTGTTGTAGACAAATCAAATTGTATTTGTCACATGCGCCGAATACAACAGTGAAATGCTTACTTACAAGCTCTTAACCAACAATGCAGTTAAGAAAATAGAGTTAAGAAACAAAAGTTTTAAAAAAGTAACAGAATAAAATAACAACAACGAGGCTATATATTTTTATTTAACCTTTATTTAGTCAGTCAGTTAGGAACAGGTTCTTATTTATACTGACAACCTAGGAACAGTGGGTTAACTGCCATGTTCAGGGGCATAACGACAGATTTTTACCTTGACAGCTCGGGGATTCGATCTAGCAACCTTTTGGTTACTGGCCTAACGCTCTAACCACTAGGCTACCTGCCACCCCTATATACAGGGGGTAGGGGTAAAGTGACTATGAATAGATAATAAACAGCTAGTAGCAGCAGTGTAAAAACAAAGGGGGGGGGGGGGGGGGGGGCATTTGATTAATTGTTCAGCAGTCTTATGGCTTGGGGGTAGAAGCTGTTAAAGAGCCTTTTGGACCTAGACTTGGCGCTCTGGTATCACTTGCCATGTGCTGGCAATGAGAACAGTCTATGACTTGGATGATTGGAGTCCTTCCTCTAACACCGCCTAGTATAGAGGTCCCGGCAGTAAGCTTGGCCCCAGTGATGAATTGGGTAATACGCACTAACCTCTGTAGCGCCTTACGGTCAGATGCTGAGCAGTTGCCATACCAGGCGGTGATGCAACCGGTCCGGATGCTCTCGATGGTGCAGCTGTATAACTTTTTGAGGATCTGGGGACCCATACTAAATATTTTCATTCTCCTGAGGGCATGTCTTGGTGTGTTAGGATCATGATAGTTTGTTGATGATGTGGACACCAAGGAACTTGAAGCTCTCGACCTGCTCCAAGAATGGGTAGCGCAGCAAAATTGTCTCAATTAGCTTTGCTACTTTAGCTAGCTAGCTGGTTAACTTAGCTGGCTACTGTAGCTAGTTAACTTCTTTACAATGATTTGATGCAGTCAAGATGGGCACTACCAGATGGTATGATTGATAAACTTGTTGCTGCCATAGGTTATCTATCTTGTGAAAGTTGGTTTAGCTATTTTTGCACTCTCTCTTCCTCTGTGCCACACAGATAGACTGTCACACACACACACCAGCCCCTGCACCTCTCTCGCCCCTCCCCCACCTTTCTGCTGAAACAAGCAGAGCGCAACGCACCGACTCTCTCTCACGAGCGAGTTTTCAGTGAAGATTCCCCTCAAAATGTTTCTTTCAAACACTATCCAGATATCCTAAAAAAATAGCATGATTATTTGAATACTGAAATTATTTTAAATGTCTATCCCTAAACACACACACACCCACACACACAATTTATCCTCTGATTTCTCTGTCGCTCAATACGACAAGAGTCTGCTGCATGCAGCATTGAGTGAAGCCTCCTTTCTAGAGTCCTGTGTAGATTATAGACCTAGAAGACAATATGGATGGCTATATTTGTATGGCATCAAGTACATCCATAAAGCTCTTCCATTGTATGATCCATTGACACCTAAGCAGAGCAGCAGAGAAGCACAGTGGCCTGTCTGATCTTTAGTAAGTGGGACATGATGATGCAGAACTTGTTGACGCACTGCAACAGTATAGACAAATGGAGTTGGAATGTAAACCATGTGCTGCTGGGCTGGCTGGGCTCTGGCACTGGTTCTGGGTACGCACTAACAAACACCCCTACATTATAGTCGGCCTAATTATGACTTAAAGAGATAATTAACCTGAGTCAGATGAACTTGTGAATACCATTTTTATGTCTTTGTGTCCAGTATGAAGGAAGTTAGAGGTAGTTTTGTTAGCAAATGCTCACGTTAGCGCAATGACTGGAAGTCTATGGGTATCTGCTAGCAAGTAGATAAAAGGGCCACATTGCCAAAATCCAGAATTATCCCTTTAAGGATAACAAGGCAAAGGATGTGTCCCAAATGGAACCCTATTCCCTATACTGTACCCATAGAGCTCTGGTCAAAAGTAGTGCACTAAATAGGGATAATTATGGACCCATACACAGTTTCACTCTGTATCTGCATCCCAAACTGGACCAAGCTAGGGGAGGAATACAACATGACAAGAGTCCAGTGTCAATATATAAATAATAGGCCTACATGCATTATAATTCAAGTTGACAAACTGGAACTAGTAAGTAGATTGTAAGATGTGTTAGATTGCTGCTGCTTGTAGTAACGGTGATTTTGTTATTGTCATTGACGCGCAACAGACAACACAGTACTTTAAACACGTTGTATTATTAAGTAACTAGCAACAGAACCAACATGTTTTCCTCTATATGCATCATCACACAGAAACAATGAAAACATTCACTTAAGTGTTCTGGATGGAAAATCACAATGTTAGCACATTGCTCATTACAGTTAACCCTTTAATGTTTTCATTAGACTATATCTGATGAGAGTACATCAAACACACCTACACACAGATAACCAGAAAGCCTGCAAGTCAAGTACTACTGTGCTTTACCCCCAACCATCAGATCTCCTGCTCCAGAGGTTAAGTCCCGCCCACTTGTTTTGAACCTCCTCTGATCCAGCCACTCCCAGTGCTTCATCTGAGTGATTGACAGCTGGTATGAGTCATAGAGGGATTACAGCTGTATGAGAAGTGTTTCATTATCACCCTGGTCATTTAATGCCTTGATCACACCTACAGAATCATTGTGCAAAATGGTACGCAGCATCATCTGGAAATGTGTGCAACAAAAGCTCAACATTCACCTTCTGCTACCATTTCTGTCAAGCTGTCTACACATACAGTTTGACGCATACGCTCCAAAAATCCAAAGTATGCACCACACAGAACGCACTACAATTGCCTCTGCAACGCAAAAATGACTCTGCAACGCAAAAATGACTCTGCAACCAAAATGCAATGACGCTGTCGGTGTGATCGAGGCATAAACCTTGAGGTTCTGAAAACGTCTACATAACATCCCGTCAGAATGTTACACGGCAGCCCTCTCCTGATCCTTAGAGGGGGTGATGTAACCCTCACTTTTGTCTCTTGCAATAAAAGGAGAAAGGGACTGAGGGAGAAACAGAAAGAGACAAAAAGGGCTGTTGCCAGGTCTTTTATGTGTAGCATTCTAATAGTTATGTTTCTAATTGGCAGGAGGACGTGCCAGCGGGTTTGTAGGATGGCTACACTGAGCTGCTTAAACCAGCCTCCAGTAGCAGTGACACGCACACACCCACATGCACACACACATGCACGCACGAATGCTCGAGCACATAAATTCACATTGGTGCACACATACTGGAAATGTGGATGAGGGAGCCGTGCATATAGACTTGAGAGAACCGGGCTGTTTGCGAGAGGCAATGGGTTAATTAGAGAGCTGGTCTGGGACTGTACATGTGTGTGTGTGCACTAGCACTACACCAGGATATTGGCCTACACTTACTCACTCACTCTTCTACACCTCACTCAGTCCATCATGCCTTCATTCATTCATTCACTCTGAGATGTGTGTCCTTCCCTACATATGATGTCTTCCTACACAAGGACACACACTGTATGCATCCCAGTTCACTGGCTCCTTTTGTAATAAAAAGGCAATCTCATTTCACTGTCTGGAATCAGCTTACTGTAGGGTTTTCGTCAGTAACACTTAACTGTATACCTTAGTGCATCGTTCCTACTTAAATCCCCCAAGGTGACTTGGGATAACCTTTAATTGATTTGGCAATGCATTTACCCTTTCAGCATGAAACTCACCACATATGCATGCAGGCCCACATGCGCACCCGCCCCAGCACACTACTACTCTTCACCTAATTCACTTCATTTTTACTCCATATAAAATCATCAGAAAGTAAGATACCTGTAGGAGTCTCTAAACGAAGCATACCTGGGACTATGTGTTAACAGTAAGAACGAATATGAAAGCAATTACCCTGAGCCAATATTGACTAGACCCTGCTACCCTCTTCCTGTCAGCCCCCCGCTCCCTTCACCCGCCATCAGCTCCCCCGCTTCCCTCAACCTCTGTCAACTAGAATCCTTGGGCTTTAAGCCTCCACAGAGACACAGTAGGCACGCCTGGACCAGTCTACGCATAATCCCTACTGTCCCACACACCTCAACTGTAGACACAGGGAAAAGAAAGGGATGGAGAGAGAGCGATGGAGAGAGAGGGACAGAGAGAGAGAGAGAGAGAGAGAGAGAGAGAAGATGTAAGAGAGTAGGATGGAGCAGACATTGCTTACTCAATACAGCTACCTCCATAGGGGGAATAGAGAGTGGAGAGGAGAAGAAAAGGCAACAGCCCATCTGGATGAGAGGCTGCATAATCCCCACTTCCACTGGAGCTACAGCCTCACAAGGAGGGGAGAGGGGGGGGAGAGAGGGGGGAGAGAGGTATGGGGGAGCAAGGAATACAAGGAGAGAAATGACAGGTGGGGGATAGACTAATGGGGGGGTGGCAGAGGGGAGACAGAGGGGAAGGAGAGATAGGGGGTATGGAGAGAGTGGGAAAGAAGAGATAGAGGGGTTAGAGAGAAGTCCTGGCCTGAACTTTCCTGCCTCCACATTCCCCAGTAATACCATCATTCCTCACATTTACATTTACGTCATTTAGCAGACGCTCTTATCCAGAGCGACTTACAAATTGGTGCATTCACCTTATGATATCCAGTGGAACAACCACTTTACAATAGTACATCTATATCCTTTTTTTTGGGGGGGGGGGGGGGTTAGAAGGATTACCTCAGCATGTTGATCCCTGTACCCTGGACTGTACACCCTTGGCTGTATCAATCTATAGCTTCAATCTATAACCTGACATTAAAGTGGGCTCTTTCACCCAGCCAGGGTATCATATCTCACCTACATTGATCAGGAGGGAGGAAGAGGTGAGACATAGATTCGAATGGTACATAATTGAATGAGGGGATTATATACACAGGGTGTATATACTGTACAGTAGCACTGATGTTAGTATTGACATACACTTTCTACAAGCAAAACCAACCAGTTCCCATGGTCACTGCAGAAAATGGTCCACAACAAAGCTCTACATAGTGTCACACACCCCATTAAGAATGTAAACTTCAGTTTGAAGCAGAAAAAAATACACAGTTACATTTTCAGGACTCCAAATCCAATTCAAATACAGAAGGGCTTTTTATGTTTGAGGAAGGTAAAAATAAGGGAGGGGACGGATCAATATTAGACAGCTCTGAATAAGCCTGTCTTTTTTTATGGCTAGAGGTAGGAATTTATTTTCCAATTACAGACTGACTTTAATGGGGTTGGCTGTATCAGGAGCTTCTGAAGCACAGCGAGTGGTGGAGGAAAATTGGAGCCGTGTGTGTGTGTGTGTCTGTCAGAGTCTGTATGTGCGTGTGTGTGTTAGGGCTATGATGGTTATGGAATTTTGGATTACGGTAATTGGCCAGGCAAATAACCCCCCCCCCCAAAAAAATATATATTTTTGTAAAAAAAATATATTAGACATACATTTTCCCCTCTCCGCCGCTCCTGACTGTATGTGCTGACATAGCAATAGAATAGAACGGATGTCCCCATTCAAGTCACTGATTGCATAATGGGTGGACTGGAGACCATTGTGAGTGTAGCCATTGCAAAGAGGAAGATGCTAAACTAAATCTTCGTCCATAGGAGCAACACAGGAAGTAGAAATAGGATTATTGCGTCACAATGCCAGGCAGCCATTGTGAGTGTACCCATGAGTTTACCAGTCAAATTGCCAGGGTTAGAGGTTTCAAGCACGTTCTATTCATTCTATTTCTATGTGTGTCGCTGCTGCATTGTGGGGGTCTCGTTTGCTACAACACCTTGCTTGTTTTACGGTGGAGTCTTTGTTAGGGACATCAAGGTCACAGAGGAAGACTGTCCAGTCATCCCTCTCTTCTGTCCTCCTTGGCTCCTTTCCTTCCGTCTCCCTCTCTTCTACCTCTCTGCAGTGTCTTATTGTTCAGTCTCCAGATGGGAACAGCGCAGAGGACAGGGAGCACAGGGCACAAGTCACATAGCATTACATATTACACACACACGGCAGGGGGCACAGGGCACCGGTCATCCAATATAAATGAACAGTCTGTTTGAATTCCCTGTACAGGCCTGAGGCTAGGCCTCTGAAGGTCTCCTACATGTAGAGTTAGCTAGCCTGTAGCATTGACCAGTGTAATAACATACAGGCTTTACTGGAAGCTTTCAGGCATCACTGCTCTTTGTGCATTTCTCCCCATTCAGGACAGGTTAGATGTATGTGCTGCAGCCTGCTGTTATATCTCTGTCTATGGTGTCTTCAATTGATCTAAACCAGGCCAAAGGGTGTCGGATCTTTTCTATGATTCGTTACATTGAATACTACAGATGTCTCAAGTTTTGAGCAGTGGTGTGTATCATGGGTGCCAAGGGAAGGCAGGCTTCCTCCAAAAATGTACCAATAAAAAATAAAACAATATATATCTTTCGTCTCTCTGTGTTTCATAATGTTCCTTCAATTTGCAAGACGCTGAATGTATCTCACAGGAGAAAGCATCCAAGTGAGCGAAACAGCACCCCTCTGTTTCTCTACACGTCGGTCCTCTATCTGATACTGTCTGGTCCAAACGACTCAAAGGAGGCTTGCAGAAAAGTTTTTAACAAACACACACATGTGCACACAGCCTTCACCAGAGAGATCTATCAACTAAACAAAACAAATATGTCTGGACCCCCTCCCTAGCCACCTGAACACATGTACTACACCATGGGTACTAAACAAGCTGCCCCACGTGTCTGGGCTCTAGGTGGAGTGTACTAACGATACAGCATGCAGTCCATTGTGCCCAAAACAGTCAGTGCCTCACTCTCTTTTCTCTTGTTCCCTTTGCACACAAAGTACACACACAAAAACTAACACACACAAAAATACAAAGACACCCGCTTCACTGAGTTAAAAAAAACACACTTTGCATAATGTGAATAAATTACGGATGTGACAAATGGACAATTTTGCTTAACGTTTAAACTGAAATTCTATCATCGGTTTTCCATTAAAACGATAACAAAAAAATTCCCAATGCCGAATAATGGTCCTTTTATATATGTATGACCGCTAGGGCCGGGCAATGAAGCTACAGTATATCTACGCAGTCATATGCCCTTGAAAGCGCAGAAGAGTGATTCTGCAACTTCGGGCACTTTGGTCCTGCAAGCTTTCAGAAATGAAAATGTATTGAAAAACCATTTTACCAGTATTATAATTGTCTTGGATTTGTCTAGAAATAATATCTGATAATGGCTGCGATTGTACTATTCAGGAATTTATATATTTCTGTCATATTTCTCAGACAGCCATAGACAAATGTCATATAGATCACATCATTAAAAGTCAATTTTAGTTGAAAATGAAATATCATGCAATTAATTTATAACACATTTCTTATACATTTGTGCATTAGCTTGCATTGAATATATGGGTGTGGTGGAAATGACATCTATGTAAAAAAACAAAAATCGTATGAAAACAATATTTTATTGCAAACATTTTGAACAACAACCATTGTTAAACATTTAATTAATTTAAGACAAAGTAAGATTCCAAAAGTAGCCGATGGGCAGAGCTCAAGGAAGTAGGCCAGTGCTTTTGAAAGATGAGCTCAGATTGTAGAGGGGTCATCCACATAGAAGAGCTCAGTGAGCAAAGTGAAACTGTATCATTGGTGGTATATCCAACACAGGTGAGGAGGGTCACCTGCTTGTGAGAATCACCAAAGTGAACTGCCTGGATTTCACTGGTGTATGGATTTCACTGTGCTACCTGTCCCAGACCTGCTGTTTTCAACTCTCTAGAGACAGCAGGAGCGGTAGAGATACTCTCAATGATCGGCTATGAAAAGCCAACTGATATTTACTCTTGAGGTGCTGACTTGTTGCACCCTCGACAACTGTGATTATTATTATTTGACCATGCTGGTCATTTATGAACATTTCAACATCTTGGCCATGTTCTGTTATAATCTCCACCCGGCACAGCCAGAAGAGGACTGGCCACCCCTCATAGCCTGGTTCCTCTCTAGGTTTCTTCCAAGGTTTTGGCCTTTCTAGGGAGTTTTTCCTAGCCACTGTGCTTCTACACCTGCATTGCTTGCTGTTTGGGGTTTTAGGCTGGGTTTCTGTACAGCACTTTGAGATATCAGCTGATGTAAGAAGGGCTATATAAATACATTTGATTTGATTTGTATTTACACAGGTAGTTTCTCTGGGGCGCAACTTCGGTTTTTGAAGTGGGGGGGAAATAATTATTATAATTAGTTTTATCCAATGTAACGCCCTGGCCATAGAGAGGGGTTTTTTGTTCTTTATTTTGGTTAGGCCAGGGTGTTATATTGGGTGGGCGTTCTATGTTCCTTTCTCTATGTTTTTGTATTTCTTTGTTTTGGGCCGTGTGTGGCTCCCAATCAGGCACAGCTGAAGCTCGTTGTTGCTGATTGGGAGTCCCACAGAAGGAGCATGTTTTTCCTTTGGGTTTTGTGGGTAATTGTTTTCTGTTTAGTGTGTTCCTAACAGAACTGTTGCTAGTCGTTTTTTGTTTTCTTTTGTATAGTGTTCGTTGATCATTAAAACCTTTTATGATGAACACTAACTCCGCTGCACCTTGGTCTTCTTCCGACGACAGCCGTTACATCCAGTCGGATAAACACTCCAAAACAGCCTACCCGACCGCTCGGAGGTGTCTGCAGCATGCCTCATTGTGTATCACATTTCAATGCTAAAACTGGGGGGGACAGAGATGCAATTTCAGAATCTGGTGAGGGGGTGGATGTCCCCCCCTGTCCCCAGTGAAAGTTGCGACCCTGAGTTCTCTGCAAAGTTAATATGCACGATGATCACTTTCCGCAGATTCTCTTTAAATTCTCTCAGTTTGGATTATTGGTGTCGAATGTTGTACACGTGTTTCCCCAACTTCTCTTTCAATCATTTGGAGAAGTCCTCCAGTAGAATATGCAGTGTGCCACACACATTTTCTTTAACTGTCAAATGTACAGTGAACTTCTCCATGTTTCCCTCTGTTTTTCATTTTCTCTCTCTTCAGCTTTGTTTTTCCACTCAAACCACCATGTCTGCTCACCAGCATCAAAGTCAGATGTTAAGCTCTTTTGCTTGGCAAAGAGAGCACTCTGTGTACATGCACTCTTTCTTCAGGTTCTCACAGCACAAAGACTCAACTAGGTTCTCATTGTTGCTGCAGCTGATCACTTTGTGATACTGTAGTTTGTCCCCCATGAACTGGAGGTTGGCGTGGGTTTTGCAGAAGCATGTGTCCCTATCCTGGACTGTTGGCTTGACAACCCAAAAAGGACATCTTTTGCAGAATTCATAGCAGGACATTTTAATCTCTGAATATTCCCTCTTAAAATTCTGATAAAGGTTCTGAATTGTGCCATTCAAGAAGCGCTTCTGCTTTTTTTCTTGTGTGTCCTTTTTCCCCTGTTGCTGCTCTAATGTTGACATCACGTTCATATAATCTAGTAATTTTCTCTTCTGTGGCTGTAGTAATTATGTTACACTGCTTTTTCCTGGAGTATTGCATACTTGTTGGCCTGTTTTCATTTGCCCTCATTGCTTTTGCTGAAAAGCCAAATTCTCTGTGTGCGGCGTTATCCAGGCCATACTTTCTCAGGATGTTGCCTCTGAGCATTTTTGAAGCCACTTGTTTGTCCTTGGCACTGCGTATTTTTTGATACTTTTGCTTTAACTCTGCAAGGATGGCATTTTGAAACAATAAAATCCTTCAAGTTCTTTGGAGTTCTCTTCATTTTCTGTCTTGTATTTGTCTTTGGGGAATATTGTCTCTCCATTTTCTTCATCAATTGATCATACCTTTTTTTGTATTTCTCAGTTTTCCGTTAAACTTTATCAAGTTTGACATTTGTCATGCAAAGATCGCTATGTTTTTAAGTGACCTCTTCCAACCTTTTTCCTTCCAGCAAGTGTTCAACTTCTCATTCCTGTTGCAGATGATGAGGAAGGGGTATCAGGGCATGCATCAGGGGCAGGTAAGTTAGGGGCAGGTATGATGGCCTCATGTTCTGGCTGCAAGTTATCTGGTGACTGAGGTGGTGTGTTGCCTGATAGGTAGGTCTCCATTTCAACTGTTCTCTTAAAGTCTGTCTTCTATTCCGTTGGTTGCATTTCCATTGCCATCTCTTGCTTCTTTGTTCTCGCTTTGTAAGCTCAGAGATAGATTTCACTTCTCTCTTGCCTTTTTCTTCCAGTATCTCTCGCTATCTTTTTGCAGATGTTCCTGGTATCGTATAGGATACATTTTTATTTTGTTTCTACGTCTGTGACCTCTGTGCTGTTTTATAAGGTATTGTCTAAAAACAAGGAAAAATACTATTTAAGTTCTCCAATTGTGCACACATTGAAGCATTTTCTATATTAAAGGAATTTAAAACATGATTAAATAAGCCTAAAGTAAAAAAGAGTAAAAAGTAATAACAATGTATTTTTGTAATTTCCACCACGTTCTGTCATTTCCACCACAGTTAAGTTTGTGATGGAAATGACTATGATGGAAATGACGCTTCTACTGTTTTTGGAGAAAAATGAAAGACTGCTTAGCATGCTTTGGCTAGTATTACAGCTAGCATATAGTTAACACTAAATACATCAAATATATTTCAAAAAATCTAAATTCTACCACAAATTAAAGAATTTATAGCCTGTTTGGAAATTACTGACAATAACAATATTCTCTACACAAGTAATATTTACCTAGATTTTTCTTCAACTTCTGGACATCACTTCTGGAACAACTGTCTGCTGCAGCCATGTGCTTTAGTGTCACAATACGTTTCCATGGTAACTAAATTAACATTCTCTTGACAAAACTTTATTAATGAGGAATTTGCCCTCAGTGGTGGAAATGACACCATTACCAAAGGACATCAATGTTTTGTGTAAATAACAATATAAAAGGGCATACCCTCAATAAATATTGCCATGGATTTTATTTAATTGACGCTTTGAACAGTGAGAGACCGAATAACAAACAAAAAAAATCCAGAAAAACACATGTCAAAAATGTTATAAAATGATTTGCATTTTAATGAGGGAAATAAGTATTTGACCCCTCTGCAAAACATGACTTAGTACTTGGTGGCAAAACCCTTGTTGGCGATCACAGAGGTCAGACGTTTCTTGTAGTTGGCCACCAGGTTTGCACACATCTCAGGAGGGATTTTCTCCCACTCCTCTTTGCAGATCTTCTCCAAGTCATTTAGGTTTCGAGGCTGACGTTTGGCAACTCAAACCTTCAGCTCCCTCCACACATTTTCTACGGGATTAAGGTCTGGAGACTGGCTAGGCCACTACAGGACCTTAATGTGCTTCTTCTTGAGTCACTCCTTTGTTGCCTTGGCCTCCTTCCCTCAGCCAGGGCATTGAAAATGGGTTGTGGATGGGTATTCCAGCATGACAATGACCCAAAACACACGGTTCTCACCCAAGATTTGACGGTACATGGCCCCGTCCATCGTCCCTTTGATGCGGTGAAGTTGTCCTGTCCCCTTAGCAGAAAAACACCCCCAAAGCATAATGTTTCCACCTCCATGTTTGACGGTGGAGATGGTGTTCTTGGGGTCATAGGCAGCATTCCTCCTCCTCCAAACACGGCGAGTTGAGTTGATGTCAAAGAGCTCCATTTTGGTCTCATCTGACCACAACACTTTCACCAGTTGTCCTCTGAGTCATTCAGATGTTCATTGGCAAATTTCAGACGGGCATGTATATGTATTCTTGAGCAGGGGGACCTTGCGGGCGCTGGAGGATTTCAGTCCTTCACGGCGTAGTGTGTTACAAATTGTTTTCTTGATGACTATGGTCCCAGCTGCCTTGAGATCATTGACAAGATCCTCCCGTGTAGTTCTGGGCTGATTCCTCACCATTCTCATGATCATTGCAACTCCACGAGGTGAGATCTTGCATGGAGCCCCAGGCCGAGGGATATTGACAGTTCTTTTGTGTTTCTTCCATTTGCGAATAATGACACCAAATGTTGTCACCTTCTCAACAAGCTGCTTGGCGATGGTCTTGTAGCCCATTCCAGCCTTGTGTAGGTCTACAATCTTGTCCCTGACATCCTTGGAGAGCTCTTTGGTCTTGGCCATGGTGGAGAGTTTGTAATCTGATTGATTGATTGCTTCTGTGGACAGGTGTCTTTTTTAAGAGTGTGCTCGTAATCTCAGCTCGTTACCTGTATAAAAGACACCTGGGAGCCAGAAATCTTTCTGATTGAGAGGGGGTCAAATACTTATTTCCCTCATTAAAATGCAAATCAATTTCTAACATTTTTGACATGCGTTTTTCTGGATATTTTTGGTGTTATTCTGTCTCTCACTGTTCAAATGAACCTACCATTAAAATTATAGTCTGATCCTTTCTTTGTCAGTGGGCAAACGTACAAAATCAGCAGGGGATCAAATACTTTTTCCCCCTGTACCGGTACAGAGTCTATGTGCAGGGGCACAGGTTAGTTGAGGTAATATGTACATTTAGGTAGAGTTATTAAAGTTACTGTGAATAGATAACAACAGAGAGTAGCAGCGGTGTAAAAGAGGGAGAGAAATGCAAATAGTCTGGGTAGCCATTTGATTAGCTGTTCAGGAGTCTTATGGCTTGGGGGGTAGAAGCTATTTAGAAGCCTCTAGGACCTTGACTTGGCACTCCGGTACAGCTTGCCGTGCGGTAGCAGAGAGAACAGTCTATGACTAGGGTGGCTGGAGTCTGACAATTTTCAGGGCCTTCCTTCGACACCCGTCTGGTATAGGAGGTCCTGGATGGCAGGAAGCTTGGCCCCATTGATGTACTGGGCTGTACGCACTACCCTCTGTAGTGCCTTGTGGTCAGAGGCCGAGCAGTTGCCATACCAGGCAGTGATGCAACCAGTCAGGATGTTCTCGATGGTGCAGCTGTAGAACCTTTTGAGGATCTGAGGACCCATGCCAAGTCTTTTCAGTCTCCTGAGGGGGAATATGTTTTGTCGTGCCCTCTTCACGACTGTCTTGGTGTGCTTGGACCAAGTTAGTTTGTTGGACATGCTCCACTGCAGCCCCGTCGATGAGAATGGGGGTGTGCTCGGTCCTCTTTTTCCTGTAGTCCACAATCATCTCCATTGACTTGATAATGTTGAGGGAGAGGTTGTTGGCCTGGCACCACATGGCCAGGTCTCTGACCTCCTCCCTATAGGCTGTCTTGTCGTTGTCGGTGATCAGGCCTACCACTGTTGTGTCATCGGCAAATTTAATGATGGTGTTGGAGGTTGTGCAGTCATGAGTGAACAGGGAGTACAGGAGGGGACTGAGCACGCACCCCTGAGTGGCCCATGTTGAGGATCAGCGTGGCGGATGTGTTGTTACCTACCCTTACCACCTGGGGGCGGCCCGTCAGGAAGTCCAGGATCCAATTGCAGAGGGAGGTGTTTAGTCCCAGGGTCCTTAGCTTGTTGATGAGCTTTGAGGGCACTATGGTGTTGAACGCTGAGGTGTAGTCAATGAATAGCATTCTCACATAGGTGTTCCTTTTGTCCAGGTGGGAAAGGGCAGTGTGGAGTGCAATAGAGATTGCGTCATCTGTGGATCTGTTGTGGCGGTATGCAAATTGGAGTGGGTCTAGGTTTTCTGGGATAATGGTGTTGATGTGTGTCATGACCAGCCTTTCAAAGCACTTCATGGCTACAGATGTGAGTGCTACGGGTCAGTAGTCATTTAGGCAGGTTTCCTTAGTGTTCTTGGGCACAGGTACTATGGTGGTCTGCTTAAAACATGTTGGTGTTACAGACTCGGACAGGGAGAGGTTGAAAATGTCAGTGAAGACACTTGCCAGTAGGTCAACGCTTGCTCGCAGTACACGTCCTGGTAATCCGTCTGGCCCTGCGGCTGAAGAGAGCATGATCACAGTCTTCCGGAAGAGCTGGTGCTCTCATGCATGTTTCATTGTTATTTGCCTCGAAGCGAGCATAGAAGTAGTTTAGCTCGTCTGGTTGCCACGTGTCACTGGGCAGCTCTCGGTTGTGAAGAGCTTCAGAGCCGGTGTAGTACGATTCAATCTTAGTCCTGTATTGATGCTTTGCCTGTTTGATGGTTCGTCGGAGGGCATAGCAGGATTTCTTATAAGCCTCCGTGTTAGAGTCCCGTTCCTTGAAAGCGGCAGCTCAAGACCTTAGCTCAGTGCGGATGTTGCCTGTAATCCATGGCTTCTGGTTGGGATATGTACATACAGTTACTGTGGGGATGACGTCATCGATGCACTTATTGATGAAGCCAATAACTGATGTGGTGTACTCCTCAATGCCATCAGAGGAATCCCGGAACATATTGCAGTCTGTGCTAGCAAAACAGTCCTGTAGCTTAGCATCTGCTTCATCGGATCAATTTTTTATTGATCTAGTCACTGGTGCTTCCTGCTTTAATTTTTGCTTGTAAACAGGAATGAGGCGGATGGAATTCTGGTCAGATTTGCCAAATGGAGGGTGAGAGGCTTTGTATGAGTCTCTATGTGTGGAGTAAAGGTGGTCCAGAGTTTTTTCCCTCTGGTTGCATATTTAACATGCTGATAGATATTTGGTAAAACGGATTTAAGTTTCCCTTCATTAAAGTCCCTTGCGACTTGAAGCGCCGCCTCTGGGTGAGCGTTTTCTTGTTTGCTTATGGCGGAATACATCTCATTCAATGCTGTCTTACCACCACAGTCAGAGGCTGGCACTATGTAAACAGCTACAAAAAATACAGATTAAAACTCTCTAGGTTGATAGTGTATAGAACAGCAGGATAGTGTATAGAACAGCAGGATAGAACAGACACCGCTGTGTCTGTACATATCTGTCTGCCGGTGCAGCGTATAATCAGCCAACTGTATGTTGATAGTGTCCTCGTTCAGCCACGACTCCGTGAAGCATAAGATATTACAGTTTTGAATGTCCCGTTGGCATGTGTGCCCAGCTGGGCGTACTTGTGCATTTGGCTAATTCAGGAGATAGGTTGCAGTTTATAGGCCCTGATATCAGGAGCTGGTGGTAAAAGTTTGGTTTAACAATTCAGAGTCTGAAACGAATGAATCACATGAAATATTTAAGGAGAGCAAATTGATATACAATCCCAACATCAGCTGTATCTGTCAATAGTAAACCAAAGCTTAAAACAATGTTTGAGTGAACCCTGAATACAGAAAACGAATCTGGCAACTCTCATGAGGCACACCTGGACATCACTACCCTGATTATTTCCCCTTTATCTAGCACTCCTTAGCATCACTATTCAGGCAGTATTGGTTCAGTTCTCTTGTCCAGATGCTTCACTTGTTTAGTAACTCTCCATGTTGGTTATTATTAAACTCCCCATCTGCACCTCCTTCCTGACACCCTGCGTCTACGTTACATAAAAAAGCCCTTTAAAGTCAGTTAAATACCGTGACTTATGGCATTTAGTAGAAAGAAACATCTTCCACTAGGAATCGACTCATGGCCACCCTCCTCCTATACCCCCGCGAAACTAGAATAATCCCAGTAAACAAAATGACGTAGAAAATAAGTATTTTCCAGACATTGAAGTTAAGCTCATTTTAGGTACTGAATGAAAAGGTGAAAAGATGTCTTTTGCAAAATTTGAAAATCAGGTTCATTTTCGCTTCTGAATGAAAGACGTCTTGAGTAGAGTAGGGTACAATCCAGTACTATACTCTACTGTGCTGTACTGTTGTACTCTACTGTACTGAACCATACTTTACTTTTCTTTACTGTACTGTGCTGTGCTCTACTGTGCTGTCCAAACTTGTGAAACATAGATGTCTATGATTGGTTCAAATGTTTGGGCCAAGTCAAGACCAGTCTGGACCGGACAAAATCTGAACCAATTATGGACTTCAATGTTTGGGCCAAATATAGGCTGGTCTAGACCAGACCAAATATAGACGTCTATTATTGGTTCAGATTTGGTCCGATCCGTTCATGCTGAAATAAAAAAAAGCCAGTCCAGACCACACCAAAAATATATTTTTGCTTACTGGGGTGTAGCCAAAAGTGTTGGCCCTCAAAGGAGGTCCCTCAATGAATGCCCATCCCTGTGGTAGACCTACCATTTGTAAAACAGGCAGCTGCATTGGCTTTATTAGTCCTGATTCCTGAGACTAACCATTTTGTGTATTTAAGCTCTGAAAGAGTCAGTATTTTGGAAGGGAGACTGTGTTTTGGAAGCACTGCAACTAATCAAACACACATCTTTAATAGCGAGCTAGCAAAAGACGGAGAGAGAGGTGTCCCAGTATAGACAGATTGGTCACCAGGCTGATGGAGTCAGAACCGTGCACCTGGCCTATCTATCGGCAATCAAAAAACTATCTCGCAATGCAATGCTGTATTTCGCAATTTCTTGACTTGCAATGTCTCGCAACATCAGTAAAGCAGCGCCTATCATCAATAAATAGGATAGGATATGCTACATGCAACAGACCAAAATCTGGACACACACTCGGGACCTGTCATTCAGGGCACCTCTTTTGA
Organism: Salmo salar; assembly: GCF_965601325.2. Taxonomy (NCBI): domain Eukaryota; kingdom Metazoa; phylum Chordata; class Actinopteri; order Salmoniformes; family Salmonidae; genus Salmo; species Salmo salar. The sequence goes on from NC_138300.1 coordinate 99,483,871, forward strand.
GCGTGACATTTTTAGCATTTTTTTATTTATTTTGACATTAATAAGTGTCACATATCAGTTTGCAAACAATGTAAAAAAAATATATATATCATTGAGTTAATAAAGCCGCATACAAACATGATCTCTTTTTTGTTTTCTTGAGTAAGGCAGCTCCAAAATGCAGGTGTTTCAGCCTAGTTCAGTGCTTTCTGTGTGGTGGAGCAAGCCAGCAGAAAATACACAGCGTTGCGTCGTGATTGGCTCACTGTTCTGTCACTCATGTGGACACTACGATATCGCCAAGTATAATGGTAGAGCTAAAAAATTCAAGCCCCTTGGGTGCTGCCATAGAGTTACATTAGAAGTGCCCATCCAAGAAGGCTCAAAGTCATTGGCCACAGATAAAATTATATCAAATCACGTTATATCTACAGTAGCTTTGATTGGACATAAATATTACACAAGTTCAAAAAACGCAAATTCAACAATGAGTGGTTTGGAAGGAATCAGTGGCAAGCATTGCAAATCAATCATTAGCCTGCTATTCAGTGGAGTGGCTGTGTAGTCCCAAGTCTAAGATTAGTCTTTTCCTAGTTTAAAATGACAAACATTCAGCATTGGCCATGCTGTCAATGAATCATGATTTGTGCCGCGCTCAAAACAACTTAACTCGGAACTGCAAAATCTGAGTTCAAGACAACTGGGAACTCGGGAAAAATGTTTTGAACTTTCATCAAACTCGGAATTGTAAATCGGGAACTACGTTATCTTTCTAGAGCTACGACCTGAAGATCACTGACGTCATCATGATTCAACATTTTTCCCCCCCCCCAGAGTTCCCAGTTGTCTTGAAAGTGCCATAAATCCAGAGAATGCCAGACTTTGATGAAAGTTATTGTATTTTGTTTTATTTAATTTTTTTACCCCTTTTTCTCCCCAATTTCATGCTATCCAATTGGTAGTTACAGTCTTGTCTCATCGCTAAAACTCCCGTACGGACTCGGGAGAGGCGAAGGTCGAGAGCCGTGCGTCCTCCGAAACACGACCCAACAAAGCTGCACTGCTTCTTGACACAATGCCCGCTTAACCCGCAAGCCAGCCACACCAATGTGCAGAGGAAACACTGTACACCTGTGTCAGCGTGCATGCGCCTGGCCCGCTACAGGAGTTGCTAGAGCGCAATGGGACAATGACATCCCTGCCGGTCAAACCCGCCCCTAACCCAGACGACGCTGGGCCAATTGTGCGCCACCCCATTGGTGTCCTGGTCACAGCCGGCTGCGACAGAGCCTGGACTCGAACCAGGATCTCTAGTGGCACAGCTAGCACTGCGATACAGTGCCTTAGACCACTGCGCAACTCGGGATGATGATGACAAAATTTGCCCACGAAAGACCGCTGTGCCATCTTCCTGTTGAAGTGAGCACAGCACAACAACGTGAGTCCAAACATGTCCTGTATGCTGCTGCATAAATTATGTAATATGCCAGGGACTTAGTATTACTTTCTTAGCTACAGCATACTTAAGTGTATGTTGTGAAGTAAGCTGTTAGTAGCCCATGTGCCTCACCCTAATAATTTGGTATATTTTCACCTCTTAATTTCGCCTACTGTTCTGACTTGATGGTGCACATGTAGCCTTTAACCTGTTTTTGAGAAATATAATCATTGAATATTGTAAGAGCTTTCATTGTCTGCTTATATGCCCCCTTTATTTATCCTACGGTTCTGACTTGGTGTACAGGGAGAACACTGAACATCGAATGGTGTTCTGAATTCTATCGGTGTACATTTCAAAAGTTCTGAAGAAATTGTTATATTGACTACGTCCGTCCAAGCTCGCTCAATGTCTTAATCAAAATTACGGATTGCCTGTTATCCGCTTGTCGTCTCCTTATGTCATAGTTTGTACATCTCGATTTTCAGTGGAAACCAGATTTATTGAAGCAAGTCAGCCATATCAGCTATGTTTTTTCAAAGGCAGTAAATGAGGCTGAATGAACTGTTTAGCTACAAGACAAGGCAACGCTGGTAGCCAGGTGTAGCAGTGGTATAGTGCAATTAATGTATTGTTTAGTGTTGTGTAGTGGCTTTGCTAGCATGCATCTACATAGGCTGTTTTAAAACTATCACTCGAACATTGTTGCGTTGAATTTGAGCATGCGCAAGCAGTCTTGCTCGGTCTACATCAATTCCATCGAAATTGCATCCAAAATAGATAATCCTGCCCAAGATTGATATACAGTGCATTAGGAAAGAATTCAGACCCCCTGACTTTTTCCACATTTTGTTACATTAAAGCCTTATTATAAAAATTGCTAAAATAGTTTTTTTCCCCCCCATCATCAATCTACACACAATACCCATAATGACAAAGCAAAAACAGGTTAACATTTATTTGCACATTTAAAAAAACTGAAATATCACATTTACATAAGTATTCAGACCCTTTATTCAGTACTTTGTTGAAGAACTTTTGGCAGTGATTACAGCCTTGAGTCTTCTTGTGTATGACGCCACAAGCTTGGCACACCTGTATTAGGGGAGTTCCTCCCATTCTTCTCTGCAGATCCTCTCAAGCTATGTCCGGTTGGATGGGGAGCGTCGCTGCACAGCTATTTTCAGGTCTCTCCAGAGATGTTCGATCGGGTTCAAGTCCTAGCTCTGGCTGGGCCACTCAATGACATTCAAAGACTTGTCCCGAAGCCACTCCTGCATTGTCTTGGCTATATGCTTAGGGTCGTTGTCCTGTTGCAAGTTTAACCTTCACCCCACTCTGAGGTCCTGAACGCTCTGGAGCAGGTTTTCATCAAGGATCTGTTTGTACTTTGCTCTAATCAGCTTTCCCTTCACCCTGGCTAGTTTCCCAGTCCCTGCCGCTGGAAAAACATCACCACATCATGATGCTGCCACCACCATGCTTCACAGTAGGAATGGTACTGGCCAGGTGATAAGCGGTGCCTGGTTTCCTCCAGATGTGATGCTTGGCTTTCAGGCCAAAGAGTTCAATCTTTGTTTCATCAGACCAGAGAATCTTGTTTCTCATGGTCTGAGAGTCATTTAGGCAAACTCCAAGCGGGCTGTCATGTGCCTTCTACTGAGGAGTGGCTTCCATCTGGCCACTCTACAATAAAGGCCTGATTGGTGGACTGCTGCAGAGATGGTTGTCCTTCTGGAAGGTTCTCCCATCTCCACAGAGGAACTCTGGAGCTCTGTCAGAGTGACCATCAGGTTCTTGGTCACCACCCTGACCAAGGCCCTTCTCCCCCAATTGCTCAGCTCTATTTCCAAACGTCTTCCCTTTAAGAATGATGGAGCCCACTGTGTTCTTGGGGACCTTCAATGCTGCATACATTTTTTGCTAGCCTTCCCCAGATCTGTGCCTAGACACAATCCTGTCTCTGAGCCCTACGGACAATTCCATCGGCCTCATGGTTGTTTTTTTCTCTGACATGCACTGTCAACTGTGGGACCTTATATAGACAGGTGTGTGCCTTTCCAAATCATGTCAAATCAATTGAATTTACCACAGGTGGACTCCAATCAAGTTGTAGAAACATCTCAAGGATGATTAATGGAAACAGGACGCACCTGACCTCAATTTCGAGTCTCATAGCAAAGGGTCTAAATACTTGTTTAAATAAGATATTTCCATTTTTTAAACACTTTTCTAAAAACCTGTTTTCGCTTTGTGATTATGGGGTATTGTGTGTAGACTCACAAGGAAAATAAATAAACGTAATGCATTTTTGAACAAGGGTGTAATGTAACAAAATGTGGAAAAGGTCAAGGAGTCTGAATACTTTATGAACGCACTGTATACAGTTGAAGTCGGAAGTTTACATGCACCCTAGCCAAATACATTTAAACTCAGTTTTTCACAATTCCTGACGTTTAATCCTAGTAAAAATGCCCTGTCTTAGGTCAGTTAGGATCACCACTTTATTTTAAGAATGTGAAATATCAGAATAATAGTAGAGAGAATGATTTATTTCAGCTTTTATTTCTTTCATCACATTCCCAGTGGGTCACAAGTTTACATACACTCAATTAGTATTTGGTAGCATTGCCTTTCAATTGTTTAACTTCGGTCAAACATTTCGGGTAGCCTTCCACAAGCTTCCCACAATAAGTTGGGTGAATTTTGGCCCATTCCTCCTGACAGAGCTGGTGTAACTGAGTCAGGTTTGTAGGCCTCCTTGCTCACACACACTTTTTCAGTTCTGCCCACCAATTTTCTATAGGATTGAGGTCAGGGCTTTGTGATGGCCACTCCAATACCTTGATTTTGTTGTCCTTAAGCCATTTTGCCAGAACTTTGGAAGTATGCTTGTGGTCATTGTCCATTTGGAAGACCCACTTGCGGCCAAGCTTTAACTTCCTGACTGATGTCGTTTCAATATATCCACATAATTTTCCGTCCTCAAGATGCCATCTATTTTGTGAAGTGCACCAGTCCCTCCTGCAGCAAAGCACCCCCACAACATGATGCTGCCACCCCTGTGCTTCACGGTTGGGATGGTGTTCTTTGGCTTGCAAGCCTCCCCCTTTTTCCTCCAAACATAACAATGGTCATTATGGCCAAACAGTTCTATTTTTGTTTCATCAGACCAGAGGACATTTCTCCAAAAAGTACGATCTTTGTCCCCATGTGCAGTTGCAAACCGTAGTCTGGCTTTTTTATGACAGTTTGGAGCAGTGGCTTCTTCCTTGCTGAGCAGCCTTTCAAGTTATGTCTATATAGGACTCGTTTCACTGTGGATAAAGATACTGTTGGACCTGTTTCCTCCAGCATCTTCACACGGTCCTTTGCTGTTGTTCTCGGATTGATTTGCACTTTTCGCACCAAAGTACGTTCATCTAGGAGACAGAATGCGTCTCCTTCCTGAGCGGTATGACGGCTGCGTGGTCCCATGGTGTTTATACTGGCGTACTATTGTTTGTACAGATGAACATGGTACCTTCAGGTGTTTGGAAATTGCTCCCAAGGATGAACCAGATTTGTGGAGGTCTACAATTCTTTTTCTGAGGTCTTGGCTGATTTCTTTTGATTTTCCCATGATGTCAAGCAAAGAGGCACTGAGTTTTAAGGTAGGCCTTGAAATACATCCACAGGTACACCTCTAATTGACTCAAATGATGTCAATTAGCCTATCAGAAGCTTCTAAAGCCATGACATAATTTTCTGGAATATTCCAAGCCTGAATTGTGATACAGTGAATTATAAGTGAAATAATCTGTCTGTAAACAATTGTTGGACAAATTACTTGTGTCATGCACAAAGTAGATGTCCTAACCAAATGCCAAAACTATAGTTTGTTAACAAGAAATTTGTGGAGTGGTTGAAAAATGAGTTTTAATGACTAAGTGTATGTAAACTTTAGACTTCAACTGTATATTCACACACACACACACACACACACACACACACACACACACACACAGTAGATGTCCTAGCCTACCTCTTTCAGGTAATACATTCAAGGCAGTATTTGCCTTATATTTAGCTAATGAATGATGGGTTATGCATAATAAGCATCTAACTTATAGCCTCTGTCTCATGCGCAATTCGCACCTGTTCTCCGCTGGCATCTCTCCTTAGCTCTTAGAGTCCCATGCAGGAAAAGCTATACTAGAATAGCTTGCTGGACATTTTCTTGTGCATTTCTTATACCAAATGACTATTCGAAGAGGGATGCAAGCTCTTGTTTGCTTAATGTTAAATACAGCTTCCAATAGAACTCATGGGTAGTATGAAAGAAGACCGAACGCGCGACAGCAGTAGGTTAAAGCAGTTATTTATTCAGACCCATAACCATTCAATCTTTGTGAAGGGAAGTGTAAGCTCTCTGCATCTAATTCTAGTCGTGTATTATTTAAGCATGTCATTAGAATGATGAAGATAAGGACAAGAAAACATATTTAATTTAACTGTTGAAATCTAGGAAGGAATGAAACAACAATAGAGAGAGAAAGAAGAGGTTAGTTAATAACTTTAGGGGGAAAATTATGAAAGGTAGCCTATATATGCATCAGCCTAATAATTATACAAATATGCCCTATTATTTTTCTAAGTTAAAATCAAATTCGCTAGCCTATACTTGTAACTTTGTAGGCTGCATGTGCTGCACCAGAATCGCATGTTCTCTCAGCTTTATCATGGTTTGAACAAGCTGCATAATTCCAGTCATATAATACAGTATAATACAATACAGTTATACAGTACAGTAATGCTGGATCTGTGTGTGTGGGTGTGTGTGTGTGTCTGTTGTCACTGAGAGCCAGACGGTCAATGCCACTTCATTCTTGGCCAGACAGTGATGTGTTGATCTCCCTGCATTAAGTGCTCTCAGACAGAGGGCAGGTTAACAGCTTGTTTATTTCTAGTATAAATCGAAGCCTTTCCGCTGGAATGTGACCACCCAGTGACTAGCTGGCAGCATGGATAGGGCCACTAAAGCCCAGTTAAATGCCTCCGCTCCGACGTATCTGAACCATATGTTATTGATGATCCATCTGTGGCTTAAAAACAGATGTGGAGTTAAAAGAGTATGGAGAGAGAAAGAGAGAATGGGGCAGAGAGAGCAAGAAAGAGAGAGAAAGAGAGGGGGGCAGAGAGAGCAAGAAAGAGAAAGAGCGAAAACCATCCTCTACTCTCCTCTCCTGTTTCTCCCAGCAGCATCTGTCTGACCCTGAAGGTCAGAGACAAGGTCATGGCAAAAACCACAGGATCCACTTTCAAGGCCAATCCTTCAGTGCGGGGGTATGTGTGCACGCGTATGCACGTGCACGCACGCGCACACACACACACACGCTCAATTCCACCACCACTCCGCTACCTTTTCATTTCAGTGATGATGTGATTACTCAAACTTTCCTCCAACTGTCTAGCCAGCACTGTCTCTAGTAGCCTGGCCTAGTTCCGTTATATCCACGAAATACCATTAGATCCAGTAATCACAGTAAATAGCCTTGTCTCCTCTGACATGGCCTAATCAACATTAGCAGGACAACATTAGGAGATTGGCCTTTTTCCTTCCAGACGAAAGAGGAAACACTGATGCATAATGCAATGCTCCCTCCAATATACGTGATTAATATGAGTGCAATTCCAGTGCCCCCTAAAGTACAGAGCAGTTTCTACTATGGCCCAGGCTAATTACATTAGCAGAGATTGGCTGGATGATTTGGGATGCTTTCCTAATCTCTACTCAATCTTGCTGTTTTAATGTTTTTAATGTTTATTGTAGAATTGATTACAAACTTCTGTCTACTTACGTTTTCCACTTAGCTAATTAAATTAAAAGTGAATCCACAGTAATATCCTAAATGCTGTTTGCTTAATATACAGGCACACAAACACCATACCATATCATTAAATAATTCAACTGTAGTTTGATTCAGTGCTCTTGGTAAACACAAACATAATTCTGGTATTACCATGACACAGTCATAAACCTAATGTGCTCCAGTCTCCAGTGTTTTTAACAGGGCTTGTGAAGGCTGCTGTTGGGACAGAATGTGTTTGTTCCCACACTCGGGACTCTTATTCTATTGGTTACACTGACTCTTGGCCTCCCATCCTGTTCTAACCACCTCTCGTCGGCTTTGTATTCATGTTACCTGATGAAATTGCTGTACTATATGATCTTGTTGCCATCTAATGCACATTCAAATGTTATAAATCAACACTGCAGAGCTCTCCCTGACCTCTGTCATGCCCTGATTGTATTACTGCTAATTATATCTGGAAATGTGCACGTACACCCTGGCCCATCTACTGTTTCTAGCCCCAATTCTGATTTGTGCTCTAATATATACTTCACTGATTTCTGCTCTCGTAAAAGCCAGGGTTTTCTGCACGTTAACACTAGAAGCTTATTAACTAACATTTATCAATTGAAAGCGTGGGTTCACAGCTCCAATCTCATTACTGAGACGTGGTTAAGAAAGAGTGTTTTGAAAACTGATGTTAACCTTTCTGGTTATAACCTTTTTCGGCAAGACAGACCTTCCAAAGGTGGTGGAGTGGCAATCTTTACCAAGGAACACATTCAGTGATCGCTTGTCTACACCAAGTCTGTCCCAAAGCAATTTGATTTGCTGGTTTTACACATTATACTTTCAAAAAACTTTGTTGACAGTCGCTGGGTGTTATCAGCCACCATCAAGCACCGACCTGTACCCGGGACATGTTTAAAACCTGTTGGGGCTAGGGGGCAGTATTTTCACGGCCGGATGAAAAACGTACCCAATTTAAACAGGTTACTACTCTGGCCCAGAAAATAGAATATGCATATTATTAGTAGATTTGGGTAGAAAAAAACACTCTGAAGTTTCTAAAACTGTTTGAATGGTGTCTGAGTATAACAGAACTCATATGGCAGGCACAAAACCTGAGAAAAATTGAATCAGGAAGTGGGAGAAATTAGAAATGTAGTTTTTCTTTTGAATCCCTTGAAAAACTACAGTGACATAGGATTTACGTTGCACCTCCTAACTCTTCCATTGGCTGTCAACAGTCTTTAGGAACTGGTTTCATCCGTCACCGGGCAGAAAATTGTGGCTCAGTCAATCACTGGCCAGTCTGAGGACAGGTGTCTTATGACGCGCGTGCACGTGACTTATTACCTATTGCCCGGTTGTAAAATTAGCGCAATTTTACGTAAAAAAATACCCTTAAGGATTGATTGTAAACATCGTTTGACGTGTTTCTACAAACGGTAATGGAACTTTTGACCATTTCGTCTATGGATTTGTGTCCACGCCACATGGCATTGTAAAGTGTTCTGGATGGGTCAACAAAACGGACGTATTTTGACATAAATGATGGACTTTGCAGAACAAATGAACATTTCTTGTGAAAGTGGGTGCCCTTCCGAGTGCATTCCGCCGAAGATCAGCAAAGGTAACAAAATATTTTGAACATATTTTTAGAGATTTGTCGATGCCGTGGTTGTAGGCTAACTGTATAGCTTAGCATTGAAGGCTCAGTTCTGTACTCAGAATATTGAACAATGTGCTTTTTCCATAAAGTTATTTTGAAATCTGACAAAGTGGTTGCATAAAGGAGTAGATTAATTCTTTAAATAATTGTTATACATTTTGTCAACGTTTATGAGTTCTTCTGTAAATGTATGTGCCTATTCACCGGAAGTTATGGGGAGAAAACATTTTCTGAACGTCACGCGCCAATGTAAAAATTGGGTTTTTGGATATAAATATGAACTTGATCGAACAAAAAATGCATGTATTGTCTAACATGATGTCCTAGGAGTGTCATCTGATGAAAATTGTCAAAGGTTAGTGCTTAATTTTAGCTGTATATCTGTGCTTGGAAAATGCCTTTTTTTTTTGCTAATGTGCTATGCTAAAACAATCTAATGTTTTGCTTTCACCGTAAAGCCTTTTTGAAATCGGACAATGTGATTGGATTAACGAGTAGAGTATCTTTAAAATGTCGTATAATACTTTAATTTTAATTTTGAGATTATTTTTTTTAAGAATTTCGCACCATACTATCTCACTGGTTGTTGTCCAACCAATCCCGTTAACGGGATTTTATCCTCTAGAGGTTAAACCACCTGACCAAGTCCTAAAGCAATGGGACTCCCTAAATCTTTCTCAGATTACTACAAATCCCACAATATATGACTCTAAACACCCAGAAAAGGCTACCCTCCTTGATGTTATCCTTACAAATAACACTGATAGGTATCAGTCTGGTGTTTTTTGTAATGACCTTAGTGATCACTGTTTTACAGCCTGTGTTCGTGATGGCTGCTCAGTGAAACGACCTGTCCTGATTTGTCATAGACACTTGCTAAAAAACTTTAATGAGCAATCATTCCTTCATGACCTGGCCTCTGTAAATTGGTATAGAATCAGCTTGATCCCCTCTGTCGCTTGCACCTACTTTGTTAAATATTTGCAGTAGTATCGTTAACAAATACGGGCCCATAAAGAAAATGAGAATTAAAAACAGGTTCAGCCCCTGGTTCGACCGTTATCTGGCAGAGTTACTCCACCTCAAGAATTCCCGCTGCTGATCCCCGGGATCGACCCTTGGGTTGGTGTCCTGCGGCTGGAGACGAACGCACCGGGGAGGGGGTGCAGTCACGTATGCTCTCTCTCCGGACTGACAGGTTTCCTGTGCCTCAGCAGAGGTGACTGGTCCCCTCCTGATCCCCAGGTTCATCATTTTGGTCGGCGTCTTGCGGCTGGAGCCGCGCTTTGGGGAGGGGGTACTGTCACGTGTGCTCCCTCTACGGCCTCTAGATCACCAGGCTGCTCGTTATGGTGCACACCTGTCACCATCGTTACACACATCTGCGCGTCGTCACTCACCTGCACTCCATCACCCTCTTGATTACCTGCCCTTTATATGTAAATCCCTTTGATTTCTTCCCCAGTCGTCATTGTTTCTGTTTCCTTTCTGTGCGTTGTTCGTGTTTCTTGTTTTGTATTATGTTTCATTTGTTTATTAAAAACACTCACTCCCTGAACTTGCTTTCTGACTCTCAGCGCACATCGCTACGCTGGGGAGGTTCCCATTGCTTGGAAGGCAGCCATGGTGCATCCTTTATTTAAAGGGGGAGATCAAGCTGATCCTAACTGTTAGAGGCCAATTTCAATTTTGCCCTGTTTATCAAAAGTGTTGGAAAAACTTGGGTACGCAATCTGGTTTTCGGTCAGGTAATGGATGTGTCACTGCAACTTTAAAAGGTCCTAAATGATGTCACCATTGCCCTTGATTCTAAGCAATGTTTTTTTTATTGATTTGGCCAAAGCTTTTCAAATGGTAGGCCATTCCATTCTTGTGGGCCGGCTAAGGAGTATTGGTGTCTCTGAGGGGTCTTTGGCCTGGTTTGCTAATTACCTCCCTCAAAGAGTGCAGTGTATAAAGCCTGAACATCTGCTGTCTCAGCCACTGCCTGTCACCAAGGGAGTACCCCTAGGCTCGATCCTAGGCCCCACACTCTTCTCAATTTACATCAACAACATAGCTCAAGCAGTAGGAAGCTCTCTCATCCATTTATATGCAGATGATAGTCTTATACTCAATGAAAGAATGTCATGGGATCAATGAAAGAATGTCATCTAAATATATGCATATCCCTCTCCGCTTCAGCAACAATTGGTAGATTCAAAAATACTCTGATCCAGTTAGGTACAGTCGAAAGCCTACCTTGCCTCACAGACAACTGTACCGTTAATTCTGATTCTCCACTTTGGGCCGTCAGCAGCCCGCCACTAAACTAAACGTCACCAGTCCCCCCTAACTCTCTTTGTATGGCACGGCACGAACACACACACAGGCAACCACACAGCTGTGATGGAGTTTAGAGGAAGCTGATTAAAGGTAAATGAAACAATAGAATGATAAATGTAGTCTATACCAACTGAAGGGAACTAATAGTAAATTGGAAGTTGAAGGGCTCCCGAGTGGTGGATCGGTCTAAGGCACTGCATCTCAGTGCTAGAGGCGTCACTACAGACCCTGGTTTAATTTCAGGCTATATAGTGGCTAATATTTAACATGAATTGGAAACTGAGAAAGTTGTGGTAGACTATAATTAAGACATTTGAGAGTGCCCATCCCTGCAAGTTAAAAGGCTGGGGAATTAAAATTCTGCAAATATGGCACAGCATTTCATTAACTTTACATTGGTAAAGTTGATATGGTGATATGCTTCAGTTTGCTGCAATATGGCTGGTTTCATATTTGTTAACAGCGATTATAAGGGAAAATAAAGTGTCATTTATATTCACAATTCCAAATCCAAACTGATTAGAGTGAACGTTATTTATAATAACGTTAACAAGAAGAAAATCAGACCTCTGAAATGAAAATGGTTGGCCCTCCATTCAGCAAAAAAAAAAGAAATACTCCAGCTAAACCCTCCTTGAAAGCTTGAAAAAAAACAAGTGACCCTCCCCTATACCCAAAATAATAATTAAAACATAAACTGGACAGCACAAAACAAGTCTACTGTTTATCCTCACATCTTGGACAGACTAGAGACTTAGATACAGTGCAGTCGGAAAGTATTCAGAACTCTTGACTTTTTCCACGTTTTGTTACCTCACAGCCTTATTCTAAAATGGATTAAATAAAAACAAATCCTTAGCAATCTACACATAATAACCCATAATGACAAAGTGAAAACAGGTTTAAAAAAATTCTTGCACATTTATTAAGAATAAAAAACAGAAATACCTTATGTACATAACTATTCAAACCCTTTGCTATGAGACTCTAAATTGAGCTCAGGTGCATCCTGTTTCCAATGATCATCCTTGAGATGTCTCTACAACTTGATTGGACTCCACCTGTGGTAAATGTAATTGATTGGACATGATTTGGAAAGGCACACACCTGTCTATATAAGGTCCTCCAGTTGACAGTGCATGTCAGAGCAAAAACCAACCATGAGGTCGAAGGATTTGTCCATAGAGCTCCGAGACAGGATTGTGTCGAGGCACAGATCTGGGGAAGTGTACCAAAAACTTACTGCAGCATTGAAGGTCCCCAAGAACACAGTGGCCTCCATCATTCTCAAATGGAAGAAGTTTGGAACCACCAAGACTCTTCCTAGGGCTGGCCGCCCGGCTAAACTGAGCAATTGGGGGAGAAGGGCCTTGGTCAGGGAGGTGACCAAGAACTAAATGGTCACTCTGACAGAGCTCCAGAGTTCCTCTGTGGAGATGGGAGAACCTTCCAGAAGGACAACCATCTCTGCAGCACTCCACCAATCAGGCCTTTATGGTAGAGTGGCCAGACAGAAGCCACTCCTAAGAAAAAGGCACATGGACAGCCTGCTTGGAGTTTGCCAAAAGGCACCTAAAGACTCTCAGACCATGAGAAACAAGATTCTCTGGTCTGATGAAACCAAGACTGAACTCTTTGACCTGAATGCCAAGCGTCACATCAGGAGGAAACCTGGCACCATCCCTACGGTGAAGCATGATCTATCTATTCTATCGTGCCCAGAAACCAGATCACTCTGTCATGCTGATTGAGATCGATTAACAGACTGGAAGCTTCAAAAGGAGGGTGGTGCTTGGAGTCATTGTTCTTCCTCTGTCAACCATGGTTACCTGCAAGGAAACACGTGCCATCATCATTGCTTTCTACAAAAAGGGCTTCACAGGCAAGGATATTGCTGCCAGTAAGATTGTACCTAAATCAACCATTTATTGGATCATCAGGAACTTCAAGGAGAGCTTCAGGGCGCCCAAGAATATCCAGCAAGTGTCAGGACCATCTCCTAAAGTTGATTCAGCTGCGGGATCGGAGCACCACCAGTACATAGCTTGCTCAGGAATGGCAGCAGGCAGGTGTGAGTGCATCTGCACGCACAGGAAAAACATCAGGGACAGACTGATGATCTGCAAAAGGTACAGGGATTGGACTGCTGAGGACTGGGGTAAAGTCCTTTTCCCTGATGAATCCCCTTGTTTGGGGCATCCGGAAAAAAACTTGTCCGGAGAAGACAAGGTGAGCGCTACCATCAGTCCTGTGTCATGCCAACAGTAAAGCATCCTGAGACCATTCATGTGTGGGGTTGCTTCTCTGCCAAGGGAGTGGGCTCACTCGCAATTTTGCCTAAGAACACAGCCATGAATAAAGAATGGTACCAACACATCCTCTGAGAGCAACTTCTCCCAACCATCCAGGAACAGTTTGGTGATGAACAATGCCTTTTCCAGCATGATGGAGCACCTTGCCATAAGGCAAAAGTGATAACTAAGTGGCTGGGGAACAAAACATCGATATTCTGGGTTCATGGCCATCAAACTCCCCAGACCTTAATCCCATTAAGAACTTGTGGTCAATCCTCAAGAGGCGGGTGGACAAACAAAAACCCACAAATTCTGACAAACTCCAAGCATTGATTATGCAATAATGGGCTGCCATCAGTCAGGACGTGGCCCAGAAGTTAATTGACAGCATGCCAGGGTGGATTGCAGAGGTCTTGAAAAGAAGGGTCAATACTGCAAATATTGACTCTCTGCATCAACTTCAAGTAATTGTCAATAAAAGCCTTTGATACATGAAATGCTTGTAATTATACTTCAGTATTCCATAGTAACACTGAGGCAGCAGACTTTGTGAAAATTAATATTTGTGTCATTCTCAACTTTTGGCCACGACTGTAGAGGTTAATCCAAGCCCTGCAGTGCCTAGCTCCACTCCTACTCCCCAGGTGCTCTCATTTGTTGACTTCTGTAACCGTAAAGGCCTTGGTTTCATGTATGTTAACATTAGAAGCCGCCTCCCTAAGTTTCTTTTATTCACTGCTTTAGCACACTCTGCCAACCCGGATGTCCTAGCCGTGTCTGAATCCTACCTTAGGAAGACCACCAAAAACCCTGACATTTCCATGCCTAACATTTTCCAACAAGATAGAACTGCCAAAGGGGGCGGTGTTGCAATCTACTGCAGAAATAGCCTGCAGAGTTCTGTCTTACTATCCTGGTCCGAACCCAAACAATTCAAGTTTCTACTTTTAAAAATCCACCTTTCCAGAAACAAGTCTCTCACTGTTGCTGCTTGCTATAGACCACCCTCTGCCCCCAGCTGTGCCCTGAACACCATATGTGAATTGATTGCCCGCCCCATCTCTCTTCAGAGCTCGTGCTGCTAGGTGACCTAAACTAGGACATGCTTAACAACCCGGCCATCCTACAATCTTGATGCCCTCAATCTCACAAACTATCAAAACGGGCACCCTCATGAATATCATCCTAACGAACTTGCACTCCAAATACAGTGGGGGAAAAAAGTATTTGATCCCCTGCTGATTTTGTACATTTGCCCACTTACAAAGAAATGATCAGTCTATAATTTTAATAGTAGGTTTATTTGAACAGTGAGAGACAGAATAACAACAACAAAATCCAGAAAAACGCATGTCAAAAATTGTATACAATTATTTGCATTTTAATGAGGGAAATAAGTATTTGACCCCTCTGCAAAACATGACTTAGTACTTGGTGGCAAAACCCCTGTTGGAAATCACAGAGGTCAGACTATTTATTGTAGTTGGCCACCAGGTTTGCACACATCTCAGAAGGGATTTTGTCCCAGTCCTCTTTGCAGATCTTCTCCAAGTCATTAAGGTTTCGAGGCTGACGTTTGGCAACTCGAACCCTCAGCTCCCTCCACAGATTTTCTATGGGATTAAGGTCTGGAGACTGGCAATGCCACTCCAGGACCTTAATGTGCTTCTTCTTGAGTCACTCCTTTGTTGCCTTGGCCGTGTGTTTTGGGTCATTGTCATGCTGGAATACCCATTCACAACCCATTTTCAATGCCCTGGCTGAGGGAAGGAGGTTCTCACCCAAGATTTGACGGTACATGGCCCCGTCCATCGTCCCTTTGATGCGGTGAAGTTGTCCTGTCCCCTTAGCAGAAAAACACCCCCAAAGCATAATGTTTCCACCTCCATGTTTGACGGTGGAGATGGTGTTCTTAGGGTCATAGGCAGCATTCCTCCTCCTCCAAACACGGCGAGTTGAGTTGATGTCAAATAGCTCCATTTTGGTCTCATCTGACCACAACACTTTCACCAGTTGTCCTCTGAGTCATTCAGATGTTCATTGGCAAACTTCAGACGGGCATGTATAAGTATTCTTGAGCAGGGGGACCTTGCGGGCGCTGCAGGATTTCAGTCCTTCACGGCGTAGTGTGTTACCAATTGTTTTCTTGGTGACTATGGTCCCAGCTGCCTTGAGATCATTGACAAGATCCTCCTGTGTAGTTCTGGGCTGATTCCTCACCGTTCTCATGATCATTGCAACTCCACGAGGTGAGATCTTGCATGGAGCCCCAGGCCGAGGGATATTGACAGTTCTTTTGTGTTTCTTCCATTTGCGAATAATCACACAAAATGTTGTCACCTTCTCACCAAGCTGCTTGGCGATGGTCTTGTAGCCCATTCCAGCCTTGTATAGATCTACAATCTTGTCCCTGACATCCTTGGATAGCTCTTTGGTCTTGGCCATGGTGGAGAGTTTGGAATCTGATTGATTGATTGCTTCTGTGGACAGGTGTCTTTTATACAGGTAACAAGCTGCGGTTAGGAGCACTCTCCTTTAAGAGTGTGTTCCTAATCTCAGCTCGTTACCTGTATAAAAGACACCTGGGATCCAGAAATCTTTCTGATTGAGCGGGGGTCAAATACTTATTTCCCTCATTAAAATGCAAATCAATTTATAACATTTCTGACATGCGTTTTTCTGGATATTTTTGTTGTTATTCTGTCTCTCACTGTTCAAATAAACCTACCATTAAAATTATAGACTGATCCTTTCTTTGTCAGTGGGCAAACGTACAAAATCAGCAGGGGATCAAATACTTTCCCCCCTACTGTACACCTCTGCTGTTTTCAACCAAGATCTCAGCGATCACTGCATCATTGCCTGCATCCGTAATGGGTCTGCGGTCAATCACTGTCAAACGCTCCCTAAAACACTTCAGCGAGCAGGCCTTTCTAATCGACCTGGCCCGGGTATCCTGGAAGGATATTGACCTCATCCCGTCCGTAGAGGATGCCTAGTTATTCTTTAAAAGTGCCTTCCTCAACATCCTAAACAAGCATGCCCCATTCAAAAAATGTTGAACCAGGAACAGATATAGCCCTTGGTTCTCTCCAGACCTGACTTCCGTTGAACAGCACAAAAACATCCTGTGGAATTCTGCATTAGCATCGAATAGCCCCCGTGGTATGCAACTTTTCGGGGAAGTTAGGAACCAATATACACAGGCAGTTAGGAAAGCTAAGGCTAGCTTTTTCAAGCAGAAATTTGCATCCTGTAGCACAAACTCAAAAAAGTTCCGGGACAATGTAAAGTTCATGGAGACTAAGAGCACCTCCTCCCAGCTGCCCACTGCACTGAGGCTAGGAAACACTGTCACCACCGATAAATCCACGATAATTGAGAATTTCAATAAGCATATTTCTACGGCTGGCCATGCTTTTCACCTGGCTACCCCTACCCCGATCAACAGCCCTGCACCCCCAACAGCAACTCGCCCAAGCCTCCCCCATTTCTCCTTCACCCAAATCCAGATAGCTGATGTTCTGAAAGAGCTGCAAAATCTGGACCCCTACAAATCAGCCGGGCTAGACAATCTGGACCCTCTCTTTCTAAAATTATCTGCCAAAATTGTTGCAAGCCCTATTACTAGCCTGTTCAACCTTTCTTTCGTATCGTCCGAGATTCCCAAAGATTGGAAAGCTGCCGCGGTCATCCCCTTCTTCAAAGGGGGAGACACTCTAGACCCAAACTGCTACAGACCTATATCTATCCTACCCTGCCTTTCTAAGGTCTTCGAAAGCCAAGTTAACAAACAGATTACTGACCATTTCGAATCCCACCATACCTTCTCCGCTATGCAATCTGGTTTCAGAGCTGGTCATGGGTGCACCTCAGCCACGCTCAAGGTCCTAAACTATGTCATAACTGCCAATGATAAGAGACATTACTGTGCAGCTGTATTCATCGACCTGGCCAAGGCTTTCGACTCTGTCAATCACCACATTCTTATCGGCAGACTCAAATGATTGCCTCGCCTGGTCCACCAACTACTTCTCTGATAGAGTTCAGTGTGTCAAATCGGAGGGTCGAACAGAGCAAAGTACAAAGAGATCCTTGATGAAAATCTGGTCCAGAGCGCTCAGGACATCATACTGGGGCGAAGGTTCGCCTTCCAACAGGACAGCGACCCTAAGCACACAGCCAAGACAACGCAGGAGTGACTTCTGGGACAAGTGTCTGAATGTGCTTGAGTGGCCCAGCCAGAGCCCCGATTTGAACCCGATTGAACATCTTTGGTGAGACCTGAAAATAGCTGTGCAGCGACGCTCCCCATCCAACCTGACAGAGCTTGAGAGGATCTGCAGAGAAGAATGGGAGGAACTCCAAATACAGGTGTGCCAAGCTTGTAGCGTCATACCCAAGAAGACTTGAGGCTGTAATCTCTACCAAAGGTGCTTCAACAAAGTACTGAGTAAAGGGTCTGAAATACTTATGTAAATGTCATATTTCAGTAATTTTTTTCGTATTATTTTTTGCTGTATTTTTTGCGGGGTATTGTGTATAGATTGATGAGGGGAAAAAAATGTTTTAATCAATTTTAGAATAAGGCTGTAACTTAACAAAATGTGGAAAAAGTATACTTTCCGAATGCACTGTATAGCAGCCTATAGCCAAATTTTGTCTGTCAAACAGATAGGCCTACCTCTTATTTCTTAAATAGGAAGAAATGGGCTCCAACACAAAGCCCACTTGTTGTTAGTGAAGTCTAATTAAAATGAAGACGGTTTAAATGAATTATGTCTACTCAAATGTGCCTACTTTCATCACCATGAGCTGTCCATTTCCAATTGATTGTGCTATGGTTGCTGCTTCAAGTTTCAGCACCAATGTAAATTACTCTAATCTGGTTTATTGTGAGTTCTATAACCCTGATAAATTGACCTACATCATGGGCAAGAAACATATTGTTTATAATAAATCAATTACAGTAATAGCAAACTATCAAAGTTGACCTCCGGTCCTCCTTCTCATCTTCTTACACTCTTTCTCAAACTGAACAGAACATACAGTAGGCTATAGGATAGTCCACATGCAAGGTAGTGCATTTTTTGGACTAGGCTTAATCAAAAAATATTTTGGGAACTGCCCCCATAGGCCTACATAGCACATCAATTGGTTAGGCAGCACACAAAAAAGTTTTGGATCAGCAGAGGCCAGGGCTCAGGGTTGGAATATCCATTGCAGTGTGTAATGCATCCTAGTTTTATTTACACCATCCCAGCAGCTACCTTAGAAAAATAACTTTCATCTGTGCTTCTCTGAGTATGCACGTCATAGCCTATAGGCAAATCTTTATATACCAGAGCTGCGAGAAAAGTTATATTTATTATTGAAACAATGTTGCGATTGTTTGTAAGAATGCCAACAGGTGTGGTTCCCGTGGGGGAAAGATTAGCAAAGGCAGGCATTAAAGGTCCTGCACTTAAAAAAGGATGCTGAAGGGAAAAAGAGAGGGATGAGAAAGAGGAGAAGAAGGAACAGAAAGGACAGGCCACCTGCTCTCTTTTCTCTCGTTCTCTCTGTCCTGTTTCTGTGTTTTCAGGTAATGAGCTCCTAATTGTGTAGCAAGGAGGACGAACAGAGCACCACATGATCTATGCACACCAAAAGACCAAAGCAGAGAGGTGGGGTGCCAGAGAGAGAGAGAGAGAGAGAAAAACAGAATATGGAAAGAGAGACAGAAGGGGGCAGAGAGAGAGAGAGAGATAGAGGTGCATGCTTTGATGTGCTTTTCAATGTAATGTAGATGAGGAATGAGAGGCCATTCTCCTTGTCTGTCAGAGAGAAAGAGGAGAGGAGCAGGTGTTTCATTTCCTCTCCCCCTCCCTCTCCCTCTCAAGGGGAGTTGTTCCTGTTGTTCTAGGGAGGTGAGTGAGCTCCTGGTAGTGAGAGGACGATATGAGGTGCATGGGAAGGTGTTGCTGTGTGTCATCATTGAGACTTGGAAGTCCTGAACAATATAGCTGGACTTCATAACAACAACAAGTCCAGCTTGCTTAATCCTGGCTTTACTTCCCCACTGTGAGAGTGGATACATTAAGCAGATTGGATGCTGTGCAGAGGAGGAGGCAGGGAACGACAGAAACCATCCTCTCCTCCCTCCCAGCAGCATCTGGTTGACCCTGAAGGTCAGAGACAAAGTCATGGCAGAAACCACAAGATCCACTTTCAAGGCCAATCCCTCAGTGGACATAAACGTAAAAGTTTCTGAGAATTAGTTATTAAAGAGGAACTAGCAATACAATAAACAAAGCAAGGCCACCTGTTCTGGCGATATGATGCACTTGTTTATTATCTCTCCACGGAATGATGCTTACGAAAGAGGAACTAACCTATCTAAGCATTTTGTCTCAATCACCAATGTGGGACTCAGAGTTAGATTTGATGTCCACAGTCAGAACCCTTAAATCTTCCCTCCCTACTGTGCCTCTAGTCATCTTGAACATTTCCTGCTCTCCTCCTCTCCGTTTAGTCTGCCCTTCACATCAGTATTCAGGAAGAAAGCAGAGACAAGTGTTTTGGAGGTCTGCTGGAGGGTAACGTATGGAGACATGAAGGAGCGTGCACGTGTGGCAGCTCCACCTCATTTCTTTTCACTACCTCTCCCCGTACCATATGTGATAATGTTTGTGTGTGACGACAGTGACGACACTGTACCAAATAAAAACAAATGAACCACTCCAAAACAGCGTCCACAGGTTTTTTTCCACCCTGTCGGTCGGTCGGTCGCTGTCTGTCTGGTGAGTTTGATGTTTGATTGGGTTTGGTTGAGGACCAGGAAGTGCTGAAGCTCTGATAATCTGTTGTGCAGATCTGGGTTTTTCTGCGCTCACAGGAAAAAAACCGAAACTAAATGGAATTAAAATTGAACCCATGTCGGTCAATTAGTTGTTTAAAAACGAAAAATAAACAACATTGCAGTTAAATGCCCAGCACTACTTAATAGAGGGCAGGCAGGTCAGGCCAGAGTTTGGCCATTACTGAGGCTGTATTCATCTGCAGGAGAGGAAGTGATGTCGGAGATGGTAATTGAGTTAGTCTCTGTGCAGCCCTTGTCTAATGAGAAGCTACAGGCTGGAATTGTGACTCATTTCTTCTGCTCCGGATAATGTGTCAGACTATCAGAGAGACTTGCCCTCCTCCAGCTCAGCTAATGACTACATAGGCCTAATGAAGGATTGGTGGGATTTCTCTGACTGACTTTGGAGCTAAGTATTATTACACTCCGAGGTTGTTCTCCACCTATTTTTGAAGTTAATTTACTAGATTGATGCTTGAATTTAATTCTGAGGCTGATGTTAAGTGTTTTAATGATGTTCAGAAATACTTGTCATTGTGCCACTTTTGATCAATACTTCAGGTATGACTAGCTAAGTAACAGGAGGGAGAGTGATATCACTCTGTTATTAGCCTGTCTGGTCTCCTATTTGACTGTGTGAAGAAATCTATTGACATGCCACAAGAGTGTCCTCACTCTTCAGTGTAAAGTCCTAACTGTGTTGTAAAGTAACATGCTTAAAATGTCAAGAAAGCAGGTCCACATTACCAAAGACAGTGAACATCCAATGCTTTCTCAAATGATGTTTATCTTGCAATATGTCCGATACGGGTTAGGAGATGGTGTCTGAAAGAGCAGCCAATTATGAAGGATCATGAAGAATGATCCTTTGACTAGACACACAGTCCTTTGTAGGATGTTACCAACACAACACAAGACCTGGGTTCAAATTCATGTGTATTGAAGTATTTCACATTTAAATGCTTATTCTGTGTATTTGACTAATTTCAAATCAGGTGGTGCTGAATCAACTACTTTTAATTGAAGTATTTGAAAGAATTTTCTAATAATTTCCTAGAAATAGCCTACTATTTGAAACTATTTTCAAATACATTATTTCAAATAACATGGACCAAACAGACCTGAGTTAAAATTCATGAGATATTTACATATTTGTACTTGAAAGTATTTTTTTAAATACATCAAATCAAAAGTTATTGGTCACATACACATGGTTAGCAGATGTTATTGTGAGTGTAGCGAAATGCTTATGTTTCTAGATCCGACAGTGCAGCAGTATCTAACAGGTAATATCTAACAATTCCACAACAAAACCTAATACACACAATCTAGTAAAGGAATGGGATAAGAATGTATAAGTATAAAATATATGGATGAGCAGTGACAAAGCGGCTAAGATGCAATAGATAGTAAAGAATAGATAGTGAAGGATACAGTATATACATATGAGATGAGTAATGTGAGATATGTAAACATTCTTAAAGTGGCATTATTAAAGTGACTAGTGTTCCATTTATTAAAGTGGCCAATGATATCAAGTCTGTAGGTAGGCAGCCGCCTAGGGTTGGAAAGGGTTGGAAACTTTCCGGTAAATTTCCATGGGAAGTTAAGCCCTGAAATTTGGGGAATTTTACTTAAATTCATCAGAAAGGTTAGTTTATAACAGTGAACCTTTTTTTTGTGGGACACACAAGGCAATTCTAGGTCTTGTGGCATATGTTGGTTAAGGTTTTCTGGGCTACCAATGTAAGAAATAATACATAAAAAACAAAAATACTACAGTTTCCTAAGGACTTGAAGTGAAGCTGCTGTCTCTATCGGCACCATCTTGAAACATGCCAATACCTTCGTGGTATATTTTCAAAAAAAATAAAATTTGAAATAGTATTTGAATAAATAATCGAAAACTGTGATTATTTTTTATTTAACTAGGCAAGTCAGTTAAGAACAAATTCCTATTTACAATGATGGCCTACCAAAAGGCAAAAGGCCTCCTGCGGGGACGGGGGCTGGGATAAAAAAAAGAAGATGTTTTGACAACACACACATCACGACAAGGGAGACAACACAACAGTACATAAAGAGAGACCTAAGACAACAACATAGCAAGGCAGCAACACATGACAACAGAGCATGGTAGAAACACAACAACATGGAAGCAACACAACATGGTAGCAGCACAAAACATGGTGCAAACATTACTGGGCACAGACAACAGCACAAAGGGCAAGAAGGTAGAGACAACAATACATCACGCAAAGCAACCACAACTGCCACTAAGAGTGTCCATGATTGAAATTAGTTTATTTTCATTTCCAGTTGTTTTGATAGATGTGGACGGTTAACCTCTTACATCTTGGCGTTCCCCGCCAGCGGAACCCCTAGCCAACAGCCAATGGGATCGCATGGCTCTAAATACAAAAACCTAAAAAATCCAATAATTTCAATTTTTCAAACATACGATTATTTTACACCATTTGAAAGATAAACCTCTCCTGAATCCAACCACGTTGTCCGATTTCAAAAAGGCTTTACAGCGAAAACAAAACATTGTGTTAGGAGAGTACATAGACCAAAATAACCACACAGCCATTTTCCAAGCAAGCATATATGTCAATAAAACCCAAAACACAGCTAAATGAAGCACTAACCTTTGATGATCTTCATCAGATGACACTCCTAGGACATTATGTTATACAATACATGCATGTTTTGTTCAATCAAGTTCATATTTATATCCAAAAACAGCTTTTTACATTGGCGCGTGATGTTCAGAAAATGTATTCCCACCAAAAACTTCCGGTGAATTTACAAAAATACTCATCATAAACGTTGACAAAATACATAACAATCATTTTAAGAATTATAGATACAGAACTCCTTTATGCAATTGCTGTGTCAGATTTTAAAATAGCTTTTCGGTGAAAGCACATTTTTCAATATTCTGAGTACATAGCTCACCATCACGGCGAGCTATTCAGACACCCACCAAGTTCGGGGCAACCTAAACTCAGAATTAGTATTAGAAATATTGTATTACCTTTGCTGATCTTCGTCAGAATGCACTCCCAGGACTGCTACTTCCACAAGAAATGTTGTTTTTGTATGAAATAATCCATAGTTATGTCGAAATACCTCCGTTTTGTTCATGCGTTCAGATCACTATCCAAAGGGTGTAAGGGCTGTCTTCAGGAATGGACCAAAATGCAGCGGAGTTAGTATTCATCTTTCAATTTAATTAGAAAGAACACTATAACAAACAAAACAAGGAAACTGACAGCCAACAGTCCTGTCAGGTGCAAACACACTAAACAAGAAACAATTACCCACAACCCCAAGGAAAAACACACACTACTATATAGGACTCCCAATCAAAGGCAACTCAACACACCTGCCTTCAATTGGGAGTCCAACCCCAATTAACTAACACAAAACTTCTGCCACGTCCTGACCAAAACTAATACAATTACGCCCTCTGACAAAGGGTAACGTGCGAGCGCAATTCGAGACACAAAAAGTCAAAACGTTCCATTACCGTACTTAGAAGTATGCCAAACTCTGTTTAAAATCAATTTTTATGGTATTTTTTATGTAAAATTGCGATAATATTCCAACCGGACAATAGTGCATTCATTCAAGGAGGAAAAGAAAAAACAGCGTGCTCGCAGGAACGCGCATATCCAATCTCTTTGTCCTCAGGCAGACCACTCAGTAACTGAGCTCCTATACTCTGCCCAGAGACAGGAGAAGGCTCAATCCACTTTCTGAAGTCTTTAGACAGCCAATGGAAGCCTTAGAAAGTGCAACGTAACAGCACAGATACTGTAGTTCCAAAAGGGACTAGAGAGAAGAATTACATTTCTCAGATCCCACACTTCCTGGTTGACTTTTTCTCAGGTTTTTATGATAATATGCATATTCTCGTTTCTGGGCAAAAGTAGTAACCCGTTTTAAATCGGGTACGTTTTTTCATCCGGCCGTGAAAATACTGCCCCCTATCCATATCAGGTTTTAACACCTTGAATTGGTGGGCCCTATTTAGATTTTTGGACAAATGATCCTTTATCTGATTTTGTTTTGCTCCACCTTTTTTGGTTTGCTTCCCGTCTAAGTTTGGTGTGGTTTTTCTTTTGTTTGGTGGGTGCTCATTGTGGGTGTCTTTGGTTCCAGTTGTTGTTGCTAGTCAACTTTCAGTAGACACCCCATGAGTGGCTTTCAGAACCCCTCCTAAAACACCACCTGTTTTGGTTGTTGTCAGTGACTTTGTTAGTTCCCCCTTCTGTTTGAGCGACATTTGGCTTTTCTTGCTGGGGAACGTAAGTGAAGTTATTAATTAAACTTTGGATGGTGTATCAATACACCCAGTCACTACAAAGATACATTCCTCCTTCCGAACTCAGTTGCCAGAGAGGAAGGAAACCGCTGAAGGATTTCACCATCAGGACAATGGTGACTTTAAAACCGTTGCAGAGTTGAAAGGCTGTGATAGGAGAAAACTGATGGCTCAACAACAATGTCATTACTCCACAATACTAACCTAAATGAGTGAAAAGGAAGCCTGTACAGAATAAAATATTCCAAAACATGCATCCTTTTTGCAATAATGCACTAAAGAAACTGCAAAAAATGTGTAACATAAATAAAATCAATGTCCTGAGGTCAAAGCACTATGTTTGGGGCATATCCAACACATAACTGAGTACTTATCTTCATAATTTCAAGCATGGTGGTGGCTGCATCATGTTATGGGTATGCTTGTCATCGGCAAGGACAAGATTTTGGGGGGATAAAAAGAAACGGAATAGAGCTAAGCACAAGCAAAATCTTAGAGGAAAACCTGGTTTCCAACAGACACTGGGAGACATATACCTTTCAGCGGGACAATAACCTAAAACACAAGGCCAAATATACAATGGTGTTGCGTACCAAGATGACATTGAGACATTGAATGTTCCTGAGTGGCCTAGTTACATTTTTTACTTAAATTGGCTTGAAAATCTATGCAACACTTGAAAATTGCTGTCTGGGGGGGGGGGGGGGGGTGAAACAATGTGCTCCTCCTCTCTCTTCTGCCAGAATTCAATTCACCTCTCCTCACTATAAATGTTCAGACAGGCAAATATTATTGCTTTCCTGCCTTACTTGACATATTCCATCAGCCATTACACACCAGGGAGAACAGCCAGGCTCTGGTATGATCCTCTGAGCTGATCTGGGCTTAATGAGAGGGATTTTCAGGTAGCAATAATGAGAAATTCAATATCAATATCATGGGGTCTTAAGTCAAATCTTTTAAATTAACTGTGACAAAGTGGTAATTATTTATAGTCTGCCAAATTGAGATTGATCTTATTTGTTCATTTATGCATTTGCCTGGGAGAGTTACATCAAGTGCGTAATGGCTTTTGCGTTGTGAGATTTTCATCTGTGATTGGAGTTTCACCCCAGAGGTTGGTGAATGAGATGTGTATCCATGTGAGTGAGCACTAAATAAAAAGGTGGAGATAATTCCACTGGCAGCCTCAGCTGAATGCCAATATGCTGCGAGTCCATGAGTCCATCATTCTGTCAGTCACTAGTCTCTATAATAATTTGTTACTCTTGCAATTATGTTTACATGAAGAACCACAGAGATAAAGCATATGCAATGGTTTTGGTTTAGTATTCATATGAATATTTATCCAAAGGAATGCGGTCTTTGTGGAGGGATGACTGAGAAAAGGCAGAAACATAGGAGCATGTCAAATTGGGTGTCAAATTAAATTACATTTAAAAATGAAGGCATACAGTGCCTTCAGAAAGTATTCACACTCCTTGATGTTTTCCACATCTTGATGTGTAACAAAGAGGGATTCAAATGGGTTTGTCATTTTTGGTCAACGATCTACTGTACACTGTACAGGGTGTGACCATTGAGAAAGTTGAGGAGGCTAAACTCCTAGGTATAACATTGGATGGTCAATTATCCTGGGCAAGTAATATTGACAAAGTTGTTGTGAAGATGGGGAGAGGTATGTCTGTTTATAAAAAGATGTGTCAAAAAACGCAGAACGTCTACTGTACTAGTCGTTCAGGCTCTGGTCTTGTCCCATCTTGATTACTGTCTGGTATGGTCAAGTGCAGCAAAGAAAGATCTAGCAAAGCTGCAGCTGGCTCAAAACAGAGCAGCATGCCTTTCTCTTAACTACACATACAGAACTAACATCACCAACATGCATGCCAGTCTTTCCTGGTTGAGGGTTAACAAGAGATGAACTGTTTCTCTTTTTGTTTTTATGAGAAATATTATTGTGATGAAAATTACAGATTGTCTGCATAATCAAATAACATTCAGATCAGACACCCATGCCTACCCAGCCAGCAGCATACCACCCTGCATCCCACTGCTGACTTGCCTCTGAAGATTAGCGCGGTTGGTCCTGGTCAATCCCTGGATGAGAGACCAGATGCTGCATGAAGTGGTGTTGGAGGGCCAGTAGGAGGCACTCTTTCCTCTGCTCTAATAAAATATTGGGCCAGTGATTGGGGACATTGCCCTGTGTAGGGTGCTATCTTTTGGATGGGATGTTAAACAGATGTCGTGACTATGTGGTCACTAAATATCCCCATGGCACTTATTGTAAGAGTAGGGATGTTAAACCTGGTGTCCTGGCTAAATTCCCAATCTGGCCTTCATACCATCATGGCCACCTAATCATCCCCAGCTTCCAATTGGCTCATTTATCCCCCCTCCCCCCTGTAACTATTCCCAAGGTCGTTGCTGTAAATGAGAATGTGTTCTCAGTAAGCTTACCTGGTAAAAGAAAATTAACATATTCATATATGCAACCAGGGGTCTCTTGACAGTCCCCAAAACAAATTCATGGCAACACAGTTTTATAAAGAGCCATGATTGCATGGAACTCCCGTTCATCTCCTATATACTCAAGCAGACAGCAAAATTACCTTTAAAAACACAGATTAAAAAAACAACTCATGGAACAGCAGGGACTGTGAGGGGACACACACACTAACACACCATTGTTGTTATATTTTTTGTATTATGTTTTTGTTGCATTGTTTGTATATCGTATTTTAAATTTGTCTGACTTTCCTTGTCTATCAGTGTTTTGTTACTTGTCATGTTTTGTGTTTTTTTGTGGACCACAGGAAGAGTTGCTTCTGCAAAAGCTAATGGGGATCCAAATAAACAAATAAATTAGTGTGTGAAATTGCTAATGTTGGCACACTACCTGTTCTACATGCTACAGTAAACAGTGCAGAGTTTTAGTTCTATTTTGAGGCTAAGAGTTTCTTTTGCTCAGTGTCGGACTACATTGTACTTTACCCTTGGCAATTCCACGGTCACGGAATTGCGCTGAGACCAATGTTTTTTGCCAAACAAAAAACATTGATTTAAAAGTTTAAGAAACCACAAGGTATACTTAACAATTTACACTGAACATTTGACAAAAAAAACTTGCTGGATAAACTGCAGATGCAAAGTTTAACAGAATTTCAGTAAAATCTCCCTCAGTTTTTTGTGTGCACATTTTCCAAAAACTCTTACATTTCTTCTCCGAATTAAGATTCAACTATGTCTACAAAAAGAATGGGGTGTCAGCTACGACATGACACATTGAACTACAATAAGTGAAGTGGATTTACACCCAGTAACGGAATTTCATCATGGGTCCCTGATCTATATTAAACAGAAATGCATAATTATGGATATGAATGTAATTATTTTCATGGTGATGTATCCTAAATAGGTACACAAAATGTATACATATGCAATATCCTCCTTTGCATATTTGGGTATTATTCTACACACTGGCTATTATTTAAATAAGCTCTGCCCACAAGACTAAATTTGGTTGGTACAGACCAAATTTGAACCAATCATAGACATCTATGTTTCACAAGTTTGGACATCAAAGTAGAGTACAGCACAACACAGAACAGTAAAGTAAAGTAAAGTATAGTTCAGTACAATAAAGTGTACTCAACTCTAATGTGCTCTGTGGACTTTACTGAAC
Organism: Salmo salar; assembly: GCF_965601325.2. Lineage (NCBI taxonomy): Eukaryota > Metazoa > Chordata > Actinopteri > Salmoniformes > Salmonidae > Salmo > Salmo salar. The sequence goes on from NC_138300.1 coordinate 99,512,275, forward strand.
TATACTGTGGTGTCCAAACTTGTCAACCCAACTGTGGTTTGTGAGTATTATGATTTCCCATTGCTGTCACCAATTTTTTATATATATTAACTTTTTTTGGGGGGGGGGTGAATTTTGAGTTGTAATCACGTAAATATATAATAAAACAAATTATCTATTTATCTCAGTAAAAACACAAACTAATTGATAGGTCTACGTCTACCTTTACTTGTTACTTCTGTGAACTTTCATTATCCTCCATCCTATTAGAAAGATATGTGGGTTTTTGGTAACGAAATTGCAAGGCACAAGGCAATGTTTCTTAAACTTATAGAAGGCAGAAACATTTCTCAAACTAAATATACAGTGCCTTCGGAAAATATTCAGACCCCTTAACTTTTTCCACATTTTGTTACATTACAGCCTTGTTCTAAAATGGATTACATTTTAATATTTTTTTCAGCAATCTACACACAATACCCAATAATGACAATGTGAAAAAAGTTTAGACATTTTTTTAAACATAACTTATTTACAGACCCTTTGCTTTGAGACTCGAAATTCAGCTCAGGGGCATCCTGTTTCCATTGATCATCCTTGAGATGTTCCTACAACTTGATTGGAGACCACCAGTGGTAAATTCAATTTACTGGACATGATTTGGAAAGGCACACACCTGTCTATATAAGGTCCCACAGTTGGCAGTGCATGTCAGAGCAAAAACCAACCCATGAAGACGAAGGAATTGTCCATAGAGGTCAGAGACAGGATTGTGTCGAGGCACAGATCTGAGGAAGGGTACCAAAAAATGTCTGCAGCATTGAAGGTCCCCAAGAACACAGTGTCCTCAATCATTCTTAAATGGAAGAAGTTTGGAAGCACCAAGACTCTTTCTAGAGCTTGCTGCCCAGCCAAACTGAGCAATCAGGGGAGAAGGGCCTTGGTCAGGGAGGTGAACAAGAACCCGATGGTCACTCTGACAGAGCTCCAGAGTTCCTCTGTGGAGAATGGAGAACCTTCCAGAAGGACAACCATCTCTGCAGCACTCCACCAATCAGGCCTTTATGGTAGAGTTGCCAGACGGAAGCCACTCCTCAGTTAAAGGCACATGACAGCCTGTTTGGAGCTTGCCAAAAGGCACCTAAAGACTGAACTCTTTGGCCTGAATTCCAAGCGTCATATCCGGAGGAAACCTGGCACCATCCCTACGGTATAGCATGGTGGTGGCAGCATCATGCTGTGGGGATGTCTTTCAGCGGCAGTGACTGGGAGACTAGTCAGGATCTAGGCAAAGATGAACAGAGCAAAGTAAAGAGAGATCCTTGATGAAAACCTGCTCCAGAGTGCTCAGGACCTCAGACTGGGGTGAAGGCTCACCTTCCAACAGGATAACGACCCTAAGCACGCAGCCGAGACAACGCGGGAATGGCTTCGGGACAATTCTCTGAATGTCATTGAGTGGCCCAGCCAGAGCCCGGACTTGAACCCGATCGAACATCTCTGGAGAGACCTGGAAATAGCTGTGCAGCAACGCTCCCCGTCCAACCTGACAGAGCTTGAGAGGATCTGCAGGTGTGCCAAGCTTGTAATGTCATACCCAAGAAGACTCAATGCTGTAATCACTGCCAAAAGTGCTTCAACAAAGTACTGAGTAAAGTGTCTGAATACTTATGTAAATGTGATATTTCAGATTTATTTTATAAATTAGCAAGAATTTCTAAAAACCTGTTTTTGCCTTGTCATTATGGAGTATTGTGTGTAGATAGTTTGTTTTCCCTCAATTTCATCAATTTTAGAATAAGGCTGTAATGTAACAAAATGTGGAAAAAGCCAAGGGGTCTGAAAACTAACTATTCAGAGACTGTTTCAAAATGTAGGTAACCTCTCTCAATAAGATTTAGTACAGACCAGGTCTGACAAGAAATGTGGAAATAGTAGCCTACTTTGAGAACAAGTCAGTGAATGCAACAAGTATTAGATGGAGCCAGATAAAGAGAGAAGATTCAAAACACAACAACACAATAAAAGATTTGTAGGATGAATTCATATTTCACACATTCACCTTGGTGTTTGCATTTGCTGTAGCCTACAACATGTCATAGAACTTCTGTAAGCATGGCACCATCCTACAAAGTGGCAGAGAACACCCAAAGGAGGTTTCTTCACATCTACCACTCTTTGCCCTGTGTCACCCACTTTCAAATGAGTTACAACTTGGGCCACGCCCTGGTGCCACACTCTTGGCTCCCTTATTCCTGCCACTGTAGCCATATCACAAAGTGACTGCACAAGCTACATTTTGAATGCCTTCAGGGACCAGCACCTGCAGTTTCTGAGAAAGGCCTTTGCAGGGTCCCCCACGCATTTATGTTGCAATGCTGAGTATCCTCCAAAACACATACTTCCACCATTTTCTGCCTGTGCGTCCAGCATTGTAATAGCTCCTCAGCTGGTCAAGATGGTCAAGCTCTGGAACAGATAGAAGTTCCTACCACTTTTAAAAACAACTCCAAAACCTTTAGGCCCAGGATGTGTGGTACAAGGGTAAATGGGGGTACTTGGCAGACACACTCCATGGAAACATAGGCTCCCCTCCACTCCTCCTTCATCGCTCCATATCTCTATCCCTCCAATCATCTCTAACTCCTCTTCGTCCCTGCCCTTTGCAGCTGAGCCCTGACTCTCCACATCACTTACTTTGCTTTCACTAACCTAGAGGAACAGAGTAACAGTGGGAGAGGAGCAACAAGTAGGATACAATTGTGGTCTCTCCTCTCATCTCTCTCCAACTCTTGCTTTTTTTGCCTGACAGACTCAGCTTGCAAATGTTCGCTGATTAGTTATGAAGCTGGGACAGTTTCCAAATTAATTGCATCAGTAGAAACAGGACAAAACAAGCAACTTGTTATCTGGTTATTTAAACAAATATCCAACTTCTCATATGAGCGCCACTGAACTGGCATCTAAAATCAAATCAAACGTTTTGTCACATTCGCCGAATACAACAGGTGCTTACTTACAAGCCCTTAAGCAACAATGCAGTTCAAGAAATAGTTAAAGAAAATATTTATTATATAAACTAAAGTAAAACTTTTAATAAAAATTAGCACAAAATGACAATGACGATGCTGTATAGCTATATATTTATTTTTTACTTTAGCTTATTTGGTAAATATTTTCTTAATATTTTCTTAACTCTTGGTTAAGGGCTTGTAAGTAAGCATTTCACGGTATGGTCTACACTTGTAGTCGGCGCATGTGACAAATAAAGTTTGATTTGACAAAACAAACAACTAGTTAGCAGACTATATACAGCAAAACACTGCAACTGTTTCCATGAGACAGTAAGCAATCATTTGAGCCCCACTGCTGATGTGCTCGCCTGGACCAACCAAGTAATCAGGACATGACAGGATTTGCTATTCTGAGAGTTATTCCCCAAGTTTCACAACACCAAACATATATTTACTTATTACACTCACCTCGACATCATCACTTTTCAAAGTGCAATGACGTGTCCGTATCACCAACCAACATAGATGCAACTTCTTTCACAATGAAAAGTTGTGTCCGCTGCAGCGCCATTTTGAGTAATGAAAAAAAATTTTTTTAAGGTCAAATGACAACATACCGTATTTCCAATTTCCGGTTGGTAGCCACGCAAATACTACAGCAGGATGTTAGCAAGTTAATTTTGCGATATTGACACATTATTGTTAGAAAAACAAGGCCGTTCATGTTTCAATTACTAAGGTTCTCTATGGCCGCAATGGGTTCTAAAGAGTTAATTACACTTTGTATTGTGTATCACACCAAGTCACTACAAAAATACAGGGGTCCTTACTAACTCATTTGCCGGAGAGGAAGGAAATTGCTCAGGGAATAGTGATTTTACAGTTACAGAGTTTAATGTCTGTGATAAGAGAAAACTGAAGATGTATCAACAGCATTACAATTACTCCACAATACTAACCTAAATAACAGAGTGAAAAGAAGGAAGCATTCAAAACATGCAGCCAACACATCACTGAGTACAACTCTTTATATTTTCAAGCATGTCATCTAGGGAGTTTTTTAGGATAAAAAAATGTATGGAATACAGCTAAGCAAAGGCAAAATCGTAGAGGAAAACCTGTTTATCTTCTTTTCAACAGACACTAGGAGACAAATTCACCTTTCAGCAGGACAATAACCTAAAACACAAGGCCAAATCTACACTGAAGTTGCTTACCAAGACGACATTGAATGTTCCTGAGCGGCCTAGTTACAATTTTGACTTAAATTGGCTATCTAGCAATGATCAACAACCAACTTGACAGTGCTTAAATATATTTTTTAAGAATGAGCAAATATTGTACAATCCAGATGTGCAAGCTCTTAGAGACTTACCCCAAAAAACTCACAGCTGTAAACGCTGCCAAAGGTGATTCTAACATGTATTGTCTCAGGGGGGTGAATACTTATCTAAATCAACATATGTTAGTGTTTTATTTTTCATAAATGTTAGATTTGTTTTCCATTTTGACAGAGTATTTTGTGTACAGTCGTGGCATAAAGTTGAGACTGACACAAATATTAATTTTCAAGTCTGCTGCCTCAGTTTGTATGATGGCAATTTGCATATACTCCATAATGTTATGAAGAGTGATCAGATGAATTGCAATTAATTGCAAAGTCCCTCTTTGCCATGCAAATGAACTGAATCGCAAAAAAAACATTTCCATTGCATTTCAGCCCTGCCACAAAAGGACCAGCTGACATCATGTCAGTGATTCTCTCGTTAACACAGGTGTGAGTGTTGACGAGGACAAGGCTGGAGATCACTCTGTCATGCTGACTGAGTTCGAATAACAGACTGAAAGCTTCAAAAGGAGGGTGGTGCTTGGAATCATTGTTCTTCCTCTGTCAACCATGGTTACCTGCAAGGAAACACGTGCCGTCATCATTGCTTTGCACAAAAACAGCTTCACAGGCTATTGCTGCCAGTAAGATTGCACCTAAATCAACCAATTTTTCGGATCATGAAGAACTTCAAGGAGAGCGGTTCAATTGTTGTTAAGAAGGATTCAGGGCGCCCAAGAAAGTCCAGCAAGCGCCAGGACATCTCCTAAAGTTGTTTCAGCAGCGGGATCGGGGCACCACCAGTACAGAGCTTGCTCAGGAATGGCAGCAGGCAGGTGTGAGTGCATCTGCACGCACAGTGAGGTGAAGACTTTTGGAGGATGGCCTAGTGTCAAGAAGGGCAGCAAAGAAGCCACTTCTCTCCATGAAAAACATCAGGGACAGACTGATATTCTGCAAAAGGTACAGGGATTGGACTGCTGAGGACTGGGGTAAAGTCATTTTCTCTCTCTGATGAATCCCCTTTCCGATTGTTTGGGGCATCCGGAAAAAAGCTTGTCCGGAGAAGACAAGGTGAGTGCTACCATCAGTCCTGTGTCATGCCAACAGTAAAATATCCTGAGACCGTTTATGTGTGGGGTTGCTTCTCAGCCAAGGGAGTGGGCTCACTCACAATTTAGCCTAAGAACACAGCCAAGAATAAAGAATGGTACACATCCTCTGAGCGCAACTTCTCCCAACCATCCAGGAACAGTTTGGTGATGAACAATGCTTTTCCAGCATGATGGAGCACCTTGCCATAAGGCAAAAGTGATAACTAAGTGGCTCGGGAAACAAAACATCGATATTTTGGGTCCATGGCCAGGAAACTCCCCAGACCTTAATCCCATTGAGAATTTGTGGTCAATCCTCAAGAGGTGGGTGGACAAACAAAAACATAAATTCTGACAAACTACAAGCATTGATTATGCAAGAATGGGCTGCCATCAGTCAGGATGTGGCCCAGGAGTTAATTAACAGCATGCCAGGGCGGATTGCAGAGGTCTTGATAAAGAAGGGTCAACACTGCAAATATTGACTCTTTGCATCAACTTCATGTAATTGTCAATAAAAGCCTTTGACACTTATGAAACGCTTGTAATTATACTTCAGTATTCCATAGTAACATCTGACAAAAATATCTAAAGACACAGAAGCAGCGAACTTTGTGAAAATTTATATTTGTGTCATTGTCAACTCCAGTTGTACATACACTGTACAACTCGAAGGTCAAGAGCCGTGCGTCCTCTGAAACACAACCCAACCAAGCCGCACTGTTTCTTGACACAATGCTCACTTTACCCGGAAGCCAACCACACCAATGTGTCGGAGGAAACACCGTACACCCGGCGACTGTGTCAGCGTGCACTGTGCCCGGCCCGCCACAGGAGTCGCTAGTACGCGATGGGACAAGGACATCCCTGCCGGCAAAACCCTCTCCTAACCTGGATGATGCTGGGCCAATTGTGCACTGCCACATGGGTCTCTCAGTCGTGTCTCTCAGTCGTGTCGAACCCAGAATCTCTATTGGCCTTAGACCACTGCGCCACTCAGGAGGCCGAGACATCTCAATTCTGAGTTGGAGTTTCACATTTTAAAACATTTCGCTCCATGAGTAAATACTTTCTTCAGTGGTGAGTGGGACCTGGAGTTTATCCCTGTCCAAACAGTGAGTTTATTTCGGGATAAGCCAACATGTGTAGAATATATACAGTATAGAGTTCAGCGCTCCACTGCAACCGCATTCATATAGCCATTAATATATATTTCTACAAACTACCCATACACTTTGCCAATACATCCATGCAGTGTAGCCCAAACACTATGATAACATTTAGTAGATGCTCTCATCCAGTGTGACCTTCCCTCAGCACCTTAGTACACAATCAATGTTACTTAACAGATAGTACAAAAGAGCAAATAATAAATCCTGTAAGCCAAATGATCCAGTCTCCCTCCCTCCCTCCCTGGACGAGATCCGTGTCTCTGTTGACCTTAGAAGATCTTTGTTTGGATTGGATTGACAGAGGGATGCTGGGATTGCGGTCAAAAATATCCTGTCGGTGTCCCCGGTGCCACGCTGTGTGACACAACACAGCAAATGACTCCTGATCGCAAGGACAGCAGGGGACCCAGCTGTCTGGAAGGCAGCAGTCAATCATCCTCTCAGGCAAGTGGGGTACAACACAGGGCCATGCTAATGGCCTTTTCCTACATACAACACGAACAACAAGAGAGAACAGAAGAAAACATACAGAGAGATGGAGAGACAGAGGGAGAGATGAGGTAATGGTGTGTGTAGGCGTCACAAACAATCTGAAAGTTTATTTGGTTCTTCATGGGAGATACCAAGTCATATCCACTGCCGCCCCCCAGCCAGCATGAGGGGAATGGAATCTCCAACCTCATCAGGCTTCCTTGTTTCCGTGGCGATGGTGGGTTAATGGGTCGCCAGGAGACAGCACTGCAGTGACATGAAACACTGCCATGTACTCACTCAACACGGCGCTGTCATTTCATTCTAAAAGACTGCATTCAGATAAATAAAAGCAGCCCTGCTGCTACTCCTTGGCTTTGGTTCAAGTGTGTGTGTGCCAGTGAATTAGTGCAAAACAGACAAAAATACAGTCAGACCTAGCTCACAGAATAAGTCCTACATCTCATATTACAGTTTGGAAGTTGAATTTGTGAGAGGCCGTTACAATGAAGAGTAGAAGTGACTGCAGCAATATTATAAACTCCAAGGGGAAGAGTATACAGCACATTCTAGGCCAGACCATGGTGAGCCGTAGGATTAACAAGTCATACTTTATGAATAGCCATTATTCTAATATTTCACCGGGGCTACAAACTTTCGCCCACCGAAGTTAGCGGTACAATGTCTGAACTTCAAAAAGTATTTCAGAAAAGATTCTAAGCTATCAATGAATAAAACCCACTCCAACCAGTCTTGAGTTTGATCTTGTCTTGATCTGCTGCAACGACTGAATTCTGTCTGTAGTGGTCTGGTCCAGCGCAGTTCTTTAACAGGCATACAGGTTCAAATCACAGCACTGGTATAGGTTTTAGAGTGTGGTGCTGTGCTGGGGAAACGTGACTCCTGTCATATGGCTTTGTTTAACAACTCTGGGAACTGAAACCACCTCTCTCAAAACACAAGGCAGGCCTAATCCAAGGGACACAATAGGACTATGATTGGAAGCATATCAGATGACGTAAAACACACACACACACACACACACACACACACACACACACACACACACACACACACACACACACACACACACACACACACACACACACACACACACACACACACACACACACACACACACACACACACACACACACACACACACACACACACACACACACACACACACACACACACACACACGTATGTATGCACAAACCGTACAGACATACAGTCACAGACATTTGCCTGACACGCGGACGGACACACACTAGAGATGTGCACGGTTATTAGAATATTCGAATGGACATTAGTATTTGAATACTTGTGTGAGCATTCATTTTTGCAACAACTAAAAAAAACAGCTTATTTTAACACTGAAAGGACTTTTTCTAAATTAAATTTAAATATCCATGTGATATACCATGACAATCAAAATTATTAATTATTCAATGTATAAAAAGACCCGTAGCCGACCGGTAGCCTTCACCTGTGTAGCTTGTTGTTTACGTTGGCCAATCAAAGTGGAAAAGAGGTTCTTCAAAGTTAGCGAAATGAGAAGGAGTAGTCTACAAGGACGAACCAACAGGTAGGCTGTTTCATCTGAATAGGGTTGTAGGCTACAAGGACGAACCAACAGGTACGCTGTTTCATCTGAATGGGGTTGTAGGCTACAAGGACGAACCAACAGGTAGGCTGTTTCATCTGAATGGGGTTGGGGAGGAAGCTTAGCTAGCTAGGTTCCCTAGGCTACTCCAGTCAAGAGAGGCACTGTTATATGGGATGATAAATAACATTAAGGCTGCCACATGTTTTTCGCATTTCCGGATACCTGACAAAAATTCTTGATACTATTTGAAAAGTTAAATTATTTTGAACCCCCATACCTAACACACACACACAGACTAGGGGCATTTTCTTTTTGTCTTTCGTTAAAAATATTGCGATTGCGATTTGACTTGTGATATTGATCAAAATACTTGGGTGAACTGTTGGAATCATTCAAATTAAATGATTTATATTAAGAAGCAAAGTGAAAAGCAGCATCATTCTTGTTTGTAACAATTTGTTGACTGCATTTGACCTAACAGAACAGCATGAAACTTATATTGAATCTAATAATAAGGAGGAGGAACTGTACTGCTTGATTGATAGACGGACGGACGGACGGGGGGGCAGCTGCAAGATGCGAGTGAGAGAGACAAACGGAGTAAGCAAAACAAAAACAAAAAACGGATGTTACACGCGGCTTAGTGGCGTTTAGAAAATAGTGTATGTGATATTCATATTGTACGTCAAGATTACGATTTCGATATGAATTAGATTCATTGTGCAGCCCTAACTAACGCATGCGCGCACACACACACACACACACAGGGCTAGCCACTAACCCCACTTCCCCTGACAACAGGAAAAGCCAGGAGCAAAATATGACCCAAAACAATACACAACATGGTTCTGCTCCTTGACTGAGTGTCACCAAGTGAGAAATTACTGTGCTTATGTATGAAAACATCGGGCCACCTGTCTCCTGCGGTGTGAGGTACTACTGGGACTGTAATGGAACACATTAATCTTGATTAAGGAGATATCGGAGCATGCTCCTGTCAGTTTGCTCACATTGCCATTGCTGATGATGCATCTTTGACTCGCTGCGTTACAGTAGTAAATACAATAAGAAGTGAGGATGGCAGATATAGCGGATAGTCATACAGTACTAAATAGTATCTACCCTCCTATAGAGAGAAGTGATAGCTGGTGTGTTTGTCAGGTTGAGAGTGCAGTATCAGACCATGAGGCATCAGCAAGCCAATAAGGTGTGACAGATGTGGTATGCCAACACTATCGCCTGATCATACATTCATATTGACAAGCGAGACATGGGGAACACCCTTATTCCATACCGCACACAGATTACTAATAAAAGCTTTATTGGCCTTTGTCACTTCACACACACACACACACACACACACACACACACACACACACACACACACACACACACACACAGAGTAATTGCAACTATATTCCAACCAGGTCTGTTGTGATTGATAGGGTTCATTATAACAAGAATACTTTACTGTGCAAGCTGGCAGAACACATACAGGGTGCCAGAGAACAGAGTCACAGGGGAAGGGAGATTACAAACAGACAGGGGGTCCATTTTGGAAAGATATATTTACAATACATGCAGGTTTAATTTGCTCTGTGTGTGTGTGGGTCGTGTTAGGTCTGGGTGACGATGATTGGTCAGACCAAAGTGGGTTGGTCACATAGTGGAAGTCTAAAGTTTGGCAGCCTTCTCTAAATTCACTACAACCTCAGGCACTAACGTTCATAACTATAACATGTTTAACGCCTGTGTCTTACAGTGGCTTCAGAAAGTATTCATACCCATTGACTTACTCCACATTTTATTGGTTTACAGCCTGAATTCAAAATGGATTAAATTGTTAGATTTTCCTCACCAATCTACACACAATAGCCCTTAAAGGAAAAAAGTGAAAACATGTTTTTATATTTTTTTGCAAATTTATAGAAAATGAAATACAAAAATATCTAATTTACTTAAGTATTCACACCCCTGAGTCAATACTTTGTAGAAGCACCTTTGGCAGTGATTGCAGCTGTGAGTCTTTATGGGTAAGTCTAAGAGCTTTCCACACCTGGATTGTGCAACATTTGCCCATTATTATTTTTTTAATTCTTCAAGCTCTGCCAAATCGATTGTTGACCATTGCTAGATAACCATTTTCAGAACTTGCCATAGAGTTTCAAGTAGATTTAAGTCAAAACTGAGCATTCACTATCTTCTTGGTAAGCAATTCCAGTGTAGATTTGACCTTGTGTTTTAGGTTATTGTCCTGCTGAATGCTGAATTACTTCTCCCAGTGTCTGTTGGAAAGGTTTTCCTATAAGATTTTGCTTGTGCTTAGCTCCATTCTGTATTTGCTTCATTATCCTGAAAAACTCCCCAGTCCCTAACGATTACAAGCATACCCATAACATGATGCAGCCACCACTATGAGTGGTACTCAGTAATGTGTTGCATTGGATTTGCTCCAAACATAACACTTTGTATTCAGGACAAAATCTTAATTGCTTTGCCACATTTTTGCAGTATCACTTTAGTGCCTTACTGCAAACAGGATTCTTGTTTTGGAATATTTTTATTCAACACAGGCTTCCTTCTTTACACTCTGTCAATTAGGTTAGTATTGTGGAGTAAGTACAATGTTGTTGATCCACCCTCAGGCTGTAACACAACAAAATGTGGAATAAGTCAAGGGGTATGAAAACTTTCTGAAGGCACTGTATGCATACATTTATGACATTGTAAATAAAAAAATCAACCACTCTATTCCCAACTAAAGTAATCAACAAACTGTTCTGCAATACTGAGACTAAGACACTGTAACTTGTCCCAAATTGCACAAGTGCCAAACCAATGAGAAATGAATTAGAGATACAGAGAAAGACATCAAGACAATGGCATCAGCTAAAAAAAATTAACTTTCACCAATTCCAGAATGTATAATGATTAACAGAATATCAGCTGGTTTGGATTTAGATGTCAGAACTAAATCCGTTTTAGAGCACAAACAACCAGTGAAAATATTTGTAATTCTATTTAAACTGTGTATATCTTACAAACTGACAGGTGGTATAGGCTACACAGCTGAATTATTTGGGTCTACAATTCTGTGGACAACTCAACTCCGTACCCCGATGTCACCTTTAAATCTGAAACATATTGTGTTTTAACAATAATGAGGCATTTTCTATTGAACTCCCATTGCCTTCAAAAAATGTGGCTGCAGATGTTTTGCACAACAAATCAATTCTCAATGGTCTGTCTTTATTCAAACTGTGTAGAGTGTTCATAGGTCTATGTATATCAACTGGCTAATAGTCATCATACTAGTATGCCTACACTGGACTTCATTAAAAGAAAATCAAGCAGCCCTTTTATTTAGCTACACGTTAAAACAATGTTTTTACTAGTGTTTCTGTGTAGTTACTCCTCTCAATAGGTCTCTGATGAGAATAGGCTAATTTCAAGAATTCTAAATTCCATCCATGACTAGGCCCACAACTTTCATTTTGAAAGCAGATCAAAACCTGTCCTGGTACTGTAATACAATCAGACATGGGTTCAAAAACTATTTCAAATATCTCAATTACTTTCACAAAAGTTTGGACAACTACTCATTCAAGGGTTTTTCTTTATTTTTAAAAATGTTCTACATTGTAGAATAATAGTGAAGACATCAGAGCTATGAAATAAGAATCATGGAATTGTGTAGTAACCCAAAAAAAAGTGTTAAACAAATCAAAATACACTGCTCAAAAAAATAAAGGGAACACTTAAACAATACAATGTAACTCCAAGTCAATCACACTTCTGTGAAATCAAACTGTCCACTTAGGAAGCAACACTGATTGACAATAAATTTCACATGCTGTTGTGCAAATTGAATAGACAACAGGTGGAAATTATAGGCAATTAGCAAGACACCCCCAATAAAGGAGTGGTTCTGCAGGTGGGGACCACAGACCACTTCTCAGTTCCTATGCTTCCTGGCTGATGTTTTGGTCACTTTTGAATGCTGGCGGTGCTTTCACTCTAGTGGTAGCATGAGACGAAGTCTACAACCCACACAAGTGGCTCAGGTAGTGCAGCTCATCCAGGATGGCACATCAATGCAAGCTGTGGCAAGAAGGTTTGCTGTGTCTGTCAGCGTAGTGTCCAGAGCATGGAGACGCTACCAGGAGACAGGCCAGTACATCAGCAGACGTGGAGGAGGCCATAGGAGGGCAACAACCCAGCAGCAGGACCGCTACCTCCACCGTTGTGCAAGGAGGAGCAGGAGAAGCACTGCCAGAGCCATACAAAAATGACCTCCAGCAGGCCACAAATGTGCATGTGTCTGCTCAAACGGTCAGAAACAGACTCCATGAGGGTGGTATGAGGGCCCGACGTCCACAGGTGGGGGTTGTGCTTACGCCCAACACCGTGCAGGACGTTTGGAATTTGCCAGAGAACACCAAGATTGGCAAATTCGCCACTGGCGCCCTGTGCTCTTCACAGATGAAAGCAGGTTCACACTGAGCACGTGACAGACGTGACAGAGTCTGGAGATGCCGTGGAGAACGTTCTGCTGCCTGCAACATCCTCCAGCATGACCGGTTTGGCGGTGGGTCAATCATGGTGTGGGGTGGCATTTCTTTGGGGGGCCGCACAGCCCTCCATGTGCTCGCCAGAGGTAGCCTGACTGCCATTAGGTACCGAGATGAGATCCTCAGACTCCTTGTGAGACCATATGCTGGTGCGGTTGGCCCTGGGTTCCTCCTAATGCAAGACAATGCTAGACCTCATGTGGCTGGAGTGTGTCAGCAGTTCCTGCAAGAGGAAGGCATTGATGCTATGGACTGGCCCGCCCGTTCTCCAGACCTGAATCCAATTGAGCACATCTGGGACATCATGTCTCGCTCCATCCACCAACGCCACGTTGCACCACAGACTGTCCAGGAGTTGGCGGATGCTTTAGTCCAGGTCTGGGAGGATATCCCTCAGGAGACCATCCGCCATCTCATCAGGAGCATGCCCAGGCGTTGTAGGGAGGTCATACAGGCACGTGGAGGCCACACACACTACTGAGCCTCATTTTGACTTGTTTTAAGGACATTACATTCAAGTTGGATCAGCCTGTAGTGTGGTTTTCCACTTTAATTTTGAGTGTGACTCCAAATCCAGACCTCCATGGGTTGATAAATTGGATTTCCATTGATTATTTTTGTGTGATTTTGTTGTCAGCACATTCAACTATGTAAAGAAAAAAGTATTTAATAAGATTATTTCTTTCATTCAGATCTAGGATGTGTTGTTTATGTGTTTCCTTTATTTTTTTTAGCAGTCTATATTTTATATTTGAGATTCTTCAAAGTAGCCACCCTTTGCTTTGATGACAGCTTTGTACACTCTTGGCATTCTCTCAACCAGCTTCATGAGGTAGTCAAATGGAATGTGTTTCAATTAACAGGTGTGCCTTGTTAAAATATCATTTGTGGAATTTCTTTCCTTCTTAATGCGTTTGAGCCAATCAGTTGTGTTGTGACAAGGTAGGGGTGGTATACAGAAGATATCCCTATTTGGTAAAAGACCAAGTCAATATTATGGCAAGAACAGCTCAAATAAGCGAAGAGAAACGACAGGCCATCATCACTTTACGACATGAAGGTCAGTCAATCCGGAACATTTCAAGAACTTTTAAAAAGTTTCTTCAAGTGCAGTTGCAAAAACCATCAAGCGCTATTATGAAGCTGTCTCTCATGAGGACCGCCACAGGAAAGGAAGCCCCAGAGTTACCTCTGCTGCAGAGGATAAGTTCATTAGTTACCAGCCTCAGAAATTGCAGCCCAAATAAATGCTTCACAGAGTTCAAGTAACAGACACATCAACATCAACTTTTCAGATGATACTGTGTGAATCAGGGCTTCATAGTCGAATTGCTGCAAAGAAACCACTACTAAAGGACACCAATAAGAAGAGGAAACTTGCTTGGGCCAAGACACATGAGCAATGGAAATTAGACCTGTGAAAATCTGTCCTTCGTCTGATGATTCCAAATTTTAGATTTTTGGTTCCAACTGCTGTGTCTTTGTGAGACGCAGAGTAGGTGAACGGATGATCATCACATGTGTAGTCCCCACCGTGAAGCATGGAGGTGGTGTGATGGTGCTTTTCTGGTGACACTGTATGTGATTTATTTAGACCAGCATGGCTACCACAGCATTCTGCAGCGATACGCCATGCCATCTGGTTTGTGCTTAGTGGGCCTATCATTTTGTTTTTCAACAGGACAATGACCCAAAACACCTCCAGGCCGTGTAAGGGCTATTTGACCAAGAAGGACAGTGATGGAATGCTGCATCAGATGACCAGGCCTCCACAATCCCCTGATCGCAACCCAATTGAGATGGTTTGGGCTGAGTTGGACCGCAGATTGAAGGAAAAGCAGCCAACAAGTGCTCAGCACATGTGGAAACTCCTTCTAGACTGTTGGAAAAGCATTACAGGTGAAGCTGGTTGAGAAAATGGTTAGTACATGATTCCATATGTGTTATTTCATAGGTTTGATGTCTTCACTATTATTCAACAATGTAGAAAATATAAAAAATAAAGAAACCCTTGAATGAGTAGGTGTCCAAACTTTTAACTGGTACTGTACATTTGAAGTAAGTATTCAGATAGGCCTATATTTTATTTGAAAAATAAACCAAGTAGTTTAATATTTGTATTTATTTATAAATAGACTTTGAACATTTTTGAAGAACTCAAATACACCGACTCAAATACACTCCCATACATTTAACCCAGGTATTTGAAATAAGTATTTTAACACTGTCAAATTGAACTTGGCAGACGATTTGGTTTTTACAAATAAACATTGAAGTACTCAAATATAAGTACTTGTTTAGGGCTGTGTATTTGAAAATACTCAAAATAAAGTTTCAATACCATATAGTCAAATACATGTATATGAAACCAGGTCTGCATACAATCCCATGTCTGCTGCCCAGGCTGCTAGAAGTGTAAATTGAGGCAAAAGAGGCTAGACTTCCATACAGCTTCTCAGGACCCCAGCTGCCATGGCACAGATTGACTTGTCAACAACCCTCGTCATAACTTGCCTACATCCTCTCCCTCTGCTTCAACTCTAAACAGCCTCCACACCTCAATAAAATAACGGGAATTTTATAATTGCCCGCTGCTATTGGGTTTGCAAAAGCAAAACAACGGTACGTACAGTATCCAAGCTAAATCGACGTCGCAGCCTATGATGGTGCACATACTTTGCCCCAACTTTGTTTGAAGTTAGCGGTGGCTACATTGTAAGGTTGTGACAACAACGATATCGTGGACACAAAAGTAAAGAACAGGCTACGTCTTAATTGTTACTTGTTGCGAAAGCACGCTTGTTCTTTTCTGATCTCCCAGAGCAGTCACGGCGGCACTGTTTGAAGAGCTAACAGAAGTGAAAGCTTGAACACTGAAAGCTAGTGGTTTTGAAACTTACCAACCAAGCTTGAGCCCGTCCCCGAACCAAGCAAGAGGTACCAGATCCACATCATATGGTATTTTCCAGCCTGCTTTTATCCACCCCGCCGTGGCCAACAATCTGGGCAATATAAAACGTATTTGGTTCGCTTTTATCTTCACTTTTCTGGTTGTTTTATCCTTTTTTTCTCTCTCTTCGGGCCAAAGTTCTAAAATCGCTTGCGTAAAGAGGTGGCTTATCGCTGAGACAAACGTGTGGAATAAGTGCTATGGAGGAGGATGGCGGTGGCAGGGGAGTTGGAGTGAGTGGGGATCGGGTTATCGCTGTGAGAGAGAGGCGGAGACTTGTGGTTGCTACAGAAGACTAGAGGTCGGTTGGGAGTAGGACCATGTGCAGCACTCACAAACTCTTTATCACAGAACTTGTGATATAGCCAGGCCAATGTTTATTCAAAAAGTTTGGCACATCCTATTCTATTCAGCCATTAGTTATTCCTCCTTTATACGTCCCGTGTGGCTCAGTTGGTAGAGCATGGTGTTTGCAACGCCAGAGTTGTGGGTTTGATTCCCACGGGGACCAGTACGAAAATAAATATATGAAATGTATGCATTCACTACTGTAAGTCACTCTGGATAAGAGCGTCTACTAAATGACTAAAATGTACTTTATTAGCTTGTGAGAGAAAATCTCTGTTGACTTTAGATACCTGGGAAAAGACATGTCACGTGTGCACTCAGTGAGAAGTTTGAATAAGCTACAGCTCCTTGTTTGCTCTCTGCCCCCAAAAATCGAATTCATGAAAACATCAGTTGACATTTTTAAATGTGCATGTTTTTTTTCTCCCTATGTGAACTTCTATTTCAATAAGAGAAAGTACACTGCATATTTTACCTTTATTTAACTGGGTGTAACCGATGTGAAATGGCTAGCTAGTTAGCGGTGGTGCGCACTAATAGCGTTTCAATCGGTGACGTCACTCGCTCTGCGACCTTAAGTAGTTGTTCCCCTTGCGCTGCAAGAGCAGTGGCTTTTGTGGCACGATGGTTAACGATGCTTCGTGCGTGTCAGTTGTTGATGTGCACAGAGGGTCCCTGGTTGAAGCCCAGGTACAGAAGCGATACTGTTACATGGGCAAGTCAGTTAAGAACAAATTCTTATTTACAATGACAGCCTACTGGGGAACTGTGGGTTAACAGCCTTGTTCAGGGGCAGAACGACAGATTTTAACCTTGTCAGCTCTGGAATTTGATCCAGCAACCTTTTGGTTACTGGCCCAACGCTCTAACCACTTGGCTACCCACCACCCCGATATGCATATACAGTACAACACTATTGTGAAAAGCATCACTCTTTATAACACACATACAAACACACACTCAAGCATGTATGCATGTACACACACTCACACATCCACACACACTCATGCATGCACGCGTACACACACACATCAGTCTGGCTGTCAGTGTCAGTGTTGTGAAAAGTGTGTAAACGCTGAGAACAGAGGGAGCAGACAGAACAGAAGCGATGAGCTTTCACCTGAGTGGACCTTTTCTCTTTATCATGCAATGCAGCTGTGTGAAGTCAAAGCCCAGAGTGTGTGTGTGAATGTGTTTGTCGGCTGTGTAAAAGTCAAAGACAGCCCCAGTTCAAACAAAAAAACTGCTTTTGAGCCCCCACTATCGAACAACCCCCGGCCCTGAAAGAATTCATCAACACATTGCTTATCAAGGCAGTAGGGCTTGGAGCAGGCAGGCAGGGAGCCAGGCAGAGTGATGTATGAGGCCATTGTCAATAATCTCAGTTTGATCCATATGGGTCATTATGGGAAAATCTCAAAGCTCAAGATTTCTTACTGTCTCATGTGTACTACAATACATAGTTTTCCATACTACACTAAAAACAAAACAAACTGTATTCCACATTATCATGAACATTTGCTGGTACTTGACTCAACTTCATGCAATACAGTTACAAAATTGAAGAATTTCACTGTTATGTGGAGCAGAGATTGAGACGTAACACATATGTTCCAGTCAGTTAATATCTAATGGATTCATAAGTGAGGGAAGCCCTTGAGTTGCTGATGAAAATAATACACCATAACAATACAACATTGCTAAACAAAAACCTCCATAATGAATGAGCCCAGCACAGAGCAGAGTAAACATTTTGAGGCCTTTGGTCCCCCCCTGGGCCCTGTTCCAGAAAGCGGGTTTAGTGAAAACTCCGAGTTAGTTGACTCAGAGTTAGTTGACTCAGAGTTGAAGGAAACTCTGGGTTTTCGGTTTCATAAAGCCAGTTCAGCTTAACTCTGAGTAAGTTACTATGGCAACATACTCCATGAAGCTAACCTGCTCGCTGGCAGGTTTTCTTCAACTAACCCTGAGTTTCTCCTCCTCTTTAGCTGAAGCCTGCAGACTGAAGGAGGTGTCAGACATGTCATGTCCTTTTCTTGAAGAGCCATTTGATATTGAAGCACAAATACTCCGCAGAAATCTCTGTTGGGAGAAGGTGATCCCGCTTGGACGTTTTATCATTCCCTGATGATTATCTGTTTGAGCGTTTCCGTTTTTCTGCACAATCGATCATTCATCTGAACAATATTCTCAGCCCTCATATCGTTCATATGACACTAAGACCGCACTCAGTCAGCTGTATAAGGAAATAAGTAAACAGGAAACCACTCACCCAGAGGCGGCGCCCCTAGTGGCCAGAGACTTTAATGCAGGGAAACTTAAATCAGTTCTACCTAATTTCCATCAACGTGTTAAATGTGCAACCAGAGTGAAAACAATTCTAGATCACCTGTACTCCACACACAGAGACGCGCACAAAGCTTTCCCTCGCCCTCCATTTGGTAAATCCGACCACAATTCTATCCTCCTGATTCCTGCTTGCAACCTAAAATTAAAGCAGGTACCACCAGTGACTCGGTCTATAAAAAAGTGGTCAGATGAAGCAGATGCTAAACTACAGGACTGTTTTGCTATCACAGAGTGGAACATGTTCCGGGATTCTTCCGATAGCATTGAGGAGCACATCACATAAGTCACTGGCTTTATCAATAAGTGCATCGAGGACGTCGTCCCCACAGTGACTGTACGTAGTTACCCCCAACCAGAAACCATGGATTACAGCAACATTCGCACTGAGCTAAAGGGTAGAGCTGCTGCTTTCAAGGTGCGGGACTCCATCCCGGAAGCTTACAAGAAATCCTGCTATGCCCTCCGATGAACCATCAAACAGGCAAAGTGTCAATACAGGGCTAAGATTGAATCATACTACACTGGCTCCGATGCTCGTGTTCTGTGGCAGGGCTTGCAAACTATTACATACTACAAAGGGAAGCACAGCCGCGAGCTGCCCACTGACACGAGCCTACCAGACGAGCTAAAACACTTCTATGCTCGCTTCGAGGCAAGCAACACTGAGGCATGCATGAGAGCATCAGCTGTTCCGGACGACTGTGTGGTCACGCTCTCCGTAGCCAATGTGAGCAAGACCTTTAAACAGGTCAACATTCACAAGGCTGCGGGGCCAGACGGATTACCAGGATGTGTGCTCCGGGCATGTGCTGACCAACTGGCAGGTGTCTTCACTGACATTTTCAACATGTCCCTGATTGAGTCTGTAATACCAACATGTTTCAAGCAGACCGCCATAGTCCCTGTGCCCAAGAACACGGAGGCAATCTGCCTAAATTACTACAGACCTGTAGCACTCACATCCGTAGCCACGAAGTGCTTTGAAAGGCTGATAATGGCTCACATCAACAGCATTATCCCAGCAACCATAGACCCACTCCAATTTGCATACCACCCAAACAGATTCACAGATGATGCGATCTCTATTGCACTCCACACTGCCCTTTCCCACCTGGACAAAAGGAACACCTATGTGAGAATGCTATTCATTGACTACAGCTCAGCGTTCAACACCGTAGTACCCTCAAAGCTCATCACTAAGCTAAGGATCCTGGGACTAAACACCTCCCTCTGCAACTGGATCCTGGACTTCTTGACGGGCCGCCCCCAGGTGGTGAGGGTAGGTAGCAATACATCTGCCACACTGATCCTCAACACCGGTGCCCCCCAGGGGTGCATGCTCAGTCCCCTCCTGTACTCCCTGTTCACCCACGACTGCATGGCCAGGCACGACTCCAACACCATCATTAAGTTTGCAGATGACACAACAGTGGTAGGCCTGATCACTGACAGCGACAAGACAGCCTATAGGGAGGAGGTCAGAGACCTGGCCGGGTGGTGCCAGAATAACAACCTCTCCCTCAACGTAACTAAGACTAAGGAGATGATTGTGGACTACAGGAAAAGGAGGACCGAGCATGCCCCCATTCTCATCGACGGGGCTGTAGTGGAGCAGGTTGAGAGCTTCAAGTTCCTTGGTGTCCACATCACCAACAAACTAGAATGATCCAAACACACCAAGACAGTGATAATGAGGACACAACAAAGCCTATTCCCCCCCAGGAAACTAAAAAGATTTGGCATGGGTCCTCAGATCCTCTTCTACAGCTGCAACATCGAGAGCATCCTGACTGGTTGCATCACTGCCTGGTACGGCAATTTCTCGGCCTCCGACCACAAGGCACTACAGAGGGTAGTATGTACGGCCCAGTACATCACTGGGGCTAAGCTGCCTGCCATCCCTGACCTCTACACCAGGCGGTGTCAGAGGAAGGCCCTAAAAATTGTCAATGACCCCAGCCACCCCAGTCATAGACTGTTCTCAATACTACCGCATGGCAAGCGGTACCGGAGTGCCAAGTCTAGGACAAAAAGGCTTTCCAACAGTTTTTACCCCCAAGCCATAAGACTCCTAAACAGGTAATCACATGGCTACCTGGACTATTTGAATTGTGTGCTCCCCCCAACCCCTCTTTTACACTGCTGCTACTCTCTGTTGATCATATATGCATAGTCACTTTAACTATACATTCATGTACATACTACCTCAATTGGCCCGACCAACCAGTGCCCCCGCACATTGGCTAACCGTGCTATCGGCATTGTGTCCCACCACTCTCCACCCGCCAACCCCTCTTTTACGCTACTGCTACTCTCTGTTTATCATATAGTCACTTTAACCATATCTACATGTACATACTACCTCAATCAGCTCGACTAACAGGTTACTGTTATAGCCTCGCTACTGTTATTTTTCCACTGTCTTTTTACTGTTGATTTTATTTCTTTACTTACCTATTGTTCACCTAATACCTTTTCTGCACTGTTGGTTAGAGCCTGTAAGTAAGCATTTCACTGTAAAGTCTACACCTGTTGTATTCGGCGCACGTGACAAATAAACTTTGATTTTATTTGACATTGTGGACATGCTCTCAGTTCGCAACAAATTCTTTGTGTTGCGCTTAGTTTTTTTGCCAATCGGAGTTTTCTATATGACATCGGTGACGCTGAGTATATTTCCAAGGCAACCGTCTCTTGCACTGAAACGCTTACTGTACACTTTTGTGGTGTTCCCACAGACATAGATGGCACTCATATTCCTATCATAGCTCCTTCAGTAAATGAAGGAGATATTGTGAATAGGAAGTCTTTCCACAGCATTAATGTGCAGGTAGGCCTAAATAGTAGCCTCTAGGATTCCAAATGAAAGATACTTCACATTACAGCTACTGCAGCTAGTTACTGCTCTGCACTCTGAAGATCATATGTAATGTAGCCCACGTCATCAGCAACGTGGATGCAAAGTGGCCTGGATCTGTGCCCGCGAATTTCTTTTGTGTACACTGAGCACTAGATTTGCCCATGGTGAGTTTATAATAGAATATAGCTATATATGATATATATAATCAATATTTTGTTTCCTCCGATTGCAACTGAAAATTTCAACTCTATCCTCGTATTATCATAGGAGAGTTTGATGGTTACCTGCTCGGTGACAGAGGGACACGAGCCAGGGTATAGATGACCATTGCGATGCTCAAGGCCCGGTTCCAGTGCCTTCGTAGGCTCAGGGTCACCCCAGAAATGGAAATGGACATTATTGTGGCATGTGTGATTCTGCACAACATTGCCACAATTAGAGGAGAACAATGTCCTACTCAACCAGTGAACGATCCTGACCACCCCGCTGACGCACGAGATGAAAGAGCAGTCAGACACAATATGCTACCATCATTTCTGATTGACCCATCACCTCCCCAGTGTCAAATAAATACATTATGCCTTTCTTTTTATGAAGTCTTCTTTATTTCCTGCAAGTACAAATGCAGTACAGTAGTTAGTATTGTTTTATGTTGTTCAAACAAGTAAAATCATCCACCTGTGGGCACATCACCCACCTTTAACTGATGTTCCAGCAATTGTATTTCTATTTTTATCTTTTGCATCTGCAGCCTTGTGGTCAATTTCTAAATTACATTTTTCAATTTGTTTCTTTAAGTACACCTTGTACAGCTGTTTCACAGGGGGCTATAGGAACACAAAAAATGACATTGAATTTCACAGTGCCAGGTCTATTTACTTTCATTGTATGTCATGGGCCAATGCTGAACAACATCTTACTGAGGTAAGTTGTGCTGTGGAGGTGGATGGACCCTCTTCCTCATTGTAATTTCCAGAATTGCTCTGTTAGAGAAAAGGAAGGTGCAAGTTTTATTATGGTACAACACTATCATCAACTGTTAATGTTATTTTTAAAGTGTAAACCTCAATAGGCCTCTCTGTATCTTCCCTCTCTGTGGCAGCTAACAAGGTGTCTTCCTCATCCTCCTGTAATGAAAATTAACAATTTTGGTGTTCTACTCCAACCTATTATGAAAACTTTGTGGAGTATTAAGAGTACATACAACTGCATGGAGGTCTGTTATGGCAGAAGGCTCCACCAGACAGATTACACCATCAGTAACTGGTAGAAGATGAAGATTAGACAGTTAAATTATAACTTTACCCAGAAAAGTGACCCACCTAATTTGAATTTTACAACAGTGTGCAGGCCGCATCACAATTTTTGAAATATTTAACTCTGAGTCACCTTAAAATAGATTATGATGTCTGAAGGACAACTAAGAATCTGAAAAAGTAACAGCAGTCAATTACAAAGAATTGTACCGCTACAAGAAAACCAGTGTGCCAAGTTGTGTCTAAGATGGTACCCGTGTGGGCATCACTGAGGTAACACTGGCAAAAGGATGAATGTACATATATCATTAAGTTGAATAACTAACCTCTTATTTAGGCCCTTGTGTGTGGTTGGGTCAGATGAGCTTCCTCCACAGATGCCTTCAGCAATAAGTCGCCCACTGTTTTGAGGGCTCTCTCTTCAGCCTCTGTGAGTGTGGTGGTGGTGGAACCCCACGTGTTTTTTGGCCCTCAACATTTTTTCTATTGGCTATAATGGAGGTCAAATTTGAACATGTCCAGTAAGCACAAATTTGGAGACTTGTATGTATAAAGGCATTTAGGTGTTACTTTCAAATAGACAATATTAAATACTGGCAGTGTTGGGATGGCTGAAAATGTTTACTTAGAAAATTTCACTAACTACTTAAATATATCACATGTTGAATGTAACCACTGAATGATGTTTAATTAGGTAGGGTAGGCTAAACAATATCACAATTGCTTGTTATGAAATTATACCTTACCTGTTTGATGTATATTTTTACATATAATCTTTAGTTGCTGCCAAGTACGTTTTGTGCCTGTTGGGTTGCACCTGCATAAATATTAAACACATATTGAACACACATATACACTGCTCAAAAAAATAAAGGGAACACTTAAACAAAACAATGTAACTCCAAGTCAATCACACTTCTGTGAAATCAAACTGTCCACTTAGGAAGCAACACTGATTGACAATAAATTTCACATGCTGTTGTGCAAATGGAATAGACAACAGGTGGAAATTATAGGCAATTAGCAAGACACCCCCAATAAAGGAGTGGTTCTGCAGGTGGGGACCACAGACCACTTCTCAGTTCCTATGCTTCCTGGCTTCCTGGCTGATGTTTTGGTCACTTTTGAATGCTGGCGGTGCTTTCACTCTAGTGAAAGCATGACACGGAGTCTACAGGTAGTGCAGTCTGGCTCAGGTAGTGCAGCTCATCCAGGATGGCACATCAATGCGAGCTGTGGCAAGAAGGTTTGCTGTGTCTGTCAGCGTAGTGTCCAGAGCATGGAGGCGCTACCAGGAGACAGGCCAGTACATCAGGAGACGTGGAGGAGGCCGTAGGAGGGCAACAACCCAGCAGCAGGACCGCTACCTCCGCCTTTGTGCAAGGAGGAGCAGGAGGAGCACTGCCAGAGCCCTGCAAAATGACCTCCAGCAGACCACAAATGTGCATGTGTCTGCTCAAATGGTCAGAAACAGACTCCATGAGGGTGGTATGAGGGCCCGACGTCCACAGGTGGGGGTTGTGCTTACAGCCCAACACCGTGCTGGACGTTTGGCATTTGCCAGAGAACACCAAGATTGCCAAATTCGCCACTGGCGCCCTGTGCTCTTCACAGATGAAAGCAGGTTCACACTGAGCACATGTGACAGACGTGACAGAGTCTGGAGACGCCGTGGAGAACGTTCTGCTGCCTGCAACATCCTCCAGCATGACCGGTTTGGCGGTGGGTCAGTCATGGTGTGGGGTGGCATTTCTTTGGGGGGCCGCACAGCCCTCCATGTGCTCGCCAGAGGTAGCCTGACTGCCATTAGGTACCGAGATGAGATCCTCAGACCCCTTGTGAGACCATATGCTGGTGCGGTTGGCCCTGGGTTCCTCCTAATGCAAGACAATGCTAGACCTCATGTGGCTGGAGTGTGTCAGCAGTTCCTGCAAGAGGAAGGCATTGATGCTATGGATTGGCCCGCCCGTTCCCCAGACCTGAATCCAATTGAGCACATCTGGGACATCATGTCTCGCTCCATCCACCAACGCCACGTTGCACCACAGACTGTCCAGGAGTTGGCGGATGCTTTAGTCCAGGTCTGGGAGGAGATGCCTCAGGAGACTATCCGCCACCTCATCAGGAGCATGCCCAGGCATTGTAGGGAGGTCATACAGGCACATGGAGGCCACACACACTACTGAGCCTCATTTTAACTTGTTTTAACCTGTTGTGGCTAGGGGGCAGTATTTGCACGGCCGGATAAAAAACATACCCGATTTAAACTGGTTACTACTCTTGCCCAGAAACGAGAATATGCATATAATTAGTAGATTTGGATAGAAAACACCCTAAAGTTTCTAAAACTGTTTGAATGGTGTCTGTGAGTATAACAGAACTCATATGGCAGGCCAAAACCTGAGAAGATTCCATACAGGAAGTGCCCTGTCTGACAATTTGTTCTCCTTCTGTGGCATCTCTATCGAAAATACAGCATCTCTGCTGTAACGTGACATTTTCTAAGGCTTCCATTGGCTCTCAGAAGGCGCCAGAAAGTGGAATGACGTCTCTCCTGTCTCTGGTCGAAAAACAGCAGGAGATTTTGTGAGTGGTCAGGCAGTGAACAGTGACACTGGAGATGCGCGTTCATGTGAATTCTCAATTTTTTTCTTTCAGCCTTTGAATGAATACAATGTCGCCCGGTTGGAATATTATCGCTATTTTACTAGAAAAATCGCATAAAAATTAATTTTAAACAGCGTTTGACATGCTTCGAAGTAAGGTAATGGAATATTTTGACATTTTTTGTCACGAAATGCGCTCGCGCGTCACCCTTCGGATACTGACCTGAACGCACGAACAAAATGGAGGTATTTGAATATAACTATGGATTATTTGGAACCAAAACAACATTTGTTGTTGAAGTAGAAGTCCTGGGAGTGCAATCTGACGAAGAACAGCAAAGGTAATCCAATTTTTCTAATAGTAATTATGAGTTTGGTGAAGGCCAAACTTGGTGGGTGTCAAAATAGCTAGCCGTGATGGCTGAGCTATGTACTCAGAATATTGCAAAATGTGCTGTCGCCGAAAAGCTATTTTAACCTCTTATGGCTAGGGGGCAGTATTTTCACGGCTGGATAAAAAACGTACCCGATTTAATCTGGTTACTAATCCTACCCAGTAACTAGAATATGCATATACTTATTATATATGGATAGAAAACACCCTAAAGTTTCTAAAACTGTTTGAATGGTGTCTGTGAGTATAACAGAACTCAAATGGCAGGTCAAAACCTGAGAGATTCCTTTACAGGAAGTGGCCTGTCTGACCATTTCTGGAACTTCTTTGCCATCTCTATCTTTTACTAAGGATCTCTGCTCTAACGTTACACTTCCTACGTCGTCCATAGGCGCTCAGAGCCCGGGAAAAACCTGAATGTCGTCATCCCAGCCCCAGGCTGAAACACATTATCGCCTTTCTCAAGTGGCCGATCAAGGGACTGTGGGCTTAGGCGCGTGACCTGGCCGCCCCCGTCTTTGTGATTTTTTCCTCTGTTTGCCGAAAAGGAGATTCCCGGTCGGAATATTATCGCTTTTCTACGAGAAAAATGGCATAAAAATTGATTTTAAACAGCGGTTGACATGCTTCGAAGTACGGTAATGGAATATTTAGATTTTTTTTGTAACGAATTGCGCCATGCGCACGACCCTTCTTTACCATTTCGGATAGTGTCTGGAACGCACGAACAAAACGCCGCTATTCGGATATAACGATGGATTATTTTGGACCAAACCAACATTTGTTATTGAAGTAGCAGTCCTGGGAGTGCATTCTGACGTAGACAACAAAGGTAATGAAACTTTTGTAATAGTAAATCGGAGTTTGATCAGGGCTAAACTTGGTCGGTGTCTAAATGGCTAGCCGTGATGGCTGGGCTATCTACTGAGAATATTGCAAAATGTGCTTTCACCGAAAAGCTATTTTAAAATCGGACATATCGAGTGCATAAAGGAGTTCTGTATCTATAATTCTTAAAATAATTGTTATGTTTTTTGTGAACGTTTATCGTGAGTAATTTAGTAAATTCACCGGATGTTTGCGGGGGGTATGCTAGTTCTGAACGTCACATGCTAATGTAAAAAGCTGGTTTTTGATATAAATATGAACTTGATTGAACAAAACATGCATGCATTGTATAACATAATGTCCTAGGGTTGTCATCTGATGAAGATCATCAAAGGTTAGTGCTGCATTTAGCTGTGGTTTTGTTTTTTGTGACATTATATGCTAGCTTGAAAAATGGGTGTCTGATTATTTCTGGCTTGGTACTCTGCTGACATAATCTAATGTTTTGCTTTCGCTGTAAAGCCTTTTTGAAATCGGACAGTGTGGTTAGATAAAGGAGAGTCTTGTCTTTAAAATGCTGTGAAATAGTCATATGTTTGAAAAATGGAAGTTTTTGTATTTTTGAGGAATTTGTAATTCGCGCCACGCCTATCATTGGATATTGGAGCAGGTGTTCCGCTAGCGGAACGTCTAGATGTAAGAGGTTAAAATCGGACACCGCGATTGCATAAAGGAGTTCTGTATCTATAATTCTTAAAATAATTGTTATGTATTTTGTGAACGTTAATTGTGAGTAATTTAGTAAATTCACCGGAAGTTTGCGGTGGTTATGCTTGTTCTGAACATCACATGCTAATGTAAAAAGCTGGTTTTTGATATAAATATGAACTTGATTGAACAAAACATGCATGTATTGTTTAACATAATGTCCTAGGAGTGTCATCTGATGAAGATTATCAAAGGTTAGTGCTGCATTTAGCTGTGGTTTTGGTTTTTGTGACATATATGCTTGCTTTGAAAATGGCTGTGTGATTATTTTTGGCAGGGTACTCTCCTGATATAATGTAATGTTTTGCTTTCGCTGTAAAGCCTTTTTGAAATCGAACAATGTGGTTAGATTAACGAGAGTCTTGTCTTTAAAATGGTGTAAAATAGTCATATGTTTGAGAAATTGAAGTTATAGCATTTTTGAAGTATTTGTATTTTGATCCACGCGATTACACTGGCTGTAAACGCAAACATCCCACCTTTCCCAGGGAGGTTAAGGAAGTTACATCAAAGTTGGATCATCCTGTAGTGTGGTTTTCCACTTTAATTTTGAGTGTGACTCCAAATCCAGACCTCCATGGGTTGATAAATTGGATTTCCATTGATTATTTTTGTGTGATTTTGTTGTCAGCACATTCAACTATGTAAAGAAAAAAGTATTTAATAAGATTATTTTATTCATTCAGATCTAGGATGTGTTATGTTAGTGTTCCCTTTATTTTTTTGAGCAGTGTATTACACATATATTTATACAGTCGTGGCCAAAAGTTTTGAGAAGAACACAAAAATTAATTTTCACGAAGTTTGCTGCTTCAGTGTCTTTAGATATTTTTGTCAGATGTTACTATGGAATACTGAAGTATAATTACAAGCATTTCATAAGTGTCAAAGGCTTTTATTGACAATTACATGAAGTTGATGCAAAGAGTCAATATTTGCAGTGTTGACCCTTTTTCCAGACCTCTGCAATCCGCCCTGGCATGCTGTCAATTAACGTTTGGACCACATCCTGACTGATGGCAGCCCATTCTTGCATAATTAATGCTTGGAGTTTGTCAGAATTTGTGGGTTTTTGTTTGTCCACCCGCCTCTTGAGGATTGACCACAAGTTCTCAATGGGAATAAGGTCTGGGGAGATTCCTGTTCCTGGCCAATGACCCAAAATATCGATGTTTTGTTCCCCGAGCCACTTAGTTATCACTTTTGCCATATGGCAAGGTGCTCCATCATGCTAGAAAAGGGATTGTTGGGAGAAGTTGCTCTCGGATGATGTGTTGGTACCATTCTTTATTCATGGCTGTGTTCTTAGGCTAAATTGTGAGTGAGCCCACTCCCTTGGCTGAGAAGCAACTCCACACATGAATGGTCTCAGGATGCTTTACTGTTGGCATGACACAGGACTGATGGTAGCGCTCACCTTGTCTTCTCCAGACAAGCTTTTTTCCGGATGCCCCAAACAATCAGAAAGGGGATTCATCAGAGAAAATGACTTTACCCCAGTCATCAGCAGTCCAATCCCTGTACCTTTTGCAGAATATCAGTCTGTCCCTGATGTTTTTCCTGGAGATAAGTGGCTTCTTTGCTGCCCTTCTTGACACTAGGCCATCCTCCAAAAGTCTTTGCCTCACTGTGCATGCAGATGCAATCACACCTGCCTGCTGCCATTTCTGAGCAAGCTCTGTACTGGTGGTGCCCCAATCCTGCAGCTGAAACAACTTTAGGAGACGGTCCTGGCGCTTGCTGGACTTTCTTGGGCGCCCTGAAGCCTTCTTCACAACAATTGAACTGCTTTCCTTGAAGTTCTTGATGATCCGATAAATGGTTGATTTAGGTGCAATCTTACTGGCAGCAATACCCTTGCCTGTGAAGCCCTTTTTGTGCAAAGCAATGATGACGGCACGTGTTTCCTTCCAGGTAACCATGGTTGATAGAGGAAGAACAATGATTCCAAGCACCACCCTCCTTTTGAAGCTTCCAGTCTGTTATTCGAACTCAGTCAGCATGACAGAGTGATCTCCAGCCTTGTCCTCTTCAACACTCACACCTGTGTTAACGAGAGAATCACTGACATGATGTCAGCTGGTCCTTTTGTGGCAGGGCTGAAATGCAGTGGAAATGTTTTTGGGGGATTCAGTTCATTTGCATGGCAAAGAGGGACTTTGCAATTAATTGCAATTCATCTGATCACTCTTCATAACATTCTGGAGTATATGCAAATTGCCATCATACAAACGGAGTCAGCAGACTGTGAAAACTAATATTTGTGTCATTCTCAAAACTTTTGGCCGCAACTGTATATATATATATATATATATATTGTGGCGTACAGCAGGTCAGCCACCAGGGGGAGACTCGTTGAGGCCTGGTGACGGACGGAGTATACATCACGAGGCGATGGCTCCATCTGCTGGACGTGCCAGGTCTCTACGGGGGAGGAAAGGACTCCCGTATAGTTGGGGACGGTACTAGAGCTAACAGGAGGGAGTTCAGTTTTTGATCCCCACAGGATACAGCAAGACCCGGAGCCC
This sequence comes from Salmo salar, assembly GCF_965601325.2. Classification (NCBI taxonomy): domain Eukaryota; kingdom Metazoa; phylum Chordata; class Actinopteri; order Salmoniformes; family Salmonidae; genus Salmo; species Salmo salar. The sequence continues at coordinate 99,542,399 of NC_138300.1, forward strand.
AGAAGACGATATCCCGGAGAGGGTCTCTTGGGCGAGACCGATTCTTTTCTTTTGGACTTCTATTCTAATAAACACCTTTGAAACTGAACTAATCCTACTCTGTCCGTGTCTGATCTGTGTAAACGTTTTGACCCAACCCCCTGGTCTGCCACTATATGTGTGTGTGTGTTGAATAAGTGGAACACTCAAGATAACTTTATTTTTTATTTGTATTAATTCTCATGCAGTTTGACAGCTCAGAGTTAGTCAACCTAGAGTTCAGGTTTAAACTCAGTTTGTTAAACCTGCTTTCTGAAACAGGGCCCCTGTCTATAGACTACGGGAATGCCAACACAAGAAAACGCTCCCCTCGCCATAAACCAATTGGTATACTCCTCAACTACTCTCTCCTCACCTCCTTCTCAAAAACCCATTGGATGAGAAAACCAAAGGTCCCAATTGAGATTCTCCCAAGGTTTCCATCCAACCTTTTGATGTGAGTAAAGTACATGTTGGATAAAACATTTCACGACAGGCCTGATGGAAACAGAATATTTGTCTGTAAACTTTCCAAATGTCGACAAATAAACTAGACAAGGTGGGATCTTTTTGTGTCTGTAAAATTGATTGTGTGAGAAATGGCGATGGAAACGCCTTTGTGCTCAAATATTGATATAATAACTATCAAAATTGAAGTAAAGTTGGAGTCACGCAATGGTATGTTTTATGGTTCTCTAACTATGACTCAGGAAAGCATTCAATTTATTAGGCTATAGATTAAATAAACTATGAAGGAATTTCACATGGTAATAAAATGCATGGTGATTCCTTTCCAATAAATATCGAGGATCTTATTCTTTTTTTAGGTGGTAGATTCGCTTTAATATTGCAGATTGTGGCTTCTATCAATGTAATTGTCTGCATAATTTCTGAACCCCCAAATCACATTTTTGTAAATATATATATATATATACACAGTGGGGAGAACAAGTATTTGATACACTGGCAATTTTGCAGGTTTTCCTACTTACAAAGCATGTAGACGTCTGTAATTTTTATCATAGGTACACTTCAACTGTGAGAGACGGAATCTAAAACAAAAATCCAGAAAATCACATTGTATGATTTTTAAGTAATACATTTGCATTTTATTGCATGACATAAGTATTTGATACATCAGAAAAGCAGAACTTAATATTTGGTACAGAAACCTTTGTTTGCAATTACAGAGATCATACGTTTCCTGTAGTTCTTGACCAGGTTTGCACACACTGCAGCAGGGATTTTGGCCCACTCTTCCATACAGACCTTCTCCAGATCCTTCAGGTTTCGGGGCTGTCGCTGGGCAATACGGACTTTCAGCTCCCTCCAAAGATTTTCTATTGGGTTCAGGTCTGGAGACTGGCCAGGCCACTCCAGGACCTTGAGATGCTTCTTACGGAGCCACTCCTTAGTTGCCCTGGCTGTGTGTTTCGGGTCGTTGTCATGCTGGAAGACCCATCTTCAGTGCTCTTACTGAGGGAAGGAGGTTGTTGGCCAAGATCTCGCGATACATGGCCCCATCCATCCTCCCCTCAATACGGTGCAGTCGTCCTGTCCCCTTTGCAGAAAAGCATCCCCAAAGAATGATGTTTCCAGCTCCATGCTTCACGGTTGGGATGGTGTTCTTGGGGTTGTACTCATCCTTCTTCTTCCTCCAAACACGGCGAGTGGAGTTTAGACCAAAAAGCTCTATTTTTGTCTCATCAGACCACATGACCTTCTCCCATTCCTCCTCTGGATCATCCAGATGGTCATTGGAAAACTTCAGACAGGCCTGGACATGCGCTGGCTTGAGCAGGGGGACCTTGCGTGCGCAGCAGGATTTTAATCCATGACGGCATAGTGTGTTACTAATGGTTTTCTTTGAGACTGTGGTCCCAGCTCTCTTCAGGTCATTGACCAGGTCCTGCCGTGTAGTTCTGGGCTGATCCCTCACCTTCCTCATGATCATTGATGCCCCACGAGGTGAGATCTTGCATGGAGCTCCAGACCGAGGGTGATTGACCGTCATCTTGAACTTCTTCCATTTTCTAATAATTGCGCCAACAGTTGTTAACTTCTCACCAAGCTGCTTGCCTATTGTCCTGTAGCCCATCCCAGCCTTGTGCAGGTCTACAATTTTATCCCTGATGTCCTTACACAGCTCTCTGGTCTTGGCCATTGTGGAGAGGTTGGAGTCTGTTTGATTGAGTGTGTGGACAGGTGTCTTTTATACAGGTAACGAGATCAAACAGGTGCAGTTAACCTCTATGGGCTAGGTGGGACGCTTGCGTCCCACCTACTCAACAGCGAGTGTAATCCCGTGGCGCGATATTCAAATACCTCAAAAATGCAAAAACTTCAATTTTTCAAACATATGACTATTTAACACCATTTTAAAGACAAGACTCTCGTTAATCGAACCACACTGTCCGATTTCAAAAAGGCTTTACAACGAAAGCAAAACATTAGATTATGTCAGCAGAGTACCCAGCCAGAAATAATCACACACCCATTTTTCAAGCTAGCATATAATGTCACATAAACCCAAACCACAGCTAAATGCAGCACTAACCTTTGATGATCTTCATCAGATGACAACCCTAGGACATTATGTTATACAATACATGCATGTTTTGTTCAATCAAGTTCATATTTATATCAAAAACCAGCTTTTAACATTAGCATGTGACTAGCATGTGACTAGCATTCCGCCCGAACACTGCCGGTGAATTTACTAAATTACTCACGATAAACGTTCACAAAAAACATAACAATTATTTTAAGAATTATAGATACAGAACTCCTCTATGCACTCGATATGTCCGATTTTAAAATAGCTTTTCGGTGAAAGCACATTTTGCAATATTCTAAGTAGATAGCCCGGCATCACAGGGCTAGCTATTTAGACACCCAGCAAGTTTAGCACTCACCAAAGTCAGATTTACTATAAGAAAAATGTTATTACCTTTGCTGTTCTTCGTCAGAATGCACTCCCAGGACTTCTACTTCAATAACAAATGTTGGTTTGGTCCCAAATAATCCATTGTTATATCCAAATAGCGGCGTTTTGTTCGTGCGTTCAAGACACTATCCGAAAGGGTAAATAAGGGTGACGAGCATGGCGCATTTCGTGACAAAAAAATTCTAAATATTCCATTACCGTACTTCGAAGCATGTCAACCGCTGTTTAAAATCAATTTTTATGCCATTTTTCTCGTAAAAAAGCGATAATATTCCGCCCGGGAAATCATTTTTTATTATAAAGAGAGTGAAAGTAAAAGCATGCTATCCCCTCATGCACGAGCCTCAGTCTAATGGCCCTCTGATAGAGCACTTGCCAAACGCGCTAATGTGTTTCAGCCTGGGGATGGAATTACATCGTTCAGCTTTTTACCGCCTTCTGAGAGCCCATGGGAGCCGTAGGAAGTGTCACGTCATGCCAGAGATCCCCTGTATTTGTTAGAGATGATCAAGGAGGGCAAGAAATGGTCAGACAGGCCACTTCCTGTAAGGAATCTTCTCAGGTTTTGGCCTGCCAAATGAGTTCTGTTATACTCACAGACACCATTCAAACAGTTTTAGAAACTTTAGGGTGTTTTCTATCCAAAGCCAATAATTGTATGCATATTCTAGTTACTGGGCAGGAGTAGTAACCAGATTAAATCGGGTACGTTTTTTATCCGGCGTGCAAATACTGCCCCCTAGCCCCAACAGTTTAATACAGGTAATGAATGGAGAACAGGAGGGCTTCTTAAAGAAAAACTAACAGGTCTGTGAGACCCGGAATTCTTACTGGTTGGTAGGTGATCAAATACTTATGTCATGCAATAAAATGCAAATTAATTACTTAAATATCATACAATGTTATTTTCTGGATTTTTGTTTTAGATTCTGTCTCTCACAGTTGAAGTGTACCTATGATAACAATTACAGACCTCTACATGCTTTGTAAGTTGGAAAACCTGCAAAATCGGCAGTGTATCAAATACTTGTTCTCCCCACTGTATATATACAGTTGAAGTCGGAAGTTTACATACACTTAGGTTGGAGTCATTAACTCATTTTTCAACCACTATTTTTTAACCACTTTTCAAACTATAGTTTTGGCAAGTCGTTTAGGACATTTACTTTGTGCATGACAAGTCATTTTTCCAACAATTGTTTACAGACATTTAATTTCACTTATAATTCACTGTATCACAATTCCATTGGGTCAGAAGTTTACATACACTAAGTTGACTGTGCCTCTAAACAGCTTGGACAATTCTCGAAAATGATGTCATGGCTTTAGAAGCTTCTGATAGGCTAATTGACATCTTTTGAGTCAATTGGAGGTGTACCTGTGGATGTATTTCAAGGCCTACCTTAAAACTCAATGGGAAAATCAAATGAAATCAGTCAAGACCTCAGAAAAATAATTGTAGACCTCCACAAGTCTGGTTCATCCTTGGGAGCTAGAGATGAACGTACTTTGGTGCGAAAGTGCAAATCAATTCCAGAACAACAGCAAAGGACTCTGTGAAGATGCTGGAGGAAACAGGTACAAAAGTATCTATATCCACAGTAAAACGAGTCCTATATCGACATAACCTGAAAGGCCGCTCAGCAAGGACGAAGCCACTGCTCCAAAACCACCATAAAAACGCCAGACTACAGTTTGCAACTGCACATAGGGACAAAGATCGTACTTTTTGAAGAAATGTCCTCTGGTCTGATGAAACAAGAATAGAACTGTTTGGCCATAATGACCATTGTTATGTTTGGAGGAAAAAGGGGGATGCTTGCAAGCCGAAGAACACCATCCCAACCGTGAAGCACGGGAGTGGCAGCATCATGTTGTGGGGGTGCTTTGCTGCAGGAGGGACTGGTGCACTTCACAAAATAGATGGCATCATGAGGAAGTAAAATTATGTGGATATATTGAAGAAACATCTCAAGACATCAGTCAGGAAGTTAAAGCTTGGTCGCAAGTGGGTCTTCCAAATGAACAATGACCCCAAGCATACTTCCAAAGTTGTGGCAAAATGGCTTAAGGACAACAAAGTCAAGGTATTGGAGTGGCCATCACAAAGCCCTGACCTCAAACCTATAAAAACTTTGTGGGCAGAACTGAAAAAGCGTGGATGAGCAAGGAGGCCTACAAACCTGACTCAGTTACACCAGCTCTGTCAGGAGGAATGGGCCAAAATTCACCCAACTTATTGTGGGAAGCTTGTGGAAGGCTACCCGAAATGTTTCACCTAAGATAAACAATTGAAAGGCAATGCTACGAAGTACTAATTGAGTGTATGTAAACTTCTGACCCACTGGGAATGTGATGAAAGAAATAAAAGCTGAAATAAATCATTCTCTCTACTATTATTCTGACATTTCACATTCTTAAAATAAAGTGGTGATCCTAACTGACATAAGACAGGGAATTTTTACTATGACTAAATGTCAGGAATTGTGAAAAACTGAGTTTAAATGTATTTGGCTAAGGTGTATGTACATTTCTGACTTCAACTGTATATATTTTATATACAATATATATTATATATTATTTTGCCCTAACCCTAACACCCCTCGCCTAACTGGAGTAAACAAATGAAATATATTTTCCTTCGTTATTATGTTCCCCGAAGCCTACCACCCCGCCCCTAATTGGAGTAAACTAATGGACAACAATAGTTTGGCTTCTACTTCCTGCTTATACATACTATATGCATTTTACAGACATATATTACATTAGTTTATCTTTTGTTTGTTTTTAGTCCCAGCCTTCAGATACATTCAACCCCTCCTATCTATCACTGAAGACCATCCAGTTTTGATTTTGAGCAGCCATATATTTTTCCACTGTGCTGTTACGTTTCACAACAGTTCTGAACCTTTCTATTCTCACAGTTTTTACAGATTGTAAATTAAATAAAACATTTTGCTAAGAGTATTATTATATTATTGATCAATTGACTATTAGTTTTCAAATCACCCAGCAGTACTATTTGCAGAGTTAGCTCCTACTAAATGTTGTAATTTTCATTCATTCCCGAACCTGCGACCAAAAACAAGCTACATATGGGCAATACCAAAACAAGTGATCTAATGATTCTGTCTCTTGAAAAAGTGTTGAATCCAGCGTCGTTTTGTGGATCAAATCAAACTTTATTTGTCACATGCGCCGAATACAACAAGTGTAGACATTAACATGGAATGCTTACTTACAAGCCCTTAACCAACAGTGCAGTTCAAGAAGAGTTAAGAAAATATTTACCAAATAAACAAAAGTAAAAAAGAATAAAAAGTAACTGTAACGCTCGTCGTAAGAAGGAGAAGTGGACCAAGGCGCAGCGTGGTAAGTGTTCATGATACTTTATTTCAAGAAGCACTCAAACAAAATAACAAACGGCGAAAAAACTTAAGCACAGAGTTCTGTCAGGTTCACAATGCTGAACAGAAAATAACCTCCCACAAACACAGGTGGAAAACAGGCTGCCTACATATGATTCCCAATCAGAGACAACGGTAGACAGCTGCCTCTGATTGGGAACCACACTCGGCCCAAAACTAAAGGAACAGAAAACATAGACTTCCCCACCCGAGTCACACCCTGACCTAACCAAACATAGAGAATAATAAGGATCTCTTGCCATGTGGTAGCAGACAAAACAGTCTATGACTTGGGTGACTGGAGTCTCTGACAATTTTTGGGGCTTTCCTCTGACACCGCCTGATATAGAGGTCCTGGATGGCAGGAAGCTTGGCCCCAGTGATGTACTGGGCCGTACACCCTACCCTCTGTAGAGCCTTACGGTCTGATGCCGAGCAATTGCCATATCAGGTGGTGATGCAAGCTATCAGGATGTTCTCGATGGTGCAGCTGTAGGACCTTTTGAGGATCTGAGGACCCATGACAAATCTTTTCAGTCTCCTGAGGGGGAAAAGGTGTTGTCGTGCCCTCTTCACGACTGTCTTGGAGTGTTTGGACCATGATAGTTCGTTGGTGATGTGGACACCAAGGAACATGAAACTCTCAGCCTGCTCCACTACAGCACCTTCGATGTTAATGGGGGCCTGTTCAGCCTGCCTTATCCTGTAGTCCACGATCAGCTTCTTTGTCTTGCTCACATTGAGGAAGAGGTTGTTGTCCTGGGACCACACTGTCAGTTCTCTGACCTCCTCCCTGTAGACTGTCTCATCATTGTCGTTGATCAGGCCTACCATTGTTGTGTCACCAGCAAACTTAATGATGGTGTTGGAGTCGTGTTTGGCCATGCAGTCGTGGGTGAACAGGGAGTACAGGAGTGGACTAAGTACACACCCCTGAGGGGCCCCACTGTTGAGGATCAGTGTGGTAGAAGTGTTGTTGCCTACCCTTACCACCTGGGGGTGGCCCGTCAGGAAGTCCAGGATCTAGTTGCAGAGGTAGGTGTTTAGTCCCAGGGTCCTTAGCTTAGTGATGAGCTTTGTGGGTACTGTGGTGTTGAAGGCTGAGCTGTAGTCAATGAACAGCATTCTCACATAGGTGTTCTTTTTGTCCAGGTGGGAAAGGGCAGTGTGGAGTGTGATTGAGATTGTGTCATCTGTGGATCTGTTGGGGCGGTATGTGAATTGGAGTGGGTCTAGGGTATCCGGGAGGATGCTGTTGATGTGAGCCATGACCAGCCTTTCAAAGCACTTCATGGCTACCGACGTGAGTGCTACGGGCAGTAATCATTTAGACAGGTTACCTTTGCTTCCTTGGGCACAGGGAATATGGTGGTCTGCTTGAAACATGTTGGTATTACAGGTATTACAGACTCGGTCAGGGAGAGGTTGAAAATGTCAGTGAAGACACTCTCCAGTTTGTCCGTGCATGCTTTGAGTACACGTCCTGGTAATCCGTCTGGCCCCGTGGCTCTGTGAATGTTGACCTGTTTAAAGGTCTTGCTCACGTCGGCCATACTGTGCCCGATCTTGTCTAGCCATCTTGTCTAAAGAGGACCACAATGGAAATAAGTCCCAGACTTTATTGTGCGTTATCCTCGATGGTTTTATTCATGTGCATGTATGGCTTTTCCGAATTTTATGTGTGCTTGTTTTTCAAAATGGTCGAATGAATAAACTAAACTAAAAAAAAGCACGTGCCATGGAATCGGTATATTGAAAATCTCCTCCCAATATTGCAACATGTAGCTGTCCATTTTTTGGTCCTTAAATGAAACTGGTATACTTTTTTTAATGATCACACTTTTTTGGTACGATTTTGGTCTTTAATGCAGGGCCAACAGATAAGTTCCTTACCTTCTCCCCTTTCCACTTGCCTCCTCCATTTTTGCAGTAATGCTGCAATCAGCAGGATCTAATTTTGGATAGAGCAGACATTTCCATATGTTTTTGTTAACTGCATGTGTGAAATAACTCCCCAAGTCCTATTTATGATATCACTTCCAAAGATTTTTTTCCCAAAAGTGAGAAGTGGTAATCTGAATGAAGGGAAACAAGCCATTCTTGAACTCGGGTTGAGCCATTCTTACTAATATGCTAGAGAACCAGTTTGGATTGAAGTATAATTTTTGTATGACTGAAGCCTTTAGTGAGAAGAACAATGCTTTAATATTTAATAATTTCTGAACTCCGAATTCACATTCTTTATATAAATAGGCCTGTAAAAAATGTCCTGGCTTGCAGTTCCAAATAAAGTGGAATATGTTTTGCTCCTATAATAAAAAAAACAAGTCATTAGGTGAAAGCAGAGCCATAAGTAAATAGGTAAACTGGGTTTTGACTAAATTTGAATCAGGGTGATTTTTACACAAATAGACAGGTGTTGTCCTTTCTATGCTACTGTAGCAAAAATGTATCTAATTTGGATAACTTTATATTAACATATATTGTAGTGAGATCATTTCTTTCTTTCAGGATATGAATCCAGACTATGTCCACTTCACCGTCGGACCATTTTATTGGTAAACTGCACGGTAATGTTAAAGTTGATTTTTTTTTTAGATCCAATACGTATTATAGTGCACTTATCATAATTCATTTTTTAATCCAGAGATACTTTCTGAGAAGTAGACATTATTTACAATTTTACACCTGGGGTTATTATACATAACTTTAACCCATTTGTATAAGAGATTCGGCTAAAGTACGACTGAAATGTACATTCCAGTCGTACTTTATCAAAGGCCTATTCAAAGTCAGCTATGAATACCAGGCCTGTATTCCCAGATGTTTTATAATGTTCTATTGTTTCCAGTACTTGTTTTATATTATCGCCAATGTATCGTCCATGTAAAACACTGATTAGGATGAATAATATCCGACAATACCTTTTTAATACTATGCATTTTGCTAGGATTTTGGCATCACAACACTGAAGTGTAAGAGGTCTCCAGTTTTTAGGTCTACCGGATCTTTAAATTTACCACCTGTTTCAGTAATAGTGAATTCAGACATTCTTGCTGCCTATCTGATAGTCTACCATTTTAATAAGAGTGGTTGAAACATGTTAATAACGGACCTTTGACTACATCAAAGAATATTTGATATACATCTTTCTTTCAACTGGTATGTCATGCAGCCCTGGAGTTTTCCAGGACTTGAAGGCTTTAATTGCATCTAGAAGCTCCTCCTCTGTAATTAGTCCTTCACATGAGTCTTTCTGTATAGCTGTTCATTTTACACTATTAATAGAATTTTAAAAAACGTACAATTAACTTCAGTTAGTGGAGATGGAGGATACTGAAATGAAAACATATGCTTAAAGTACTTTGCTTCTTCTTTCAAATTATCGTAAAATGATATTTGCACTGTTAAGCATACTGTAGCTGTGACTAAGTAAACCCCTAATTGTCCTTCAATATTCCACCCGCTAAAACCTCCTCCCCATTGTGACAGAAAAATTACATATTTACCTCATTTGTTGGATATTTAACATTTAACAATTGTCTACTTAACAAACAGTAAGACATTTATGTTCTATTAAATGTCTGTGTGAACTGAGAGGAGCCTAAAACATACAGCTGGCATTCCATAGACAAGAATGAAGAATGCCAAATAAGTTCTGTTATACTCACAGACATTATTCTAACAGTTTTAGAAACTTTAGAGTGTTTTCTATTTCATTCTACCAATTATATAAATATCCTAGCTGGGCCTGAGTAGCAGGCAGTTTACTTTGGGCATGCTTTCCATCCGGACGTGAAAATACTGCCCCCTATCCCAAACAAGTTTTAAACTCTTCAAACCCTTTGCTTTGCACAATCTTGGCATTTTCTCAACCAGCTTAACCTGGAATGCTTTTCCAACAGTCTTGAAGGAGTTCCCACATGTGCTGAGCACTTGTTGGCTGCTTTTCCTTCAATCTGCGGTCCAACTCATCCCAAACCACCTCATTTGGGTTGAAGTCAGGTGATTGTGGAGACCAGGTCTTCTGATGCAGCATTCCACCACTCTCCTTCTTGGTCAAATAGCCCTTACACAGTCTGGAGGTGAGTTTTGGGTCATTGTCCTGTTGAAAAACAGAATGATAGTCCCACTAAGTGCAAACCAGATAGGATGGCGTATCGCTGCAGAATTCTGTGGTAACCATCCTGGTTATGTATGCCTTGAATTCTAAATAAATCACAGAAAGTGTCACCAGCAAAGCACCACCACACCATCACACCTCCTCCTCCATGCTTCATGGTGGGAACTACACATGCAGAGATCATCCATTCACCTACGTTTTGTCTCACAAAGACCCAACAGATTTCCACTGGTCTAATGCCCATTGCTCATGTTTCTTGACCCAAGCAAGTCTCTTCTTCTTATTAGTGTCCTTTAGTAGTGGTTTCTTTGCAGCAGTTAGACCACGCAGTCTCCACTGAACAGTTGATGTTGAGATGTATCTGTTGCTTGAACTCTGTCAAGCATTTATTTGGGCTGCAATTTTTGAAGCTGGTAACACTAATGAACTTATCTTCTGCAGCAGAGTTAACTCTGGGTCTTCCTTTCCTGTGGCGGTCCTCATGAGAGCCAGTTTCATCATAGCGCTTGATGGTTTTTGCGACTGCACTAGAAGACTGATTGGCCTTCATGTCTTAAAGTAATGACGGACTGTCATTTCCCTTTGCTTATTTGAGCTGTTCTTGCCATAATATGGACTTGGTCTTTGTAACGGCCGTCGTCAAAATGAGACAAGATGCAGCGGAGGATGTGTTCATCTTGAAAGACTTTAATGGACTAAATGAACACTTACAAAATAAACCAAAAAACGACCAGCAACAGTTCTGTCAGGTTGTAAAACTAAACAGAGAACATTCACCCACAAACCCCAAAGGAAAAACAGGCTGCCTATGTATGACTCTCAATCAGCAACAACTATCTACAGCTGTTCCTGATTGAGAGCCATACACAGCCGAAATAAAGTAATACACCAACATAGAAAATGGAACATAGAACGCCCACCCATGTCACACCCTGGCATAACCAAAAATAGAGAACAAAAAACCCTCTTTATCTCCAGGGTGTTACAGTACCCTCCCCAAAGGTGCAGACTCCGGCCGCAAAACCTGACTCTAAAGGGGAGGGTCCGGGTGTGCCTTCCTTTCGGCGGTGGCTCTGGTGCGGGACGTGGGCCCAGCTCCACCTTCGGCTTGGCCCACTTAGGTGGCGCCCCTGGCTGCGCCGGAGGACTGGCGGGCGACCCTGGCTGCGCCCGGATGGCGGGCGACTCTGGCTGCGCCCGGATGGCGGGCGACTCTGGCAGCTCCGGACAGGTGGGCGACTCTGGCGGCTCCGGACAGGCGGGCGACTCTGACGGCTACGGACAGACGGGCGGCTCTGGCCGCTCTGGACGGCGGGCAGCTCTGGCGGCTCCGGACTGGCGGGCGGCTCTGGCGGCTCCAGACTGGCGGGCGGTTCTGGCGGCTCCGGACTGGCGGGCGGCTCTGGCGGCTCCGGACTGGTGGGCGGCTCTGGCGGCTCCGGACTGGCAGGCGGCTCTGGCTGCTCCAGACTGGCGGGCGGCTCTGGCTGCTCCGGACTGGCGGGCGGCTCTGGCTGCTCCGGACTGGCGGGCGGCTCTGGCTGCTCTGGACTGGCGGGTGGCTCTGGCTGCTCCAGACTGGGGAGACCCACTGGAGGCCTGGTCCAAGGAGGAGGCACAAGATAGACCAGGATGGGGAGACCCACTGGAGGCCTGGTCCGAGGAGGAGGCACAGGATAGACCAGGATGGGGAGACCCACTGGAGACCTGGTCCGAGGAGGAGGCACAGCATAGACCGGGCTGTGGGGGAGCACTGGAGTTCTGGTGCGTAGGCTTGACACCCCTACTCCAGGCTGAATGGCCACTCTAGCCCGGCACGGGCAGAGCGCAGGCATAGGATGAACTGAGCCCTCCCAGCACCCTGGAAACACAGTGCACAGAGCCGGCGCAGGATAGCCTGGACCGAAACGGCACACTGGAGACCAGACGCGCTGAGCTGGCACAATCCGTCCTGGCTCGATGCCCACTCTCGCATGGCACTTGCGGGGGGCTGGCATGTAGCGCTCCGGGCTATCAACGCGTACTGGGGACACCGTGCGCTTTACCGCATAACACGGTGCCTGACCAGTACTACGCTGCCTCCTGTAAGCATGGGAAGTTGGCCCAGAATTCCACCCTGGCTCTGCCACGCTTCCCGTGTGCCCCCTCAAAACATTTTTGGGGGGCTGCCTCTCATGCCTGTTGCGTTGCCTTGCCTCATACCACTGCCTCTCAGCTTTCGCTGCCTCCAGCTCCTCTTTAGGGCGGCGATATTCCCCAGCTTGACTCCATGGTCCCTTTCCGTCCAGTAATTCCTCCCACGTCCAGGAATCCTGAACCCTCTGCTCCTTCCTCTCACACTGCTTGGTCCGATTAGGGTGGGTGAATCTGTAACGGCCATCGTCAAAATGAGACCAAGGTGCAGCGGAGGATGTGTTCATCTTGAAAGACTTTAATGGACTAAATGAACACTTACAAAATAAACCAAAAAACGACCAGCAACAGTTCTGTCAGGTTGTAAAACTAAACAGAGAACATTCACCCACAAACCCCAAAGGAAAAACAGGCTGCCTATGTATGACTCTCAATCAGCAACAATGATCTACAGCTGTTCCTGATTGAGAGCCATACACGGCCGAAACAAAGTAATACACCAACATAGAAAACGGAACATAGAACGCCCACCCATGTCACACCCTGGCCTTATCAAAAATAGAGAACAAAAAACCCTCTCTATGGCCAGGGCGTTACAGTCTTTTACCAAATAGGGTGTCGTGACTTGACTTTAACATTCATCTGAAGACGACAGCGGTTCTTTAATGAGTTACCATCTCCCGGATTAAACTCTAAAAGGTATTTTACTTTTCACATCTTTAAACAGTCAATTTATTAATCATAACCTCGTATCATGTCATCATTCTCAACAGTCGTAACCTACTTGCATCTGAAAAAAAACAGTGCCTTACTTATGATTCAGTACTACACAAATTGATTATTGATTACTTGATTACAGATAAATTAATTATTTATTTACTAGCTAATTAAATGGTAACACAGAATAAACATAGACACTTAATACCTTAAAAACAGGTCCCTAGCGGAATGACACAACGTGGCTGATTGTTACAACAGAGATGGCGAGGGGGACAGAGACACTTTACATTGGTACTTTCAGAAACTACTCTCACTTACAGTAGTCGTATACGTTGCACACAAACCGCCACCCTCTTTGAGTAAGAAATCATAAATGTATTTACATGAAATGCCTGGGTTCATCTTTCTCGGAACCGGGCCGCCTTGTCAAGAGGGTTTGGCCTTTTCATGGCACACTTGTAAAGGCTCTGATTGTCCAAAAGGGTTCCAACAAGTCTTTTACTGTTGTTCTCCTATGTAGTTGTCTGGTATCCGGTGACTTGTCGTGTAGTCCTAAACATAACTAAAATGTAAATGTAAAATAACTACAAAGTTTATTTTCCTTCCATTCGCTTCTGAAGATGCTTCTTTGAAGATAGGCTAGCCAGCCGGGTCGATGGTTGCCAGTGGGGTGATGAGAGTAGCGTAATATGATGGTTTGAGCAGAGTAGTAGGATGGTCCTACTTAAATTATCTTTTGAAGATACTTTACTTAGGACAGCTAATCAGCTGTACCAGTGATTGTCCGGGAGGTGAGTTTACCATCTCTACCTTGTGTTGAGATTCAAAGTTCAGACCACTTTAAAATTACAGCTGCATCTTCACACTTTTCTGGTGCTATGATTATTTCTTACCCATCATTTATACAGTTTGCAGGGAAGGGGCAGTTCCGGCAGGCTGACACACTCTCTGACCTCACTCAGGGGCGGTGGCTACTTACTGTGCACAGTTATAAAAAAAACAAATATCTGTTATAGTTTCTCAAATCACATCCCTCTCTTAACAAAAACACTTTCATAATGTTTCATATTATATGCACATGGCATAGGATGGGCACTTCATACATGTAGTTGGTATACTTTCCAAGTTACACTATTTCCTTTATAACATTTTTAATGACATCACAAAATAACAAACAAAATGACATTAGTGTTCTATATATCGCCTCTATCCATTCCCCACGTTCTATGTTAGAAATATTGTTCCAATATTTGCTTTTGAACATGTTAGAGTTTCGTCAGGAAAAGTCTCTTGAAACAAAGGCACATTCCTTTGGTGAATTTGAAGAGAGACCTGAATCTTCTCTCCTTTATTTGCAACAGGGTGTGAGTTGTTACCCCCCCCCCCCCCCCCCCCAGTTCTTTCCATCCCTGTCTCTGCGGGTGAGAGGGGGTCTGATTGAAGTTATTCATTGCAAACCTGATCTGATCGATTTGGATTCTCGTGGACAGTCATGACAAGGACTATCTTCTGTATGCCACCCCTACCTTGTCATAACACAACTGATTGGCCCAAACGCATTAAGAAGGAAAGAAATTCCACAAATAAAATTTTAACAAGGCACACCCGTTAATTGATTTGTTTAACAATTTTGGTTACTACATGATTCCATGTGTTATTTCATATGTAGAAAATAGTAAAAATAAAGAAAAACCCTTTAATGAGTAAGTGTCTCCAAACTTTTGACTGGTACTATATATATAAAGAAATCTTGCATATCTTAATTTATTCCCACAAGTGATGAATAAAATGCTTAATATTATACAGTGCTTTTGGAAAGTATTCAGACCCTTTTACTTTTTCCTCATTTTATGTTACAGCCTTAATCAAAAATGGATTAAATCATTTTTTCTCTCATCAATCTGTACACAATACTCCAAAATGACAAAGAAAAAAAACATATTTTAAAATTTTAGCAAATGTATTTAAAAAAAACTGAAATATCACATTTACATAAGTATTCAGACCCTTTACAGCCTCGAGTCTTCTTGGGTATGACGCTACAAGCTTGGCACAACTGTATTTGTGGAGTTTCTCCCATTCTTCTCTGCAGATCCTCTCAAGCTCTGTCATCTTGGATGTGGAGAATCGCTGCACAGCTATTTTCAGGACTCTCCAGAGATATTTGGGTTGAAGTCTGGGCTCTGGCTGGGCCACTCAAGGACATTAGGAGACTTGTCCAGAAGCCACTCCTGTGTTGTCTTAGCTGTGTGCTTAGGGTCGTTGTCCTGTTGAAGGTGAACCTTCAACCCAGTCTGAGGTCCTGAGCGCTCTGAAGCAGGTTTTCATCAAGGATCTCTCTGTACAGTGCTCCGTTCATCTTTCCCTCGATTCTGACTAATCTCCCAGTCCCTGCCGCTAAAAACATCCCCACAGTATGATGCTGCCACCACAATGCTTCACCGTAGGGATGGTGCCAGGTTTCCTCCTGATGTGACGCTTGGCATTCAGGCCAAAGAGTTCAATCTTGGTTTTATCAGATTAGAGAATCTTGTTTATCATGGTCTGAGAGACCTATAGGTGCCTTCTGGCAAACTCTAAGTGGGCTGTCATGTGAGGAGTGAGGAGTGGCTGAGGAGGAGTGTCAACTGAGGAGTGGCTTCCGTCTGTCCACTCCACCTTAAAGGCCTGATTGGTGGAGTGCTGCAGAGATGGTTGTCCTTCTGGAAGGTTCTCCCATCTGCACAGAGGCACTCTGGATCTCTCAGCGTAACCATCGTGTTCTTGGTCACCTCCCTGTCCAAGGCCCTTCTTCCCCGATTGCTCAGTGTGGCCGGGCAGCCAGCTCTAGGAAGAGTCTTTCTTGGTGGTTCCAAACTTCTTCCATTTAAAAATGATGGATGCCACTGTGTTCTTGGATGTTCAATGCTTCAGAAATTGTTTTTTTGGTACCCTTCCCCAGATCTGTGCCTCAACACAATCCCATCTTGGAGGTCTACGGACAATTCCTTCGACCTCATGGCTTAGTTTTTTCTCTGACATACACTGTCAACTGTCCAACCAATTTAATTTACCACAGGTGGAAACATCTCAAGGATGATCAATGGAAACAGAAAGCACCTGAGCTAAATTTCGAGTCTCATTGCAAAGGGTCTGAAAACTGATGTAAATAATGTATTTCTGTTTTTATTTTTAATGCATTGGCAAAAATTCTGGATTTGTCATTATGGGGTATTGTGTCTGGATTGAAGAGGGAAAAAAAACTTGTAATCAATTTTAGAATAAGGATGTAACGTAACAAAATGTGGAAAAAAGAAAAGGGTGTGAATACTTTCCGAATGCACTCCAAGCACTTCTACGAAGGATGGTTATCTATCTATAACAAGGGTTGGCAGTAGGAATTCTATTTTTGGCAACAGATGTGGGACGCATACACTCACTCACTCACTCACTCACTCACTCACTCACTCACTCACTCACTCACTCACTCACTCACTCACTCCACCCCTCCCAAACAAACACCTCTGCCCCTCTCTCCCCTTCCACCAATATATCTACCTACCCCCCCCCCCCCCCCCCCATAATTGTTATGTTTTTTGTGAACGTTTATCGTGAGTAATTTAGTAAATTCACCGGATGTTTGCGGGGGGTATGCTAGTTCTGAACGTCACATGCTAATGTAAAAAAAGCTGGTTTTTGATATAAATATGAACTTCCTTGAACAAAACATGCATGCATTGTATAACATAATGTCCTAGGGTTGTCATCTGATGAAGATCATCAAAGGTTAGTGCTGCATTTAGCTGTGGTTTTGTTTTTTGTGACATTATATGCTAGCTTGAAAAATGGGTGTCTGATTATTTCTGGCTGGGTACTCTGCTGACATAATCTAATGTTTTGCTTTCGCTGTAAAGCCTTTTTGAAATCGGACAGTGTGGTATTAACGAGAGTCTTGTCTTTAAAATGCTGTAAAATAGTCATATGTTTGAAAAATGGAAGTTTTCGGATTTTAGAGGAATTTGTATTTCGTACCACGCCCATCATTGGATATTGGAGCAGGTGTTCCGCTAGCGGAACGTCTAGATGTAAGAGGATATACACCCCCAGGGAGAATATGACACTTGAAAAATAAATCTGACAAGTGACCATTTAGATATGGTCATTTTCACATGTTCATAAATTCTAAGAATGTTTGGGAATTATGTACACAAGGCATTTGTGAAAATTCTATAGCAATATAGAGTGGGAAAGCAGCTGTGCGTTTGGACAATTAATAGACACTACAGTAAATAAAACCAAATAAAAGCATCTGTCTTGTCCAGGACCGGAAACTATAGATACCAGTGTGCTTTAGCCAATCAGAACTACAGTAGAACTTTATACAAACAAGCCATTTGCCAAACGAGTCTGCCATCATTCACTTTGAACTGGATTGTGTGTTTACAGGCAGTTGCAACAGTGCGATTTTAGATCATTAGATCTAGCCACACAATACACCTAAATAGATTTCTACAAATGTTCAAACACCACGGGAGTCTTCTTACATTTGGAAACTTTACAGTCCTGTTGATCAAACAACCATCAAAAGGTAGGCTCTCTCTCCCTCAGTTATGCACATCAACAACAACAAGATCAACAACTAATGCTAGCCAGAGCAAGATGAGCTAAAATCTAACAAAGGAACATCAGATAAACCCTCTCAAACTTTTTCAGCTAGTTGGCTATCAAAATTGCACTGATAAACAATGGGAAATTGTAGCCTCCTTGTCCTTCTGCAGCTTGCCTGCCAATGCATGCTTGTCCCAGCCAAACACCCAAACTAACTGGCTTGCTAGCTAGCTACTTCCAGACCAAAATGAGAGAACACCTCACTCTGACCATTTTACTTGCCGCAGCAGAGCTGGTTGGGCTGTTTACATGTTATCTAGAGTATTCGTGACTAACGATTACTTTTTTTTGTCTGTGTTTACTGACACCGGTCATATTCAGCAGGTGTTGTGCGTTCGTAAATGTATCAATTGTTTTGTGCTCTGGCACACTCTGTCAATTCTCCCTAGGAGAGGTGGGGGGAGGGGGGGGGGGGGGGGGGGGTGAAGTCAGGCGCAGGAGACCAAATATGCAAGAGAAGAGTGTTTATTCCTGAGTCCAAACAATATGAACAGGCACAGGACCAGAATAAATAGTCCACCAAAATAGATCCGGAACGCAGTCCAGAAAGTACGCCTGTCCACTAAAGACAAAGAAAATACGACGCAACCCAAAACCACGACAGGTAAAACAAAACAATCCCGCACGAACCCAAACTGGTAGGGCGAGAATAAATAACCCACTAATGAACCTAAACTCAAAACAGGTGAAACACAAGACAGACAAAACCAAACGAAAAGGAAAAGGGATCGGTGGCAGCTAGTAGACCGGCGACGACGACCGCCGAGCGCCGCCCGAACAGGGAGAGGAGCCACCTACGGTAGAAGTCGTGACACACTCAGACGAGAGTCCTCTGAAATCGGAGTAAATAGCCAGAGTGAATTTGCAAACACAGGAGATATATTAACTGTATAAAAGTTGCTAAAGTTCTTTCTAGCTAACCAAATGACACCTGCATCTCTAGCTGTGTATAGCGACCGAAAAACGATATGAGGGGAAAAAGTCAGTCACTCACCCACTCCTCCAATGGATTGACATGACATTGTCTTTGCAGCTAGCTATCTAGCTTACTTTAGGCTCCATGTTCTTAGCTTGCTACATAAATAGATATGCTAGCCTATTAGCCACGTTATGTCTGACTTGTGATCATTGCCCTTTCTAGTTTGATTGTATTGACATTCCCAGCCTTAGTTACATTTGTCTGTTTTGTGCAGAATATCGAGTCATTGAAACTGAAACAGTGCATCCAGAATGAAGGCAGCAAACAATGTACCAGGCCAGGTATTATTTACAACCTGATGGTAATATATTTTTGGACTAACAAGAAATGTATTGGTGAATCATATTAATCATGGATTGAATAGCATCCATCTATTCTGCCACAATACAGAATGACGTACACAATTAGTGTACGTCCTGGAACGTTGAGTCAAATTGAACCTATTTTTAAAACCTCTTATAAAGTTGGTTTTGTAGCATAAACTGGGAATTTGATATTTTTGACTGATATTATGAATGCCTGTTTGTTTCATATCTGCAAAGTAGTTAAAACGATGTCAGTTCCACTTTAAACTTTAGGTGACCAGTTACTTTATGTGCTAAATGTGAAATGTTTTTTGCAATGGGAAGTAATAGTTGTACATTTAGATTGGGAAATGCTCAATAGTTATGTTTTTGTATTCTGTGATTGGACCTACTGGCTTATTATGCCAGAGTTTATGGACAGCTTATCCTTTAACTTCATGTTGTCTGTGACTGCTGTCTTTCCATTGGCCCTATGCAATGGCGTAGTGGCGCCTGGAGAAGTGGGTATACTCTAACTTTGCCCAAAAGTTCACAAAAGGCCCGCCCAGCGAAGGAATGGCACCCTGTGTGAAAAATCCTGTTTTCCTATGGTTTTGTAAGATATTCACTCTCAAAATCACACTTTTTTAAACAGATCATCAAATTACTGTATTTTTTTCTGTCAGGGCCTGGCTCCCCAATTGGTGGGCCTCTGCCCACCCAAGTCCATCCATGTCTATGCCCCTGATGCAAACAGCTCATGATAGCCCATCTATAATTTAGCCCAAACAACTACCTCTTCCCCTACTGTATTTATTTATTTTATTTTGCTCCTTTGCACCCCATTATCTCTATTTCTACTTTGCACTTTCTTCTACTACAAATCTACCATTTGAGTGTTTTACTTGCTATATTGTATTTACTTTGCCACCATGGACTTTTTTTGCCTTTACCTCCCTTATCTCACCTCATTTGCTCACATTGTACATAGACTTATTTTTCTACTGTATTATTGACTGTATATTTGTTTTACTCCATGTGTAACTCTGTGTTGTTGTATGTTGTCGAACTGCTTTGCTTTATCTTGGCCAGGTCGCAATTGTAAATGAGAACTTGTTCTTAACTTGCCTACCTGGTTAAATAAAGGTGAAATAAAAAGAAAAATAAATGATGACAATTGTGCATCACAAATAGCCTACTAACCAACACTTCAGACTAAACTTTTTCAATACCTGGTTAACAAACTATATATAAACAAACTATACCTCTTAATTTTAAAATGTATATCCCATATCTGCACAAAAGTGACGACTTTCACTCTGTCACAACTCCTCGAGGGTCTTATTCTGGTGACACGATGATCGAAGCTTTGACAAATAAAAATAATCTGCTCTTTTGTCCATAATAATCTCATAATGTAGGTTATAGTTTACCCACACTGTATCTGTGAGCTATTGGCTAGAGCGCACATGCCAAGACCAGAGTGTGCACATTTGCTATGTAACTGTCACGAGAATTTTCAATCCCAATGATAATAACTAACACTTATTTAAGCTTTGACTAATTCCTGGGGTTTGTAAGACCCTGCGTATAATAATAATTAGGCAAAGTCTCAGCTTCTGCAAAAGGTTCGTACAGTTTACTCACGAGAACGTTCTAAAGTCCACAATACAAAGACATGCCATTTTATAACTCACTCCCTACTTACGCACATACCTCCACACAAACAGTAAATAGCCTACGCACATACATACACACGAAGAGTAGGTAGAATGTATCCTTCCCCATGGTTCTCACCACTGTTCATCATTACCAAACTGGCAGTTCCATCCCCCTGAGATTAGAGGAACCTTGAAAGGACTCCCTGTCCTATCGTAAGTTTCTCAGAGTTCTAGCCAGGTCAGGTCATACACAGTTTAATTGTTCTCGGTATCTTCTCAGTCACACACATACATTTCTCTCCCTCACATGTCTCTACCGAACCTTATTGGACATACATTTAGTACTTTACGTTCATTATACATCCTACATAAACTAATAATCACGAATAGTTACGTTTCAGGGTGGAATTCTTTAATCATTACCTTTAAGCATATAAATTGCCTTATCAATAACGCAACATTCTTTGTGACAAATCCATCAGTAGAGTTGAAAATGTGATGGAAACCCAATTAATTTTTTATCGGTACATGGGAATTTAACCCCAAAAGTTCTTTTTATGTGCACTATGTCATCACGCACAGCCTTTTATCAGCAACAAGTCAATTTGATGGAAACACATCTCTGTTTTTATGAGGGTTTTAGAATGTTCTAGAAAATCTGTCACCAATTGGATGGAAACCTAGCTATTGATTAACACGCAGAGCTCTCAGTAATGTCCCATCAATTAGCTGAGGCTATTTATAAACAGCAGGCCTGCAGGACCTAATTAGCTTGTTGGCGACTGACAAATGCCTTTAATGTAACGGCCGGCAACCACCGGCCTCATTAGGGGACATTAAACTCTAATAGGAAGGTTGTTATTGACCTAATCGCAGGAGAAACCCAATTAGACGGCAGGTTGGGAAAATGACTCTGGGTTAGTGGGACGATGTGACTGGTGAGGTTGCATTGATAAAGGGAAGGAGGCAAAGTGGTGGAGAGAGGGAAAGAAAGAGGTCAAGTAGGGAAAGGGGGGATACTGAAATGAGCCCTCCGCATTTAACTCAATCCCTCTGAACCAGAGAAGCTAGTTAGAGGGAGAGAGTGGATATTGAGAGAGAGAGAAAGAGAAAGAAAGGTAGGGAGTGTAGGTATAGAGGTTCATTGTAAAAAACAGGTGTAGATTAACAGTGAATGAAGTTAGATCTATAATTGTTTAAGAAGGAAAGCCTTAAGATAAATAATCCACTTCTTTGGAGAGAAAATATATATATATTTTTTTAAGTAGTAATAAACTCAGCAAAAAAAGAAACGTCCTGTCACTGTCAACTTCGTTTATTTTCAGCAAACTTAACATGTGTAAATATTTGTATGAATATAACAAGATTCAACAACTGAGACATAAACTGAACAAGTTCCACAGACATATGACTAACAGAAAAGGAATAATGTGTCCCTGAACAAAGGGGGGGGGGGGGGGGGGGTCAAAATCAAAAGTAACAGTCAGTATCTGGTGTGGCCACCAGCTGCAATAAGTACTGCAGTGCATCTTCTCCTCATAGACTGCACCAGATTTGCCAGTTCTTGCTGTGAGATGTTACCCCACTCTTCCACCAAGGCACCTACAAATTCCCAGACATTTCTGGGGGGAATGGCCCTAGCCATCACCCTCCTTGACAACAAGTCCCAGACGTGCTCAATGGGATTGAGATCCGGGTTCTTTGCTGGCCATGGCAGAACACTGACATTCCTGTCTTGCAGGAAATCAAGCACAGAACGAGCAGTATGGCTGGTGGCATTGTTATGCTGGAGGGTCATGTCAGGATGAGCCTGCAGGAAGGGTACCACATGAGGGAGGAGGATGTCTTCCCTGTAATGCACAGCATTGAGATTGCCTGCAATGACAACAAGCTCAGTCCGATGATGCTGTGACACACCGCCCCAGACCATGACGGACCCTCCACCTCCAAATCGATCCTGCTCCAGAGTACAGGCCTCGGTGTAACGCTCATTCCTTCGACGATAAACGCGAATCCGACCATCACCCCTGGTGAGACAAAACTGGGACTCGTCAGTGAAGAGCACTTTTTGCCAGTCCTGTCTGGTCCAGTGACGGTGGGTTTGTGCCCATAGACGGCGTTGTTGCTGGTGATGTCTGGTGAGGACCTGCCTTACAACAGGGCTACAAGCCCTCAGTCCAGCCTCTCTCAGCCTATTGCGGACAGATTGAGCACTGATGGAGGGATTGTGCGTTCCTGGTGTAACTCGGGCAGTTGTTGTTGCCATCCTGTACCTGTCCCGCAGGTGTGATGTTCGGATGTACCGATCCTGTGCAGGTGTTGTTACACGTGGTCTTCCACTGCGAGGACAATCAGCTGTCCGTCCTTTCTCCCTATAGCGCTGTCTTAGATGTCTCACAATACAGACATTGCAATTTATTGCCCTGGCTACATCTGCAGTCCTCATGCCTCTTTGCATCATGACTAAGGCACGTTCCCGCAGATGAGCAGAGACACTGGGCATTTTTCTTTTGGTGTTTTTCAGAGTCAGTAGAAAGGCCTCTTTAGTATCCTAAGTTTTAATGACTGTGACCTTAATTGCCTACTGTTAGTGTCTTAATAACGACCGTTCCACAGGTGCATTGTCACGACTCCCGCCGAAGTCAGCCCTTCTCCTTGTTCGGGCGGCGTTCGGCGGTCGACGTCACCGGCTTACTAGTTGCCACCGATCGATGTTTCACTGATCGTTTGGTTTTGTCTTTATTGTGTACACCTGTTTTTGATTTCCCTAATTATGTTCATTATTTACCCGCTGCATTTCCTGTTTGTCTTGTCAGTGATTGTTTCCTGTTTTGTGTTGTTGGAGGGGTTGTTCCCCAATCCTGTATTTTTGGATTTGGAAGAAGTTTTATTAGGAATTTTAGTAAACACGTATTTGTTTACACTCATTCGATGTGTCCTGCGCCTGACTCCGACACTTCTTCTAACTAGTGCATTACATGCATATTCATTCATTGTTTTTGGTTCATTGAACAAGCATGGGAAACTGAGTTTAAACCCTTTACAATGAAGATCTGTGAAGTTATTTGTATTTTTACGAATTATCTTTGAAAGACAGGGTCCTGAAAAATCTATGTTTATTTTTTTGCTGAGTTTATGTTGAATGAGTGTGTTGGGGGCAATTTTCCCCCCAGTATTAGGGGGTAACTGGCCCCTTGGGGGCTAGTTACCCCTTTATGGTTATAAATGTGTTTCTAGCAGTCATTTAGACAATAGCTGTGTTTTAATTATCATACTAACTGCACTAACCGTAGTATTTGTGACGTAAATTGAGCATGTAGTATGCTTATTGGTCATACTATGGTTATAGTTTGTATGCCAAAAGTTCCCCGATGTCGTACTATATAATTATTCGCCAAAATACGAAGGACATAAGCATTGGACACTCTTTCCGTGCTTTTAGGGCCCATAATGCATTTCATCAGAAAATGGGCGTGGCTTCACCACGGTTTCAGATTTGAAGTAAATGGCGGAAAATATGCAGCCGAAGTCCGACGAGAACGGATACAAATTCATTGCTTTAACTAATTATGACAAATGTTAACCTCTATGGGACCCCTTCCCATTCTCATCCCGTTAACGGGATTTATTTTGACAACAGCCAGTGGAAAATCAGAGCGCCAAATTTAAAACAGCTAAAATCTCATAATTCCATTTTCTCAAACAATCAACTATTTTACACCATTTTAAAGATGAACTTCTCGTTAATCTAACCACATTGTCCGATTTCAAAAAGGCTTTACGGCGAAAGCATAAAATTAGATTATGTTAGGACATAAACTTCACAAGAAACACCACACAGCCATTTTCCAAGCAACTAGATGCATCACAAAAACCCAAAACACAGCTAAATGAAGCACTAACCTTTGACGATCTTCATCAGATGACACTCCTAGGACATTATGTTACACAATACATGTATGTTTTGCTCGATAAAGTTCATATTTAGATCCAAAAACAGCATTTTACATTGGCGCGTAATGTTGAGAAATGTTTTCCCTCCAAACCTTCCGATGAGTGAGCACAATGAGCACACATAGTATGTAAATTCTCATCGTAAACATTGATCAATATAGAAGTGTTATGCACAGAATTATAGATACACTTCTCCTAAATGTAATCACTTTGTCAGATTTCAAAAAAGGTTCACGGTGAAAGCACAATTTGCAATAATCTGAGTACAGCCCAGATGACACTAACAACTAGCAAACAGAAACCCGCCATCTTGGAGTCAATAAAACTAAGAAATGACATTATAAATATTCACTTACCTTTGATTATCTTCATCAGAAGGCACTCCCAGGAATCCCAGCTCCCCAATAAATGTTCGATAAAGTTCATATTTATTTCCAAATAATCCATTTTGTTTGCACGTTAGGTTCACTATCCAAATCCACTATGCGCGTGCTTACTTAGTACAGACGAAAAGTCAAAAAAGATATATTACAGTTTGTAGAAACATGTCAAACGATGTATAGAATCAATCTTTAGGTTGTTTTTATCATATACCTTGAATAAAATTCCAACCGGACCTATCCGTTCTCTTTAGGAGTGAATATGAACTCAGCTCGCTCCCAAGTCATTGCGCGTGACATGAGTCCATGACTTATAATGGGACACCAGTTTACCACAGCTGGTATTCCCTTCAAATTCACCATAGAATCTTCAAACAACGTTCTAAAGACTGCTGACATCCAGTGGAAGCTTTAGGAAGTGCAAAATGAACCCTAAGTCACTGTATACAGTCAAGGCAATCACTTGAAAGGACTACAAGCACCAGACTTCCCACTTCCTGCTTGACTTTTTCTCAGGTTTTTGCCTGCCATATGAGTTATGTTATACTCACAGACACCATTCAAACAGTTTTAGAAACTTCAGAGTGTTTTCTATCCAGATCTACTAATAATATGCATATTCTAGTTTCTGGGACAGAGTAGTAACCTTTTTAAATTGGGTACATTTTTCATCCGGCCGTGAAAATACTGCCCCCTAGCCCTTAAGAAAATGTTGAGCAATGTAATAAAGTAATGACTTTTCAAATAAATTACATTACACGTTATGTTGGCTGACAATTTATTAGCTACGCTATCCTTACAAACCGCATAGCATATCATTACAGCAGTATGTACCGGTATGTTACCTAGCTACCTAACGTAACGTTAGTTGGCAACTAATACATCGGACTTGCCAGTATATTAACTGTATACTGTCTAACTAACTACCCAAAGTTTATTGACGTGATTATTCACTTCATTCTTAGTTTAGCAAAGTGGTATAGTCGTTCTGCGTTCTCAATGGACATTGTTAATTCGCTCTGGCTGTCTACACCGATTTCAGAGCACTCTCATCTGAGTGTGCCAGAGCGCAGAATAAATGATGAATTTACGAACGCTCAACAACCGTGCACAAAATCTAATATTAAGGAAGTCTCAAGGTTTTGCTCGCCTGAGATAGAGTATCTCATGATAAGCTGTTGACCACACTATTTACCACTATTTACTTCAGTACCAGTCAAAAGTTTGGATACACCTACTCATTCAAGGGTTTTTCTTTATTTTTACTATTTTTTACATTGTAGAATAATAGTGAAGACATCAAAACTATAAAATAACACATATCGAATCATGTAGTAACCCAGAAAGTGTTAAACAAATCACTATCCTTCTTGGTCAAATAGCCCTTACACAGGCTGGAGGTGTTGGGTCATTGTCTTGTTGAAAAACAAATGATAGTCCCAGAAAGCGCAAACCAGATTGGATGGCGTATCGCTGCAGAATACTGTGGTAGCCATACTGGTTAAGTGCACCTTGAATTCTAAATAAATCACAGACAGTGTCACCAGCAAAGCACCCCCACACCATCACACCTCCTCCTCATTGCTTCATCCATTCACCTACTCTGCGTCTCACAAAGGCACGGTGATTGGAACCAAAAATCTCATATTTGGACACATCAGACCAAAGGACAGATTTTCACCGGTCTAATGTCCATTGTTCATTCTTCTTGGCCCAAGCAAGTCTCTTCTTATTATTGGTGTCATTTAGTAGTGTTTTCTTTGCACAAACACCAAATTCACACAGTCTCCTCTGAACAGATGATGTTGAGATATGTTTGTTACTTAATTAATCTCTGTGAAGCATTTATTTGGGCTGAAATCTAAGAGGCTGTTAACTCTAATGAACTTATCTTCTGCAGCAGAGGTAACTCTGGATCTTCCTTTCCTGTGGCGGTCCTCATGATAGCCAGTTACATCATAGCGCTTGATGGTTTTTGTGACTGCACTTAAATAAACTTTCAAAGTTCTTGAAATGTTCCATATTGACTGACCTTCATGTCTTAAAGTAATGATGGACTGTTGTTTCTCTGGCTTATTTGAGCTGTTCTTGCCATGATAGGGTTATCTTCTGTATACCCCCCCTACCTTGTCACAACACAACTGATTGTCTCAACACATTAAGAAGGGAATAAATTCCACAAATTAACTTTTAACAAGGCACCCTGTTAATTGAAATGCATTCCAGGTGACTACCTCATGAAGCTGGATGAGAGAATGCCAAGAGTGTGCAAAGCTGTCATCAAGGCAAAGGGTGGCTACATTGAAGAATTTCAAATATAAAGTATATTTTGACATGTTCAACACTTTTTTAGTTACTACATGATTCCATATGTGTTATTTCATAGTTTTGATGTGGAAAATATGTAGAAAAATATAAACAAATAAATAAGAAAATTACTTGAATGATTAGGTCTTTCCAAACTGTTGACTGGTACTGTATGTTTTCTCAACAACAGGTTATGGTCAATGATATCAAAGGCTGCACTGAAATCTAACATTAGATCTCCCACAATCTTATTATTATCATTTGTCATTTGTGTCAGTGCAGTACATGTTGAATGCCCTTTTCTATAAGCATGCTGAAAGTCTGTTGTTAATTTCTTTACAGAGAAATAGCATTGCATTTAGTCCCCAAAAATATTTCCCACAGTTTGCTAAGAGCTGGCATCAGGCTGATAGATCTGCTGTTAGAATGAGTAAATCCTCAATAGCTTTCCTTCTAAGTTATCAATGCCATGAGTTTTGTCATTATTGATAGATAACAATACATTTTCCACCTCCCCCACATTAATTTTACAAAATTCAAACCTGCAATGCCTTTCTTTCACTATTATTTTATTTTTTTATGCATAAGTACAATGGCTCACTGTTCGTTGTTGTCATTTCCTGCCTAAGTTTGCCCACTTTGCCAATAAAATAATCATTAGAATAATTGGCAACTTGAAATGTTTTTCATCATCTAATTTGATGAAATATGGAGTTGAATTTTGATAAGTAGAGAGAAATGTAGAAGCAAAGACAGAGGGGAGATGAGTAAGATGGTAATGTGAGAGAGAGGGAGGAAGAGGAGGGTAGGTGTGAAAGAGCAAGGGAAGCAGAATGAAGAACAGAGGAAGCCACAAGGCATTCTGGGATGTTAATTTAACCTTGCCAGTTATCTTGTGCTCCACTGTGAGGTCATCCTTAACGCATGACTTTAAATCCATCATTTTTTACTACTGCATCTGAGGGAGAGTAATAAAAGTCACATAGGCTTCAGGATGACATGCCCTTGTCATGTTGGACTGCTGTCACAGCAGCTGGGAAATGCCAAGCTCCCTAAAGGACTGGCTAACAGGAGGATGTGTGTGTGTATCTCCTTCAATACCCATCCCAAACGTAATAACCACGATAGTGTACAGTATGTCAGGAGTGGTGTGATGTGAAGGACAACTCTGTGTGTGTTTGTGTGTCTGACAGAGCAGAGCAGAGGACACTTCAGCGGACATACCACTGATGATTTCAGCAAGAATCTGCCTGCTAGCCCATTAGCACATCCACTTTGGTGGCAAATGGACCACACACACCCATGCATGTGTCATGTAACACGCTCAAGGATAAACACACAGAGAGACACAGACACACAGTCCTCTCTCTCTCTCTCTCTCTCTCTCTCTCTCTCTCTCTCTCTCTCTCTCTCTCTCTCTCTCTCTCTCTCTCTCTCTCTCCCTCCCTCCCTCCCTCTCCCTCCCTCCCTCCCTCTCTCACACACACACACACGCAAATATGCACACCCATGTGTTGTGTCACATCACCCCGAAGTCTCCATCATGCTCCTCTAAAGGCATTCATTTATTCTTCAATTAAGTAATACTTTTATCTCTCTCCTTTGACATGGGTAGTTCGTATAGCAGACGTCTTGCCAGCTGCCGATGCAGAGAAACAGCAAATAGGCAATGCCAATAAAAATGTATTTTACTCACTTTGATACGATTTTCACAAGTATGTGGTACATTTTCACAACTTTTAGTACAAATCTCCAAACTGGTCACACTTGTAACGCTGCCGGTCTTTCATTCGAAACCTGTCATTGTGCATTCATTTTGATTGTAAACATCTCTCACCACACAACAATTGGTCACTTAGAAATGTCCTTGTTTATGAAAGAAAAGCTATTATTTTCTGTCCATTAAAATAACATCAAATTGATCAGAAATACAGCGTAGACATTGTTAATGTTGTAAATGACAATTGTAGCTGGAAACAGATGATTTTTAATGGAATATCTAAACTGAGCAAAAAAATAAACGTCCTGTCACTGTCAACTGCGTTTATTTTCAGCAAACTTAAAATGTGTAAACATTTCTATGCACATAACAAGATTCAACAACTGAGACATAAACTGAACAAGTTCCACAGACATATGACTAACAGAAATGGAATAATGTGTCCCTGAACAAAGGGAAAGGGTACCAAAACATTTCTGCAGTATTGAAGGTCCCCAAGAACACAGTGGCCTCCGTCATTCTTAAATGGAAGAAGTTTGGAACCACCAAGACTCTTCCTAGAGCTGGCTGCCCAGCCAAACTGAGCAATCGGGAGAGAAGGGCCTTGGTCAGAAAGGTGACCAAAAACCCGATGGTCATTCTGACAGAGCTCCAGAGTTCAGAGAATCTTCGAGAAGGACAACCACCTCTGCAGCACTCCACCAATCAGGCCTTTATGCTAGAGTGGCCAAATGGAAGCCTTCCAACAGGACAACGACCCTAAGCACACAGTCAACACAACGCAGGAGTGGCTTTAGTACAAGTCTCTGAATGTCCTTGAGTGACCCAGCCAGAGCCTGGACTTGAACCCGATCTAGCATCTCTGGAGAGACCTAAAAATAGCTAAGCAGCGACGCTCCCCATCCAACTTGACAGAGCTTGAGAGGATCTGGAGAGAAGAATGGGAGAAACTCCCCAAATACAGGTGTGCCAAGCTTGTAGGGTCATACCCAAGAAGACTCGATGCTGGAATCGCTGCCAAAGGTTCTTCAACAAAGTACTGAGGAAGGGTCTGAATACTTATGTAAATGTGATATTTCATTTTTCAATATTTAATAAACTTGCCAACATTTCTGAAAACCTGTTTTGGCTTTGTCATTATGTATTTGTTTTTTGTTGATTTTAGAATAAGGCTGTAACGTAACAAAATGTGGAAAAAGTAAAGGGGTCTGATTACTTTCCGAATGCTCTGTATGTGTACTGTCTAATCAAATGTAAGATATTAAATGCATTTGGCCATACATTCTCATCCACATCACAGTGAAGGTCCTCATTGTACAAGCACTTCAAGAAAAACCTTTGGCATGGCGAATCCAAGCTTGACATTGGTCTGCATTGATGTTGTCCCATCCACGGCCAGAAGGAGGGTGTCACGCTCATAGGGATGGCCATCGTACACCTCCACCTATATGCTGAAAAAAATCCTCATTAGGGTTGAGGAAAGGAGTGTATGGGGCAGGTATAGGGTCATGAATCGGGGATGGGCCCGAAACCATGCCTGAACCATCTCTGCATGATGGAACCTGACATTGTCCCACACAATGACATAAGTGACCCCTTCACCTTGACAGGCCTGCTCAATTTCATTGAGAAACACAATGAGGTGTGCAGCGTTGTATGATCCAAGTAATGACCTACGTCCTACCGCATCATCTTCAGAGATAGCATCGCACATGTAGATGTTTCCCCTACCTTTTCCAAGGAATTTGGACGGTCACCCTATGGCCGATGAGGTTCCTCCCACGGAGCCGAGTTTTGGTCAGGTTGAAGCCTGCTTCATCAACAAAGATATACTTGTGATGGTTCACAGCAGCAAAAAGCACCATCACCCTCTAAAAATATGTTTTGGTAAGTTATTTTTACAGTATAATTCCAATTTGATATTGTGAAGTAGCATGTACATGAAATAGTAACAGTAATACAGTATATACTGCTGTACCTGAACATACTCGACCCGCAGTTGTTTCACCCGGTTGTAGTTTCTCTCAAAAGGCACTAGATAAATTTGTTTCATAGATACCTGGTGCCTCTTCAAAAGGTGAGTGATTGTTGGTAGACTACTGGATGCCACATTGGCAAAGGTGTCATCGTTCTCCTCAATGGCCTGCTTTATTTCGGACAGCTGTATGTCATTCCTGGCACTCACCATTTCCACCACTGCCAACTCCTGCTGGTGGACCAGTACTCTGCCTCTACCATGGGGTCTTCTGTCAATTCTGAGGGTAGAACAGAGTATACTGTCAATAGATCGTACTGTAAGAATACTGTAAAATGTTTTGTGAATTTACATGCATTACAATATGTCATTTACACAATGAGGTTTAATGGTAAAGCATAGTGCATATCCTGTAGACTTACCGGTTTTCTTGGCAAAAACATTGACAGTTGATCTTTTCAGAACGGGGTGAACTAATCTGGCAGCCTTTGCAATTGTAAGGCCTCTGTTTACCACATGGTCAACGGTGATGGCCCGGTCTTCATCAGACACAACAGTTCCCTGCCGTCTGCCTCCCTCTCTTTGATGTCCACCACTTTGAAGGGGGCAATGCCCACCTCATTGACCTCTTTGATGGGGCCCCTGCCCACCTTTCTGACAGGCCCCTTATCCACGAGCACTTCGATTTCTTCTTCTCCCTTGTTGTCTATCCTGCTCCATGTTGAAAGAAATTGCAAGTTCCCCTTTTGCATAGTGGTGTAAAGTACTTATGTAAAAATACTTTCAAGTACTACTTAAGTCGTTTTTTGGGGTATCTGTACTTTACTTTACTATTTATATTTTTGACAACTTTTACTTCTCTACATTCCTAAAGAAAATAATGTAAGTTTTACTCCATACATTTCCCCTCACACCCAAAAGTACTCGTTACATTTTGAATGCGTAGCAGGACAGGAAAATGGTCCAATTCACACCCTTATCAAGAGAACATCCCTACCGCCTCTTTTTTGGCAGACTCACTAAACCCGAATGTATTGTTTGTAAATTATATCTGAGTGTTGGAGTGTGCCCCTGGCTATCCATACATTTTAAAAAACAAGCAAATTGTGCCATCTGGTTTGCTTAGTATAAGGAAATTATGTATAATTTTACTTTTGATATTTAACTCTTATAGCTTCTTAAGGATAGGGGGCGCTACAGCGAATTTTGAAAAGAATACGTGCCCATTTTAAACGGCCTCCTACTCAAACTCAGAAGCTAGGATATGGATATAATTAGTATATTTGGATAGAAAACACTCTAACGTTTCTAAAACTGTTTGAATGGTGTCTGTGAGTATAACAGAACTCATATGGCAGTCAAAACCCCGAGACAGATCCTAACAGGAAGTGGAAATCTGATTTGTGGAATCACCTTCAGCACTTTACCTATAAAACACACCGTGAGTTAGGATTCATTGAGCACTTCCTAAGGCTTCCACTAGATGTCAACAGTCAAAGTGGTTTGAGTCTTCTATGGTACAAACTGACTGAAAGAGAGGCTTGGGAAGTTGGTCATAGATCCACAAGTATTAATTATATGCATATCCTAGCTTCTGAGTTTGAGTAGGAGGCCGTTTAAAATGGGCAGGAATCTTTTTCAAAAATCACTGTAGCGCCCCCTATCCTAGGCGACCGTCAAGAGGTTAAACAGAAATGATTAGATTTGGTTATGGTTAGGTTATGAATATGGCGCTCTGATTTTTCGCTGGATGTTGATCCCGCATACAGGACCAATTACATTTACTTTTGATACTTAAGTATATTTAAAACCAAATACTTTTAGACTTTTACTCAAGTAGTATTTTACTGGGTGACTTTCACTTTTACTTGAGTCAATTTCTATTAACCTGTTGGGGATAGGGGGCAGTATTTGCACGGCTGGATAAAAAACGTACCCGATTTAATCTGGTTACTACTCCTGCCCAGTAACTAGAATATGCATATAATTATTGGCTTTGGATAGAAAACACCCTAAAGTTTCTAAAACTGTTTGAATGGTGTCTGTGAGTATAACAGAACTCCTATGGCAGGCCAAAACCTGAGAAGATTTCAAGCAGGAAGTGGCCTGTCTGAGAAGTAGTGTTTCATCTTGGCTCTTTTTATTGAAGACTCAGGATCTGTGCAATAACGTGACACTTCCTACGTCTTCCATAGGGTCTCAGAGCCCGGGAAAACGTTGAACGATATCGAGGCAGGCTCTGGCTGAAACACTTTATCGCTTTTGGCAAGTGGCCACTCAGAGTACTATGGGCTTAGGCGCGTGCCCGCTTCGACCGAATGGTTTCTTTTCCTTTGTCTGTTTATCTAAATGCAGATTCCCGGTCGGAATATTATCGCTTTTTTATGAGAAAAATGGCATAAAAATTGATTTTAAACAGCGGTTGACATGCTTCGAAGTACGGTAATGGAATATTTAGAATTCTTTTGTCACGAATTGCGCCATGCTCGTCACCCTTATTTAGCCTTTAGGATAGTGTCTAGAACGCACAAACAAAACGCAGCTGTTTGGATATAACGATGGATTATTTTGGACCAAACCAACATTTGTTATTGAAGTAGAAGTCCTGGGAGTGCATTCTGACGAAGACAACAAAGGTAATAACATTTTTCTTATAGTAAATCTGACTTTGATGAGTGCTAAACCTGCTGGGTGTCTAAATAGCTAGCCCTGTGATGCCGGGCTATCTACTGAGAATATTGCAAAATGTGCTGTCACCGAAAAGCTATTTTAAAATCGGACATATCGAGTGCATAGAGGAGTTCTGTATCTATAATTCTTAAAATAATTGTTGTGCTTTTTGTGAACGTTTATCGTGATTAATTTAGTAAATTCACCGGCAGTGTTCGGTGGGAATGCTAGTCACATGCTAGTCACATGCTAATGTAAAAAGCTGGTTTTTGATATAAATATGAACTTGATTGAACAAAACATGCATGTATTGTATAACATAATGTCCTAGGGTTGTCATCTGATGAAGATCATCAAAGGTTAGTGCTACATTTAGCTGTGGTTTGGGTTTATGTGACATTATATGCTAGCTTGAAAAATGGGTGTCTGATTATTTCTGGCTGGGTACTCTGCTGACATAATCTAATGTTTTGCTTTCGTTGTAAAGCCTTTTTGAAATCGGACAGTGTGGTTAGATTAACGAGAGTCTTATCTTTAAAATGGTGTAAAATAGTCATATTTTTGAAAAATTGAAGTAATAGCATATCTAAGGATTTGAATAACGCGCCACAGGATTCAACTGGCTGTTGAGTAGGTGGGACGCAAGCGCAAGCGTCCCACCTAGCCCATAGAGGTTAACGTTTCTTTACTTTTACTCAAGAATGACAATTGGGTACTTTTTCCACCACAGCTTTTACATGGTGACCAATTGTGGTTACCACTATGTGAGATCAATTAGCAATAACAAGTAGTCATTATGTATGGTTATCATGTATCATATAGGTCATTTAGATATTTATACTTTACAAGCACACATTTTATTTCTGTTATTCTCTAAATCCATATATAGTAGACAAACCAGTTTAAAATCTATAGGTTTACCAAACGGTTAAGTGATTAACCATTAAGTGCAGTTGGATTAAGTGATGGTCAAAAATATTATTTTTAAATGAGAAGGGAATGATATGAAAAGTATTGTGAGCTTTGCATTGTAAAAGGCAATTACTTCATATGAAAGGTATTTCTAGATAAAACACTAATTGGGTTTGGTGAAAAAGTTAATGTGTGATTTTGTGTGTTGTACTTAGTCAATTTAACATTTTTTGAAAGTTTTGAAAAACCAGCCTGATTGATGATCTGTTTTGAGTTTTGCAATTTTACCACATGCTTGTGAAAATAGTACCAAAGCGATAAAAAACCCCCACTGTAAATGAGGAGGAAAGGGAAAGGGTAGTGTGTGTGCGTCATTCTTCAAAGTTATGCCACTCCTCACCCCCTAAGACACACCTGTCCTTGACACATCCTTCAGTTTATAGGTATTTCCAGTGTGTGCTGTCCAGCCTCCCTCCCTCCTTTTGTCCCCATGCTCCCTCTCTCTGTCGCTTCTTCCAGCATCCACTTTCCAGGTAATTCATCTAATCTTTTTATAGTTATTTCATCTTTGTGCCGTGTGTCCAGCCTTCACCCTTCACCCTCCCCCCTTCATCCATTCCTCTATTCCTCTCTCCATCCATCCCTCCCTCCCCTCCACCAGTAGCCACCTTCCAGGGAATTGACTACCACTTTCTCTCATCAAGGATGAGAAACGCAGAGGGAGAAATATAGAGGGAGAAAGAGAGATAAAGATAGAAATTCTGCTAGAGAGAGTGAGGGTAAGAGAGATAGCACATGTGCGAAAAATGACAGGCGGAGGGGGGGGGGGGGTGCTAGTGGAGAAAGGCCAGGCCCCATCACCAGTTTTCCCAGCAGGCAAGGCCTGTTTTACTGCTGGCAGCTTGGCTTGGCTGGCCCTATCTCAGCCCTCAGCCCCATGGCCTGCCTTAGTGGCCCACCAACTGCCTGCTGCAGGTGTTTTTTTATGGACCAAAGTGGGACATTCCCTGCCTTCTCTCACTGCCCCCACTCTTGCATATTTCAGAAGCCTGCTCTGGGCTATATTTGTATATCCATTAGATAAAAAAAACTTCAGCCCTGTGAAAGAGTAACATTGAGTATAACCTTGGGCTGATTAAAACATCTGATATTAAAAAGGTTGAAAATGAATGGAAACTGCAAGATAACAGTGAGAGAGTGACTGAACTGGAGAGGAGTAAGGTGTTTGCGTTGCACAATTATTATGATTAAGAGAACTGGGTTTGTGACATCTAGGAAAGGGGAATTTTTATATATTTTATTTAACCTTTATTTAACTAGGCAAGTCAGTTATGAACAAATTCTTATTTACAATGGCGGCCTACCAAAAGGCAAAAGACCTCCTGCAGGGACAGAGGATGGTATAAAGAAAATATTTGTAAAAAATAACATAGAAATATAGGACAAAACACACCTCATGACAAGAGAGACAACACAACACTACATAAAGAGAGACCTAAGACAACAACATAGCAAGGCAGCAACACAC
This sequence comes from Salmo salar, assembly GCF_965601325.2. NCBI lineage: Eukaryota > Metazoa > Chordata > Actinopteri > Salmoniformes > Salmonidae > Salmo > Salmo salar. The sequence continues at coordinate 99,578,764 of NC_138300.1, forward strand.
GACAACATAGCATGGTAGCAACACAATATGACAACAACATGGTAGCAACACAACATGGTAGCAGGACAAACATGGTACTAACATTATTGGGCACAGACAACAGCACAAAGGGCAAGAAGGTAGAGACAACAATACATCACGCAAAGCAGCCACAACTGTCAGTTAGAGTGTCCATGAGAGTAGAGGTTTGGATAGGGAGGACAAAGTGAGTAGGAAGTAAGAAGTCAAAGGTTAAAGCGGTGGAGGGTGAAAGCTGGCTAGAGATAACAGTGAAAGTGGGGAGGGGATCGCAGTTAAGCGGACAGGGGGAAGAGCTGAAGTGGACATGGGGTAACAGGCAAGCAGGCAGGGGGTAAGAGCTGAAGTGGACATGGGGTAACGGTCAAGAAGACAGGGGGTAAGAGCTGAAGTGGACATGGGGTAACAGTCAAGCAGACAGGGGGTAAGAGCTAAAGTGGACATGGTTTAACGGTCAAGCGGACAGGGGCTAAGGTTTGAAGCGGGCAGGGGGTAACGGTCAGGTGGTGGCACCGGAGGTGTCCTGGGCTCTGGGATAATGAGGGCTGTCGATAAAGGCTTAGTGTTCACGCCTGACTTACCTCAACCCTGACTAGAACAGTGGGAGGAGATAGGTGGAGAGGACAGGGAGGGAGAGAGGAAAGTGATTAGAAGAAGGGGCTGCATTAAGTGCCTTTTTGTGAGGAAGGGTAGGGAGGACAGGAGAGTAGAGGGAGAGACGGGGGGAGAGGAAAGGAGAGGGAGGGGGAAGAAGGCCTTTGATCACCCAGAGAGGAATTACCAGCTCGTATCCACGGCTCCTGGGCCCCAACTCCACAAATCATTCTGGGAAATGGTTCTGGTTGGATTAGAGTACAATACACAGACTCCAACCAAACCCTTACTCTCTATGTCCCTGGAACACACACACATGCACGCACCTTACTTAATGTCTTTGTTCCCGCACTTTGCCTTTTTTCATTAGAGTCAACAGTGAGGAATGTGGGCCGTGACACACAGAGCCATACATACACACAGAGACACACACATAAAGAAGAGGTGATGCCAAACTCCATTCACTCACACAGAGAGAAGCAGAGACACAGTGAGAGAGAGACATAGAGACACAGTGAGAAAGAGACAGAGAGACACAGGGACAGTGAGACACAGTGACTGTCACGTCCTGACCAGCAGATGGAGCTGGTGTAGTAGTTTGGGGGTCAGGACGTGGCAGTCTGGTGTGTGTCTTGTGACTCCTGATCAGGAACAGCTGGGAATCGTTGTTCCTGATTGGGAGTCACATATGTAGGAGTTGTTTGTCACTGGGGTTTGTGGGTAATTGTTTCTTGTTTAGTGTGGTTGCACCTGACAGGACTATTGGCTGTCAGTTTCCTTGTTTTTGTTTTGTATAGTGTTCTTTCTAATTAAATTGAAAGATGAATACTAACTCCGCTGCATTTTGGTCCATTCCTGAAGACAGCCCTTACAGAATTACCCACCAAACAAGGACCAAGCAGCGGAAGAGAAAGGAGCAGCGACAGGAGAGAAAAAGGGAGGAATGGACATGGGAGGACGTCCTGGACGGCAAGGGAGTCTACACCTGGGAAGAGATCCTGGCCGGAAGGGATCGCCTCCCATGGGAACAGGTGGAGGCACTCAGGAGAGTGGAGGCAGCTGGACAGAGGAACCATCGGGAAAGTTACGCTGGAACACGGTTGGTTAGGAAACCCGAGAGGCAGCCCCAAGATTTTTTTTTGGGGGGGCACACGGGTAGCTTGGCCAGGCCAGGGAAGAGCCGTAAGCCAGCTACCCGTGACTACAGGGAGGTGCGTACGAGGTGGAGGGCGCCATGTTACGCTGAGGTGCGCACCATCTCGCCTATACGGACGCACAGCCCAGTTCGCCCAGTACCAGCGCCCCGCAGGTGCCAGGGCAAGGGGAGCATCGAGCCGGAAGGGGTGATGCCAACCCTGCACTCAAGACCGCCAGTGCGCCCTTTCGGTCCGGTGTTTCCCGCCAGACGCACTAGCATGGAGGTGCGTGTCTCCGGGCTGGCACGTCCTATACCAGCCCCGCGCATCAGGAGTCTAGTGTGTCAACCCAGCCTCGCCAGTCAACAGTCATCAGAGCTGCCCGCCAGTCAACAGTCGTCATCAGAGCTGCCCGCCAGTCAACAGTCGTCATCAGAGCTGCCCGCCAGTCAACAGTCGTCATCAGAGCTGCCCGCCAGTCAACAGTCGTCATCAGAGCTGCCCGCCAGTCAACAGTCGTCATCAGAGCTGCCCGCCAGTCAACAGTCGTCATCAGAGCTGCCCGCCAGTCAACAGTCGTCATCAGAGCTGCCCGCCAGTCAACAGTCGTCATCAGAGCTGCCCGCCAGTCAACAGTCGTCATCAGAGCTGCCCGCCAGTCAACAGTCGTCATCAGAGCTGCCCGCCAGTCAACAGTCGTCATCAGAGCTGCCCGCCAGTCAACAGTCGTCAGAGCTGCCCGCCAGTCAACAGTCGCCAGAGCTGCCCGCCAGTCAACAGTCGCCAGAGTGGCCAGACTGCGCTGAACTGCCGGAGTGGCCAGACTGCGCTGAACTGCCGGAGTGGCCAGACTGCGCTGAACTGCCGGAGTGGCCAGACTGCGCTGAACTGCCGGAGTGGCCAGACTGCGCTGAACTGCCGGAGTGGCCAGACTGCGCTGAACTGCCGGAGTGGCCAGACTGCGCTGAACTGCCGGAGTGGCCAGACTGCGCTGAACTGCCGGAGTGGCCAGACTGCGCTGAACTGCCGGAGTGGCTGCCCTGAACTGCCCTGAACTGCCGGAGTGGCCAGACTGCCCTGAACTGCCGGAGTGGCCAGACTGCCCTGAACTGCCGGAGTGGCCAGACTGCCCTGAACTGCCGGCGTGGCCAGACTGCCCTGAACTGCCGGCGTGGCCAGACTGCCCTGAACTGCCGGCGTGGCCAGAATGCCCTGAACTGCCGGCGTGGCCAGACTGCCCCGAGTTGCCAGACTGCCCCGACTGTCCCGACTGTCCCGAGTTGCCAGACTGCCCCGACTGTCCCGACTGTCCCGAGTTGCCAGACTGTCCCGAGTTGCCAGACTGTCCCGAGTTGCCAGACTGCCCCGACTGTCCCGAGTTGCCAGACTGCCCCGACTGTCCCGAGTTGCCAGACTGCCCCGACTGTCCCGAGTTGCCAGACTGCCCCGACTGTCCCGAGTTGCCAGACTGCCCCGACAGCCTTGAACGGCCTGCACCTGAGCCACCTCCAGGATAGGTGGGTTGGGGAGGGAGGGTGTAGCACAGTGCCGTCGTTGACGGCAGCCACCCTCCCTTCCCTCCCTTATGGTTTAGGGGTTATTGTTTGTTGGGTTTTTGTTGGGGTATTGGGGATTTCTTGTTTTTCTTTTTTAGGTGCATTCCGGGGTCTGCACCTTGAGGGGGGGGGTACTGTCACGTCCTGACCAGCAGATGGAGCTGGTGTAGTAGTTTGGGGGTCAGGACGTGGCAGTCTGGTGTGTGTCTTGTGACTCCTGATCAGGAACAGCTGGGAATCGTTGTTCCTGATTGGGAGTCACATATGTAGGAGTTGTTTGTCACTGGGGTTTGTGGGTAATTGTTTCTTGTTTAGTGTGGTTGCACCTGACAGGACTATTGGCTGTCAGTTTCCTTGTTTTTGTTTTGTATAGTGTTCTTTCTAATTAAATTGAAAGATGAATACTAACTCCGCTGCATTTTGGTCCATTCCTGAAGACAGCCCTTACAGAATTACCCACCAAACAAGGACCAAGCAGCGGAAGAGAAAGGAGCAGCGACAGGAGAGAAAAAGGGAGGAATGGACATGGGAGGACGTCCTGGACGGCAAGGGAGTCTACACCTGGGAAGAGATCCTGGCCGGAAGGGATCGCCTCCCATGGGAACAGGTGGAGGCACTCAGGAGAGTGGAGGCAGCTGGACAGAGGAACCATCGGGAAAGTTACGCTGGAACACGGTTGGTTAGGAAACCCGAGAGGCAGCCCCAAGATTTTTTTTTGGGGGGGCACACGGGTAGCTTGGCCAGGCCAGGGAAGAGCCGTAAGCCAGCTACCCGTGACTACAGGGAGGTGCGTACGAGGTGGAGGGCGCCATGTTACGCTGAGGTGCGCACCATCTCGCCTATACGGACGCACAGCCCAGTTCGCCCAGTACCAGCGCCCCGCAGGTGCCAGGGCAAGGGGAGCATCGAGCCGGAAGGGGTGATGCCAACCCTGCACTCAAGACCGCCAGTGCGCCCTTTCGGTCCGGTGTTTCCCGCCAGACGCACTAGCATGGAGGTGCGTGTCTCCGGGCTGGCACGTCCTATACCAGCCCCGCGCATCAGGAGTCTAGTGTGTCAACCCAGCCTCGCCAGTCAACAGTCATCAGAGCTGCCCGCCAGTCAACAGTCGTCATCAGAGCTGCCCGCCAGTCAACAGTCGTCATCAGAGCTGCCCGCCAGTCAACAGTCGTCATCAGAGCTGCCCGCCAGTCAACAGTCGTCATCAGAGCTGCCCGCCAGTCAACAGTCGTCATCAGAGCTGCCCGCCAGTCAACAGTCGTCATCAGAGCTGCCCGCCAGTCAACAGTCGTCATCAGAGCTGCCCGCCAGTCAACAGTCGTCATCAGAGCTGCCCGCCAGTCAACAGTCGTCATCAGAGCTGCCCGCCAGTCAACAGTCGTCATCAGAGCTGCCCGCCAGTCAACAGTCGTCATCAGAGCTGCCCGCCAGTCAACAGTCGTCAGAGCTGCCCGCCAGTCAACAGTCGCCAGAGCTGCCCGCCAGTCAACAGTCGCCAGAGTGGCCAGACTGCGCTGAACTGCCGGAGTGGCCAGACTGCGCTGAACTGCCGGAGTGGCCAGACTGCGCTGAACTGCCGGAGTGGCCAGACTGCGCTGAACTGCCGGAGTGGCCAGACTGCGCTGAACTGCCGGAGTGGCCAGACTGCGCTGAACTGCCGGAGTGGCCAGACTGCGCTGAACTGCCGGAGTGGCCAGACTGCGCTGAACTGCCGGAGTGGCCAGACTGCGCTGAACTGCCGGAGTGGCTGCCCTGAACTGCCCTGAACTGCCGGAGTGGCCAGACTGCCCTGAACTGCCGGAGTGGCCAGACTGCCCTGAACTGCCGGAGTGGCCAGACTGCCCTGAACTGCCGGCGTGGCCAGACTGCCCTGAACTGCCGGCGTGGCCAGACTGCCCTGAACTGCCGGCGTGGCCAGAATGCCCTGAACTGCCGGCGTGGCCAGACTGCCCCGAGTTGCCAGACTGCCCCGACTGTCCCGACTGTCCCGAGTTGCCAGACTGCCCCGACTGTCCCGACTGTCCCGAGTTGCCAGACTGTCCCGAGTTGCCAGACTGTCCCGAGTTGCCAGACTGCCCCGACTGTCCCGAGTTGCCAGACTGCCCCGACTGTCCCGAGTTGCCAGACTGCCCCGACTGTCCCGAGTTGCCAGACTGCCCCGACTGTCCCGAGTTGCCAGACTGCCCCGACAGCCTTGAACGGCCTGCACCTGAGCCACCTCCAGGATAGGTGGGTTGGGGAGGGAGGGTGTAGCACAGTGCCGTCGTTGACGGCAGCCACCCTCCCTTCCCTCCCTTATGGTTTAGGGGTTATTGTTTGTTGGGTTTTTGTTGGGGTATTGGGGATTTCTTGTTTTTCTTTTTTAGGTGCATTCCGGGGTCTGCACCTTGAGGGGGGGGGTACTGTCACGTCCTGACCAGCAGATGGAGCTGGTGTAGTAGTTTGGGGGTCAGGACGTGGCAGTCTGGTGTGTGTCTTGTGACTCCTGATCAGGAACAGCTGGGAATCGTTGTTCCTGATTGGGAGTCACATATGTAGGAGTTGTTTGTCACTGGGGTTTGTGGGTAATTGTTTCTTGTTTAGTGTGGTTGCACCTGACAGGACTATTGGCTGTCAGTTTCCTTGTTTTTGTTTTGTATAGTGTTATTTCTAATTAAATTGAAAGATGAATACTAACTCCGCTGCATTTTGGTCGAGAGAGAGAGAGAGAGAGAATAGTTAAAATGCACGTTCATAACCTTTCTTTATGAAAAATCCAATGTTTTTCAGGCAGCCAATCTAGTCTCAGTCTGTAGGCCTGAAGAGTGACTCACTCAACCACAAGAACAAGCATTAACAGACATAATCAACTCAGCTAGCACATAAAGTTCTGAGAACTGTATGTTTCTTAGTTTGGTGTTAGCGTGTTTGTCCTATGGTTCCGGAAATGGTGCAGGATACCCAGTTTACAGTTTTAGTCATTTAGCAGACGCTCTTATCCAGAGCGACTTACAGTAGTGAATGCATACATTTCATGTCTTTTTTGTGTTCGTACTGGCCCCCCGTGGGAATCGAACCCACAACCCTGGCGTTGCAAACACCATGCTCTACCAACTGAGCCACAGGGAAGGCCTAAGTTAGTGCATAACGTTCTGAGAACCATATGTTTCTTAGGTGGTAATTTCAGTACTTCAGCATAACGTTTTCTACAGGTTTCCTCGTGGTTCTATTTAAAGTCAAGTTCTCTGAATGTTTAGAAAACGTTAAGAAACAATGTTCTTTTGTGGGAATTTAATTATTCAGCATAACGTTTTCTGCAGGTTTCCTCATTGTTCTATTTAAAGTCATGTTCTCAGAACATTCAGAAAAATTAGAAACACAAAACAATGTTCAAAGAACGTTCTAAGAATGTTATTTAAAAACATCTACATTCCGTTCTCAGCGTCAACAAAACTCTCTATCTTGTTAAGTGTGTTCAGGTGTGTTGGCCATGCCCTAATTTGCCAAACCCGATCTTAATGAGTGCTTGTTTCCTTCAAAATGGGGTCTGTTTGAATAGACTTAAATGAATAACTTTGTATGAATTAAAAGCACATGGCATGCTAGCTCCATCCTTGTGGCGCAGTGGACTGATTAATGCCTAAGGAACTAAGCTAGCAGTGTTACTAAAAGTCTTATTGAAACATGTTCTCTGAACAATATTTATTTACCTTCAAATAACCTAGAATTTCTGTTCTCAGAATGTTAATAAAACCGTCCCAAGAAAACGTTCGGGGAAAAATAATAAATCGTTCTTATAACCTCCCAGCAACCTAAAATGTAAGGTTCCCAGAACAGGTGAAATTTTCATTTCCGTTCTCAGAACATTCAGGTAACTTGTGGCTTCATTCCCAGAACCAATGGGAAACCAACTTCCAAGGAACCAAATGTGCTAGCTGGGAAAAGATCTGAATAGTGGGAAATGGTGGAATTCAAAATATGTTTAATCTTTCTTTGAGAGTCAATAGTTTAGGTGCTGTAGCTGGCTGCAGAACTCCCCATGCATGCCTGCGTTTACAGTGACTGAGGACCAAGGAAAAATGTCTGGAAGAATTTAAACAGGTCAGAATATTTTAATTTCTGATGCTGCGGTTGTCTGCAACATTCACCTAGAGTCCACACTGACTGAAGAGGAAGGACAGGTCCTAAAGCATTTATTAAACGATAGGTACAACTGTAGGAATGCTCATTTATAATCTCTCTCAGAGACTAAACAACTAGAACATTGGATATGCATGGTACATTTATAATATTCATTTAGGAAGGAAAACATCTATGTTTTAGATCCCTAATGCAGGGGAGTTAGTGTGAGTGTTGGCCGGTGGTGTTTGTCTCCCTCCCTCCCTCCCAGCCTCCTGTCGCAGAGGAAGGAAATGTGAGCGTGAAATAAGGCCGGCTTTGATCTTCCCTAATCCTCAGAGGAGAGGCCTACCTCAGCACCCTTGGAGAAATGGGTGGACCAAACATTAGACTTTTGGAAAGATGGTGTGTGTCTGTGTGTATGGTGGGGTGGGCTGTAGGAATATGCTCCAATCTACTCCAACATTTTCATGGGGCTACAAACTGCCACTGCAGGATAATAATAATCAGGCTGGATTTAGGATTGTGGAGAGGATAGATGGTATAAAGAGGTGCATCAAACCCATCCACCAGAAGGTTTCATTGGGCCATAAACTGCCTGCCAGGGCATTTTAAAGACCACCACCAGTCAGCATATCACATAAATGTCAGCCGATGGCAGAGGAAGCTGGCCTCTCTCTTTGTTTCCATGCTGATCATTTAATTGAGAAAGTCTCATTAAATAGTGCTGCCAGTGGCAGCTAGTGCACAGATACATGCTGAGGCTGAACTTTCACCAGAAGAACAATTAACATGACTGGGCGCTCGTTTAATCAGAAGGGTGTTTTATCATATCTTTATGAGAACCCATACATCATGGTTACAATCAGAGCCTGTTTGCTTCAATGTGGTTGCTTGGGTACTGAGGCGGGCACAGAGGAAATGCAGCGCTCTAATTGGCTGTGATCTAAGAACCAAAACACATATCATCAAATAACTAGGGCCCTGAGTGTCTTCTGACCATGTGACATCACCAGTCAGGCCCTGCATGGAGGGGTCCTGTGGTCCGGAAAATATTCTGGCCCTACAGATAACCATTACAACAGAGACAGGAGACAGGGAGGAGAGAATGGTTTGTTACTTCTACTCAGAGATGCACTACCTTTTCGATGCTCTTAACTTCTTTGCAACAGTGCTCTGAATACAGCGAGGCCTTAATTGAAGCGTAATGTGAATAAATAGAAATATGTCTCCAGTAATTCTCAGGGCTGAACTGTTCATCTTTTCCTCTCCTCCTCAGTGGGCCAGATGAGATGAGCGGAGTGCGTCTGCATGCATATCTCCACCATCTATTTGCCTGCTACGCTATCAGCCAAGCAGGACCCTGTTTAGGTAGAGAGCAGCTCAGCACCAGGCTCATTAGAAACATTGTTAGAGAGTGGACTTCGCAAGAGGTTCCTGCTGTTGAAAGGGTGTGGGTGTGACTATGCCACCCACAGGCAAGGCTCGAAAAAAGGACTGAAGAAATTGCAGAGCCCTGGGACACACACATTCACTCAGTCAGTCAAACTCTATCCCCAGGCATCGAGCACTCTGAGGGGTGTCACAAAATAGAAACAGATTCATTCCGTCTCCCATAGAAAATCCCTCATGGGCCTCTCTCTAGCAGAGACATATCAAACAGAAAGCAGAAATGATTCTGTGGTATGTCACCTTATAGTAAAGAGTGGAAAAACATTTGGCCCTTCCGACATCACATGTATGATCTATATGTTTGTATTGTGGATTCACCCTTGAAGAGCAAAATCTCCTATTTCCCAACTACTTGTTTATTTCTGTTCCCTCTCTCTTTCTAACACTTTCTCATTTTCAGTGCAAGTCTATGATACAGGCCTGAGCATGTACAGTGCCCTCTGTAATTATTGGGACAGTGAAACATAATTTTTTCTTTTGGCTCTATACTCCAAAAAATTGAATTGAAATCAAACAAAGACTATGAGGTTAAAGTGCAGACTGCCGGCCTTAATTTGAGGGTATTTTCATCCATGTCGGGTGAACTGAAATTACAGCACTTTTTGTACATAGTCCCCCATTTTAGGGAACAACATTTATTGGGGCAAATTCACTTATATGTGTATTAAAGTAGGAAAAAGTTAAGTGTTTGATACCATATTCCTAGCACGCAATGATTACATCAAGCTTGTGACTCTACAAATTTGTTGGATGCATTTGCTGTTTGTTTTGTTTGTGTTTCAGATTATTTTGTGCCCAATAGGAATGAAAGGTAAATAATGAATTGTGTTATTTTAGAGACACTTTTATTGTAAATTAGAATAGAACAGAGTAACTTCTACATTAATGTGAATGCTACCATGATTATGAATAATCCTGAATGAATCACGAATAATGATGAGTGAGAAAGTTACAGACGCACAATATCATACCCCCACAAAAAACGAACCTGTTTGAGCATCTAACTTTCTCTCTCATCATTATTTACAATTATTTCTGGATTATCAGTAATCATGGTAGCATCCACATTAATGTAGAAGTGTTTAGAAACATATTTTCTTCTTATTTACAATAAAAGGGACTCCAAAATTACACCATACATTATTTACCAATAATTTCTATTGGGCACAAAATAATCTGAAACACAACCAAAACAAACTGCAAATGCATCCAACAAATGTGTAAAGTCACAAGCACGATGTAGTCATACACTCACATTAAATTTGACAGTGTGCATTCAAAGTCATTGTTTGATTTCACAAAAAAATGCTTCACTTCCAAATAACTACAGAGGGCAATGTATGTCCATGTAGTAGAATAGACTAGTGGTTCACATTTGAGAAAGGTAATTTGTGGGATAATTTACGATCTTTTTCACAAAGATAAGCTGAAGCCTGACAGTATGTCTAATACAGGTACAATGGTAGACAGTCAAAGGCCTGGGCAGTTTTTAAGATGTAAGAACTAGACCAGATAAATAGCTGTCTTCTGGACTATGTGGGGCCCCGGTCAAAACTAGTGCACTATATGAGACTGGTCAAAAGTATTGCTCTATATCAGGAATAATGTGTTGGGAGCACACACAACCATGGCCAGACTCTGTATACAGTATATTTCCTGCCTGCATGCAGCTGTGCTTACCAGGGTGGATGGATTCATCAAGCCAGATGCAGATTGCTCAGCTCAGTGGGTGAATGCTTATCCATCAGTGGTTTGTTTACCTGAGTCTCTTCCTCAGTCATCCCAGCATCACTGTTGCTGCTCCTAGCTTTTAGAAAATACTGCAGAGAATCAGCAGTGATTATCATAAGGACATCTACAGACATCTGCATGTAAACGTTTTATCATCATCACCCAAATCCAATTAGGATCCACTTTTTTATCCGCCCGTCATCTTGATTAACCGGTTGCCATGGGAAGAGTCTGAGAGAAAGAGAGAGCAGAGTACCAGGATGATGTACAGTAGGAGTGAGTGGGTGGAGAGACTCAAGGACAGAATACAATAATATATGACAGATAACAACAACAGGACAAGATCAACCCAAGGTGAGACAAGGGTGAGACAATGTTGGACACACGCTATTTCATTGCTCAGCATTTAGTTGACACTCATGATACGCAAAATGACTGTGACAATTTACATTTTCAAGAAAGCTTGATATTATACTGCTTGACGTTTTATATTCCTGTATTTCAATCTGAAAGCCAATTGGAGCCACTCATTATGGAAAGAAAATGACTGCATAATTTCAACTCTGTGAGACGGCATTTAAGTCTTAACAGGGTCATTATAGCTTAGAAGTCACTTTAAAACCACTCAATTTCTACTCATTTAGCAGATGCTCTTTACCAGTGTGACTGAGTATAATTCCATCCCCATCATCCTGAATCTCAAGTAAGAGCAGAATGGTTGGAGTGACTGAAGAACCCTCCTCCCAAAGTTTGTTTTATTCACTGCTTTAGCACACTCTGCCAACCCAGATGTCCTAGCCGTGTCTGAATCCTGGCTTAGGAGGACCACCAAAAACCCACAAATGTCCATCCCTAACTATAACATTTTCCGACAAGATAGAACTGCCAAAGGGGGCGGAGTGGCATTCTACTGCAGAGATAGCCTGCAGAATTCTGTCATACTATCCAGGTCTGTGCCCAAACAATTCGAGCTTCTACTTCTATAAATACACCTTTCCAGAAACAAGTCTCTCACCGTTGCCGCTTGCTGTAGACCACCCTCTGCCCCCAGCTGTGCCCTGAACACCATATGTGAATTGATTGCCCCCCCATCTATCTTCAGAGCTCGTGCTGCTAGGTGACCTAAACTGGGACATGCTTAACACCCTGGCCAATCTACAATCTAAGCATGATGCACTCAATATCACACAAATTACAAATTAACCTACCAGGTACAACCCCAAATCCGTAAACACGGGCACCCTCATAGATATCATCCTAACCAACTTGCCCTCCAAATACACCTCTGCTGTCTTCAACCAAGATCTCAGCGATCACTGCCTCATTGCCTGTATCCGTAATGGGTCTGCGGTCAAACGACCATCCCTCATCACTGTCAAATGCTCCCTAAAACACTTCAGCAAGCAGGTCTTTCTAATCGACCTGTCCCGGGTACCCTGGAAGGATATTGACCTCATCCCGTCAGTAGATGATGCCTGGTTATTCTTTAAAAGTACCTTCCTCGCCATTTTAAATAAGCATGCCCCATTCAAAAAATGTAGACCTAGGAACGTATATAGCCCTTGGTTAACTCCAGACCTGACTGCCCTTGACCCGCACAAAAACATCCTGTGCCGTACTGCATTAGCATCGAATAGCCCCCGTGATATGCAACTTTTCAGGGAAGTTAGGAACCAATATACACAAGCAGATAGGAAAGCTAAGGCTAGCTTTTTCAAACAGAAATTTGCATCCTGTAGCACAAACTCAAAAAAGTTCTGGGACACTGTAAAGTCCATGGAGAGTAAGAGCACCTCCTCCCAGCTGCCCACTGCACTGAGGCTGGGAAACACTGTCACCACCGATAAATCCACGATAATTGAAAATATCAATAAGCATTTTTCTACGGCTGGTCATGCTTTCCACCTGGCTACCCTTACCCCGGTCAACTGCCCTGCACCCCACACAGCAACTCGCCCAAGACTCTGGACACCTACAAATCAGCCGGGCTAGACAATCTGGACCCTCTCTTTCTAAAATTATCTGCCGAAATTGTTGCAACCCCTATTACTAGCCTTTTCAACCTCTCTTTCGTATTGTCTGAGATCCCCAAAGATTGGAAAGCTGCCGCGGTCATCCCCCTCTTCAAAGGGGGAGACACTCTAGACCCAAACTGCTACAGACCTATATCTATCCTACCCTGCCTTTCTAAGGTCTTCGAAAGCCAAGTTAACAAACAGATCACCGACCATTTCGAATCCCAATGTACCTTCTCCACTATGCAATCTGGTTTCCGAGCTGGTCATGGGTGCACCTCAGCCACGCTCAAGGTCCTAAACGATATTATATCTGCCATTGATAAGAGACAATACTGTGCAGCCGTATTGATTGACCTGGCCAAGGCTTTCGACTGTCAATCACCACATTCTTATCGGCAGACTCAATAGCCTTGGTTTCTCAAATGACTGCCTCGCCAGGTTTACCGACTACTTCACTGATAGAGTTCAGTGTGTCAAATCGGAGGGCCTGTTGTCCAGACCTCTAGCAGTCTCTATGGGGGTGCCACAGGGTTCAATTCTCGGGCCGACTCTCTTCTCTGTATACATCAATGATGTATTCTCTGATTCACCTCTACGCAGACGACACCATTCTGTATACTTCTGGCCCTTCTTTGGACACTGTGCTAACTAACCTCCAGACAAGCTTCAATGCCATACAACTCTCCTTCTGTGGCCTCCAACTGCTCTTAAATGCAAGTAAAACTAAATGCATGCTCTTCAACCGATCGCAGCACACACCTGCCCGCCCGTCCAGCATCACTACCCTGGACGGTTCTGACCTAGAATATGTGGACAACTACAAATACCTAGGTGTCTGGTTAGACTGTAAACTCTCCTTCCAGACTCACATTAAGCATCTCCAATCCAAAATTAAATCTAGAATCAGGTTCCTATTTCGCAACAAAGCATCCTTCACTCATGTTGCCAAACATACTCTCGTAAAACTGACTATCCTACCGATCCTCGACTTCGGCGATGTCATTTACAAAATAGCCTCCAACATTCTACTCATCAAATTGGATGCAGTCCTTCACAGTGCCATCTGTTTAGTCACCAATGCCCCATATACCACCCACCACCGTGACCTGTACGCTCTCGTTTGCTGGCCCTCGCTTCATACTCGTCGCCAAACCCACTGGCTCCAGTTCATCTACAAGTCTTTGCTAGGTAAAGCCCCGCCTTATCTCAGTTCACTGGTCACCATAGCAGCACCCACCCAGATCATTGCACCTGTACATAGCCCATCTGTAAATAGCCCATCCAACTACCTCATCCCCATACTGTATTTATTTATTTATTTTTCTCCTTTGCCCCACCGGATCTCTACTTGCACATTCATCTTCTACACATCTATCACTCCAGTGTTTAATTGCTATATCGTAATTACCTCGTCTCTATGGCCTATTTTATTGCCTTACCTCCCTTATCTTACCTCATTTGCACACACTGTATATAGACTTTTTCTACTGTATTATTGACTGTATGTTTGTTTATTCAATGTGAAACTAGCTAGCCTACTCCACCAGCCAGCAGTACTGTATCATTTTAGTCAATAAGATTTTTGCAACGTAAGCTTAACTTTCTGAACATTCGAGACGTGTAGTCCACTTGTCATTCCAATCTCCTTTGCATTAGCGTAGCCTCTTCTGTAGCTTGTCTACTATGTGTCTGTCTATCCCTGTTCTCTCCCCTCTGCACAGGCCATACAAACGCTCCACACCGCGTGGCCGCTGCCACTCTAACCTGGTGGTCCCAGCGCGCACGACCCACGTGGAGTTCCAGGTCTCCGGCAGCCTCTGGAACTGCCGGTCTGCGGCCAACAAGGCTGAGTTCATCTCAGCCTATGCTACCCTCCAGTCCCTAGACTTCCTGGCGCTGACGGAAACATGGATTACCACAGATAACACTGCTACTCCTACTGCTCTCTCCTCGTCTGACTACGTGTTCTCGCATACCCCTAGAGCATCGAGCCAGCGGGGTGGTGGCACTGGAATCCTCATCTCTCCCAAGTGGACATTCTCTCTTTCTCCCCTGACCCATCTGTCTATCTCCTCATTTGAATTCCATGCTGTCACAGTTACCAGCCCTTTCAAGCTTAACATCCTTATCATTTATCGCCCTCCAGGTTCCCTTGGAAAGTTCATCAATGAGCTTGACGCCTTGATAAGTTCCTTTCCTGAGGATGGCTCACCTCTCACAGTTCTGGGTGACTTTAACCTCCCCACGTCTACCTTTGACTCATTCCTCTCTGCCTCCTTCTTTCCACTCCTCTCCTCTTTCGAACTCACCCTCTCACCTTCCCCCCCTACTCACAAGGCAGGCAATACGCTTGACCTCATCTTTACTAGATGCTGTTCTTCCACTAATCTCATTGCAACTCCCCTCCAAGTCTCCGACCACTACCTTGTATCCTTTTCCCTCTCGCTCTCATCCAACACTTCTCACTCTGCCCCTACTCGGATGGTATTGCGCCGTCCCAACCTTCGCTCTCTCTCTCCCGCTACTCTCTCCTCTTCCATCCTATCATCTCTTCCCTCTGCTCAAACCTTCTCCAACCTATCTCCGGATTCTGCCTCCTCAACCCTCCTCTCCTCCCTCTCTGCATCCTTTGATTTCCTCTGTCCCCTATCCTCCAGGCCGGCTCGGTCCTCCCCTCCTGCTCCGTGGCTCGACGACTCACTGCGAGCTCACAGAACAGGGCTCCGGGCAGCCGAGCGGAAATGTGGGAAAACTCGCCTCCCTGCGGACCTGGCATCCTTTCACTCCCTCCTCTCTACATTCTCCTCTTCTGTCTCTGCTGCTAAAGCCACTTTCTACCACTCTAAACTCCAAGCATCTGCCTCTAACCCTAGGAAGCTCTTTGCTACCTTCTCCTCCCTCCTGAATCCTCCTCCCCCTCCCCCCTCTCTGCGGATGACTTCGTCAACCATTTTGAAAAGAAGGTTGACGACATCCGATCCTCGTTTGCTAAGTCAAACGACACCGCTGGTCCTGCTCACACTGCCCTACCCTGTGCTTTGACCTCTTTCTCCCCTCTCTCTCCAGATGAAATCTCGCGTCTTGTGACGGCCGGCCGCCCAACAACCTGCCCACTTGACCCTATCCCCTCCTCTCTTCTCCAGACCATTTCCGGAGACCTTCTCCCCTACCTCACCTCGCTCATCAACTCATCCATGACCACTGGCTACGTCCCTTCCGTCTTCAAGAGAGCGAGAGTTGCACCCCTTCTGAAAAAACCTACACTCGATCCCTCCGATGTCAACAACTACAGTCCAGTATCCCTTCTCTCCTTTCTCTCCAAAACTCTTGAACGTGCCGTCCTTGGCCAGCTCTCTTGCTATCTCTCTCAGAATGACCTTCTTGATCCTAATCAGTCAGGTTTCAAGACTGGGCATTCAACTGAGACTGCTCTTCTCTGTGTCACGGAGGCTCTCCGCACTGCTAAAGCTAACTCTCTCTCCTCTGCTCTCATCCTTCTAGACCTATCTGCTGCCTTTGATACCGTGAACCATCAGATCCTCCTCTCCACCCTCTCCGAGCTGGGCATCTCCGGCGCGGCCCATGCTTGGATTGCGTCCTACCTGACAGGTCGCTCCTACCAGGTGGCGTGGAGAGAATCTGTCTCCGCACCACGTGCTCTCACCACTGGTGTCCCCCAGGGCTCTGTTCTAGGCCCACTCCTATTCTCGCTATACACCAAGTCACTTGGCTCTGTCATATCCTCACATGGTCTCTCATATCATTGCTATGCAGATGACACACAATTAATCTTCTCCTTTCCCCCTTCTGACAACCAGGTGGCGAATCGCATCTCTGCATGTCTGGCAGACATATCAGTGTGGATGACGGATCACCACCTCAAGCTGAACCTCGGCAAGACGGAGCTGCTCTTCCTCCCGGAGAAGGACTGCCCGTTCCATGATCTCGCCATCACGGTTGACAACTCCCTTGTGTCCTCCTCCCAGAGTGCTAAGAGCCTCGGCGTGACCCTGGACAACACCCTGTCGTTCTCCACTAACATCAAGGCGGTGACCCGATCCTGTAGGTTCATGCTCTACAACATTCGCAGAGTACGACCCTGACTCACACAGGAAGCGGCGCAGGTCCTAATCCAGGCACTTGTCATCTCCCGTCTGGATTACTGCAACTCGTTGTTGGCTGGGCTCCCTGCCTGTGCCATTAAACCCCTACAACTCATCCAGAACGCCGCAGCCCATCTGGTGTTCAACCTACCCAAGTTCTCTCACGTCACCCCGCTCCTCCGCTCTCTCCACTGGCTTCCAGTCGAAGCTCGCATCCGCTACAAGACCATGGTGCTTGCCTACGGAGCTGTGAGGGGAACGGCACCTCCGTACCTTCAGGCTCTGATCAGGCCCTACACCCAAACAAGGGCACTGCGTTCATCCACCTCTGGCCTGCTCGCCTCCCTACCTCTGAGGAAGCACAGTTCCAGCTCAGCCCAGTCAAAACTGTTCGCTGCTCTGGCACCCCAATGGTGGAACAAGCTCCCTCACGACGCCAGGACAGCGGAGTCAATCACCACCTTCCGGAGACACCTGAAACCCCACCTCTTTAAGGAATACCTGGGATAGGATAAAGTAATCCTTCTAACCCCCCCATTAAAAGATTTAGATGCACTATTGTAAAGTGGTTGTTTCACTGGATATTATAAGGTGAATGCACCAATTTGTAAGTCGCTCTGGATAAGAGCGTCTGCTAAATGACTTAAATGTAAAAATGTAAATGTAAACTCTGTGTTGTTGTATGTGTCTGTCATGGTTGTCTGAAGAATGGGACCAAAGCGCAGCGTGTGTATCGTTCCACATTTTATTATAATTGTGAATCTATGCAAGACATACAAATAAACTAAATGAACAAAACAACAAACCGTGATGAAGAGTTGCAACATACACTTACTCAAAATACAATCTCCTACAAACCAAGGTGGGAAAAACAACTACTAAAGTATGATCTCCAATTAGAGACAACGATGACCAGCTGCCTCTAATTGGAGATCATCCCCCCTCAAAAAAACATAGAAATACAGAAACAAGAACATGACAACATAGAAAATCTAAACTAGACACAACCCCGTCATGCCCTGACCTACTCTACCATAGAAAATAAAGCTTCTATGGTCAGGACGTGACAGTGTCGAACTGCTTTGCTTTATCTTGGCCACGACGCAGTTGTAAATGACCACTTGTTCTCAACTAGAATACCTGGTTAAATAAAGGTGAAATGAAAATAAATAAATAAATAAAAAATTAAAGAATTAATACAATTTTACTTTCGTTTCAATTTGCCAATTGGCAACCCATCCCAGAAGGGATTAATTGACACATAAACTAACATTACAATAATTCACTATGGTAATTAAACTATAATTCTTCTTCCGGCGTTCTCTGCATTGTGCATCATAAAGAGTGAAAAATATTATAATGAACAAATAAAAAATGTCGATACATAATAGTAAATAAGGTTATCCAAACAATAATTACATCCCTAGAGTGTCACGCCCTGACCTGAGAGAGAAGGTTTGTGTCTCTATGTGGTTAGGTCAGGGTGTGGGGTGGGGATTCTATGTTTTTGTATTTCTTTGTGTTGGGCCGAGTATGGTTCCTAACCATAGGCAGCTGTCTATCGTTGTCTCTGATTAGGAACCATACTTAGGCAGCCTGTTTTTCCTTTGGGTTTGGTGGGTAGTTGCTTTCTGTTTTGTTGTAAATACCTGACGGAACTGTCGGCTGTCATTTTTGTTATATTTGTAAAGTGTTCTATTTTGGCATTAAAATACAAGATGAACATATTCCACACTGCACCTTGGTCTACTCATTCTGACGCCTGTGACATAGAGCAGTAAAATAATATACATATACATAATAGTAAATAAGGTAAATAGTAAATAATAGTAAATATCTAAACAATAATTACATTCCTAGAGCAGTAAAATAATATACATACAGTTGAAGTCAGAAGTTTACATACACTTAGGTTGGAGTCATTAACACTTGTTTTTCAACCACTCCACAAATTTCTTGTTTCAAACTATAGTTTTGGCAAGTTGGTTAGGACATCTACTTTGTGCATGACATATTACATTTGTCCAACAATTGTTTACAGACAGATTATTTCACTTATAATTCACTGTATCTCAATTCCAGTGGGTCAGAAGTTTACATACACTAAGTTGGAAGAGCTTGGAAAATTCAAGAAAATTATGT
Organism: Salmo salar; assembly: GCF_965601325.2. Taxonomy (NCBI): domain Eukaryota; kingdom Metazoa; phylum Chordata; class Actinopteri; order Salmoniformes; family Salmonidae; genus Salmo; species Salmo salar. The sequence continues at coordinate 99,597,612 of NC_138300.1, forward strand.
CATAGCTTTAGAAGCTTCTGATAGGCTAATTGACATCATTTGAGTTAATTTGAGGTGTACCTGTGGATATATTTCGAGGCCTACCTTCAAAATCATCCAAGACCTCAGAAAAAAAATTGTAGACCTCCACAAATCTGGTTCCTCCTTGGGAGCAATTTCCAAACGCCTGAAGGTACCACGTTCATCTGTACACACAATAGTACACAAGTATAAACACCATGGGGCTACGCAGCCATCATACCGCTCAGGAAGGAGACACATTCTGTCCCCTAGAGATGAACGTACTTTGGTGCGAAAAGTGCAAATCAATCACAGCAAAGGACCTTGTGAAGATGCTGGAGGAAACAAGTACAAAAGTATCTATATCCACAGTAAAACGAGTCCTATATCGACATAACCTGAAAGGCCGCTCAGCAAGGAAGAAGCCACTGCTCCAACAATGCCATAAAAAAGCCAGACTACGGTTTGCAACTGCACATGGGGAGAAAGATCGTACTTTTTGTAGAAATGTCCTCTGGTCTGATGAAACAAAAATAGAACTGTTTGGCCATAATGACCATCGTTATGTTTGGAGGAAAAAGGGGGAGGCTTGCAAGCCGAATAACACCATTCCAACCGTGAAGCACGGGGGAGCAGGATCATGTTGTGGGGGTGCTTTGCTGCAGTAGGGACTGGTGCACTCCACAAAATAGATGACATCATGAGGAAGTAAAATTACGTGGATATATTGAAGCAACATCTCAAGACATCGGTCAGGAAGTTAAAGCTTGGGTCGCAAATGGGTCTTCCAAATGGACAATGGACAAATGGACAAGCATACTTCCAAAGTTGTGGCAAAATGGCTTAAGGACAACAAAGTCAAGGTGTTGGAGTGCCCATCACAAAGCCCTGACCTCAATCCTATAGAAAATTTGTGGGCAGAACTGAAAAAGAATGTGCAAGGAAGGAGGCCTACAAACCTGACTCCGTTACACCAGCTTTGTCAGGAGGAATGGGCCAAAATTCATCCAACTTATTGTGGGAAGCTTGTGGAAGGCTACCCGAAACGTTTGACCCAAGTTAAGCAATTTAAAGGCAATGCTACCAAATACTAATTGAGTGTATTTAAACTTCTGACCCACTGGGAATGTGATGAAATAAATCATTCTCTCTACTATTATTCTGACACTTCACATTCTTAAAATAAAGTGGTGATCCTAACTGACCTAAGACAGGGAATTTGTACTAGGATTAAATGTCAGGAATTGTGAAAAACTGAGTTTAAATGTATTCGGCTAAGGTGTATGTAAAATTTTGACTTCAACTGTACATGCATATATACACATACATACATACATACATACCATATACAGACAAACAAATACAGAAAATAGAAACAGAAGTAACTTGAACCCAGTCTGACACAAAGAGAAGATTCATATGGTAGACAAGCCTATACACAATATATATACTGCTCAAAAAAATAAAGGGAACACTTATACAACACATCCTAGATCTGAATGAAAGAAATAATCTTATTAAATACTGTTTTCTTTACATAGTTGAATGTGCTGACAACAAAATCACACAAAAATAATCAATGGAAATCCAATTTATCAACCCATGGAGGTCTGGATTTGGAGTCACACTCAAAATTAAAGTGGTAAACCACACTACAGGCTGATCCAACTTTGATGTAATGTCCTTAAAACAAGTGAAAATGAGGCTCAGTAGTGTGTGTGGCCTCCACGTGCCTGTATGACCTCCCTACAACGCCTGGGCATGCTCCTGATGAGGTGGCGGATGGTCTCCTGAGGGATCTCCTCCGAGACCTGCACTAAAGCATCCGCCAACTCCTGGACAGTCTGTGGTGCAATGTGGCGTTGGTGGATGGAGCGAGACATGATGACACAGATGTGCTCAATTGGATTCAGGTCTGGGGAACGGGCAGGCCAGTCCATGGCATCAATGCCTTCCTCTTGCAGGAACTGCTGACACACTCCGGCCACATGAGGTCTAGCATTGTCTTGCATTAGGAGGAACCCAGGGCCAACCGCACCAGCATATGGTCTCACAAGGGGTCTGAGGATCTCATCTCCGTACCTAATGGCAGTCAGGCTACCTCTGGCGAGCACATGGAGGGCTGTGCGGCCCCCCAAAGAAATGCCACCCCACACCATGACTGACCCACCGCCAAACCGGTCATGCTGGAGGATGTTGCAGGCAGCAGAACGTTCTCCACGGCGTCTCCAGACTCTGTCACGTCTGTCACATGTGCTCAGTGTGAACCTGCTTCATCTGTGAAGAGCACAGGGCGCCAGTGGCGAATTTGCCAATCTTGGTGTTCTCTGGCAAATGCCAAACGTCCTGCACGGTGTTGGGCTGTAAGCACAACCCCCACCTGTGGACGTCGGGCCCTCATACCACCCTCATGGAGTCTGTTTCTGACCGTTTGAGCAGACACATGCACATTTGTGGCCTGCTGGAGGTCATTTTGCAGGGCTCTGGCAGTGCTTCTCCTGCTCCTCCTTGCACAAAGGCGGAGGTAGCGGTCCTGCTGCTGGGTTGTTGCCCTCCTACGGCCTCCTCCACGTCTCCTGATGTACTGGCCTGTCTCCTGGTAGCGCCTCCATGCTCTGGACACTACACTGACAGACACAGCAAACCTTCTTGCCACAGCTCGCATTGATGTGCCATCCTGGATGAGCTGCACTACCTGAGCCACTTGTGTGGGTTGTAGACTCCGTCTCATGCTACCACTAGAGTGAACACACCGCCAGCATTCAAAAGTGACCAAAACATCAGCCAGGAAGCATAGGAACTGAGAAGTGGTCTGTGGTCCCCACCTGCAGAACCACTCCTTTATTGGGGGTGTCTTGCTAATTCCCTATAATTTCCACCTGTTGTCTATTCCATTTGTACAACAGCATGTGAAATGTATTGTCAATCAGTGTTGCTTCCTAAGTGGACAGTTTGATTTCACAGAAGTGTGATTGACCAGGAGTTACATTGTGTTGTTTAAGTGTTCCCTTTCTTTTTTTGAGCAGTGTATATACACACATCATTAACCACATAGAAGCTAAATATTTAGCCCTTTTTCTTTTATTCAAGGCTTTATCTCAATATTCCGCAAACGGAAATACACAATAAACTAAAAAACATTTCAATTTCTCCTCATCACTCAGCCACATAATGCCAGGGTATATCTGCTGTGCTTTCTGGAATAAGAGCAAGTGTATATCACGATAGAAAGGCCAATAGAGGATCAAATTAGTTTAATTCTCTATTTCTTCGAGGTCACAATAGTTACATAGTCTTTCCTCTTCCATTTCACCACAATACCGAACTGTTTCAATACGCAGAGGCAAAATACCTAATCTTACCTGTTTCAATACGCTGAGACAATATTCCTGATCTTACCTGTGCACATAGCGATCTCTTGCTTTTAGGTAGGTTATACATAATATATCTCTCACACACAAACTCATCCTTAATCAAACAAAAGGTTCTCAATTTGGGTTTATGATTAATCTCCTCCACCCATTTTTTTCATATTGCATCAAGTTGTTTTTTAATCATATCTATGTCTCCCTTAATTTGGTTTTCATACAGATGTTCACAGTCAGACTGTTGAAAAAGTCAGACATTTCAGTTGCCCAGGCTCACCCTATGGATAGATCCCATTGAAAAACTTTTCTAGCTATTCTGGCAGTTGGCATATCCAACAATCTATTCCAGTCTCACCATACACACCTACCATCTCACATCACAGGATTCCCAGCCCATGTCCCCAGTTATTGCAAGTATAGGTGCTAACTTGTGGACACCTAAAAAGTTATGTACTGCTCTGTTATGGACATGTTCATATTTGAGATACCTCGTAGCACCCCACCCTCCTGCTGAATAGTCCAGAACAGGACACACGCCGGTCTGATACAGTTTGGAATACATGGCATAACCAATGTCTTTGAGTGTTTTTGTTTTTCCTATAACTCCCCCAAGAGCTCTACTTGCTGAGTCGGCCAGGTCAGATGTTGCGTATAGAAAGGTAATATGTTCATCAATAAAAAGACCCAAATATTTATAAATATTAGTAAACTCAAGAATGTCTTCACCAAAACAAAACTGAAAAACAGTTTCTGTGTTTTTGTCTGGTTAATCATGAGTCTCCATCTTTTACAGCAATTGACTGCACATAATAACATGTTCTGCAGGTCTTGTTCAGTTTCTGCCATCAAAATAATATCATCAACATATAAAAGGATACTTAGCATTTTATCATATCTTACTCCAATATTTAACTGTTTAATTTATTTTGGCAAATAATTTATAAACAAAGCAAACAAAGTCGGTGATAAGGTGTCTCCTTGTTTTACACCCGAGGGTGTGGGAAACCAATCTGTACGATATTCATTAAAACGCACACAAGCAATTGGTGCTTTGTAAAGAGACTGGATTGCATGATAAAATTTTCCATCAACCCGTCTTTAACAAATTATAGGCTAGAAGATCCCTACTTACAAAATCAAAGGCTTTCTGGAATTCAATGAAACATGCAAAAGTAGGCTTCTCTTCATGTAATCTATTTCTAATTATTGTGCAGACCAAGAAGATATGATCTATACAGGCTCTGGATTTACGAAAACCATTTTGTTCTTCCACCAGAATGTTTTGGTCCTCCAAAAATGTAATTAGCCTATTGTTAAGGATGGATGAATATAATTTATAAAACATATGCCTCTATAGTTCAGTGGCACTGTTGGGTCATTTTTTTGGGAAGATTCGGGAATGGGATTCAATATAGACTTATACCAAGTGGATGGCAGTACACTGTACTCAAAACAAATTTGGAGCAAATCATATAGAACATCAATTAATTTAGGGTATTTTAAAACCTCATTAGGCAGTTAATCAATCCCATGTTTTGCAGCATCAATCATCTTCTTAACTTCTGCCACAGACAGCTCCTCATTTAAATACGGGTTACATATATAAGAGGGTTCTAACATTGTATTTTCCATTTTAGTTCTCAGGGAAAATGTCTTTAAAAAATGATTCCTCAAAATATGCCACATTTTCGTTACCTGAGAGCAAACTAGCAAACCCCTTCTCCCACTCCTTAAGTACCTGTGTAATATCAGTGTTCAGCCCCCCCTGCTCTTCCCTGACTTCCATTGGAATTTTCTTATGTTGTTTTGGTCCTAACTTGTTTATCTGGCTCCAAAACTGTTGAGGACTTCTTGTCTGTATCTCCTCAAGGTGTATTAACTGCCCTCTCTGATATCTCCGTTTAAATAGGCACAGTCTTTTGTGAAACACATGCCGATTCTTCTTAAATTAATTCCAAAACACTGTTCTCTTGTATTCTTATCTTCACACTGTAAAAATAAGTACTCAGCCTTCCGCATTACTGACCATAGATCCCTTAACTCATCATTCCAATAAGGCTCGTTCGGCTTGTAAACTTTCCTGGACTTGGTGGTGTATTCATTATTCACATTTCTTCCCACTTCAGAATATATAATATAAAAAAAATGTCATATCACAAATGTTGTTTCTTGGCATCTTTGCAGAGTTTCAATGAGTTCCACCAGAGCTCTACATGCCATTTCAGAACATAAAAGTCGTTTGGCACATTTCTTTTCTTACATTTATGCCTATGCGGGATATGTATATTTTGCCCTGTGTGATGCACAGTAATACCTGGTTGAGAAAGTTTGTGGCCAACAGAAAAGATCATAAATAAAAGAGAATGATCAGGAAGTCAACTTTTCTCCAATTAAGTCAAAACATCCATGTTCTTCAACCATCTGTGTAGGAGATAACACCTTCAATTCCAAACAAGTTTCTAGACAGTCGTGCAGGGTAACTATATGGTCCACCACAGCTTTTCCTTTGTCAGATATGGATGTAAAGTTATTGCTTAAGGGGCATATCCTTCCATTAATGATACACATTTCAGAGTCCCAAAGGAATTCTAATAGGGTTTCCCCATGATGATTAACAAAGTCATCCAAAGCAACACGTGATGAAATATCATCAAAATAATTTATATAGTCATCTAATCTCCCAATTTGACTGTTAAGATCCCCGCATATGTAAATAGCATCTGCTTCTGTATATAGGTATACTTGACTTAACAAATGACAATAGAAGGAGGATGCATCTCTACCCTATGTGGACTGTTCAGGTGGCAAATAGTATGAAAACCCAACAAAACAATATTCTGACTCCCTATGTTCAAAGCGCAAACCAATAATTCCTTATATGGATTTATCGATAATTTCAATTTTATATGCTTTCATCATATCAGACTTTACACATATTCCCACTCCCGCAGAGCCTCTGGGGGCTATCACATGAGTTTTTCTGTTGTGTCCATACCATGCATACCATTCAATATCAATAGTTTCTTGCCGACACAAATGCATCGACTCTATGTAAACTGGAAACCACATATCCTGAGGCTGTAGCTGGGGATTTTAACAAGGCTAATCTGAAAACAAGGCTCCCTAAATTCTATCAGCATATCGATTGCACAACCCGGGCTGGCAAAACACTGGATCATTGTTATTCTAACTTCCGCGACACATATAAGGCCCTCCCCTGCCCTCCTTTCGGAAAAGCTGACCACGACTCCATTTTGTTGCTCCCAGCCTATAGACAAAGACTAAAACAGGAAGCACCCGCGCTCAGGTCTGTTCAACACTGGTCCGACCAATCGGATTCCACGCTTCAAGATTGCTTCGATCACGTGGACTGGGATATGTTCCGCATAATGTCGAACAACAACATTGATGAATACGCTGATTCGGTGAGCGGGTTTATTAGCAAGTGCATCGGCGATATGGTACCCACAGCATCTATTAAAACATTCCCCAACCAGAAACCGTGGATTGATGGCAGCATTCGCGCAAAACTCAAAGCGTGAACCACTGCTTTTAATCAGGGCAAGGTGACCGGAAAGATGACCGAATACAAACAGTGTAGCTATTCCCTCCGCAAGGCAATCAAACAAGCTAAGCGTCAGTATAGAGACAAAGTTGAGTCGCAATTCAACGGCTCAGACGCGAGAGGTATGTGGCAGGGTCTACAGTCAATCACGGACTACAAACGAAAAACCAGCCCCATCGCGGACCACGATGTCTTGCTCCCAGACAGACTAATAAAATTCTTTGCTCGCTTTGAGGACAATACAATGCCACTGACACGGCCCGCTACCAAAACCTGCGGGCTCTCCTTCACTGCAGCCAACATGAGTAAAACATTTAAACGTGTTAACCCTCGATAGGCTGCAGGCCCAGACGGCATCCCCGACCGCGTCCTCAGAGCATGCGCAGACCAGCTGGCTGGTGTGTTTACGGACATATTCAATCAATCCTTATCCCAGTCTGCTGTTCCCACATGCTTCAAGAGGGCCACCATTGTTCCTGTTCCCAAGAAAGCTAAGGTAACTGAGCTAAATGACTACCGCCCTGTAGCACTCACTTCCGTCATCATGAAGTGCTTTGAGAGACTAGTCATGAACCATATCACCTCCACCCTACCTGACACCCTAGTAGACCCACTCCAATTTGCTTACCGCCCCAATAGGTCCACTGACGACGCAATCGCCATCACACTGCCCTAACCCATCTGGACAAGAGGAATACCTATCTAAAAATGCTGTTAATGTCACGTCCTGACCAGTAAAGGGGTTATTTGTTATTATAGTTTGGTCAGGATGTGGCAGGGGGTGTTTGTTTAGAGTATTTTGGGGTTTGTTGGGCTATGTACTTATGTAAGAGGGGTGTTTGTTTTATGTGTTCCGGGTTTTTTTGGTCTTTGTTCTATGTTAGTGTATTTCTATGTTCAGTCTAGTCTATCTATTTCTATGTTTAGTTCATTGGATTGACCTTCAATTGGAGGCATCTGTTCCTCGTTGCCTCTGATTGAAGGTCCTATGTATAGGGGTGTTTTTGTAATGGGATTTGTGGGTAGTTGTCTCCTGTTTTGTGTCTGTGCACCTGACATTACTGTTTAGTGTCGTTTGTTGTTTTGTATACGTGTTTCTTTTGTTTTTCCTTCTTTTAATAAAAAATAAAGAAGATGAGTATACACGTTCCCGCTGCACCTTGGTCTAATCCTTACGACGCCTGTGACAGTTCATTGATTACAGCTCAGCATTTAACACCATAGTACCCTCCAAACTCGTCATTAAGCTCGAGACCCTGGGTCTCGACCCCGCCCTGTGCAACTGGGTCCTGGACTTCCTGACGGGCCGCCCCCAGGTGGTGAGGGTAGGTAACAACATCTCCACCATGCTGATCCTCAACACTGAGTCCCCACAAGGGTGCTTTCTCAGCCCTCTCCTGTACTCCCCGTTCACACACGACTGCGTGGCCATGCATGCCTCCAACTCAATCATCAAGTTTGCAGACGACACTACAGTGGTAGGCTTGATTACCAACAACGACGAGACGGCCTACAAGGAGGAGGTGAGGGCCCTCGGAGTGTGGTGTCAGGAAAATAACCTCACACTCAATGTCAACAAAACAAAGGAGATGATCGTGGACTTCAGGAAACAGCAGAGGGAGCAGCCCCCTATCTACATTGACGGGACAGTAGTGGAGAGGGTGGAAAGTTCCTCGGCGTACACATCACGGACAAACTGAAATGGTCCACCCACACAGACAGCGTGGTGAAGAAGGCACAGCAGCGCCTCTTCAACCTCAGGAGGCTGAAGAAATTCGGCTTGTCACCAAAAACACTCACAAACATTTACAGATGCACAATCGAGAGTATCCTGTCGGGCTGTATCACCGCCTGGTACGGCAGCTGCTCCGCCCATAACCGTAAGGCTCTCCAGAGGGTAGTGAGGTCTGCACAACGCATCACCGGGTGCAAACTACCTGCCCTCCAGGACATCTACACCACCTGATGTTACAGGAAGGCCAAAAAGATCATCAAGGACAACAACCACCCGAGCCACTGCCTGTTCACCCCGCTATCATCCAGAAGGCGAGGTCGGTACAGGTGCATCAAAGCGGGGACCGAGAGACTGAAAAACAGCTTCTATCTCAAGGCCATCAGACTGTTAAACAGCCATCACTAACATTGAGTGGCTGCTGCCAACATGCTGACTCAACTCTAGCCACTTTAATAATGGAAAAATGTATGTAATATATTTATCACTAGCCACTTTAAACAATGACACTTTATATAATGTTTACAAACCCTACATTACTCATTTCATATGTATATACTGTACGCTATACCATCTACTGCATCTTGCCATCTTGATGTAATTAAATGTATCACTAGCCACTTTAAACAATGCCACTTTATATAATGTTTTTATACCCTACATTACTCATCTCATATGTATATACTGTACTCTATACCATCTACTGCATCTTGTCTATGCCGTTCGGCCATCACTCATTCATATATTTTTATGTACATATTCATATTCATTCCTTTACACTTGTGTGTATAAGGTAGTTGTTGTGAAATTGTTAGGTTAGATTACTTGTTAGATATTACTGCATGGTCGGAACTAGAAGCACAAGCGTTTCGCTACACTCGCATTAACATCTGCTAACCATGTGTATGTGACAAATAACATTTCATTTCATTTCATTTATTGAGATAATGTCTGGGTTTAAGGATTTTAGTATTATTATTTGTAATTTATTGTTCAATGTAGTCTATCCGTTAACATTCCAACTGAAATTAAATGTCGTAGGGGATGGGAAGCCCCTCAGTATCTAGTAGGTCTGTCCACCCCATGTCGTTGTCCGCGTTGTCCTTCTGGTTGATCTCGTTTCATGATCCATCCACTTCCCATGGCAAAATAGTAATTTCCTCCTGGTATTTCCCTCAGCAGCGTCTTGAAATTCAGTTCTATAAGGCGATCGGTGTGGGACTTGGCTGATCGAAGGAAGAATCGCAGCTTTTGTTTTTCCGTAACAGAGCCACTTTCTCCTCCACGGACCGACACTTCACCTTCACAACCCTGGGACCTTAACCTCTCTCCCTCATCCTCTCAAATGCAATCACCTCTGTTTCGCAGCCTAGGCCTACCGATATCAACTGGTTCACTTTGGAGATTAGGTCCTCGTTTTCATCAGCTATGATAGACACGTCTGGGTTGAACTTTGTTGTTTTGGCAGCACCTATTCTCCCAGATTCTAGGAATTCTACACAGAACTCCAGACGTCCAACTTCAAGAGCTATGTGGTCTTGTAGCTGCTTGTTATTATTCTCCCGTTGAGTCAGCAAAGCTGTATGATCATTCCGAATGGCTTTCTCCAAAGATGCACGTAAGCTGTCAACTTTACTATTCATTCCTTTTTCAATACTCAGCTTCATTTCATCCATCTTTTTTTCAATTTTTGTACCTAGACTCCTTATCTCAGTCATGAGATTAGCCATGCTATTGGCACTTTCTTACTTTGATAAATTTGGCTCCATACTTTTTTCACCACTGCGTAGATTTCTATCAGAAGCCATATGTTTCAGCGGTTAAGTGTTTCTGTTATTGCTGTTCAAGGTAACGTTAGATAGCCAGCTAAATGTAACGTTATAGCTAGGCTAGCCAGATTACTTGCCAAACAATCCCCAACAAGTCTGTCTATTGACTGTCGTTCACCCTCACAGGATTCAGACTTCAGCTGCCTCCATTTACGATCCGATCGCTATGTTTTAAACTTTGAAAAAGTTAAAATGAAAAAGGTTGGAAATAGTTTGGTCCCATAAAGAAGCAGCAGCATCCCCCTCATCCTGAATCTCATGTAAGAACAGAATGGCTTGAGTGACAGTTATAAGCAGAGGTAGCAAACTGGCATACCTTGAGCTGACACTCCTAACAAGGTCTCTCAGTCCTTTAACTGTCCCTAAAAAGGAAGAAAGAACAACCTTTCCATGTCATCAAACAGAAAGCAGATGTGATGTGACAGAGGAGGGCAGGGCCTGGGGGCAGGACAGAGGCCATGTGGCATACCCTGAGCTGCCACGCTGCCCCCATACTACTAGACAGAGCAATTAGACATGCTGACTCAAACACTGTCCTGTGTCGCCACCGCAATTAACAAGCTCTGGAGGAGCCTGGACAGCAACAGAGTGACAGACCGCATACACAGAGTGAGGGATGAGAGGAAGGAGTAAGGAGGGAGAATGGAGAGAAAACACGCGCAGGAGGGTGGACATGCTGGGTTGCCAGGTTGTAGTGAACAGCTGGTGTAGGCGGGTGGCAGAATCATCACAACAACCAGCGCTGTTCTCTTTCTGAGAAAAAGAAAAAAAAGAAACATGTTTTAAATTCTGAGTCGGATGCTCAACTTTCTTCTTTGACACAAACATGATGAAACTGTTTTTGGGGTGAGCCTTTTCATGTACCACTTTGATGATGCAATCCAGAGTTCTATTGTTTTGCTGTTACCTGTACCTGTGGGATAACAGATAGAGAGAGAGAGTTTGAAGAGAGACCGTTTGGAGGGGAGAGAGAGAGAGAGAGAGAGAGAGAGAGAGAGAGAGAGAGAGAGAGAGAGAGAGAGAAATAGAGAGTTTGGAGAGAGAGAGAGAGAGAGGGAGAGAATGTGCTACAGCTCCCAGATGGAACACCAGCAGGATGGGTATCTGCCGCAGGATCACATTTTATTCACACACACGTACCGTTTTCACCGACTGAGAAGGAACCAACCTTCTCTACACACACATACACACTCCCAGTGACAGACAGACAGATTGAATGGGCTAACAGACCTGGCAGCAGACAGGCAGAGACAGACAAGTTCTAGAGACACAAACTGATCCAGAGCCAGGGAGACCCAGACAGACCTACAGACAGATGGGTGGACCAGAGGTCATGTTGGCAGACCTGGGGACAAAGGAGTGATGAAGACAGTGGGAGATGGATTTCTGGGCCCTCTCATTTCCACACAGTCATTGTTCATCAGTGTGTGTTGCCTGACACCTGTCTGTCTGTGCCACACCTGACAGATGCCACCTGTCACTCAGTCTGGGATGGGCCAAAATCTCGGACACAGCTGTCCATCTTATTGTCTCTCACACACACACACACACACACACACACACACACACACACACACACACACACACACACTTAGGCCAGAGCCTTGGACACTGTTGTTTCTGATGATTTAGGTCCTTCTGCAATGGAGGACAGGCAGTTTCACTATTCATCCCGTCGACTTCAGACGACTAGATGATGATGAGCCCAACCCAGTACCAAAAACCACCCTCTGATTCAGAGCTCAGACCACAAATAGGCATTTTAGTCCTCTGTGTTTTTAACTAGCCCAGGCAGGCACATAACTAATCAATCTATTAAAGCAGTCCACTTCCAGGTTTTCACTTAGAAAACCACAGCATTAAGGAACATTGCCTTTTAAAGCTGCTCAATTAATACTAGGGCTGTCAAAGTAAAGGTGTTAATAACATTTTAATGAGTTCAGTTTTTTATTCCACACATGTTTTGGACACCATTAATCACATCTAAATGTATTTACTGCAATGACCCTTTTTAAGCACATACAGTGCCTTCAAAAAGTATTCAGACCCCTTGACTTTTTCCACATTTTGTTACATCACAGCCTTATTCTAAAATTGATTAAATCGTTTTTTCCCCATCATCAATCTACACACAATGCCCAATAATGATAAAGTAAAAACAGTTTTTGTAAAAAAATGGAAATATTACATTTACATAAGTATTCAGACCCTCTACTCATTACTTTGTTGAAGCGCCTTTGGATCTCTCTGTGCTTTGCTCCGTCCATCTTTGCCTCGATCCTGACTAGTTTCCCAGTCCATGCCGCTGAAAAACATCCCCACAGTATGATGCCACCACCACCATGCTTCACCAAAGGGATGGTGCCAGGTTTCCTCTGGATGTGACGCTTGGCATTCAGGCCAAAGAGTTCAGTCTTGGTTTCATCAGACCAGAAAATCTTTTGGCTAACTCCGAGCGGGCTGTCATGTGCCTTTTACTGAAGAGTGGCTTCTATCTGGCCATTCTACCATAAAGGCCTGATTGGTGAAGTCCTGCAGGGATGGCTGTCCTTCTGGAAGGTTCTCCCATCTCCACAGAGGAACTTTAGAACTCTGTCAGAGTGACAATCGGCTTTTTGATCACCTCCCTGACCAAGCGCAACACACAACACACAACACAGTGTGCTGTCACGCCCTGACCATAGAGAGCCTTTTTATTTCTCTATTTGGTTAGGTCAGGGTGTGATTTGGGTGGGCATTCTAGTTTATGTATTTCTATGTTGGCCTGATATGGTTCCCAATCAGAGGCAGCTGTCTTTCGTTGTCTCTGATTTAGGCAGCCTTTCCCCACTTGGTTTTTGTGGGATCTTGTTTTTATTAGCTGCTGTTAACCTGTTTGGGATAGGGGGCAGTATTTTCACGTCCGGATAAAAAACGTACCCGATTTAATCAAGGTTACCACTCCTACCCAGTAACTAGAATATGCATATACTTATTACATATGGATAGAAAACACCCGAAAGTTTCTAAAACTGTTTGAATGGTGTCTGTGAGTATAACAGAACTCATTTGGCAGGCAAAAATCTGAGAAGGTTTCATGCAGGAAGTGGCCTGTCTGACAAGGTGTTGTTGTTCTTGCTTCTGTTTATTGAAGAGTCAGGATCTTAGCTGTAACATGACATTTCCCACGGCTCCAATAGGCTCTCAGAGCCCGGGAAAAACCTGAACGATGACGAGGCAGCCTCAGGCTGAAACACATTATCGCCTTTTCCAAGTGGCCCATCAGAGGACAATGGAATTAGGCGCGTGCCCGATTCGACCCAGTGATATATTTTCCTTCGGCTGTTTATCTAATTGCAGATTCCCGGTCGGAATATTATCGCTTTTTTACGAGAAAAATGGCATAAAAATTGATTTTAAACAGCGGTTGACATGCTTCTAAGTACAGTAATGAAATATTTAGAAATCTTTTGTCACGAAATGCGCCGTGCGTGCGACCGTTATTTACCATTGGGATAGTGTCTGGGACGCACGAACAAAACGTCGCTGTTGGAACATAACTATGGATTATTTTGGACCAAACCTACATTTGTTATTGAAGTAGAAGTCCTGGGAGTGCATTCTGACGAAGAACAGGAAAGGTAAGACCATTTTTCTTATAGTAAATCTGATATTGGTGAGTGCTAAACCTGCTGGGTGTCTAAATAGCTAGCCCTGTGATGCCGGGCTATGTACTTAGAATATTGCAAAATGTGCTTTCACCGAAAAGCTATTTTAAAATCGGATATATTGAGTGCATAGAGGAGAATGTATCTATAATTCTTAAAATAATTGTTATGCTTTTTGTGAACGTTTATCGTGAGTAATTTAGTAAATTGTTAGTAAATTGTTAGTAAATTTAAATAGCTGTAAAATAGTCATATGTTTGAGAAATTGAAGTAATAGGATCTTTAAGGTATTTGAAAATCGCGCCACAGGCTTCAACTGGCTGTTACGTAGGTGGGACGAATTCGTCCCGCCTAGCCCATAGAGGTTAAGCCTGCAGAACTTTACGTTCGTTTTTGTATTTTCTTTGTTTTGTCGGTGTTCATCGAAATAAAATAAGATGTACGCTTACCACGCTGCACCTTGGTCTCCTTCGTACGACAGACGTAACATGTGCACTCGATGGCAGTAGGTCTTAAGTAGCTATGAAGTGAAATGTTGGCCATTCAGGTCTCATATGTTGCGTCACTACAATATTTTATCATAATACGTTAATACTGTGTTCAGTTTATGTTTAACTGCTGAAAATGTTGACGTGGTGCGCATGCTTATTGATTAGGAGCAGGTTTACAGAAATCTATGCTAAGTCAATAGGACAAAGAGGCTAATTTGGTAGCTAGCTAGCCAGCCATGTAGATTTTACATTCCGGCATTTCATTTTAGATCGTTTTTTTGTATGTTTGACTAGTTGGCTAGCTAGATGAATTCCATTTACACTCCTTCGTTTAGAATTGTGAAGTAAAAAGTTTGCTAAATCTAGTTATCCTTATGTCTGCATTGCTATTGACTTCACTGGCAGTAGGTTGAGTGGACTTAACAAGGCAGGGCCAACACCTCTTTGTTTCAGCTCGTTTGTTAGCTGGCTGGGTTTCTGTACAGCACTTTGAGATATCAGCTGATGTACGAAGGGCTATATAAAAATAAATTTGATTTGATTTGATCAATTCCAGTACAGATGTGTCAGTCCACAGGCAACAACAAGCTATAGGAGATAAGTAAATAAATGGTGAAATGTAGTTTAAAGTTGATGTCCATGTTCCTCATTGCTCCTCATTGCTGCAGTGTCTCATACCCCACTCCGTGGCCAGCAACATTGCTCTGCAATATTACCCAAAAAATTGCAAGTGTATCATCAGTTTAATGATTTTAATTACAACAGGACATCCATTCCATTTAGCTACTTTTTTTGTAGTAGCTTGTGACTAGTTCATCATGTTGAAGAACACGGATAAGTAGCCTAGGCTAGATCTAATCAGAAAATGGGAGAACACAAATTTAGAATGCCTGAAGGTTAAAACTTCTTCAGAATAGGGTCTATTCTTCTCCATTTCCGCCTGACCGACATGTCCAAAGTAAACTGCCTGTTGCTCAGGCCCTGAAGCCAGGATATGCATATAATTGGTACCATTGGAAAGAAAACACTCTGAAGTTTGTAGAAATGTTAAAATAATGTAGGAGACTATAACACAATAGATATGGTAGGAGAAAATCCAAAGAAAAACCAACCAGAAATTGTTTCTTTTTTTGAGAGCCAATGGAACGTATTGGTAAAAAATAAAATCTAGCTCCCAGTATGCAATTCCTATGGCTTCCACTGGATGTCAGTAGACTTTGTTCAAGGTTTCAGGCTTGTTTCTTCCCAAACAAGGAAGAATAATGAGTTTTGATACAGGGACACAGACTTAGAAATCAGTGTATGCGCGCGCGATGAAGAGGACACGCACCTGCTAATATCATTTTCCTATTGAACATACTTCTTTCCATATGAAATATTATAATTTAATTACATTTTAGGGCATCTGAGGATTATATAGAAACGTATTTTGACTTGTTTTAACAAAGTTTAGCGGTAGCTTTTTGGATTCCTTTCTCTGCATGTTGAACGAGTGGATTACTCAAATCGATGGCGCCAACTAAACAGACTTTTAAGGATATAAAAAAAGCATTTTGATGTGGGGCGCTGTCCTCAAACAATCGCATGGCATGCTTTCGCTGTAAAGCCTACTGTAAATCGGACAGTGCAGTTAGATTAACAAGAATTTAAGCTTTAACCAATATATTACACTTGTATGTACATAAATGTTTAATATTCATAATTTTTATGATTACTTATTTGAATTGCGCGCCCTCCAGTTTCACCGGAAGTTGTCCCGCTAGCGGGACGCCTTTTCAAGAACATTGTAAAGAGAGAGTAGGCCAATTTAGAGTAGGCCAATTTATAGTGACTTTTGTGTTGGCTATGATGAAAATGCTCTTATAAACATTCTGATAGAGAATGTTTTGTGTTTCTGTCCCTTACAATAAAAGCATAGTATGCCTGTAACTCAATGCACTGCTTTTTAAATGAATTAATTGCGATTAACTACAGAAAATACTACGTTTAATCGCAATTAATTATTGTAATAGTTTGACAACCTTAATTCAAACGAATCACTATTGTATCCAAGCTTCTCAGTGTTCAACAACATGTGAATAATGTTACTGTTTTGATATTCAGCCTCTCCTTTTATTAAAAATGGTTGTTGCATTCTGAACAATTGGTGAATTGATGCTGTAGGAAAAAGGACTTCATTGTATGTAGTAGCAGGGTTCAAGAGCCAAAGGAATGCAGGGTGGAATCCTGCTGTTGATCCTTATCTCCCGAGAATGTGTGTGTGTGTGTGTGTGTGTGTGTGTCTGCTCGAGGGGGCTGGGGAAAGGTGAATCGGAAAGTGCTTTTACCCTGAGACAGGCAATACATTCTCTTCACCTGTGAGGCACTATGCAATCTAGGCAGGGGTGGGTCTCCTCAAATAAACGGCTCCTATCTTAGACAGGCCATCACGCACGCGCAAACACAAATGTGCAGCCGCATATTGAAAAGTGCAGCCATACAACCAGGTTTGAGCCTCTTGCAGTGTGTGGTCTGAACATTGAACATAATTACCATTTCCTCCTGCTACTCAAGGCTTGATGCCAATAAGCAGAATCATTAAAGCATGTCATAGTAGGAAGGTGGGCGTCTGAGCTGCTCTGCTACTCTGAAACCACAGCCTACATTTTTAAATGACATAGAGAGACAAAGGGTCTATTAAACACAGTAATTAAAGCCACCCGCCACTAGCATCCCCGTCACGTAGCTAATTTAATCTTACAACCCACAAAATAATAAATTATTGTCAATACAAACACACATATTCTCTATTTTGCCTGTCGGGAAGACTGTGGTCTAACGGATGTGTGTGTGTTTGTGTGTGTATCTGTGCCGGTGTGTGTATCCGTGTGTGTGTTTGTGTGCAGGCATGCATGTTTAGCCCAGCCTGGGAGAACAGGTGTAATTGGGTGTGGAAAAAAGACAACCTTGTGGTCTCTCTTGCTAAATTAGATCAGACTATCTTCTCCTCTCCATTTCCCCCTCAGGCATGTTATTATTGCTTTGATCAAGTCGAAATCTACGATCGAGGCAACACGTATGACAGGCTAATGATTACGTGTTGAAAACAGCCCTCCTTTGATAGCATGAAAACCCCTCTCCCTCTATGCGTTTTCTCTGGCCAAAATCTATTTAGCAGAGGAAAAAAGTCCCCACTAGAAGGCTTTGAGTGCTTTGGTCCACTGACACTCAGCAGTGGCTTAGCCAGGCCTGGGGATCAATGCCTCCTACAGTAAGTCATTAAGGCCCATTATTTCTATAAAGGGAAACCGGTGAGGAGAGAGAATGCAGAACCGCATACACTCCGGCTCCAGCTAACCATAACCAATTGTTAAATGAGTTTCTAGCCGTCGATATCTCAACGCAAAGACATTGGGAGGTCTGCTGAGACAGCAGCACCACACTTAATGGAGCGTTCCATCTCCGCTTGAAAGCAGGTGTGAATCCGCAGTGCGTGCTGTGCCCCGATTATGTGAAGGCATAAAAAGGAAAGTTGGGGGAGCGGAAGATGAGACACTGTTTTCGATTACGGCTGTGAGGGGATGAGAGTGGTTCGTTCTTGGCGAGGTCTAAGGGAATCTCTCCCTGGCTGTTGACTGCATTTAAAAGGTGCTAGCAGTTAGAAGATAGAATTTAAGAGGACTTCTCCTTCTCCCCTTTCCTCCATTCATTCCTCTATTCACCCAAACCCATCTGAATCAAACGGTGCCATGAATCTTGAAAAAGGAAAGACTGAAAAATACTCCCTTCCTCACCCAGCTCATCTACTCCTCCCTCCCTCCCAAAGTTTGCCTGTAAGTTGGCGAGAAGGAATGTCCCTCACATATGCTGCAATAGTTTATGTGTCGGGAGGCTAGGGTCAGTCTGTTATATCTGGAGTATTTCGCCTGTCTTATCCGGTGTCCTGTGTAAATTTAAGTATGCTCCCTCTAATTTTCTCTCTCTCCCTCTCCCTCCCAGAGGACCTGAGCCCTGGGACCATGCCTCAGGACTACCTGGCCTGATGACTCCTTGCTGTCCCCAGTCCACCTGGTCATGCTGTTGCTACAATTTCAACTGTTCTGCCTGCGGCTATGGACCTGACCTGTTCACTGGACGTGCTACCTTGTCCTGGACCTGCTGCTTTCGACTCTCTCTACCGCACTTGCGGTCTCTAACTCTGAATGCTCACCTATGAAAAGCCAACTGACATTTACTCCTGAGGTGCTGACCTGTTGCAGCCTTTACAACCACTGTGATTACTATTATTTGACCCTGCTGGTCATCTATGAACATTTGCACATCTTGGCCATGTACTGTTATAATCTCCACCCAGCACAGAGTACTGGCC
Source organism: Salmo salar (assembly GCF_965601325.2). Lineage (NCBI taxonomy): Eukaryota > Metazoa > Chordata > Actinopteri > Salmoniformes > Salmonidae > Salmo > Salmo salar. The sequence goes on from NC_138300.1 coordinate 99,616,592, forward strand.
ACCCCTCAGAGCCTGGTTCCTCGCTAGGTTTCTTCCTAGGTTCTTGCCTTTCTAGGGAGGTTTTCCTAGCCACCATGCTTCTACATCTGCATTGCTTGCTGTTTGTGGTTTTAGGCTGGGTTTCTGTACAGCACTTTGTGACATCGGCTGATGTAAAAAGGGCTTTATAAATACATTTGATTGATATGGGACTGGAAAACACCTCTTCACAGGACTCAGCTTGTGTAACACATTACTAAGGGAGACAATAGGCTTCTGAAACCATTATCTGTAATTTCATTTATTAATTAATTTAACCTGTTTAGGATAGGGGGCAGTATTTTCACGGCCGGATAAAAAACGTACCCGATTTAATCTGGTTATTACTCCTGCCCAGAAACTAGAATATGCATATAATTGTTTGATTTGGATAGAAAACACCCTAAAGTTTCTAAAACTGTTTGAATGGTGTCTGTGAGTATAACAGAACTCATATGGCAGGCCAAAACCTGAGAAGATTGCTTACAGGAAGTGCCCTCTCTGACTATTTCTTGGCCTTCTATAGCCTCTTTATGGAAAATAGAGGATCTCTGCTGTAACGTGACATTTTCTAAGGCTCCCATAGGCTCTCAGAAGGCGCCAGAACGGGGAATGATGACTCTGCAGTCCCTGGCTGAAAAACAGTAGCGCATTTGGATAGTGGTCGATCTGAGAACAATGAAATGGGTGCGCGCATGCACGTGAAGAGTCCATTTTACATTTTCAGTCTTTGAACGAAAACGACGTCTCCCGGTCGGAATATTATTGCTATTTTACGAGAAAAATCGCATTAAAATTGATTTTAAACAGCGTTTGACATGCTTTGAAGTACGGTACTGGAATATTTTGAATTTTTTTGTCACGATATGCGCTGGCGCGTCACCCTTTGGATAGTGTCTTAAACGCAAGAAAAAAACGCCGCTATTTGGATATAACTATGGATTATTTCGAACCAAAACAACATTAGGTGTAAACTAGAAGTCCTGGGAGTGCATTCTGACGAAGAACAGCAAAGGTAATCCAATTTTTCTTATAGTAAATCTGAGTTTGGTGAGTGCCAAACTTGGTGGGTGTCAAAATAGCTAGCCATGATGGCCGGGCTATCTACTCAGAATATTGCAAAATGTGCTTTCACCGAAAAGCTATTTTAACCTCTTGGCGTTCCCCTAGGATAGCGATTTTTGAAAAACATTCGTGCCCATTTTAAACGGCCTCCTACTCAAACGCAGAAGCTAGGATATGCATATAATTAATACTTGTGGATAGAAAAAACCCTAAAGTTTCGAAAACTGTTTGAATGGTGTCTGTGAGTATAACAGAACTCATATGGCAGTCAAAACCCCGAGACAGATGGAAACAGGAAGTGGAATTCTGAATTGTGAACTCAACTTCATCACGTTGCCTATTAATCACACCGTGAGCTATGGTTCATTGAGCACTTCCTATTGCTTCCCCTAGATGTCCCCAGTCTTCACAAATTGGTTTGAGCCTTCTACTGTTAAAATTGAATGAATGAGACGCTGTGGAACGTGGTCACACGGAGAGGACCATCACCATTATGACGCCGGCGGCCCTGGTTACCCTCCCCTTTCGAAACGTTTTGAAACACAATGCAATCGTCCCCCTCGAATCTTATTGGCTCTCTTGTTGAAACAGGCCCTGAAGATTTATGTTATACAACGTTTGACATGTTTGAACGAACCTAAATGGGAAAAAAATGCTTTTTGTCGAAATGGCTGTCCCGCGCCCGACGGAGGATTTGGATCAGCCTTCAGACGCGCTAACAAGAACAAGCTAATGGAACATAATGGATGAACTTTTTCGAACGAAAATACATTTGTTGTGGACCTGGGATTCCTGGAAGTGCTTTCTGATGAAGACAACCAAAGGTAAGGGATTATTGACAATAGTATACAAGACTAGATGTGATATGCGATTGTTCCAAGATGGCGCTGACATGTAACGTTAGCCTATTTTTCAGCGTATCGCATCCCCTTTCGTCGCAAAGTATGATTACCCAGTAAAGTTAATTTTAAATCTGGTATTACAGGTGCTTTCAAGAGATATTCATCTATAAATCTTAGAATAACAATATTACATTTTAAAAATGTTTTCGAATAGTAATTTAGTAAATTGTAGCTCTGTTTCATCGGATGCATTTGAGGGAAAATAGTTAGTCAACGTTACGCACCGATGTAAAATGCTGTTTTTATATATAAATATGAACTTTATCGAACAAAAGAATGCATGTATTGTGTAACATGATGTCCTAGGTGTGTCATCTGATGAAGATTGTCAAAGGTTAGTGCTGCATTTAGCTGTTTTTTGGTTATTTGTGATGCATGTGGTTGGTCGGAAAATGGCTATGTGGCTACTTTTACGATATACTCCTCTAACATAATCTAATGTTTTGCCTTTGCTGTAAAGCCTTTTTGAAATCAGACAACGTGGTTCGATTCAGGAGAGGTGTATCTATAAAACGATATAATTTGAATTTTTTATTTTTTATTTTTATTATTAAATTTTGTTATGCTAATGGGGATATGATTTTTCGCTGGATGTCCGTCCCGAGGCCGCACAGGGGTTAAAATCTGACACCGCGATTGCATAAAGGAGTTCTGTATCTATAATTCTTAAAATAATTGTTATGTTTTTTGTGAACATTTATCGTGAGTAATTTAGTAAATTCACCGGAAGTTTCGGTGGGTATGCTAGTTCTGAACGTCACATGCTAATGTAAAAAGCTGGTTTTTAATATAAATATGAACTTGATTGAACAAAACATGCATGTATTGTATAACATAATGTCCTAGGAGTGTCATCTGATGAAGATCATCAAAGGTTAGTGCTGCATTTAGCTGTGGTTTTGGTTTTTGTGACATATATGCTTGATTGAAAAATGGCTGTATGGTTATTTCTGGCTATGTACTCTCCTAACATAATCTAATGTTTTGCTTTCGCTGTAAAGCCTAATGTGGTTAGATTAATGAGAGTCTTATCTTTCAAATGGTGTAAAATAGTCCTATGTTTGAGAACTTTGAATTATGACATTTTGTGGTTTTCAATTTGGCGCTCTGATGTGTCACTGGCTGTTGAATACTGCGGGACGATTTCGTCCCACCTACCCTAGAGAGGTTAATTTAAGGCAACAAAAATTAAAACAATTTAATGTCTTGACTATTTTCCTTTCACCCTCTTTACTCTTACCATTATTGCTGAATAGAAACAATCAATGCATCTCTTTCTAGAAATCATTATATGACTGCTACAAAGTAACCTGATCCATTGGGTAGGGCTGAGTCCTGCTCACAACTCAAATCATATTGATTAGGTCAAAGGTCACCTCCTTTCACATTAAGACTTGTCTCTAGATCACATCACAAACAAAACACACACACACACACCCTCTGTATGTGAATATTGAAAGACATGATGGAGTAAGACATAGTTCTGTGTGAAGTCAGTCATCAGGAGTCAGGACTGTACTGTCTTGTCACACCCTGACCATTGAGAGCCTTTTATTCTCTATGTTGGTTAGGTCGGGGTGTGACTAGGGTGAGTAATCTAGGTTGTTTTATTTCTATGTTGGCCTGGTATGGTTCCCAATCAGAGGCAGCCGTTTATCGTTGTCTCTGATTGGGGATCATATTAAGGCAGCCATTTCCCCACTGTGTTTGGTGGGATCTTGTTTTGTTTTTGTGTAGTTGCCTGTGATCACTTCACTTGCTTCATGTTTTGTTTGTTCGTTTATTGTTTTGTACTTGCTGAAGTTTCACTTTATAATAAAGATGTGGAACGCTACGTACGCTGCGCCTTGGTCCAGTTCTTATGACGATCGTGACAGAAGATCCCACCACAACAGGACCAAAGCAGCGTGCCCAGGAGGAGAGAGTATCCTGGACTTGGGAGGAGATTTTGGATGGGAAGGGATCCTGGACTTGGAAGGAAATCCTGGCAGGACAGGATCGCCTTCCTTGGCGGCAGACGCAAGGAGAGAAGGGAGGACAGTGACGACGCCGGGGTTTGCGGCCACAAGGAAAGCCCAAAGGACAGCCCCAAAACATTTTTTTGGGGGGGGGGGCACACGGGGTGGTCGGCGGAGCCGAGGAGTGAACCAGAGCCAGTCTGGGAGAAGATGGAGAAATTGGAGGAGAGTGAATGGAGAGAGTCAGAGACTGTCAGTGAGTTGATGGAGAAATTGGAGGAGAGAGAAATGAGAGAGTTGTTGTGTTGGTGTACGATCCATGACATTCGCCCTAAGGAGCGTGTTATCTGTTTGATGCCACCTGAGTCAGCTCTCCGTACTCGTCCTGAGGAGCGTGCTAGCAGTCTGGTAAAAACTGTTCCAGCTCCATGCACCAGGTCTCCAGTACGCCTCCACAGCCCTGTATGTCCTGTGCCAGCTCTCCGCACTCGCCTTGAGGAGCGTATCATTTGTCTGGTACCATGTGTGCCGGCTCTACGCACCAAGTCTCCAGTACGCCTTCACAGCCCGGTATGTCCTGTGCCAGCTCCCCGTACTCGCCATGCGAAGTGTGTCATCGTTCCGGTACAATTTGTGCCAGCTCTACGCACCAGGTCTCCAGTGCGCCTCCACAGCCGAGTACGTCCTGTGCCAGCTCCCCGCACTCGCCGTGCGAAGTGTGTCATCGTTCCAGTACGATTTGTGCCAGGCTTATGCACCAGGTCTCCAGTGCGCCTTCACAGCCCAGTACGTCCTGTGCCAGCTCTTCGCACTCGCCCTGAAGAGTGTGTCACCAGTCCGGTGCAACCTGTGCCGGTCCCACGCATCAGGCCTCCAGTGCGCCTCCCCAGTCCGGCATGTCCTGTGCCTGCTCCCCGCACTCGCCCTGAAGTGCGTGTCACCAGTCCGGTGCCACCTGTACCGGCTCCATGCACTAGGCCTCCAGTGCGCATCAACAGTCTAGAGCTTCTGGCAACGGTCCCTAGTCCAGAGCATCCAGTGACGGTCCCCAGTCCAGAGCTTCAGGTGACGGTTCACAGTCCAGAGCTTCCGGCGATGGTTCACGGTCCAGAGCTTCCAGCGACGGTCCACAGTCCGGAACCTCCTACGACGGTCCACAGCCCGGAACCTCCTACGACGGTCCACAGTCCGGAATCTCCTATGATGGTCCACAGGCCGGAGCCCTTCTTTGCGCCGGTGCCCAGTCCAGGCACGGCGTCCAGTCCCGCTCCAAGGCCGGAGCCTTCCTTTACGCCGGTGCCCAGTCCAGGCACGGTGGCCAACTCAGCTCCATGGCCGGAGCCTTCCTCGGCGCCGGTGCCCAGTCCGGGTACGGCGTTCAACCCAGCTCCATGGCCGGGGTCCTCCTCTGCGCCGAGGGCCAGTCCGGGCATGGCGTTCTACCCGGCTCCATGGCCGGACCCGTGGTCTGGGCGGGGGCAAAGTCCCGCACCAGAGCCGCCACCGATGCTGGCGGATCCATGATCGGAGTGGGTACTTCGCCCCACACCGGAGCCGCCACTGATGCTAGATGCCCACCCGGACCCTCCCCTATAGAGTCAGGTTTTGCGGCCGGAGTCCGCACCTTCGGGGGGGGGGGGTACTGTCACGCCCTGACCATAGAGAGCCTTTTATTCTCTATGTTGGTTAGGTTGGGTGTGACTAGGGTGGGTAATCTAGGTTGTTTTATTACTATGTTGGCCTGGTATGATTCCCAATCAGAGGCAGCCGTTTATCGCTGTCTCTAATTGGGGATCATATTTAGGCAGCCATTTCCCCACTGTGTTTGGTGGGATCTTGATTTGTTTTTGTGTAGTTGCCTGTGATCACTTCACTTGCTTCACGTTTCGTTTGTTCGTTTATTGTTTTGTACTTGCTGAAGTTTCACTTTATAATAAAGATGTGGAACGCTACGTACACTGCGCCTTGGTCCAGTTCTTACGACGATCGTGACATGTCTGTGCAGATTGTCTCGGGGTAATGAAGCGTGGTATTAGAGAATGCTGACACTGCACAGAGGACTATTACATACAGGTAAGATACACTTTGATTTTCACCTAGCATGTACTCCGCAGCTCTCACAAATTAATAATGTGTCAATGCTTCATCTGATGATGGATCTGACAAACACACACACAAGAGGAGGGAGTGGGGAGAATTTGAAGGTGAGGTAGAAGAAGAAGAGGAGAGGACATGAGAGGTGAGTGCTAGGTTGTATTTGTATGTCAAGGAAGATTTTCGAGACACCTGTAATACATTTCCCTTTAGAGTATAAAACAGGAACACCCACCTTGTCCTGTACATTCTATGTTCCTCCTCTGATCTAAGTCTTGTCACCAGTCAACTTTTCTATTTTCAAGGCTGCTTGTCAAAACAAAATATACAGAAGAAATTAAAGTAAAGCACAGCGTGTCACATTAAGGATTTCATGTTCTATTCCTGACCTCAGCTGGGTTTTAGCAGGCACTCAGCCGCTACGCTTTCCTACCCATAGTCCTCTCTAAGCCAAGCTCACCAGCCAAGGATCTGATTGGGTGTGAAAATTGAGCCTGACGGAAATTGATTGCATGGATGTCATGCTCCTCAATTAAAATAGTTATTGTAGTTTTAAAAGTTCTGAAAGCAATAAGATCCATTTTGTTACACCACCAGCAGCCTTCTTCAAGGTCACTCCAATGTGAGCAGACATGAAGAGAAAAGGAGACTCTCTCTAGTGTTGGTCTCCTGGACAGAGGTAGGAGGAGAGAGAGGAGATTTGTCAGGGGGCGTGTCCCATTGAGGATCCAGACCTGCCCTCTCCATAGTCCCTGGGGTCTCGTCTCGGCTCAGGGAGTCTGATGGAACGAGACACACAAGAACATCTTCGTGAGAAGAAAATCTCTTTCTCACACACACGCAAACACACACAGACGCACAAACTACATGTCACCAATCAAGTCTTAATATTGACATTTTGTATAGAAATCTTTCTACTTAGTGGCTGTCGAGTGACGCAGATAAAGTGATTGCCAAATTGGTGGAGCCTGTAGCAATCAGAGAGAGTGTAATAGATTCCATTCCACTGGGGACAGGCTGCACTAATCATATCCCTTAATTGGACAACGTTCTGAGGGTGATAGAACGACAGAGAAGGGAGAGGAAAAATACATAGTTCTCCCCTCCTGCTCTAATCCTCCTCCTCTCATCCCTCCTCTTACCTCTCCCCATTCCTCCCTGAGAGAGAGAAGACAAGAAACAGACATACTCCTCCTCACTTCTCATGTCTGCACACTTATCCTTCTCTTTTTCTCTCTATCCTTTCCTCCCTTCCTTCTACCCACTTCCTACTCTTCCCCCTCAAACGTTCTATCTCCCCACTCTGCTAACTGATCTTTCTCTGTACTTCTAACCATTCTCTCTTCTTAGCCCCTTTCCCCTCCCAAAGACCACATATCTGCTGGCGCTTACTCTGTCTGAATCCAAACATCCCTCTCTCCCCTCTCTCTCCTATCCTCTCTTGTTGGAATCTGGTCAAAGAGCCTATCCTCTGTTCTCTCCTCTTTTAACAACCCGTACCACCCATTCCTCTGTCCTTCCTCCCTCTCCTGCTCCCCAGCTTTAGACTAAGGTGCTGTCTTAGGCAGCAGAGCACCACATCCATTAACCAGGACCAGGCATGCAGCTAGCTATCCCTGAGCCCTACTAAGCCCACCTCTGTGTGTTTGTGTTTGTTTGTTTTGCTCTGCAGTGTGTGTATGTATGTGTGAGTGCGCATGTGTGTATGCTCTGCAGTGTTTGTGTATGTTCTGTTTTGTGTATGTGCATACTTCTCTTCTGGCTGCAGATATAAAGAGCTGCTTCCTCTGGTTCTGCACCTCAACACACCTCTCAGCCAACAAGGGCACCTCATCAAAGAGTAGACACTCAAACAAACACACATATGCACATGCACACGCACACACACACACCATTCCCCCATGCCTGACATGAGGGGGAGAAGCTGAGTTAAGGGAGAAACTCAGAAAGGCTTTTTTGTGTTAGGCAATTTCATCTTTTATCTCCAGTCAACCAAAAAGTCTCCCTGCTGTTTGACATAATTACAAATATATTTACATGGCTCCCCTACGTTGATAAATGAACTATTTCTATTGCAATTGTCCTGGCTCAGCCCTAGGAGCCATGTATGTAATAACTTAAACAGTATATTCTACCCGACCCGCAGGAGAGAGGCCATTTTGTCTAGAAAGAGAGAAAGCAGGGATAGAGTTAACATGGAAGAAATGTCAGAATAAAGAGATAAATATTCCCTACAAGGTTAGAATACCTCTTTCTTTTTACCTGTCTCTCTCTGTTTCTCTGGAAATGCACACACGCACATGCATGCACACTTCCCCATCACCTCTCTGTCTCTCTCTCTTTCTCTCCAGCTCTCTCCACCACCTCTCCATCTCTCCCTCCGCTCTGCCCTGGTTAGAACAGTCGAGTTGTGGGGAAGTGCTATCTTAAAGAGGACATTCCGGGTTCTTACCAGCCATTTCTTATTTATGGGCTTTAATGTAGTCGATGCATTATTGATCACAACCAATCATTTCCTCCTCCCCTTGCTTATGACCGTGGCCCATGGATAGGGGGCAGGCTGAGCTGAAAAGCCCAATGCGGAGCTCACTGCAGAGTCTGGGGTTGGGACAGTCCTGGGGCTCCTGGGTGATGGACGGAGAGATGGGGTTGGATGTGTATCTTGTGTGTGTGTGAGAGACAAAGCTGAGAAAGAGAGAGTGCTGTGGGGGGAAAAATTTGCTGAAAGTGTCAAACGTCTCCAAATCGTACTAATATCCACTGACTGGTTAATTTGGAAATGCCTAGCCAGTCACCCCTAAAATGAACCCATCACTCATTTTGGAAAACTTTAGGTGCCCCGCAAGGAACCAGAGAGTAGGATCAAGCACCATGTTGCCGACACACTTTTCTCTCTCTGTTCTTTTTCTGGCGTCGTTGCTGAGGTCTATAGAGACAGACAGAGAGGGAATGAGGGAGGGAGAGATGCAGAGAGGGAGGAGGGGAGCGAGCTGTGCCCTGATTGAGTTTGAATTCCCTGCTCTTGGCCTAGAAACCGCAGGGCTTCTAAGTCATCATCCGGAAATGCGCCCATCACGCTCCAGCCTTGCCTCCTCAATCTTGTCACAAGTGTAGAGAGGAGTAGGCAGGAGGCAGTCACAGGTTTAGAACTACTGAGATTTATTAAAGCACCATATAGAAAAGCGGGACGAAACCCAAAGTGCAAAATAATAAAGTACTCAGGAAATACTAGGAGAGATTCCTCTCAGGAAAACAAGCAACTTAATACAATGACTGCGTATATATACAGTGATAGAGTGGGGATTGGAACCAGGTGTGTGTAATGATGACGAGACAAGTCCGGGGTTGATGAGTGAAGGGCGTTTGCCAGCAACAGGTTCGGCAGCAGCTAGAAGGCCGGCGACGCCGAATGCCTGAGCTGGACAGGAGGGGCAGCCAAAGCGAAGGTTGGTTTGACAAATCTAGCCTTATTGCACCATGCATAATCAATCAAAATTGAGACTGTGGCTGTGCCAGTTAGTGTGCCAGAGCTGCCTCCAGAACAAGATTCATGATGAAAAATGCTAACCTGTGTGAGGGAACAGAGATGCAGAGGAGAGGCACTCATGGCAGTCATCCGTGGGTTAAATAAATATCGCCATTTGCATTTCCAAAAAGCAGGGCCGCCAACTGACCCTACTCGATAACATTAGGCAGGGAGAGAGAGGCCCATTTCTCAGGGGCCCCAAGGGCCTGCGAGGAGAGGGGCCGTAATGAGAGAGGATCCTTAACGGATATTGATAGGGCCCCCAGGACAGCCTCTTATCCTAGCTCTCCAGTAAGCAGTGCCGCTACTTAATGAAGTAAAATTTGTAGCTTCCCCGGGAGGATATAACATCACAAACAGCTCTGAGACATGGACTGATCGAGAGGGAGAGTGGTAGAGGGAAGGAAGGAGAAAGGGAGAGAGAGAATGAGTGAAAGTATGAGTGAGAACAAGAAAAGAAAGAGTTAGTCCACCCACATAAAAAAACTAAAGTTTACTATAGAATATTACAGTACTTACTATAAAATGTTGCAGTAAACTGTAGAATACTATACTACACACTGTAGTATCCCCCAATCATGTGTAGTACTTAGTATATCATTTTGTAGTATACTGTAGTAAATACTACAGAAATGTCCACAATAACACTACAGTCCGCAAAAACACTACATTTTTTTAACTATAGTAAATACTACAGTATCCCAATTTGTGCAACCCATAACTGAGAAACTTACATGCCAAGTATATGTCATATTCTGTTCCCTACAGAAGCCCTAAACTCTCCATTCAGAACCCAGTCCTACCTACAGGCTATGGAACATTTGCTCTTTTAGTCTTTATCCAGTAGGTTTCCTCAAGGAGAAAGCCACCCACTTCTACATCAAAGATAATAAAACACTTCAGTAAATACAGAAATGTACCCCAAAACACTACAGTAAAAATGAAAGTCAGCAAAAACACTACAGTAAATCCTATCAGCGCTGCGGATTTTGCAACAAAGTGACAGAATCATGAGATCACTGTTTTGGTACTGCCCTTATGTAGCATGTTTTTGGTCGCAGGTCCAGGAATGACTGAAGAATTGCAACATTTACCTGGAGCTAACTCTGCAGATAGCACTGCTGGGTGTGTCTTAATCCATTATATAATACTCTTAGCAAAAATGTTTATCTGTAGAAACTATGAGAATTGAAAGGTTTTCTAACTTTTCTAAAACATCACAGCACAGTTGAAAAAAAGATGGCAATTAGAAATCAAAATTGGATGACCTTCAGAGATAAATAGGAGGGGTTGAGGGTAGCTGAAGGGTGCGATTAAAAAACAGTAAATTCAACAGTATACTGCAGTAAATACTACAGTATTCACTGTTGTGTTTTTGCGGACTTCAGAGGCACTATAGTATTTTTTCCATTGGGCAGATGGCGGTCCCTTGTGGAAAACGGAAGCAGGGGTATGATGGGTAATTTGACTTATCACAGCGAACGATCCACTGGGTCTAATTGACCATTGTCCTGCAGGACACCATCTCTCTTTTCCTCTCTCGGTCTCACTCTCTTCCTTTCTCTGTCTCTCTTTCCCTCTCCTTTCCTCTCTCTTCCACTCACCATCCCAATCTCTCTCTCTTTTCTGGTTAATGTCAGTAGATCAGTCCTCCACCATTCATCCGACAGCTGTTCTGTGAAAAATGTGTAATTTAGAAATGGCCCCTGCTCATCCACCTGTCCCTGGGAAACCCTGTGCCAGTCTCCAGCACTTTGTACTGCAATCATCCTGCCATGGAGAATCTCAGCTGGGGATGAAGTGTGACGAGAAGAAATGCAGAGTGGATGGAAGGAGGGAAGGGAGGGACGTAGGGAATGAGCGAGAGAGAGACATGGAAAGGTGGAGAGGAAGAGAAAAAAAGATCACTGCTTCACATGAAGCCTGAGGAGGAAATGGATTCTCTGTCAGAATGATTCAGAGGAAGCAGGAGGAACTGCTATAATGTAAATTGGAGATTGTGTGTCTGTGTGTGTGTCTGTGTCAGCGCGTAGAGTTTCATAGGTTGAATGGGAAGAGAGGATTTTGTAAATGTATGCTTCCACCACATCGCCTCTAGATAAGAGCTGTGAATAGCTATTCAGTAAGTGGATCTTTCTACATACAGCTGCTATTGACGTTGGAGTGTCTATTATAAACTGAAGCGGCTTGCTGAGGCAACCTTCCCCGACCTGACAGGGAGTGAACACCTGCCGGCCAGTCCACTCACTCATCATCATCTCACTCTTCACTTCACAGCAGCCACCACACATACACATACTGTATACACACACACGCACCCACTAAAATAGAGACAAAGACAGAACAGATGGCCTAATAAAGCTGTGAAACAAAGCCGCAGAGGGAAAAAAGACATGAGTAGAGGTACTATTCCATGATAAAGGAGATATCAGCGCAAACCATTCAGAGCGTTGCTTGACATAATTCCCAGAACATTATTTTCAACAATTCCTTTGATAAAGCTATCTGAAGACTGAGTTGCAGCAGAGAGAGAGAGAAAAAAAAAAGCTGTCTAGCACCCAATCACATCCTGAATCTACAAGGAGTCTCAGAAACATGACCCTAGGCTTCAGCTGTGATTAGGGTCTGGTTTCAATGACGGACACTTTGGCAACTTCAATAAGGGTAAAAAAATACATCTGGGTGGGTCTCCCAACAAATCACGAGGCAGACATGTCAGAACATTGCGAAATGCAGTTATTAAAAGACTAGGGTTGGAGCAAAAACCTAAAGGACGATAACTCTCCAGGAACAGGGTTGGGGAGCCCTGCTCTATGCCAAACTGACGTTCAATTACTACAGACATGTTCAGCCGGGAACATTTGAAAATTGTGGGAGGCAACCCAGATGGGAGCCTGTCATATGATGTAACACATACAGTATCAGTCAAAAGTTTGGACCCACCTACTCATTCAAGGGTTTTTATTTGACTATTTTCTACATTTAGGAATAATAGTGAATACATCAAAACTAGGAAATAACACATATGGAATCACTTAGTAACAAAAAGTGTTAAACAAATAGAAAATATATTTTATATTTGAGAGTTTTCAAAGTAGCCACCCTTTACCTTGATGACAGCGTTGCACACCCTTGGCATTCTCTCAACCATCTTCATGGAGGTAGTCACCTGGAACACATTTCAATTAACAGGTGTGCATTGTTAAAAGATCATTTGTGGAATTTCTCTCCTTCGTAATGTGTTTGAGCCAATCAGTTGTGTTTTGACAAGGTAGGGGTGGTATACAGAAGACAGCCCGATTTGGTAAAAGACCAAGTCCATATTATGACAAGAACAGCTCAAATAAGCAAAGAGAAACGACAGTCCGCCATTACTTTAAGACATGAAGGTCAGTCAATGCAGTCGCAAAAACCATCAAGCATTATGATGAAACTGGCTCTCATGAGGACCGCCACAGGAAAGGAAGACCCAGAGTTACCTCTGCTGCAGAAGATACGATCATTAGAGTTACCAGCATCAGAAATTGCAGCCCAAATAAGTGCTTCACAGAGTTCAGTAATGTTATATTTTAGATTTTTCGAAGTAGCCACCCTTTGCCTCGATGTCAGCTTTGGACACGCTTGGCATTCTCTCAACCAGCTTCACCTGGAATGCTTTTCCAACAGTCTTGAAGGAGTTCCCACATATGCTGAGCACTTGTTGGCTGCTTTTCCTTCACTCTGCGGTCCAACTCATCCAAAACCATCTCAATTGTGTTGACGTTGGGTGATTGTGATGGAGTGTCATCTGATGCAGCACTGATGCAGCACTCCATCACTATCCATCACTATACCAATCTATTTTACTAGCCATGTCATCACAGCAATATTGATACTGCATTCCCTCATACATACATGTATAGAGTACTGTACTGTTAATGGTGACTGAAGTCTATTCACTCACAGGGCCAGGAGAACATCTCATAGGTAAATAATGTAACTATGATTACACTTACACGTAGTAAGATATAATCTGTTCGCTACAGGCAGAAAAGCGGAGGGAGCTGCCGCTTCTTATAACCTGTAGTTTACATTGCAAGTGATTGATGTGAGCAAAACGCTGCTCAGTACAGTAGGGAAAGAATCCATATCATTAGCTTACTGTCCCACAGCCTCCAGCTGCCCTGATTCCAGCTCATGTTCATGCATGCCATTACGTAAAAATGTACATTATAAAATTCACTGGATGCTACCAATCACTTGCCCAAGAAGATATCCATGCAATCTACCCACTACGTGTAGCATACAATAGCCTGAATATGCCTCTGTGTGCTACCGGCTCTAAACCACAACGCTGGAACACATAAGGTCAGTGATGTGGAATTAAATCAAGCGTAGTTGATGTTCATCCAATCTGAATAATCATTGAGGAGATAGATTGTGTGTGTTAGTAGCAGTGTTACAGCTGTTATCCACCAAGAGCCAATTTCCTGTGCGCGTCAACAATGTATGCACCTGCCTTAATCGTTTACAGGAATGAACAAAGAGACATTCTGATAAGAGCATTAATCATGGTAAAGAGTCAATCTGACATAGGTTAATTTAGTGCTTTATCAATCACTGTTGCCACAGGGGCAATTGAGGAATTAATTGAGGAGAGTTGCATCGAGAAATGCTGCCGCCTGCATAGGGCGAATAAATAAAATCGCTCATTAATAAGTAATGTGAAATAAAAATTGGGGCTAAACAGAATGACACAAAGCGGCCTAGCGGCTCGGCAGGGAGGGATGTTTGTGTAGCACATGTCACGTGGCTGATAATTCCCCCATAAAGCAATTCTTCACAGAGATGTAAATAGACGATAAACAATTAGAGTACATCCTGGGCTGAGCCTGTGCCTGCCTCCTATACCACCTCCAGAGTCGTTAAAGTCCTATTAGCTGTCATTAGTTTCTAAAGAGCTTCCTATAGAAGAGTGGAGAGGGGAGAGAAAAACAAACATAAAAGTGGAGGCCTAGGTATAGAAAGAGGAGGAGAAGGAGGAGAAACAGGAGAGAGAGAGAAAGAGAGAGAGAGAGAGGAGAGCGAAGTCTCTAGTGGAAGCTATGGAGCAGGCCTGAAAAGAAGATGAGATTCATTTCATTCTGTCTGGGGCCAGATGGAGAAATGGAGCATATCAGTGCCTACAGTAATGCTGTAGTTTAATGTAGGCCAATGTGCCGGGATCCCCCAAGCAAGCAGCCTGCAGAACACACCAGGCAGACAGGCAGGCAGGCAGGCAGGAAATAGGGAAGTGAAGGACCCATAACAACCAAGGCCTTGCATAGTACTGGAGCCCTCTGTGTTCACGATGCACTATAAAGACTTGTCCCCAGAGTGTGCAATGCCATTTGGTCCTGGGTTTCATTGGGACTGCATATGGGAACAAGTCCTGGAGCAGTATGGTATTGTACCACTCACCACCTCCCAGACGATGACTGGACCCTGGTCAAGAGTACTGTACTATAAAGGGAATAGGGTACCATTTGGGACGCAGATGATGACTGTAGAGTGTAGAGTCCCACCCTGTGTCAGAGGGTAATAGAGCAGAGGCTATAACCAGCTTGGACAAGCCACTCTTATGGAACTGCTGGGAGGTCACAGAACGGTCACACTGGGTTCTGGAACATTGTGGAAATGATAAGCTGTAGCACGTGGTTGAATGGAGAAAAGGCTATTTGGAGTGACGAGGGGGTCATGGGAATTCCAATGTGACCAAGTGCCGGTGTTGCAGCCCAATGCTGCCAACTGTGTTGTAGTGTAACCATAGCATTTGATCACAACATTAACCATTTAATTATAGCAGAGATGGACCTTGATTAGCTGAATCAGGTGTTTCGGAGAAGCACTGAAACAAAATCCTTCACACTCAGTTAGCGCTCCACGAATGTGAGTGTTTGTGTGGGCTGCACACCTGAAATGGGTGGCAAGAAAGTAAAATAAAGTATTTGGATCTTTCTGCGGCTAACTTTGACATTTCTACCGAGGAGAGCAGAGTTTGGAGGAACCTTTGTCTTTTCTCTCCAGCTTCTTGCCAATGATCCAAACTTTAAACCAGGTTTATTTTCCTCATCTCAGTTGAAAAAGCCTCTTTCTTCACCACTACTCTAAATATGTCTTAAACTTCTCTCCGGAAAGTTGGAGATTCAAGGACAGCAGAGAGAAAAACAGCATGGAGATAAACTTGTATCTATCCCTCTATTAAACCACACCTCTGCTGTGCTGAGAAATCAATAGCTAACAGGGGATAAATAACAGTAAAACCATCCCCCATCCCCACACTCCCTCCCTCCTCTCCTCTTCTCTGTGCCTCTAAGAGCCATCAATCTTGCTCTACTAGAGGGGAACTCCCCCTGGTGTGATATGAATATCAGGCCCATGTGATGTATGTTATGAGATGTATAGGCGCCAGGCCATTATGAAGAGTGACTGGTCACAGCGTCCTCCCGCCCACAAACATTGCACGTACTCACTCACTCACTCACGCACTCACTCACGCAGACTGGCACATCTGCCTCCCTCCCTCCATCCTTCCCTAACGGCAGATTACTGGCGCCACCACCATTGGAGAATCACCCAGGTGCCGAGGCAAGCTGTCCGGGAATGCTTCGGAATGCTGTCTGAGTGTGCTCTCTTGGCGCGATGTTATGGAAATCACTTTCTCGCCTTCTCTCCCTTCGTCAGAGATGGAGAGATGGCAGAGGCACATATGGTAGCAGAAAAGGAGGATAGAGAGAGAGTGTGGCGGAGAAGTGACAGCCTGGCTATTAGGCAAAGCCTTCTGTCATGTGAACACTCCCCCCATACAAGTCCTGTCATCCACACGTACATAGCCCTAGTCTGAAGGACACACAGGAAGCCTATACCATCTTCTCTGCCTGCCTGTGTGCTGCTGTCAAAACGTTCTTCTCCTGATAAATGTCCCCCGTCCCTCAGTTCCACATGTCCTCTCATAAATATATTTTTTTAATCGACTGACAGAATTTGCCCTGAATACTAACCACTGGGGATATCATTGATTACATAACTTTTCATGTTTGAGCATACAATCCGTGCCCTCATAATGAACCAGACAGAACAGAATAGAGCTGTGAGTATGTGTGTATGCCTGGTCCCAGTGTCTGTGGTTCCTGTAGTAGAAGCTGAGACAGGAACAGAAAGAGAAACAAGCAGAGACACTGCCACTGGGGCCTGACAGCTCCACAGTGTTAGCTGCTAGCTGGATGACTAATAAACTTTTATGTGTGCTAATGCATCTTGTAAAGCGTCTGTCATAAAAGCATGCCAACTCCTGGAGTTAAACCCCCCCGATGATATTTCAGGATAGCACTAGACAGAAGGCAATTTAAGTGTTTTGGAAAAGCCAGCGGCCTGTCCATCCATGCCTGTTAGTAAAAACACACCCCTACTACCAGGACACAACCACAGAAATACCTTCAATGGAGGCTAGGGGGGAAACAACGACGCTGTCATTTAAATCAGTGCAAGTTCACAGCAACCAGCAAACATTCACATCTACAGTATAAAAACTACCACGATAACAACCTCCTTCTCACCTCACCTCAAACATGTAATTCAAACAAAGAAAAACGAATCAGCAGTCTGCCTCAACAGCCCCGGTCAATCCAAAGCGGGGAAAAAACAACAGTGAAAATAGTAAAAAATAAAAAAGTGAAAATAGTAAAAAAGAAAAAAGCTGTCTGGATGTTTGACTAGTGAGAGGATGTGTGTTATGTGGTGTGCATACTAACACACCCCCTATAGCAGGGTAATTAAAAACTGGCTCCCTCCACTCGCTCTACTCCTCCCTGCCCCTACATTCCACTCAAGGTTGCCTTCTCCCTCCGCCGCCGAATACTGATGCTGAGGTGGGAGGCAACACAACGCCACGGCAACACATAAATCGCCACTGTGACAGCGACTGTCGGGAGGCTGCTGAATTAAACATGCCATGACAATCTTCACGCTGTCCCTCTCTCTCTCTGGATGGAGGGAGGGAGGGAGGAAAGGAGAGGAGGAACAGACATCTTCGGCTTTTCTACCCTGCTGAACTGTGTGTTGTGATGTCACGCGATTCGGCGGGCCCCTGCCTGCAGTGGGACGGGAGTGGGGCTGCGGCTGGGGGATGAGGGGTTGTGATGTGGCACTGCGGTGGTGCTGGGTGATAATGTGGCTCTGCTGCTGCCGCGTTGACAGTTCGTACGAGGGGCTGGAGTTTGATAAGCAGCTGATTCATCAGCCTTTGTTCAGCTCACTGCTATCATCCTCCAGCATCTCCACTGAGCTGACACCAAACCTAGAACATTACCCCGGGGTGTCAGGGTTTGTTGCACTGTGTGTTTCGATCGGTCGCAGTGTGTGTATGTGTGAGTGAATGTGTGTGTGTGAGAGAGAGAGAAATCGAGAGAGAGAGAGAGAGAGAAATCGAGAGAGAGAGAAATCGAGAGAGAGAGAAATCGAGAGCGAGCGAGACAGAAAGACAAAAAATGAGCATGAACACTCCAGTAGTGTGTGTGTTGTGTTCAGTCTTGTGACTGTTTGCATGAATAATGCTTCTATGTGCTGTAACTTCTAGAGTGTGTATGTGTGGGAGTACTCTCTACAGAGATACAGGGTGGCAATCTGCTTTGGGAAGCACACCGGCACTCAAAGAAAGAAAGGAGAGATTGTGCACTTGCTCTTTTCTGTATCTGTTTCTGTACGTGTGTTTTCACAGACAAAGGAGGAGGGAGAGTTATCCCCAGTTACTGAGTCCCAGTGCCCAGTTATTCCAACTTTAAAAAACTCTGTCCCAGAAAACACTTAAGCAGACATTGACTGTCTTTTCAAAACCAATAGGCCCGCCTTGTGTAAGACCCACAATTCTATCAGCCTGGAGACTTAGACTGCTACACTGACCTTTAGCTGCTAGTTGAAATGGATGCCGTACGTCGCCAGTGCTCTGATAACCATCGTAGTCCATTAGAGACCATTACATATTCTCCATTGCTACTGTGTCCGCTCCGTGACGATGATGACCCTGCCTGGTCTCGTCACGCTGTAACAGAATGCTTCCCTCCAGATGTTGACTAGTCAAACTACACAGAGAATCACAACACATCTGTGTTCTACGATACACTGCTCCCACCTTCTCCTGCTGTCTACCTCTCATATGGGCTCTCTCTCTGACATGCACATCCTTTTTCTGTCTCAAGCTTGCTCTTTCTTTCTCACACTTTCTCTTTCTCTCCCTACTCAACAATATCAGGTATATGTTTCCTTCAGGACAATTGTTTTAATTAGCACGTTTACTGCGTTATATACCTACTTATCTTTTCATCTAACACCTTTCTCTCTCTCTTCCTGGGGGGCATGATAGACCATGAAACCAAATTAATGGTTTAAACATATTTTAAATAGTCTACACACGCAAATGACAAAACACATTAACAATTGTTTAATTTGGTTTCATGGCCTGCCATAAGCAAACAAGAAAAAGCTCATCCAGAAGCGGCGCTCCTAGTAGCCGGGGACATTAATGCAGGGAAACTTAAATCCGTTTTACCAAATTTCTATCAGCATGTTAAAAGTGCAACCAGAGGAGAAAAATAATTCTAGATCACCTTTACTCCACACACAGAGAGGCATACAAATCTCTCCCTCGCCCTCCATTTGGTAAATCTGACCACACTCTATCCTCCTGATTCCTGCTTACAAGCAAAAATTAAAGCAGGAAGCACCAGTGACTCGGTCTATAAAAAAGTGGTCAGATGAAGCAGATGCTAAACTACAGGACTGTTTTGCTATCACAGACTGGAACATGTTCCGGGATTCTTCCGATGACATTGAGGAATACACCACATCAGTCACTGGCTTTATCAATAAGTGCATTGAGGACATCAACAACAAACTAGAATGGTCCAAACACACCAAGACAGTCGTGAAGAGGGAACGACAAAGCCTATTCCCCCTCAGGAAACTAAAAAGATTTGGCATGGGTCCTCAGATCCTCAAAAGGTTCTACAGCTGCAACATCGAGAGCATCCTGACTGGTTGCATCACTGCCTGGTACAGCAATTGCTCGGCCTCCGACAGCAAGGCACTTGAGAGGGTAGTGCGTACGGCCCAGTACATCACTGGGGCAAAGCTCCCTGCCATCGAGGACCTCTACACCAGGCGGTGTCAGAGGAAGGCCCTAAAAATTGTCAATGACCCCAGCCACCCCAGTCATAGACTGTTCTCTCTACTACCGCATGGCAAGCGGTACCGGAGCGCCAAGTCTAGGACAAAAAGGCTTCTCAACAGTTTTTACCCTCAAGCCATAAGACTCCTGAACAGGTAACCAAATGGTTACCTGGACTATTTGCATTGTGTGCCCCCCCCCCCAACCCCTCTTTTACACTGCTGCTGCTACTCTCTGTTTATCTTATATGCATAGTCACTTTAACTATACATTCATGTACATACTACCTCAACTGGCCCGACCAACCAGTGCTCCTGCACATTGGCTAACCGGGCTATCTGCATTGTGTCCCTCCACCTGCCAACTCCTCTTTTTACGCTACTGCTACTCTCTGTTCATCATATATGCATAGTCACTTTAACCATACCTACATGTACATACTACCTCAATAAGCCTGACTAACCGGTGTCTGTATATAGCCTTGCTACTCTTATTTTATTATTTCTTTACTTACCTACACACACACACACACACACACACACACACACACACACACACACACACACCTTTTTTTTCGCACTATTGGTTAGAGCCTGTAAGTAAGCATTTAAATGTAAGGTCTACACCTGTTGTATTCCGTGCACGTGACAAATAAACTTTGATTTGATTTGATATTTTCTGGGGTTGCTCCGACAGCAATGAGGACTACACCACATCAGTCATTGGCTTCATCAATAAGTGCATCGATGACGTCGTCTCCACAGTGACCGTACGTACATACCCCAACCAGCAGCCATGGATTACAGGCAACATCCGCGCTGAGCCAAAGGCTAGAGCTGCCGCTTTCAAGGAGCGGGACTTTAACCCGGAAGCTTATAAGAAATCCCGCTATGCCCTACGATGAACCATCAAACAGGCAAGCGTCAATACAGGACTAAGATTGAATCATACTACACCAGCTCTGACGCTCGTCGGCTGTGGCACGGCTTGCAAACCCTTACAGACTACAAAGGGAAGCACAGCCAAGAGCTGCCCAGTGACACGAGCCTACCAGACGAGCTAAACTACTTCTATGCTCACTTCGAGGCAAATAACACTGAAACATGCATGGGAGCACCAGCTGTTCCAGAAGACTGTGTGATCATGTAAGACCTTTAAACAGGTCAACATTCACAAGGCCGCAGGGCCAGATGGATTACCAAGATGTGTACTGCGAGCATGTGCTGACCAACTGGCAAGTGTCTTCACTGATATTTTCAACCCCTCCCTGTCCTAGTCTGTAATACCAACATGTTTAAAGCAGACCACCATCATGCCTGTGCCCAAGAACACTAAGGTAACCTGCCTAAATGACTACAGACCCGTAGCACTCACATCTGTAGCCATTAAGTGTTTTGAAAGGCTGGTCATGGCTCACATCAACATCATTATCCCAGAAATCCTAGACCCACTCCAATTTGCATACCACCCCAACAGATCCACAGATGATGAAATCTCCATTGCAATCCACACTGCCCTTTCCCACCTGGACAAAAGGAGCACCTATGTCAAATCAAATCAAATCAAATTGAATTTATTTATATAGCCCTTCTTACATCAGCTGATATCTCAAAGTGCTGTACAGAAACCCAGCCTAAAACCCCAAACAGCAAGCAATGCAGGTGTAGAAGCACGGTGACTAGGAAAAACTCCCTTGAAAGGCCAAAACCTAGGAAGAAACCTAGAGAGGAACCAGGCTATGAGGGGTGGCCAGTCCTCTTCTGGCTGTGCCGGGTGAAGATTATAACAGCACATGGCCTAGATGTTCAAATGTTCATAAATGACCAGCATGGTCAAATAATAATAATCACAGTAGTTGTCGAGGGTGCAACAAGTCAGTAACACAAGAGTTAGTGTCAGTTGGCTTTTTCATAGCCGATCATTCAGAGTATCTCTACCGCTCCTGCTGTCTCTAGAGAGTTGAAAACAGCAGGTCTGGGACATGTAGCACGTCCGGTGAATAGGTCAGGGTTCCAGCAGGTCTGGGACAGCAGGTCTGGGACAGGTAGCACGTCCGGTGAACAGGTCAGGGTTCCATAGCTGCAGGCAGAACAGTTGGAACTGGAGCAGCAACACGGCCAGGTGAACTGGGGACAGCAAGGAGTCATCAAGCCGGGTAGTCATGAGGCATGGTCCTAGGGCTCAGGTCCTCCGAGAGAGAGAAAGAAAGAAAGAGAAAGAGAGAATTAGAGAGAGCATATTTAAATTCACTCAGGACACCGGAAAAGACAAGTGAAATACTCCAGATGTGACCGACTGACCCTAGCCCCCCGACACATAAACTACTGCAGCATAAATACTGGAGGCTGAGACAGGAGGGGTCAGGAGACACTGTGGCCCCGTCCTATGTGAGAATGCTATTCATTGATTACAGCTCAGTGTTCAATACCATAGTGTCCTCAAAGCTCATCAATAAGCTAAGGACCCTGGGACTAAACACCTCCCTCTGCAGCTGTATCCTGAACTTCCTGACGGGCAGCCCCCAGGTGGTAAGGTTAGGCATCAACACATCCGCCACGCTGAACCTTAACACAGGGGCCCCTCAGTGGTGCGTGCTCAGTCCCCTCCTGTACTCCCTGTTCACTCATGACTGCACGGCCAGGCAATACCATCATTAAGTTTGCCGATAACACAACAGTGGTATGTCTGACCACCGACAACGACGAGACAGCCTATAGGGAGGAGGTCAGAGACCTGGCCGTGTGGTGCCAGGACAAGAACATTTCCCTCAACGTGATCAAGACAAAGGAGATGATTGTGGACTACAGGAAAAAGAGGACCGAACACTCCCCCATTCTCATCGACAGGGCTGCAGTGGAGCCTGTTGAGAGCTTCAAGTTCCTTGGTGTCCACATCACCAACAAACTAACATGGTCCAAGCACACCAAGACAGTCGTGAAGAGGGCACAACGAAAACTATTCCCCCTCAGGAGACTGAAAAGATTTGGCATGGGTCCTCAGATCCTCAAAAGGTTCTACAGCTGCACCATTGAGAGCATCCTGACTGGTTGCATCACTGCCTGGTATGGCAACTGCTCGGCCTCTGACCGCAAGGCACTACAGAGGGTAGTGCGAACGGCCCAGTACATCACTGGGGCCAAGCTTCCTGCCATCCAGGACCTCTATACCAGGCAGTGTCAGAGGAAGGCCCTAAAAATTGTCAATGACTCCTGCCACCCTAGTCATAGACTGCTCTCTCTGCTACCGCATGGCAAGCGGTACCGGTGCGCCAAGTCTAGTTCCAAGAGGCTTCTAAACAGCTTCTACCCCCAAGCCATAAGACTCCTGAACACTTAATCAAAAGGCTACCCAAACTATTGCCCCCTCTCCCCCTCTTTTACACCGCTGCTACTCTCTGTTAACTTTTATGCATAGTCACTTTAATAACTTTACCTACATGTACATATTACTTCAACTAACCGGTGCCCCCGCACATTGACTCTGTACCGGTTCCCCCTTGTATATAGTCTCGCTATTGTTATTTTACTGCTGCTCTTTAATTACTTGTTACTTTTATTTCTTATTCTCATCCGTATTTTTTAAAACTGCATTGTTGGTTAGGGGCTCGTAACTAAGCATTTCACTGTCAGGTCTACACCTGTTGTATTCGGCGCATGTGACCAATACAATTTGATTTGATTGGAGTCAAACAGTTGTACTGAGCTCACGAGGCCACAGTACAGTACATGGACTTGGTAGGAAGTGTAATACTTGGTAATATATTGGATAACACAAGCTTATCAGCAAGAGCATCCCTGGAGGCAGATACAACGCAATGTGCAACACAGGAGAAGATAGCAAACTGTTTATACCACCGTACACACTGAAGTTTGCTGTCAGACTAACCTATTGTTGTTGTTTTGTGCACTGGAGCCCTATGCGATACTGTATGATTCACTAGGCTTGCTCCCATTTTTCATCCCCTATTCCTCTATATTACTGCATGCCCAGAAAGCTACAATCTCCCCTCTTTCCCTTCTCTGTTCTGAGTTAAACAGGATTTCATCTTCTTGAATACTTAAAGCGGTACCCTCTTGATTCCCTTGTTAGATAGTTGAAGTACATCCTCTCCTGGCTCCTTTTCAATATCACCAGAAAATGTTGAGGATAACTGCTTTCAAATGAATGAGTAGGCAAACACAGCGTGTACATATACTTCACTGACAAACCGACACACACCGACAAACACACTCAGAAAAAGACAATCCATTATTTACAGACACTATATGCTTATTTCATTTTATTTAACCAGGAAAGTTCACTCAGTACACTTCCTAAGATCACAGTCCTGGTACTACAGTATACTAGTCTGTGATTGGTACAGATGTATGATCTTAATTTGAGCCAGTTTGCTACAGCAGGAAAATAATCATGCAGCAACAGAAAATGTGAATTATTATGTGAATTATAATTAATGGACTTTTTTGTCAGGGTTAATACATTTTTCGTAAGGGAAATTACAAACTTGCGAAACCTTTTAAAACCTCAAATACACTATTAAATGTCCTGCATTGTAAGAAAGTTATCCTACAACAGGGTGATCAAATTAAGATCCTACATCTGTGCTGGGGGTGATGGTCAATGCAGAAAACAACACCAATATTGTCCAGTATTGACTTCAAATATTAGGATTCAAAACGTTGCTCCATACACAGGCTACTGCTAGGCTGTGTGTTGTTGCAAGTCTTCCTATCTACAACTGAACTCAACCAGAGTTATCAGGCAGCTCGTCCACAGCAACATTCATTATAGAACCAGACACTGTCTGTTACATCTTTTATGAAAAAACATTATCGTGGATCATTTTTTTGACGTGGGAGAACACATTTTTATGATTCAGATTGTGCCATTTCAGAAACTCTGTTCATCTGAAAAGCTGTAATTTTGCAGCACTACCCTTTCCATTAAAGGCCCACGTCTGTAGAAGAGAACAAAATACAAAACCATAATGTACAGGTTGCTATGGCAACTCCCAACATTAAATTGCGATGGTTATCAGAAGCTTTCTTTGTTGTAAAATGACCTTTTATGTATTCCAGTGAATCCCTGAGAGATAAAGAAAACCTGACCATTAGTCATCTTCTAAAGGAACACATGAAAGATCACACACACATGCATAAGATATGTGCTGCTTAGGCTGCCTTGTTGATGTTTTTTGATAGTGGCCCTCAGAGTGAGTACCAGTGACATGAGCCTTAAGAAGTGTGTGTGCGCTGTGTCTAGTACATGTGAGTTTTTCAATGAATAATGCATGTTTATTTGTGGCGTGACATTCAATGACTGGTGTTTGTGTGTGTGTGTGTGTGTATTTGTGCATGCACAGAGAATGAAATGAAAGGTGTTATGCCAGTGTGCATGTTAGTGTGCACATGCCAGTGTGTGTGTGTATGGTGTAAGCAGGATAGTGCAGAGTGTGAAGTAGAATGTGACATCCACAGTCCCACTGGAGTGTGAATAAGAGAGGAGAGGAGTGTGAGGTGGAGGAGAGAAACATGATCTTCCATCACCAACCACAGCAGCGAGCTGGGCCCATCTACACACACACACACACACACACACACACACACACACACACACACACACACACACACACACACACACACACACACACACACACACACACACACACACACACACACACACACACACACACACACACCAGCAGCACTTACTAAAACCCTGTTGGCTGATGTTACATAGCCTATAGCCACTTAAGTGAGTGCATGTTGATTATACCGCGGCATACAGCACACATGTGATGAGGTGGGGAGAATGGAGGGATGAAGGAGGGGAGGGGGAGAGAGAGTGGGAGGCCGCAGTGCCTTTTCTTCTCTCTGGGTAATGTAAATATTTCACTGTGTTTCCATCTCAGGGGTCCATCCACTGTCCTCTACCATTTCACTCCTCTCTCACTTCTCTCTTTCTTCCCATCCTCCACTGGTCTGTTTGACCATCTGAAGGGCAACTCATCTCAACACCACACCCTTCCTTCACCTGACCCTGGATGTGTTGACTGAACTGAACACAGGAAGGTAACGCCAGAGAGCTCCAACTTCTTCTCCGTGTACACCCTCCATCCACAGAACCAGACCTCAACCAGAGCACTACCAACAAACCATCCATTAAATCAGAACACCACTACCTAACCATCCATTTAATCAGAACACCACTAACTAATCATCCAAAACACCACTAACTAACCATCCATTCAACCAGAACACCACTAACTAATCATCCAAAACACCACTAACTAACCATCCATTCAACCAGAACACCACTAACTAATCATCCAAAACACCAATAACTAACCATCCATTCAACCAGAGCACCACTAACTAACCATCCATTCAACCAGAACACCACTAACTAACCATCCAATCAACCAGAACACAACCAGAACACCACTAACTAACCATCAATTCAACCAGAACTCCACTAACTAACCATCCATTCAACCAGAAGACAACCAGAACACCACTAACTAACCATCAATTCAACCAGAACTCCACTAACTAACTATCCATTCAACCAGAACACTAGTAACCATCCATTCAACCAGAACACTACTAACTAACCATCCATTCAACAAGAACACAACCAGAACACCACTAACTAACCATCCATTCAACCAGAACACTAGTAACCATCCATTCAACCAGAACACCACTAACTAACCATCCATTCAACCACAACATTACCAACTAACCATCCATTCAACCAGAATACTACTAACTACCCATCCATTCAATCAGAACACTACTAACTAACCATCCATTCAACCAGAACACTACTAACTAACTATCCATTCAACCAGAACACTACTAACTAACCAACCATCCATTCAACCAGAATACTACTAACTACCCATCATTTCAATCAGAACACTACTAACTAACCATCCATTCAACCAGAACACTACTAACTAACTATCCATTCAACCAGAACATTACTAACTAACCATCCATTCAACCAGAATACTACTAACTACCCATCCATTCAATCAGAACTCTACTAACTAAGCATCCATTCAACCAGAACACTACTAACTTACTATCCATTCAACCAGAACACTACTAACTAACCATCCATTCAAACAGAATACTACTAACTACCCATCCATTCAATCAGAACACTACTAACTAACCATCCATTCAACCAGATCACTACTAACTAACCATCCATTCAACCAGAACACTACTAACTAACCATCCATTCAACCAGAACACTACTAACTAACCACCGATTCATGGAGATGATCAAAACAACAACAAAATAGGTAGTTGGACGTGAGCCACTACAGCTCAGACTGTGTGTTTAAATTAATGTCCTGCTGTTAGTGTGTGTGTGTTTGAGAGAGCGAGAGTGAGAGTGAGAGAGAGAGGGGGGTAAGAAAGAAAGAGAGAAAGAGAGTAGGAGAGAGAGATAGTGTTCGTGTTTAAAGGCTCTGGTGAGAGCGATAGCCCTTAGCCCTCTTATCGCTATTCTCTGAGGTAACGCTACTTCTCCTCAGGTCCTATGCATGATAAAACAGAGGTTGTGTGTGTGTGTAGGTCCCATGCATGATAAAGCAGGAGAGGAAGTCAGGGGATGTTTCATGGCTCCAGAGACAGGGACAGAGCAGAGAAACGTGACAGAGTGGAGGAATAAGTGGAGGGACCTGCTATCATCATTAGAAGTGCCAGACACCCCAGAGTGCCTATCATATTAGTGTGATTACATTGCATGATTTATATGCTTGCCAAGCCTCCCCTGCTAAGCAGACTTTATGCACATCACAGTCCCGTAGCTCTTTGACACACATATTGTATGTCCTTTGTTCCTGGAGTGGTTGCTTAAATGGAGCAGTGTTGGCTAAACAGGGTGTGAGCCAACGCACTTTAAAAGCTCCACCACAGCAATGCCTACTGGTAAATATATATATTTGTTTTATTTAACTAGGCAAGTCAATTAAAAACAAATTCTTATTTACAATGAAAGCCAAGGAACAATTTGGGTTAACTGCCTTTTTCAGGGGCAGAAAGACAGATTTCCACATTGTCAGCTCAGGGATTCGATCTACCAACCTTTCAGTTACTGGCCCAACGCTCTAACCACTAGGCTACCTGCCATATATATACAGTGTACAGTGACTTCTGAAAGTATTCATACCCCTTGACTTATTCCACATTTTATTGTGGTCCGTGCGAGCCTGAAGGTTCAAAATGGATTAAATGTATTTTGTTTCTCACCCATTTACACACAATAACCCATAATGCCATAGTGAAAACCTTTTTTTTTGAAAATGAAATACAGAAATATCTCATTTATATAAGTATTCACACCCTTGAGTCAATACATGTTAGAATCACTTTTGGTAGCGATTACAGCTGTGAGTCTTTCTGGGTAATTCTCTAAGAGCTTTGTACACTTGGATTGTACAATATTTGCACATTATTCTTAAAAAAATTCTTCAAGCTCTGTCAAGTTGGTTGTTGATCATTGCTAGACACCCATTTTCAAGTCTATTTACGTCAAAACTGTAACTAGGCCGATCAGGAACATTCAATGTCGTCTTGGTAAGCAATTCCAGTGTATATTTGGCCTTGTGTTTTAGGTTATTGTCCTGCTGAAAGGTGAAGTTGTCACCCAATGTCTGTTGGAAAGCAGACTGAACCAGGTTTTCCTCTAGGATTTTGCCTATACTTAGCTGTATTCCTAAAAAAACTCAGTAGACCTTGCCGATGACAAGCATACACATAACATGTAGCCACCACCATGCTTGAAAATATGAAGAGTTGTACTCAGTGATGTGTTGTGTTGGATTTGCCCCAAACATAATGCTTTGTACTCAGGACATAAAGGTAATTTCTTTGCAGTTTTATTTTAGTGCCTTATTGCAAACAGGAGGCACATTTTGGAATATTTTTATTCTGTACATGCATCCTTCACTCTGTCATCTAGATTAGTATTGTGGAGTAACTACAATGTTGTTGATCCATCCTTAGTTGTCTCCTATCACAGCGATGGAACTCTGTTTTAAAGTCACCATTGGCCTCATGGTGAAATCCCTGAGCGGGTTTCCTACCTCTCCGGCAACTGAGTTAGGAAGGACGCCTGTATCTTTGTTGTGTCTGAGTGTATTGATACACCATCCAAAGTGTAATTAATTACTTCACGTTTCTCAAAGGGATATTCAATGTCTGCTTCTTTTTTTAAATTTATTTTATCTACCAATAGGTGCTCTTCTTTACGAAGCATTGGAAAACCTCCCTGGTGTTTGTGGTTGAATATGCGTTTGAAATTCACTGCTCGACTGAGGGACCTTAAAGATAATTGTATGTGTTGGCTACAGAGATGAGGTAGTCATTCAAAAATCATGTTAAACACTATTAATGCACACAGAGTGATCCCATGCAACTTATTATGTGACATGTTGAGCAAATGTTTACTCCTGAACTTATTTAGGCTTGCCATAATTAAGGGCTTGAATAATTATGGGTTATTGTGTTTAGGCCAGTGATACAAAAATCGCAATTTAATCAATTTTAAATGTAAATGTAACAACAAAATGTGGAAAAAGTCAATGGGGTGTGAATACTTTCTGAAGGCACTGTTTGTAGAAGTACATTTCATCCCTCGGGGCCATCGCTCAGTGATGTCATTGACAGCTAAAAAGGGATACAGTGATATATAACCCAGAAAAAAAGAAAAAGAGATGCTGTAAATAGCACAACTGCAATGGAAGACGCAACTGCCAACCCAACCCTGTAAAACAACACATTTCCCTAAACCTATGCGGTGTATGTGACAATAAAACGTATTATCTTATTAAAATGAGAAAAGTTTCCCAAATCTTATATTGGATAAAGCTGGTATATTCTTTGACCGGATCTCATTGTTTTCTCTTCTCTTTATTTATAGACTGTATCTGATTGAACCTTTGATATGGAAAGACACCACACAGAACAAGGGGTGGAGAAAGATGAACGGACAGAAAGAGACAGAAAGAGAGAACGATTATAACGTGAAACGGGGACAGCTTGTGACGCAAGTGTTCCTGATCCTC
Organism: Salmo salar; assembly: GCF_965601325.2. Classification (NCBI taxonomy): domain Eukaryota; kingdom Metazoa; phylum Chordata; class Actinopteri; order Salmoniformes; family Salmonidae; genus Salmo; species Salmo salar. The sequence goes on from NC_138300.1 coordinate 99,646,419, forward strand.
TGCAGCCTTGATCGAGGAAAAGCTCAAGATTTTTGAACAATCCCAGAATATTCTATTAGGGCATTCTTATTCCAAAACTCTGAATGGGGACATCTCAACTACTGAATAGAGTGAGCCGAAGAAAGAAAGCAGAAAGCATTCCAAGTGCCATAGGCCTCAGTGAATGTCCTGCCTCTGTCTTTATCAGAAAACTAACAGAAACCTTATCCCCAAGGACAGACTCCCTAAACGCCTGTCTATGATCATTTGCAACTCACACAGGCTGAAAAACATCCTACAGAGACAAGCAATTATCAACTTTTAAAGACAGAGAGACTCGATTGATTAGGATTTTTAATTTGTTTTCTTTTAAAAAACCCCTTTCTTTCTTTCTTCTTTCTTTCTTTCTTTCTTTCTTTCTTTCTTTCTTTCTTTCTTTCTTTCTTTCTTTCTTTCTTTCTTTCTTTCTTTCTTTCTTTCTTTCTTTCTTTCTTTCTTTCTTTCTTTCTTTCTTTCTTTCTCCCTCTCCCTCTCCCTAGGTCGTGGAATTGATCACTTCTCCCGACTATTTGCACTGGACTCTTGGATGAAATCAGGACTCAGAAAAAGCATTGGATTTGTTTCGGGAGCAACCACAGTTCCTAAAAAGGGATGGCCTGCACCTGAACAGGAGAGGAGCTTGGATGCTGAGCGCTAACATCGAAAGGGAACTAAAAAAGCGATGGGATATCAGTCCTTGTCCGCAACAGGTAACACTCATTGATTCTTGTTTTAATCCACGTCCTAGTTTGAGGCATAGACGAAATGGCACAGTTCTAAGCAATCTTGTATCTACGATACTGTATACCATTTCAAGACAACCCCATGGCAATTTGATATAGAGGGTTATCTACTGATCATAGCATGTTTGTATTAGAGACTCAGTCTGATCTGAAATACCACAACAGTGGCCTTGGACTGATTCATGTACATGTTAGAAGTTTGATTTAGAAAAAAAGTGTAAAAGTGTGCGTGTTTGTGTTGTCTTGGGGTTGGGCGGTATACCGTATTTTGCGATATAACGGTATTGATGCACGGCCCGGTGTGGTGGAATATTCTAATCAAGTGAGAGAGACTTTGTCATTTCTTCAAACAATCATCTTTGTTAAAAATCGATTAAGGGGGATCATAAGCCACTCGGGGTTCATCCTATCATTATCTGCACTGGGGCCTATTGTCTTAACCCCACCTTGGCTTAGTTTTCCAGATGCCAGGATGATTTTGAGACAATGAAGGATTATGTTCTACTCCCCCAGGCTCAGTCAAACCACACGGATGAGAAAGTTCAAAAAACCCTAAAATATTGCATAAAACAACAATTCGTTGCGTAAACAGTATTATAACATTATCTTGTCATTTTTCTCTCACACCAGTTTGGGTTTTTACTAGAGGTCGACCGATTAATCGGAATGGCAGATTAATTAGGGCCGATTTCAAGTTTTCATTACAATCGGTAATCAGCGTTTTTGGACACCGATTATGGCCGATTACATTGCACTCCACGAGGAGACTGCGTGGCAGGCTGACTACCTGTTATGCGAGTGCAGCAAGGAGCCAAGGTAAGGTGCTAGCTAGCATTAAACTTATAAAAAACAATCAATCTTAACATAATCGCTTGTTAACTACACATGGTTGATGATATTACTAGTTTATCTAGCGTATCCTGCGTTGCATATAATCGATGCAGTGCCTGTTAATTTATCATTGAATCACAGCCTACTTCGCCAAACGGGTGATTTAACAAGCGCATTCGCGAAAAAAGCACTGTCGTTGCACCAATATGTACCTAACTATAAACATCAACCCCTTTCTTAAAATCATTACACAAGTATATATTTTTAAACCTGCATATTTAGTAAATATTTCCTGCTAACATGAATTTCTTTTAACTAGGGAAATTGTGTCACTTCTCTTGCGTTCTGTGCAACAGAGTCAGGGTATATGCAGCAGTTTGGGCCGCCTGGCTTGTTGCGAACTGTGTGAAGACCATTTCTTCCTAACAAAGACAGCCAACTTCGCCAAACGGGGGATGATTTAACAAAAGCTCATTTGCGAATAAAGCACAATTGTTGCACGAATGTACCTAACCATAAATGTCAATGCCTTTCTTAAAATCAATACACAGAAGTATATATTTTTAAAACTGCATATTTAGTTAAAAGAAATTAATGTTAGCAGGCAATATTAACTAGGCAAATTGTGCCACTTCTCTTGCGTTCATTGCACGCAGAGTCAGGGTATATGCAAATGTTTGGGCCGCCTGGCTCATTGCAAACTAATTTGCCAGAATTTTACATAATTATGACATAACATTGAAGGTTGTGCAATGTAACAGCAATAATTACACTTATGGATGCCACCCGTTAGATAAAATACAGAATGGTTCCGTATTTCACTGAAAGAATAAACGTTTTGTTTTCGAAATGATAGTTTCCGGATTTGACCATATTAATGACCTAAGGCTCGTATTTCTGTGTGTTATTATAATTAAGCCTATGGTTTGATAGCGCAGTCTGACTGAGCGGTGGTAGGCAGCAGCAGGCTCGTAAGCTTTCATTCAAACAGCACTTTCCTGCATTTGCCAGCAGCTTTTCGCAATGCGTTGCGCTGTATATGACTTCAAGCCTATCAACTCCCGAGATTACGCTGGCAATACTAAAGTACCTATTAGAACATCCAATAGTCAAAGGTATATGAAATACAAATGGTATAGAGAGAAATATTCCTATAATAACTACAACCTAAAACTTCTTACCTGGGAATATTGAAGACTCGTGTAAAAGGAACCACCAGCTTTCATATGTTCTGACAAGGAACTTAAAAGTTAGCTTTTTTACATGGCACATATTGCACTTTTACTTCTCCAACACTTTGTTTTTGCATTATTAAACCAAATTAAATGTTTCATAATTTATTTGATACTAAAAAGATTTTATTGATGTATTATATTAAGTTAAAATAAAAGTGTTCATTGTTCATTCTTTATTGTTGTAATTGTCATTATTACAAATATATACCTAAAAATCGTCTGATTAATCGGTATCGGCTTTTTTGGGTCCTCCAATAATCGGTATCGGCGTTGAAAAATCATAATCGGTCGACCTCTAGTTTTTTACCTTATCTTCTATAACGGTATTTGAATGGTGAATGCAGCACATGCAACAATGTTGATGACAACTGTTAGTTTTTACTCTGTTTATTTAGAACCTAACGGACAACTAGGAAAAGCTCAAACCAAGTTTATTTACCCAATGGATCAGACAGCTGAACAGTGTGATGTCAATTCTACCTTTTAACTAATAATGAGGAGAGGCGAAATCAATAATCAATCAAGGTATTACTTTTATTAAAAACATATTATAATAAGGTGGCTGGTCGCACCACCCACGCAGGTGAAATGGAGTGAGCCTCCCTGTACAAAGAGTACAGGAGCATTTATATAGTCAAGTTACCCCATACAAGCATCTGCAAAACACGTGACCCTATGTACGTGTATGTGTGTGAGGGGAGACAACTGGGTGAAAATTTGTAAGTCGCTCTGGATAACAGCGTCTGCTAAATGACTTAAATGTAAATGTAAATGTAGAAAATTGATCTTATTGTAATTCTAGCTTCTCAGACCAAAGCAGATATTTTGATAATTACTGAGACTTGGTTAAAAAAGTCTGTGCCAGACTGATGTGTCTCTGAATGGATATAATGTTTATTTATCTGACAGAGCTGGCAGAGGTGGGGGTGTTGTCATTTCATAAAGAACAACTTGAATGTTGCTGTGTGTATTACCACCTCTGTCCCCAAGCAATTTGAATGTCTTGTCCTAAATATGTGCCTTGGTAATAATGCCCAACTAACGTTAGTGGGAGTTTATCATCCTCCCTCAGCCCTCCCGATTGCTCTTAGCAAATAGCCTGACTTGCTGTTTAACTATGCTAAATCTGAATGATTAATATTCGATGATCTTTACCTGGATTGGTTCAGATGGACTGAAAGATATTTGTACTGAGCTAAATTTACCTCATCTGATAACTAAACCAACCTGTCCCAACTAAACCAGCCTGAAAAATATACTATTTTGGAAATCATTCAAACAAACGCCCCTGTTTGCTAACAAGCACAGTGACCAGTGACCATTGCCTGTAAGAAATCCTAAATCATGTCAGCGCATTTTGGGGGGGGGGGTTCAATGAGCAACCATCGCTGTATGACCTGTGGTTGTATGATTGGGAGGGTATGTCCTCAATCTCTGATTTGGATTAGGCCCTTAACTCTCTGTTTAACTCTGTTGTAGATTAGCATGCCCCATAGAAAATATTAAGGTTAAAGGACCGATCTAAATCATGCTTCACGCATTAATTGTCTGAGAGATTTCATGAAAGAAACTTAGCTTGGGCCAAGGCTAGATTGACTGATTCTACCACTGACTGGCAGTCCTTCAGACATTTGAGAAATAGATGTCTTACTCGGGTTAGAAAAGCATCGCAGTGCTAGAGGCGTCATTACAGAACCTGGTTCGATCCCGGGCTGTATAACAACCGGCCGTGATTGGGAGTCCCATAGGGCAGCGCACAATTGGCCCAAGGTCGTCCTGGGAAGGTTTGGCCGGGGGGATTTACTTGGCTCATTGCGCTCTAGCGACTCCTTGTGACGTGCTGGGGACCTGCAGGCTGACCTTGATCGTCAGGTGAACAGTATTTCCTTCGACACATTGGTGCGGCTCGCTTCCGGGTTAAGTGGGCGGGTGTTAAGAAGCGCAGTTTGGAAGCTCATGTTTCGGAGGACGCATGACTCGACCTTCGCCTCCCGCCTCCCCAGGAAATGGGCCTCAACTAACCGGTGCCCCCGCACACTAACTCTGCAACAGTACCCTCTGTAAATAGTCACGCTATTGTTATTTTTCTGCCGCTCTTCAATTACTTGTTACTTTTATTTCTTATTCTTATCCGTATATTTTCAAACTGCATTGTTGGTTAGGGGCTAGTAAGTAAGCATTTCACTCTACACCTGTTGTATTCGGCGCATGTGACTAATACAATTTGATTTCATTTGATTTGAGCCCATTAGGGAGTTGCAGCGATGAGACCGAAATTGGGGAGAAAAGGGGGTAAAATACAACTAAAATATATAAACTCAAAATCAAAAGTAACAGTCAGTATCTAGTGTGGCCACCAGCTGCATTAAGTACTGCAGTGCATCTCCTCCTCATGGACTGCACCAGATTTACCAGTTCTTGCTGTGAGCTGTTACCCCACTCTTCCACCAAAATTGTGTCACATTACATTTTTTGTCATCTTTGAATATGTTTTAGTTCCCGGACATTTCTGGGGGGAATGGCCCCAGCCCTCACCCTCCGATCCAACAGGTCCCAGACGTGCTCAATGGGATTGAGATCTGGGCTCTTTGCTGGCCATGGCTGAACACCGACATGCCTGTCTTGCAGGAAATCATGCACAGAATGAGCAGTATGGCTGGTGGCATTGTCATGCTGGAGGGTCATGTCAGGATGAGCCTACAGGAAGGGTACCACATGAGGGAGGAGGATGTCATCCCTGTAACACACAGCATTGAGATTGCCTGCAATGACAACAAGCTCAGTCCGATGATGCTGTGAAACACCGCCCCAGACCATGACAGACCCTCCTCCTCGATCCCGCTTCAGAGTACAGGCCTCGGTGTAACGCTCATTCCTTCAACGATAAACGCGAATCCAACCATCACCCCTGGTGAGAAAAAAACGTGACTCATCAGTGAAGAGCACTTTTTGCCAGTCCTGTCTGGTCCAGCGACGGTGGGTTTGCGCCCATAGGCGACGTTGTTGCCAGTGATGTCTGGTAAGGACCTGCCTTGCAACAGACCTACAAGCCCTCAGTCCAGCCTCTCTCAGCCTATTGCGGACAGTCTGAGCACTGATGGAGGGATTGTGCGTTCCTGGTTTAACTTGGGCAGTTGTTGTTGCCATCCTGTACTTGTCCCGCAGGTGTGATGTTCGGATGTACCGATCCTGTGCAGGTGTTGTTCCACGTGGTCTGTCACTGCGAGGATGATCAGCTGTCTGTCCTGTCTCCCTGTAGCGCTGTCTTAGGTGTCTCACAGCACGGACATTGCAATTTATTGCCCTGGCCACATCTGCAGTCCTCATGCCTCCTTGCAGCATGCCTAAGGCACGTTCACGCAGATGAGCAAGGACCCTGGGCATCTTTCTTTTGGTGTTTTTCAGAGTCAGTAGAAAGGCCTCTTTAGTGTCCTATGTTTTAATAACTGTGACCTTAATTGCCTACCGTCTGTAAGCTGTTAGGGTCTTAACGACCGTTCCACAGGTGCATGTTCATTAATTGTTTATGGTTCATTGAACAAGCATGGGAAACTGAAGTTATTCGAATTTTTAGGAACTATCCTTGAAAGACAGGGTCCTGAGTTTAAATATATACATTTTAAAAAGCCAACATACTTCTTGAATTGTATATCTGAGAGTGGTGGAAATTCAGCTAAATTCTGGAAAGTGGTAAAATCTTTTAAACAAAACTCACCCACAAATTGCCCCAGCAGGTTGTGACAGCCTTTGGTCCCATAACAGTTAAAAATGAAATGTATGGTGCTTTTAATGACCATTTTGCCTCAGCTGGTCAACTATTTGAAAGAATAGTTTCTGAAAACACCTCAAGTTATTCACCTCTAAACAGATAGCAGAGAATGATGCACTTCCAGGCACGGACTTTGTTTTTCTTCATTTGAACCATTTGATGTCAATGAAGTGCCTTGCAAAAAATATATGTAAAAAAATCATAGGAGCTGATTCGCTTAATCCCTTTTTACTGCAGCTTTCTGCCCCCTCAATGTCAAACCTTTGACCCACATTTTTTTGTTTGTTTAACGATTGCTTCTGGTGCTATCCCTAAGATCTAGAAGGCAATGAAGGCCCTCCCCCTTCACAAAGGCGGGGATCCTTCTGACCTATATACTGTAATTACTGCCCAATTTCTAAACTATCTTGCTTTGCTCAAATATTGGAATCACAAACAGTCAGCTAGTAACTTTGTTAATTTCAAATTATATTCTTCATGTGCACCAATCTAGCACCAAACCCGCTCACAGGGTTGATTAACTCTTGAGGTCCCTCATGCCTCTACCAACCTAGGTAAATCAGCCTTTAGTTTTAATGCCCCCCCATAATATACAAATCCCTGGTGCCAATAGGGCAGTTTAGAACGCTGATGAGGAAGGAATCCACTGAGGTTTGCGAGTGTTTCTGTTGATTGTAAGAATTTATTTGTGTTGTTGAATTGTAATGCATCTGTAACTGCTGTATCTGTAGTTTCTTTTTTGCTGTTTTATTGAATTATGTTGATTTGTGAATTGTTTCTTCTCAGGGCACCATTGAGAATGAGACCCTGGTCTTAATTGGATTCCCCTGAATAAATAAAAGTTAATACATAAATACAAATCTTTCTCTCCCATTCTTCCTCCAATTAATTTTCTCCTCTCCACTGCCTCAATCCCCATCTTCCCGAGCTTGTAAACTAACCCTTCAGACAATAAAAATACTTGCATTCCCTCCTCTCCCCCCAGTCACATTCCTCCCTTTCTCCCTCTCTCATCCTTCTTGTATGATGAGTTCATTATGTTTTATACCAGTCATTATCTGATGTCTTTATTCAGGCAGGGAGCTGGGCTGGATTCTGCAACCTAGGCGTTTTATGAAGATGGAGAAAGGTGGTGTGTGTGTGTGTGTGTGCGTTCATGTGTGTCTGCGCATACTTTTATGTGTATGTGTGTATGTCTGTGTGTGTTAACCTTGACCAAGGGCATTGCAGAAGCGTTATGCCACCCTGGGGTCCCAAATTGCAGCCATCTGGTCTGGAGTAGAGAGCAGTGGATTGTGCTTGGGTCTAAGCATTACCATTGGCAGGTTAAAGCTCCTACAGCCCCTGAGATGGCAGTTATACTGGGCTTCTCCATGACTGGGTCAGGGCCGTTAAAAACAAAACACTAGAATCGGCAAATATCTACAAATACTGTATATTCCTCCAAAATAAATCCTCAACTCCTATATTTATTTGTTACACTGGCTTTTTCAGTCATAAGGAGTGTAGCAGGCAAAGGCAATGCAGGCTGATGTTAGTGTGTATTCAGTTTCCCCGTCATAGCTGTTATTTGGTTATCACTTATACATATGTTCTGAAAATCCAACAACATTCCAAAGATAAAACACTGAGCACTCTGTTATTTTTCAAAACTTTTAGATTAAAGCTTGTAGGTGTCTGTCTTATCAGACATTTTCTTCTTTAACCATTATTCACCCAGATAGTACCTTTCAGATAAAGCATTTCTTTCCCACCCGAGATGCTGAGGCTGACATTTGCACAGCTCAGACAGGCAGACAGGCAGGCTCTGCCTGTGTCTCAGACCATTACTGAGTGTGTGTATGTGTGTGTGTGAGAGATGTGGTGAGGTGGGAAGCCTGACATCCAGGCCTGGAGAGACACACACCAGAGGGACAGGCCATAGCAGGGGGTGATGGGAAGGCAGTTTCTCCAGGCGAGCGACTCCTGAAAGCCATGTCAGTGTCAGGGGATCAATATGTGTGTGACTGGGTAAAGGCTATCTGTTACACCTACTGTTTTACACACTGTCTCACAAACAAATCTACACACACCGTCTCACACACTAACCTACACACACACCGTCTCACACACTAACCTACACACCTCTACAAGTGAGACAGAGAAAATGACAGTCAGACAAATGAACAAGAGGATGAACAGATGGACAGAGATAGAGACAAGTAGACAGGCATTCAGGCAGACAAGCAGACAAGACACAGACCTTTCACACGACTACCTTCTAGACAAGCTTAGTACAACACAGACCATGCCGCCTAAGCACGGTTGTTCCACCAGAGGGCTTGGGTTGACCCCAATAATGAAACTACAGCTAGACCACATGCTAGTGGACAGTATGTCTCTCCATTTGCCCAGCCTGGCCTGGCTTGGCCCAGTGACCAGTGGAGCGGGATGGGGCAGGTCACTGTGTGGCCGTGTGATTGGAGTAGGGAGATCGTCACCTCTCTGAGCGTTAAATTCCAGCGGCCATAGAGATTAGAGCAGCTAAATGCTGGCTGGGCCATGGATGTGCCACACATAAGGCACATTCATAATGCACCTTAGCCCTGGGATAAGGAAGATTTTAGCCAGGGCCTAAGCAAGTGTTCCCGGGCTACATTTTTTTATTTTTACTCCATATACAAACGTATACATACAAACAACAACTTACAGACGCACACAAAGCATGACTACATCTCATCTGCCCAGACCCGCATGCTCACACCCCCATCCTTAGTGCCTGTGTTATTGTTTGCCACAGATTTTTTCATTGTGTTAATTAATGGTCGGATTGATTGATTTCCACATTTTTATTATACGTTTTATCAAGATGAGTGATGAGAAAAGAATAGTCCATCCCATTGGATATCTCACTACTCCCCCATATGCCATGTGTTGAAATATGCAGACAGAAGTATTACAATGTAAACATACTGACAGCCAACATTCTAGGTTCCAAAAGTTTATATTTTGCACATTCTAAAGTGGGCTAGCCCCAACCTTAGCCCAGGGCTGGCTGACCCTGCCCTGGAGCAGGGTTAGCACAGAATTTTCGGGGTTAGCCCAAGAAACATGGTGCCAAAATAGCCAGTGTAAAACGGGGTCTAGAACAATACCTAGAATGCTCACCGTCCAATCACAAAAGCTGCATTGTCACTTAGGGGGCTAGGGGGCAGTATTTGCACGGCCGGATAAAAAACGTCCCCGATTTAAACTGGTTACTACTCTTGCCCAGAAACGAGAATATGCATATAATTAGTAGATTTGGATAGAAAACACTCGAAAGTTTCTAAAACTGTTTGAATGGTGTCTGTGAGTATAACAGAACTCATATGGCAGGCCAAAACCTGAGAAGATTCCATACAGGAAGGCCCTGTCTGACAATTTGTTGTCCTTCTGTTGCATCTCTATCGAAAATACAGCATCTGTGCTGTAACGTAACATTTTCTAAGGCTTCCATTGGCTCTCAGAAGGCGCCAGAAAGTGGAATGGGGTGTCTGCTGTCTCTGGCCGAAGAACAGCAGGAGAATTTGTGAGTGGTCAGTCTGGTCAGAATTCTCAATTTTTTTCTTTCAGCCTTTGAATGAATACAACGTCGCCCGGTTGGAATATTATCGCTATTTTACGAGAAAAATAGCATAAAAATTGATTTTAAACAGCGTGTGACATGCTTCACCCTTCGGATAGTGACCTGAATGCACAAACAAAATGGAGCTATTTGAATATAACTATGGATTATTTGGAACCAAAACAACATTTGTTGAAGTAGAAGTCCTGGGAGTGCATTCTGACGAAGAACAGCAAAGGTAATCAAATTTTTCTAATAGTAATTCTGAGTTTAGTGAGCGCCAAACTTGGTGGGTGTCAAAATAGCTAGCCGTGATGGCCGAGCTATGTACTCAGAATATTGCAAAATGTGCTTTCGCCGAAAAGCTATTTTAAAATCTGACATCGCGATTGCATAAAGGAGTTCTGTATCTACAATTCTTAAAATAATTATGTTTTTTTGTGAACGTTTATCATGAGTAATTTAGTAAATTCACCGGAGGTTTTGGGTGAGTATGCTAGTTCTGAACATCACATGCTAATGTAAAAAGCAGGTTTTTGATATAAATATGAAGTTGATTGAACAAAACATGCATGTATTGTATAACATAATGTCCTAGGAGTGTCATCTGATGAAGATCATCAAAGGTTAGTGCTGCATTTAGCTGTGGTTTTGGTTTTTGTGACATATATGCTTGCTTTGAAAATGGCTGTGTGATTATTTTTGGCAGGGTACTCTCCTGACATAATCTAATGTTTTGCTTTCGCTGTAAAGCCTTTTTGAAATCGGACAATGTGGTTAGATTAACGAGAGTCTTGTCTTTAAAACGGTGTAAAATAGTCATATGTTTGAGAAATTGAAGTTATAGCATTTTTGAGGTATTTGTATTTTGCACCAAGCGATTCCCCTGGCTGTTGACTAGGGTGGGACGATAGCCCAGGGAAGTTAATTTACATATACTTGTGATGCTTATAATTATTATGCACGTTATTTTGATTCATACTATTTCATCCTTCCATCTGGGGACAAAAACCTAAAAACTTTAATTAGTATGCCTAACAAAAATGGTTGCTATGCCGGCTGGCTAACGTCTTCTCTATTAGCCAACTAAAGCTTCAAACTCTACAGCTGGAAGGGCAGCAAACACTTCATTTTCATCTGTTTTCATAGTTTTTGTAATAACATTTAATTGGATATATCCATGATAATAATAGTTTTGCATGATTTCACCTAGATCAGAAAAGTTAGTTTGTTGACAGTATTCTCTGTACAGGGGCGAATTACAAAAGTGAAACATTGTTTCCGAGGCTTTTAAAAATCCACCTTTCCAGAAACAAGTCTCTCACCATTGCTGCTTGCTATAGACCACCCTCTGCCCCCAGCTGTGCCCTGGACACCATATGTGGGAGCGTTTGACAGTGATGAGTGGAGGTCGTTTGACCGCTGACCCATTACGGATGCAGGCAATGAGGCAGTGATCGCTGAGATCTTGATTGAAAACAGCAAAGGTGTATTTAGAGGGCAAGTTGGTTAGGATGATATCTATGAGGGTGCCCGTGTTTACAGCTTTGGGGTGGTACCTGGTAGGTTCATTGATAATTTGTGTGAGATTGAGGGCATCAAGCTTAGATTGTAGGATGGCTGGGGTGTTAAGCATGTCCCAGTTTAGGTCACCTAGCAGCACGAGCTCTGAAGATAGATGGGGGGGCAATGAATTCACATATGGTGTCCAGGGCACAGCTGGGGGCAGAGGGTCGTCTATAGCAGGCGGCAACGGTGAGAGACTTGTTTTTAGAGAGATGGATTTTTAAAAGTAGAAGTTCAAATTGTTTGGGTACAGACCTGGATAGTAGGCCAGAACTCAGCAGGCTATCTCTGCAGTAGATTGCAACACCGCCCCCTTTGGCCGTTCTATCTTGTCTGAAAATGTTGTAGTTAGGGATGAAGATTTCAGAGTTTTTGGTGGACTTCCTAAGCCAGGATTCAGACACGGCTAGGATATCCGGGTTGGCAGAGTGTGCTAAAGCAGTGAATAAAACAAACTTAGGGAGGAGGCTTCTAATGTTAACATGCATGAAACCAAGGCTACTACAGTTACAGAAGTCATCAAAAGAGAGCGCCTGGGGAATAGGAGTGGAGCTAGGCACTGCAGGGCCTGGATTCACCTCTACATCACCAGAGGAACAGAGGAGTAGGATTAGGGTACGGCTAAAATCTATGAGAATTGGTCGTCTATGACGTCCGGAATAGAGAGTAAAAGGAGCAGGTTTCTGGGGGCGATAAAATAGCTTCAAGGTATAATGTACAGACAAAGGTATGGTAGGATGTGAATACAGTGGAGGTAAACCTAGGCATTGAGTGATGATGAGAGAGATATTGTCTCTAGAAACATCACTGAAACCAGAAGATGTCATAGCATGTGTGGGTGGTGGAATAAGGTATAATGAGCAGGGCTAGAGGCTCTACAGTGAAATAAGCCAATAAACACTAACCAGAACAGCAATGGACAAGGCATATTGACATTAAGGAGAGGCATGCTTAGCCGAGTGATCATAAGGGTCCAGTGAGATTCAGAAAGCTAGCTGGGCCATAGGTAGCAAGCTGGCAGAAGATGGAGGGAGGTCTGTTTTTAGCCACCTCGTGCGTTTCCATCTGTAGATTAGTGGGGTTCTGTGTGGTAGGGGGGACCAGTCTAATTGGCAAAATAGTTATAGTGGCCCAAGAAAATTGTCCGATAGACCTATTCAGATAGCAGCCGATAAGACAGCTAACGATTAGCGGGCCCCAGATGGGCGTTCAGGTTACGTCGCGACGGAGGGGCCAGTTGGATAACTCCCTCGGGCAGATAATGTCGGTAGTCCAGTCGTGAAGGCCCGATGGGGCTCCGCATCGGCAGTAAAACGGGTCCAGATAGGTGATTGTAGCCCAGGAGTGGCTATATACACACACGGAACACGACAAGAGGAGGACAAATGAGAACTTGTTCTCAACTAGCCTACCTGGTTAAATAAAAGGTGAAATCATTTTTATTTTTTATATAAAAAAAAGTCAGACAGGCAAATATCAAAGTTTGTACGGTTTATACAAACCATCACAGTTGGAAATCAAATGCTAGGCTCGAAGCTAGAGGAACTAATGTGTTAATTAATGTATTGTTTATAACATTGGTTGCGTGTCGAGATAGAATGTTGGTTGCATGTTGTGTTTGTCCGTTAGCCCAGGGCTTTGGAATACAAGTATGACTAATGCTTAGCCCAGGGATAAAAAATGCTTGTTTGAGCACAGGCTAATCTAGCCCAGGGACAGTCTAGCCCGGGGCTAAGAACAATGCAGTGTGAAAAGGTCTATACAGGACTACAGGGGAGGAGGAGAGGAGATACAATGTTCAAGGGCTGGAGAGAGAAGCGCGTGTGTGTGTGTGTGTGTGTGTGTGTGTGTGTGTGTGGTGTGTGTGTGTGTGTGTGTGTGTGTGAAAGAGATAGAGAGAGCATGCACGTTTACTGTACATGTGAGTGTGAGCATGGATGTGTGTGGTATACTGATCCCCTCTCCCTGTAAACCCACTGTAAAACCACCTGAGTGTGGGGATTTGAAAATGTATTTTTTCTCCCTGCTCTGCTAGATGCTGAGAATGTTATTAATCAGACTTACCTTGGCCTGGCCTCAATTCTGCGCTGCTGAAAAAGACAAGGGAGACAGCAGTTTTAATACAGGGGCCAATAACACAGAGGTCCTGTAGCTACACAGCTGGCAAACCTTCACAAATCAAAAGCTATTTACAGACACTTAGCAGTTCTTTAATGCATTCACACTGTAGGAATTATTATATACTTACTGTATATACCTGTAGATGACGTATACTACCCAAGGAGAAAAAAGGGTTTAAGAAAGTGTCTGAGTATGAGTGTCTGTATGATACTGACTTTGAGACAGTGCCTTAATGACAGCTTTACAGTGTGACTTAGTAAGCGTGTGACCGTTTTACTGAGTGACTGTGAGTGTGAGACAGTGGCTTTCACATATCATTGTGTCACATGAGAGGAGAGTAAATTAATACAGCGGTGGAGCTCTACTCTGACAGTAGACACTGTTCACACTTTAATTAGCAGCCACCAGCCCAGACACCAGCTAGAGGAGGACCACAGAGACTAACTATACAGCACTGTACTGTATCTTCCCTCAAAGGGCCCTGAGCCGCTAATGCCATCTCTCTGCTTTTTATTAAAACAAGACAACAGAATACTGCCATATTTCTTCCCACTTAGTTCCCACTTCCCACTTTCTTCCCACATCTCATTGGAATAGGTGCAGAATTCAAATGAATTCAAAAGGTGAATGTAAAAATAAGAACATATTGTGAGGCAGGGTGGTGTTTAGTTTACTATTAAACAACGGGTGGGTCTAATCCTGAATGCTGATTTGTTAAAAACGCATTCCAGTCAGCGCCTATTCCACCACCGGCTAAATCCATGACGTTAAAATGCCTATTTACTCTGTTCCATCTGACTGCACAATCCACTGTCTCATCAGCCCAACCAGGCAACTTATATACTTGATCTCCACTATGAAAAGCATCTAGACATTATCTCACATTTCTTTTAGACTAACATTTTGTTTTCAACAGCAGAGATTTGTATAAACCTTGCTGTTTGTCTCTCCAACATTTGCAACATTGTTTCAATATTCAAATTCGATCTCTAGCTGTCCCATAGTAATGAACGTGTCGGAATTCGGAATGAGACAGACAGGAAGGCAGCTTTTCTCAGCCAGTCGAAATCATGAATCAGCATCATTTTTATGGATCTATACAAAGAACTATCAATAGAAAACAGGTCAAACGAAATGAAGTGTAGCTAGTTTGCTGTCTTTCCAGCTTCAGATTGAAGTGATTGTGTTAGCTGTGTTGTTGGCTAGCTCCTCTGAACAACAGTGTTCTGACGATATTGCACATTTTCTACAACAGTCGAAATCGCGCATCATTAGCTCATTGTTATGGATGTGCCAAATAAATGTCACTAGGAAACAGCTTAAACAAACACAAATGCAGCTACTTTGCAGTTATTCTGGCTGCACTGTTTGACGTGACTGTAAGTTAGCCGTAGTTGGCTAGCTAGAAAGCAAGGGATTAGAACAGTGTCTCGGGCCTAACAAAACCTGTACCAATATATCCTCCAAACACCAGCTTCTCTGGCATTATCACTTAATTGTAACCCATGTCCGATTTAGGTGAAAACATACTGTAGAATGAGTGGTCTACAGTGATGGCAGTAATTGTTCAGTCACTATGAGCTTTACTTTCTAGACTATTGGTTGTCTAAGATCAGCCCATCTGCCCCTCAATGTGAACCAGGTCAGGACCAGGTTAGGTCTGGTTCACGACCAGGTCAGAACAAGGTTAGATTTGGTTCAGGACCAGGTCAGGACCAGGTTAGGTCCAGTTCAGGCCTGGGTCAACACAGTCCGCACACCTGGCATTTAATGATTGACTAATGGCTGATTGGACCAGCTGACTATACACTCCTCTGCCAAACTCATACACACACACACACACTTGCTCACACAAAGGCACACATAGAAATGTGGACACTACTGTAACTTGCTTACACAAACAGCCACACGCATTCTAGTACGCACAATAACACAGACTCATACGGGTGCAAACACACCTCACACAATTCAATGAAATGCGTTTCTTTGTGTATTGATGCATTGGGGCATGTGAGAGAGTCAGTGTGCATGACTGTCTATCTGTATGGGTGGAGGCATTCCTTCCTGTCTGTGTCACTCTTGGAATATGTGTGAGTGTGACAAAAATGTGTATTTCAGAAAGTCTAATCGGTGTCTGTGTCAACACGATTATGTGTACTGTACACACATAGAGCAAATACATTTTGGTACTTTCCTGGCAGTCAGTACAGTTCAACGTAAGCATAGGTAAATGAGTGTGTGTGCTCGTCCGGATTTACTCTGCTATGTGTGTGTGTGAAAGTGTGTTTGTTCTCTGACTATTTGTGTATGCTACGTGAGGTGATGTGTGTGCATGTGTGTGTGTTCTGTGAGACAGCCTGAGAGATGGTTTCCTCCGGGGTGACAGATAAGTGCTCAGTAATCATGGTGTGTGGTGATTGGAGGGTAAACACAGCGGCGTACGTCTGTACAGCTGCTTACCTACTGCCCGCACCGCTCTCTATTGATTTAATGACAGATCTGTAGATTACACTGCAAAACAGGAGCCAATGCATTTCTGTAATACATGTACACAGCAACTGCCATAACATTCTTTATCAGTCTTGCCTCTAGTCAGACTAACTGCTTAGCGAGCACACACACACACACACACACACACACACACACACACACACACACACACACACACACACACACACACACACACACACACACACACACACACACACACACACACACACACACACACACACACACACACAGAGAGAACTGAAACTCGCTGGAGAATGATTTGATTGTGTGTATAAGTTGGTGTTAAGGGCTTCTTTCTATCTCATTCTCCATTTCGTTTCTCTTGCACACACACACAGAGATATAAATGCATGCACACACACACTTTTTATTTGTACCTCATCATGCGCACGTATGCACACACACAATGAAATGTTTTACATCAGCAAATGTCACAAAGTGCTTATACAGAAACCGAGCCTAAAATCCCAAAGAGCAAACAATGCAGATGTAGAAGCACGGTGGCACACACACCTAAGTGCCACTGTAGGAGCTCAGACAGTCTCTCTCTCGCTGTCACTCTCTCTCTCCTCAATGTCTCAGCAGGCATTACTCACTGCAGCAATGACTTCCAGGAGAGAACAAACAGGGCAACCATCACCATCCAATTAGGGCCTTAATGAACTCGGCCTACCACTGGCCCATTTCTCAAACCAGGAAACCAATCTGCAGGCCGGCCACAGCCATTAATACAGCCCACCTTTCCTCTCTCCCTGACTGCCTGACTGGGAGCCTGAAGTAGTTAAACTATAGCAGGTGAGTAATGGGCCAGCAGGATCTTTTAATTTAACCCTGTAAGTAATAAGAACCTTCTCTTAACTAGTATGAGGGAGGAGGAGTGTGTGGAGAAGGGGTGTGTGTGCATGTGAGTGAGAATACATACACAGTATCAGTCAAAAGTTTGGACACACCTACTCATTCAAGGGTTGTTCTTTATTTTGACTATTTTATACATTGTAGAATAATAGTGAAGACATGAAAACTATGAAATAAAACATATGGAATCATGAAGTAACCAAAAACGTTTTAAACAAATCTAAATCTATTTTATATTTGAGATTTTATTTTTTTTATTTGATGACGGCTTTGCACACTCTTGGCATTCTCTCAACCAGCTTCATGGAGGTAGTCACCTGGAACACATTTCAATTAACAGGTGTGCCTTGTTAAAAGATCATTTGTGGAATTTCTTTCCTTCTTAATGCGTTTGAGCCAATCAGTTGTGTTGTGACAAGGTAGGGGTGGTATACAGAAGATAGCCCGATTTGGTAAAAGACCAAGTCCATATTATGGCAAGAACAGCTCAAATAAGCAAAGAGAAACGATAGTCCATCATTACTTTAAGACATGAATGTCAGTCAGTGTAGTGGCTCTCATGAGGACCGCCACAGGATGGAAGACCCAGAGTTACCTCTGCTGCAGAGGATACGTTCATTAGAGTTACAGGCATCAGATATTGCAGCCCAAATAAATGCTTCACAGAGTTCAGTAACAGACGCATCTCAACATCAACTGTTCAGAGGAGACTGCGTGATTCAGGCCTGCTTCAAAGAAACCACTACTAAAGGACACCAATAACAAGAAGAGATTTGCTTGGGCCAAGAAACACGAGCAATGGACATTAGACCAGTGGAAATCTGTCCTTTGGTCTGATGAGTCCAAATGTGAGATGTTTGGTTCCAACTGCCGTGTCTTTGTGAGACGCAGAGTAGGTGAACGGATGATCTCCCCATGTGTGGATCCCACCATGAAGCATGGAACAGGAGGTGTGATGGTGTTGGGGGTGCTTTGCTGGTGACACTGTCTGTGATTTATTTAGATTTCAAGGCACACTTAACCAGCATGGCTACCACAGCATACTGCAGCAGTACCATCTGGTTTGCGCTTAGTGGGTCTAATATTTGTTTTTTAACAGGACAATGACCCAACACACCTCCAGGCTGTGTAAGGGTTATTTGACCAAGAAGGAGAGTGATGGAGTGCTGCATCAGATGACCTGGCCTCCACAATCACCCGACCTCAACCCAATTGAGATGGTTTGGGATGAGTTGGACCGCAGAATGAAGGAAAAGCAGCCAACAAGTGCTCAGCACATGTGAGAACTCGTTCAAGACTGTTGGAAAAGCATTCCAGGTGAAGCTGGTTGAGAGAATGCCAAGAGCGTGCAAAGCTGTCATCAAGGCAAAGGGTGGCGACTTTGAACAATCTCAAAAATAAAATGTATTTTGATTTGTTTAGCACTTTTGTGGTTACTACATGATTCCATATGTTTTACTTCATAGTTTTGATGTCTTCACAATTATTCTACAATGTAGAAAATAGTAAAAATAAAGACAAACCCTTGAATAAGTAGGTGTGTCCAAACATTTGACTGATACTGTATGTATGTCTTTGGTTTGCAGTTGAAAAACAATCTGAATAATTTACAAAATGTTAGCTTATTCCAAACTTTTGACTGGTACTGTACATTACATGACCCAAAGTATGTGGACACCTGCTCGTGGAACATCTCAATCCAAAATTATGGGCATTAATATGTAGTTGGTCCCCCCTTTGCTGCTATAACAGCCTCTACTCTTCTGAAAAGGCTTTCCACTAGATGTTGGAACATTGCTGCGGGGACTTGTTCCATTCAGCCACAAGAGCATTAGTGAGGTCGGGCACCAATGTTGGCCGATTAGGCCTGGCTCGCAGTCGGCGTTCCAATTCATCCCAAAGATGTTCAATGGGGTTGAGGTCAGGGCTTTGTGCAGGCCAGTCTAGTCCTTCCACGCCGATCTCGACAAACCATTTCTGTATGGACCTCGCCTTGTCCACAGGGACATTGTCATGCTGAAACATGACAAGGGCCTTCCCCAAACTGTTGCCACAATGTTGGAAGCATAGAATCGTCTATTATGTCATTGTATGCTGTAGCCTTAAGATTTCCCTTCACTGGAACTAAGCCCCAAACCATTATTCCTCCTCCACCAAACTTTACAGTTGGTACTATGGATTCGGGCAGTTAGCGTTCTCCTGGCATCCGCCAAACCCAGATTCGTACGTCGGACTGACAGATGGTGAAGCGTGATTCATCACTCCAGAAAAAGACATTCCATTACTCCAGAGTCCAATGGTGGCGACCTTTACACCACTCCAGCCGATGCTTGCTATTGCGCATGGTGATCTTAGGCTTGTGTGCGGCTGCTCGGCCATGGAAACCCATTTCATGAAGCTCCCGGCGAATAGTTATTGTGCTGACATTGCTTCCAGAGGCAGTTTGGAACTTGGTCGTGAGTGTTGCAACCGAGGATGATTTCTACATGCTTCAGCACTCGGCGGCTGAGCCAATGGCTGAGCCATTGTCTCTCCTAGACGTTTATACTTCACAATATCAACATTTACAGTTGACCGGGGCAGGTCTAGCAGGGCAGACATTTTACAAACTGACTTGTTGTAAAGGTGGCATCCTATGACAGTGCCACGTTGAAAGTCACTAAGCTCTTCAGTAAGACCATTCCACTGCCAATGTTTGCCTATGGAGATTACATGACTGTGTGCTCGATTTTATACACCTGCCAGCAACAGGTGTGGCTGAAATAGCCAAATCCACTCATTTGAAGGGGTGTCCACATACTTTTGTATATATAGTGTATATACTGAACAAAAATATAAACGCAACATGTAAAGTGTTGGTCCCATGTTTCATGAGCTGAAATAAAAGACCCCAGAAATGTTTAATATGCACATAAAGCTTATTTCTTTCAAATTTTGAGCACAAATTTGTTTATATCCCTGTTGGTGAGCATTTCTCACTTGACAAGATAATCCATGCACCTGACAGGTGTGGTATATCAAGAATCTGATTTAACAGTATGATCATTACACAGGTGCACCTTGTGCTGGGGACAATAAAAGGCCACTCTAAACTGTACCGTTTTGTAACACAACCCAATGCCACAGATGTATTTTGAGGGAGCATGCAATTGGCATGCGGACTGCAGGAATGTCCACCAGAGCTGTTGCAATAGAATTGAATGTTCATTTCTCTACAAGAAACCGCCTCCAACGTTGTTTTAGAGAATTTGGCCCTATGTCCAACCGGCCTCACATTTGCAGACCACGTGTAACCTCGCCATTCCACGACCTCCACATCCGGCTTCTTTACCTGCAGGATTGTCTGACACCAGCCACCTGGACAGTTTATGAAACTGAGGAGTATTTCTGTCTTTAATAAAGTATTTTTGTGGGGACAAACTCATTCTGATTGGCAGGTCCTGGCTCCTCAGTGGGTGGGCCTGGCTCTCAAGTGGCCCATGCCCTCCCAGGCCCACCCATGGCTACACCCCTGCCCAGTCATGTGAAATCCATAGATTAGGGCCTAATGAATTTAATTGACTTATTTCCTTATATGAACAGTAACTCAGTAAAATCATTGAAATTGTTGCATGTGTGTGTGTGTGTGTGTGTGTGTGTGTGTGTGTGTGTGTGTGTGTGTGTGTGTGTGTAAGTGAGAATACATATCTGTGTATATTTGTGTATTTGAGTAATGGTGTGGGCATGTGAGAACTTAACCTTGGTAGAGATTGGTATGTAGAATAGGTGGTAGAGTATTTCCAGCTGTTGTGTGTGTGTGTGTGTGTGTGTGTGTGTGTGTGTGGGTGCGTACGTGTGTGCAGTCAGAGGACATACACAGCTACACTTAAGCCCTTGGCTATGCAGTGCTAAACATGTTTACATCTAAGAACCCACCATAGTTTTATCCCTGTGATGGGTCAGTTTTATCCCTGTGATGGGTCAGTTATAAAGTCTTTGCTGCTTTACCCCCCAATGATTAAGGTTATTATATTTAGGGATGGTAAACAGATCCAAGATCAGTGCCTATAGTGGTAACATCTACCCTGACCATGGTGGTGTATAAGGGAGAGAGGCCTCACCGCTGGTCTGGGGCTCGGGCCAGGTGCTCCTCCCTGAACTAGGGCTGCTATTGCGGCCCCAGGCTGTGCCCCGGCCTTGTCCAGCTGGCCCAGCTGCTGTGTGATGCAGGCTATCTCCTCCTGGAGCTGCTTGGTGTGGACGGTGATCTCAGCAATATTCTCAGCGGCGGCGGCAGTCAGGAATGCTTCCTTCAGGTCAACCAGGTGGATGGTCCTCTTCTCCTCCAAACGAACCAGCCGGTAGAGGTCATCAAACTGACTGTTGACATACGACTCCAACTGCTCTGTAGACATCTGAAGAGACAGAGGGAAGGAGAAAGAGAGAGAAAGATATGGTAAATATTTCAGTTCAAATACTTTTGGAGAGAGATAGAAGGAGAATGTGAAGAAATTAGAGGAAGAAGAGGAGGATGAGAGGGTGCGATATCCTGCCTGTTTGGCCCTGTCCGGGGGTATCATCGGATGGGGCCACAGTGTCTTCTGATCCCTCCTGTCTCAGCCTCCAGTATTTATGCTGCAGTAGTTTATGTGTCGGGGGGCTAGGGTCAGTCTGTTACATCTGGAGTATTTCTCTTGTCTTATCCGGTGTCCTGTGTGAATTTAAATATGCTCTCTCTAATTCTCTCTTTTTGTCTTTCTCTCGGAGGACCTGAGCCCTAGGACCATGCCTCAGGACTACCTGGTATGATGACTCCTTGCAGTCCCCAGTCCACCTGGCCGTGCTGCTGCTCCAGCTTCAACTGTTCTGCCTGCGGCTATGGAACCCTGACCTGTTCACCGGACGTGCTTGTTGCACCCTCGACAACTACTATGATTATTATTATTTGACCATGCTGGTCATTTATGAACATTTTAACATCTTGACCATGTTCTGTTATAATATCCACCCTGCACAGCCAGAAGAGGACTGGCCACCCCTCATAGCCTGGTTCCTCTCTAGGTTTCTTCCTAGGTTTTTGGCCTTTCTAGGGAGTTTTTCCTAGGGAGTTTTTCCTAGCCACCGTGCTTCTTTCACATGCATTGCTTGCTGTTTGGGGTTTTAGGCTGGGTTTCTGTACAGCACTTTGAGATATCAGCTGATGTACGAAGGGCTATATAAATACATTTGATTTGATTTGATAGTGTCATTGACAGTCTACAGACACTCGCCCCTTATTATAAATTTATGTTGTTTTTGTCAACAACACGTCGCATTCAAATGGTCTATAGACATGTTATTAGACGGACTATAAACCAGCCTTAAGATGGAAACGAAGGTGAGTGTGTTAGGAAGATGAAGAAAGAGAGGAAGAAGGTCAAATATGGAGAAGGTGAAGAAAGTGAGAGAGAGTTCAGTAAGGTGAGGAGATACATTACTGTCATTTCAAATGAACTTGAATGAACTACCTTTGTAGGATATGAATTATTGAGATATAGACCTAAAATGGGGAAAAGAGACAGAGACGTAGAGAGCCAGTGCATAAATGTAGAAGCAAAAGAGAGACGGGGAGATTATAAAATAACAGAGGATGATGGGGTAAAAGACTAGAGCCAGAAGGTGACAGAGAAGGAGGAACGGAGAGCGACAGAAAGACGAAGAGAGAGGGATAGAGAGAGAAAGACAGAGACAAAGATTTCACTTTTGTTAATTATCTATTTCAATTGCTTTGGCAATGTAAACATATGTTTCTCATGCCAATAAAGCCCTTTGAATTGATTTGAATTGAGAGAGAGTGAGAGTGAAAAGGGGATGGGGCCTCAACCTCCTCTTTTTCTCTGTTTCTCGCTCTCGGAGTGTCATATTAATGATCTTCCTCTCTCGCTGTGCAGGGCCGGTTCAAGGCATAAGCGACATAAGCGGTCGCTTAGGACCCCCGGTCGCTAGGGGTCTCAACTTACTATTGAGAGTAAGAATAGTAGAATACACTAGGTGCAATTTCAAAATGTGGTTGTGCATCAGCAGTTTCTCTCTTGTTATGTCAGTCAGTGACAGTCACTCAATTAGTCATGTCAGCTATCACTTTTTAGATTGGTAGTTAGTCTAGCCAGCTATCTAAACTTGTAGTAATTATGGCCGAATATCGACCGGGCATGTAGGAGCAGGATAGCGTTTTTCGTAATGAATCTTGTTCTAGAGGCAGCTCTGCAGAGTGGTCACTAGCTGGTACAGCCACAAAGTCATAAAAATCTGTTTTTAAACCTTAACCACACTGCTAACCATAATGCCTAACTAACCTTAAATTAAGACCAAAAATCTAAATGTTGGTTTTCATGAATTTTTACAATATAGCCAATTTGGACTTTGCAGGTGGCCTATCTCAGGGGAAATCACTCAGTTGTCCTCCTGGACAAGACTCATGACAATAAGAACATGCCCAGGGGCCCTTACCTCCAGGGGGCTCCTATTGATTTTGTTAGTCATTCTCCCTCAAATATCATATTAACATGGCATAAATTATTGCAAAATGTGTAGAATTGCAGTAAATTAGCTGTAAAACTGCAAGTTGTTTATCTCTGCCCCATGGTAAAATGAGTAGAATCGCATGAAATGTGTTATACAACTGCTACATTTTCTCTCTGCCCCATGGCAAAATGTATACTAGAATTGCAGAATACTTCCTTTAAAATTACAATATTTTCTCTACGCCCCAAGGCAAAATGTTTAGAATTGCAGGGAAAAACTAAACATTTTCTCTCCACCTTGAAGAGAGGGGCCACCAAAATGTTTTGCCGCAAGATGGGGGGGGGTCTCCCAACCAAATCTCGCTTAGGGCCCCCAAAAGCCTTGAGCCAGCCCTGTGTCTGTGCCATGTGGTGGCTACCTGGCTGCAGCCTGGCATGGTGCATCTTCTCCCCAGGCTCTCCTCCATGGCTCCAGTCTGCAGATAGAGTCTTCAGAGCCCCTCTGCCATGCCATCTGTTTGGCTTTCAGGGCAATTGAACTGCTTACTGAGACTCCCTTTTAATCCATTTCCCATCTTAAAGGCCGCCGAGCTCTCTTTAGCTATGACTCATTAGAATATGACACCTCCACTAGCAGGCCCCTCACTGGGACGCCTCTGCCTCCAACACAACACGACAACGTAGATGGTGAAGCGTTGAGGAGCACCGCACAGCCCCCTGTCAAGGTCCCCTGGCACCCCCTATGCCCCTCAATGCCTTCACGTCATCTCACATCTTTATACCTCCCTTCCCTCCCACATCTACCCTCCCCTCCACTCATCCTTCCCCTCCCCTGATCCCTCCCCTCCCCATAATTGCTCCAGTGGAGCTGTTTCACAGAAGTTGCCAAAGCTGGGGGCATTGGGGACGAAAGTCTTGTCAGTTATTGGCATTTCTGCACAAGCAATCCGATTCTCCAAATTACTCCCTAACTCAACAAAGAGATGTAACATTTTGATTTACTTCCTTCATATGCGGGGAGTTGAAAAAGGTCCATCATTCATTCTGATTCCAGGCGATCCAATCACAGCAAATTAGTAGGCACAGAACCAGTGTACTGATTGTAGAAGTTACTTTTTCTGTCCCATTTCAGCTATTGGCGGGCAATTCCACGGCAATGGAATTACGCTTTGGCTCTGATTTTTCACTTTGGCATACATTTTAGAAAAAAAACATTAATTTCAAAGTTTAACAATCTATAAAACTCTATATGGGTTCCCGAGTGGCGCAGCGGTCTAAGGCACTTCATCTAAGTGCAAGAGGTGTCACTACAGTCCCTGGTTTGAATCCAGGCTGTATCACATCCGGCAGTGATTGGGAGTCCCATAGGGCGACGCACAACTGGCCCAGCGTCATCCGGGTTAGGCCGTCATTGTAAATAAGAATTTGTTCTTAACTGACTTGCCTAGTTAAATAAAGGTTAAAAAAATACACAAGGACTACCTTGAATAACTTACACAGAAAATTTCACAAGAACTGTGCAGAAGTAAAGTTTGGTAACAGAGTTACAGTAAAATATCCCTCAGTTGTTTTAATGCGACCACGTTTTCCAAAAACGTTTAAATATACAGTACCAGTCAAAAGTTTGGACACACCTACTCAATCCAGGGTTTTTCTTTATTTTTACTATTTTATACATTGTAGAATAAAAGTGAAGACATCCAAACTATGAAATAACACATTTGGAATCATGTAGTAACCAAAAAAGTGTTAAACAAATCTAAATGTATTTTATATTTGAGATTCTTCAAAGTAGCCACCCTTTAACTTGATGAGAGTTTGCACACTCTTGGCATTTTATTCTACAATGTAGAAAATAGTAAAAATAAAGAAAAACTCTTGAATGGGTAGGTGTATCCAAACTTTTTCTAAACTATTCCAATCTGTAAGTGGTTCAACTTATTTCACCCATTATTGAGATTGTTGTTCCAATTTAGATGGTTTAGGTAGTCTCATATAGTAATCTTCTCTCGCACCGATTCTAACTGAGTTGTGGGTGAAAAAAAGGTCCAATTGTTGGCTATACTAACTGTGGCTGGATTCCAATAAGAATGATATACCACTTTGCAAGCCAGAAAAATGTGACTTGCCAATGTGGCCTGCAAACCAGGAGTTTCAGACCACTGCGTTTGGGTAAAATGAGTATGTTAAAGTATGGTATTGTAAAACAAAGTAATGTATAGTCATAAATAATTACATTTTTATGATAAAATATTGACATAGGCACTCAGGTTGGTGAAGGCTACAAGACTGAAACATTTACATTACATTTAAGTCATTTAGCAGACGCTCTTATCCAGAGCGACTTACAAATTGGTGCATTCACCTTATGATATCCAGTGGAACAACCACTTTACAATAATGCATCTAAATCTTTTAAGGGGGGGGGGGGGGGGTTAGAAGGATTACTTTATCCTATCCCAGGTATTCCTTAAAGAGGTGGGGTTTCAGGTGTCTCCGGAAGGTGGTGATTGACTCCGCTGTCCTGGCGTCGTGAGGGAGCTTGTTCCACCATTGGGGTGCCAGAGCAGCGAACAGTTTTGACTGGGCTGAGCGGGAACTGTGCTTCCTCAGAGGTAGGGGGGCCAGCAGGCCAGAGGTGGATGAACGCAGTGCCCTTGTTTGGGTGTAGGGCCTGATCAGAGCCTGAAGGTACGGAGGTGCCGTTCCCCTCACAGCTCCGTAGGCAAGCACCATGGTCTTATAGCGGATGCGAGCTTCAGCTGGAAGCCAGTGGAGAGAGCGGAGGAGCGGGGTGACGTGAGAGAACTTGGGAAGGTTGAACACCAGACGGGCTGCGGCGTTCTGGATGAGTTGTAGGGGTTTAATGGCACAGGCAGGGAGCCCAGCCAACAGCGAGTTGCAGTAATCCAGACGGGAGACGACAAGTGCCTGGATTAGGACCTGCGCCGCTTCCTGTGTAAGGCAGGGTCGTACTCTACGAATGTTGTAGAGCATGAACCTACAGGATCGGGTCACCGCCTTGATGTTAGTGGAGAACGACAGGGTGTTGTCCAGGATCACGCCAAGGTTCTTAGCACTCTGGGAGGAGGACACAAGGGAGTTGTCAACCGTGATGGCGAGATCATGGAACGGGCAGTCCTTCCCCGGGAGGAAGAGCAGCTCCGTCTTGCCGAGGTTCAGCTTGAGGTGGTGATTCGTCATCCACACTGATATGTCTGACAGACATGCAGAGATGCGATTCGCCGCCTGGTTATCAGAAGGGGGAAAGGAGAAGATTAATTGTGTGTCGTCTGCATAGCAATGATAGGAGAGACCATGTGAGGATATGACAGAGCCAAGTGACTTGGTGTATAGCGAGAATAGGAGAGGGCCTAGAACAGAGCCCTGGGGGACACCAGTGGTGAGAGCGCGTGGTGCGGAGACAGATTCTCGCCACGCCACCTGGTAGGAGCGACCTGTCAGGTAGGACGCAATCCAAGCGTGGGCCGCGCCGGAGATGCCCAACTCGGAGAGGGTGGAGAGGAGGATCTGATGGTTCACAGTATCAAAGGCAGCAGATAGGTCTAGAAGGATGAGAGCAGAGGAGAGAGAGTTAGCTTTAGCAGTGCGGAGAGCCTCCGTGACACAGAGAAGAGCAGTCTCAGTTGAATGCCCAGTCTTGAAACCTGACTGATTAGGATCAAGAAGGTCATTCTGAGAGAGATAGCAGGAGAGCTGGCCAAGGACGGCACGTTCAAGAGTTTTGGAGAGAAAAGAAAGAAGGGATACTGGTCTGTAGTTGTTGACATCGGAGGGATCGAGTGTAGGTTTTTTCAGAAGGGGTGCAACTCTCGCTCTCTTGAAGACGGAAGGGACGTAGCCAGCGGTCAATGATGAGTTGATGAGCGAGGTGAGGTAGGGGAGAAGGTCTCCGGAAATGGTCTGGAGAAGAGAGGAGGGGATAGGGTCAAGCGAGCAGGTTGTTGGGCGGCCGGCCGTCACAAGACGCGAGATTTCATCTGGAGAGAGAGGGGAGAAAGAGGTCAAAGCACAGGGTAGGGCAGTGTGAGCAGGACCTGCGGTGTCGTTTGACTTAGCAAACGAGGATCGGATATCGTCAACCTTCTTTTCAAAATGGTTGACGAAGTCATCCGCAGAGAGGGAGGAGGGGGGGGAGGGGGAGGAGGATTCAGGAGGGAGGAGAAGGTAGCAAAGAGCTTCCTAGGGTTAGAGGCAGATGCTTGGAATTTAGAGTGGTAGAAAGTGGCTTTAGCAGCAGAGACAGAAGAGGAGAATGTAGAGAGGAGGGAGTGAAAGGATGCCAGGTCCGCAGGGAGGCGAGTTTTCCTCAATTTCCGCTCGGCTGCCCGGAGCCCTGTTCTGTGAGCTCGCAGTGAGTCGTCGAGCCACGGAGCAGGAGGGGAGGACCGAGCCGGCCTGGAGGATAGGGGACAGAGAAAATCAAAGGATGCAGAAAGTGAGGAGAGGAGGGTTGAGGAGGCAGAATCAGGAGATAGGTTGGAGAAGGTTTGAGTAGAGGGAAGAGATGATAGGATGGAAGAGGAGAGAGTAGCGGGAGAGAGAGAGCGAAGGTTGGGACGGCGCAATACCATCCGAGTAGGGGCAGAGTGAGAAGTGTTGGATGAGAGCGAGAGGGAAAAGGATACAAGGTAGTGGTTGGAGATTTGGAGGGGAGTTGCAATGAGATTAGTGGAAGAACAGCATCTAGTAAAGATGAGGTCAAGCGTATTGCCTGCCTTGTGAGTAGGGGGGGAAGGTGAGAGGGTGAGGTCAAAAGAGGAGAGGAGTGGAAAGAAGGAGGCAGAGAGGAATGAGTCAAAGGTAGACGTGGGGAGGTTAAAGTCACCCAGAACTGTGAGAGGTGAGCCATCCTCAGGAAAGGAACTTATCAAGGCGTCAAGCTCATTGATGAACTCTCCAAGGGAACCTGGAGGGCGATAAATGATAAGGATGTTAAGCTTCAAAGGGCTGGTAACTGTGACAGCATGGAATTCATATGAGAAGATAGACAGATGGGTCAGGGGAGAAAGAGAGAATGTCCACTTGGGAGAGATGAGGATTCCAGTGCCACCACCCCGCTGGCTCGATGCTCTAGGGGTATGCGAGAACACGTGGGCAGACGAGGAGAGAGCAGTAGGAGTAGCAGTGTTATCTGTGGTAATCCATGTTTCCGTCAGCGCCAGGAAGTCTAGGGACTGGAGGGTAGCATGAAAGCCATCAACTGCAACAATCATGTCTCTGTCACTAGCAAACACAGTCATGGGTGGTACTGGTACCTCTAAAATTCACTCAAAAGGCACCCTGGGAAATAAATATGGAAATAAGGCTTTACACCTTAGTGTTAAAACAACAACCCAAAACGAGTTACTAATTCCCTAACACTGAGAAAGTGTAACAGCATCAGCTCTAATGAAGTGTTAAAGGAGAAGTGTTTTTTAAAACCAAATCTCTATTTTTTATGTAATTGGCATGTTATAGAAGGGTCAAGACACCTTTTGTATATTGAAAGCACGGCACTTGTAAAATCTATGCCATGGTGTACTGAAGCTGTTCTGGCAGCTCGTCGTGGCCCAACGCACTATTAAGACATGTTGGTGTTTCCTTTATTTTGGCAATTACCTGTAGCAGCAGGCATACATGGAGAATGGAGCAACTGGATAGGGGAATCGGCTTGAGTAGCGCAAAACAGAATATAACATTACAGATTTGTACCTTTATTTAACTAGGCAAGTCAGTTAAGAACAAATTCTTATTTTCAATGACGGCCTAGGGACAGTGGGTTAAGTGCCTTGTTCAGGGGCAGAACGACAGATTTGTATCTTGTCAGCTCGGGGATTCGAACTTGCAACCTTTCAGTTACTAGTCCAACACTCTAACCACTAGGCTACGCTGCCAGCCCACAGATAAAGTTTGGAATGACACAATTTCATGTGTACAACATCTAAAGACCTGCATCACTATACTGAGAGCTTTGCTGTTTCTGAAATGACATATTTGGGTGTTTTGGGAGCCTTTGTTCATGTGTTTTCGGGACCCCATGCTACATAAGGTTTCTCAAAAACGTGAAATCACAAAAAAGGTTTCTGGACCCTTCCATAATATACCATTTACATAAAAAATAGAGATCTGGTTGTAGAAAATGTAACTTCTCCTGTAATTTAAGTCGGAATGTGTAACACCCATGTTAGTTTGTCAACACTTAGAAAATTATTAGTTTAAAACTATTTCAGATGGTCAAATATACTTTCTAAGAAAGTGTTCAAATGTAACACTGTGTGTGGTGAAATTCTGATCGAAAATTTGCTGTGTACATGTCATCAATCTGACACGGTGACACATTTTCTCACCACCTCTACTATCCTCCGGTGCCTCCAGTGAACCCCCATGCCCTCTGCCGGGTCCCTACAACTGCACCAGAGGGGATGGGGCACGCTCCTAGCACTGGCTGTTTATGGAGCATGGCCCTCTGCCCTTGGACCTCTCTCCCTGGTAGTCCTGATAGTGAGAGGGGAGGCAGCCATGCGTGCTAATCTTAATTTACACTGGAGCAGACTGAGGCCTCCAAATGGAGCCACCGGGGGGGGGGGGGGGGGGGGGGGTGAGCGAGAGGGTACAGGGCACAACAAGGGGAGGGGGGAGGGAAAGAGATAGAGAGGGCACTGGCAAGTGTGTGGGCATTGATTGGGCCACTGTGCCTCTGACGCTACACGAAGACAGACAACGACTGTTTGGTATCAAAATGATAAAGACGGAACGGCTCTTTGGTATCAACATGTGACAGAGAAGAGTTGTGATCTGTGTTTGACTAAATATAGCAAATGTCTTAAACATTGGTCATGAGAGAGAGAGTGCTGTGCACATGACTGCAGAAGTCTATACAGTGTACACTCCAATGAAATTGACAACGGACAGTGGCTCCTTTGGGGTTGGAGATTCAGAACGTGGTGCTACCAATTAGTACTGATAGAGAATGCTAACAGAGCCAACACTCAGAAATAGACCAAAGCAAAAGACACAACCAGCTAATCATGCCATTTATAAGAAACAGGAAAACATTACCTACTTAGCTCCAAAACAGCTAAAGCCTGTATGTGTTTACAATTTTCTTTAACGATCACTTGAACTCATAGTCATGCATACATTTGAAATATTTAGCATACATATGCCCTAACGGCTACGGAAGATTAGAAAACATCTAAGGCTTGTACACTCAGGGATGGGCAAAAATGACAAAATACATTGATCTTCAGGGTATTTTGTAATTGCATTAAAATAAAAAGACAAAATACTTGTATTTTGAAATGTATTTAATTAAAATATATGTATTTTAAAATATAGGAATAAATGTTCAAGTAGCCGGCCCGAGCAGCAACAACATTCTCCGTAACGGCTACAGAAATGTTTTACTTACCATGACTGTGATATGTTGTTGTTTATCAACCTTGGTTGCACTGTAAGTCACTCTGGATAAGAGTGTCTGCTAAATGACCAAAATGTTAATGTATATGTGAAAATGAACATACCAAAATGAACTACAAAGCACACTGGGTATTATTATTGGCCTTGTTTCAGGGTCATGTCTAGATGAGATACAGCTTAACCTAATTCTCCTAACCTGCTATGTTAATTCTCCTAACCTGCTGTGTAAGTTCCCCTAAATCTGCCAAGAAAAGTACATTTTTACAAAAGCTATATCCCTTCTAGGCAAAACCTTGTTTCAGGGCGGAGCTCATAAGAATAATACTCTGCATGCTTTGAGATTGTCCATTTTTACATACGCATTAAGTCAATTTAGCAGACCCAGCTTACTTATCACTGCACCTGTACACAGCCAATCTGTAAATAGCAAACCCAACTACCTCATCCCCATATTGTTTTTTAGTTTTTTTTGCACCCAAGTATCTCTACTTGCATCATCATCTGCACATCTATCACTCCAGTGTTAATGCTAAATTGTAATTATTTCGCCTCTATGGCCTATTTATTGCCTTTCTACATTTGCACACACTGTATATAGATTTTTCTATTGTGTTATTGACTGTACGTTTGTTTATCCCATGTGTAACTGTGCTGTTGTTTTTGTCACACTGCTTTGCTTTATCTTGGCCAGGTCGCAGTTGTAAATGAGAACTTGTTCTCAACTGGCCTACCTGGTTAAATAAAGGTGAAATAAAATAAAACAAAAAAATAACACAACAGAGTGCCATCAGACTTCTGATACCAATGCAAGGTGAAAGGGGGCCAAAAAATGGTGAACCACTATAAAACAAGTGGTATAGAAAAGTACTTGGTATTTTGAAAATACTAATTAGAGTTCTCGAAAGTATCTTGTTACAAAATACATTGGTGTAGTTCAGCCCAGCACAATACGAATGAAAAAAATACTCAGAAGTAACTGAAATGCATATTTAAAATGCATACTGCGCATCTCTGTGTACACTTGTTATGAAACTTTCTGTGAAGGTCATCTCCTCCCATATAGGTCCTGCTGGTGCTACTCCCCAGTCCCAGGGTCTGTGTAATGTTTCTAAAAGGGCTAAAAAAGCATTAATGGAACATTAGGAGCAAATGACTTTGAACTGTCAGTCCCTCCCTCTGGCAACAATGGCCCCACTCCAAATGAACACTTTTCCAGGGAGATCCAAAGCCCCATTCTGCGCTCTCGGTCTCTCCGTTATCGGCGTTTCTCTGCCAGCAATCAAATTCTCCAAATTACCCACTAACTCAACAGAGGAGAGGTAACATGTTTTATTTACTTTCAGTGGCGTGTATTCATGGATGCCAAGGGAAGCCAGGCTTCCCCAAACAATTGCCTTTGTTTCATAATTTTCCTTCAATTCACAAGAGGCTGAATGTATCTCATTGGAGAAAGCATCCAAGCGAGCAATACATTTCTACTCTCTGTATGTGTAGATCCTCTATCTGATGCTGTCTGGTCAAAAGTAACATGACATTGTTGCCACGCATAGCATTGAATGCAAGAGAAGCCAGCAAGCACTTGGCCTCCCTTGATTTAAAAAAAAAAGTATAAATAGCAAATCAGCGTTGAGCTAAACTAAGTGAGCTCAACTGTGAATGGTCCTGACGAACGCCCCAAAAAGTGTCAAGGGAAACCAGTTTGGATTTGGCTTCACTCCAATCACATCACATTGAGAGCAAAGAAAAATCTGATTCTGATTCAACCATAAATTCTTACATTGTGCCCCTGGCCTGAGAGGATGGTAAAACATGTAGCTAGATGTAGTAGGCTAATGTTTACTAGCTGGCCTGGCGCATTGTTGTCCATGAAAGGAATTTAGGCTTGCAAGCAAGAATTTTAGCCAGGTAGCCTAGGACGACAAAAAATAAAAGCGTGTACTGTATGACAGAGTCATAGACCGCTTGGTCAATATGAACGAGCGGAGGATGGCATTGGCGTTTCTCTACAAGTAGGGTGAGTCATCATGTTTTTCCACTTGCGCACACACACACACACACACACACACACACACACACACACACAGACACAAATCAGAACCATGGACAGCCACATCATAGTTAGCTTACTTTGATTGGACTAAATCGTTTTTGGTATCTTTTAGGTGATTTGATGATGTTGAAGTTGAATTGGCGCTGGCATAGTCAAGGCAGCTCCTGTTTTCTTTGCGACTTGCAGTAACGTCCCATGGTTCTAAATCAATAGTTGTTTAGTGGTCTGAAAATGTCAGAAACATTAACTTGCTTGACCATGCTGTAGGTCATGTAACTGTTTGTTACATTCAATATGCTTTGTGGACTTCATCGGACAGAGGTTACTCTCCGATTTTGTGATGAAACAATGGTGTGGATGAATTTATTCTGCCACTGTGTCTTCTTATCGTCTTGGCGTTAGGCCTCTGTATCACGGTCGCAAGGCATATGAACTAACAGGATATAGAGCAAACAACGCAATTATCACAACACATAGGTTGTAGATTGGCTTTTTTTCTGGCTGGGCTCCCGAGTGATTTTACTCACGCACTGCTACTGTTTACTTTCACCCTTTTTTTACTCCAAAGTAATGTAACAAGGAGGAAAGCAAGGGAGGGAGAGAGAGGGCCTGTGGCATTCAAACGGCAGGAGTTTCAATGCCCTGCGCCTTTCACGGTTGTGAAGGAAAGTCAGGTAAAGTGAGCTCCTGGGCAATGATACATACGGTAATTCAATTAAAATGCTGTGAAAGGACAGCAAGAAGGACAAAGGGAGGGAGAGGCAGAGAGAGAGGGAAAGATGGAAAGAGCAGGAGAAAGAAAGAAATAGGCCAACAGCTTAGTTTTTCCCATGCATTTCTGTCTGTTCCTGGCCTCCCTGTGACAGCTTTAATGTGTACTTTTCTAGATTTTCTGAAGCAGGGAAAAGGGATGCTGCCGGAAGGTGTGTGTGTGTTCGGTGCTCCTAATATGGGCCCTGGCTGAAGCGAGTGAGCGAGAGGCAGCCAGCAGCACCACCCCAGCAGGCATTGTGCCACTGACTGCATTATGCAGAGGAAACAGTAAATTAAATATGAGACAGAGGTAAATTTGCTGACTACCTGCTGCCTTGATCCCCCCGGTTAACACACTGTTACCTGCTCTCAGAGACAGACACATAGACATGCATATACACACGCAGGAAGGTTGGCAGGCAAGCAGGCAGGCAGTTAAGCCTAAATCATAGTCTAGATAGGCTGAGACGCAATAGTCCAGCATCCGATTGTGACATAGCTATGTCGCTCTGACACCAGCATCCGCGAAGGACACACAGCCCGAACGCGCACCTCTGCACAATTCCCAACCAACGCATCTCCGGTACACGTCCTCTATTCATTTTTGAATGTGTTGACAGTTGAAGAAATTGCTTGAGCTGTGTGTGTGTGTATTACTATCCTCGTAGGTAACGGAAATCCCCAAAAGTCCACACAAGGATAGAAAAACAAGAAAATAGACAGGTTCCCAAAAGGACAAACGCTATATTAAGGTTTGGGGTTAAGGTTAGGGTAAGGGTTAGGTTTACTATCCTTTTACTATCCTTGTCCCCACAAGGATAGTAAAATGTGCGTGCTTGTGCGTGTGTGTGTGCATGCATGCAAGGAGGTGAGTGGATAAAAAAGTTGAACCCCTAACTGTTGTTAACTTAAATGAAATTCCCTCTACTTAATTGTGTACTCTGCCTCAGGTATGGGGATTTGAATCTGCACGTCTCTGAGCCCATATCTCCATGCGCCGCAGGGGGATGGTACTGTACACACACACACACACACACCTCTTCTCTTGCTAGACTCATTTTACCATGCTAAAGTTACATATTTTCAAACTTCCTCATCACACACACCCCTCCCTCTGCCACCAGTTGACTGCACTGTATCAGCTTGCAGTCTTGCATAATGAGAAGCTGTGACGTTTGAGAGCATGGAGAGGAAACAACGACAAATCCACCTAATGGTTCCTGAGACGTCAGCCTGTGAATAAGGAGGGAAGTGGATTTTCCTGAACACGCCACACCTCTCTGGTGGAGGTACAGAAGACAAAAGGTTCAGGAAGGCCTGGGGCAGCGGGAAGGCCTGGGGGCAGCGTTGATATTTCAGTATGATATATTGACGGGGCTGGGGCTGCCCATAAGGGTATTACCTTTTCAAAGGGTGTTCAAATGAACCTGCTAGATTATGGTGCAAGGCTGCAGGTCAGCTCTCAGCGGGAGACAGAGTTATGTAACGACACAGCAGAGCGTTAGGGCTGCAGGGTTCACTGGGGGGCCAGGTACAACACTGTCTATGGTAAATAAATGAGACCTGGCTGGTTAGCACTGACCTAACTCCCAGACATGCACGCACGCACACCGTTTTATTTCCAGTGACTGTGTCCCCACACTAACCTATCTGGGCAGGAATTACAGCTATCCTTTCCAAGGTCGACCTGGAATAGTGAAAGTCTATTTCAGTTGTTGTGTGTTTTAAATTGGTCTACCTGAGGTAGCTTGCCGACAGGGATAACAACTTAGCCACCTGCCAATCCCATATGCTACTGTGGGAACCAACATCACTAAAGGAAACACTACTAATATCACTCTATTAACAGGACCCCTGCCAAATAACCTACTCCATGTCAAACATGCATGTTCAATAACTTGCACTGAACAATAAACTACCTAGAGGAAGACCTACAGTCACTAGCACTGTATGAAAGCAATCCAGGGCTCTGTAATATGTCTCAGCAGTAAACAAGGATGTTGTGACGATATCTATCTATAGTACTGCTCAACAGAGCCATGTATGTGTGTCTGGGAGGAGATGAAGACAGATTTAGGTGGTGATGTCATAAATCTCTAGGTTCTTAGACAGGGAGCCAAATGGGAGCCCTCCCAGTAAAAGGAACACAGTGAATAGATGGGAATAATTGGCTCCCATGTATACCCCCTCTGTCTCATTTAGGATGTAATCTCTGTGTAATCCATCTTTAGCTCACGATAGACTGATGTCTCATACTGCCGCTGATGGGATTCATTGTTATAGAATTTGAAGGAAAAGAATCATCATCAAACGTTCTCGTTCAAAGCAATGTTACGAGGTAGAAACACCATCGGCCATATTGGAATGTTAGTTGTAACACTTTGGTTGTACTGACCTCAGTGTTCTGTGTGCAGCCCAGCAGGTCGTAACCCTCCCTGCTCTGGAGGAGAAAAAAGACAGAGACACAGTCAAACCATTTGAAGTTGGTTTTTAAACTTTGTCAAATTCCTTTTATCATTCTAAATATTCCTCAGAGGAAAAATTATGACAACGATTATCACACTTAATACAATGATAATGTGTTAATTCAATATACACTGCTCCAAAAAATAAAGGGAACACTAAAATAACACATCCTAAAGCAGAATGAATGAAATAATCGTATTAAATACTTTTTTCTTTACATAGTTGAATGTGCTGACAACAAAATCACGCAAAAATAATCAATGGAAATCCAATTTATCAACCCATAGAGGTCTGGATTTGGAGTCACACTCAAAACTAAAGTGGAAAACCACACTACAGGCTGATCCAACTTTGATGTAATGTCCTTAAAACAAGTCAAAATGAGGCTCAGTAGTGTGTGTGGCCTCCACGTGCCTGTATGACCTCCCTACAATGCCTGGGCATGCTCCTGATGAGGTGGCGGAAGGTCTCCTGAGGGATCTCCTCCCAGACCTGGACTAAAGCATCCGCCAACTCCTGGACAGTCTCCAGCCACATGAGGTCTAGCATTGTCTCGCATTAGGAGGAACCCAGCGCCAACCGCACCAGCATATGGTCTCACAAGGGGTCTGAGGATCTCATCTCGGTACCTAATGGCAGTCAGGCTACCTCTGGCGAGCACATGGAGGGCTGTGCGGCCCCCCAAAGAAATGCCACCCCACACCGTGACTGACCCATCACCAAACCGGTCATGCTGGAGGATGTTGCAGGCAGCAGAACGTTCTCCACGGCGTCTCCAGACTCTGTCACGTCTGTCACGTGCTCAGTGTGAACCTGCTTTCATCTGTGAAGAGCACAGGACGCCAGTGGCGAATTTGCCAATCTTGGTGTTCTCTGGCAAATGCCAAACGTCCTGCACGGTGTTGGGCTGTAAGCACAACCCCCACCTGTGGACGTCGGGCCCTCATACCATCCTCATGGAGTCTGTTTCTGACCGATTGAGCAGACACATGCACATTTGTGGCCTGCTGGAGGTCATTTTGCAGGGCTCTGGCAGTGCTCCTCCTGCTCCTCCTTGCACGAAGGCGGAGGTAGCGGTCCTGCTGCTGGGTTGTTGCCCTCCTACGGCCTCCTCCACGTCTCCTGATGTTCTGGCCTGTCTCCTGGTAGCGCCTCCATGCTCTGGACACTACGCTGACAGACACAGCAAACCTTCTTGCCACAGCTCGCATTGATGTGCCATCCTGGATGAGCTGCACTACCTGAGCCACTTGTGTGGGTTGTAGACTCCATCTCATGCTACCGCTAGAGTGAAAGCACCGCCAGCATTCAAAAGTGACCAAAACATCAGCCAGGAAGCATAGGAACTGAGAAGTGGTCTGTGGTCACCACCTGCAGAACCACTCCTTTATTGGGAGTGTCTTGCTAATTGCCTATCATTTCCACCTGTTGTCTATTCCATTTGCACAACAGCATGTGAAATTTATTGTCAATCAGTGTTGCTTCCTAAGTGGACAGTTTGATTTCACATAAGTGTGATTGACTTGGAGTTACATTGTGTTGTTTAAGTGTTCCCTTTATTTTTTTGAGCAGTGTATATATATATATATATATATATATATATATATATATATATATATATATTTTTTTTTTTTTTTTTTATTGTAATTTATCCAGAGCGACTTACAGTAGTGAGTGGATACAATTTTGTACTTAATCATCATTGTCCTGATAATATCCTGCTAATGTCATGATAATTTCCTGATAATGTCTTGATAATGTCCTACTAATGTCATGATAATATCCTGCTAATTTCATGATAATGTCATGATAATTTCCTGATAATGTATGCCTGAGTTTAAATGTGGCAGTGATAATATCCTTAATAACGGTAATCAAAATTGTTAAAAGGTTTTAAAAACAATTCTAATAAATGCAATAGTTGGACAATGGATGAAGATACTTCAAACTTTTAGAATGTTTTAAATCCATCAGATATTGAACAAATTATAGCACATATAACATTTTGCTGGCACAGACAAATAATTAATGAAGTTCAGAGATTATGATGAACATTCAGGTATTCAATGTATTGTCAATTTCACTTTGATTTCTTAGAACACACTCATATATAAATGTTGTAATGGTATCAGGTATTTTTTACAATATGTTGTGTTAGAATATAGAACAGTATACGTGCCTAGTTAGCATAAATACAATGGGTTCATTTGAATATATTAATAAAGTAACATAAAGGGGTGGAACAGGGCTGCAACCACCAAACACATGCTATGTCTAGGCCTACCTGCACTGTCTAGACTGCCTCATTAAACAGTTCAATGGGATTGAAAATGTAAAGCGGTATAATCCCCATAATCGGCATAAAAGTGATTTTTTTATCATGAAAGGGCAATAAACAATAACTAGTAATGTTGCATGCTCAAAGAAAGGTTGAAATCTCACCTTTCTAGTAAAATGTTTTATAAATTGCTGAGGTGTAGTCACTTTTAAGGACATAGATTT
Source organism: Salmo salar (assembly GCF_965601325.2). Lineage (NCBI taxonomy): Eukaryota > Metazoa > Chordata > Actinopteri > Salmoniformes > Salmonidae > Salmo > Salmo salar. The sequence continues at coordinate 99,685,329 of NC_138300.1, forward strand.
AAGTACACAGTACACATTTTATGTACAGTATGATGTATTTCCTATTCAACAAAACTATGAATAAGGCTTGAATTTACTTATGTTTCTAAATATAGCATAATCAAATTATAAAATGATTAACTATAAGATTTCACCTTCCTTATAACTGTAAAATACATATTTGTATCTTTAGTATTAGAGAAAATGTGCATATTTTCTAAAGGTCTCTCTTGGTCAAAACATCTTCCCCCGTTAATGTGAAAGTCTCACAGAGCTCTAGCTCGGCTTCCTGAACTCGTTAGGAACTCTCCTTTCATCTCATATTAACTTAGATGTAAGGTCCCCTATTTAGGGGACCTGCGTGGTTCTGGTACCAGTTCCAGCTGACATTTTCGTTTATAGATCGAAATGTTTTGAATTGAGCAATAGCCCTGGTTCCCATGGACGCAGTGTTATTTCTGAGCCCGTGTGACATAAGATGTGAAATCTGAAACCACTTGAAGCTGGGATGTCCCGCCTACCATTTCATTCACTTTTCCGACTGTCCATCAACTCCTGGCTGAACTATACATCGCAGCCACTGACATACAGTGGATTTAAAAGTCTACACACCCCTGTTAAAATGCCAGGTTTTTGTGATGTAAAATAATGAGACAAAGATAAATCATGTCAGAACTTTTTCCACCTTTAATGTGACCTATAACGTTAACAATTCAATTGAAAAGCAAACTGAAATCTTTGAAAGGGAAAAATAAAAAACTCACAACCTGGTTGCATAAGTGTGAACACCCTTAAACTAATACTTTGTTGAAGCACCTTTTGATTTTATTACAGCACTCAGTCTTTTTGGGTAGGAGTCTATTAGCATGGCACATCTTGATGTGGCAATATTTGCCCACTCTTCTTTGCAAAAGCGCTCCAAATCTGTCAGATTGCGAGGACATCTCCTGTGCACAGCCCTCTTCAGATCACCCCAGAGATGTTCAATTGGATTCAGGTCTGGGCTCTGGCTGGGCCATTCCAAAACGTTAATCTTCTTCTGGTGAAGCCATGCTTTCGTGGATTTGGATGTGTGCTTTGGGTCGTTGTCGTGTTGAAAGGTGAACTTCCTCTTCAGCTTTCTAACGGACGCCTGAAGGTTTTGTGCCAAAATTGCCTGGTATTTGGAACTGTTCATAATTCCCTCCACCCTGACTAAGGCCCCGGTTCCAGCTGAAGAAAAACAGCCCCAAAGCATGATGCTGCCACCACCATGCTTCACTGTGGGTATGGTGTTTTTTGGGTGATGTGCAGTGTTGTTTTTGCGCCAAACATACCTTTTGGAATTATGGCCAAAAAGTTCAACCTTGGTTTCATCAGACCATAACACATTTTCCCACGTGCTTTTGGGGGACTTGATGTTTGTTTTTGCAAACTTCAGCCGGGATTGGATGTTTTTTTATTGTAAGAAAAGGCTTCCGTCTTGCCACCCTACCCCATTGCCCATTCATATGAAGAATACGGGAGATTGTTGTCACATGTAGCACACAGCCAGTACTTGCCAGAAATTCCTGCAGTTCCTTTAATGTTGCTGTAGGCCTCTTGGAAGCCTCCCTGACCAGTTTTCTTCTCGTCTTTTCATAAATTTTGGAGGGACGTCCAGTTCTTGGTAATGTCTCTGTGGTGCCATATTTTCTCCACTTGATGATGACTGTCTTCACTGTGTTCCATGGTATATGTAATGCTTTGGAAATTCTTTTGTACCCTTCTGCTGACTGATATCTTTCAACAATGAGATCCCTCTGATACTTTGGAAGCTCTCTGCAGACCATGGCTTTTGCTCTGAGATGCAACTAAGAAAATGTCAGGAAAATCCTTCTAGAACAGCTGAACTTTATTTGTGATTAATCACAGTCACTTTAAATGATGGCAGGTGTGTAATGACTTCTATTTAACATGAGTTTGAATGTGATTGGTTAATTCTGAACACAGCCACATCCCCAGTTATAAGAGGGTGTGCACACTTATGCAACCCGGTTATTGTAAGGTTTTTATTTTTCATTTTCCCCCCTGAAGATTTCAGTTTGTTTTTCAATTGAATTGTTCACATTATAGGTCACATTAACAGTAGAAAAAGTTCTGACATGATTTATCTTTGTCTCATTCTTTTACATTACACACCCCTGTTAAAAAGCCAGGTTTTTGTGGACTTTTTATATCCACTGAAGATTTATAGCCATTTATCTAAAATAATTCATAGATTTTAAATAAATACACTTTCTGTTTGCCATAGACGGACAAGACTAAAAGCTCTGATGAAGAGAACAATAAACACTTTTCAGTGAGAAAACAGAAATCCACTTTGGGTAAAAATTAAATAAAAAACACTTACATTCTCAAAGATGTGGCCTACAATGCAATACTTGTGATCATTTTAAGGAGAACAAAAATTACTTAGCCTACATTTGAACACCAACACAGAAGCTTCAGGCATCATCCCAATTAAGTAGCCTAGTTTGTTGTTGGCTACTTGAAGAGAACTAGGGCCCATCACTCACAGCCCACCTCTTCCAATGCATTGTGGAAAAGTGTGCATCTAATTCTACTAGATGAAGAGCTGGAATGAGTATGACATCCTGGCATTTAAACCACACTCGATTTTCGAAATGTTGCATACTATTAAACATTCTATTTTCGCATACTGAGAATACATCATGTGTAATTGCGTTGTTTCCAAATATTCGTTGATTTCGATAGCGCATCCCCATATCTAATTGATCAGCTGTGGTCAAAGCCAAAATGAGTATGACACGCGGGCATTTCAAGTATACTAAATTTTGGAAATGCTGCATACTTTTAAAAACATACATTTTTCTCATACTCAAACGGGATACTATTTAGGACACGAGTATGGGTATTCACTGACCCTGAGAAACACCCACTCTTTGACTGGAAGGAGAAATATTTGTGCGCTGCAGGAGCTGTATTTACTACGCTCTCTGCCAGGACAATGTGGACCAACCGGAGTTCCAATGCCACAATTGGTTACTCGCAGAGAACTATAGAGAAGAAGTGTCTACTCTTAGCAAACACATTAAGAATTTACACAATCTACTGGGGAAAGCACTACCTTCTCCTTGTCTACTCCCCAGACTGGACACCATTCCGATGTGCTGAGAGTATCACCGCCATGTCAACACTCATTGACTGAATGGCCAATGCCTTCCAGGGACCCCTCCCAGAAGAAGTCTCCCACTTTACTAAAAAATGGAGCAGGACCATCGCTTCTGATGGATTCATTTTAATTGTATTTATTTTATTTCACCCTTATTTAACCAGGTAGGCTAGTTGAGAACAAGTTCTCATTTGCAACTGCAACCTGGTCAAGATAAAGCAAAGCAGCTCGACACATAAAACAACACAGAGTTACACATGGAATAAACAAACATACAATCAATAATACAGTACAAAAATCTACATACAGCATGTGCAAATGATGTAGGATAAGAGAGGTAAGGCAATAAATAGGCCATGGTGGCAAAGGAATTACAATATAGCAATTAAACACTGGAATGGTAGATGTGCAGAAGATTAATGTGCAAGTAGAGATACTGGGGTGCAAAGGAGCAAGATAACTAAATAAATATAGTATGGGGATGAGGTAGATTGGATGGGCTATTTACAGATGAGCTATGTACAAGTGCAGTGATCTGCTCTGACAGCTGGTGCTTAAAGCTAGTGAGGGAGGTAAGAGTCTCCAGCTTCAGAGATGTTTGCAGTTCGTTCCAGGCATTGGCAGCAGAGAACTGGAAGGAGAGGCGGCCAAAGGAAGAATTGGCTTTGGGGGAGACCAGTGAGATATACCGGCTGGAGCGTGTGCTACAGGTGGGTGCTGCTATAGTGACGAGTGAGCTGAGATAAGGCGGGGCTATACCTAGCAGAGACTTGTAGATGACCTGGAGCCAGTGGGTTTGGTGATGAGTATGAAGCGAGGGCCAGCCAACAAGAGCATACAGGTTGCAGTGGTGGGTAGTATATGTGGCTTTGGTGACAAAACGGATGGCACTGTGATAGACTGCATCCAATTTGCTGAATAGAGTGTTGGAGGCTATTTTGTAAATGACATCTCCGAAGTCGAGGATTGTTAGGATGGTCAGTTTTACGAGGGTATGTTTGGCAGCATGAGTGAAGGATGCTTTGTTGCGATATAGGGAGCCGATTCTAGATTTAATTTTGGATTGGACATGTTTAAGGTGAGTCTGGAAGGAGAGTTTACAGTCTAACCAGACACCTAGGTATTTGTAGTTGTCCACATATTCTAAGTCAGAACCGTCCAGAGCAGTGATGCTGGACAGGCGGGCAGGTGCGGGCAGCAATTGGTTGAAGAGCATGCATTTAGTTTTACTTGCATTTAAGAGCAGTTGGAGGCCACAGAAGGAGAGTAGTATGGCATTGAAGCTCATCTGTAGGTTAGTTAACACAGTGTCCAAAGAAGGTCCAGAGGTATACAGAATGGTGTCGTCTGCGTAGAGGTGGATCAAAGAATCACCAGCAGCGAGAACAACATCATTGATGTATACAAAGAAGAGAGTCTGCCTGAGAATTGAACCCTGTGGCACCCCTATAGAGACTGCCAGAGGTCTGGACAACAGGCCCTCCGATTTGACATATTGAACTCTATCGGAGAAGTAGTTGGTGAACCAGGCGAGGCAATCATTTGAGAAACCAAGGCTGTTGAGTCTGCCAATAAGAATGTGGTGATTGACAGAGTCGAAAGCCTTAGCCAGGTCGATGAATACGGCTGCACAGTATTGTCTCTTATCGATGGTGGTTATGATATCGTTTAGGAACTTGAGCGTGGCTGAGGTGCACCCATGACCAGCTCTGAAACCAGATTGCATAGTGGAGAAGGTACGGTGAGATTTGAAATGGTTGATAATCTGTTTGTTAACTTGGCTTTCAAAGACCTTAGAAAGGCAGGGTAAGATAGATATGGGTCTGTAGCAGTTTGGGTCTAGAGTGTCTCCCCCTTTGAAGAGGGGGATGACCGCGGCAGCTTTCCAATCTTTGGGAATCTCAGACGATACGAAAGAGAGGTTGAACAGGCTGGTAATAGGGGTTGCAACAATTTCGGCAGATAATTTTAGAAAGAGAGGGTCCAGATTGTCTAGCCCGGCTGATTTGTAGGGGTTCAGATTTTGCAGCTCTTTCAGAACATCAGCTATCTGGATTTGGGTGAAGGAGAAGTGGGGGAGGTTTGGGCGAGTTGCTGTGTGGGGAGCGCAGGGCTGTTGACCGGGGTAGGGGTAGCCAGGTGGAAAGCATGGCCAGCCGTAAATTCTTATTGAAATTCTCAATTATTGTGGATTTATCAGTGTTTCCTAGCCTCAGTGCAGTGGGGAGGAGGTGCTCTTATTCTCCATGGACTTTACAGTGTCCCAGAACTTTGAGTTTGTGCTACAGGATGCAAATTTCTGTTTGAAAAAGCTAGCCTTAGCTTTCCTAACTGCCTGTGAATATTTGTTCCTAACTTCCCTGAAAAGTTGCATATCACGGGGGCTGCTCGATGCTAATGCAGAACGCCACAGGATGTTTTTGTGCTGGTCAAGGGCAGTGAATGATTTAGTGAATAATAATGTCACCATTCCTACTGCCCCACCACGGAAGCGCGCCACCAGCCGTAGAGCTAATGGAGGGAAGCAGCCTGTGGTGAGTGGGGCTTCTTTGGCATTGGGAAGGCTGACCCAAATCCAGTTGTTGAACAGTTTTGCCATCCTGGCTTTGGATGTTCCAGCTATCCTGACTCCTTCCCAGGGGGATTCTGCATCGGATTCTTCCTTGGACTCGGATCACCGGACCGCGAGGGTGTCTGACACACTGGCTCCTCAGTCAGCCACAATGGTTTTTACGTTATAATCGGCAGCTCTATGGTGAGAAACATCTCGGTTCCCGAGGCAAAAACATTTTGTTATTCTGGGGCTCGGGAATAGGACATTACTAGGCTGCTTCCTACCATTTTACGCCAGAACATGGGGGCTGTCGCTGTCATAATCCATTTGGGATTTAATTACATTAGGATGGCTAGCTCGGAATGTCTGAAACTGGATTTTATAGAACTGATTGGAACTCTGAAAGACTCCAATAAACATCCAATTATCTGAGTCATGGCAGCAAAAGATTCAGCAGGTTGCTGGCACTACAATACTGGCTATGAGTCTACTGTAGCTCTGTTGACACCTTTTGGAAACAGAAGATGTTCTACAGAAAGGATGGGGTCCATCCAAATGATCTTGGTGTCTGGACCCTGTCCTCGCATTTCAAGGTTGTGCTGAGACATTGATTTATCAACACCAAATCCCGCTTACGTAATCCCAATCATAAATTATCGTCATACTGCTGATCCTTCTGACTTAGATAACTACCATCCAATTTCAAAATGATCTTGCATTTACAAAGTTTTAGAATCCATGACTAACTTTACCTGACTAGTTAGGAATTGTTTTACTTCTCACTCTATTTGTAATGTACACCAATCTGGTTTTAGACCTGGACATAGCACAGTTTCAGCTGCTACACTTGCTTTAGATGATGTGTTAAATTGCTTGGATCATAAAAATAATTGTGCTGCCTTATTTGTAGACCTTTCCAAGGCCTTTGATACAATTGACCCTCACATTCAAAAGTTGACTGATATTGGCCTGGATCAGGCTTCTTGCAAGTGGTTTGAAAATGATCTGTCAGACAGGAGTCAATGTGTGATCTCTGATGGAGTTACGTCTAGTTGCCTGGATATTACAAAAAGTGTACCGCAGGGGTCGGTACTGGGACCTGCTCTCTTTACAACTTATATCAATAATATTGGTCTATTTGCTAAAACTTGTAATATTAATCTGTTTACAAACAACACTTATGTATATCATTGCCCCAACTGTTTACCAGGCTATGTTAGACATTTTACATTTACATTTACGTCATTTAGCAGACGCTCTTATCCAGAGCGACTTACAAATTGGTGCATTCACCTTATGATATCCAGTGGAACAACCACTTTACAATAGTACATCTATATATCTTATTTATTTATGATTTTTTTTGGGGGGGGGGGTGGGTTAGAAGGATTACTTTATCCTATCCCAGGTATTCCTTAAAGAGGTGGGGTTTCAGGTGTCTCCGGAAGGTGGTGATTGACTCCGCTGTCCTGGCGTCGTGAGGGAGCTTGTTCCACCATTGGGGTGCCAGAGCAGCGAACAGTTTTGACTGGGCTGAGCGGGAACTGTGCTTCCGCAGAGGTAGGGGGGCCAGCAGGCCAGAGGTGGATGAACGCAGTGCCCTTGTTTGGGTGTAGGGCCTGATCAGAGCCTGAAGGTACGGAGGTGCCGTTCCCCTCACAGGTCCGTAGGCAAGCACCATGGTCTTGTAGCAGATGTGAGCTTCAACTGGAAGCCAGTGGAGTGTGCGGAGGAGCGGGGTGACGTGAGAGAACTTGGGAAGGTTGAACACCAGACGGGCTGCAGCGTTCTGGATGAGTTGTAGGGGTTTAATGGCACAGGCAGGGAGCCCCGCCAACAGGGAGTTGCAGTAATCCAGACGGGAGATGACAAGTGCCTGGATTAGGACCAGCGCCGCTTCCTGTGTAAGGCAGGGTTGTACTCTGCGAATGTTGTATAGCATGAACCTACAGGATCGGGTCACCGCCTTGATGTTAGCGGAGAACGACAGGGTGTTGTCCAGGGTCACGCCGAGGCTCTTAGCACTCTGGGAGGAGGACACAATGGAGTTGTCCACCGTGATGGCTAGATCATGGAAAGGGCAGTCCTTCCCCGGGAGGAAGAGTAGCTCCGTCTTGCCGAGGTTCAGCTTGAGGTGGTGATCCGTCATCCACACTGATATGTCTGCCAGACATGCAGAGATGCGATTCGCCACCTGGTTAATAGAAGGGGGAAAGGAGAAGATTAATTGTGTGTCGTCTGCGTAGCAATGATAGGAGAGACCATGTGAGGATGTGACAGAGCCAAGTGACTTGGTGTATAGCGAGAATAGGAGAGGGCCTAGATCTGAGCCCTGGGGGACACCAGTGGTGAGAGCGCGTGGTGCGGAGACGGATTCTCGCCACGCCACCTGGTAGGAGTGACCTGTCAGGTAGGACGCAATCCAAGAGTGAGCCGCACCGAAGATACCCAACTCGTAGAGGGTGGAGAGGAGGATCTGATGGTTCACAGTATCAAAGGCAGCAGATAGGTCTAGAAGGATGAGAGCAGAGGAGAGAGAGTTAGCTTTAGCAGTGCAGAGAGCCTCCGTGACACAGAGAAGAGCAGTCTCAGTTGAATGACCAGCCTTGAAACCTGACTGATTTGGATCAAGAAGGTCATTCTGAGAGAGATAGCAGGAGAGCTGGCCAAGGACGGCACGTTCAAGAGTTTGAGAGAAAAGAAAGAAGGGATACTGGTCTGTAGTTGTTGACATCGGAGGGATCGAGTGTAGGTTTTTTCAGAAGGGGTGCAACTCTCGCTCTCTTGAAGACGGAAGGGACGTAGCCAGCGGTCAAGGATGAGTTGATGAGCGAGGTGAGGTAAGGGAGAAGGTCTCCGGAAATGGTCTGGAGAAGAGAGGAGGGGATAGGGTCAAGCGAGCAGGTTGTTGGGCGGCCGGCCGTCACAAGACGCAAGATTTCATCTGGAGAGAGAGGGGAGAAAGAGGTCAAAGCATAGGGTAGGGCAATGTGAGCAGGACCAGCGGTGTCGTTTGACTTAACAAAGGAGGATTGGATGTCGTCGACCATCTTTTCAAAATGGTTGACGAAGTCATCCGCAGAGAGGGAGGGGGGGGGGAGAGGGAGGAGGATTCAGGAGGGAGGAGAAGGTGGAAAAGAGCTTCCTAGGGTTAGAGACAGATGCTTGGAAGTTAGAGTGGTAGAAAGTGGCTTTAGCAGCAGAAACAGAGAAGGAAATGGTAGAGAGGAGGGAATGAAAAGATTCCAGGTTCGCAGGGAGGCTAGTTTTCCTCCATTTCCGCTCGGCTGCTCGGAGCCCTGTTCTGTGAGCTCGCAATGAGTCGTCAAGCCACGGAGCAGGAGGGGAGGACCGAGCCGGCCGGGAGGATAGGAGACATAAAGAGTCAAAGGATGCAGTTAGAGCTGCAATCTGACCTTATTACCTTACAAAAAGCTCTGGTTGGTTTAATATGGACAGATAGTTACCTGAACGCACAACCAAAACGGAGCTATTTGGATATAACTATGGATTATTTTGAACCAAAACAACATTTGTTGTTGAAGTAGAAGTCCTGGGAGTGCATTCTGACGAAGAACAGCAAAGGTAATCCAATTTTTCTTATAGTAAATCTGAGTTTGGTGAGTGCCAAACTTGGTGGGTGTCAAAATAGCTAGCCATGATGGCCGGGCTATCTACTCAGAATATTGCAAAATGGGCTTTCACCGAAAAGCTATTTTAAAATCTGACACCGCGATTGCATAAAGGAGTTCTGTATCTATAATTCTTAAAATAATTGTTATGTTTTTTGTCAACGTTTATCGTGAGTAATTTAGTAAATTCACCGGAAGTTTTCGGTGGGTATGCTAGTTCTGAACAAAACATGCTAATGTAAAAAGCAGGTTTTTGATATAAATATGAACTTGATTGAACAAAACATGCATGTATTGTATAACATAATGTCCTAGGAGTGTCATCTGATGAAGATCAAAGGTTAGTGCTGCATTTAGCTGTGGTTTTGGTTTTTGTGACATGTATGATAGCTTGAAAAATGTGTGTGTGATTATTTCTGGCTGGGTACTCTCCTGACATAATCTAATGTTTTGCTTTCGTTGTAAAGCCTTTTTGAAATCGGACAATGTGGTTAGATAAAGGAGAGTCTTGTCTTTATAATGGTGTAAAATAGTCATATGTTTGAAAAATTGAAGTTTTTGCATTTTTGAGGTATTTGTATTTCGCGCCACTCTATACCATTGGATATTGGTGAGGCGTTCCGCTAGCGGAACATCTGTCCCTAACAGGTTTTAACCTGTTTGGGATAGGGGACAGTATTTTCACAGCCGGATAAAAAACGTACCCAATTTAATCTGGTTACTACTCCTGCCCAGTAAAGGGAATATGCATATAATTAGTAGATTTGGATAGAAAACATTCTAAAGTTTCTAAAACTGTTTGAATGGTGTCTGTGAGTATAACAGAACTCATATGGCAGGCCAAAACCTGAGAAGATTCTATATGGGAAGTGCCTTGTCTGACCATTTCTTGTACTTCTTTAGCCTCTTTATCGGAAATACAGCCTCTGTGCTATAACGTGACATTTTCTAAGGCTTTCATTGGCTCTAGGAAGGTGCCAGAACGTGGAATGATAGCTCTGCAGTCTCTGGGCGAAAAACAGCAGCGGTTTTGGAGAGTGGTTCTTCTGAGAACAATGACACTGGTGCGCGCGTGCATGTGACGACTCCATGTTTTTCTTTCTCTCTTTGAACGAATACGTCGTCGCCCGGTTGGAATATTATCGCTATTTTACGAGAAAAATCGCATAAAAATTGATTTTAAGACTTGTTGGTAGACAAGAAGCAGGTACAGGGAGTGAACATTTAATAGCAACGGACATGGAACAGGACAGGACAGCGTCTGGACATGAACACACAACTACATCAATGTTGACACAGGGAACAAACGGGGGAGCAGACAGTTATAGACGAGGCAATCAACAAAGGGAAGGAGTCCAGGTGAGCGCTACAGCGCTTAATGATGGTGACAGGTATGCGTAATGAAGGGCAGCCTGGCACCCTCAAGCGCCAGAGAGGGAGAGCGGGAGCAGGTGTGACACTTGTACATAATGCAGGCAAGACTAAATACACGTTGTTCTCCATAGTTCTCAAAAGGACGTTTCAGATTGACTACATATTTATTCATTGGATGGTTCTCCCATTGATCAGATTCCCGACTAAAAATATCTAGGCATTTGGATTGACAAGACCTAATGTTTAAAAAACATACAGATGAGCTAGTTAAAAAGCTAAGATTTAAAGTGGGCTTCTTTTTTAGAAATAGATTTTGCCTCTCCCTAAATAGCAGGAAGCAGATCGTACAGTCAACCTTCCTACCAGTTCTTGTCTATGGTGATTCCATTTATCGGATTGCAGCAGCCACTACTCTTAAACCTTTGGATGCCGTCTACTATAACACCCTTCACTTTATCACTGGTGACAGTTTTAATACGCATCACTGCATCCTGTATCAAAAGGTTAGCTGGTCCTCATTATAAATTCACGTAGGCCACTTCATTACTTCCTCTTTATTCACAAAGCTCTACTGCACAAGCTTCCAACCTATCTCACTTTGTTGTTGAAGTATGAATACATGAGTTACAAACCATGTTTGCAGGGTTGGTTAACCTCTTACATCAAGATGTTCCGCTAGCGGAACACCGCTCCAATATCCAATGATAGGGCGTGGCGCGAATTACAAATTCCTCAAAAATCCTAAAACTTCAATTTTTCAAACATATGACTATTTTACACCATTTTAAAGACAAGACTCCTTTATCTAACCACATTGTCCGATTTCAAAAAGGCTTTACAACGAAAGCAAAACATTAGATTATGTCAGGAGAGTACCCTGCCAGAAATAATCACACACCCATTTTTCAAGCTAGCATATAATGTCACAAAAACCAAAACCACAGCTAAATGCAGCACTAACCTTTGATGATCTTCATCAGATGACACTCCTAGGACATTATGTTATACAATACATGCATGTTTTGTTCAATCAAGTTCATATTTATATCAAAAACCAGCTTTTTACATTAGCATGTGACATTCAGAACTAGCATACCCACCGAACACTTCCGGTGAATTGACTAAATTACTCACGATAAACGTTCACAAAAAACATACCAATTATTTTAAGAATTATAGATACAGAACTCCTTTATGCAATCGCGGTGTCAGATTTTAAAATGGCTTTTCGGTGAAAGCACATTTTGCAATATTCTGAGTAGATAGCCCGGCCATCACAGGCTAGCTATTTTGACACCCACCAAGTTTGGCACTCACCAAACTCAGATTTACTATAAGAAAAATTGGATTACCTTTGCTGTTCTTCGTCAGAATGCACTCCCAGGACTTCTACTTCGACACCAATGTTGTTTTTGTTCCAAATAATCCATAGTTATATCCAAATAGCGGCGTTTTGTTCTTGCGTTCAAGACACTATCCGAAGGGTGACGCGCCGGCGCCTATCGTGACAAAAAATGTCCAAATATTCCATTACCGTACTTCGAAGCATGTCAAACGCTGTTTAAAATCAATTTTTATGCGATTTTTCTTGTAAAATAGCGCTAATATTCCGACCGGGAGACGTCGTTTTCGTTCAAAGACTGAAAATGTAAAATGGACTCTTCACGTGCACGCGCGCACCCGTTTCATTGTTCTCAGATCGACCACTATCCAAATGCGCTACTGTTTTTCAGCCAGGGACTGCAGTCATCATTCCCCGTTCTGGCACCTTCTGAGAGCCTATGAGAGCCTTAGAAAATGTCACGTTACAGCAGAGATCCTCTATTTTCCATAAAGAGGCTATAGAAGGCCAAGAAATGGTCAGAGAGGGCACTTCCTGTATGCAATTTTCTCAGGTTTTGGCCTGCCATATGAGTTCTGTTATACTCACAGACACCATTCAAACAGTTTTAGAAACTTTAGGGTGTTTTCTATCCAAATCAAACAATTATATGCATATTCTAGTTTCTGGGCAGGAGTAATAACCAGATTAAAGTGGGTACGTTTTTTATCCGTCAGTGAAAATACTGCCCCCTATCCTAAACAGGTTAACTATTGAGGTTCCTCGGGTCTGCACCGAATTGGGTAGATCCAGTTTTTGTTTTAATGTGCCCAACTGCTGGAAAAATATGCAGATCTCATTGGAATTGGATGTTCTGGTGCCGCTCAGACAGTTTAGAGTATTGATAGAAGACCTGGTAGCTGAGAGATGTAGATGATATCTATGATTGTATTTTGTATATTTTTGTATTTTAACTGTCGCTTGTATTCTGTAGAATGTGTAAATTGTAAAATGCAGGGCACCCTGTTGAAATAAAGTAAAATAAAGAAATTTGGACAAGGCCTATGTATTCCATTGAGCCCATTTCAGCCATTACCGGGTTGTGTTTGACAGGTCATTACAAAAATGTCCGCGGTTGGAACGTTAATGGAAAAAACGAGACACAAGCAAGAGTATGAAAGAGTCGCGGGCGTAAAATGAAAGCAATCAATCCAGCAAGACGTGACAAGTGGATTTTGCATAACTCAAACGCAAGAAATAGATGGCTGAAAAAGACAGATCCTCAGGTGGGTGGGACATTCACGTTGCTAATGTCGTCTCTCTACTCCCTCCGTAGTCAAGCTGATGATGTGTCATTCTCGCTCCATGATATCTCCTCTGCCCACAGAGAGCAGTTAGTTAGTCGGTGAGTCACGGGACGGGAGGGGACGGGCTGTAAAACTTTTGCATTAAAAAGCCATCTGGAAAGGAAGCCATGACGCAGGAAGGAATTGATCCCTAGCCAAACGGACACTGGAATATATTCCAAACACATTATTAATAGGGCTGGATAATTGGGAGGATTTGTCATGATGTCATTGTATCTGTCCAATGATAGCATACATTATTATTATTATTTGTATTATTATTAATACATGACATCTTTATATGTTAAACATATGGAGATACTCTGCTCTACTCTTCTAAAGCCCTAGTGTGTTGACTTGAAATGCTGTATGAGTGCCTCAGCTCTATTAGTGTACTACTATCATTTGATATTCCTCAGCACTATTAGTGTACTACTATCATTTGATATTCCTCAGCTCTATAAGTGTACTACTATCATTTGATATTCCTCAGCTCTATTAGTGTACTACTATCATTTGACATTACAGATACATAAACAATATTGATTGTATCATTTCTCCTATACTGTAGGGGATGTATTGTGATGTTATGTAGGTCATATACAGTAGAGGGCATAGAATGAGTTACATACAGGCTTTGTCACTGTGCTGTATGCTCTCTCACCATGAAGAATACCTTTGCAGTTCAGCTACTCAAGGACAGAGGTGGCTGAGATATCTCACTCCCTTTACAATGGAATGTAAGTTTAGAACTATTTTGTTTTCTTTTGTTATGCCATGACTGTGCTTATATATGGTGGGAATGTGCTTATATCTATGTTATAAATGGTGGGACTGCTTATATCTATGTTAGCGCCTTCAGAATGTATTCATACCCATGCACTGCACAACACGTCACTTCTTGTTGAACACGGAAAGCGCTTTTCCATATTATGTCTATCTCTGATCAGCTACCCAGGAAAGGGCTGAAAATAGCCCATATGAATATATGTAACCTTAGAAATAAGGTTCATGAAATCAATAACTTGCTAACATCAGATAACATTAATATATTAGCCATTTCTGAGACTCACTTAGATAATTAATTAGATAATACAGCAGTAGCAAAACAAGAATATTGCTGTATGTATTCATAGCCATATGCCTCTAATGCGTAGAGAAGATCTCATGTCAAGTGTTTTTTAAGTGTTGTGGTAGCAGCTTCACTTGGCACATCTAAAGCCCTTTCTTTTGGGGTGTTGCTATAGGCCACCAAGTGCAAACAGTCAGCATCTAAATAATATGTGTGAAATACTTGATAGTGTATGTGATGTAAACAGAAAGGTCTACCTCCTTGAGGACCTGAATATTGACTAGTTTTCATCAAGATATCCACTCAAGAGGAAGCTTCTCACTGTAACCAGAACCAGAACTTTGTTCCAAAGCTATAGTCGTACCCATTGGATGCAGTGATCACAATAATGGTTATAGCTAGGAAAGCCAAAGTTCCAAAAGCTGGGCATAAAATAGTGTACAGTATAAGAGATCACACAAAAGATTTTGCTGAGACTTTTATGTGGATGATGTTAAAAATATTTGTTGGTCTGATGTGATCAATCAGGAGCATCCAGACCCTGCACTTGATGAATTTATGAAATTGCTTCTTCAAATTATTGATAAACATGCACCATTTAAGAAACTGACTTTCAGAACTGTTAACCTGATATGGATAGGGGGCAGTATTTTCACGGCCAGATGAAGAAACGTACCCGATTTAAACTGGTTACTACTCTTGCCCAGAAATGGGAATATGCATATTATTAGTAGATTTGGATAGAAAACACTCTGAAGTTTCTAAAACTGTTTGAATGGTGTCTGTGAGTATAACAGAACTCAAAAACCTGAGAAAAAGTCAACCAGGAAGGGGAGGATCTGAGAATTGTAGTTCTTTCTAGTCCCTTTCGAAACTACAGTATCTGTGGTGTTACGTTGCACTTTCTAAGGCTTCCATTGGCTGTCTAAAGCCTTCGGAAAGTGGTTTGAGCCTTCTCCTGTCACTGGGCAGAGTATAGGAGCTCAGTTTCTGAGTGGTCTGCCTGGCAACAAAGGGATTGGATATGCGCGGTCCCGCGAGCTCGCTGTTTTTTCTTTTTCTCCTTGAATGAATACGCTATTGTCCGGTTGGAAAATTATCGCAATTTTACGTAAAAAATACCATAAAAATTGATTTTAAACAGCGTTTGACATGCTTCTAAGTACGGTAATGGAACATTTTGACTTTTTGTGTCTCGAATTGCGCTCGCGCGTTAGCCTTTGGATAGTGACCTGAACGCACGAACAAAACGGAGGTATTTGGACATAACTATGGATTATTTCGAACAAAAACAACATTTCTTGTGGAAGTAGCAGTCCTCGGAGTGCATTCAGAGACAGGGAGACTTGTAAGGATAGAGGGAACAATTAATGGAGCCAAATAAAGGCAAATCTTTGATGATAACCTGCTTCAGAGTGCAAACAACCTTAGACTGGGCCAAAGATTTACATTTCAATAGGACAATGACCCCAACCATACAGCCAAAGCAATGCTGGAATGGCATCAAAGCAAGAATGTGAAAGTCCTTGTGTGGCCCAGCCAAAGCCCAGACTTGAATCCCATTGAAAATCTGTGGAAAGACTTGAAGATTGCTGTTCACCACCACTCCCCATTTAACTTAAGAGAACTTGAGAAATAAAACCTCCAAAGAAGAATGGGAGAAAATCCCCAAATCCAGATGTGAAAAGCTGATACCGACACATCCAAGATGACTAAATGATTGTAATTGTCACGATCGTCAAAAGGAGTGGACCAAAGCGCAGCGTGGGAAGTGTTCATCGTTGTATTTATTTTACCTCAGAACACTACAAACAAAAGAATAAACAATGATAACGACAGTCACGTCTTGTAGGCTAAACAAGCAGTACAAAAGTAAGATCCCACAACTACAGGTGGGGAAAGGCTGCCTAAGTATGATTCCTAATCAGAGACAACGATAGACAGCTGCCTCTGATTTGGAACCATACTCCGCTCAAAACAAAGAAATAGACACCATAGAATGCCCACACCCTGACCTAACCACATAGAGAAACAAACCGTCTCTCTCAGGTCAGGGCGTGACAGCAATCCCCGCCAAAGGTGCTTTACAATGTATTGACTCAGGAGTGTGAATTCTTATGTAAATTAGATATTTATGTATTTAATTTTCAATAAATTAGCTAAAATTGCCAAAAACATGTTTTCACTTTATCATCATGGGGTATTGTGTGTAGATGGGTGAGAGGTAAAGGTTATGAATACTTTCTGAAGGCACTGTATCTTTAGGCGGACTCGAAGTGACTTCACATTGAGCATGATCACTACTTGTTTATTTAGATTCCAATTCAGAGGTTGAGTGCTAAATAGTCACATGTACAGGGTTGCAGGTGTGATTGCAGGATATAGTACAAATATTAGGCTCTGCACTCCAACATGCAAGACAAAGTGAAATAAAATAAGGAAAAGGGTAATAAAAAAACAACAACAATAGAAATATAGAAATAGCACTATATACTGAACAACATAACTGTAGCAGTGATGAATAAATGAATGTCCATTGGGGTGGCGGCAGAGTAAAAGTCAGTGGGGGGGAATGTCCATAGGGGGAGAAGCAGAGGGGAAATGTCCATTTATAATGTAGATATGAACACCGTACCAAATTTATAACATAGATATTAGACAGTGCCACATTTATAATATAGATATTGGACAGTACCACATGGCAGGTAAAAATAGAAAAGAGTAGAGGGTCTAAAGAGCTGCCCTTCGGTACACCACACTTTACATGTTTGACATTAGGAAGCTTTCTTTAAAGAAAATCCTCTGAGTTCTATTAGATACAGTAGCAGATCTAATCACAGTACCACATTCATAACATGGATATAAACACAATTCCACATTTATAAACAGAGGCATTACACAGTACCACGTTTATAACATAGATACTATCAGCATACATGGACACACATGCTTTGTTTAATGCCAGTGGCAGGTCGTTGGTAAAAATAGGAAAGAGTAGAGGGCCTAAAGAGCTGCCCTGCGGTACACCACACTTTACATGTTTGACAATAAGGAAGCTTCCATTAAAGAAAACCCTCTGAATCCACGATATGGCAGAGGTTGAAAAGCCATACCACGTCATTTTTCTCGACACCAAGTTATGGTCAATAATATCAAAGGCTGCACTGAAATCTAACAGTACAGCTCCCACGATGAACAGCATTCTTACATAGGTATTCCTCTTGTCCCAGATGGGTTGGGGCAGTGTGCAGTGTGATTGCGATTGCTTCGTCTGTGGACCTATTGAGGCGGTAAGCAAATTGGAGTGGGTCTAGGGTATCAGGTAGGGTGGAGGTGATATATTTTTTTTATTATTATTTTATTATTTCTCCCCAATTTCGTGGTATCCAATTGGTAGTAGTTACAGTCTTGTCTCATCGCTGAAACTCCCGTACAGACTCAAGAAAGGCGAAGGCCGAGAGCCATGCATCCCCTGAAACACAACCCAACCAAGCCACACTACTTCTTGACACAATGCACATCCAACCCGGAAGCCAGCCGCACCAATGTGTCGGAGGAAACAATGCACACCAGGCAACCTGGTCAATGTGCCCGGCCCGCCACAGGAGTCGCTAGTGCGCGATGAGACAAGGATATCCCTGCCGGCCAAACCCTCCCTTACCCGGCCAACGCTGGGCAATTGTGCGCCGCCCCATGAGCCTCCCGGTCACGGCCGGCTGCAACAGAGCCTGGGCTCGAATCCAGAATCTCTGGTAGCACAGCTAGCACTGTGATGCAGTGCCTTAGACCACTGTGCCACCCGGGAGGCTCGGGTGGAAGTGATATGATCCTTGACTAGTCTCTCAAGCACTTCATGACGACGGAAGTGAGTGCTACAGGGCGATAGTCGTTTAGCTCAGTTAACTTAGTTTTCTTGGGAACAGGAACAATGGTGGCCCTCTTGAAGCATGTGAGAACAGCAGACTGGGATAGGGATTGAATGAATATGTCCGTAAACACACCAGCCAGCTGGTCTGCGCATGCTCCGAGGACGTGGCTAGGGATGCCGTCCTGGCCGGAAGCCTTGCGAGGTTAACCCGTTTAAATGTTTTACTTACGTTGGCCGCGGTGAAGGAGAGCCCGCAGGTTTTGGTAGCGGGCCGTGTCAGTGGCACTGTATTGTCCTCAAAGCGAGCAAATAAGCTGTTTAATTTGTCTGGGAGCAAGACGTCGGTGACCGCGACGGGGCTGGTTTTCTTTTTGTAATCCGTGATTGACTGTAGACCCTGCCACATACGTCTCGTGTCTGAGCCATTGAATTGCGACTCTACTTTGTCTCTATACTGACGCTTAGCTTGTTTGATTGCCTTGCAGAGGGAATAGCTACACTGTTTGTATTCGGTCATGTTTCCGGTCGCCTTGCCATGATTAAAAGCAGTGGTTCGCGCTTTCAGTTTTGCACGGATGCTGCCATCAATTAGAGGTCGCCCGATTAATCAGAAGAGCCGATTAATTCGGGCCGATTTCAAGTTGTCATAACAATCGGAAATCGGTAATTAAAAATAAATACATACTTTATTTAACTAGGCAAGTCAGTTAACCTGTTGGGGGTAGGGGGCAGTATTGACACGGCCGGATAAAAAACGTACCCGATTTAATCTGGTTACTACTCCTGCCCAGTAACTAGAATATGCATATAATTATTGTCTTTGGATAGAAAACACCCTAAAGTTTCTAAAACTGTTTGAATGGTGTCTGTGAGTATAACAGAACTCATATGGCAGGCAAAAACCTGAGAAGATTCCTTACAGGAAGTGCCCTCTCTGACAAGATCTTGTTCTTCTTGTCTCTTTTTATTGAAGACTGAGGATCTTTGCTGTAACGTGACACTTCCTACGGCTCCCATAGGCTCTCAGAGCCCGGGAAAAAGCTGAATGATATCGAGGCAGCCCCAGGCTGAAACACATTTACGCTTTTGGCAAGTGGCCGATCAGAGGACAATGGGCTAAGGCGCGTGCACGAGTCGACACCGTGCTTTATTTTCTTTCCTCTTTTTACCTAAACGCAGATTCCCGGTCGGAATATTATCGCTTTTTTACGAGAAAAATGGCATAAAAATTGATTTAAAACAGCGGTTGACATGCTTCGAAGTACGGTAATGGAATATTTAAAAAAAATTGTCACGAAATGCGCCGTGCTCGTCACCCTTCTTTACCCTTTCGGATAGTGTCTTGAACGCACGAACAAAACGCCGCTGTTTGGATATAACTATGGATTATTTGGGACCAAACCAACATTTGTTATCGAAGTAGAAGTCCTGGGAGTGCATTCTGACGAAGAACACAAAAGGTAATAACATTTTTCTTATAGTAAATCTGACTTTGGTGAGTGCTAAACTTGCTGGGTGTCTAAATAGCTAGCCCTGTGATGCCGGGCTATCTACTGAGAATATTGCAAAATGTGCTTTCACCGAAAAGCTATTTTAAAATCGGACATATCGAGTGCATAGAGGAGTTCTGTATCTATAATTCTTAAAATAATTGTTATGCTTTTTGTGAACGTTTATCGTGAGTAATTTAGTAAAGTTTTAGTAAATTCACCGGAAGTTTGCGGGGGGTATGCTAGTTCTGAACGTCACATGCTAATGTAAAAAGCTGGTTTTTGATATAAATATGAACTTGATTGAACAAAACATGCATGTATTGTATAACATAATGTCCTAGGTGTGTCATCTGATGAAGATCATCAAAGGTTAGTGCTGCATTTAAGCTGTCTTCTGGGTTTTTGTGACATTATATGCTAGCTTGAAAAATGGGTGTCTGATTATTTCTGGCTGGGTACTCTGCTGACATAATCTAATGTTTTGTTTTCGTTGTAAAGCCTTTTTGAAATCGGACAGTGTGGTTAGATTAACGAGAGTCTTGTCTTTAAAATG
This sequence comes from Salmo salar, assembly GCF_965601325.2. Taxonomy (NCBI): domain Eukaryota; kingdom Metazoa; phylum Chordata; class Actinopteri; order Salmoniformes; family Salmonidae; genus Salmo; species Salmo salar. Next base: position 99,705,675 of record NC_138300.1, read on the forward strand.
GTGTAAAATAGTCATATGTTTGAGAAATTGAAGTAATAGCATTTCTAAGGTATTTGAATAACGCGCCACAGGATTCCACTGGCTGTTACGTAGGTGGGACGATTTTGTCCCGCCGACCCTAGAGAGGTTAAGAACACATTCTTATTTTCAATGACGGCCTAGGAACGGTGGGTTAACTGCCTTGTTCAGGGGCAGAACGACAGATTTTTACCTTGTCAGCTCAGGGATTCAATCTTGCAACCTTACGGTTAACTAGTCCAACGCTCTAACCACCTGATTTACATTGCACTCCACGAGGAGCCTGCCTGTTACGCGAATGCAGTAAGAAGCCAAGGTAAATTGCTAGCTAGCATTAAACTAATCTTATGAAAAACAATCAATCAATCATAATCACTAGTTAACCTGTTAGGGCTAGGGGGCAGTATTGACACGGCTGGATAAAAAAACATACCCGATTTAATCTGGTTACCACTCCTACCCAGTAACTAGAATATGCATATACGTATTACATATGGATAGAAAACACCCTAAATTTTCTAAAACTGTTTGAATGGTGTCTGTGAGTATAACAGAACTCATTTGGCAGGCAAAACCCTGAGACATTTTCTGACAGGAAGTGGATACCTGATGTGTTGTATTACCTTTAAACCTATCCCATTGAAAAACACAGGGGCTGAGGAATATTTTGGCACTTCCTATTGCTTCCACTAGATGTCACCAGCCCTTACAAAGTGTTTTGAGTCTTCTGGAGGGAGATCTGACCGAACAAGAGCCATGGAACGATGATGGCCCATTAGACACCTGGCGCGCGAGTTCATGTTGGGTACCCTCGTTCAAATACGTTATAAAAGAGTATGCATTCGTCCACCTTGAATATTATTCATGTTCTGGTTAAAAAAGGCCCTAATGATTTATGCTATACAACGTTTGACATGTTTGAACGAACGTAAATATATTTTTTCCCCTCGTTCATGACGAGAAGTCCGGCTGGCTTAGATCATGTGCTAACAAGACGGAGATTTTTGGACATAAATGATGAGCTTTTTTGAACAAAACTACATTCGTTATGGACCTGTGATACCTGGAAGTGACATCTGATGAAGAGAATCAAAGGTAATGGATTATTTACATAGTATTTTCGATTTTAGATCTCCCCAACATGACGTCTAGTCTGTATCGCAACGCGTATTTTTCTGGGCGCAGTGCTCAGATTATTGCAAAGTGTGATTTCCCAGTAAGGTTATTTTTAAATCTGGCAAGTTGATTGCGTTCAAGAGATGTAAATCTATAATTCTTTAAATGACAATATAATATTTTACCAATGTTTTCTAATTTTAATTATTTAATTTGTGGTGTTGAATTGACTGCCGGTTATTGGAGGGAAACGATTTCCTCAACATCAATGCCATAGTAAAACGCTGTTTTTGGATATAAATATGAACTTGATAGAACTAAAAATGCATGCATTGTCTAACATAATGTCCTAGGAGTGTCATCTGATGGAGATTGTAAAAGGTTAGTGCATCATTTTAGCTGGTTTTATGGTTTTGGTGACCCTGTCTTTGAATTGACAAAACATTACACACAACTCTTGTAAATGTACTGTCCTAACATACTCTAAATTTATGCTTTCGCCGTAAAACCTTTTTGAAATCGTAAAACGTGGTTAGATTAAGGAGATGTTTATCTTTCAAAGGGTGTAAAATAGTTGTATGTTTGAAAAATTTGAATTTTGACATTTATTTGGATTCAAATTTGCCGCTCTTGAAATGCACCTGCTGTTGATGGAGAGCACCACGGGTGGGACGCTAGCGTCCCACCTAGCCCATAGAGGTTAACTACACATGGTTGATGATATTACTCGTTTATCTAGCCTGTCCTGCGTTGCATATAATCTCTTAGGTACACGTTGCTCCAAACATAAACATCAATGCCTTTCTTAAAATCAATACACAAGTATATATTTTTAAACCTGCATATTTAGTTAATATTGCCTGCTAACATGAATTTAGGGAAAATGTGTCACTTCTCTTGCAACAGAGTCAGGGTATATGCAGCAGTTTGGGTCCCCCTGGCTCGTTGCGAACTAATTTGCCAGAATTTTACGTAATTATGACATAACATTGAAGGTTGTGCAATGTAACAGGAATATTTAGACTTAGGGATGCCACCCGTTAGATAAAATACGGAACGGTTCCGTATTTCACTGAAAGAAAAAACGTTTTGTTTTCGAGATGATCGTTTCCGGATTCGACCATATTAGTGACCTAAGGCTCGTATTTCTGTGTGTTATTATATTATAATTACGTCTATGATTTGATAGAGCAGTCTGACTGAGCGGTGGTAGGCAGCAGCAGGCTCGTAAGCATTCATTCAAACAGCACATTCGTGCGTTTTGCCAGCAGCTCTTCGCTGTGCTTCAAGCATTGCGCTGTTTATGACTTCAAGCCTATCAACTCCCAAGATTAGGCTGGTGTATCCGATGTGAAATGGCTAGCTAGTTAGCGGGTACGCGCTAATAGCGTTTCAAACGTCACTCGCTCTGAGACTTGGAGTAGTTGTTCCCCTTGCTCTGCATGGGTAACGCTGCTTCGAGGGTGGCTGTTGTCGATGTGTTCCTGGTTCGAGCCCAGGTAGGAGCGAGGAGAGGGACGGAAGCTATACTGTTACACTGGCAATACTAAAGTGCCTATAAGAACATCCAATAGTCAAAGGTATATGAAATACAAATGGTATAGAGAGAAATAGTCCTATAATTCCTATAATAACTACAACCTAAAACTTCTTACCTGGGAATATTGAAGACTCATGTTAAAAGGAACCACCAGCTTTCATATATTCTCATGTTCTGAGCAAGGAACTTAAACGTTAGCTTTTTAACATGGCACATATTGCACATTTACTTTCTTCTCCAAGACTTTGTTTTTGCATTATTTAAACCAAATTGAACAGGTTTCATTATTTATTTCAGGCTAAATTGATTTTATTTATGTATTATATTAAGTTAAAATAAGTGTTCATTCAGTATTGTTGTAACTGTCATTATTACAAATAAATAAAATATATATATATATTTTTTTTAATCGGCCGATTAATCGGCATCGGCTTTTTTTTGGGGTCCTCCAATAAATCGGTATCGGTATTGAAAAAAATCATAATCGGTCGACCTCTACCATCAATCCACGGTTTCTGGTTGGGGAAGGTTTTAATAGTCCACATGGGTACAACATCACCGCTGCACTTGCTAATAAACTCGCTCACCGAATCAGCGTATACATCAATGTTGTTGTCTGAGGCTATCCGGAACATATCCCAGTCCATGTGAACGAAGCAATCTTGAAGTGTGGAATCAGATTGGTTGGACAAGCGTTGAACAGACCTGAGCACGGACGTTTCCTGTTTTAGTTTCTGTCTATATCCTGGGAGCAACAAAATGGAGTCGTAGTCAGATTTGCTAAGGAGGACGAGAGAGGGCTTTCTATGCGTCGCGGAAGTTAGAGTAGCAATGATCCAGAATGCTGCCAGCCCGGGTCGCGCATTCGATATGCTGATAACATTTAGGGAGCCTTGTTTTCAGATTTGCTTTGTTAAAATCCCCAGCTACAATAAATGCAGCCTCAGGAAATATGGTTTCCAGTTTACATAGAGTCCAATGAAGTTCTTTCAGGGCGGCCGAGATGTCTGCTTGGGGGGGGATATTCACGGTTGTGCTTATAATCTAAGAGAATTCTCTTGGTAGATAATGCATTCTGCATTTTATTGTAAGGAATTCTAGGTCAGATGAACAAAATGACTTGAGTTCCTGTATGTTGTTATGATCACACCACGACTCGTTAATCATAAGGCATACACCCCCACCCTTCTTCTTACCAGAGAGATGTTTGTTTCTGTCGGCGTGATGCGTGAAGAAACCGGGTGGCTATACCGACTCTGATAACTGGTGAAGTGGAGTGATGTAGAGACTGTTGTCCTTCTGGCAGGTTCTCACATCTCAGCCCAGGGACTCTGTAGTTCTGTCAGACTGGTCATTGAGTTCTTGGTCACCTCCCTGACCAAGGTCCTTCTTGCCCGGTTGCTCAGTTTGCTCGGAAGGCCAGCTCTAGGCAAAGTCTGGGGATATTTTTCACTGTGCTCTTGGAAACTTTCAACACTCTAGAAATTGTTTTATACCCTTCCCCAGATATATGCCTCATCACAATTCTTTCCTTGGACTTCATGGTATAGTTTTTGTTCTGAAATGCACTGTCAACTGTGGGACCTTATATAATTGCCCACAGGTGGACTCCAATCAAGTTGTAGTGACTTCTCAAGGATGATCAAAGGAAATTGGATGCACCTGAGCTCAATATGCTGTGTCAAAGCAAAGGGGTGTGAATACATATGTAAATGAGATATTTCTGCATTCAATTTACAAAATGTTCTAAAAATTCTAAAAACATGTTTTCTCTTCATCATTATGGGTTATTGTGTGTAGATGGGTGAGATTTTTTTATATTAATTTTGAATTCAACAAAATGTTGAATAAGTCAAGTGTTAAGAATACTTTCTGAAGACACTGTATGCGTGAAGGATGTGCAACTCACCTTCTGCAAGACGTAGGCCTCGCGCAGGGTGATGATCTCATGTTCGCGGTGCTCCCCCTGCACAGCACACACCCCACAGATTACCTTCTCGTCAGCCTTGCAATAGAGAGTGCCCTCCTGGCCGTGCTCCTTACAGCACAGCCTCTCCACTGTCACTGTGTCCCTCTTACTAACCCCTTCTAGAGCCGCCACTGCCTCTTTATCTTCATCATCAACTTTCCCCTTCCCCTGGTCTCTCTCTCCTCCACACACACCGTTCTCTTGTATCCCAGCCTGCACCGCATGCCCCATTTTTCACCACCCCTGGCTCTGCCACAGGCCTCATTCCCTGTACCATTTCCTCCCCCGCCCCCTCCCTTGTGTGTCTGTCCCTGCCCAGCAGTTGGGACTGGGGCTGCAACACTTCCTGGCCATAGGGCATCAGCTGGTGTTGTGTGCTGCAGGGCGTGTTTCTCGGCGTGGCCAGGGCAGAAGACGAAGCTGCAGGTGTGACCTGGGTCGCCGGCTGGGCCTCGTCAGGCTCGCACGCATCACATGACCCATCCATCTGCGGTAGCTCGTCCTCATCAGGTCCTCCAATTCCTCTCCAAGGTTCCCCTTGGTCTGTCATTGTAGTGGGTCTGAGTAGGGGGGTAAATGAAGGACACCCTGTGGGAGAGATGAGTAGTAGAGGACAGGGTATATAAATAGGTACTTGCTTTACCTAAGCAAGAGTAACAAGTTGTAGGGACTACTGTCAGAGGGGAAACAAAACAGATCCCTTTCAAAGGTACTGTACCTGCCAAAGTTTACTGCTTTTGTCTGCAAACACACCCCTCTTTGTTTGCATACTTTTCCCCACCTACACACACTGTAGATGCACAAACTGGTGAGAGTGCATACCTGCATTATGTAATGCATACACACGCTCTTTCTCTCCAAGCTTCTCCTCTTTCTGTCCAGCATCAGGGCCAGACCATTTAACCTGTTGGGGCTAGGGGGCAGTATTTTCACGGCTGGATAAAAAACGTACCCGATTTAAACTGGTTACTACTCTTGCCCAGAAACGAGAATATGCATATAATTAGTAGATTTGGATAGAAAACACTCTAAAGTTTCTAAAACTGTTTGAATGGTGTCTGTGAGTATAACAGAACTCATATGGCAGGCAGAAACCTGAGAAGATTCCATGCAGGAAGTGCCCTGTCTGACAATTTGCTGTCCTTCTGTTGCATCTCTATCAAAAATACAGCATCTGTGCTGTTACGTGACACTTTCTAAGGCTTCCATTGGCTCTCTAAAGCGTTCAGAAAGCGGAATGACGTGTCTCCTGGGCAAAGTACAGCAGCAGAGTTTGTAAGTGGCCTGCCTGGGGACAGTGAGACTGAGATGCGCATTCACGAGACTTCTCAATTTTTTTCTTTCAGTCTTTGAATGAATACAACCTTGTCCGGTTGGAATATTATCGGCATTTTACGAGAAAAATAGCATAAAAATTGATTTTAAACAGCGTTTGACATGCTTCTAAGTACGGTAATGGAATATTTTGCATTTTTTTGCCACGAAATGCGCTCGCACGTCACCCTTCGGATAGTGACCTGAACGCATGAACAAAACTGAGGTATTTGGATATAACTATGGATTATTTGGAACCAAAACAACATTTGTTGTTGAAGTAGAAGTCCTGGGAGTGCATTCTTACAAAGAACAGCAAAGGTAATCAAATTTTTCTACTAGTAATTCTGAGTTTAGGTTGCCCCAAACTTGGTGGGTGTCAAATTAGCTAGCCTGTGATGGCCGAGCTATGTACTCAGAATATTGCAAAATGTGCTTTCGCCGAAAAGCTATTTTAAAATCTGAGATAGCGTTTGCATAAAGGAGTTCTGTATCTATAATTCTTAAAGTAATTGTTATGTATTTTGTCAACGTTTATCATGAGTAATTTAGTAAATTCACCGGAAGTTTTCGGTGGGTATGCTAGTTCTGAACATCACATGCTAATGTAAAAAGCAGGTTTTTGATATAAATATGAACTTGATTGAACAAAACATGCATATATATTGTATAACATAATGTCCTAGGAGTGTCATCTGATGAAGATCATCAAAGGTTAGTGCTGCATTTAGCTGTGGTTTTGGTTTTTGTGACATATATGCTTGCTTTGAAAATGGCTGTGTGATTATTTTTGGCAGGGTACTCTCCTGACATAATCTAATGTTTTGCTTTCGCTGTAAAGCCTTTTTGAAATCGGACAACGTGGTTGGATTAACGAGAGTCTTATCTTTCAAATGGTGTAAAATAGTCATATGTTTGAGAAATTGAAGTTATAGCATTTTTGAGGTATTTGTATTTCGCGCCACGCGATTACACTGGCTGTTGACTAGGGTGGGACGCAAACGTCCCACTGGCCCAGAGAGGTTAACGCTTCGATATTTTTGTTTTTCTCTCCTTTCCTCCCCCTTTCATTTATTTCACTCTACGGGAGAGCATTTTAAGAATGGAGGCTACCCACGCTGCCTGCCTGACACACACAGCAGGGCCTGAGCTGCATACAAAAGTATGTTTTGTGCTCTCTCTCTCTTCCAATCTCCTTCTCTCTCTCTTTTCCTCTCTCGCTCCGTGGGGGCCTACCTCTCCTGAGCACTGCTCGGCTATTCTCTCTCCTTTCTGACACAAACAACCACCAACTGGGCCTCACTGCACATAAAACTCCCCCTACTCTTCAATTCTCTTCTCCACTCTGCTAGCTCCATTTCTCTGACTCTTTCACACACCGACACACACACACTCTCTCTCTCTCTCTCCCCCTATGGGGCCTACCCGTGTGAAGCTCGGTTCCCAATGTGTACTTACTGGTATATCTGTGAGGCAGGCTCTGCAGTTTTGTTCGCTTTCTGTCACTCTTTGTTTCTCTCTCTGCTGCGGAGAGCACAGCCAGTGATGACGTTAGCTATCTAGCACTTCCTTAGCACAGCTGCCCTGCTCTCTGTGCTCTAACCTGCTCTACTTTCACTTCACAGTTGAAGCTCAGGCCCTGGCTGTATTCACTTCCTTGTTTCCCTCAGCTGCTGGGTATTTTTTCTCTCTTTCTCTCTTTACTTCCTGGATCTCTAGTGGCAGCCGGAGAGAGAGACACACAGAGGTGGGAGAGAGAAACTGGCTTGACAACCACAACAAAGGCAGAACGAGCAGCCTGCTAGCAAACACAGACAATGCAGCAGGATTAGTAGGCTTGAGAGGGAGAGGGAACAAACTCTTCCACTGTTCTCCTCCTTAGAGAGAGCTAAGAGGCTATTGAGCTGAGCGCCACATAAGCAGCAGTGTTTGGTGTTTGGCCAGTGAGTGCTGCCTTCTACTCTATGGTGAAAAATAAATAAGTTTTACAGTCTAAGCTGTAATCACAGTCTGGGACTCGCTGGATGCGGATGAAGATGTTTTGCCAATTGAGCAGCTGAAAGACCAATTGAAATGACTGTAATAAAAAAGCACTTCACGTTCTCATATAAAAGTACACAGCTGGACAAGCCTCTCGGCAAGAGAATAAACAGTAGAGGCAAAACAACAACAATTTAGTACATTGACTTTATTCTAATTACAATATACAAATACAATTACACAATGAGCCCAAATTATACCCATTGTCTAAATCTTGGGCAATTTGCACTGGAAAATAATGAAAAATCAATGGTAAAAAAAAGGGGTTTGATTTCAAAGAAGGTAAAATATGGGGTCTCCCAGAGAGAGTGAAACTATGCAGAGAGGCTAGTCAGAGCTTTAATTGATATGACAAGACCACCTACTCACTAAACCCTGAACAGATTATTCCATTCTTTTTCTTGACCCAGTGAACCCCGTTGTTTGGAGAGAGATGGAATCTGGAGTCAATATAAGGTTGGGTGGGCATCTGATACTGAGCGGGTTTTGGCCGTTGACTTAGGAATGTAATATGTCACAGAACAATAGCTACCTTTACTGATCACTCACGTGGAAAATATTATTTTTCAGGTCAACACGACAATGGCCGGGGTATCCTGGAATGACATTGACCTCATCCCGTCAGTAGATGATGCCTGGCTATTCTTTAAAAGTGCCTTCCTCACCATCTTAAATAAGCATGCCCATTCAAAAAAATGTAGAACTAGGAATAGATATAGTCCTTGGTTCACTCCAGACCTGTCTGCCCTTGACCAGCACAAAAACATCCTGTGGCATTCTGCATAAGCATCGAACAGCCCCCGTGATATGCAACTTTTCAGGGAAGTTAGGAACAAATATACACAGGCAGTTAGGAAAGCTAAGGCTAGCTTTTTCAAACAGAAATTTGCATCCTGTAGTACTAACTCAAAAAAGTTCTGGGACACTGTAAAGTCCATGGAGAATAATAAGAGCACCTCCTCCCAGCTGCCCACTACTCTGAGGCTAGGAAACACTGTTACCACTGATAAATCCACTATAATTTTTCCTAGCCACCGTGCTTCTACACCTGCATTGCTTGCTGTTTGGGGTTTTAGGCTGGGTTTCTGTACAGCACTTTGAGAAATCAGCTGATGTAAGAAGGGCTATATAAATACATTTGATTTGATCGATAAGAGACATTACTGTGCAGCCGTATTCATCGACCTGGCTAAGGCTTTCGACTCTGTCAATCACCACATTCTTATTGGCAGACTCGACAGCATTGGTTTCTCAAATGATTGCCTTGCCTGGTTTACCAACTACTTCTCTGATAGAGTTGTGTGTCAAATCGGAGGGCCTGTTGTCCAGACCTCTGGCAGTCTCTATGGGGGTGCCACAGGGTTCAATTCTCGGGCCGACTCTCTTCTCTGTATACATCAATGATGTTGCTCTTGCTGCTGGTGATTCTCTGATCCACCTCTACGCAGACGACACCATTCTGTATACTTCTGGCCCCTCTTTGGACACGTGTGTTAACTAACCTCCAGACGAGCTTCAATGCCATACAACTCTCCTTCCGTGGCCTCCAACTGCTCTTAAACGCAAGTAAAACTAAATGCATGCTATTCAAATCGATGACTGCTCGCGCGTCCAGCATCACTACTCTTGACAGCTCTGACTTACAATACGTGGAAAACTACAAATACCTAGGTGTCTGGTTAGACTGTAAACTCTCCTTCCAGACTCACATTAAGCATCTCCAATCCAAAACTAAATCTAGAATCGGCTTCCTATATCGCAACAAAGCATCCTTCACTCATGCTGCCAAACATACCCTCGTAAAACTGACCATCCTACCAATCCTCGACTTCGGTGATGTCATCTATAAAATAGCCTCCAACACTCTACTCAACAAACTGGATGCAGTCTATCACAGTGCCATCCGTTTTGTTACCAAAGCCCCATACACTACCCACCATTGCGACCTGTACGCTCTTGTTGGTTGGCCCTCGCTTCATACTCATCGCCAAACCCACTGGCTACAGGTTATCTACAAGTCTCTGCTAGGTAAAGCCCCACCTTATCTCAGCTCACTGGTCACCATAGCAGCACCCACTCGTAGCACGCGCTCCAGTAGGTATATGTCACTGGTCACCCCCAAAGCCAATTCCTCCTTTGGTCATCTTTCCTTCCAGTTCTCTGCTGCCAACGACTGGAACGAACTGCAAAAGTCTCTAAAGCTGGAGACTCATATCTCCATCACTAGCTTTAAGCACCAGCTGTCAGAGCAGCTCACAGATCACTGCACCTGTACATAGCCCATCTGTAAACAGCCCATCTATCTACCTACCTCATCCCCATACTGTATTTATTTATCCATCTTGCTCCTTTGCACCCCAGTATCCCTACTTGCACATTCATCTTCTGCACATCTACCATTCCATTGTTTAATTGCTATATTGTAATTACTTCGCCACCATGGCCTATTTATTGCCTTTACTCCCTTATCTTACCTCATTTGCACTCACTGTATAGACTTTTTGTTTTATTTTGTTCTACTGTATTATTGACTGTATGTTTTGTTTATTCCATGTGTAAATCTGTGTTGTTGTGTGTCGAATTGCTATGCTTTATCTTGGCCAGGTCGCAGTTGCAAATGAGAACTTGTTCTCAACTAGCCTACCTGGTTAAATAAATACTTTATAGCGACAAATTCACAAAATTCACAGATATAGCTCATCAACAAACGTACACAAGTCAACAGATTTCGGGATCATGCATTACATCTCTCATTGGTTCCACCCAAACCTTGATGCAGCTAGACGGAGCAGTGCTGTTCCAATGAGGTAATTACCATCAGCCCATGCTAAATAGTTTCTGGCCAATTAGCAGGGCCATTGACTTGATTCTAATTACAATATACCCCAAATACAATTACACAATGAGCCCAAAAGCAAATGTGAAACAAACAAGTGTTTTTTATGTTTCACACTTGTTGTAGCTCACAGTTGTATAATGAAAGTAAAGCCACAGTTATACAATACTATACTGCAGTTTAGTAAAGTAATTTCCTATAATAAAGATTCAAGCACACAAACATTTACATTTAAGTCATTTAGCAGACGCTCTTATCCAGAGCGACTTACAAATTGGTGCATTCACCTTATGATATCCAGTGTAACAACCACTTTACAATAGTGCATCTAAAGACCAAGAATGAGTGGGATGTTTTGGCCGACAGACAGAAAACATTTACCTACTGCGTCATCTGTAACATTGTGGTATTGGCATGAAAGATCAGACATCTGTCTTGGGCAGAGAATAGGAAACAGCATAGCTTTCAGGACAACAAACACTTCTAGCTTCTTCTTCTCTCTCAATGTCTGTCCCTCTCCTTTTCTCTCTCTCTCATCTCTCTCTCTTTCAGAGTCACAATATCTCTCAAATCAGGTCGATAGTTATTAATAAAGAAGCATTTCTTCCACGTCCATTGTCCTCTAAGAGCTGTTGTAATGCACAACCTACTTTGTTCTCCTGTTCATGCATCTTGGTTGAACTGAGAGGTACAAAATAAATGTTTCTTTCTCTCTCATCTCAAAGAAGGTCAGTTCCTGGGCTGCTCTCTTCCAGCACAGTGCACCCTGCGTCTGTTATAACACCGTGTCAAATCAAAAAGAAGAATCAATATGGTTTCAGAAAGTAACTCAGTGTCTGGACTGGTGGTGATCAGTTGGGTCTGTGTGGAGGGAGAGAGAGACTGCTGTCTGATCAGAGATAAATTGAGAGGGGGAGATGGAGAGAGACAAGGGTACAGGGGGATGAGTGAGAAATGGAAGAAGGAGAGACATAGCGAGAGGAGAGAAGAGAGATATTGATACATAGCGGGAGACACACAGTTTTAGATAAAAGGTTTCCAAAATGGTTCTTTGAGGAAGGATAGGGTTCTACCAAGAACGTTTTTGATCAGAAGAACCCTTTTTGGAAGACACAGGTTCTTTGTAAGGCAAAGGGTTCTACATAGAACCTTTAACATCCAAATAACCGTTTTTGGAAGATAAGGTTCTTTGAAAGTCAAGAAGGATTCTTTGGAAGGCAAGACGGGTTTTACATAGAACCATATATAATATTTCTCAGCATGCTCTATTGCAGGGAGATTTTCTAAATTGTTTGTTACACTGTAATATCTGTTTTTGCATTGATTGGTTGATTAATTTGACGCAACGCAAAGACTAATCCAATCTGTTAGTAATTGGATTTATTGCACCCGTTAGTTAGATGGTTGTTTCAGTTTTGATGATTGAGGTAGTCTCACTATTCAATCTTCCCTACCCTGGCAGTCGTACTGAATGCAGGTTGTGGGTGATTAACAATTCCACTTGTTGGATATCCTAACTCTATCTGGATTCCAAAAGGAATTACACATCACTTTGGAGGCCAGAATAATGTAGCTTGCAGGCCTGATGTGGCCTGTAAACCAGGAGATTCCTAACACCCCTGTGTTAGGGTTTAACTAGGCCCTCAAAGAAAGGCCTTACAGTATGTAATGTATTGTGATAAATAATTACATTTGAAAGGCTAATAAGGTTGGTGGAACTATTCATTGAGGGTTCTATGAAGAATCCTCCAAAAATAAAAGGGTTCTTGATAGAAACCTTCATAGACAGGAAGGAAGAACCGTTAGATGATAAAATGGTTATTGGTAGAACCCTTCATAGAGGAACCATATAAATGGGTTTATTTGAAGAACCCTATGAAGAGGGTTCTACATAGAACCCTCCGCAAGTGAATCTACCCAGCACAAAAAAGGGTTCCCCAAGGGGACAAACCGAAGAACCCTGTATGGTTCTACTTAGCACCTTTTTATCTAAGAGTGTAGAGGAAACAGATATGGAGAAAGAGAAGGACAGACAGAAAGAGACAGAAAGAGAGAAAGAGAGATTATAATGCTAAAGGGGGACATCGGCTTGTGACGCAAGTGCTCCTGATTGAAAAAAAGCTCTAGGTTTCAGAATCATCCCAGAATATTCTATTAGGGCATTCTCCATCCAAAACTCTGAACCAATTTTCTGCGGAATCAAACATTACTCAAATCCCCTAATGTACAATGTTCAATATTCAAATACAGTGCCTCGCAAAAGAATTCACCCCCTTTGGCGTGTTTCCTATTTTGTTGCATTACAACCTGTAATTTAAATTGATTTTTATTTGGATTTCATGTAATGGACATACACAAAATAGTCCAAACTGGTGAAGTGAAATAAAAAAAATAACTTGTTTCAAAAATGTCTAAAATATTTAAAACGGAAAAGTGGTGCGTGCATATGTATTCCACCCCTTTGCTATGAAGCCCCTAAATAAGATCTGGTGTAACCAATTACCTTCAGAAGTCACATTATTTAACTAATTAAGTCCACCTGTGTGCAATCTAAGTGTCACATGATCGGTCACATGATCTCAGTAAAAATACACCTGTTCTGAAAGGCCCCAGAGTCTGCAACACCACTAAGCAAGGGGCACCACCAAGCAAGCGGCACTATAAAGACCAAGGAGCTCTCCAAACAGGTCAGGGACAAAGTTGTGGAGAATTACAGATCAGGGTTGGGATATAAAAAAATATCAGAAACTTTGAACATCCCACAGAACACCATTAAATCCATTATTAAAAAATGGAAAGAATATGGCACCACAACTAACCTGCCAAGAGAGGGCCGCCCACCAAAACTCACGGATCAGGCAAGGAGGGCATTAATCAGAGAGGCAACAAAGAGACCAAAGATAACCCTGAAGGAGCTGCAAAACTCCACAGCGGAGATTGGAGTATCTGTCCATAGGACCACTTTAAGACGCACACTCCACAGAGCTGGGAAGAGTAGCCAGAAACAAATAAGCAAACATGTTTGGGGTTCGACAAAAGGCACGTGGGAGACTCACCAAACATCTGGAAGAAGGTACTCTGGTCAGATGAGACTAAAATGTAGCTTATTGGCCATCAAGGAAAACGCTATGTCTGGCACAAACCCAACACCTCTCATCACCCCGAGAAAACCATCCCTACAGTGAAGCATGGTGGTGGCAGCATCATGCTGTGGGGATGTTTTTCATCGACAGGGACTGGGAAACTGGTCAGAATTGAAGGAATGATGGATGGCGCTAAATATAGAGAAATTCTTGAGGGAAACCTGTTTCAGTCTTCCAGAGATTTGAGACTGGGACGGAGGTTCACCTTCCAGCAGGACAAGGACCCTAAGCATACTGCTAAAGCAACACTCGAGTGGTTTAAGAGGAAACATTTAAATGTCTTGGAATGGCCTAGTCAAAGCCCAGACCTCAATCCAATTGAGAATCTGTGGTATGACTTAAAGATTGCTGTACACAAGCGGAAGCCATCCAAATTGAAGGAGCTGGAGCAGTTTTGCCTTGGAGAATGGCCAGAAATCCCAGTGGCTAGATGTGCCAAGCTTATAGAGACATACCCCAAGAGACTTGCAGCTGTAATTGCTGCAAAAGGTGGCTCTACAAAGTATTGACTTTGGGGGGGGGGTGAAAAGTTATGCACACTCAAGTTTTCCGTTTTTTTTTGTGCTATTTCTAGTTCTTCAAAGTGGTAGGCATGTTGTGTGAATGAAATGATACTAACCTCCAAATAATCTATTTTAATTCCAGGTTGTAAGGCAACAAAATAGGAAAAATGCCAAGAAGGGGGTGAATACTTTCGCAAGCCACTGTATGCTCTGTATATTTCTTATGCAGTCAGAATGAAATCAATCAAAATACTGTACATACTTATGGCCTATAGCGCATTAATTGCTGTACTGCTTTGATGTACAGGGAGAAATTGTGAGAACTCTGCACACACACTCTTTCCATCTCCATCGCTCTCCAATCTCCTCAGCTATACTTCCATCCCTCACAGCACAGGCTATAGAAACACAAAGAGCAATGCTAAGAGTGCTCTCTTTCGAAAATAAAATACCTCCTACTTGTGACTGTATTCATCGCACACAAAAGCCCCTGATGCGAGGCTGGAGAGGAGACGAGGTGGAGAGAGAGTGTCTGCTTTATACAATGATGGAGAGGTAACACACAGTGCATGTGGGCGTGTGTGTGTGTGTGTGTGTGTGTGTGTGTGTGTGTGTGTGATGGTAGTGTCAGGCACAATCTGGATGCAGCTTCCAGCTCTGATATTATTAGTAATGTTGGTGATTTCACATCACCAAAACTCTTCACTAACAGCTCTCAGGCTACTTCATGAGACTGAGAAAGCTTTCATCTAATAATTTCTTCATTCCTTCTCTTATAGAATAACAGGATCGATGCCCAGGTTTAGTGCATGCTTTCTCTCAATAAGTCACCTTCTAAGCCAGGGCTGTAGCATGTATGTTATCATAACCTTAGGCCTGCCCAGGACTTTATTGCTTCTACAGATGTCGGATCTTAACTTCATCACTCTTTTGTCGCAGAGAATTTTCCTGATGCATCAGGAAATTCAAATGAGCCTCGTGAGTGGCTGAAGATGAGCAGTTATCTTTCTCTCCATGAGGGCAGTTGAGTCATTGGGGTCAAGGCTTGCTATCAAAATGATGTTCTCTCTCGCTCGCTCAAACGCTAGGCCTAGGTCCTATTACTGCAACATTCAAATGTACAAAATTGTATCTGAAATGCAGCCATATACATCAACAATCGTTGTTTTATATAGCTTAATAACACAAGAGATATTGGTCTCCACTAGACTACAACACACACGTGTCTAGTGTATCCTAAGGTTACGAATAAACTCAAAATTTGTTCAATTGTGGCCTGGGGCAGTCTAGCAGTTAGGGCCGCTTCCTTAAGCGCACACATATAGGTCTACTGTGTCGGCGTGGGTTCGATTCTGTCCCACGCCCTTCTGGCACAAATAACTTAATCCCCGATTGACTTAATATAGTTACATATTTACAATATGGACATTCCAGTGTTATTTTACCCCAGATCTAAATAAGAAATGACCATAAGATACTTTTGGATAACATAAATAAGAAACAAATAAAAAAATATCAGTCATCAGGATACACCAACATTAGTTTCCATTCATACAAACCTGGTCTCAGAGCATTTTGTATCATTCTGAATGTAAATCCGAGACACCCCATTAGTTTGATATGTTACGTTTCGCATGGTATGTATTAATTTGTGGATGTCCATGACCCATATCGTGTGATATGTTACTTAGTACAATTCTTATTGTATGTGAAGAATTTGCAAAACGTATGGTATGTTACGGATTCTAGCTTGGTGGCTAACGTTAGCTAGCTGGCTAACTTTACCTAAAATGGGGTTAGGGTTAGGGGTAAGGCTTAGGAATTAAGGTTAGGGTTAGCTAAAGGGGTTAGGGAAAGGCTTAGCTAACATGCTAGGTAGTTGCAAAGCAGTTAAAAAGTAGTAAGTAGTTGAAAAGTTGCTAATTAGATAAAATGCTAAAGTTGTCTGTGATCAGGGTTGGGTAGGTTACTTTCTAAATGTAATCCGTTACAGTTCCTAGTTACCTGTCCAAAATTGTAATCAGTAACGTAACTTTTGGATTACCCAAAAATGAATGTTACCAATTGAACGACATCTATTGCAGGATAAATCAATGTTGAAGTTCACATAGCTGGCCAAATATGGATGTTAAATTTTACTTTATGGGTTGGCTATGTAGGCTTCTTCTAACCCATCGCTTTCTACTACATTTAATAATATGATTAAATGATATATTTACATTAAAAACCAAAGTCTATCAGAATTAGTCATTCCAATACATTTTATACCCCTTGATGTTCAAGAATAGGACTTGGAAATATGGAAGTATAGATTAGCCAAATTGTTTTACCTGATCATAACCCCAAAACTAAGGACTTATTAGCAATCCCTAATCTGTTGTTTATGATTTTGTAATCATGGAGGTTTGATTGGGCTCATTGATTCAAGTTAAAAAATAAATGCTGTGCTCATGGAATGGTTTGCTTTGAGCACTACTGAAAAGTGCTATTTACATTTGAAAAATGATTGCCATATGCTGCATTTACTATAGGCCTACTGTTTACCTTTTTGTTGGTGACACTTTGACATTGTCACATCTACTCCCGCTCCTCCTCTCTGGCGCTCGTTGTTGTCAGTTGTCTCACCATAACGCACACCTGCCACCATTGTTACGCTCACCTGTGCCTCATGACACTCACCTGGACTCCATCACCTTCCTGATTACCTCCCCTATATCTGTCACTCCCTTCGGTTCTTTCCCCAGGCATTATTATTTATGTATTACTCTTTCATGGCTGTACGCATTTCGTGTTTCTTGTTTTGTACTGTTCCCTATACTTGCTTCCCGACAGATATATTGATCATATGCAGCTGTTTAAAGGGCAAATCCACAGATGAAACAACAACAAAACGGTCACCCCTCCTCTGTATTGGTAAAACGCTGAGGGATGGGCCTGGAGAAATGTAACCACTCTCAGATTAATAGACAGAGCTATGGATGAAAGGACTGACCATCCATGATATCAAAATGATTGTTTTAACCATGTTATGAGGCTATACAGTGTGTTTAAAAACATTGGAGGAAAAACAAGCTTATATTTTGGGTTTTCATGGAGTGTGACAGTTGAACTAAGCTCATGAGGCATTCATAAGTTATATTATTCAAGAATCAACGGATATATATACAGTACCAGTTAAAAGTTTGGACACCTACTCATTCAAGGGTTTTTCTTTATTTTTACTATTTTCTACATTGTGGAATAATAGAAGACATCACAACTATGAAATAACACAAGGAATCATGTAGTAACTGAAAAAGTGTTAAACAAATCAAAATACACTGCTCAAAAAAAATAAAGGGAACACTTAAACAACACAATGTAACTCCAAGTCAATCACACTTCTGTGAAATCAAACTGTCCACTTAGGAAGCAACACTGATTGACAATAAATTTAACATGCTGTTGTGCAAATGGAATAGACAACAGGTGGAAATTATAGGCAATTAGCAAGACACCCCCAATAAAGGAGTGGTTCTGCAGGTGGTGACCACAGACCACTTCTCAGTTCCTATGCTTCCTGGCTGATGTTTTGGTCACTTTTGAATGCTGGCGGTGCTTTCACTCTAGTGGTAGCATGAGATGGAGTCTACAACCCACACAAGTGGCTCAGGTAGTGCAGCTCATCCAGGATGGCACATCAATGCGAGCTGTGGCACGAAGGTTTGCTGTGTCTGTCAGCGTAGTGTCCAGAGCATGGAGGCGCTACCAGGAGACAAGCCAGTACATCAGGAGACGTGGAGGAGGCCGTAGGAGGGCAACAACCCAGCAGCAGGACCGCTACCTCCGCCTTTGTGCAAGGAGGAGCAGGAGAAGCACTGCCAGAGCCCTGCAAAATGACCTCCAGTAGGCCACAAATGTGCATGTGTCTGCTCAAACAGTCAGAAACAGACTCCATGAGGGTGGTATGAGGGCCCGACGTCCACAGGTGGGGGTTGTGCTTACAGCCCAACACCGTGCAGGACGTTTGGCATTTGCCAGAGAACACCAAGATTGGCAAATTCGCCACTGGCGCCCTGTGCTCTTCACAGATGAAAGCAGGTTCACACTGAGCCGTGACAGACGTGACAGAGTCTGGAGACGCCGTGGAAAACGTTCTGCTGCCTGCAACATCCTCCAGCATGACCGGTTTGGGGGTGGGTCAGTCATGGTGTAGGGTGGCATTTCTTTGGGGGGCCGCACAGCCCTCCATGTGCTCGCCAGAGGTACCCTGACTGTCATTAGGTACCGAGATGAGATCCTCAGACCCCTTGTGAGACCATATGCTGGTGCGGTTGGCCCTGGGTTCCTCCTAATGCAAGACAATGCTAGACCTCATGTGGCTGGAGTGTGTCAGCAGTTCCTGCAAGGCATTGATGCTATGGACTGGCCCGCCCGTTCCCCAGACCTGAATCCAATTGAGCACATCTGGGACATCATGTCTCGCTCCATCCACCAACGCCACGTTGCACCACAGACTGTCCAGGAGTTGGCGGATGCTTTAGTCCAGGTCTGGGAGGAGATCCCACAGGAGACCATCCGCCACCTCATCAGGAGCATGCCCAGGCGTTGTAGGGAGGTCATACAGGCACGTGGAGGCCACACACACTACTGAGCCTCATTTTGATTTTTGTGTGATTTTGTTGTCAGCACATTCAACTATGTAAAAAAAAAGTATTTAATAAGATTATTTCTTTCATTCAGATCTAGGATGTGTTGTTTAAGTGTTCCTTTTATTTTTTTGAGCAGTATATATTGTATATTTGAGATTAAAGTAGGCACCCTTTGCCTCGATGACACCTTTGGACACCCTTTGCATTCTCTCAACCAGCTTCATGAGGAATGCTTTTCCAACAGTGTTGAAGGAGTTCCTACCTATGCTGAGCACTTGTTGACTGCTTTTTCTTCATTCTGCGGTCCAACTCATCCCAAACCATCTCAAATGGGTTAAGGTCGGTGTTTGTGGAGGCCAGGTCATCTGATGCAGCACTCCATCACTCTCCTTGGTCAAATAGCCCTTGTACAGCCTGGAGTTGTTTTGGGTCATTGTCTTCTTGTTGAAAAACAAATAAGAGTCCCACTAAGTGCAAACCAGATGGGATGGCGTATCGCTGCAGAATGCTGTGGTAGCCATGCTGGTTAAATGTGCCTTGAATTCAAAATAAATCACAGACTGTGTCACCAGCAAAGCACCCCCACATTACACCTCCTCTGCCATGCTTCACGGTGGAAACCACACATGCGGAGATCATCCGTTCACCTACTCTGCGTCTAACAAAGACACGATGGTTGGAACCAAAAATCTCAAATTTGGACTCCATTGCTCGTGTGCTCGTGTTTCTTGGCCCAAGCAAGTCTCTTCTTTTTCTTGGTGTCCTTAAGAAGTGGTTTCTTTGCAGCAATTTGACCATGAAGGTCATGCAGTCTCCTATGAAACAGTTGATGTTGAGATGTGTCTGTTACTTGGACTCTGAAGTATTTGGGCTGCAATCTGAGGTGCAGTTAACTAATGAACTTATCCTCTGCAGCAGAGGTAACTCTGGATCTTCCTTTCCTGTGGCAGTCTTCATGAGAGCCAGTTTCATCAGAGTGCTTGATGGTTTTTGTGAGTGCACTTGAAGAAACTTTCAAAGTTCTTGACATTTTCCAGATTGAGTGACCTTCATGTTTTAAAGTAACGATGGACTGTTGTTTCTCTTTGCTTTTTTGAGCTGTTCTTGCCATAATATGGACTTGGTCTTTTACCAAATAGGGCCATCTTCTTTATACCACCCCTACCTTGTCACAACACAACTGATTGGCTCAAACGCATTAAGAAGGAAAGAAAGTCCATAGAATTAACTTTTAACAAGGCACACCTGTTAATTGAAATGCATTCCAGGTGCCAAGAGTGTGCAAATCTGTCATCTAGTCCGAGTGGCTAGTTTGAAGAATCTCAAATTTATTTTGATTTGTATAACACTTTTTCGGTTACTACATGATTCCATATTTGTTATTTAATTGTTTTGATGACTTATACTTATAATTTATAAGTCCAAAGATTAATGTAGCAACCACAGATTGCCTCTTTGTCTATCAAGTGTGAGTTTGAGCATGTGTCCATTAGGCCTATGGATTTTTTTTTAATCAGCATATTTTAGATTGAGCAATAAAATACACATAAAAAGCACACTTTTCACTGGCTGTCCATTGGTTTCAAAAACAATGATCCAATCAAACTTTATTTGTCACATGCGCCGAATACAACAAGTGTAGACCTTACCGTGAAACCCTTACTTACAAGCCCTTAACAAACAGTGCAGTTCAAGAAGAGTTAAGAAAATTGTTATAAAAAAAAACTAAAGTAAAAAATAAGACAATAAAATAACGAGGCTATACACAGGGGGTACCGGTACCGAGTCAGTGTGCGGGGGTACAGGTTAGTTGAGGTAATTTGTACATGTAGGTAGGGGTGAAGTGACTATGCATAGAAAACAAACAGCGGGTAGCAGCAGTGTACAAAACAAATGGAGGTGGGGGGGGGGGGGGGGTCAATGTAAATAATCTGGTGGCCATTTGATTAATTGTTCCGCAGTCTTATAGCTTGGGAGTAGAAGCTATTAAAGAGCCTTTTGGACCTAGACTTAGCCCTCCAGTAC
The DNA here is from genome assembly GCF_965601325.2 of Salmo salar. Lineage (NCBI taxonomy): Eukaryota > Metazoa > Chordata > Actinopteri > Salmoniformes > Salmonidae > Salmo > Salmo salar. Next base: position 99,726,810 of record NC_138300.1, read on the forward strand.
CACTTGCCGTGCGGTAGAAGAGAAAACAGTCAGACTTGGGTGACTGGAGTCTCTGACAATTTTTTGGGCTTTCCTCTAACACCGCCTATTATATTAGGTCCTGGATGGCAGGAAGCTTGGCCACAGTGATGTACTGGGCCGTACGCACTACCCTCTGTAGCACCTTACGGTCAAATGCCGAGCAGTTGCCATACCAGGCGGTGATGCAAACGGTCAGGATGCTCTCGATGGTGCAGCTGTATAACTTTTTGAGGATCTGGGATCCCATGCCAAATCTTTTCAGTCTCTTGAGGAGGAATAGATTTTGTCGTGCCCTCTTCACAACTGTCTTGGTGTGTTTGGACCATGATAGTTCGTTGGTGATGTGGACACCAAGGAACTTGAAACTCTCGACCCGTTCCACTACAGCCCTGTCAATGTTAATGGGGGCCTGTTCGGCCCGCCTTTTTATGTAGTCCAAAATCAGCTCCTCTGTCTTGCTCACACTGAGGGAGAGGTTGTTGTCCTGGCACCACACTGACAGTTCTCTGATCTCCTCCCTATAGGCTGTCTCATCGTTGTCGGTGATCAGGCCTACCACTGTTGTGTCGTCAGCAAACTTCATGATGGTGTTGGAGTCGTGTTTGGCGACGCAGACGTGGGTGAAATAGGAGTACAGGAGGGGACTAAGTACACACCCCTGAGGGGCCCCAGTGTTGAGGATCAGCGTGGCAGACGTGTTGTTGCCTACCCTTACAACCTGGGGGCAGCCCATCAGGAAGTCCAGGATCCAGTTTCAGAAGGAGGTGTTTAGTCCCGGGGTCCTTAGGTTAGTGATGAGCATCGTGGGTACTATGGTGTTGAACGCTGAGCTGTAGTCAATGAACAGCATTTTCACACATTCCTTTTGTCCAGGTGGGAAAGGGCAGTGTGGAGTGCAAAAGAGATTGCACCATCTGTGGATCTGTTGGGGCGGTATACGAATTGGAGTGGGTCTAGGGCAGGGCTGTCCAACCCTTTTCCTGGAGATCTACCATTCTGTGGGTTTCAGTCCAACCCTAATTTAACCTCTCTGGGCTAGGTGGCACCAAATCGTCCCACCTACGTAACAGCCAGTGTAATCCTGTGGCGCGTTATTCAAAAACCTCAAAAATGCAAAAACTTCAATTTCTCAAACATATGACTATTTTACACCATTTTAAAGACAAGACTCTCGTTAATCTAACCACACTGTCCGATTTCAAAAAGGCTTTACAACGAAAGCAAAACATTAGATTATGTCAGCAGAGTACCAAGCCAGAAATAATCAGACACCCATTTTTCAAGCTAGCATATAATGTCACATAAACCCAAACCACAGCTAAATGTAGCACTAACCTTTGATGATCTTCATCAGATGACAACCCTAGGACATTATGTTATACAATACATGCATGTTTTGTTCAATCAAGTTCATATTTATATCAAAAACCAGCTTTTTACATTAGTATGTGACTAGCATGTGACTAGCATTCCCACCGAACACTGCCGGTGAATTTACTAAATTACTCACGATAAACGTTCACAAAAAGCAGAACAATTATTTTAAGAATTATAGATACAGAACTCCTCTATGCACTCGATATGTCCGATTTTAAAATAGCTTTTCGGTGAAAGCACATTTTGCAATATTCTCAGTAGATAGCCCGGCATCACAGGGCTAGCTATTTAGACACCCAGCAAGTTTAGCACTCAGCAAAGTCACATTTACTATAAGAAAAATGTTATTACCTTTGCTGTCTTCGTCAGAATGCACTCCCAGGACTGCTACTTCAATAACAAATGTTGGTTTGGTCCAAAATAATCCATCGTTATATCCAAATAGCGGCGTTTTGTTCGTGCGTTCAAGACACTATCCGAAGTGTAAATAAGGGTCACGAGCATGGCGCAATTCGTGACAAAAAAAATCGAAATATTCCATTACCGTACTTCGAAGCATGTCAACCGCTGTTTAAAATCAATTTTTATGCCATTTTTCTCGTAAAAAAGCGATAATATTCCGACCGGGAATCTGCATTTAGGTAAACAGAGGAAAGAAAATAAAGCATTCGGTCGACTCGGGCACGCGCCTAAGCCCACAGTACTCTGATCGGCCACTTGCCAAACGCGATAAAGTGTTTCAGCCAGAGCCTGCCTCGATATCGTTCAGCTTTTTCCCGGGCTCTGTATGGGAGCCGTAGGAAGTGTCACGTTATTGCAAAGATCCTCAGTCTTCAATAAAAAGAGCCAAGATAAAACACAACTTGTCAGACAGGCCACTTCCTGCATGGAATCTTCTCAGGTTTTGGCCTGCCATATGAGTTCTGTTATACTCACAGACACCATTCAAACAGTTTTAGAAACTTTAGGGTGTTTTCTATCCAAAGCCAATAATTATATGCATATTCTAGTTACTGGGCAGGAGTAGTAACCAGATTAAAATCGGGTACATTTTTTATCCAGCCGTGTCAATACTGCCCCCTAGCCCTAACAGGTTAACACACCTGATTCAACTAATTAGCTGCTCACAAGACCTTAACTAGCTGAATCAGATATGCTAAATTAGGGTTGGACTGAAAACCTACAGGACAGTAGATCTACAGAAGAGGGTTGGGCAGCCCTGGTCTAGGGTATCAGGGAGGATGCTGTTGATGTGAGCCATGACCAGCCTTTCAGAGCACTTCATGGCTACCGACGTGAGTGCTACGGGGCGGTAATAATTTAGGCAGGTTACCTTTGCTTCCTTGGGTACAGGGACTATGGTGGTCTGTTTGAAACATGTCGGTATTACAGACTTGGTCAGAGAGTGGTTGAAAATGTCAGTGAAGACACTTGCCAGTTGGTCGACGCATTACTTTGAGTACACGTCCTGATAATCTGTCTGGACCCGCGGCTTTGTGAATGTTGACCATTTTAAAGGTCTTGCTCACGTCGGCTACCGACAGCGTTATCACACAGTCATCCATAACAGCTGGTGCTCTCGTGCATGCTTCAGTGTTGCTTGCATTAAAGCGAGCATAAAAGGCATTTAGCGTCACCGGGCAGCTTGGGTCTGGGTTTCCCTTTGTAGTCCGTAATAGTTTTTATGCCCTGCCACATCTGATGAGCATCAGAGCCAATGTAGTAGGATTCAATCTTAATCCTGTATTGACGATTTGCTTGTTTGATGGTTCGCCTGAAGGCATAGCAGGATTTCTTATAAGCGTCCGGATTAGTGTCCCGCTCCTTGAATGCGGCAGCTCTAGCCTTTAGCTCGATGCGGATGTTGCATGTAATCCATGGCTTTTGGTTGGGATATGTACGTACGATCTCTGTGGGGACGACATCGTCGATGCATTTATTGATGAAGCCGATGACTGAGGTGGTATACTCCTCAATGCCATTAGATTAACCCCGGAACATATTCCAGTCTGTGCTAGCAAAACAGTCCTGTAGCATCCGCGTCATCCGACCACTTCCGTATTGAGAGCTTTGTATGCATCTCTGTGTGTGGAGCAAAGGTGGTCTCAAGTTTTTTTCCTTTGGTTGCACATGTGACATGCTGGTAAAACTGTGGGAGAACTGATTTAAGTTTGCCTGCATTAAAGTCCCCGGCCACTAGGAGCGCCTCTTCCGGATGAGCATTTTCTTGTTTGCTTATGGCCTTATTGAGTTGGTTGAGTGCGGTCTTAGTGCCAGCATCAGTCAGTGGTGGTAAATAGACGGCTACAAATAATATAGATTAATAGGCAGCTTAAACTTGTTGAATTCAACCATTATTGGGTTCAAATACACATTTAGATTTGTGATCAGCCATCCACAACAAACACAATCTGTAAGGCGCAAATAGCTAAATGAGAGAGCAGCAGTGTGATTCACATCAATGTGCAATGTAGATATCAATAATAAGTGATATCCGTATCGCCATAGACTACACCACTTCTGTCATCCTTACCTCTAAGCATTTATTCAAGTTGGATAATCTTTGGATGTCAACAGCAGTCGCAGCATTTGAAGACATAACTTCGACTGTAGCCTACAAAAGCCTATTTCTGCTCTTTTCCCGCAATCCATCAAACCCATTTGGTGTGTCATCATTGTGGTCTCTGACTTGTGGTCAGACTCGCTCAGGTGGAGAAATTTTAACTTGCGCCTTTTTTCAATGATGATTTGAATGTCATTAAGAAAACAGATAAGTGTCAAACGTTTATTTTTCTGAATTTAAAAGTAATCATTAAAGTAAACATCTAGTTTTTCAAAAGTATCTGTAATCTAATTACAATATTTTTGCTGGTATCATAACGGACTACAGTTACTATTTTTTACATGTAATCCGTTACTCCCCAACCCTGTCCGTGATATTTAAACTTGCAACCTTTGGTTTGCATCATATGCCCACCCAGTGCTAGATGTTTGCATTATACATCCATCCATCCATCCCAACCAATCACCCTATTTTTGCCTTAAGTAACCATCTGTTTTATGTAACCATACCAAACATACAGTGGGGGAAAAAAGCATTTAGTCAGCCACCAATTGTGCAAGTTGTCCCACTTAAAAAGATGAGAGAGGCCTGTAATTTTCATCAGAGGTACACGTCAACAATTACAGACAAAAATGAGAAAAAAAATCCAGAAAATCACATTGTAGGATTTTTTATGAATTTATTAGCAAATTATGGTGGAAAATAAGTATTTGGTCACCTACAAACAAGCAAGATTTCTGTCTCTCACAGACCTGTAACTTCTTCTTTAAGAGGCTCCTCTGTCCTCCACTCGTTACCTGTATTAATGGCACCTGTTTGAACTTGTTATCAGTATAAAAGACACCTGTCCACAACCTCAAACAGTCACACTCCAAACTCCCCTATGGCCAAGACCAAAGAGCTGTCAAAGGACACCAGAAACAAAATTGTAGACCTGCACCAGGCTGGGAAGACTGAATCTGCAATAGGTAAGCAGCTTGGTTTGAAGAAATCAACTGTGGGAGCAATTATTAGGAAATGGAAGACATACAAGACCACTGATAATCTCCCTCGATCTGGGGCTCCACGCAAGATCTCACCCCGTGGGGTCAAAATGATCACAAGAACGGTGAGCAAAAATCCCAGAACCACACGGGGGGACCTAGTGAATGACCTGCAGAGAGCTGGGACCAAAGTAACAAAGCCTACCATCAGTAACACACTACGCCGCCAGGGACTCAAATCCTGCAGTGCCAGACGTGTCCCCCTGCTTAAGCCAGTACATGTCCAGGCCCGTCTGAAGTTTGCTAGAGAGCATTTGGATGATCCAGAAGAGGATTGGGAGAATGTCATATGGTCAGATGAAACCAAAATAGAACTTTTTGGTAAAAACTCAACTCGTCGTGTTTGGAAGACAAAGAATGCTGAGTTGCATCCAAAGAACACCATACCTACTGTGAAGCATGGGGGTGGAAACATCATGCTTTGGGGCTGTTTTTCTGCAAAGGGACCAGGACGACTGATCCGTGTAAAGGAAAGAATGAATGGGGCCATGTATCGTGAGATTTTGAGTGAAAACCTTCTTCCATCAGCAAGGGCATTGAAGATGAAACGTGGCTGGGTCTTTCAGCATGACAATGATCCCAAACACACCGCCCGGGCAACGAAGGAGTGGCTTCGTAAGAAGCATTTCAAGGTCCTGGAGTGGCCTAGCCAGTCTCCAGATCTCAACCCCATAGAAAATCTTTGGAGGGAGTTGAAAGTCCGTGTTGTCCAGCGACAGCCCCAAAACATCACTGCTCTAGAGGAGATCTGCATGCAGGAATGGGCCAAAATACCAGCAACAGTGTGTGAAAACCTTGTGAAGACTTACAGAAAACCTTTGACCTGTGTCATTGCCAACAAAGGGTATATAACAAAGTATTGAGATAAACTTTTGTTATTGACCAAATACTTATTTTCCACCATAATTTGCAAATAAATTCATAGAAAATCCTACAATGTGATTTTCTGGAATTTCTTTTCTCATTTTGTCTGTCATTGTTGACGTGTACCTATGATGAAAATTACAGGCCTCTCTCATCTTTTTAAGTGGGACAACTTGCACATTTGGTGGCTGACTAAATACTTTTTTCCCCCACTGTAACATATCATACTCATTTGAGTGTCCTGGACTTACATTTACTGTTCCATCTAGTCTATGACACCAGGCTGCACAGTAGATTTGTACTGGTAAACTAGGAAAAACATTTTTTCTATTGTACAGAATGCTTGTCAAATAGATAAATCGCCCTTAGTCTGTTCAAATCAAATGTTATTTGTCACATGCGCCGAATACAACAGGTGAAATGTTAAAATACCTTACAGTGAAATGTTTACTTACAAGCCCTTAACCAACAATGCAGTTTTAAGAAAAATAAGTATTAAGTAAAAAATATTAAAAGAGCAGCAGTAAAAAAACAGTAGCGAGGCTATATACAGGGGGTACCGGTACAGGGTCAATGTGCGGTTAGTCGAGGTAATATGTGCATGTAGGTAGAGTTAAAGTGACTATGCATAGATAATAAACAGGGGGGGGGGGGGGGGGGCAATGCAAATAGTATGGGTAGCCATTTGATTAGCTGTTCAGGAGTATTATGACTTGAGGGTAGAAGCTGTGAAGAAGCCTTTTGGACCTAGACTTGGCGCTCTGATATCGCTTGCCATGCGGTAGCAGAGAGAGCAGTCTATGACTAGGGACTCAAAAAGGACTAAGTTGTTGTGATGAACAGAGGGCGAACATATCTTGAAAGACTATGGTTGCAGCATCTTTTCGGGAGTGGTAATGAGGTGACCAATAATGGTTGCAATTGATGGTTTAATGAAACATCAGCTAGCTGTAATAAGGATGCTGCCTTTTGAGGCAACATTTCTAGGCAGAATGTCCAAATTGGCATTTTCCAATCCCATGTATGCTTCGCCAGGGAAGCTCTCCCATAACACCTTGCGGTGCAGGCAAAAAATGTTTTTATGAATTAACGGTGAACAGTAGTCCCTGCATGGGATAACATTTTCCAGAAAAATAAGGAATAACTTTGAGAAATGTATAAGGTTTATTTATTCACAAAATTATGCTAAAATGTTTAACAAATTACTTTCATATTAAATGTGAATTCAAACCTTGAGTAAATGGTGTTTATCAGCCCTGTCACGACTTCCGAAGTCGGCCACTCTCCTTGTTCAGGCGGCTAGCAAGCGATCTCATCCTGCTTATTTGCTGTTTAGAGATGAACAACAAATCATAGATTCAGCAATGTGTAAATTGTGAAGACCCAGACAGTTTTTAAATCATGAATTGGTGAATTTGCTAGCCAGCTGAAGACATGTAGCAAACAGTTTTTTCCCATTTGTTTTCAGGGACTAAAGCGGGCAGCTGATCGTGTTCCAGGTTGAAGAACATCTCACCCTGACACCCTGCAGATGTAAAGAACTTGTTGTGAACCTCCCAGCCACCAGCATAATCATGATATCCCAGGATATTACTCAGGATTGTGCAACATCACAATGTTAGATAACAATGTTATCATGCAGATTTGTCAGGACATTGTAATTTCTGAAATTATTTCAGTCCCAGGGGATTGCACTGTGTGCAAGTATTCAATTTAGACCACAATTAGTTGAAGTAGGTGTTAGTGAAGGGCTGGAACCAAAATATGTCAACTACTGTCCTGTGTATAAAAACATCTGTGGCTGTCATGTCTAAATTGCCCTCATGTAATGAAGAAGTTATGAATGTTGGAGGTTAATCTCCTTGAGATGTCCCTCACTTGGGAATTACTTATTTTGTACAATGGACTTTGTTTTAAGGACTCATGCACAGATAAAGGAAAACCAATAAAAATGTTAACAGTTATTCAGAATTACAAGTGGTGATATCTCCATGCGTTTCTGGTTTTGAGGCTTGGGCATCCGGTGATTGCAGTTCATCTGTCAAATCCCCTGCAAGGAGAGAGAAAGGCATCAATATTATTACAACGCTGTATTCATTTCATTATATATTCTTGTTTGATATGCATTTATATAATCATATTGGACATGTTATCCTTTATCACATGCCAGTATTTGTTTTGTATCCAATGCATTTAGCTTACATTAGGATGAAGTAGCCTAGGCCATCTAATCTAGATAGATTGCATCATATCACCTTTCAATATTAGTTATCAACAAATATGAAACCATGTTTTTTTGAACATCGGTGTCATTTAATGCCTGGGTGGGATAGTTGTATGAATTAATCACAATGCAAGCCTACTCATTAGGAAAAAAAACAGCAGCTCTAATGCAATATTAGCTCCACAGTGAAACTCCACTATTCTCAGCCTGGTCTCATAGACTAGACGTAACATAATAATTGTAAATCAGGAACACTTAAATTAAATCAAATCAAAGTTTATTAGTATGATATGTTACGTTTTGTATGTTTATATAAGACAGAAGGTTACTTAAGGCAAAAACTAAAGTAGAGTAGTTGATAGGCGTATAACACGAAGGTGAACATTTTTACATTATAACATCCACTTACTACTTTAAAATGATTTAGCATGTTAGTTAACCCGTCCCCTAACCTATCTCCTAACCCTAACCCCAAGCTTGGCTAACATTGGCCACCTAGCTAATGTTAGCCACAACAAATTGGAATTCGTAACATATTGTAGGTTTTGCAAATTCATTATACACTGCTCAAAAAAATAAAGGGAACACTTAAACAAGACAATGTAACTCCAAGTCAATCACACTTCTGTGAAATCAAACTGTCCACTTAGGAAGCAACACTGATTGACAATAAATTTCACATGCTGTTGTGCAAATGGAATAGACAACAGGTGGAAATTATAGGCAATTAGCAAGACACCCCCAATAAAGGAGTGGTTCTGCAGGTGGGGATCACAGACCACTTCTCAGTTCCTATGCTTCCTGGCTGATGTTTTGGTCACTTTTGAATGCTGGCGGTGCTTTCACTCTAGTGGTAGCATGAGACGGAGTCTACAACCCACACAAGTGGCTCAGGTAGTGCAGCTCATCCAGGATGGCACATCAATGCGAGCTGTGGCAAGAAGGTTTGCTGTGTCTGTCAGCGTAGTGTCCAGAGCATGGAGGCGCTACCAGGAGACAGGCCAGTACATCAGGAGACGTGGAGGAGGCCGTAGGAGGGCAACAACCCAGCAGCAGGACCGCTACCTCCGCCTTTGTGCAAGGAGGAGCAGGAGAAGCACTGCCAGAGCCCTGCAAAATGACCTCCAGCAGGCCACAAATGTGCATGTGTCTGCTCAAACGGTCAGAAACAGACTCCATGAGGGTGGTATGAGGGCCCGACGTCCACAGGTGGGGGTTGTGCTTACAGCCTAACACCGTGCAGGACGTTTGGCATTTGCCAGAGAACACCAAGATTGGCAAATTCGCCACTGGTGCCCTGTGCTCTTCACAGATGAAAGCAGGTTCACACTGAGCACGTGACAGACGTGACAGAGTCTGGAGACGCCGTGGAGAACGTTCTGCTGCCTGCAACATCCTCCAGCATGACCGGTTTGGCGGTGGGTCAGTCATGGTGTAGGGTGGCATTTCTTTGGGGGGCCGCACAGCCCTCCATGTGCTCGCCAGAGGTAGCCTGACTGCCATTAGGTACTGAGATGAGATCCTCAGACCCCTTGTGAGACCATATGCTGGTGCGGTTGGCCCTGGGTTCCTCCTAATGCAAGACAATGCTAGACCTCATGTGGCCGGAGTGTGTCAGCAGTTCCTGCAAGAAGAAGGCATTGATGCTATGGACTGGCCCGCCCGTTCCCCAGACCTGAATCCAATTGAGCACATCTGGGACATCATGTCTCGCTCCATCCCCCAACGCCACGTTGCACCACAGACTGTCCAGGAGTTGGCGGATGCTTTAGTCCAGGTCTGGGAGGAGATCCCTCAGGAGACCATCCGTCACCTCATCAGGAGCATGCCCAGGCGTTGTAGGGAGGTCACACAGGCACGTGGAGGCCACACACACTACTGAGCCTCATTTTGACTTGTTTTAAGGACATTACATCAAAGTTGGATCAGCCTGTAGTGTGGTTTTCCACTTTAATTTTGAGTGCGACTCCAAATCCAGACCTCCATGGGTTGATAAATTGGATTTCCATTGATTATTTTTGTGTGATTTTGTTGTCAGCACATTCAACTATTTAAAGAATAAAGTATTTAATAAGATTATTTATTTCATTCAGATCTAGGATGTGTTGTTTAAGTGTTCCCTTTATTTTTTTGAGCAGTATATATTGTCCGATTTGCAATTCGCAACATATCATACAATTGTAATTCGTAACATATCATACGAAATGAGTGATGGACATCCACAAATACCATACGAAACGTAACATATCAGACGGATTGGAGTGTGCTGATTTTAGAATTTACTATGTTATGTCTACCCCTGAGTCCAGGTTGCTATTCTGGCTATTATTCATTCTTAAAACTTATTTATCCATAAACAAAATTGTAGCCTATATGATATCATGCATGCAATCTTACCTGTCATGTCCACAACGATGGAGCAGCAGACCAAGCAATATGCGAAAGGAGGACCCTATACCGTTGGATAATTATTCTGGTCGGTGTCAACTTCATTCATAAACAAGTAATGAGGAGATCGATTCTGTTACTTGTTATTTGTGTCCGATATTTCCATTTTGGGATCATTTTTCATGGAATTGCCAGCACTAGTTGCTCACGCTGCTAAAGTGGCTACAATGTAAACAAACGTCTGGCGCTCGGTGGAATGTGAATGCGTTATCACACAATGCTGCCTTCAAATCCCGTTCCAAATGGCAATAACCTACTGGAAAAGTGCTGCATACTAAGGTAGGTGCCTTTGGAGGCAGATGGGTAGCAGCCTTTGGATTGGTTAAATAATAACAGTATGCTACACCAACAATAGTTTCCATTCATATAAAGTGTCAAAATGATTGCCCAGTACTGGGCGCGAAAAAATGATGTTCAGAGCCAAAGCAAGCTGCTCAGACCACTGCACTATGTCAGTTCACAATGCTCTATTAAGCCATGAGAATACTTGATGATACTTAATGATACGAGCTTGGTTGGTTTGCAGAGCCTTCCCCCAAACCATAGCCCCTAGGTACTGTACTGCATTGTGGAGCCTACAAACATTGCTTCCAGCTCTCCCATGGCGGCGATTATACATTTTAAATATTTATTAAAATCCTCCTGCTGCAAGATTATTTTCCTCCTGCGGCAAAATGGTTCATATTAAGATCCGACATCTGTAGCAGATGGGAAGGCTAGGAGTCACAGTGAATTGGTGTGAGAGAGAGCTGCTTGGCAAAAAGTTGCAAGTCTGGACCTACTGACTAAGACACAACATGACGGAGCGCAATCATCTTCTCCTACACATATACAAAAGTTAGAGTCGCAACTCCCAAAATATATATTTGGCATCTATTTGATTGACGACACGATTGAGACAATCAAAACAACTTTTGGAATGAAACTGTGTATTCATTCACGGTGATTCATTGAGTATCTACAGAACAATAATATAGACAATAGCTTCTGTCACTCTGTGGCTCAGCTGAAAAGCATTTCCTAGATGCTGTCAAAGCTTGACACCTAGCCAGCTGTCTGAAGACAAACTGAAAGGAGATGTAAGCTGGTAAACATCACCACTGTCATCAGCCTTATCAAAGCGGCTTTATATCAATCACTTTCCCTATCAAAGCTAATCAACTGGTCTCCTGGTCCCAGCTCAGAACAGCCATCAAGTCAGGGAAAAAACACAGACTCATTTGTCCACTAAGGCCAATATTTGATGTTTTCTCTGCTCAAAAGGGTTGAAAACAAACCAGTCATCCAAAGGCTGAAAGTGTGCCCTGTTTTCCAATGACGTCAGAGCACAATCTTTCCCCTTCTGTTCCATCTCTCATGCTCTTGGCTCCAGCTGAGCTCCACTGAGCTGCAAACGAGATGCTAGTGATTGATTCATCTACGGTTCAGATCCAGTGCCACGTCAGACAGTCAGACAGACAGACACGTAAATAATCAGATACATCGGTGACGCACCGTCAGAGCCCTGGCGAACGCAGTCCTGTCCTGCGGCCTCGTTCCATCCCGCTGGATTTAAACGGCTACCTCTTATCAGCCCTCTGCACACAGGCCGTCCCCACGGTAACCGTCTTCCACCACCAATCTGAGGGCAGCGACGTGCATCCACCGGTTTATAGCCGGGTCGGCGCTGGCCTGGTTTTGCTCACTGCTGCAGAACTGGCCTCTATCTATCTGGGGAAACAAGAGAGAGTTATTTAGAGCCAAACAACCCACTCAGCTAATATTATGACATTTGTTCTGCCCTCTAATATCTGCTTGTTTTGGATTTCCGTTTCTGTTTGTGCTCGATCTCAAGAGATACTGTCAAGTTACAATGCCAATCCGCTTAACTTCAAAACACTTATTTGAACAGAAACGTAGGTTAGCAAGGTTCAAACAGATATTGTCCTTAATAGAGGATGTTGACAACTTTTTAACAGAATACTTCCCAAAAGAAATGTGAAGATACAGTTAGTTTACTGTAGCCTCTGGGCTTGTTATGGCCTTATGCTCCACAGGGAGCAAAGAGGAGTAGCTCTAAGTAAGAAAATACTGTTGCCTATGTTGTCAAGCACAATTCTGTCCTAACACAACTTTTAATCCTGTTAAGATCAGCAGAATAGAGACAGAAACACTGTGACTGCCAGGAAAAGCAGGGTATAAAAGTGCTAACCCAAACACAATGGGTATTTGTCTTAGACGGTCACGTCTTGGCAAAGTGTACAACGCTGGAGGCATCCTCTGCTATAGTGTATCAGTGATTCATCTGAGGCGGGCAAGTCTCTGCCTGTTCCTTCCCTGAGTGCTGCTCTAGTCATCCCTCATACTTACTTACGCTCCCTTCTCCACTGAGCCTGTGCTGTGAATGCCTCCACTCACAGTGCACATATTAGGGCACGATTAGCAGACTGTTTGTTCCATTCTCACGTTGTTACACCACATCGGGAATGCTCACAGCGATGACATCATAGCAGAGGACACAGAACAGATCCATGGACTCCTCCTAACAATAACACCCAGTGTTCCCCTCTCACCAGGGTCTTAACCATGGGCGCAAGGCCCAAAATTGCCCTCTTAGTGCCCACTACCCTGACGTATGCCATCCTGACTTTGTTGTGGCCCTGGGGGGCTCCAAGGACAGACTGTCCAGCCAATCGGCCCCAGAGCCAGACCTTGCCAAAGCCACCGCTGGTCTCTCTCCCTCAGGCCTGCCTTCTTTCCCTCCCTCCCTCCTCTTTTCATACTGTATCTAACCTTCAAACTTGTCCCCATTTCAGCACTCTGTTCAGCTTGGTGTGAAGCTCAGAGAAGCTTATCTTAATAACTGTCAATCAGAGGTCAGCAGCATCAAAATATGTTATGTTCTCTATAAGAGAAGCAGGGGGTTCGGAGGGGTGGAGGGGGGTTGCTAGCATTTGGTGCAATTGTTCAGGTAATTACAGTACCAGTCAAATGTTTGGACACACCTACTCATTCAAGGATTTTTCTTTACTTTTACTATTTTCTACATTGTAGAATAATAGTGAGGACATCAAAACTAATAAATAACACATATGGAATCATGTAGTAGCCAAAATAAGTGTTTAACAAATACATATTTTTTTTTTGATTCTTCAAAGTAGCCACCCTTTGCCTTGATGAAAGCTTTGCACACTCTTGGCATTCTCTCAACCAGCTTCACCTGGAATGTTTTTCCAACAGTCTTGAAGGAGTTCCGACATATGATGAGCACTTGTTGGCTGCTTTCCTTCACTCTGCGGTCCAACTCATCCCAAACCTTCTCAATTGGGTTGAGGTCGGGTAACTGTGAAGGCCAGGTCTTCTGATGCAGCACTCCATCACTCTCTTTCTTAGTCAAATAGCCCTTACACAGCCTGGAGGTGTGTTGGGTCATTGTCCTTTTGAAACACAAATGATACTCCCACTAAGTGCAAATGAGATTGGATTGCATTTAGCTGCAGAACGCAATGGTTGCCATGCTGGTTAAGTGTGCCTTGAATTCTAAATAAATCAGACAGTGTCAACAGAAAAGCACCATCACACCTCCTCTTCCATCATTCACGGTGGGAACCACACATGCGGAGATCATCCGTTCACCTACTCTGCGTCTCACAAAGACACGGTGGTTGGAACCAAAAGTCTCACATTTGGACACAATCGACCAAAGGACAGATTTCCACTGGTCTAATGACCATTGCTCGTGTTTTTTGGCCCAAGCAACTCTCTTCTTCTTATTGGTGTCCTTAAGTAGTGGCTTCTTTGCCGCAATTTGACCATGAAAGCCTGATTCACACAGTCTCCTCTGAACAGTTGATGTTGAGATGTGTCTGTTACTTGAACTCTGTGATGCATTTATTTGGGCTGCAATTTCTGAGGCTGGTAACTAATGAACTTATCCTCTGTAGCAGAGGTAACTCTGGGTCTTCCTTTCCTGTGGTGGTCCTCATGAGAGCCAGTTTCATCTTAGCACTTGATGGTTTATGCGACTGCACTTGAAGAAACTTTCAAAGTTTTTGAAATTGTCCGGATTGACTGACCTTCATATCTTAAAGTAATGATGGACTGTCATTTGTCTTTGCTTTTTTGAGCTGTTCTTGCCATAATATGGACTTTTCTTACCAAATAGGGCTATCTTCTGTATACCACCCCTACCTTGTCACAACACAACTGATTGGCTCAAACAAATTAAGGAGAGAAATTCCACAAAGTAACTTTTAACAAGGCACACCTGTTAATTGAAATGCATTCCAGGTGACTAACTCATGAAGCTGGTTGAGAGAATGCCAAGAGTGTGCAAAGCTGTCATCAAGGCAAAGGGTGACTACTTTGAATAATCTCAAATATAAAATCTATTTTCATTATTTAACACTTTTTTGGTTACTACATGATTCCATATGTGTTATTTCATAGTTTTGATGGTTTCACTATTATTCTACAATGTAGAAAATAATAAAAATAAAGAAAAACCCTGGAATGAGTAGGTGTGTCCAAACTTTTGACTGGTACTGTATATATTTGAAGGTGAAAGAGAATGACATAATGTCCACTCAAACAACCCAACAGAAGAGAAGGGAGGATAGAGGGATGTGACTGATGGGGAGAGAGAGAAAGAGTCAGAAGGGAAGGGGAAGGTGAGTGAAAGAGAAAGGAAACAGAATGAGAGGATAGGGGTAGCGATAAAAAGAGTAAGGGGTGAGTAGAAAAAGAACGAGTGAAAGGAGGAAAATGCAATTTTCTTTGTGTCTTTCTCTCTCCCTATCTCTCTACAGCTTTCTCTCCGTCTCACTGTGTCAGTGTCCAATATCAACTTCTAAAACAATTATTGAACTGCCGTAGGGGGAGCAGAGCACAGTCAGCAAACAGACCTGGGAAGAGTACCTGTCACAGAGAAAAAGGGAAGAGAGTAGATAGGGGTGAAAGAAAGGATAGGAGGAGGAGGGAGAACTGAAGAATCATCATAAAAATGTAGATTTAATGAAAGTTAAGCCTCGTATTGATTCGGCTGACAGTTCACGTATGAATGTGTGTGTGTGTGTGTATGTGTGAGAGAGAGAGTGAGAATGTAAGCGTGTTTGTGTGTGTTCTCTAGCTGTATCTCGGGCGTCGTTGGAAGAAGACAAAACTACTCAGGGCGAAAGCAGATTATGAGATTAAATATAAATAAATAACTATGTAAATAAATGCACTAGTAAAATGGGTTGGAAATCGTTTCGCTTAAGCTTTTTAAAGGACTGTGTGGATTTGCATCCCCTCAGTGTGTGTGTGTGTGTGTGTGTGTGTGTGTGTGTGTGTGTGTGTGTGTGTGGTGTGTGTGTGTGTGTGATGATGACGACGTTGTAATGGCATCTCTGAGAGGTGGGAAATGAATCTCCTAATCAGTGCATGGCGTGTTAGCTTAGTAATGGCCTCTAGGTGGGGATTTACCTGCAGAGCGTCTCTGCCCCCAATGACTTTGCCTTTTTCCTCTCATTTACTGTGGCTGAGCAATGACTGGACTGCCCTGCCTAAGACTGTATGGCCAGGCAGCGGTCAAACCAATCTCGGATAATACAGTATAGTAAATCTCCCATGCACGCTACTATTTTAGAGTAACACTGAAAGTAACATCAACAATGGTATAATCACATAGGAGTATAGGTTTTGTTATGAGACTGCTCTTGTTTAAATGGCAGGAGAAAGGTATTGTGGTACTTTTAAAAGTTTCATTTCACTGTTTCAAATGGATGGAAGTAACATACTGTATGCATTGCAGACTTGGTGTGTGTGAGTGTGTGTGCATGTGTTTTTGTTTACTATATGTGGAAATAGTACGGAGCACTCAACACCCAACACCCAACATATGGCAGCAGATGTGAGAGGGTGTTTTGAGTGTATGTGAGAGAGAGAGAAGTTTATAGGCACCCAACACTTTGCACAGCAGATGTCACATTCTGTCTGGCACAATGATCTGTGGGGCTGCTCTAGTTATATCCTCCTCTCTGTCACCACACACACAAAGTCCATCAGTGTGCTCTTCTCCAACACAGAGGGAGTAGGTAGCATGCTGGGGCTCGCAACAGGAGAGAGAGAGCTGGGAAAAAATGTAGCAAGACAGGTAGAAAGAGAGAATAAGAGACATATAGAGCTGGGGGGGAGAAGGAAGGACAGGTTCCCAAGTAAGCAGAAAGGGTACAGGAAGAGGTGAGGTTGTTGGTTTACAAACTCAGGGATATGGTTAACTAAAGCTAGGGTCACAAATAGAAAAACTAGGGGTCAACTAAAATTGGAAAGAGGGGGTTTACAAACCAAAACTGGGAGGATGTTCTCAGTCCAACTCAAACACAGCAAATGCCTGTCTGGTCTCAGGGCTGGCAGGCCAGACTGGCGCTTTGGAGAGAGAGAGAGAGAGAGAGGAGTGACTGTGTTAGAGAGAGGAGTGAACAAATAGAGTAGGGACGGGCGCTGTGCCTTTTGGAGCCCCAGCTAGTAAGAAGAGCAGCCATTTTACATCAGCTTGTTCCCTTCCACTTTAACAACAACAAGCGCTGGGAACAGGAGGAGGAAAGGAAAGTCTAAACGGATGCTGATAATGAGAGTGGAGCAAATAGAGAAAGATCATGAAGAAGTGTGATGTGAAAGTGATGGCACAGCAACAAATGTTTCATTTCTCCACTCACATGGACAAAGACATTGTAGTAGTTAATTTGTTAAGAGCCCTACCACCAGATAGGAACAGATACTGTAGGGATGAGGATGCAATGGAAGGCAGCATGGAGCCTTGACTTGGACTGCTCTTCTTATGTGAGTGGAACAATAGCCTGATTACAAAAGCTCTTTTGATTTAACAAGATGCACAGTGTGGCCAAGAAGATTGTGGGGATTTTCTCTACCTCGTTTTATCTCGCTCTCTCCCTCTTTCTTTTGCTATTTCTCTCTCTCCATCTCTGTCTGTCTCTGTCTCGCTCTCTGTCTTTCCTCTCTGAATCTGTGTTGCAGTCTTAATGGTCGGGCAACCACTGCATGTTAAACGCTCTTTGTTTGTAATCAATCAGCACAAAATGTTACAAGAGCAGAACAGGGTTTATTATAGCAGCGGCTCAGAAGAATGACACCAGTCTGCACATCCATCAACTTCACACCACAGGGCCCTGCAAAATAACACTCCCTATTCACCAACCATGCACATATAATGGGTGTGGGTGTCCTATAACATGGCAGGCAAAGTCATGCAAAACAAATTCAAATATCATTGGAGAAGACAGTTGTCTAAGAGCAGGTTGAATACCTTATGCAGGTGGAATAGAAGACTCTAGAAAGGCAATCGGTGAAACGTTACCTCTTCTGTCATTTGAAAAAGCTAAGTCCCCATTTGAGATAACTGCTAAGCTCTGTCACAAGCATTCGTCTGAGTAACAAACCAATTTCAGTAGGACATGTTTTCCCCATGATTTGTGGCCTGGCCATACCACAGTAAAACATGCTGAGACCAAAGAGAAGAAGAGCATGTGTGTGAACACTCCAACTATCAGACTGAGAGAAAGAGAGAGAGAGAGCGAGAGAGAGAGATAATGAAAGGGAAAAAACAAGAGGCTTGCTTGACTTTGAAGTGGCCCTTATCACCTTCCCTCCCTCCTCCTCCTTCACCCATCATCCCGTCCTCCCCCCTTCTCCCTCCCCATCCTCAGTGAGTCATATATCTGTCTCTTCACTGTCAGGATGCCTCTGAAGTTTAGGAATGTCTTCCCTGGATCTGAGGCCCTGTGAGTTATGGGAACACCTGGAAGGGGGGAGAGAAATGGAGAAGAGAAAAAGCGAGGGTGAGGGAGGTTTAAGGTTAATCTCCTCATCCTAACACCTATCTAGGGCACTTTGTTGACAGAGAAGGAGCCTGATGGATTGGTTATGGTATTCATCCGTGTCTAGTTTGGGAGAAAAGCATTTGAACTCTAGAATGAATGTAGAAATATGGCCCTGTCCAGCGGTGACATCAGAGGCGGAGGGGGGCGAGGTTGAGTAACGGGAGGGGCGGGTTTTAGGGTAGTGGGGGTTATAAAAACAGAACATGGGTGAGGTCGCACCCTGTCCTAGCTACAGTATATAATTCCTGCACAGCAAGCCTGCATTCCTCAAGTCTGCATGCTCCACAGTCATCCATCTGCCTGCCTCCTCCAGCCCACGGCAGGCAACCTGTCAGCCTCAATACACACCAGGCAGATGTGTACGGGAGTGTGTCTGTTTGTGCGTGCGTGTGTGTGTGAGTGAGAAAGAGTGAGAGAGAATGACAGTTGCTAACAGAGGGAAAGAGATACTGTATGTTTGTGTGTTAGTGCAAATGCTTGTGTCTGTGTTTATTTTTGTGTTGTAGCATGGTGCATGTGTATGTGTGGTATACTGTAGGTGTATACGTGTGTATGAGTCTATTTGTGCTTTACGGTCTGAAGTGAAGCCATGAGGATGTCATGGCCACTGAGCACTGTTGCTCTGCAGAGCCACTATGACAGCAGAGTGGAGTGGACATAAATCAATGGGTGAATGGATAAATCACATTTACTGCTGTATTTGTCCTTGCAGGGGATGTCTGTTTTCCTTCTCCCTGTCTTGCACTGCCTAACTGTATGCCATCCCCTTTCCTGGTGAGAGAATATAAAACAATTGGCTCTTATAGTCAATCTCCAGGTCATAAATTCTCACTCCCAGGGCACCATTAAAAAAAAAAATCATTCCGGTAGAAAGAAGAGAAATTTGAAAGTCGAAGGCGAGAAAAATGTACAAAATTAAATGAAACCAAATGAGGTAAAATGGAGGGAATTCATCCAGCTAGCAGAGAATGTCAGGACCACCGCACATGTAGAGAAAGAGTAAGTGTTAAGACAGATTTAGATTCAGTTTCAGTGGCATTGATTTTGCAGGAAGGTGTCTCTGTAGCCAGCCTGCATGATTAGTCCCCCCAATCAATGGCTCCACAGAGAATCTCTCACTGGCAATATTTCCAAAGGCCAAACGAGCCTAGGAAATTAGAATGAAGAGAGATAGAGAGAGAAAAATGAGAGAGAGTAAAGAAGAGAGAGGGAGTGAGAAAGAGAGAGAGAGAAAGATAGCGAGAAAGAGAGGATAAAGAGTGGGAGAGAGAAAGAGAAGAGAGACAGAAAATGAGAGGGAGGTATAGAGACAGAGCGTCCCATGAAACAGAGAGATAAGGACATGGTCCCACAAAAGAACACCACTTATATGTATTGTCTGCCAGCCAACACGCCTGCAATGTTTGTTTGCTCTAATGGCTGGCCTGCTGTAATTCTCTGGGTGACACTCCCTGTCCCTGCACCTCTATTTGGACCTTCTGAGTGTTCAATTTAGTCAAGATAAAAAAATCTACACTTTTTCCCCTCTTCAACAGTTTTTGTTGTAGTGTGGGTGTTACATGGAGGATTCACTCGAGCTACAAAAGTGTATATCCACAGGAAAACGTCCACATTTCCCCCTCTCTTGTGTTTGGGTAATGTGAGGGTGTTCTGATGTGAAGTGTTCTGAGTAGGCAGATAGGACGGAAAGCTGAGCCCTGTAATTGTCTCAAACAGTGATTCCTGTGGCTCAGGGTGTGGGAGACAGCCTGGATGGCAGATCTGTGATTTGAGGTGATTCAGAGTCAGGGATCAGGGTTTATTGCAGGTGTGCAAGGTTCGGAATGCATGCAGAGAGAAACCTGATGTTGAGGCTTTACATGTCTGGCCAACAGTTGGCTAGCTTCAGAGCTATATACATGTATTTCCTGTTGTAGAGGTAGAAAGGATGTTCTAGATCAATGGAAATATAGTCTTGAAATATACAACACTATTCCCTCTCACCTTCATGTTTTATGGTTTGCTCTTTCACTTTATATCAATATCTCCTTATGCATCTACCTCTTCTTCAGTATGTTGTGTTGCTTTGACCTGGGCACCCTTGAGAATGAGACCCTGGTCTCAATAGGTTTTCCCTGAATAAATAAAGAATACGTTTAAAAAACAAATAATGTAAAACGATGGCATGTCCCTGCATGCTGTAAGGCACTGATACTGACACAGACTCAGCCCATAATGCTTCACTCCTGTCTGTGTACAATAAGCTGATCCCCTTGGTTCTCTTCCAAAAGGGATTGGATCTCAACCTGACTGCCTGACTGACTGACTGACTGACTCGTCAGCTATGCAGAGCTTTAATCATCTCAATGTAACACTGCGCCATCACTGGCCCAGGCGAGCCGGAGCATGTGTAGGCTACAACAGCCTAGTACGGCACAAAGTCCGATTTACATAGAAATGACCAAATTACCAACCACAGGCACCAGCAAATGGTTCCATCATTCAAAGTGACTGAAAAATAGTAATGACACACACACCTCTAATACGCTAAAAGCCGTGAGCCAACACTAACATTCAGAAAGGCCATGGAGCTATGAAGGGAGGAGAGGGAAAGTGCTGAATCAGCGATGTGCTGGTATTTTGTCATCAAGTGCCACATATCCCCTTGCCCTTCTCTGTATCGATTCTCTCAGTACTCAGCAGTGATGTGGACAAAGCTCTGATGTCACAGTCAGGGCACACATAATCACGAGTCCCGCTAATCATACTCAAATGTCGTTGGTTATGAACAATGGCAATTTATTTTCCATTTCCATGCCTCTGAGCGCCGTCCACATCCGCGGTCTTATTGTGTATGGGGTGGTTGCGTTTCTGTATTTCCAAAACGTCAGGCATAAGGCGAGTACAGGTTTGTAGTGTGTGGTGTTACGGCTGCAGATGCGCTGCCTGTTGTATTTAGAAAGGTCACAGCCTCCCCGGTATTATGCAAGCAGAACCATATGTCCGTCCAGCTCTTTCAGACCGGCCAACATCTAGAATGCTGCATCACTTGCCTTGCACCATGCAAATCCTAAACTCACACTGCACTGCATTAGCATAGAAATATCTTGATTAAGAACACACAGCCACAGCATAGCCCAGGTGGGTCTGAAGGAGCCTCACTCAAAAGCCAAATGATAGATTATCTCTATGAATGCGATCAGTTATTCTTCCCCCTCTGAAAAACAGTCATTTCCATAAGCCTACTAATTCACATTTACATAGAGATGAAGCCTTATGCTAATGAGCCAAACTCAGTGTGCTTGAAACAGGCCTCTGTAGAGGCTGCACTGAGGCTTCAACAAGCTTCACCCAAAAGATTACACAAATCTGTCAGCTACGTTATTCAGGAGCCAGGGTGGGTTTTCACTCAATGAGAAGGAAAAGAAGAGAAAAGAAAGAGGGAAATGCTGGGACAGCACCTAGTCCTGACATGGAGGAACTAATGTCATGCTTGGCTGCATCAGGGAAGCAGATAAACAGGACAGGATGTTAATACACAGGAGATGAGTAATTGCAAGGCTTGCAAATGTAAAATTAACGTGTGACCTTTCTCTAACTTTCTCTCTCTCTCTCTTTTCAATGAAAGAGAGGAGTTTGTACACAGAAAGACACCCAGCTATTGGCACCAGTGTTCATTTGCTAGGTGTTAGAGAGAGGGTTGTAAATACAACCCATATTTATGCTTATTTATTTTCCCTTGTGTACTTTAACCATTTGTACATTGTAACAACACTGTATATATTCATATGACATTTGTAATGTCTTTATTCTTTTGAAACTTCTGTATGTGTAATGTTTACTGTTCATTTTTATTGTTTATTTCACTTTTGTATATTATCTACCTCACTTGCTTTGGCAATGTTAACACGTTTCCCATGCCAATAAAGCCCCTTGAACTGAATTGAATTGAGAGAAGGCAACTAGCACATAAAGTAGAGATAACCTACAGATATATACTCGCGTCTTGTCCAATGACAACCACATAATGTATTGGCTATTATTTTTAATAATGTATAACACCCAGTGCTTAATTAATAAATCGGGAGGTCCCGTAACACATTGTGTGCGTGAGATGGGGGGGGGCGGGGATTATTGGGGGGACACACACATATGAAAATATATAGGCCTCCTACCTACGTGATAATATTAAGCACATATTCAGATTACCTTCACAGTACAACAAAAAGTTTGTAAAGAAAAACTATGTCCTACCTTAGTTTTCAAAACCTCCCACAATGGGGGCGGCAGGTAGCCTAGTGGTAAAAGCGTTGGGCCAGTTAGCGGAAGGTTGCTGGATTAAATCCCCGAGTTGACGAGATAGGAATCTTGTACACAGAAAGCCATTCTCGTCAATTCTGTTTAACACCTGAGAGTCAATTTCTTGCTCAAAACCATGAGCGGGCTGTGACGTTTGGCCTCATTTTAAGGCTGTTCTGAAGACTCATTTTGAGTGTTAACTATAAAGCCTACTAAATAGTGGAGGTGGTGACGCTAAACTGGTGGGATTACCAGCGCTGCTATCTAAAGCATCGCCACCAGGAGCAGTTTGACCCTCAGCCTCTCCTCTGGCACTAACAGTTCTCTGGCTCGTTCTGGGTTCGATTCACGATATTTCTCTGGATTTTTGGACTTGAAAAACGTAATCAAACTCAATTGCCTTTTCTTATTAATTTGGCTTTCCCACGATTCAAATTCAGTAGGGAGACGACTAGACTAGGCTACGTAACGTGATTACGTAGAACTTCTTCACCAGCTGACCACCACTACCAAGACCTGTGTCAAGATCAGTTACTTACCCCACCGGCCCTCCCATAATCTTTATGTACAAATAAGAGAGCAGGTCTGGAATCAGAGTGGTAGGATAAAATGATTACAGAGATGGATCACCGCGGTTTAACATTATGTTTTTTCTGGGAGGCGGGAGAAATAACGAGGAGGAATCTTCATTTAACGCTGATCGATTTTATTAGAATGTCTACACTGCGAACCGTGAAACAATTCATAAATCATGTCGCGAGAGGTACCAGATCTGGTCAAACAGATGCAGGGACAAATAAAGTCAAATCTGAGAGGTGCCTGATCCTGTTCCCGGGATCTCACTCAAGTTAAGCACTAATAACACCCAAATGCTATTCAACTGTAAATTATTCGTCAAATTAAAGATCAGGATTTTCTGCAGGCTGTTTACAGTTTATACATTTCTCTGAAAGCGATGTACTGTCTGTAGCCCTGTGTATTACACGTTTTATTTTTCAAAACAATGCATTGACCTGTATGTAGCACATTGCATAACAAATATACTGGAATCTGCAAGTGAAAGGCTTAAAGTTTAATTTGTAAAGTATGCCTTTTA
Source organism: Salmo salar (assembly GCF_965601325.2). NCBI lineage: Eukaryota > Metazoa > Chordata > Actinopteri > Salmoniformes > Salmonidae > Salmo > Salmo salar. Next base: position 99,750,580 of record NC_138300.1, read on the forward strand.
TCTGACCTATATAAAGCTGGGAGGACATATCCTATTATCTGACCAATATAAAGCTGGGAGGACATATCCTATTATCTGACCAATATAAAGCTGGGAGGACATGTCCTTTTATCTGACAGAAATAAAGCTGAGAGGACATATCCTATTATCTGACCGATATCAAGCTGGGAGGACATATCCTATTATCTGACCTACAGTATATAAAGCTGGGAGGACATATCCTTTTATCTGACCGATATAAAGCTGGGAGGACATATCCTATTATCTGACCGATATAAAGCTGGGAGGACATATCCTATTATCTGACCTACAGTATAAAAAGCTGGGAGGACATATCCTATTATCTGACCGATATAAAGCTGGGAGGACATATCCTATTATCTGACCGGTATAAAGCTGGGAGGACATATCCTATTATCTGACCTACAGTATAAAAAGCTGGGAGGACATATCCTATTATCTGACAGATATAAAGCTGGGAGGACATATCCTATTATCTGACCGATATAAAGCTTGGAGGACATATTCTATTATCTGACCGATATAAAGCTGGGAGGACATGTCCTTTTATCTGACCGATATAAAGCTTGGAGGACATATTCTATTATCTGACCGATATAAAGCTGGGAGGACATATCCTTTTATCAGACCTACAGTATAAAAAGCTGGGACGACATATCCTATTATCTGACAGATATAAAGCTGGGAGGACATATCTATTATCTGACCGATATAAAGCTGGGAGGACATATCTTATTATCTGACCTACAGTATAAAAAGCTGGGAGGACATATCCTATTATCTGACCGATATAAAGCTGGGAGGACATATCCTATTATCTGACTTACAGTATAAAAAGCTGGGAGGACATATATATTATCTGACCTAAAGTATATAAAGCTGGGAGGACATATCCTATTATCTGACCTACAGTATAAAAAGCTGGGAGGACATATATATTATCTGACCTACAGTATAAAAAGCTGGGAGGACATATCCTTTTATTTGACCGATATAAAGCTGGGAGGACATGTCCTATTATCTGACCTACAGTATAAAAAGCTGGGAGGTCATATCTATTATCTGACCTACAGTATATAAAGCTGGGAGGACATATCCTATTATCTGACCTATATAAAGCTGGGAGGACATATCCTATTATCTGACAGATATAAAGCTGGGAGGACATATCCTATTATCTGACATACAGTATATAAAGCTGGGAGGACATATCCTATTATCTGACAGATATAAAGCTGGGAGGACATATCCTATTATTTCACCTACAGTATAAAAAGCTGGGAGGACATATCCTAATATTTGACCTATAAAGCTGGGAGGACATATCCTATTATCTGACAGATATAAAGCTGGGAGAACATATCCTATTATCTGACCAATTTAAAGCTGGGAGGACATATCCTATTATCTGACCTACAGTATATAAAGCTAGGAGGACATATCCTATTATCTGACCGATATAAAGCTGGGAGGACATGTCCTACAGGAACGTGTTTATCCTTCTTTACTGTACAATGTTTAATTTACAGTACCAGTCAAAAGTTTGGACACACCTACTCATTCCAGGGTTTTTCTTTAGTTTTGCTATTTTCTACATTGTAGAATAATAGTGAAGACATCAAACTATGAAATAACACATATGGAATCATGTAGTAAGCAAAGAAGTGTTAAACAAATCAAAATATATTTTATATTTGAGATTCTTCAAAGTAGCCACCCTTTGCCTTGATGACAGCTTTGCACACTCTTGGCATTCTCTCAACCAGCTTCACGAGGTAGTCACCTGGAATGCATTTCAAATAACAGGTGTGACTTAATTTGTGGAATTTCTTTCCTTCTTAATGCGATTGAGCCAATCGGTTGTGTTGTGACAAGGTAGGGCTGGTATACAGAAGATAGCCCTGTTTGGTAAAAGACCAAGTCCATATTATGGCAAGAACAGCTCAAATAAGCAAAGAGAAATGACAGTCCATCATTACTTTAAGACATGAAGGTCAGTCAATCTGGAAAATATCAAGAACATTGAAAGTTTCTTCAAGTGCAGTCGCAAAAACCATCAAGTGCTATGATGATCAAGTGCTTATACCTATTTTTTACTCTAATACCTATTTTTTACTTAAAAATCACACTGTTAGTTAGGGCCTGTAAGTAAGCATTTCACTGTTGTATTCGGTGCACGTGACAAATAAACTTTGATTTGATTTGACAAAACTGGCTCTCATGAGGACCGCCACAGGAAATAAAGACCCAGAGTTATCTCTGCTACAGAGGATAAGTTCATTAGAGTTGCCAGCCTAAGAAATTGAAGCCAAAATAAATGTTTCACAGAGTTCAAGTAACAGACACGTCTCAACATCAACTGTTCAGAGGAGACTGTGTAAATCAGGCCTTCATGATCGAATTGCTGCAAAGAAACCACTACTAAAGGTCACCAATAAGAATAAGAGACTTGCTTGGGCCAAGAAACACGAGCAATGGATATTAGACCATTAGAAATCTGTCCTTTGGTCTGATGAGTCCAAATTAGAAATTTTTGGTTCCAACCACCTTGTCTTTGTGAGATGCAGAGTAGGTGAACGGATGATCTCTGCATGTGTGGTTCACATTGTGAAGCATGGAGGAGGAAGTGTGATGGTGTGGGGGTGCTTTGCTGATGACACTGTCAGTGATTTATTTAGAATTCAAGGCACACTTAACCAGCATGGCTACCACAACATTCTGCAGCGATATGCCATCCCATTGCTGAGTGCATCAGGTTGGCCAGGCACTGAAAGGATGGACAACAGCTGGAGAGCTGTATGAGTGTTCCCCAGTGAATGATTTACTCTGACAGAACCCTGCACAAACCAATTCCCCCACTCCACTCAACTCCATCATACAACTGTGCCGAGCCGCACGGCCATCAGATTTTAGAGAAATATGCTCTGCTCGAGAGGACCTCTTTTATAGGTTTTTATATTTTAACACACATGCAGTACACACACACTCTGGCAACATCTGCCTATCTCTCTCCCTGTCTTTCTATTGCTCTCTCTCTCTATCTCTCTATCACACACACAATCACACAGAGAAATGTGAAAGCTGAGCCAGCCTCTCTAGATTAATGCAGTTGTGGGGATATACAGTAGATGCAGATGCATATAAAAACAGATAACCCTCTGGGATAAAAATAATCATATAAAAATGTCCACCTCTTACACAATTCTCCCTCTACCAGTCACATAATCACATTCTATAAACGGAATAACCAAAACTCTATAATTATATGCAACTGTATGTGTTTTGCATTCAATTTATTGTAAATTCATTTAAATTAGGAAATGAAATAGGCCTAGCTGCCTCTCTATCTTCCTGCGTGCCTTCGTACCTCTGTCTCTGCATGGAGGGTTAAACAGGGTAACCCTGCTCTGACCGAACCAGGCATAATGCCAGCTTGCCTGCCTGGCTGGCACACCACACAGTTCTCTCCCTTCCCTTCCTCTAGCCCCCCATTCTCCGTGCCAGCCTGTGCCATCCCAGGTCCTGCTCTCCACCCCCCCACTCACTGCTCCTCAATGACCTTGTCCCCCAGCCTTGGCCGTGCTGCCCAGTCCCAATCTCTACCCTCCTCTAGCCCACCAATCCCCTAATATCCTTGCACCTCTTTAGCTTCCCAACCTTGATCTGTGTCCCCATTCCCTGGCCTCCATCCACCCAGTGTAAGCCCCATGATTTCCACTAAGTCGTCGCACCCTCCGGTACCCAGCACGTGCTCTCCTACCCCACAGTCCGAGCCCCTTGATGTACCTCAGTCCCCTCTCCCTCCAACCCCCAGTCCGTGCTCTCCAGCCCCTCAATACCCCTGCCATGGCTTGAAGCCAGTCAACTGTGACTGAGTGACTCTCCTCTCCCCCTAGTATGCACACAGCTTTATAATGAAGTCACTCACTGACGCACACAGACAGGAAGTGCCATGCACTGCGCAGCCATGAAGGAATGCCAGTTATGTCCGTCCACTAGCCCACGATGTGCACATGGCCACCTCTCTAAAGCAAGCCAGGCTGGATAGTCCCCTGGGATCTGGCAACTGAGGCCCAGTTGTTGCTCTGTGATGTTTTGTTGAGTTGATTTTTGTGGAGGCTATTTACACTGAGTTGACATTCACAACTATGACATCTTTATTGAAGCGAATACATAACAATATTGTTTGGTAGAAATTGCGTTAAGTGAATATAAAACAATTTATACTCTATTTATATATCAAATAAATGAGTATCCCTGTTTTCAAATGACAACCTGACCTGTTGAAAAACAAAGAACATTATCTGAACAGCTGAGCTTCAATACACAGCTGTGTCTCACCAGCTTGTCTGTCTGCATTGTGGGAGCCTCTGGAATGCAGACCAGAGAGAGAAGATCTGTGTTTTTACCTATTCTCTCTATAGGCTCAGGCTCCATCCAGAAACAAACAACCCTAGCTCCTACCCCCAAAGCACTTCATGTAGATCTGAAAATAGTAGATAGAAAGGTATACGAAATATGGTGGTAGCTTGACCTAGGTTAGGAGGAAGGTTTGCCATATTGGATATAGTAGCTTCCAATCCAATACTTTCAAATCCAAGTGTAGGATGTAGGGCTAGGGGTTGTTTTTGGATAGAGCCTCAGGACTACAGAGAGCAGAGCCTCTGACAGCTTATAGTACACAACTGCCTGTGCCTGCCTGGCTCCCTGGCCGCCCTGTGACACAAACAGAGCATGAATAGGCCCAGAGGACGGCCATAAATGCCTGGCCCCTGCACCCCGCACGGCTAACTAGCTCACACGTCCAGATGGATTTAATAAAAAAACGCTGCCATTAGCAGTGGCCAATGAGGAGTTGCCATAATGAGGCCATGTCACATAGGGGGCTTGGAGAGTTCACTGCCTCAGTGTGGACAGTGGGATGGTGGTGGGATAGAGGGGAGGGGGCGGTAAGTTTTGTGAGGTTTGTGGCCAGTTGACACAAGCCTGACATTGAGTAAGAGGGCGAACATGTGATCTGTTAGGAGCGGTTCTGACAAAAGGCTTTGATATCTGCCGCTAGTGTTATATAAATCCAATCCATTAGAAGTGACATGAGCCCTGGTGCAAAAAAAAAAAAAACATAAAAAAAACAATTGAGAAAATAAAACTTTTGTTTTCCATTTAGCTAACCACTGTAGACAGATGCCAGGCAGGGACATGAGTGGAGGAAGGGAGAGGGGGTGGATGGAATGATGGTGGGGTGCAAGTCTAGTTTAGGCATGCAGACCTAGGCTTAGTATTGTTTTTAATCCTTTGTGTCTGCAGCCCGTCGTAAATCTGCTGGAAGGTTGGTCCTTACCTCCCCCACATATGCCTGTGACTCCCTCTTCCCCAGAACACTGTTGAAAGTACCTGTTTTCCCCCTCCACAGCAGTCAGTGCACTTATTGATCCCCAAATCCCTATTACAGGACCGGCAAGCAGACAGACATGCAAAGGCAGGCACCAGGGAGGCAGCTATCCCTGCTAAAGCCTCCAGCTCCAGCTGCTCAAACTCCAGCCGCGTCTCAGGCCGCTAATCGCTCCCTAATAGGGAGAAACACAGATCGATGGCAGTGACACACGTAGTAGACACCACGGGTTGTGTTTTCATAGAAGTCAGGATAAGGCACCTCATAGTGCATAAACCCTTCTCATTGTTAAAGTGAGGCTCTTTCCTAAGGCCCCCTCCTCTCCCCTCCCCAAGCCTACATCTGCCAGGAACAGGATTAAATGTTCTGGAGCGCCCTGCAGCTAGCTATCAACAAAAGGTGTAAAAGGAACCAGATGAGATCAGGGATAGAAGGAGGAGATGGAGGGATAGAAAACCATTAGCTGGAAACCATTAGCCCTTCAAACATTTATCACTGACATCCCTATGATGTGCCTCCAGCATGTCTTGATAAGGAGATCACAGTAACCTGAAAGGTCACTGTGGAACTAATGAGAAAGAGACTCACTTTAGTTTGTGAAATCAAATAAATGCTGTGCTTCCAAGATGTAGCAGTTAATGTAACAATAACAAAAAAGGGGCCTCAGGTTAGCAGATGGATTTGGTCAGATGCCTTCACCTTGTCTGATGATAAAATTAACCCTTCAAATAAACTAATGAGGTGTCCATTTGTATCAAATAAATGCTGTGGCTCCATGATGAAATGGTCTAGGGAACGATAACAAAAAGGCCTCAGGGAAATAGATGGGTTAGGAACAGTGGAGGCTGCTGAGGGGGGGACGGCTCATAATAATGGCTGGAACGGAGCAAATGGAATGGCATCAAACCATGTTAAGGTGCCACCAACCTCATGTGGTTAGGAACAGTGAGGTCAAATCCTATGTCTTACATTAAAATGAAACATTTAACAACCCTTTTAAAAACTTTTACATGAGGCTGAAATCAAATAGTGAAGTCATCACCAGCAGTAGTTTTGTTAATAAATTTGTCACGGATCCCTCTGGAATTTCGTTGCGCCCCTACTCCCACTGATTGTATTTGTATACAGTAGAAGTCGGAAGTTTAGATACACTTAGGTTGGAGTCAGCCTTCCCTGTAGCTCGGTTGGTAGAGCATGGTGTTTGCAACGCCAGGGTTGTGGGTTTGATTCCCACGGGGGGCCAGCACAGAAAAAATATGAAATGTATGCATTCACTACTGTAAGTTGCTCTGGATAAGAGTGTCTGCTAAATGATGTAAATGTAAAGCCCTGACCTCAATCCCATAGAACATTTGTGGGACAGAACTGGAAAAAGCATGAGCGAGCAAGGAGGCCTACAAATCTGATTCAGTTACACCAGCTCTGTCAGGAGGAATGGGACAAAATTCACCCAACTTATTGTGGAAGGCTACCATAAATGTTTGACCCAAGTTAAACAATTTAAAGGCAATGCTACCAAATACTAATTGAGTGTATGTAAACTTCTGACCCACTGGGAATGTGATGAAAGAAATAAAAGCTGAAATGAAATCATTCTCTCAACTATTATTGTGAAATGTCAGATTCTTAAAATAAAACTTCCAACTTCAACTGTATATGTGCCCTTTATTCACCATGGTGCTGTCGATTATTGTTACAATGTCCGTTGGTGCGTGTGAGTATGCTGTGTGTTTTAGCTTTCGTGCCATTGTGGATTGCGCAGATGATTACGGGTCTCGTCCCGTGTGTTAATCATTGTGCGCGTGTGTTATTTATTCGAGGTACTCCTCGCTCTTTTGTTTTGGGTTTCAACCCTGTGTTTTTGTTATGTGTTTGTTTGGTCTTCGTCCCCGTGCCTTTAAACGGCATGCCGTAATTTGGGATAAATAACAAACCCTATTACTCATTCCTGCGTCTGTCTCCCGAATCCATTATGAAAACTTGACAACATTTACCACAAATGACTGTTAAAATAGCACCACCAAGACAAACCATTAATATTTGCACGTTATGATAATGTAAGATAGTTCTAACAAGCTTATGATACATTTCTCTGTTAAATGAATATTGAAGAAAATAATTATTACTTAAAATGACCATGAACAGCAGAAAATGTCCGAGATTGTGCCTTGAAAGAGTTAAAGAGAGCTTGGATAAGGGGAGGGGGGTTAGAGCTTTCAGTTGGGCCATGCCTAACGGTCTGCCTGTCAGAGAGAGACTCAGAGTTCCCTGGTAACAGGCTCTGAGGGCACGGCATTTCAACAGCACAATGGGTGCACTGTTGTGGACAGGGATGGGACAGGGCCCTTTATATGAAAACCCCAGGACTGCACACACAGAACAGGCACATTTTTGACCCATCATTGTACCCTGCTGAAGAAGGATTGAACATGAAAAACGTGGTCTGACAACTTAAATTACAATATATTTAACAAAAAGACAGGAAGATTGGAATGTTACAATGCACATTGAATTAGTGAAGTAGATTGCAATTGTGAATGTCAAAAACTGGTTAACAGATACAGTATTCACATACTTACAGCATGTACAACAAATATGACTGGGTCATGACATTAAGACTATAGATACAATCATAAGACAACCAAATACATGAAAACAAGTGTTTGCTTTGAAAGTTGATTGTACAGTAGGCTAGAGCTTCTATAAAAGGATGAGACAAGTGACAAATTGTACATCACAAATGCATGTGTCAACAAATACTAAACTATTTAGGAGTAATCTATTAAGGCTTGGTTCTCATGATCAAGCAGTCCGTTTCTTATTGTACATATTAAAGACAATGCACCTTGCTCATAAAGATGATACAAAGTGGTTGTTGTTAACCCCCCTGACACCACAATAGTTGATTCCTATTAATAAACACAACTGTGTATCAAACTGGAGCGATTGAAGGCTGACCATTAAACCTAAATAGGTATAAAGATGCATTGGCTCTCATCCAGTGGAGGCTGATGAGAGGAGGACGGCTCATAATAATGGCTGGAACGGACCGTGTGTTTGATGTATTTGATACAATTCCACCTATTCTGCTCCAGCCATTACCATGAGCTAGTCCTCCCCAATTAAGGTGCCACCAACCTCCTGTGCTCTCATCATGTTATTCTATTGCAGTTATCTTTTGAGGCTGGGTGAAAATAAATTATGGCATATCCTGCACCAAGCCCAAGCCCAAAAACAACATCAATATTTTATCTTGACAAATAAAGTAGGCAAAACATTGGTTCACACAAGAGGTAGTTCATTAAAATATTCAAAAACATTTAAACTGACGCACGTTAATCTGGTACAGGTGTGTGGTTACTGGTGCTGGGTTACTGATTTGCAGCACACGTCATTCTGTTTGGCAGGTGCTTAACACAGAACCATATATATGAGAGGAATCAGAAACACGCTCACAGCTGGTGGTATTCCTCCTTGCAATGCGATATGTGTTTGTATAATCTGTCTATTCGGTTCTGTAGTACTCCCGCGTGTTCGTAGGAGAGAAAACCTAGTTCCGGAGACAAAGGTTCGCTGTCTCTGTACAGCTCGAGCAGCCGAGTCCTGGTGTCCCTGCGCCGGTGCAGTTCTATCACGCGTTGCGCTGTCCTCTTTCTGAACACAGACACGGAGCCCAAGACCGTGCTGTGGTACTTCTCCCACATATCAAGCACCCGGTATCCATGTACAAGCCCTGCCTCGTTGTCTATGAATACCAGGTCACCGCGGGGCGTTCTGAGCAGGTTGTTGGTCTCCCTCTCCATCACGCGCGAGTCCCACTGCAGGCTAAAGAGGTTGCTAACGAGCCTGTCGAAGTTAGCAGACAGGTAGTCCAATATTATCAGGTCGGTCCACTGCATTAGCTCGAACAACTCCGCAGTCGTTTTGTTTCCCAGCTCCCCTTGCAGAGGACGCAGCCCCTTGCTCTCCTGGCGCAGCGGAGCAGGTGTGACAACCCCGGTCAGGTTGGGGACCCACTCGGTGAGTGAGACCACCGCCCGCTCATTCCACTGTAAACCGCCAATTCTTCTCCTAACAGAAGCCCATTGTTCACTGTCAACGTTCAACTGGGCAAGGATGAGAGGCGGTAGATTTGTAATACCTAGCAAATTAGCCAGGTAATAAGTCAGCGTTTCCCCCTGCACCTGGTCCGCGTTTATTCCATAACGCACGCAAGCTTTGGCTCCGTCCGAAAAAGTGGCCAGCTGATTGGATATTCTACCACAGCCCGGCTCCAGTCTGACTATGCGGTGTCCCCGGGCTCTCTCTCTCCAAGCCCGGGCATGTTCCTCACTGAAGCTGGCGGGAAGCTGAGCCTCCAGCCATTCACTCCAAAAAATACCCTCAACGAGCGAGCCAAATTTGGCCGGGACCCCCCTCTGTACGGACCCCTTGTTATCTACATTCATATGGTAATCTCTGTTTCCTAAAGAGCCAATTTGATCCCTAACACCAGTAACGTTGCGGACATCCAGTCTGCCCCCCAAGTGCAGTCTCTGTGCCACTGGAACAGCGAGCAAAGCACGGAAAGTTTTAGCGGAGATGTCCGGTGATGGCCCAACGTGAAAGGAGCTCGGTAACTGTAACCCCCGTTTGTATCTCTCCAGCCGACTCTCCAGCCTGCTCCAGACGTAGAATACACAGGCACAAGTGCAGAGAAAGAGCAGTGCAAGTAAGTTCGCCGACACAGCCCTCATGTTTACTGACAGCCGCCCTTCCCTTTGTTGCGCAGAGACAACTCGCACAACCCCAACGGTAACGAGGTTCGCATCTCTGTTCCGCTTGGGTGAAATAAAATCCTTATCCGTCGATATCAGTATTTTATTTATTGGACGAGCTATTTTTCAGCATAGCTGGTTTCCGACCGCGAACGGCTTTCTCTCTGCGTCTCCATCTCTCCGGTCTCCACTGGGTGAGGCTGGTTTAGTTTGATTTGTGTAGCTACTAGCTTCGGCTCAGAGATACTAGCCTGAGGAACACGTGACTCAGGTTGCGAGCTGGTAGGCGTATCATGGGAAGTGGTGGGTCCTATGGAAGCGGTACTTTGGAGAGCTACACATCCAGAGGAAGTGCGGCTAGGCAACATGGGCACCCGATGGTGCACGATACTCTCAGAATCAGACCAGCACTTTATTTAATTGTTTGGAGGTTTGGAAATAAACAATTAATTCCAATTGTTCACGGAAAACGTAGAATCACGAAAGAGTGCTCCTGAAAAAAGTTTTAGAGACTTGATCCATGCAGTCCACTTAAATATCCTAAACCAAAAACATAATATAGGCTAACATTTAAAGGTCCACTGCAACCATTTTCTTTCAATATCAAATCATTTCTGGGTAACAATTAAGTACTTTACTGTGATTAACTTAAAATGGTAAAAAAAAATAAACAAATAGCTTCTTGGCAAAGAGAAGACTGAACATTTGCTGTTATTGGCAGAGGTTTGGAACTCTTCCTTATTGGTCTAACTGCATGGCCAAAACTCCCTCACCAAAATAGGCTGACATTTCAGGTGGTCTTTTCAAACCGCTCAACACTAATAGGGTATTATAATTTTCTCAGTATCATTCAAACCTCCTAGTGTGGAAATACATGCTGAACAGCCAATCAGAATCCGTTTTCCCCACAAAAGGGCTTTATTCCAGACAAAAATAATCCTCCGTTTTATCAGCTGTCCGGGTGGCAGATCTGAGATGATTCCCGCAGGTGAAGAAGCCAGATGTGGAGGTCCTGGGCTGGTGTGGTTACACAAGGTCTGCGGTTGTGAGGCCTGTTGGATGTAATTCTCTAAAACGAGGTGGCTTATGGTAGAGAGATGAACATTAAATTCTCTGACAATAGCTCTGGTGGACATTCCTCTAGTCAGCATGCCAATTGCACACTCCATCAACTTGAAACATCTGTGGCATTGCGTTGTGACAAAACTGCACATTTTAGTGAAGGTGCACTTGTGTAATAATCATGCTGTTTAATGAACTTCTGGATATGGCACACATGTCGGGTGGATGGATTACCTTGACAAAATAGAAATGCTCACTAACAGGAATGTAAATAGATTTGTGCACACAATTTCAGCTCATGAATCATAGGACCAACGTTTTACATGTTGTGTTTAGATTTTTGTTCAGCATATTTAAAACACAGTTAAATCACTTTTTTGACTGCACTGGCCCTTTAACATCTATGCTCCTTTTTAGTTAATTTATGACTATGACCTAAATATTCTTTCCTTGCTGTGACCTCAATTAAGTATGCTTCTTGCCTCATGCTCTAATGTATAAGAGCCCGTTTTCTTCACATATGGCAATGCAACATTGTGGATTGGCATTAGGCCTATAGGCTACTCATTGCACGCAAATAATTAAACATTCTGTGTGCTGTCTCTTATATGCCTTGGCCGGGTTTCCAATAGCGATGGAACTTAAAGGTGCTGCTTGGTCAATACGAGGTCTGCATTGGCCGTGCAGCATTTACGGTGATATGGCCTCTGCAGAAGTCAGGGCATTCATACATCTTGCGCTTTGCCGAGCAGCACAGAACAGTTGTGAAGAAAGTAAGTTTGTGTTTGTACAGTCGTGGCCAAAAGTTTTGAGAATGACACAAATATTAATTTCCACAAAGTTTGCTGCTTCAGTGTCTTTAGATATTTTTGTCAGATGTTGCTATGGGATACTGAAGTATAATTACAAGCATTTCATAAGTGTCAAAGGCTTTTATTGACAATTACATGAAATTGATGCAAAGAGTCAATATTTGCAGTGTTGACCCTTCTTTTTCAAGACCTCTGCAATCCGCCCTGGCATGCTGTTAATTAACTTCTGGGCCACATCCTGACTGATAGCAGCCCATTCTTGCATAATCAATGCTTGGAGTTTGTCAGAATTTGTGGGTTTTTGTTTGTCCACCTGCCTCTTGAGGATTGACCACAAGTTCTCAATGGGATTAAGGTCTGGGGAGTTTCCTGGCCATGGACCCAAAATGTCAATGTTTTGTTCACCGAGCCACTTAGTTATCACTTTTGCCTTATGGCAAGGTGGTCCATCATGCTGGAAAAGGCATTGATTGTCACCAAACTGTTCCTGGATGGTTGGGAGAAGATGCGGAGGATGTGTTTTTACCATTCTTTATTCATGGCTGTGTTCTTAGGCAAACTTGTGAGCGAGCCCACTCCCTTGGCTGAGAAGCAACCCCACACATTAATGGTCTCAGGATGCTTTACTGTTGGCATGACACAGGACTGATGGTAGCGCTCACCTTGTCTTCTCCGGACAAGCTTTTTTCCAGATGCCCCAAACAATCGGATAGGGGATTCATCAGAGAAAATAACTTTACCCCAGTCCTCAGCAGTCCAATCCCTGTACCCTTTGCAGAATATCATTCTGTCCCTGATGTTTTTCCTGGAGAGAATTGGCTTCTTTGCTGCCCTTCTTGACACCAGGCCACCCTCCAAAAGCCATCGCCTCACTGTGCATGTAGATGCACTCACACCTGCCTGCTGCTATTCTTGAGCAAGCTCTGTACTGGTGGTGCCCCAATCCCGCAGCTGAATCAACTTTAGGAGACGGTCCTGGCGCGTGCTGGACATTCTTGGGTGCCCTGAAGCCTTCTTCACAACAATTGAACCGCTCTCCTTGAAGTTCTTGAGGATCCAATAAATGGTTGATTTTAGGTGCAGTCTTACTGGCAGCAATATCCTTGCCTGTGAAGCCCTTTTTGTGCAAAGCAATGATGATGGCATGTGTTTCTGTCGTGTGTGTGTGTGTGTGTGTGTGTGTGTGTGTGTGTGTGTGTGTGTGTGTGTGTGTGTGTGTGTAAGGTGGCAGGAGAATCAAACTTGGTATAAATGGAGTAGTTTAATAGCGTAAAACAAAACCTCCAAAACCAAAGTACATAATAAAATAAACGTGGGTACAAGAACCCGTTGCGCCCAATCAATAATCACAAGCATAACAACAAACAATTTCTGACAAGGACATGAGGGGAAACAGAGGGTAAAATACACAACATGTAATGAATGGGATTGGAACCAGGTGTGTAGGAAGACAAGACAAAACAAATGAAAAATGGATCAATTATGGCTAGAAGACCAGTGACGTCGACCGCTGAGCACCACCCGAACAAGGAGAAGCATCGACTTCGGTAAGAAGTCGTGACAGTTTCCTTGCAGGTAACCATGGTTGACTGTGGAAGAACAATGATTCCAAGCACCACCCTCCTTTTGAAGCTCCCAGTCTGTTATTTGAACTCAATCAGCATGACAGAGTGATCTCCAGCCTTGTCCTCGTCAACACTCACACCTGTGTTAACGAGAGAATCACTGACATGATGTCAGCTGGTCCTTTTGTGGCAGGGCTGAAATGCATTGGAAATGTTTTTTGGGGATTCAGTTCATTTGCATGGCAAAGAGGGACTTTGCAATTAATTGCAATTCATCTGATCACTCTTCATAACGTTCTGGAGTATATGTAAATTGCCATCCTACAAACTGAGGTAGCAGACTTTGTGAAAATTAATGTGTCATTCTCAACTTTTGGGCACGACTGCACAGGACCTCCCACCCTCACCTACCATCATCCAATCATGTCAATGCGGAGCCCTCTGCATTGTTACAAGGTTTGAGAGGCCCACGGCGATGCGGTACAGAGCTCAATTTGGCCTCTGTGTGCCTCAAGGCTCCGCTATTGCATCAAACTGTCACGTTCACTGTTCTCGAACTCCCTGTCATAAATCAGCCAAGGCGCAGCGTGCCGGTAATTCCACATCCTTTATTTTACGTGAAACTGAACAAAACAATAAACAGGATAAACAGAAATGAACGTGACGCAACTGAGGCGCACACAAAACACTCACAGAAAGAATAATTACCCACAAACACAGGTGGGGAAAAGGCTGCCTAACTATGATTCCCAATCAGAGACAACGATAGACAGCTGCCTCTGATTAGGAACCATACTCGGCCAACACAAAGAAATACATCACATAGAATGCCCACCCCACACTCTGACCTAACAAAATAGAGAAATAAAACGGCTCTCTCAGGTCAGGGCGTGACACAAACCTCCCATACGGCGCCTCCGACTTCAAAAATCAGACCAAGCATAAGTTGTCTTTTATGCTTGCAAGTGATTTAAAGTTGCATATTTACTACAACAGACGAAGATGTAACATACGTTTCACCAAACACCACGCAGAGAGAATGGTTGGAGCATGTGTCGATACTGATAGGATCTAAAGAAAGGGAGCTCTGCTCTTGGATCAGCTTTCTTCATTCAAATATTTCCTTAACGTTAGAAGTATTTCATAATACTGGCAACGGATGAACTCCTAGAGAGATTACCACCTATGGCTGCAAGTATTGAGGTGGCTTGTTCAATGGTTAGTCAATAAAAATGTACTAAATCACAGATTGGGCACATCATTGCACACCTGTTATGCTAAACCAAGGCTGTTGAGTCTGCCAATAAGAATGTGGTGATTGACAGAGTTGAAAGCCTTGGCCAGGTCGATGAATACAGCTGCACAGAATTGTCTCTTATCGATGGCGGTTGTGATATCGTTTAGGACCTTGAGCATGGCTGAGGTGCACCCGTGGCCAGCTCGGAAACCAGATTGCATAATGGAGAAGGTACGGTGAGATTCGAAATGGTCGGTGATCTGTTTGTTAACCTGTTGGGGGTAGGGGGCAGTATTGACACGGCCGGATAAAAAACGTACCCGATTTAATCTGGTTACTACTCCTGCCCAGTAACTAGAATATGCATATAATTATTGGCTTTGGATAGAAAACACCCTAAAGTTTCTAAAACTGTTTGAATGGTGTCTGTGAGTATAACAGAACTCATATGGCCGGCAAAAACCTGAGAGGATTCTATATGGGAAGTGGCCTGTCTGACAAGTTGTTGTTCATCTTGGCTCTTTTTATTGACGACTGAGGATCTTTGCTGTAACGTGACACTTCCTACGGCTCCCATAGGCTCTCAGAGCCCGGGAAAAAGCTGAATGATATCGAGGCAGCCTCTGGCTGAAACACATTATCGCTTTTGGCAAGTGGCCGATCAGAGGACAATCGGCTTAGGCGCGTGTCCGAGTCGACCCCATGCTTTATTTTCTTTCGTCTGTTTACCTAAATGCAGATTCCCGGTCGGAATATTATCGCTTTTTTACGAGAAAAATTGCATAAAAATGGATTTTAAACAGCGGTTGACATGCTTCGAAGTACGGTAATGGAATATTTAGAATTTTTTTGTCACGAAATGCGCCATGCTCGTCACCCTTCTTTACCCTTTCGGATAGTGTCTTGAACGCACGAACAAAACGCCGCTATTTGGATATAACAATGGATTATTTGGGACCAAACCAACATTTGTTATTGAAGTAGAAGTCCTGGGAGTGCATTCTGATGAAGAACACCAAAGGTAATAACATTTTTCTTATAGTAAATCTGACTTTGGTGAGTGCTAAACTTGCTGGGTGTCTAAATAGCTAGCCCTGTGACGCCGGGCTATCTACTTAGAATATTGCAAAATGTGCTTTCACCGAAAAGCTATTTTAAAATCGGACATATCGAGTGCATAGAGGAGTTCTGTATCTATAATTCTTAAAATAATTGTTATGCTTTTTGTGAACGTTTATCGTGAGTAATTTAGTAAATTCACCGGAAGTTTGCGGGGGGTATGCTAGTTCTGAACGTCACATGCTAATGTAAAAAGCTGGTTTTTGATATAAATATGAACTTGATTGAACAAAACATGCATGTATTGTATAACATAATGTCCTAGGTGTGTCATCTGATGAAGATCATCAAAGGTTAGTGCTGCATTTAGCTGTCTTCTGGGTTCTTGTGACGTTATATGCTAGCTTGAAAAATGGGTGTCTGATTATTTCTGGCTGGGTACTCTGCTGACAATCTAATGTTTTGCTTTCGTTGTAAAGCCTTTTTGAAATCGGACAGTGTGGTTAGATTAATGAGAGTCTTGTCTTTAAAATGGTGTAAAATAGTCATATGTTTGAGAAATTGAAGTAATAGCATTTCTAAGGTATTTGAATAACGCGCCACAGGATTCCACTGGCTGTTACGTAGGTGGGACGATTTCGTCCCGCCGACCCTAGAGAAGTTAACTTGGCTTTCGAAGACCTTAGAAAGGCATGGTAGGATAGATATAGGTCTGTAGCAGTTTGGGTCTAGAGTGTCTCCCCCTTTGAAGAGGAGCGTGATTATCGTTCCACATATTTTATTGAACTGTTAAACTATGCAATACATACTGAATAAAGAAAAACAACAAACCGTGACGAAGAGTTAACATACACGTACTCAAAAACAATCTCCCACAAACCCAGGTGGGAAAAACACCTACTTAAGTATGATCTCCAATTAGAGACAACGATGACCAGCTGCCTCTAATTGGAGATCAAACAAAACTAGAAAAAAAACCCTGTCACGCCCTGACCTACTCTTCCATAGAAAATAACAGCTTTCTATGGTCAGGACGTGACAGTACCCCACCCCCCCAAAGGTGCGGACTCCGAACGCACCTAAACAAACACCAACAAAAAGGGAGGGTTACTAATGTCTATGGCGGCTCTGGTGCAGTACGCAGAACCTTCTCATCCCGCGGATCCTCCAGCAGATGAGGCAGCTCCTGTTCGGGGAGTAAACCCCGCTCCGCCGGCTGATCCCTCTGCTTTTGTGTCACCGGACCCTGGATCGTTGCCGAAGGACCGGGGTTCATCACCGGAGGTTCTGGACTGCGGACCGCCGCTGGAGGTTCTGGACTGTGGACCGCCACTGAAGATTCTGGACTGCGGACCACCACTGAAGATTCCGGACTGCGGACCGCCGCTGGAGGTTCCGGACTGCGGACCGCCGCTGGAGGTTCCGGACTGCGGACCGCCGCTGGAGGTTCCGGACTGCGGACCGCCGCTGGAGGTTCCGGACTGCGGGCCGTCTCAGGAGGTTCCGGACTGCGGGCCGTCTCAGGAGGTTCCGGCCTGCGACCCGTCTCAGGAGGTTCCGGACTGCGGGCCGTCTCAGGAGGTTCCGGATTGCGGGCCGTCTCAGGAGGTTCCGGACTGGGGACCGTCGCTGCAGGCTCCATGCCATGGCTCATCACTGCAGGCTCCGCTCCATGATTCACCACTGGAGGCTTTGTGCCATGGATCATCACTGGAGGCTTTGTGCCATGGATCATCACTGGAAGCTCCGGGCCATGGATCATGCCTACAGGCTTCGTGCCATGGATTATCACTGGAGGCTTCGTGCCATGGATCATCACTGGAGGCTTCGTGCCATGGATCATCACTGGAGGCTTCGTGCCATGGATCATCACTGGAGGCTTCGGGCCATGGATCATCACTGGAGGCTTCTTACGTGGAGCCGGAACAGGTCTCACTGGACTAGGGAACGTCGCTGGAAGCTCTGGACTGGGAACTGTCGCCGGAAGCTCTGGACTGGGAATGCGCACTGGAGGCCTGATGGGTGGGGCTGGCACAGGTGGCGCCAGACTGGTAACACGCACCTCAGGGCGAGTGCGGGGAGCAGGAACTGGGCGTACCAGGCTGGATAGACTCACTGGAGGCCGGGTACGTGGAGCGGGTACAGGATATACTGGGCCGTGGAGGCTCACTGGAGGTCTCGAGTGTAGAGCTGGCACAACCCGTCCTGGCTGGATGCTTACTTTTGCCCGGCAAATGCGGGGCATGGGCACAGATCGCACCAGGCTGTGAATGCGCACTGGTGACACAGTGCGCATCACCACATAACACGGTGCTTGCTTAGTCACTCGCTCCCCACGGTAAGCACGAGGAGTTGGCTCAGGTCTCCACCCTGACTCTGCCAATCTCCCCGTGTGCCCCCCAAATTTATTTTGGGGGGAGCTGCCTCTCGCACTTGCCTCGTGGTTGGTATAGTGCCTCGTAATATCGCCACTCCGCTTTCGCTGCCTCAATCTCCTCTTTAGGACGGCGATACTCCCCAGACAGTTGTCGTAGGATGAAGCGGACCAAAGTGCAGCGTGATTATCGTTCCACATATTTTATTGAACTGTGAAACTATGCAATACATGCAAAATAAACTGAATAAATAAAAACAACAAACCGTGACGAAGAGTTAACATACACGTACTCAAAAACAATCTCCCTCAAACCCAGGTGGGAAAAATGCATACTTAAGTATGATCTCCAATTAGAGACAACGATGACCAGCTGCCTCTAATCGGAGATCATCCCAAGCTAAAACCCAACATAGAAATACAAAACTAGAACATAACAACATAGAAAATCTACACAAAAAAAACCCCTGTCACGCCCTGACCTACTCTACCATAGAAAATAACAGCTTTCTATGGTCAGGACGTGACACCGCAGCAGCTTTCCAATCTTTGGGCATTGATGTCGCAAGGTAATTTTGTATTCTATCACTCATGCTCATTGTAATTATATTATGTATACATTTCAACATTACTGTAATGTTTATTTCAGCACATTTGCCTGAGTTTCATGTGTACAAGTCCAATAGGCTGTTTAGTCTATTGCCATGTGACTAGGCCTTATGCCTGCTGTAGTGTATAGTCCTTGCTGTTATATAGTTACCTGTACTAGCTTATACAGCCATGTCATTCATATTATAGCAGTGCTATAGCCTAAGTTATCTTTCTCCTCTTTCAGAACCATAGTTAATGTCAGTTCTCACTGGACATGATTCTCAGTTATCTGAACCATGAGTGGTCAGATGTGTATGTGGAAATCTTCTTCCATTAAACTCCCCTGAACCGGTAGTGGTAGCCTATTGAGCCTCCAACCCCCGTAATCTCTGACACCCAGAGCATCTGTTCACAAGACAACCTTGTGATAGTTATTACTGAATCGGATGCAGCTGAGAAGAAACTAAACACTAGGTGAATGTAGTGACAAACATGGTAAAAAATTGGGGTAGGGTTGTAGAGAATCGAAGGACAATGAATGTAATAACAAATCTTAGGTGCTGGCTTAAGGCTGGTAGCAACCACTTTATTTAACCTTTATTTAACTAGGCAAGTCAGTTAAGAATAAATTCTTATTTACAATGACGGCCTACACCGGCCAAACTCGGACGATGCTGGGCCAATTGTGCACCGCCTTATGATTCTCCCAATCACAGCCGGTTGTGATACAGCCTGGAATCGAACCACGGTGTCTGTAGTAATGCCTCAAGCACTGAGATGCAGTGCCTTAGACCCTTGCGCCACTCGGGAGCCCCTAAACATAACTTGGTTGAGTTTACAAAAAACAGATCATCTATAAGTCAACCTCATTGACTGGGGTGTCATTCCTGATTTATTATAATTTTTTAAAGTATAATGTGTATGTTACCCATTATGACAACGTGAACCTCCTTGCCATCCAAGTGTCAAGATAAACCAACAAGTAAACCACAGAGTACATGTAATATCTACATAAGTACAATGTAATTACTTGGTGTTACACAGGATTTAGATACTTAAAATGATCTGACCCTTTTGTCAACTTTTGCCTAAAATGACATACCCTTCAGGACCTGAAGCGAGGATATGCATATTCTTGATACCATTTGAAAGGAAACACTTTCTCAGAGTTCATGCAATATCTGCATAAGTATAATTTCATTTGTAGGTGTTACACAGAATTTAGATAGTTAAAATGAAGTGTACGGTAACAGTTCAAATGAAGTGTACGCTAACAGTTCAAATGAAGTGTACGGTAACAGTGAAAAGTTTGGACACCCCTACTCATTCAAGTTTTTATTTTCTACATTGTAGAATAATAGTGACCACAACAAAACTATGAAATAACACATGGAATCATGTAGTAACCAAACAAGTGTTAAAGAAAGCAAAATATATTTATATTTGAGATTCTTCAAAGTAGCCACCCTTTGCCTTGATGACAGCTTTGCACACTCTTGGCATTCTCTCAACCAGCTTCATGAGGTAGTCACCTGGAATGCATTTTAATTAACAGGTGTGCCTTAAGTTAATTTGTGGAATTTCTTTCCTTCTTAATGCATTTGAGCCAATCAGTTTTGTTGTGACAAGGTAAGGGTCCTACCCTTTTTATCAATTTTCGCCTAAAATGACATACCCAAATCTAACTGCTTGTAACTCAGGACCTGAATCAAGGATATGCATATTCTTGATACCATTTGAAAGGAAACACTTTGAAGTTTGTGGAAATATGAATTTAATGTATGAGAATATAACACATTAGATCTGGTAAAACATAATACAAACAAAAAAACATGCATTATTTTTTTTAAATATATATTTTAAATGCAAGAGGAAAGTCCTACTTTAAGATAGGAGTCTCGGTGTAATTTAGATTTAGGCCACCAGATGGCAGCAGTATGTGTGCAAAGTTTCAGACTGATCCAGTGAAGAATTACATTACTGCACAATAATTTGTATCAAGTCTGCCAGGAGTTTGCGCAAGTGTGCCGACTTGGTCAATTGATACATTTTCAAGTTAACTCAGCAAAAAAAGAAACGTCCTCACTGTCAACTGTGTTTATTTTCAGAAAACTTAGCATGTGTAAATATTTGTATGAACATAAGATTCAACAACTGAGATGTAAACTGAACAAGTTCCACAGACATGTGACTAACAGAAATGGAATAATGTGTCCCTGAACAAAAGGGGGGGGGGGGGATTCAGTGAGGAGATGCAGTGCATCTCCTCCTCATGGACTGCACCAGATTTACCAGTTCTTGCTGTGAGATGTTACCCCACTCTTCCATCAAGGCACCTGCAAGTTCCCGGACATTTCTAGGGGGAATGGCCCTAGCCCTCACCCTCCGATCCAACAGGTCCCAGATGTGCTCAATGGGATTGAGATCCGGGCTCTTTGCTGGCCATGGCAGAACACTGACATTCACGCACAGAACGAGCAGTACAGCTGGTGGCATTCATGCTGGAGGGTCATGTCAGGATGAGCCTGCAGGAAGGGTACCACATGAGGAAGGAGGATGTCTTCCCTGTAACGCACAGCGTTGAGATTGCCTGCAATGACAACAAGCTCAGTCCGATGATACTGTGACACACCGCACCAGACCATGACGGACCCTCCAAGTTGACCCCGCTCCAGAGTACAGGTCTCGGTGTAATGCTCATTCCTTCGACGATAAACGCGAATCCGACCATCAACCCATCAGTCTGACCATCACCCCAGACAAAACTGCAACTTGTCAGTGAAGAGCACTTTTTGCCAGTCCTGTCTGGTCCAGCGACGGTGGGTTTGCTCATAGGCGACGTTGTTGCCGGTGACGTCTGGTGACGACCTGCCTTACAACAGGCCTACAAGCCCTCAGTCCAGCCTCTCTCAGCCTATTGCGAACAGTCTGAGCACTGATGGAGGGATTGTGTGTTCCTGGTGTAACTTGGGCAGTTGTTGTTGCCATCCTGTACCTGACCCGCAGGTGTGATGTTCGGATGTACCGATCCTGTGCAGGTGTTGTTACACGTGGTCTGCAACTGTGAGGACGATCAGCTGTCCATCCTGTGTCCCTATAGCGCTGTCTTAGGCGTCTCACAGTACGGACATTGCAATTTATTGCCCTGGCCACATCTGCAGTCCTCATGCCTCCTTGCAGCATGCCAAAGGCACGTTCCCGCAGATGAGTAGGGACCCTGGGCATCTTTCTTTTGGTGTTTTTCCGAGTCAGTAGAAAGGCCTCTTTTTAGTGTCCTAAGTTTTCATAACTGTGACCTTAATTGCCTACCGTCTGTAAGCTGTTAGTGTCTTAACGACCGTTCCACAGGTGCATGTTTATTAATTGTTTATGGTTCATTGAACAAGCATGGGGAACTGTTTAACCTGTTTAGGATAGGGGGCAGTATTTTCACGACTGGATAAAAAACGTACCCGATTTAATCTGGTTATTACTCCTGCCCAGAAACGAGAATATGCATATAATTGTTTGATTTGGATAGAAAACACCTTAAAGTTTCTAAAACTGTTTGAATGGTGTCTGTGAGTATAACAGAACTCATATGGCAGGCCAAAACCTGAGAAGATTCTAAACAGGAAGTGCCCTCTCTGACCATTTCGTGGCCTTCTAGGGCATCTTTATCGAAAACAGATGATTTCTGCTGTAACGTGACATTTTCTAAGGCTCCCATAGGCTCTCAGAAGGCGCCAGAACGGGGCATGATGACTCTGCAGTCCCTGGCTGAAAAACAGTAGCGCATTTGGATAGTGGTCGATCTGAGAACAATGAAACGGGTGTGCGCCTGCACATGAAGAGTCCATTTTACATTTTCAGTCTTTGAACGAAAACGACGTCTCCCAGTCGGAACATTATCGCTATTTTACGAGAAAAATCACATAAAAATTGATTTTAAACAGCGTTTGACATGCTTCGAAGTACGGTAATGGAATATTTTGAATTTTTTTGTCACGATATGCGCCGGCGCGTCACCCTTCGGATAGTGTCTTGAACGCAAGAACAAAACGCTGCTATTTGGATATAACTATGGATTATTTGGAACAAAAACAACATTGGTGTGGAAGTAGAAGTCCTGGGAGTGCATTCTGACGAAGAACAGCAAAGGTAATCCAATTTTTCTTATAGTAAATCTGAGTTTGGTGAGTGCCAAACTTGGTGGGTGTCAAAATAGCTAGCCTGTGATGGCCAGGCTATCTACTCAGAATATTGCAAAATGTGCTTTCACCAAAAAGCTATTTTAAAATCGGACACCGCGATTGCATAAAGGAGTTCTGTATCTATAATTCTTAACAATAATTGTTATGTTTTTTGTGAACGTTTATCGTGAGTAATTTAGTAAATTCAACGGAAGTGTTCGGTGGGAATGCTAGTCATATGCTAGTCACATGCTAATGTAAAAAGCTGGTTTTTGATATAAATATGAACTTGATTGAACAAAACATGCATGTATTGTATAACATAATGTCCTAGGAGTGTCATCTGATGAAGATCATCAAAGGTTAGTGTTGCATTTAGCTGTGGTTTTGGTTTTTGTGACATTATATGCTAGCTTGAAAAATGGGTGTGTGATTATTTCTGGCTGGGTACTCTCCTGACATAATCTAATGTTTTGTTTTCGTTGTAAAGCCTTTTTGAAATTGGACAATGTGGTTAGATAAAGGAGAGTCTTGTCTTTAAAATGGTGTAAAATAGTCATATGTTTGAAAAATGGAAGTTTGGGGATTTTTGAAGAATTTGTAATTCGCGCCACGCCCTATCATTGGATATTGGAGCGGTGTTCTGCTTGCGGAACATCTAGATGTGAGAGGTTAACCACACTGTCCGATTTCAAAAAGGCTTTACAGCGACAGCAAAACATTAGATTATGTCAGCAGAGTACCAAGCCAGAAATAATCAGACACCCATTTTTCAAGCTAGCATATAATGTCACAAAAACCCAGAAGACAGCTAAATGCAGCACTAACCTTTGATGATCTTCATCAGATGACACACCTAGGACATTATGTTATACAATACATGCATGTTTTGTTCAATCAAGTTCATATTTATATCAAAAACCAGCTTTTTACATTAGCATGTGATGTTCAGAACTAGCATAGCCCCCGCAAACTTCCGGGGAATTTGCTAACAATTTACTAAATTACTCACGATAAACGTTCACAAAAAGCATAACAATTATTTTAAGAATTATAGATACAGAACTCCTCTATGCACTCGATATGTCCGATTTTAAAATAGCTTTTTGGTGAAAGCACATTTTGCAATATTCTAAGTACATAGCCCAGCCATCACGGGCTAGCTATTTAGACACTCGGCAAGTTTAGCCTTCACCAAAATCAGATTTACTATTATAAAAGTTTGATTACCTTTTGTTGTCTTCGTCAGAATGCACTCCCAGGACTGCTACTTCAATAACAAATGTTGGTTTGGTCCAAAATAATCCATCTTTATATCCGAATAGCGGCGTTTTGTTCGTGCGTCCCAGACACTATCCGAAATGGTAAATCAGGGTCGGCGCAATTCGTGACAAAAAATGTCTAAATATTCCATTACCGTACTTCGAAGCATGTCAACCGCTGTTTAAAATCAATTTTTATGCAATTTATCTCGTAAAAAAGCGATAATATTCCGACCGGGAATCTCCTTTTCGGCAAACAGAGGAAAAATCAGGGCACGCGCCTAAGCCCACAGTCCCTTGATCGGCCACTTGAGAAAGGCGATAATGTGTTTCAGCCTGGGGCTGGGATGACGACATTCTGTTTTTTCCCGGGCTCTGAGCGCCTATGGAAGACGTAGGAAGTGTCACGTTAGAGCAGAGATCCTTTGTAAAAGATAGAGATGGCAAAGAAGTTCAAGAAATGGTCAGACAGGCCACTTCCTGTAAAGGAATCTCTCAGGTTTTGACCTGCCATTTGAGTTCTGTTATACTCACAGACACCATTCAAACAGTTTTAGAAACTTTGGAGTGTTTTCTATCCAAAGCCAATAATTATATGCATATTCTAGTTACTGGGCAGGAGTAGTAACCAGATTAAATCGGGTACGTTTTTTATCCAGCCATGAAAATACTGCCCCCTAGCCATAACAGGTTAAACCTTTTACAATGAAGATCTGTTTTTTTAATATTTGTTTAAATTTCACCTTTATTTAACCAGGTAGGCCAGTTGAGAACAAGTTCTCATTTACAACTGTGACCTGGCTAAGATAAAGCAAAGCAGTGTGATAAAAACAACAACACGGTGTTACGTCTGTGAAGTTACTTGGATTTTTACTAATTATCTTTGAATGACAAGGTCCTGAGTTTACATAACATTTGTGTATGCTCTCTATAGTTATGTTAATACAAATATTTCGTTTACACACTCCCAGGAATGTCATACATGATGGATCATTAGCTTATACACTAACTTTCACACATCTAGATGGTCGGGCGGAGTGGGTGTGGAGCCAGAGACAGCATTGGGATCAAACTGTAGACCCCAGCTCCTACATTTGAACATAAAAATTGATGTTATCAAACGAAACTATGGTACATTTTTATCTCTTTAATCATCAGAATGACAAATCAAAGCAAGATTACTGAATGTAAATACATTATTTACCTTCAGAGGTTAATGTATCAAACCAGTTGCCGTGATAAAGTGTTTTGTTGTTGTGCACTCTCCTCAAACAATAGTATGGTATTTTCCACAGTAATATTTACTGTTAATTGGACAGTGCAGTTAGATTAGCAAGAATGTAAGCTTTCTACCCATATAAGACATGTCTATGTCCCAGAAAGTTGGTTGTTGAATACAACATCATTCTAGTCACATTAGTGCACATTAACAACATTCGTCCCGGTTTAGGGACACTCATCCCATAGAGGTTAACCAAATCAACATATATTTTATATTCTTCAAAGTAGCTTGCCTTTGCCTTGATGACAGCTTTGCACATTCTTGGCATTCTCTAAAACAGCTTCACCTGGAATCTCACGTCCTGACCATGGTAAGCTGTTATTTTCTATGGTAGAGTAGGTCAGGGCGTGACAGGGGGGTGTTCTATTTTAGTTTTTTCTATTTTGTTATGTTCTAGTTTTGTATTTCTATGTTGGGTTGTTCTAGTTTCTTATTTATATGTTGGGCTTTGTTTGAGATGATCTCCCATTAGAGGCAGCTGGTCATCGTTGTCTCTAATTGGAGGTCATATTTAAGTTGGTGTTTGTCTCACCTGGGTTTGTGGGAGATTAATTTTGAGTAGTGTATGTTTCACCTCTGCGTCACGGTTTGTTGTTTTTGTCATTCAGTTTATTTATGTATTGCATAGTTTCACAGTATAAATAAAATGTGTAACGACACACACGCTGCACTTTGGTCCGCTCCTCCTTACGACAACAGCGACATGGAATGCTTTTCCAACAGTCTTCAAGGATTTCCCACATATACTGAGCACTTGTTGGCTGCTTTTCCTTCACTCTGCGGTCCAACTCATCCCAAACCATCTCAATTGGGTTGAGGTCGGGTGATTGTGGAGGCCAAGTCATCTGATGCAGCACTCCATCACTCTCCTTCTTGCCATAAAATGGACTTCATCTTTTACCAAATAGGGCTATCTTCTGTATACCATGCCTACCTTGTCACAACGCAACTGATTGGCTCAAATGCATTAAGAAGGAAAGAAAGGCACACCTGTTAATTGAAATGCATTCCAGGTGACTACTTCATGAAGCTTGTTGAGAGAATGACAAGAGTGTGCAAAGCTGTCATCAAGGCAAAGGGTGGCCCATGTTCTGAATTCTGTCGCTGTACATTTCAAAAGAGCTGAACAAATAGTTAATTTGATTAGGTCCGTTGTCGCTAGCTCATTGTCTTAATCGAACTTATGGATTTCCTCTTATCCGCTTGTCGTCCCCTTATGCCATAGTTTGTACATCTCAATTGTCAGTAGAAACCACATTTGTTTAAGCAAGTCAGCCATATCAGCTTTTTTTTTTTAAAAAGGCAGTAAATAAGGCTAAATGAACTGTTTCACTGCCAGAAAAGGCTCCGCTGAAAGCCAGGTTTAGCAGTGGTAAGGTGTTGGGACTCTGCTGTTGGGACATCTTTATGTAGGCCCTAACATTTTGTGTGCACCGTTTCACCATTATATTGCAATTAATGTATTGTTTAGTGTTGTGTAGTGGGTTTGCTGGCATGCATCCCACATTTTCTTTGTTTGCCCCACCAAGATTTACATGCTAAAATCACCACTGCAAACTATCAAAAAATAAAATAAATCAACCTGCTTTTCTGTAAAAAACATTCTAATCAGGTCTCTACACAGGCTCAAAAGAGGGGGCGGGACATTTCCTAGCGACAATAGTCCTTGCAGTGCTTCTGTTGTGAAGTCTTGGAGCCACAATATATAATGATGTCCAGCTTCTTGGACTTCTTAGACACTTGTGCTGGACAATTAATCAATGTGGCTGTAAATGCCACAAAATCCACTTTCTTCTCAATGAGGATATCCAGATCACTCGAGTGACTTAAAACACTAGCAACTGGTTGCCCAGGCCAGCGGAGATACAATCTTCGGCAAAATCATTCGCAAGGAGATTCCTGCAAAAATATTATTTGAAGATAATATTTTTGCAGGAATCTCCTTGCGAATGATTTTGCCAAAGATTGTATCTCCGCCGGCCTGGGCAACCTATCATCATATCGTCAACACTTTTGCCTCTTGCCCCTTCTACTCTCTTCACCGCCTCCATATAGGAGATCTGCTGCACAGCCCTGATCCTTGACACCTCGACCTCCTTCACCCTAACAGGACACTCAAGGAAGTCCAGAGCATGATCCCCCCACAGTTGCAATACCTCAAATATCCAAGCTTCACATATTCAGGTAGAGTCTCCTCAAACAACAATAATATCAATAGGCTTTTCTCCTTCCTTACATTTATAATACGGGTGCGCTGACCACTCCTGGGATTTTCTGACTAAGGTACTCGTCATCTATATCCAACGAGACTCCAGCTATAACTCTTTTGACTGGCACCCTGCTTCAAAGATCAATACATGTTACTTCTGAAGTGAACAATTTAGCCAGATCCAGTGCAAGCTTCTTCTGTTCTTCATCAACACAAACAAAACAAGGTCGCTTCTAGTCACCTTGATTGAATCCACATTTTCCCCCTGCGTTCTTCGCAGTCCTTGATATAACAAATAGATTTCCAAATTGAATCTCCTTGTCCAAAAAATGTATTCCAATAAGAAATGTTCTTTGCCCACTGTTACTGTCACGCCCTGATCTGTTTCACCTGTCTTTGTGCTTGTCTCCAACCCCCTCCAGGTGTTTTCTGTTTCTGTTGCCAGTTCGTTTTGTTCCTCAAACCTACCAGAGTTTTCCCGGTTTTGTCCTTTCTGCCCTGACCCTGAGCCTGCCTGCCGTCCTGTACCTTTGCCCTCTACTCTGGATTACCAACCTCTGACTGCCCTGACCCTGAGTCTGCCTGTAATCCTGTACCTTTGCCTGCCCATGTTCGAATATATAAACGTTTGTTACTTTGACATTGTCTGCACCTGGGACTTACCTTCAAACGTGATAGTTGCGTGACATCAGTGTCAACACATGGACACGTTCGAGGTCGTCGTTATTTCTAGCATGTTAAGCAGAAGGACAGATCTTGACATGATGGCTTAATTTCTGTGATAAGTAATAATTGCACCAATGCATTCTATCCAAAAGTGAGAGTGTTCCTCAATAGTGAAACGCTTGCATTATGGAATAATAGTTTGTCTTATGACCAGTTTAAGTGCATTTATAACCATTATTCAACCAGGCTTATTACAATTTGGCAAGCATGAATGACTATTTCAAAATTTTAACCATTACTTTTTTATGTGTCTAATAATGTTGAATTGAGGTGAATTGCAGGGTCAGCGCTATCTGGAATCCTTGGGACGTCCCTAACCGTTACCTTAACCAGAACCCTTACTAAACCGTTACCTTAACCCTTACCTTAACCATTTAACATTTTAACTTCAATGGGGTTGGGATGTCCCAAGGATCCTCAGATAGCACTGACCTTTATTGCAGAATTGTGTCAATGAGGTGGTCTGTTTTCAATTGGCAAACACTTATTACGTGGTTTGTGCAGGCTTTAATATGGCGCGTTGAGATGCTAACGGAAATTTTAACATTTGTAAAGAGCATGGTAACAAGCCTTTCTTGTTACACCCCTGTAATTACAGACTACAATTACCACCAACTAAAGGAAACCTTGGCATCCATGACAGAGAGGGAGAAGCGTCCATCCATGTATACGGGTAAGATAGTCTAGCTAGCTACATTTTCAGATATTACACATTTCTAATTTTGTCAGAAAGTTGTTTTCATTTCAAGTTAAAGTGTACTGTTAGCTAGCTAGCTAACGTTAGCTGGCTGGCTCGCTAGCTAACATCTCGTGTATGATCTGTGTAGTTTTATTATTTGTATATCGGAGCAATTTGCTTTGCCAGTTAGCTAACATTGAACCTGGTTGGTTAGCTACCTGCAGATTAATGCAGGGTGGTAATGTTATGAGCTGGGATTATGGTTCATATTTTATCTAGCTAAATATATGTCTAAACATGACTCCACTATGCAAGTAACCATTTCAATAGAATGTTCATGATGTCACTGTGACAACTGTCGATAGACGTAGCTGGTAAATTTGCTCTGGCTATCGACTCCGATTTCAGAGCACTCTCATCTGAGTGTGCCAGAGCGCAGAATAACTGACGAATTTACAAACGCTCAACACCCATTGAATATGGCCGGTGTCACTAAACGTTGGGGAAAAAAGCGTAATTAAATTACTGCCAGCAGCACAGTTCCTGTCAGCAACGCTCTGGATAACATAAAAACAGCCTAACCAGCTCTGCTTGGGCGAGTAAAATAGCATATGAACACGTGATAAGCAATGGTAAAATGTGCAGATTTGCAAGACATTTGCTTTAATGTTCAACTTTGGGCACGAAAAATGCTCTGCCTCTTTCAACATTTTTAAGCAGAAATGGGGTGTGCCTTTGGTGGTTCATCAATTAGTAATTCTGGCCATGCTCGCTGCAACCGATGTAGCTAGTTCGTTAGCTAAGCTAGCCATTTGTAGCTAGCTAGTAAATCCTCCTGTATATGTTGATGCCATTTTGCAGGATTTGTTTTGGAAGCAATAAGCATTAAATTACCTGATATGATGGTGCATTGATCAGTTATACAGTTTAAGATGTTATTTTAGCGTTTTTGGCCAAAGTCGACCTTTAATGTAACTGTCCACTGTTTTCAGATTTCTATAAAATATGAGCTATAATTAATTACAATTTGAGTGAAATCTTTTTCTTAAAAAAATTGTAATTACCTTTTTTTTTTTAAAGGAGTTTTAGTTTTTTGGAATGGTGTGGGCATACCCCAAAAATAGAATGGTGTGGGTGTATACCGTCATTAAAAATATTAATGTGAGTAGACTGCTGATTGGCCAGCTCATCCTCCTTAGGAGGATGTCATCAAATTCGAGTATAGGATGAGTCAACAACATTGTTTGGGTATGAGTTAACAAAAAATGTACTTTTAAAAGTGAGATTTTCACTTAAAGTCACTGGACTTTAAAACTAACATTTTCTCTCAGCCTCAAGGCAAAATATGTAGAGTAGCAGGAAATTAGGTTTAAAACTGCAAAATTATCTCATCCTTATGGCAAAATGTGAAGAATAACATGAGATGAACTATACTGAACAAAAATATATGAGGATGAGCTGGCCAATCAGCGGTGTACTCATATTAATATTTTTAATGACCTGTATACGCCCACACCATTCTGTTGTTGGGGTACGCTAACACCATTCCAACACAGAAAATAGGCTGTTTAGCATACTTAATTACACATTTTTGTAAGGAAAGTTATTTAACTCATATTGTAATAAATTATAGGTCATATTTCATAGAAATCTGGAAAGACTGGACAGTTACTTTAAAGGGGCGGGGTGGCAGGTAGGCTAGTGGTTAGAGCGCTGGACTAGTAACTGAAAGGTTGCAAGATCAAATCCCGAACTGACAAGGTCAAAATCTGTTGTTCTGCCCTTGAACAAGGCAGTTAACCCACTGTTCCTAGGCCGTCATTGAAAATCTGAATTTGTTCTTAACTGACTTGCCTAGATAAATAAAGGTAAAAAAAAAAAAAAGTAGACTGTGCAAAAAACGCAAAAATAACGTATTTTAACTCCATAACTCCATACGATTGGGCATTGATTACAATGCCCAATCGTACCAGGTACTTGAATGCTTAAAAACAAAATGGATGAATAAGATATTTGGCAACAGAAGTGCCGTTTCTTACCGATCTCTACAGCTTCTGTCCAAAAACAAATCCTGTGAAATTACATCATCACATACTGGAGGAGTTACTGACTAGCTACACGTTGCTAGTTTAGGTAACGAACTAGCTATGTCGGTCGCGGCACGCATGACCAGAATGAAACATTGAAGAACTACCAAAAGCACACCCCATTAGGAAAGAGGAGTTTGACCGTTTTTCGTGACCCAAGTCGACGGTTAAAACTAATTTCCTGCAATTCTACACATTTTGAAATTGCTTATGATGTGTTCATATGCTATCTGGGGGAGCCCCCAACCTCCAGGGTGCCCCAACCCTACAGAGGCGTTTGGGGTATGTTATGAATTTCGCTATATGAATTATGAAAGTTTTTTTTCATGCGGGGGTGTCCTTTTCTATTTTGAGCACCTGCCCCCTGAAAGGTCTGTGCATGGCCCTGAGCGCAGGCCTATCTCAGACCTAATTAAGACTAACAGGGACGCACAATGGAAAGGACTTTATTTTTTCCGCCTACTCTTTGAGCCTGTCCCCACCATGCTTTATTTTTAGAATCTACGGGGGATCGCTGCAATTAATAATCTCTAATGTAGCATGAATGAGTGCACATACTGTACATCCAGAGATGGATTAATCTAATTAGCTCTCATCCCCGTCCCCACTCTCCCGCCAACTCTTTCTAATTCAAGCCTCACTTTTCACAGCCAGTCAACTCCGTATTCTGAATTTAAGTTCTTAATCAAATTAATTGGGTCATTTTTACAGTAGCATGCTGGCATACCAAATTGCCTGAGTCCAGAAGAACACAGCTTCAGACTGAATGCTCAATTACCAGGTCTAAAATAGCCAAGAGTCCAGCCACGCATTGCACAGCATGCCATGCTGCTGATCATAGGGTTTACTGTCACCAGACAATGCTTACATTCACTGGACATATTGGCAAGAGGCAGGGAGGCGAGGAAGAAGACACACATGACTGCTGCCTATTGTTGATGTCGGTTAGCATGACTCTGGGAGGGGGGAAGATAATGAACAACATTTTTCATAAGAAATGATGCCACTTTAATAATGACATGAGATTGTCCCTCTGTTATTCTGAGAGAACAGGACCTGTGGGCCAGACAGCAAGTTGCCCCTTATTACTTTCACTTCTCCAGTCCTGGCAGATCAGGCAAAGCTTATACATAGGATGTGCAGCCGGTTTTAAAGTGTAGTATTGGCATTTTGTCTAGTGGGTATGTGCTGTGGAGGACTGATTTGAGTCTGGTTTGACCAAATTGTGTTGACTGGCCCTGCTCCACTCCGCAGCAGTGTGGTGTACGCCTGCGTGTTCAGATATCAAGCCTATCCATTTCCTGCCATGTGTTATTTCCAGGACACCGTCCCTCTGAACCCCCGCCTCCCTCCCGCATTCCTCCTTTATTCCTCCCTCTCTTTCCTCGTAAAAACGCCAAACCCCAAGAGGGCCGTATAACACTGGCCCCAGCCACTCTGCACCAATCACCAACCTCGTGGTGACTGCCAGTGCCCGATCCCAGCTTAGCCTGGCCTCCGTCTGGCCACACCACACTAGCTGTGAGAGCTCAGGTTCTCTGTGGTGTCTACCTACCTCTGGGAAGGAACAAACACATGAGAGCAGGAGAAAGCACACCAACCAGGCTGCTGTCATTCCATCTAAGGTTTGCCCATGCTGAGCCATAACTCAATGCTCTCCCTGACGTGGCCCATTACTCTGGTTGCAGGGCTGAATAATGAATGGACAGGTCTTCCATTAGTGCGGAGAGTAGCCATCATTTCACTGGGCCTGACAGTTACTCACGCTCAGGGAGTTGGGGACACACTGGGCTCATATCCCCTAGAAGGAAGGAATTCTGCTTGGTCTACTGGTGTCTGGTGTGATGATACCTATAGTTTAAGAGTGAGTGTCTCTGTGTATATGAGGAGGAGGCATTCATGTGTAGGCTATGTGTTTGAGAGAAATGATGTAGATACAGTAAGGCAAAAAAAGAAAAGAATATGGATAGGGAAATATACACTGCTCAAAAAAATAAAGGGAACACTTAAACAACACAATGTAACTCCAAGTCAATCACACTTCTGTGAAATCAAACTGTCCACTTAGGAAGCAACACTGATTGACAATACATTTCACATGCTGTTGTGCAAATGGAATAGACAACAGGTGGAAATTATAGGCAATTAGCAAGACACCCCCAATAAAGGAGTGGTTCTGCAGTGGTGACCACAGACCACTTCTCAGTTCCTATGCTTCCTGGCTGATGTTTTGGTCACTTTAGAATGCTGGCATTGCTTTCACTCTAGTGGTAGCATGAGACGGAGTCTACAACCCACACAAGTGGCTCAGGTAGTGCAGCTCATCCAGGATGGCACATCAATGCGAGCTGTGGCAAGAAGGTTTGCTGTGTCTGTCAGCGTAGTGTCCAGAGCATGGAGGCGCTACCAGGAGACAGGCCAGTACATCAGGAGACGTGGAGGAGGCCGTAGGAGGGCAACAACCCAGCAGCAGGACCACTACCTCCGCCTTTGTGCAAGGAGCAGCAGGAGGAGCACTGCCAGAGCCCTGCAAAATGACCTCCAGCAGGCCACAAATGTGCATGTGTCTGCTCAAACGGTCAGAAACAGACTCCATGAGGGTGGTATGAGGGCCCGATGTCCACAGGTGGGGGTTGTGCTTACAGCCCAACACCGTGCAGGACGTTTGGCATTTGCCAGAGAACACCAAGATTGTCAAATTCGCCACTGGCGCCCTGTGCTCTTCACAGATGAAGCAGGTTCACACTGAGCACATGTGACAGACGTGACAGAGTCTGGAGACGCCGTGGAGAATGTTCTGCTGCCTGCAACATCCTCCAGCATGACCGGTTTGGCGGTGGGTCAGTCATGGTGTGGGGTGGCATTTCTTTGGGAGGCCCGCACAGCCCTCCATGTGCTCGCCAGAGGTAGCCTGACTGCCATTAGGTACCGAGATGAGATCCTCAGACCCCTTGTGAGACCATATGCTGGTGCGGTTGGCCCTGGGTTCCTCCTAATGCAAGACAATGCTAGACCTCATGTGGCTGGAGTGTGTCAGCAGTTCCTGCAAGAGGAAGGCATTGATGCTATGGACTGGCCCGCCCGTTCCCCAGACCTGAATCCAATTGAGCACATCTGGGAAATCATGTCTCGCTCCATCCACCAACGCCACGTTGCACCACAGACTGTCCAGGAGTTGGCGGATGCTTTAGTCCAGGTCTGGGAGGAGATCCCTCAGGAGACCATCCACCACCTTATCAAGAGCATGCCCAGGCGTTGTAGGGAGGTCATACAGGCACGTGGAGGCCACACACACTACTGAGCCTAATTTTGACTTGTTTTAAGGACATTACATCAAAGTTGGATCAGCCTGTAGTGTGGTTTTCCACTTTAATTTTGAGTGTGACTCCAAATCCCCAGACCTCCATGGCTTGATAAATTGGATTTCCATTGATTATTTTTGTGTGATTTTGTTGTCAGCACATTCAACTATGTAAAGAAAAAAGTATTTAATAAGATTATTTCATTCATTCAGATCTAGGATATGTTATTTTAGTGTTCCCTTTATTTTTTTGCGCAGTATATATATATATATATATATATATATATATATATATATATATATATATATACACTGAGTGTACAAAACATTAGGAACACTTTATAAATATTGAGTTGCACCCCCTGTTGCCCTCAGAACAGCCTCAATTCATCGTGGCATGGACTCTACAAGGTGTTGAAAGCTTTCAACAGGGATGCTGGCCCATGTTGACCCCAATGCTTCCCACAGTTGTGTCAAGTTGGCTGGATGTCCTTTGGGTGGTGGACCATTCTTGATACATACAGGAAACTGTTGAGCATGAAAAACCATGCAGCGTTGCAGTTCTTGACACAAACCAGTGCGCCTGGCATCTACTACCATAACCTATTCAAAGGCACTTCAATATTTTGTCTTGCCCATTCATCCTCTGAATGGCACACATACACAATCCATGTTTCCATTGTCTCAAGTCTTAAAAATCCTTCTTTAACTTGTCTCCTCCCCTTCATCTACACTGATTGAAGTGGTCACATGAATAAGGGATGAGAGCTTTCACCTGTATTCATCTGGTCACTATGTCATGGAAAGTGCAGGTGTTACTAATGTTTTGAACACTCAGTGTATATCTGTTTGTAAAACTTTATATTTTTACATTTCTTTAATACTAATAATACCCACCGTTCCTACACTTTGGGGTGGGGAGGCATAGAAGAAAAATTACAACTTAAATTAGAGTCGGTCCTTCCCTATTACATTTTGTTGTTGTGTGATTTCACTTGTGTATATATAGAAAATAATTATAAAAACGGATTAATACTAATGCTGGAATTAGCACCATACAAGACTATCCCTGACATCCCTATACAGAATAATAAATGATATACAAATAGTCAAAGATATTATACATGATATACAGTATACACAATAAATATTTGTATCTGATACATTACTCTACTTGGGATGTACAGAAAGGAAATGCTGTGCTGTGAGACTGTGCACGTGTGTGTGTGTGAGAGGATAATGGACAGAGAGTTAGAACAGGTTGGTCAGAGGGGGGGATGAGTAATGTAATCGCTTGATGGACTCAGTATTCTGGTAGTGAATTCTGAAGCTTGCCAAGGTGTTTATACTTGCCATGCATTCTGGGAATCAGACTGCTACCATCTGTTCATGTTTCCTTTACTGGTTCCCTCTCTTCCACAGAGAATGGTAGAATCAGGCTGGAGAAAACTCAGTGCCAGTCGAAACAAGGATGCATCTTAAAATAGAGACTCCAGCAGCTACACAGACTGATTTAGTAAAGTGGCAAGTAACTACTGGTTACATGAAGTGGAGCTTGTGTTGTGTTTGTTGGATGACTCTGAGAGGGAAGATGACAAGCTGTCACAACTGTGTCATCTCCCCGTCACTGAACATTTGAATAATGCATTTATAACACAGGGCCGACATTGTAAACAGTTGCATGTGATACATGTATGCACCTCATTGTGCTGGCTGCCTGCTGTACTGCCACCTCTTGCTTCGCTGTGGAAAGTTAGAGGATATGCTTTTAATCTTGGCTGAGGATCACACAGTTGCTTGGAACGCTATATTTCTTCCTCTACAAAATACTGTAGCTCACATGCATGGATCTTATTTGCCAATTTTCCATTCTGACTCCATGCACCATAAAAGGCAAATGCCCTTTCTCTTCTCCTCCATTTAAACAAAGCTTGGTGCAGTGGGTATACAAAGCATAAAACCCAGCCTTTGGACAAAGCTGACGCTGGAAATCCGCTACCGACCCGGGACCTGTACAGCATCGCACACTATTACACAGAGCTCTTCACGGATCCACAAATACCCAAGAGGATCCACATCCAGAATTCTAAATAATGTCACCAGTCTGGGTCAGATCTGATATGATTGTCACGGTTCTCAGGTATGTGGAATTGTAACGGACTTGTCCGGAAGGATCCATATACTATAAATCCGAACACGACTGCTGCAGTAGAGAGTGACAGAGAAATTCTATAATTGTACATATTTATGCTGCACCTCTTTGCTTCTCATGTGTGTAGCCTGTTGGCCAATCAGAAGTAATCAAAGCGGAAATAGGCTACATTCATAGAGCCACCATGTGGGGCAAAAGTTAGGAGATATTTCATCAATGTAAGATGTAATTAAAATTATGGAATAGGCTACAACAACCAAGAGCCAACAGGTAGGCTGCTACTCAGCCTGGTCTCATAGTAAAGTAAATCCAGGACACTCAAATTTGTATGATATGTTATGTTTGTTATGGTTACATAAGACAGAAGGTTACTTAAGGCAAAAATTAAAAGGAGGGTGGTTGGTCAGGGTGGATGGCTAGACATAATGCGAACGTCTAGCAATCCAAAGGTTGCGTGTTCGTATCTCGTTACGGAAAACTTTAGCATTTTAGCTAATTAGCAACTAATTACCATTTAAAAAAAATATTGTACATCTACTTAGCATGTTAATTAACCCTTCCCCTAACCGTAACCCTTTAATCTAACTCCTAAACTTAACCCCTAACCCTAACTCCTAGCCTAGCTAACGTTAGAAACAACAAATTGGAATTCGTAACATATATGAAATGGATGATGGACATCCACAAATGAATACATACCATACGAACATATCATACTAAATGGAGTGTCTCGGATTTACACACAGAATAATAAGAAATGCTCTGAGACCAGGTTGTGCTACCTGATATTCTGAATGGACTTGTTTGTAATCGTGTAGGACGAGAAAGCGCATGCAGCCTCAATTAGCCTAGCTAGCTAGCCAGCTAGCTTAACTAGCTTCTCCCAGTTTGATGCAGTCAAGACAGGTACTACATAATCATATTGGATGCTAAATAACCTAGCTATGGCAGCTATTAAGATACTATAGTGCGATTTTACTTTGTTGGTTGTGGTCTCTCGTCTATCCCTCCTCCCTGTTCCCCTGTTCCTGTGTCACTTGCTCACATTCACAGTAGCCTACACAGACAGCACGGCTCCTCTCTCTACCCCTCTCCCTCACGCTTTATGAGTTTAAAAATGTATTTTCTGCTGCTTCCCTCACTCAGACCGGGTCTGGAGCTGACCAGGTCTATACGGAACAGGTCTAGTTGTCCTCTGGTCCGTTTAGAATGGATCTGTCACACCCTGATCTGTTTCACCTGTCCTCGTTATTGTCTCCACCCCCTCCAGGTGTTGCTTGTTTTCCCCAGTGTATTTATCCCTGTGTTTCCTGTCTCTCTGTGCCAGTTCGTCTTGTATGTTTCCAAGTCAACCAGCGTTCTTCCTGTTCTCCTGCTTTTTGCATTCTCCTTTTTCTAGTCCTACCGGATTTGACCCTTGCCTGTTACTGGACTTTGTACCCGCCTGTCTGACCATTCTGCCTGCCTTGACCGTTCTGCCTGTCTGCCACTCTGTACCTCCTGGACTCTGATCTGGTTTTGACCTTTTTGCCTGTCCACGACCATTCTCTTGCCTACCCCTTTGGATTAATAAACATTGTAAGACTCCAACCATCTGCCTCCTGTGTCTGCATCTGGGTTTCGCCTTGTGCCTTGATAGATCTCTATATTTAACACATTTATTTATGCATATTTTGGAGTTTAGATGGGAAAGCCCTAAGTCTATTTCGAAACGGGTCCAACTTTTTGGACCTTGAAGGCCTCTACTACAGTCCCCCCAAACCTCTGCCTTTTTCAATATTCAATGTGATTTTATTAGCTTGTCTTGCCAATTTCTTGCGCCCCCTTTGGTGGTGACCAATAAGCGGGCCCATGGTTTTTATAGAGATGATTGATGCAGCTCAGCCCTGGCACGGCCCCATATCCCTCCTCTTCTCACTCACACTGGGTTATTGCACTCTCAGCCAGGGAGGAAAGACTGGGCAGTTTGATGTACTGTATTCCACTCATCTCCATCTGGGGGAAATTAGTGAAAGAGGGAAAGGGGGAGAGAGAGAGAGAGAGAGAGAGAGAAAGACAAAGGGGAAGGGGGGGGGGTGACACTGTCTAGCAACTCCATTAAGGAATCAGTGTCCAATCTCCTGGATTGCACCCACTGACCTGACACACCAAATCCACTATTAAATAATTTAACAATTGATTTTATTTTTCTATGTTCCCCTCCACTAACTGGCTTATTGACTCTGGTGTGCTCTGTGAGTAAGCCTGCCTTAAATTGGCTAAAGGGGAGCTTAACTGCATCTGATTGTTGTTAGGAGACTCAGATGCAGAATCTCATTTATTTGTTCTGGTGAAATGCACCATGGGTTATGATCAGGTCTGTGTCTCTTACAAGGGTCACATGGTTGGATTAGAGATGGTGCTCAAATTCTCTGCTCATAATGTTTCACCTGAAGATTTACCCCATTTAAACGAGAGCAATAAAAGGCCTGAGTTGAAATTTTTTTCCAATTGCTAACACACTAAAAATGACATGCACAGCACAATTATTTAAACTGACACACAGAGAGCAAAACCTCTTCTCAAGTCTCCAAAAGTCTAAACACATGTTCTGCTTTACACACATTTTGCAATTCAAAATGGCACTTTTTAAATGCACTGCACACGGTTCTCTGCATAAGACACAACAATCTGACATAAAGTCACATGTTTGTGTTTCGGTGTTTTGGGGTTTAGGTTCTATGTTATCTTTTTCTATGTTTATATCTAGTTTTCTATTTCTATGTTGGGTTTTTGGCAATGACCTCCAATTAGAAACAGCTGGTTGTCGTTGTCTCTAATTGGAGGCCATATTTAGTTGTGTTTGTTTCACTTGTGTTTTGTGGGTGGTTGTTTTCCTGTATAGCCTGTGTTGCCTTACGGAACTGTTTCAGCGTTTTGTTTAGTTTATGTTAAGTGTTATCTTTAAATAAATTAAGAAGATGAGCACTATACCCGCTGCGCCTTGGTCCAATCCTTACGACGCCTATGACACCGGGGTACAGGAAGCTGCCATTGTAAACTTGGTTTTGGAAAATAATGAAATCAGATTACGAGAAATTCAAAGCCACATCATCCAAGACAACACCATATTCAACAACATTCAACGTGTCAGTCTGTCCTCATTGGCTCGCATTCTCAAGTGAAACCAAATCAGAATGAAAAAACTTTATAAGTTGCCGTTTGAGAGAAACTCTCAAAGAAACAAAGAGGTCAGACAAGCATATGTGGATGTAAGTACAATATTGAGTGCAGTACACTACACGCAACATTGTTTCCCAGTGTACTGGATAACACCATATTGACTGCTTTTGTTCTTTGTTTTCAGGGAGTACTGGAAATGGATGCTCATGCAATCCCACATGAGTTCATCTTTATAGATGAGGCTGGGTTCAACCTAGCAAAGACCAGAAGAAGGGGGAGAAACGTCATTGGCCACAGAGCCATTATAGATGTTCCTGGCCAATGTGGTGGGAACATCACAATGTGCGCAATTTTTTCTGCAATTTTCTTTTTCAGTTTACTGTTTTTTTGTGAGCATATTTTTGTTCAGTCCAATGTAAATATATCTGCTGTGCATATGTTGCACTGACTTGCTTGGTGAAAAATAACATGTTTCAACAGCATGTGGTTGTATCTGCAAATATTTCTGTGCATCTGAAGAATTTTCTACAATTTGAACTATTTTTTGTATTATGGCACCGCATACTAAAGATGAGAGTGCTTTTCATTATGCCCAACAGTGTGTAGTTGGTTATACAAAAATCTGGTAATATGAATGAAGTGTGTGCCATTTCGTGCAAACGTTTGATTTTGATAATGCTATATGTAGTTTTGGTTGCAATGCTTCATTTTGCAGGATATATGAGGTATTTTGCAGTTTGGGTGTGTGGTTTTGTGAATTGTGTTAAGTATTTTGATAAAACCAGCCTAGTTTACAAAATGGTGTTTTAGCAATTGGGAAAAACTGTAATGGATGCGCAGCCTGAAACGCTTGTTCTCATCACGTCGGGATGGTTTTACACCTTCTTAACCCCCCTCCACAAGCCCCCCCCACACACACACACACACACACACACACACACACACACACACACACACACACACACACACGTATTTAGGACTACTCACAAAAACATACCTTTCGTGGACCATGCTTTCCGATATCATAGCACAGAATGAGTGAAAAATAAATCACTTAAAGTGACTTACTCCTTGAAAAAAGTACACTTGAAATTTGACCAACTACCTGAGACCGTACATTGCATTGCACTGCATTGCCATCAGCCAGAGGGAATGCCTCCTATGAAAGCTATCCAACTGTCCGTGTTGCGCCTAATGGAAGCATACAAGAATTAACAAGTTAAAATTCTCGATATTTGATGCACACATTCATTTTATTTTATGACTGAAAATATTGATTAAAAAAGTAGATGTTGGTTTGTTTCTAGTGTAGCAGGTAGAATGCCATAATGATGCGACACGAATGGCAACGCAACGGCTGTAGTGTAATTCTTTGTAAAGTATTTCAACTGGAACAACCATTTCAGTAATGGATTCAATATATCCAAGTAACAGATGAATAGTTTAGAATTGTATTTTTATTTTTGTGTAACATTCAGTCATCAGCAGGCTTCCAACATTGCAAAAAACTTTAAGAATTCGGAAGAACCTTAGTCACTCCAAAAGTGAACCACCCACCATCAAAGGAACCCAGCAATCGCGCACCTCCCTCTCATACCCTCACCACCAGCTCCCACCACCCCCTTCCCCATCTGTACCTCCCGAGCCGCGACACAGGATTTGCCACGTCAACTCACCCTCGCAGGAGC
Source organism: Salmo salar (assembly GCF_965601325.2). Taxonomy (NCBI): domain Eukaryota; kingdom Metazoa; phylum Chordata; class Actinopteri; order Salmoniformes; family Salmonidae; genus Salmo; species Salmo salar. The sequence goes on from NC_138300.1 coordinate 99,792,170, forward strand.
TCCACCCACACCTGCACAGCCAACCAACCAGGTAACACATGCTGGTGTCTACCACGACAACAGCCAAAAACGCCCTGTTTCTTCACAAACAGCCCAATGGCAAAGTCTGTCTACATCTGCAGGGTCTCCTACCAGTCAGAAGAGTTCTCGGTCCTTTGCATATAGAGTTTTGCACTACATAGATGCTTCACAAATTTAACTGTATATCATGTTCTATAACTAATCAGAATGTGGTATAACTGTTATGTAACTAATTTATTGTTACCCAATTTATCAATCATTTATAGAGAATAAAACCCATTTCGATGATTTGTGACACATTTATATATTGCTTACAAAGCCTATATATGAATTAATGAAACATTCGTAAGAACGTCAAATAAAGCAGAACCGACTTCTCTCAGGAACCTTAAGAACTAAGGAATAAACATTTAAGAACCTTTTGTTCTCCAATGGACTACAGGCTAAGAAACCCAAGAGCACAAACAAAACAAAAATTACATTTCAGTTGCTAGGTACTGTATAAGATATGAAAATCTGGATAGCGCACAACCCTAGTCCACACTTTCTCTGATCTGCAATTATTCTGTTGTGTACATAGAACTTTACTGCTCTCCAGTCCCTGTTTACTAATGCTTGGGGAGAAGCAGCAATGCATTTCTCACAGTCTTGTTTTTCAGGTGTTTTTCCTATTCGGATAAAGTTCATCATGGAATCTTCAACTGAATCCTCCTCTGCTGACCAATACCTTTTTGTTCCTTTGGCACCTGTAATGGTTTCTATTGAGAAGTAGAGGAGTCAGGCGCAGGACACAGGAATAAGTGTAAACAAAACGTGTTTACTCAAATTTATCAATAAACTTCTCACAGAAAATAACATGGTTTAAAAAAAACACCAACAACCACAAGACAGGAAACAATCACGGACAAGACAAACAGGAAAGGCAGAGGGTAAATAATGAACATAATTAGGGAAATCAAAAACAGGTGTACACAATAAAGACAAAACCAAACGAACGGTGGTAACTATTAAGCCGGTGACGTCGACCGCCGAACGCCGCCCGAACAAGGAGAGGGGCCGACTTCGGCGGGAGTCGTGACAGCACCTTTGGAAAGAGATTACATTATACATGACAACATTATGCCACAACAATTTAAATAAAGGTTGACTACAATACAGTACTTGAACCTCTCTATTAACTCTACAAGGTTGCAACTGTATATGCAGAGTGTGTTGAGGTTAAGTTAACAATCCCAACTAAATAACTACATAGATAAGTGTGTGAGAGAAGAATGTGCAATGCTGACATCAAGGCAGGCTCAATCTGTATGGAAACTAAGTCCAAAAATCTGTTTGCAATGTAAACCTTTTAATAAAAGCAATAAGTATTAAATCAAGTCCCCCCCCCCCCCCCCCCCCAAGAAAAACAATGGTAATCCTTCTGTGTTAACATATATTCTAACACACTAATTCCAGATCTAATGTCTTGACTTGTGTCCAATCCAAACTGAACCGTTCTGTGCTGGCATGGTTGGAAATACACTAACTGATGAAGACAGAATTGATCTGGACCTAGTAGGACCATATGTTGACACTACAGAGTGAAAATGCACTGACTTAAGGCAGCAGGAAACATGTTTACCGTGAGAGCCTCTCTTTTGTCCCAGCTTTTCCTTGGTTATTGGCCCGAATCACTGACATCTCTCCTGGAAAACATCAGTGGAAATCATGTCAGTTTCACCCAATCCAACTTCCTATCCTATGAACCAATCCATAAGCGGTAACTGTTGGAGCAACTCAAAATGCAGGTTTATAACAGCTGTGCCATTCAAGCCTATTGAATATAGTATAAGAGGGATGGCTACAGCCACCCAACCCCCACAGGTTTATACAGCCATGTAGTGAGAGGGGAACGCGCAATACAATGCTGAACTGAAGGCTCCATCAGGGTGGATCCTAACCTTTTTCACAATCCAAACTGAACCGTTCTGTGATGGCATGGTTGGAAATACACTAACCGATGAAGACAGAATTGATCTGTTGTGAAGGGTTCTCCCCTTTCTTGTTGTAAAAATCTGTCTTATTTTACTGCATGGGATACATCATCTTGAGCCATGTTACTCACAATTTTCCATACCTTTTCGCTCAGTCCTTTAGCTCTAGCACAGAGTGCCTGTATTCTGTTTTTTCCAGGCATCTCCTTTCGAACATTTTGTGCTAGTGTGCACCGTGCTACATGCTTCCACATAGATTTGCGTTTAAAGAGCCCATGGCAGGCAAAACAATGCTGATACTCCTGGTGATTGGTCTTGTCATCACTTGTTTATTTACATGGTACCAAAACCCCCTTTCCTTCTTTAAGTGCCTGAATGTTGTGTTAAACAGATAAATAACAAATAAAAGTAACAAATAATTACAGAGCAGCAGTAAAATAACTGGTACAGAGTCAATGTGCGGGGGACCCGGTTATTCTCTTAGAAGTATTTGCATATCGCTTCTTTCTCTTGTTCTGATTCTCCATTTAAGCCGTTTTCTTTTGAGGAACTTCTGCATCTCTTGTTAGTCTTCTTGTATTGCTTCTTTCTCTTGACTCTTGCTAATTTATCTCAACTGTTTCCCTCTGAGACTAAATCAACGTGTTTACTGCTGTCCCCCCTTGTCTTTGGTTCTGAAAATTCATCCGAATTGCCTTCCTCTAATGATCCTGATGGCCCTCGGACATAATCATCTTCACTGTTGTCAATGCTGGTTATTGAGTCATCAGTCTTGTATCCAAGCATATCTTTGGTCAACTGTATTGAAGAAAAAAAGTATCAGGATAACTAGACAGATAACACAAAGTATTTGGACACCGGCACATTTTGATTAGTTATGGCTCTGGGCCCTCTACTTTAGATTTTGTTATAATACAATGAATATGGGATGGAAGTGCAGACTTGCCAATCTTTGATTTACAAAGCTGATTCACAAGAACTTACAGTATGTGTTGGTGATGAATTACACTTTAACTTACGTATATGCTGGCTGTTCTGATCAACAGCGGTGCATCATCCAACACATGGACTATCGACCCAGAGGTACTGGCAGCCTCGATGTCTGACATCTATGGATACAACAAAATTATATTAGTAATGTGCAAATTAGGCAATAGGATATGAAAATGATTCAACCATCCCCAGTATCCTCATTCTAAACAACTGACAAACCTGAGCTTCAGGATGTTTTTAAATCCTATTTGCATTTACCCTCCACTAGACCCCTGGTTTCAATATGTGGAATAAAATGTAATGATAAGTGATTTCAGGTTTGTACTGCTGTGATGACATAGGCCTTGACATCGTCATTTTTCGCTTTGCAAAAAGCCTCAAGATAACTCATAATAAACTTGGGTTGCTGATATTCATACATTAAATAGTCTAAAGGACAAGTCCCTATAAGCCTTTGTCAGGAATCAGGACTAGGTTAATAAAGCCAATGCAACTGCATGTTTTACAAATGATAGGCTATCTTATTATAAAATGGCATTATAGGCCAACACTGTAGGCCTATTTCTTTGCCGGATTGGATAAGGTCTGCAATTGTCTTACCTAGTGTGGCAAAATGGGCAAAACATGGCCTGGCCATGGATGAAAAGGACATTTTCAAAATGGGGTAGAACTGAGGGAACATAAAGCGGACCCCGGGATTTCAGCTTCCTGTGTTAGCCGTTGTAATCCTCTTGCTCTTGCTGCTTTTATTTGTAGATACTCACCCCAACAGGGAGTTATGGGGAAGGAGGTATAATCAAAATGTAAAAGTTGTCTGCTTAATGCTTTTGAGGGAGCAGCAGAAAAGTTTATCCAGCCTGGGCCCCCTTGCTAGAATTGGTAGTTGTAGCACTAGTAGTAGCTATGTAATGGCACCAGTGTTGTAGTCGAGTCACTAAAGCATAAGTCATAGTCAAGTCACAAGTCCCTATGGCTAACTCTAAGATGAGTCAAAGTCACCAATGTTTGGGTCACGAGTCAAGTCACAAGTCCCTTTGGCTGAAAACAGTCCCAGTACTTGAATCCCTGTCCAAGAGTTCAAGTCTTAGACAATGGGTCCACATTAATTTAATATTAAGTTATTAACCCAGTCAGATAGTGGCAGGAGGAATTTGATCAATCATTTTTGATATCCCCTTTCTTTCTGTGCCAACAAATGTTTATATGCTACTGGTAAACCAGATTGTCAGCTAGCTAGCTAATTAGGTAACATGATTGCACATGGTGTAGCTGCACAGCTTCTCTATCTTTGATGTAGTCTAAACAGAAAATGACACACAGACAGACAGACTTTTATAAACTATAGTGAAGTCAGATAGTTGTGGCTAATGTTAACATTCTGTGGTCAACTGATCCTAGATCTGTGAAAAGGTCTACAGCTACATCAACATGCTTTTTTTGTAAAATCAAATCAAATTTTATTGGTGACATACATGTGTTTAGCAGATGTTATTGTGGGTGTAGTGAAATGCTTGTGTTTCAAGCTCTGACAGTGCAGTAATATCTAACGAGTAATATCTAACAATTTCACAACATATACCCAAAATACACGTAAATCTAAGTAAGGAATGGATTAAGAATATATATACATATATGTCAGAGCGGCATTGGACTAAGATACAGTGGCATAGTATAGAGTACAGTATATACATATGAGATGGGTGATGCAATATTTACAAACAATTAAAGTGACTAAGATACCGTAGAATAGTATAGAGTACAGTTTACACATATGAGATGAGTAATGCAAGATACGGAGACATTATTAAAGTGGCCAGTGTTTAATTTCCTAAAAGTGGACAGTGATTCCTAATCTATGTCTATAGGCAGCAGCCCCTGATGTGCTGGAGATGGCTGTTTAACAGTCAGTGGTGTAATATAGAATTCAATGCAGTATATACATATGAAATGGGTGATGCAACATGTAAACACAATTTACAAGTGACTAAGATACCGTAGAATAGTGTGGAGTGCAGTTTATACACATGAGATGAGTAATGCTAGATACGGAACATTATTAAAAAGTTGCCAGTAATTCCTAATCTATGTCTATAGGCAACCGCCTCTGATGTGCTAGTGAGAAGCTGTTTTTAGTCTCTCGGTCCCAGCTTTGATGCACCTGTACTGACCTCACCTTCTGGATGATAGCGGGGTGAACAGGCAGTGGCTCGGGTGGTTGATGTCCTTGATGATCTTTTTGGCCTTCCTGTGACATCGGGTGCTGTAGGTGTCTAGGAGGGCGGGAAGTTTGCCCCTGGTAATGCGTTGGGCAGACCACACCACCCTCTAGAGAGCTTTGCGGTTGTGAGAGGTGCAGTTGCCGTACCAGGCGGTGATACGGCCCGACAGGATGCTCTCAATTGTGCATCTGTAAAAGTTTGTGGGGGGGTTTAGGTGTTAAGCCAAATGTATTTGTTCAAGAAACGCTACACTACAGCAAATTTTTATTCATTTATATATGTAATTAACTAAATTGATTTGGAGGCAGCAGCCAATAAACATGTATGCGCCCCTCATCCTGTCGCCGGCTTGCTGCCTTTTCTCCAACCAATCGCGCCTTCCAAACCATAGGCCTAGGCTACCACCAAAATACTCTTTTTGAGTATTGTCTAACCAATAAGCCTACAGTATGACAAAAAACGGACACTTGAATATTAACTAAGAATTAAATTGTTGGTGTGTACTTCTGAATTTATGCTATGGAGAGTGCCAAGACCAATAATTTCAATGTATTAGCTAGAGGAGCCACACTAATGGCAGATGTCCGAAAGGATCAGAGTGTGAATATAGACATAAACATAAATGAACAGGCATTGCAAATTGACAAAATAGCTTAATTGTCACCCTAAATTCATGACAATCACTAGTGGAAAGCCTTCTCAGAAGAGTGGAGGCTGTTATACCAGCAAAGGGGGGCCCAGTCCATATTAATGTCCATGATTTTGGAATGAGATGTTTGACGAGCAGGTGTCCACCAATAGGCCTACATGCTGACAAAATGCACCATATGTGTGGACTGCAAACGTACCTTTCTGGACCTTCTAAGATGTCGGAATAGACCCAAATGGATCAAAATTATTACATAAAAAGGACTAGTCTCAATGCAGTAACAGTGATTTTGGTATTGGAAAAACAATGATGTTTGAAAAACAATTATGTAAATCACCCTAAAACATACAATTTAGGTCAACAGCGTTGTCACGTCCTGGCCAGTATAAGGGTTAATTGTTATTGTAGTTTGGTCAGGACGTGGCAGAGAGTATTTGTTTTATGTGCCCCCGGTGGTGTTTTGGTAAAAGGGTGTTTGATTTAGTATTTCCGGGTTTTTGGTTTATGGTCTATGTTTATGTATTTCTATGTGTAGTTTAGTAAGTGTGTTTCTATGTAGAGTTAATTGGGGTGGACTTCCAATTGAAGGCAGCTGTGTGGTGTTGCCTTTGATTGGAAGTCCTATATTAGTTGGGTGTTTTTGTCTGTGTGTTTGTGGGAGATTGTTCTGTGTTTAGCCTTGTGCCTTGCTAGACTGTCTGTATATCGGTCGTTCGTTCACTTGTTTTGTTATTTTGGTGTTCATTTTGGGAAGTTAATAAACGTCAAGATGAGCTTACACATACCTGCTGCGTTTTGGTCCTCCATTACTGACGAAAACCGTGACAAGCGTAGATAGTACGTAGACAATACTGTTTTGATAATAATATATTCCTCACTGTGTAGAAGGTAGAATAATTTTCTGGTCCAAAAATTTGGCCCATACATTTCTTATATGACTAATCAATAGCGAAAGCACAGAACGGTCTTGTGTTATCTCCATATAATAAAGCCTATCAGGCACACTGCAGTAGAAATGTAAAGCGATCATCTAATCCATAATGTCCGTTATGTGGCTTAGCCCATTGCAATGTTTGAAAATTAGGTGGATACCTTGTAGAACTAGTTAAGCTACATGATTTCGTCAGACATGCCTGCAGCATTGACTGGCTAAATAGGTTGACTCTATAAATGTTACATTTATGCCATTTAGCAGATGCTCTTGTCCAGAGCAACTTAAAGTAGTGAGTATACACATATTTACAGTTGACATTTTTAGTAATTCAGCAGACACTCTTATCCAGAACGATCTACAAGAGCAATTAGGGTTAATTGCCTTGCTCAAGGGCACAACGACAGATATTTCACCTTTGTCAGATAGGGTATTTGAACCAGCAACCTTTTGGTTGCTAATGCTCTACTAATGCTCTAAGCACTAGGCTACCTCTGGGGAGAAGGACAGTTAACATGGGGACAGTTTTAGAAGTCATCATTGTGAGCTGTACAGTAATGTGGGTTGGGCCTCTGTCTATAAGAGAGCGGCATTCTCTTTCATTTATTTACAAGGCAATTCTGCAAACTTTTTTTTTAATATTACTTCAATACTAAACTGAAAATTCAGTAATTACCAGACTCGCTAACTGGACTGGTTGGCCTCAGAGTTCCGGCGGGTTTCCACCCTCCGGTTCTCCTTGAAGTTAGATCATTGTTGGACGGGGTAAAATGGTCCTCTTATAATTGTACTTGTTTTGATTAATTGTATGTATTATTATTTTTGTATTTATTTTGTAAGTCCTGTTCACAGGGCTCCCTTGTGAATGACACCTTGATCGCAATGGGATCTACCTGTTGAAATAAAAGTGAAATAAAAAATAAAAATAAAACGTTATGCTGGCTGCTATGTCTAAGCAGCTGTGATGATGATGACTAAGGAATGAAAAATAATAATTGTCAAATGAATCCAAAGTAATTTAATCAACTAAAATATTTAACAGGTACTAAGCAATAAATTGGCACAACTATCATCGGGTATAAAACAAATATTCTGTGTTATTGCGTTCATCCCACTGTCAGTGTCAAGAAAACACAAGAGGATGGCTGAGGGAAGCTTTTATTATTATTTCTTAATGCATTTAGAGTTAAAAGAAATAATAGAAATCTAAAACAGTGATTCATTTTTAAATTTAGAACCAAAATCAAACCAATCCCAAAAAGCGTTAATAACTTTGCACTGGTATTCTGTATAACATGATATGATATTTAGCATTAAACATTAACTGATTACTAGAGTAGACTGAATTTAAGAATAAAATGTAACATATTAAACTGATTAAAAAAGGATGGTTTTAGCGCCCTTCTTGCTTTGTCAGTTGCAGTCAGTGACACACAGAATAAAAAACCCTCTCCGTTCTATGTACATAATTGTTAAATCACAAAAAAATCCCTGAGCCAGCTTCTACAGTCCAATCAGAAAAATCAAGATGTTCTCTGCCATCCAATGATAAAATACTGCATAACTAAATGTTCCCTATAGGGGGTTATTGATGTTCTCTGCTATTCAATTATAAAATACTGCAGTACTGTATGTTCTCCATAGGGGGTGCTAGATGGTTCTCATTTTGGGGCTCCCGAGTGGCACTGCGGTCTAAGGCACTGCATCTCAGTGCTAGAGTCATCACTACAGACCCCGGGTTTGATCCCGGTCTGTTCACAACCGGTCGTGATCGAGAGTCCCATAGGGCGGCGCACAATTGGCCAAGCGTCGTCCGGGTTAGGGGAGGGTTTGGCCGGGTAGACTTTCATTGTAAAATAAGAATTTGTTCTTAACTGACTTGCCTAGTTAAATAAAGGTTCACATTTTTTCTCTCAAATTAAGGTATAGCAATTCAAATACACCCACCCACAAAAATACCACCTTTTAAGGACCCTGACAGTTTTATTTGATTTACAAGCCAAGCATATTAGCATGCTATTTCCAGGCAATTAGTGGTTTTCATCACGAGGACCATTTTTTGGACCTAAATTGTCCAAAGGTCCTAATATGGAAGATGTTTATGCAAGTGGAGGTCTCAATATGGTCTCAAAAACACAACACACACACACACACACACACACACACACACACACACACACACACACACACACACACACACACACACACACACACACACACACACACACACACACACACACACACACACACACACACACACACACACACACACACACACACACACACAATCCAACCAAACTCTTTCAACCCAACCAACCCAGATCTTTCAAACCAAGTCAGCCAACCTCTAATTGAAAGCTCTGTCTAGGCTAATGTCTGTGTTGTGAGCAGTGTGTTCAGACTTTACCATGGTTAACCACGGCTCACAGTCTCTTTCTCTCTCTCTGCTCTCCAACAGGCTACTCTCGTAGGGTACATTCAGATTTTGGGGGCACTAGAATTTAAAGGACAATTTTAATCGTTTTCCACCATGAGTGGCTGAAAATCTCTTCAACATGTTATACAATCATTTGTTTCGGTACCTATTGCCTTTTGTCAATTCATGTACCTCAGTTGGTCCGCAAAGTTACTTTTTTAAAACTTTGTTCTTAAAACTGCATCGTTGGTTAAGGGCTTGTAAGTAAGTATTTCACTGTAAGGTTCACTGTTGTATTCGGCGCATGTGACAAATAACATTTGATTTGATTTGAGGTTGTGGCAATATTCTTGTAAGTGTCCGCTCCCATCCAGAAGTAATGGAACTCTACTTCTGCCCCACTGTGTCCCTTGTCACTGGATTAACCCCTGGCTATTCTGCAACAACAGAACTCAGGGAGGGGCTAAAGGGTCAGGATCCTGGACACAAGACTGACCCCTGACCTGTTGACCCAGGGGTGTTCTGGGACAGGGCTGTTGACAACACCCTTGTGGGGGAGGGATAAGTATACTGGTCACAGGGGCAAGAAGGGTTCAAACCAGCCAGGCAGGAACGCAAACAGCCATGGAGGACAAAATCAGACATGGCTGATCAAATGGTCCAAAGCCCCTGTAACCAGATACACGCTGTAGTGACTTAAACGTCTTTGTAAATCATGCATTCATGTCATGCTATTGTGGTGGCAGAATTTGACAAGTTTTTCACAAGACTATGCTTAAAGCTATGTTGTGTGAGGGAATCTGCACTCTAAAAAGAGATTCAAATGTTCTTTCAAGCCTCTCATACTTTAATCATTCGTGTTGCTTTTTGCATGCCTCTCATGAGAAAAAATACTTTAAAATCTATTTTTGAGCACCGATCCCCCACACAGCATTTGATGCAACTATTTTTATCCACAACCCCAAGTTCTGAGTGAAGTGGTTTCAAGAACTTTTGCATTTTTAATGCTTGATCTCAAGTTACCATTCAGCCCATGTAGTTCAGCCAGAGTGCTTACTTGGACAAATATTTTGTTTTTGCTTTGCACAGTACAACAAAACTATAAAACAATATATACGGTATATATTATGTTTTCCCCCAAACTGGGAGTAACCGCTTACTCTGATCTCTTTTCATTTCACTGAACTGTGCCATGCATTAATCAAAAAGTCTTAATAGTGCAGTTCAATGACAAAGAGTGGAGCCATCCATTTGATCCAAACAGGATGGACAACACCAGCACCTGATATAATTGGTGGTATTTCATTCCACGTCAGCCATAAAGTGGGCACCAGATCGTTTATGGCCTCGCCCTTGCCAAAGCATGCATCTCCATAGGTTTTGGTGTTACGTGTGTTTTTGCTTCCCCATGCTTCACTTGTGCCTGTGAGCTCTAAAGTGGCGGATAGCCTATCGCCACTGATGAATTTGTGTCCCCTGGGACTGGCTTGTATCACTGTGGGCTGTCAGCGCATATTTTACTCAATTTAAGAGAGAATGATTATCACCATTAACAATTCAATTATCTAGTGTGGTGGGTAGTGGTGGTAGCAGAACATCACTGATAGATAGAGGGTGATCAAATACACACCATTATCAAACACACACACACACACACACACACACACACACACACACACACACACACACACACACACACACACACACAAGTCAGTTAAGAACAAATTCTTATTTAAAATGACAGCCTACCCCAGCCAAACCCGGACGACACTGGGCCAATTGTGCACCGCCCTATGGGACTCCCAATCACGGCCAGTTGTGATACAGCTTGGAATAGAACCAGGGTCTGTAGTGATGCCTCTAGCACTGAGATGCAGTGCCTTAGACTGCTGTGCCGCTCGGGAGCCCAAATATAATATAAAAGGATCAAAGGATCTGTTACAGTATGGTGGGTCTGTTCTGTTCCAGCCCACTGCTCCCACTCAGCAGGAGAGGATGTCTAGCTCTTAGCTGGTACATTGGAAATCAATACCATACACCATAAATTTAAATGCAACATTGGAAGAAGTCAAACGAGTACGAAGAAAGCTCTGTCTGTGGACACCTTCATCTAGACTGTCTTCTCCTATCCTCAGTTCAGTGGAGATGACGGAGAGGAGGAGACGAGGAGCCACTTGTCCTGCCCTCCTTCTGGAGCTTCTTGCTGACTTTGAGGTTATGGTGCCCTCTAGAGGGTGGTAGTAAAAATAGAGAGAACCAATCTGCCTCTACTCCCGGCCTTTGTTTAAATACCACAGTAATCCCGATGACTGATAACTCATCCTCATGAATAATTATGGACAGTTATACTGATAATGACTGGCCTTTCAAACCCACTTTAATCTATGCAAAGAAATGCTATGTGTCTCAGCATTATCTATTTTTGTCCTCATAATTCAGTCCTGAAATATTGTTTTGGCCTGTTGACCTTTGTTTTCTTTAAAGGTGAAACACAATTGTATTACTGAATTGTGCAATACATTTTCATTAACTGTATCTTCATCCTAGCTCATTCCCAGTTAGAAATATATTTGAATCAATAAAGGGCTTAGCATGTATTTGCACATTCTGACTCAAACTCATATCATTACTTCAAAATTAGCTCTCCAGTCAATTGTGGGAATTATCTCAGTGTTTGTTTAAGTTCTTTGCACACGTCACTCAAGTGTTTGAACAAATCTTCTACAGACATTCATGCACAATTATGAGGAAAGTTCCAGTCATACATGGATTATTATCTACCATTGTCATAAACCTAATTGTATGCCATTATATCACTATATATGGCTGCATCAGAGCAGAATTGAGGTCTAGATACCTACTAGGCTGTTTTATCACTACCCTATAGGCACCTCTCAATAAATGATGGAATGTTTAAAAGTTTACTATTTTTACATGACTTCTCTTGGAGGGGAGGCAGACTCATATCTACACTGGTTAATTCTTCAACAGTAATCTGTAGCTTTGAGCTTCGTCGATGTCACAGACACATTCTATCATTATTCCCTCTGGGTTCCCTAAATTAATTGTAGATGTGTTGCCTACCCTGACAGTCACAGCTTTATACTAAAATAAGATGCCAGAGAAAGGAGAGAAGGCTGCACTATCCACGCTCTCTCTATTTATCACTCTCTCTCTCATTCCCTTCCATCACTCTCTCATTCCCTTCCATCACTCTCCCTCTCCCCCTCCCTCTTCTCCTTACCCTCCCTTTTCCTCCTCCCACCATCCCTCCTTCCGTCCATCCCATTTTCTTCTCCTCCTCCCACCCTCCCTCCCTCCATCCATCCCATTTTCTTCTCCGTCCCTCCCTCCCTCGATCCCATTTTTTCTCCCCCTCCCATTTTATTCTCTCTCGCTCTCGCTCTCTCTCATGATGATGATGTGCTCCCTCCCTGTTGGCTGATGATTATCAAGGCAGTGTGTAGCTGTCGCAGCTCTGAGCTATATCAGACACCTCACCAGTCTCCACAGAACCCCCTAAAGGGGTGTCAGATCCCCCTCCTCCTCTTAGCAAAGATGTCCAATACCTAACCCAACAATCTACCCTCTCTCCATGTCACAAGGGACCACCATGCAGTAACACAGTGTTCACACAGAATATTGCCTTGGCTGGGGATTACAAAAGATGTCTCCAACAGTTGAATGTAGCCTAGGTGATATTAAAATATCAAAATAACTATTCTGCTTTGTCTTATCCAACTACCTGGAAACTCATAAGAATTTGAAGTGCCAAATAATATAAAAAGTAGAAATGGTCTACATTGACATTTATGCATTATTTTGGGAAAACAACTCATCTAAATGCTTCCCTCTAAGTCAGAGAAAGTGAAAAAAAATGTCATATTTTAGGCCTCATAGCATTTGTCTCCTTAAGATTCAGATCATACTTTGGTCAGCTTTTCAGAAAACCGCTCTTTATTAAAAATGAGTCTATTGAGACTCATAGCTCATAATCAACAGAGTGAACAAGGACAGCAGGCCTCTACTTAGCCTATGTCCCTCAAAACCCAAAGGTTGTTAAGAGGTTTCAAGGCATTCAGAAAATCAAGAACTGGCTCAAATGACTTATTATAGACAGTGTACACAAATCTTGCTTTTGCACCACAGACCCTAGCGGTTTTGGGTGTACCAATCCTGGCTGTAAACACCAGGCGAGCGTTAAACTGACTGACTACACTGTGAATACCATGCTGGTCCTGGCGTGGCTTCAGCTTGCCTTGTGGTCAGAACCTCCGCCCACACACTGAGACAAGCAACACTTCATGAAGTCCAACTATTGCCACAAGAGGGTGATCTGGTGCCAGAGGCTCAGGCTGAGGAAAGAGTGGTAGTAATGAGCATTGTCCTTCTTCTCTCCCATGAGAATTTTTGTAGTTACTCTTCCTGGGGTCCAAACACATTAAGGCACTTACATTACATATAAAACAAAATATAAAACAGTACATCATATAACATTATTACACCACTACATATCTAAAATACAAAAGGTATGAGTAATACCACTATACAAAAATATTACAATGTACGTGTGTGTAGAATGTGTGTGCTAGCACTTATATGCGTGTCTGTACCTTTGTGTGTGTCTCTTCACAGTCCCCGCTTTTCTATGAGGTGTATTTTTACCAGTTTTTTAAATCTGATTCTACTGCTTGCATCAGTTACCTGATGTGGAATAGAGTTCCATGTAGTAATGGCTCTATGTGGTATTGTACGCCTCCCATAGTCTGTTCTGGACTTGGGTATTGTGAGGTGACCTCTGGTGGCATGTCTTGTGGGGTATGCTGGGTGTCTGAGATGTGTGCTAGTAGTTTAAACAGACAGCTCAGTACTTTCAGCTTCTCAACACTTCTTACAATAACAAGTAGTGATGAAGTCAATCTCTCTTCCACTCTGAGCCATGAAGCCGTGCTGCCCTGTTCTGAGCAAATTGTACAAGTCCCTCTTTGTGGCACCTGACCACACTACTGAACAGTATTCCAGGTGCGACAAAACCAGGGCCTGTAGGACCTGCCTTGATGATAGTGTTGTTAAGAAGGCAGAGCAATCCTTTATTATGGACAGACTTCCCACCCATCTTAGCTACTGTTGTATCAGTATGTTTTGACCGTGTCAGTTTACAATCCAGGGTTACTGCAAGCAGTTTAGTCCCCTCAACTTGCTCAATTTCCACATTATTCATTATACAATTTAGTTGAGGTTTAGGGTTTAGTGAAGGATTTGTCTCAAATACAATGCTTTTGGTTTTGGAAATATTTGGGACCAACTTATTCCTTGCCACCCATTCTGAAACTAACTGCAGCTCTTTGTTAAGTGTTGCAGTCATTTCAGTCACTGTATTTGCTGACGTGTACACTGTTGAGTCATCCAATGGCATGTCATTAGTAAAGATTGAAAAAAGTAAGGGGCCTAAACAGCTGCCCTGGGGAATTCCTGATTATACCTGGATTATGTTGGGGAGGCTTCAATTAATTAATTAACCATGTTTCTTAGGCTACATATGTTAATATGGCATATTTTAATACTTTACTTGGAAGCTTATCAGAAGTAGACTTGCTCATGTTATTCATATTGGAGCTGATAGTGCATGGTGAGTTGCACACAGTGGACGTCCTACTAGGGCACTCCGCTCAGCGCTAACAGTGTAACTCTGGTTCATAGGCAGATGATTACTGCATACAATAGCTATAGGATCAACAGAGGTATACAGTGCTTTCGGAAAGTACTCAGACCCCTTGACTTTTTCCACATTTTGTTACATTACAGCCTTATTCGAAAATGGATTACATAAAATTTAAAATCCTCTTCAATCTACATAATGACAAACATAAACAGTTTTTAGACATTTTTGCACAAGTATACAAAATCAAAAAACAGAAATACCTTATTTACATAAGTATTTAGACCCTTTGCTATGAGACTCGAAATTGAGCTCAGGTGCATCCTGTTTCCATCTATCATCCTTGAGATGTTTCTACAACTTGATTGGAATCCACATGTGGTAAATTCAATCGATTGGACATGATTTGGAAAGGTACACATATGTCTATATAAGATCCCACAATTGATGGTGCATGTCAAAGCAAAAACAAAGCCATGAGTTCGAAGGAATTGTCCGTAAAGCTCCAAGACAGGATTGTGTCGAGCAATCGGGGGAGGAGGGCCTTGGTCAGGGAGGTGACCAAGAACCCAATGGTCACTCTGAAAGAGCCCTAGAGTTCCTCTGTGGAGACGGGAGAAACTTCCAAAAGGACAACCATCTGCGCAGCACTCCACCAATCAGGCCTTTATGGTAAATTGGCCAGATGGAAGCCACTCCTCAGTAAATGGCACATGATTGCCTGCTTGGAGTTTGCCAAAAGGCACCTAAAAACTCTCAGACCATGAGAAACAAGAATCTCTGGTCTGATGAAACCAAGATTGAACTCTTTGGCCTGAATGCCAAGCGTCACTTCTGGAGGAAACCTGGCACCATCCCTACGGTGAAGCATGGTGGAGGCAGCATCATGCTGTGGGCGTGTTTTTCAGTGGCAGGGACTGGAAGACTAGTCAGGATCGAGACAAAGATGAACAAAGCAACGTACAGAGAGATCCTTGATGAAAACCTGCTCCAGAGCGCTCAGGACCTTAGACTGGGGTGAAGATTCACCTTCCAACAGGACAATGACCCTAAACACACAGCCAAGACAATGCAGGCGTGGCTTCGGGACAAGTCTCTGAATGTCCTTGAATGGCCCAGCCAGAGCCCGAACTTGAACTTGATCGAACATCTCTGGAGAGACCTGAAAATAGCCTTGCAGCAACGCTACCGGAGCACCGAGTCTGGGTCCAAAAAGCTTTTAAACCTCTCTGGTATAAGTGGGACGGTAGTGTCCCACCTCGACAACAGCAAGTGAAATTGCAGGGCGCCAAATTCAAAACAACAGAAATCCCATAATTAAAATTCCTCAAACATACAAGTTTTATTCACCATTTTAAAGATAAACATCTTGTAAATCCAACCACAGTGTCCGATTTCAAAAAGGCTTTACGGCGAAAGCACACACGATTATGTTAGGTCAGCGCCTAGTCATAGAAAACCATACAGCCATTTTCTAGCCAAGGAGAGGGCTCAGAAAAAAAAGAAATAGCGATTAAATTAATCACTAACCTTTGATGATCTTCATCAGATGGCACTCACAGGACTTCATGTTACACAATAAATGTGTTTTTTGTTCGATAAAGTTAATCTTTATGTCAGAAAATCTCAGATGAAATTGGCGCGTTATGTACAGTAATCATTGTCTCAAACAAACATCCGGTGAAATTTCAGAGAGCCACATCAAATTACAGAAATACTCATCATAAGCATTGATGAAAAATAGAAGTTTTATACATAGGATTAAAGATAAACATATTGTTAATCCAGCCGCAGTGTCAGATTTCAAAAAGGCTTTACGGCGAAAGCACACCACGTGATTATGTTAGGTCAGCGCCTAGCCACAGAAAACCATACAGCCATTTTCCAACCAAGGAGAGGTGTCACAAAAGTCAGAAATAGCGTTAAAATTAATCACTTACCTTTGATGATCTTCATCTGGTGGCACTCCCAGGTCTCCATGTTAAACAATAAATGTTTGTTTTGTTCGATAATGTCCCTCTTTATGTCCAAAAACCTCCGTTTTGTTGGTGCGTTTAGTTCAGTAATCCAAAGGCACAATGCGCGCTCTCAATATCCAGACGAAAAGTCAAAAAAGTACAATAAAAGTTTGTAAAAACATGTTAAACGATGTTTAAAATCAATCCTCAGGTTGTTTTTGTCATAAATAATAAATAATATTTAAACCGGACAAAAGCTTCGTCAATAGAAAAGGAGAAACAAGAAATGCGCGCTCCCAATCACGCTCTGGGCTCATGTCTGGAAATGTCCACTGTCCACTCATTGAAAGTGCTGTATCTCCCTCATTTTTCAGAGTACAAGCCTGAACCAATGCCTAAAGACTGGCCACATGTAGAAGAAGCCATAGAGATACTGAACTGGGTCCTAAGTCTTTGTATGGTGGATAGGCTTTCAATGGAAAAACAGCTTTTCAAAATAATAGTACTTCCTGGATGGATTTTCCTCAGGTTTCTGCCTGCCATATCAGTTCTGTTATACTCACAGACATGATTCTAACAGTTTTGGAAACCTTAAAGTGCTTTCTATCCAAATCTACTAATTATATGCATATCCTAGCTTCTGGGCCTGAGTAGCAGGCAGTTTAATTTGGGCACGCTTTTCATCCAAAATTCCCGAATGCTGCCCCCTACCCTTTTGAAGTTAACAGCTTCTACCCCCAAGCCATAAGACTCCTGAACAGCTAATAAAATGGCTACCCAGACTATTTACATTGTCTCCACTTAACACTTATTTTCCTTAATAAAACTGCATTGTTGGTTAAGGGCTTGTAAGTAAGCATTTCACTGTAAGGTGACAAATAAAATTTGATTTGTTTTGATTAGCTGAGCTGGTCTTAGGTCATTGATAAGTCATTGTCTCAATGCAGCCTTGAAATGCGTGGACAGAGTCCAGGAGAACAGATGATTTGGATGGACTCCTGTAGACTATCTTCTGTTTCCAGAAGTTGTCTAAGTTATCTATAAAAGTGATACCAACAGAGCTACAGTAATCTTTTAGCCAGATGTGTAATGCCAGTAGCACAATTGCAATGCACTGAGACATACGGTAACTCTTCCTCTAATATTTAGCCAGGACACAGGGATACCACCCCAACTCTTATTATGATGATGGATAACCCACCCAGAAACAAGATGAAACATTAAACAATGACACTTTAAATAATGGCACTTTAATAATGTTTACATATCTTACATTACTCATATCATATGTATATACTGTATTTTATACCATCTATTGCACCTTGCCTATGCCGCTCGGCGATCGCTCATCCATATATTTATATGTACATATTCTCATTCACCCCTTTAGATTTGTGTGTATTGTTAGTTGTTGGGGAATCGTTAGATTACTTGTTAGATATTACTGCACTGTCGGAACTAGAAGCACAAGCATTTCGCTACACTCGCATTAACATCTGCTAACCATGTGTATGTCACCAATAAAATTTGATTTGATTCTCCCCAATTAAGGTGCCACCAACCTCCTGTGGTGAAGATCCACCCACACCCCCTGTCCCAACATCCAGCACAATGTGACTGATCCTCCTCTGTATTTTTTTTTCGTTCAATTTTTGGGGCTCGTTAACTGGTTCTGTGAAACCAAGGTTCGGTCCTGCCAACAGTTCCTCACCCACCCAGATTCCACTGACTGTGCGTATGTCACCACCAACTGGGTGAGATCATTGCCCGCTGCCTGCGTAGACTCACGTGACATTATTGCCAATAGAAACCAATAACAAAACAAAGCCGTGCGATCCAGACTTGGGTTTTGCTGAAAAGTCCAGGATAAAAGGACTTTAAACTGAGAACAGAGACGATGTCTTTGCTGTAAAGTCTTGGAGTGTCTGGACTGTTTTGGGTGGTGTTCCCTTCTTTTTTGGCTTGACAGCTTCCAATTCCATTTTCTCACCTGCTCTGTAGACGCACACACACGCAAGCACACAAGCACAGACGCACACACAATACTTTCACAACCCACCCATGGGCATGTAACACACATCCATATATAATGACCAATTTTCCAAAGTAATGGCATAGGATTGGTGGCCCACCCGATACAGAACTGGAAACAAAAAAAGGGACATACAACATGGAAACTTTGTTGCTATGGTAAAACAAAACAAACTGTTGTGTGCAAACCGTCTGTCTGCTCCGTTGCCTCTGGCTATTCTCCAGTACAGCCTTTCAAAACACAGACATGCTCAGGGTTCCTCTCGGAATCTAGTTCAAAACAAGGATGTGGGGAAAAAGAGAAAACCACAGGCTTGTGTACAGCAGGGTATGCAGTGCCTGTTGTGAAACTGATGAGTGGGGTCAAGAGTTTACACCGACCATGTGACCTGACTGGTAAAAACAACCCAACCGATGAGCACGGAGGGACCAGAGGAAGCAGTGGCGTGTTTCAGAGACCTCGTGGCTCCCTGTAGGAACGTGTGGCCGGGCCAGACGGAAAGACTCATTCCTCTTTCTCCTCCTCCTCTTTTCCTCTGTGTGTCATTCCCCCTCTACTCTGTGCTTTCCATTACTTGACCAACATTTTTTTTCTAATAGTGTTCCAGGGGTTCGGTCAGCAGTCCAACCGCTGGAGGAAGTCAGAATCTCCTTTCTCTTTTTTCTTAGACCCCCCAGAGAGACACAGTATGTCTATTCCAGATATAGTTTTAGTTAAGGGAACTACCTACTAACCCCCTATTAAAAGTTCAGTATTTATCTCAGTTCTAACCATAGTCATGAGCTTACTTCAGATGTACTGTATATACTGTTCCATTCAGCTGTATAGAGGTGTTCTGCATATCTCCAGCAGCATGAGGTGAGCATGTCAAAAACCATAAACATAAAGAGAGTCACCATTAATTTCCTGTTAGGATGTCAGTTGAATGGAATTGCACAGGGTGTGAATACAGTATATGACATTGGGCTATCATGAATCGTTGTTAAATGGTCTTTTAAAGATGTCCTCCAGCGATTTTGGAGCTTTTACTTTTGAAAAGCAATATATCAAGTATAAATACAGTTAAGCTTTAAGGAGTAGGGCATTCAAGGAGTTGGTCTGCTGAATTTGGGATATCATCGGCCTCCCCCTTGCTTAACCTCTATGGGCTAGGTGGGACGCTTGCGTCCCACCTTCTCAACAGCCAGTGTAATCCCGTGGCGCGATATTCAAATACCTCAAAAATGCAAAAACTTCAATTTTTCAAACATATGACTATTTTACACCATTTTAAAGACAAGACTCTCATTAATCTAACCACACTGTCCGATTTCAAAAAGGCTTTACAACGAAAGCAAAACATTAGATTATGTCAGCAGAGTACCCAGCCAGAAATAATCACACACCCATTTTCAAGCTAGCATATAATGTCACATAAACCCAAACCACAGCTAAATGCAGCACTAACCTTTGATGATCTTCATCAGATGACAACCCTAGGACATTATGTTATACAATACATGCATGTTTTGTTCAATCAAGTTCATATTTATATCAAAAACCAGCTTTTTACATTAGCATGTGACTAGCATGTGACTAGCATTCCCACCGAACACTGCCGGTGAATTTACTAAATTACTCACGATAAACGTTCACAAAAAACATAACAATTATTTTAAGAATTATAGATACAGAACTCCTCTATGCACTCGATATGTCCGATTTTAAAATAGCTTTTCGGTGAAAGCACATTTTGCAATATTCTCAGTAGATAGCCCGGCATCACAGGGCTAGCTATTTAGACACCCAGCAAGTTTAGCACTCACCAAAGTCAGATTTACTATAAGAAAAATGTTATTACCTTTGCTGTTCTTCGTCAGAATGCATTCCCAGGACTTCTACTTCAATAACAAATGTTGGTTTGGTCCCAAATAATCCATTGTTATATCCAAATAGCGGCGTTTTGTTCGTGCGTTCAAGACACTATCCGAAAGGGTAAATAAGGGTGACGAGCATGGCGCATTTCGTGACAAAAAAATTCTAAATATTCCATTACCGTACTTCGAAGCATGTCAACCGCTGTTTAAAATCAATTTTTATGCCATTTTTCTCGTAAAAAAACGATAATATTCCGACCGGGAATCTGCGTTTAGGTAAAAAGAGGAAAGAAAATAAAGCACAGGGTCGACTCGGGCACGCGCCTAAGCCCATAGTACTCTGATCGGCCACTTGCCAAAAGCGATAATGTGTTTCAGCCAGAGGCTGCCTCGATATCATTCAGCTTTTTCCCGGGCTCTGAGAGCCTATGGGAGCCGTAGGAAGTGTCACGTTATAGCAAAGATCCTCAGTCTTCAATAAAAAGAGCCAAGATGAACAACAACTTGTCAGACAGGCCACTTCCTGCATGGAATCTTCTCAGGTTTTGGCCTGCCATATGACTTATGTTATACACACAGACACCATTCAAACAGTTTTAGAAACTTTAGGGTGTTTTCTATCCAAAGCCAATAATTATATGTATATTCTAGTTACTGGGCAGGAGTAGTAACCAGATTAAATCGGGTACGTTGTTTATCCAGCCGTGTCAATACTGCCCCCTAGCCTTAACAGGTTAAGGAACAATAGAGAACAAAAGAGGAAAGGCCCTCCCCACTTTTGTGCTATGTCATGACTTACATGCACCACTTACCTGGACCACTTACCTGGACCATGTTTCTTTTATTAAGGAAACCAGGTGTTAAATTAGGTAAAAAGGAGATTGGTGGGTCACCTACAGGACAGTTGAGCTAACGTAGGCTAATTCGATTAGCATAATGTTGTCAGTAACAAGAACATTTCCCATGACATAATTGTTGCTATGCCGAAACAAAACAAACTGTTGAGTGTGAACCATCTGTCTGCTCCGTTGCCTCTGACTGTTCTCCAGTACAGGCTTTCAAAACACACAGACATGCTCAGGGTTCCTCTCGGAATCTAGTTCAAAACAAGGATGTGGGGAAAAAGAGAAAACAACAGGCTTGTGTACAGCAGGGTATGCAGTGCCTGTTGTGAAACTGATGAATATGGGCAAGAGTTTACACCGACCATGTGACCTGACTGGTAAAAACAACCCAACCGATGAGCACGGAGGCACCAGAGGAAGCAGTGGCGTGTACCAGATACCTCGTGGCTCCCTGTAGGAACGTGTGGCTGTGCCAGACGGAAAGACTCATTCCTCTTTCCCCTCCTCCTCTTTTCCTCTGTGTGTCATTCCCTCTCTAGAGTGCTCCTGTCTTTCAGGCTAGGAGTTCGGTCAGCAGTCCAACCGCTGGAGGAAGTCAGAGTCTCCTCTCTCTTTCTTCTTAGATCTCTAGTAAAGGGAACAACCTACTAACTACCTATTAAGAAGTTCAGTATTTATCTCAGTTCTTACCATAGTCATGAGCTTACTTCAGGTGTACTGTATATACTGTTCCATTCAGCTGTATAGAGGTGTTCTGCATATCTACAGCAGTATAAGGTCTTTAGTGCCTTGCGGTTGAGCAATTGCCATACCAGGCAGTGATGCAACTAGTCAGGATGCTCTCGATGGTGCATCTGTAAAACCTTTTGAGGATCTGAGGACACATGCCAAATCTTTTCAGTCTCCTGAGGGGGAATAGGTTTTGTTGTGCCCTCTTCATGACTGTTTTGGTGTGCTTGGACAATGTTAGTTTGTTGGTGATGTGGCACCAAGGAACTTGAAGCTCTCAACCTGCTCCACTATAGCCTCGTCGATGAGAATGGGGGCATGCTCGGTCATCTTTGTCCTGTAGTCCACAATCATCTCGTTTGTCTTGATCACGTTGAGGGAGAGGTTGTTGTCCTGGCACCACACGGCCAGGTCTCTGACCTCCTCCCTATTGGCTGACTCGTCGTTGTTGGTGATCAGGCCTACCACTGTTGTGTCATCGGCAAACTTAATGATGGTGTTGGAGTCATGCCTGGCCGTGTCATGAGTGAACAGGGAGTACAGGAGGAACAGGGAGTCATGAGTGAACAGGGAGTACAGGAGGAGACTGAGCACGGAACCCTGAGGGGCCCCTATGTTGAGGATCAGCGTGGCAGATGTGTTGTTACCTACCTTTACCTCCTGGGGGTGGCCCGTCAGGAAGTCCAGGATCCAGTTGCAGAGGGTGTTTAGTCCCAGGGTCCTTAGCTTATTGATGAGCTTTGAGGGCACTATGGTGTTGAAAACTGAGCTGTAGTCAATGAATAGCAATCTCACATAGGTGTTCCTTTTGTCCAGGTGGGAAAGGGCAGTGTGGAGTGCAATAGAGATTGCATCATTTGTGGATCTGTTAGGGCGGTATGCAAATTGGAGTGGGTCTAGGGTTTCTGGGATAATGGTTTTGAGAAATGCCTTTTCAGCTAGTCCAGTTTAAAAGTGTAATTTATTCTAGGATTAGGCTGTTCAAACTTAATCTGTTCGAACTGTCCACTTAGGAAGCAACACTGATTGACAATAAATTTCACATGCTGTTGTGCAAATGGAATAGACAAAAGGTGGAAATTATAGGCAATTAGCAGGACACCCCCAATAAAGGAGTGGTTCTGCAGATGGTGACCACAGACCACTTCTCAGTTCCTATGCTTCCTGGCTGATGTTTTGGTCACTTTTGAATGCTGGCGGTGCTTTCACTCTAGTGATAGCATGAGACGGAGTCTACAACCCACACAAGTGGCTCAGGTAGTGCAGCTCATCCAGGATGGCACATCAATGCGAGCTGTGGCAAGAAGGTTTGCTGTGTCAGTCAGCGTAGTGTCCAGAGCATGGAGGCGCTACCAGGAGACAGGCCAGTACATCAGGAGACGTGGAGGAGGCCGTAGGAGGGCAACAACCCAGCAGCAGGACCGCTACCTCCGCCTTTGTGCAAGGAGGAGCAGGAGGAGCACTGCCAGAGCCCTGCAAAATGACCTCCAGCACGCCACAAATGTGCATGTGTCTGCTCAAACGGTCAGAAACAGACTCCATGAGGGTGGTATGAGGGCCCGACGTCCACAGGTGGGGGTTGTGCTACAGCCCAACACCGTGCAGGACGTTTGGCATTTGCCAGAGAACACCAAGATTGGCAAATTCGCCACTGGCGCCCTGTGCTCTTCACAGATGAAAGCAGGTTCACACTGAGCACATGTGACAGACGTGACAGAGTCTGGAGACACCGTGGAGAACGTTCTGCTGCCTGCAACATCCTCCAGCATGACCGGTTTGGCGGTGGGTCAGTCATGATGTGGGGTGGCATTTCTTTGGGGGGCCGCACAGCCCTCCATGTGCTCGCCAGAGGTAGCCTGACTGCCATTAGGTACTGAGATGAGATCCTCAGACCCCTTGTGAGACCATATGCTGGTGCGGTTGGCCCTGGGTTCCTCCTAATGCGAGACAATGCTAGACCTCATGTGGCTGGAGTGTGTCAGCAGTTCCTGCAAGAGGAAGGCATTGATGCTATGGACTGGCCAGCCGTTCCCCAGACCTGAATCCAGTTGAGCACATCTGGGACATCATGTCTCGCTCCATCCACCAACGCCATGTTGCACCACAGACTGTCCAGGAGTTGGCGGATGCTTTAGTACAGGTCTGTTAGGAGATCCCTCAGGAGACCATCCGCCACCTCATCAGGAGCATGCCCAAGCATCGTAGGGAGGTCATACAGGCACGCGGAGGCCACACACACTACTGAGCCTCATTTTGACTTGTTTTAAGGACATTACATCAAAGTTGGATCAGCCTGTAGTGTGGTTTTCCACTTTAATTTTGAGTGTGACTCCAAATCCAGACCTCCATGGGTTGATAAATTGGATTTCCATTGATTATTTTTGTGTGATTTAGTTGTCAGCACATTCAACTATGTAAAGAAAAAAGTATTTAATAACATTATTTCATTCATTCAGATCTAGGATGTGTTATTTTAGTGTCCCCTTTATTTTTTTGAGCTATATAGTTGCTGCCACATCAGCCTGCAAGTCACATTATGTTGGCTTGCAAAGCACTGTTTAACCTCCCAAGGTCGATGTCCACACACCTGCGGAAATCCAATTAGCATAATACATGCGTCTCAATCCACCGAAACCGTTTGTCGCACTTCGACTTCCGGGACTTGAGATTCAAAATAAAATAACAAAATGATCCTTGTTATGACCTTCTTAAAACAATTCCATATAGCTTAGTAGAACCCACCCTCACCTGGCTTAGTCAGGGTTTATGGGTTTATTCCTATTGTAATCCTGCCAGAGTGAGGAAATTCAACAATTGGAACTTTTATTCAGCCACAATCTCCATTCAGAATGACTGCCTGGTTTAGAAAGACAAATTGAGACTACTTAATCCATTGAAATAAAAAAAGTATTAAAATGAAAATGTATTCACTCGCTCTGGATAAAAGCATCTGCTAAATTACAAAAGTAAACTGGAACAACCATTTCAGTAAAAGGTGCAATAAGTCCACCTAACAGATTGGATTAGTTTAGAAAAAGGTGTTATTAATCTTTGTGTAGCATAAGATTAATGGATCAATATACATGCAGAAAACCCAGATATTGGTTGCTTGACAACTCAAACCAAATTCTTCTGCAGCACTATGTTCTCTACTGTACATACTTCAGTCTGAGACTGCCATTGTTTAAGTCATTTGTGGTGGTGTCAAAATGAGGGGTGTTGTACAAACCAACTCATCAGAGTATCAAAGTCAATGATGAATTTTCAAAACTGCACTTTACCCACAAATGTTTTCTGGATCTGGCCCAACCAATCAGTTTCTGGGACCAATCAGAATGGTTATGTGTTTGCGTTTTAGTAAACTAACGTAAAATAATAAAAGAAACACTTCCAACTAGATCCCCTACATATTGGTCTTGACTAGAATAAAAAAAACTGTCAGGGAGGGTCTCCTCTGTAGTGTTCAAGCAATCCAGTAATAAAATATATAATAATTATTTACTATGGAAGAGGAGTTAAGATGGAGTGTCGCCCTTGTTAGCGTACCAAAGCAGAAGTCGCGTCACAGTCTCTCTTTCCATTTCCCCTAAAAACCGGAACATCTGTGTCACGATCGTCGTTGTAATCACACTCAGACCAAGGCGCAGCGTAAGTAGAGTTCCACATCTTTATTAAATGAAACTCACAAAAACAATAAAGTGCAATGAACACGTGAAGCTATGGAGTGCTCACAGGCAACTACACATAAACAAGATCCCACAAAACATAGTGGGGAAATGGCTGTCTAAATATGATCCCCAATCAGAGACAACAATAAACAGCTGCCTCTGATTGGGAACCATACCAGGCCAACATAGAAACAGAACAACTAGATAGAAACACCCTCCCTAGTCACACCCCGACCTAACCAAAATAGAGAATAAAAAGGATCTCTATGGTCAGGGCGTGACAATATGGTTGCTGGGTACTCAGCAGAGGTTAGTACTCAGATCCAGACTCGTTGCAGAGAAAAAAAACTAACGTTAGTATATGTTGCGTAGCCAGAAAAAGATATCGAAACAAACAATTATAAAACTATAACTGCAATAGAGATTGTTGGGAAATTTGAAAATGATGGGTGTGGGTTTGCCAGCTAGACCATGCTGGTCAGACCAGCTTGACCAGCTTGACCATGCTGGACCAGCATAGACCAGCGTAGCTACGTCCGACTTTGTGATCAGAATTTACACCTGTTGCACCAACCAAATATACTACTAGTCATAGCTAAGTCCAGCGTAAGCAATGTGCGTTCATGAGATTTGAAGCTTCATAATGAAGGTTCCTAGGCAAGTGCCTGTTGCTAAGATGTTACATTTTTTACATTTTTTTTTTTTAGTTACCATCCTCGTGGCAGTTCTAAACTTTGGGTGGCATGTTACTTTGCCCATCACTTCGCAAAGCCCACCACTTTGCACGTACGTTTTCTTAACCAGAATTGAATGGATTCATTAAGAATTACTCTGGGAATGAATAGTACTGAATTATGAAAATATTGGAATAAAGCAGGCTAATGCCATTTAAAGTGGAACTGACAGTGTTTAAGCAACATGAAATCGAATAAAAATATGTTCATATACACCCCCACGAAGAATATGACAATACAAAATAAATACATTCTGACAAGTGAGCACTAAGATATGGTAATTTTCACATTGTCGTAAATTCATAGAATGTTTGGGAATGACATAGAGTAAGGCATTTGAGAAAATTCTATAGCAATATAAAGTGGGAGAGCAGCTGTGCATTTGGACAATTAATAGACACTGCGGTAAATAAAACTGAATAAAACAGCTTGTCTCTTCCTGGACCGGAGTCTACGCAGACTGGCATGCCAGAGCCAATCAGAGCTACAGTAGGCCTTTATGCAAATAAGTCATTTGCCACATGGGCCTACCATCATTCACTTTGAACTAGACTGTATGTTTACATGCAGTATCAAGAGTGCTACTTTAGATAATTAGAACGCATTTGCCAAAAGCCAAAAAATACACCTGAATGGATTTCTGCAAAAATGTAAATACCACAGGAGTCCTCTAACATTTGGGAACTTTACAGTCCTATTGATCAAACAACCATGAAAAGGTAGGCTCTCTATCCCTCAGTTATGTACATCAACAACATCAACAACTAATGCTACCCAGCGCAAGATGAGCTAAAATCTAACCAGGGAGCATTAGATAACCCCTCAAACATTTTCAGCTAGTTGGCCTTAAAGATTGCCCTAAAAAACGATGGGGAATAATCCTGCTCCTCCTTTTGCAGCTTGCCTGCATGGAAACTTGCCTGCCTGCCTTTTTGATCATGCCAAATACATTTGATTGACAACTAAGGGTGCATTCGTTAATTGCCTCCAGTGTGTTAAAGTATGCTATAGGTCGTTCATAAATTCAGTGTTGTCAGATTGTCTGTTCGTAAATTCAGAGCGTTCTGCTCTCTGAGCTTTCAGAGCAAACACTGCACTGTTGACACAGGACGCTCTGGCCAAGGAGTTCTGGAAAGCCAAAAGGTTCAAATCATCTTACCCGGAACACGTCTTAACACTTGTAATTAGCGTTTTTCACTTGTTTTTTTCAAGTGTCAAATGTCATTTTTTGTACAAGTTTTTTTTTTCACCTGTCCAGTGTGTGTTTACAGGTGATTAGAACACTTGCTTTTTTAAAGTGTCAAAAGTAATTTTTCCATGTGTTCTGTACACCTGTCCAGTGTGCATTTACAGGTGATTAAAATGCCTGTTATGGTAATTTTTGCACTTGTTCATAACACCCGTCCAGTTTGCATTTACAGGTTATTGGAACGCTTGTTATGGTCATTTTTACATGTGTTCATTACACCTGTTCAATGTGCATTTACAGATGATGTTAACACTCTAACTCAGAGACTCTGTCTAGAGTCTAGTTCCAGAGACTGGGTGGGCGCCATTACATCCATCCAGCTCCCTTCCCCAGAGATATGGGGAAGAGGGCCAGAAAGGGCTGAGGCTGACCCAGGGAGTGGGGCCGACCCCCACCCAGGGCCACCACCACCAATATAGTGGCGGTGTCCTAACCCCGCCACTATATTTAGCCTGCACCCTGCATGGGCTGGGGTAACCCAGGGAGGGGGGGCGACCCCCGCCCACAGTCAAGGCCACCAGGGGGCACCACTAAATCCAGCCAACTCCCTCCTCCAGCTATAGAGAGAAATAGTGATGCCATCTTTTTGTAGGCACTAGCTCCGCCATGGTTCGTTTGACAGCCAATTGGGTAAGGAATGGTGTTTTTGTAGTTGTTTTACGATAATTGCCGAAAATAACTTAGAGCTAACGTCACATTATGATTTTTTAAAGCATTTACAATGGGGAGAACAAGTATTTGATACACTGCCGATTTTGCAGGTTTTCCTACTTACAAAGCATGTAGAGGTCTGTAATTTTTTATCATAGGTACACTTCAACTGTGAGAGACGGAATTTAAAACAAAAATCCAGAAAATCACATTGTATGATTTTTAAGTAAATCATTTGCATTCACTCAAGGAAAAATTATGGATAGCTAATTAAAATGAAAACATACCTTTATGTGCTTTTTCTCAATACATACAGTGGGGAGAACAAGTATTTGATAACCTGCAAAATCGGCAGTGTTTTCTACTTACAAAGCATGTAGAGGTCTGTAATTGTTATCATAGGTACACTTCAACTGTGAGAGACGGAATCAAAAACAAAAATCCAGAAAATCACATTGTATGATTTTTAAGTAATTAATTTGCATTCAGTCAAGGAA
This sequence comes from Salmo salar, assembly GCF_965601325.2. Classification (NCBI taxonomy): domain Eukaryota; kingdom Metazoa; phylum Chordata; class Actinopteri; order Salmoniformes; family Salmonidae; genus Salmo; species Salmo salar. The sequence continues at coordinate 99,821,250 of NC_138300.1, forward strand.
AAATTATGGATAGCTAATTAAAATGTGAGATTTTTGTCCATGTGAGAAAAAAACATTATGACACTTTCCATCCACCAGATGGAATTGATTTGAGAAAAGTACCTACTTTTCCAAAACCCCATTTGTTTAATAAATAAATTAAAGCAATAATAGTCACTACACTTTCCAAACCACAAAGGCTGGATTAAAATGTTTTCTAAAAATGAATTTATAAATCTGTTAAGAACAAATTCTTATTTACAATGACGGCCTACCCCGGCCAAAAATAATGATGCTGGGCCAATTGTGCGCCACGCTATGGGACTCCCAATCACGGCTGGTTGTGATACAGCCTGGAATCAAACCAGAGTCTGTAGTGACGCCTCTAGCACTGAGACACAATGCCTTAGACCGCTGCGCCACTCGAAAGGAACCAAAAGGAGTTGGTGGTGGTCTTCTGGAGGGACTGACAGATTGATGTCGAAGGTAAGTTTACATAGACGTAGTAGGAGTAGGTTTTATTGTCAAGTTTGCTGTCATAAACTTAATTATACACCAATTTACAATCACAGATAATAGTGAACTAGTAAAGTTCTACACCAGCATAAAAGTTGTAAACAAATTCAATATGACTTTGGTGACTATGTAAGTACTTTTTAAACCTCCGGCTTTAGGCTGGATGTGTCAATGTGTAGTCCATACATGTATCATCTATGAGGATAATTATTGTTTTACCTCAGTTAGCCATTGTTAGGTTCTAAATGAACCGAGTGAAACTCACAGATGATTAGTAAAGCTCAAACCAAGTCTACTCACCCAAAGGATCGAACAGCTGAACAGACAAAGACACCCTGCCACCAGCACAAGTATATATACCCCCATTTGGGTGAAGTATCCTCCTTCTCTCTAACTTTATTGCTAGGCAGGAAGTTAAGTGATGCGGACAATAAACTGTTCCTTCTTCCTTAATGTGACCTGACCTGACCTCGGCCCCTATTCTTCACTAAACTACATCTCTCCATCCTTATCAGTGCCTGCAACCATGTGATTGCCTTTCCTTTACTCAATACATTCCAAGCTTAATTGCCTCCACCATATACATTCCTCCTACAGATAACCATAAACTTCTGGTTTAGAAACCAATATTTGTTACGTCCTGACCAGTAGAGGGTGTAGTTGGGTCAGGATGTGGCAGAAGGGAGTGTGTGTTTTTTATTGTTTCATTGATTTTGGCCGTGTGACTTCCAATCAGGCACAGCTGTAGAGGGTTGTGGTTGATTGGGAGTCACACATAAGTTGCCTACGTTTCCTTTGTGTTTCGTGGGTAATTGTTCTTGTCATTGTGGTTGCACCTGACAGGACTGTGCTGGCTGTCAGTTTTGTTGTTTTGTAAATTGCATAGTGTTCGTTTAATTAAATATGACGAACCCTAACTCCGCCGCATTTTGGTCCACTTCTTCCTCAGACAGCCGTTACAGAATTACCCACCAAACCAGGACCAAGCGGCGGAAGAGGAAGGAGCAGCAGGAGTACAGCGTGATGGACCAATGGATTTGGGAACAGATCCTGGACGGAGAGGGACCATGGACTCAGGCTGGGGATTATCGCCTCCCGCAGTCGGAGATTGAAGCGGCGAGAGCGGAGAGGCGCTATTACGAGGAGAGAGAGCGCAACGAGCGCGAGAGGCAGCCCCAATATTTTTTTGGGGGGGGCACACGGGACAGTCGGTGGAGCTGAGGTCGGAACCAGAGCCAGTCGGGATGACATTGGAGGTGAGCGAGGGGTACGAGGCAGAGACTGTGACGGGGTTAATGGGGAAATTAAGAGAGAGGGAGATGAGAGTGCTGCTAGTGTGGTGCATAAAGTACGGCATTCGCCCTAATGAGCGTGTCGTGGGAATGATGTCACCTGAGGCAGCTCTCCATACTCGTCCTGAGGTGCGTGCTGGTTGTCTGGTAAAGACTGTGCCTGCGCCCAGAAACAGGCCTCCTGCATGTCTTCCCAGCCCTGCACGTCCTGTGCCTACGCCCAGAACCAGGCCTCCTGCATGTCTTCCCATCCTGGTCAAGCCCGTGCCTCCTCCACGGACCAGTCCTCCAGTGGGTCTCCCTATCCTGGTCAAGCCCGTGCCTCCTCCATGGACCAGTCCTCCAGTGGGTCTCCCTATCCTGGTCAAGCCCGTGTCTCCTCCATGGACCAGTCCTCCAGTGGGTCTCTCCACCCTGGTCCCTCCTGTGCCACCTCGTCAAACCAGGCCTCCAGCGGGTCTTCCCAGACTGGTGAGTCCAGGGCTTGCGCCCAGAGCCAGGCCTCCGTTATGTCTCCCCAGCCTGGTGAATCCTGAGCCGGAGCTGCCAGAGTGGCCAGACTGCCTGGAGCTGCCAGAGTGGCCAGACTGCCCGGAGCTGCCAGAGTGGCCAGACTGCCCGGAGCTGCCAGAGTGGCCAGACTGCCCGGAGCTGCCAGAGCGGCCAGACTGCCCGGAGCTGCCAGAGCAGCCAGACTGCCCCTCCTGTCCTCCGGCCCAGCCCGAGTGGCCCTCCTGTCCTCCGGCCCAGCCCGAGTGGCCCTCCTGTCCTCCGGCCCAGCCCGAGTGGCCTGCCTGTCCTCCGGCCCAGCCCGAGTGGCCCGCCTGTCCTCCGGCCCAGCCCGAGTGGCCCGCCTGTCCTCCGGCCCAGCCAGAGTGGTCCATCTGCCAGGGTCAGCCCGAGTGGCCCGTCTGCCCGGCGCAGCTATCGGCGCCACCGAAGTGGGCGACGCCGAAGGTGGAGCGAGGTCCACGTCCTGCACCTGAGCCACCTCCAGGATAGGTGGGTTGGGGAGGGGGGGTGTAGCACAGTGCCGTCGTTGACGGCAGCCACCCTCCCTTCCCTCCCTTTTTTTTGTTTAGGGGATTTTTTTTGGTTTGTTGTCGTTTTTTTTTTTTTTTTCTGTGTTTTGTGTAGGTGCATTTCGGGGTATGCACCTTTGAGGGGGGGGGGGGGGGGGGGTACTGTCACGTCCTGACCAGTAGAGGGTGTAGTTGGGTCAGGATGTGGCAGAAGGGAGTGTGTGTTTTTTATTGTTTCATTGATTTTGGCCGTGTGACTTCCAATCAGGCACAGCTGTAGAGGGTTGTGGTTGATTGGGAGTCACACATAAGTTGCCTACGTTTCCTTTGTGTTTCGTGGGTAATTGTTCTTGTCATTGTGGTTGCACCTGACAGGACTGTGTTGGCTGTCAGTTTTGTTGTTTTGTAAATTGCATAGTGTTCGTTTAATTAAATATGACGAACCCTAACTCCGCCGCATTTTGGTCCACTTCTTCCTCAGACAGCCGTAACAATATTCAATACTCAATACTCAATACTCAATATTTCAAGTTTAGGAGTCAGAAACCATCACCATGAAATTCCTAGTTTAAAAGGGGCTACCTTCTGAAAGCCTTGTAATTTTCAATACATTTTGACATTGTGGGCCAGCCCCCTAGCAACTTGAGTTTCATCCAATGAGCTTCAGCCCCATGTCATTTGAGTAACAGTTATCAAGATGCACACACAGCGGAGAGATAGAGAGAGCAATGACGTCCTGCACATATCTGAACAGATATGACATAATACACAATTTTAGGGGACACATTTAGGCTCTTGGGTGCTACTTTCAGAACTACTGGCAAAAAGTATGCCAATCTAAATGAGAATCTCTTTAATATAATAAAGTTTAAAATAAGCAATATATACTAAACAACAATAACACAAAGACAAGGTTTGGAAAATACAAGATTACTTGGGTAGACATTTACCTTACATTTTTGTCATTTAGCAGGCGCTTGTATCCAGAGTGACTTACAGGAGCATTTAGGTTGAACTGTTTTGCTCAAGGGCACATAGACAGATTTTCACCTTGTCGACGCAGGGATTTGAACCTGTTACGTTTCTGTTACTGGACCAATGCTCTAACTGCTAGGCTACCTTCATTTGTTAAGCTGTGGTAAATGGTATGTGCATTGATCAGTTTAGTGATGTATGGGATTGGAGAGTTCTGATAGCGGCCTGTCCATGTTATGGGACTGTTCAGTTTGTGGCTGTTGCGGGTTACCAGTCCAGAGAGCTGCTGTCTGCTTGGAGAAAGCCAGTTTACAAACTGGGAGCTATGCAGGGACTTAAAATGTGAGGCAGATCTGCTCCTCTGTTTGTTATAAAGATATGATTGTGTTGAGGGCGTCACGATAGCTGGCGTATCAAATAAAATTTAATTGTATTGGTCACATGCACATGGTTAGCAGATGTTATTGCGAGTGTAGCGAAATGCTTTTGCTTCTAGATCCGACAGTGCAGCAGTATCTAACAAGTAATATCTAACAGTTTTACAACAAAACCTAATATCTAACAAATTCTACAAAAAAACATAATACACACAATCTAGTAAAGGAGTGGGATAAGAATACAGAAGTATAAAATATATGGATGAGCAGTGACAAAGCGGCTAAGATGCAATAGATAGTAAAGAATAGATGGTGAAGGATACAGTATACAGTATATACATATGAGATGAGTAATGCAGATATATAAACATTCTTAAAGTAGCATTATGACCTGCCCAGGATTATTATGTGGCAGTATGACCTGCCCAGGATTATTATTCAGCACCAATTGACCAGTCAATCGGTTTGAGTGAGGCCAGGGTACCAGGCAGGGATTAGGTATGTTTAATTACAACACAAATCTGACTGGCAGATAGTTTGGAGTTTTGTCTCAGCCATGTGACACGTATGTTTAATTACAACACAAATCTGACTGGCAGATAGTTTGGAGTTTTGTCTCAGCCATGTGACACGTGATTGAATTGAGATATTGACTGCAAACGAAGTGTTCAAAAAACATATATCAATTGTGTATGTTTTGTACCTCAAAAAGCACTTTACACTGACTGAATGGTAGCTTCATTTATCATTTTTCTTTTGTAGGGAGAGACACATTCATCAAGCCAGATGAGAGGGGATAAACCATCACTCTAACTCTTGAAGATGTACTGGTTTTTGCCACTGGGGCATCAAAGATCCCACTGTTTGGATTTGATGAAATGCCAACCATCGAGTTCCTACAGAAAGCAATGTTGCGGGAACAAAAAATAATATTCCCAGAGGCCAACACATGTGTGTTAAACTTGTGGGTCCCTGTGCATGCCACTTGTGAGGACTTTATGAAGTGGATGACCTCCGGTATCCAACAGTCACCAACCTTTGGAAAGGGCTGAAAGAGGCACAGACAATCTGGGGTGCCAGCATGCAAGCTTGGGAACAACAGTCTATATAGAGGGGGAGAAGGGAGAAAAAAGGAACAGGAAAATGCGGGGTTCTTCATACAATTAATTGGATCTTAATTGATCCGTTTTCTGGAGCTTTTTGTTGTGGACTACACATTCTAAGATGTAAGTTGTGTGTTAACATTTCTATTTAGAATATAAAACTGTTTCAAAGTTTAAAAAATGTAAGGACCACAAATCCATGTGAGGACATGTATGCACTGGACTCCATCGAGATCTTGACATCAGGTATCCTGTTCAAGAAGGACGAGGATGGGATTTAGCCGTTCTACTTAGCTGAATGGCTTATGACCTCAGTCGTGGTTCTCTGTGAGGGCGTCAAGTGGCTGTCTTTCCACAGCAGCTTTGAGGTTGGAAAGTACTGTGCTCACTTGGACGGGCTAGGTTCAGGCTCTGCGTAAGTCCACAATGGCACAGGCAATGCCTACAAGGAGGAAGCCAACAAACAGCAGGCATTGTGATCCCCTCTCTGGATGATCTCCTCCAATCAGTGCAGAATTGGAAGTCACGTTACTATGACAAGTACAATAACAAAAATATATAAAAATCATACACAACATTTAATAACGTCTCTCTAAGGTCAGGGTGTGACAGTACCCCCCCCCCCCCCCCCCCCCCCCAAGGTGCGGACTCCTGGCCGCAAAGCGGCTCCAGTTCAGGGCGTAGCACCCGCTCCGCCCACTGATCCCTCCACCTTTTTTAACCGGACCATGGATCATCAACGGAGGAACCGGACTGTGAATCATCGCCGGAGGCTCCGAACTGGAAACCCCCGCTGGAGGCTCCAAACCGGGGGACCGTCGCTGGAGGCTCCGGACCAGGGGACCGTCGCTGGAGGCTCCAGACCGGGGGACCGTCGCTGGAGGCTCCGCGCCATGGATCATCAATACAGGTTCCATGCCATGGATCATCACTGGGGGCTTCTTGCCATGGATCATCACTGGAGGCTTCGTGTCATGGATCATCACTGGAGGCTTTGTGCCATGGATCGTCACTGGAGGCTTCGGACCATGGATCATCACTGGAGGCTTCTTACGTGGAGCTGGAACAGGTCTCACCGGGCTGGGGAGATGCACTGGAGACCGGGTGCGCAGAGCAGGCTCAAGGTATACTGGGCCGTGAAGGCACACTGGAGGTCTGGAGCTTAGGGCTGGCACAACCCATCCTGGCTGGATGCTTACTTTTGCCCGGCAAGTGTGGGGCGTAAGGAGGAGGAGGAGACCAAGGTGCAGCGTGAAAGGTGCTCATGTTTAAATTTTATTTATACTCAGAACACTAAACAAAATAACAAACAAAGGAAACCGACCATCACGGTCTGCAGGCTTTCACTCAGCAGTACAAAAACAAGATCCCACAACTGAAGGAAGGAAAAGGGCTGCCTAAGTATGATTCCCAATCAGAGACAACGATAGACAGCTGCCTCTGATTAGGAACCATACTCGGCCAAACACAAAGAAATACAAAAACTAGATTGCCCACCCCACATCACACCCTGACTTAACAAAACTAGAGGAAATAAAACGTCTCTCTAAGGTCAGGGCGTGACAGTGTGTGCGTATTTGTGTTTAATATAATGGTGTTTAAATTCGTTTTTATGTAGTCTATTGACTTAAATATTCATGGTATTTATTTGAGGTGAAAGTTGTTGGGGATGTTGTAGTTCTGAATACACAAATCATGGTTGCTGTTGATGAGATGGCAAAAAATACATAAACCTGGCATGCAAAACAACATTTAATTTCAATATCGTTCACCTAATACCTTTTTTTGCACTATTGGTTAGAGCCTGTAAGTAAGCATTTCACTGTAAGGTCTACACCTGTTGTATTCGGCGCACATGACAAATAAACTTTGATTTGAACTTCGGTTAAGGTAAGATTCAGGGTTAAGGGTTTGGTTAGGGTAAGTGTTGGATCTTGATTAGTCATTTCTCTGTCCGAGCATGTCCTTATAGTCTCTCCCTGTTGAGACATATTGCTTGATGTTGTTGATACAGGAATGGGGAAAGGACAAAATAAAGTTTGATTTCGATTCTAAATGTTTTTTCTACACAACTGATTCCTGACCTCTTCGAACATCAGTTATTGCCTGCATGTAGTGTAGAGTGCCACCTAGTTATGAAAATGCCTCATTAAGCTGATATGCTAAATATTCCTTTTATCACTTTTTATTAGGTAGAGATAATGGAGAGAGATAGGAAATTAAGGAGGAGAGGGTATGTCAAGAGAGCATGAGTCGGAGTCAAACCCATGCCGACATGGACATATGTGTGCACTGTATACTATGATGCTACAGCACTGGACCACCCCGGCCCACAATTAAAGCTGAAATATCTAACTTTCTGGGCAACCTGACTAAATTCACATTTGTATTCTTCCAGTTCTTTATTTTATTTTTGTACACCAGCTTCCAACAGCTGAAAATACAATATTTTTGGTTATGGAAAAAATATTTCACAGTGGTTTAGATGGTACAATTAGACTCCACATAAAAACTGGTTGTTTTGTCACATAAACTGACATTTATGTTAATGTACCTTAACTAGGCAAGTCAGTTAAGAACAAATTCTTATTTACAGTGACGGCCTACACTGGCCAAACCCGGACAACACTGGGCCAATTGTGGCCACCCTATGGGACTCCCAATCAGTTGTGATACGGCCTGGATTTGAACCAGGGTGTCTGTAGTGACACCTGATGATGCAGTACCTTAGACCGCTGCGCCACTCGGGAGCCACAAATATTTTAATTTCAACAACCAGGAAATGGCTGACTGATTTCTGCATATTTCACCTTCAAACGCATAATTACCGATAGGTAATGGGAACTGTAATTTATTATTTTTAATATCATGCATCTAACCTATAGGAATCATTAAGTGTTCGATGTGTATTCTGCAAATGCAATGCAAATATTTTGATAAAGACATGTAAAATCATAAATATGGAAATAAGGAAGATGTATAAGGTATACATTAAAATAGTTCAGTTTAATATAAAGACCATTAGCTGGTGCTCACACAGCAACACAATATTTGGAAGGTGTCCTAAATGTTTTGTACACTCAGTGTATACTATGTATTCGTGTGGTGTAAGGGCTGGCGGCCAGGACACAATGCTCAGACAATAGGTAATGTTCCTTAGAGCATTTTTTTGTCTATTTTCACAAGCATTCACATATTATTCACTCTGGCAACACGTGTATTTTACACACTAAGTGAAATAGATATCAAAAAGTATGAAATAGTCACTAGACTTATATCTATTTCAAGAAATAGTTTAATAAAAAATAAATGAAAGCTATATGTACAGCAACTAAGATATTACATGTTTACTTCAATATTTAATCAAAAACAGCTATAATAATCAAATCTCAAACCACTTTAGAAATAGTCTATAGAACCATGCATTGCCGGAAGAAGTAACACCATATTAACACCACAGGTGCCTAAGGCATTAACTATTTCCTTGTAAGAAGTGTATTTATCCCCAGTATAAACAGTTGAAGTCGGAACTTTACATACACAAAACTCATTTTTCAACCACTCCACAAATTTCTTGTTAACAAACTATAGTTTTGGCAAGTCTGTTAGGACATCTACTGTGTGCATGACACAAGTAATTTTTCCAACAATTGTTTACAGACAGATTATTTGACTTATAATTCACTGTATCACAATTCCAGTGGGTCAGAAGTTAAAATACTGTGCCTACGTGACTGTGCCTATAAACAGCTTGACAAATTCCAGAAAATGATGGCTTTAGAAGGTTCTGTTGGGGTAATTAACATAATTTGCGTCAATTGGAGGTGTACCTGTGGATGTATTTCAAGGCCTACCTTCAAACTCAGTGCCTCTTTGCTTGACATCATGGGAAAATCAAAAGAAATCAGCCAAGACCTCAGAAAAAAATTTGTAGACCTCCACAAGTCTGGGACTAATTTCCAAACGCCTGAAGGTACCACATTCATCTGTACAAACAATAGTACGCAAGTATAAACACCATGGGACCACGCAGATGTCATACCGCTCAAGAAGGAGACACGTTCTGTCTCCTAGAGATGAACGTACTTTGGTGTGAAAAGTGCAAATCAATCCCTGAACAACAGCAAAGGACCTTGTGAAGATGCTGGAGGAGAACAGGTCCAAAAGTATCTATATCCACACTAAAAGGAGTCCTATATCGACATAACCTGAAAGGCCACTCAGCAAGGAAGAAGCCACTGCTCCAAAACCGCCATAAAAAAGCCAGACTATGGTTTGCAGCTGCACATGGGGACAAAGATTGTACTTTTTTTGGTCCTCTGGTCTGATGAAACCAAAACAGAACTGTTTGGCCATAATGACCATCGTTATATTTGGATGAAAAAGGGGGAGGCTTGCAAGCCGAAGAACACCATCCCAACCGTAAAGCATGGGGGTGTCAGCATCATGTTGTGGGGGTGCTTTGCTGCAGGAGAACCTGGTGCACTTCACAAAATAGATGGCATCATGAGGAAGGACAATTATGTGGATATATTGAAGCAACATCTCAAGACTTCACTCAGGAAGTTAAAGCTTGGTCGCAAATGGGTCTTCCAAATGGACAATGACCCCAAGCATACTTCTAAAGTTGTGGCAAAATGGCTTAAGGACAACAAAGTCAAGGTATTGGAGTGGCCATCACAAAGCCCTGACCTCAATTCAATAGAAATTATGTGGGCAGAACTGAAAAAGCGTGTGCGAGCAAGGAGGCCTACAAACCTGACTCAGTTACATCAGCTCTGTCAGGAGGAATGGGCCAAAATTTCCCCAACTTATTGTGGGAAGCTTGTGGAAGGCTACCCGAAACGTTTGTCTCAAGTTAAACAATTTAAAAACAATGCTACCAAATACTAACTGAGTGTATGTAAACACACTGGGAATATGATGAAAGAAATAAAAGCTGAAAGAAATCATTCTCTCTACTATTATTCTGACATTTCACATTCTTAAAATAAAGTGGTGATCCTAACTGACCTAAGACAGGGAATTTTTACTAGGATTAAATGTCAGGAATTGTGAAAAACTGAGTTTAAATGTATTTGGCTAAGGTGTACGTAAACTTCCGACTTCAACTGTACCTACCAGTGTGTGCAAACATTTGTAGATACAAGCATATAAATCCCTCTTCCGTCTGGTTTTGGAACAACATTTCCAGATATTGGAAGACACAAAGCAACTACTGTAGACTGTTTAGCTGGATGCATAGTCAACAGAGACAGTATAAATTATCTCAGTAGGTGACTTCCCAAATATGGACATAAGAAAGTACAAAAATCAAGGATTATTAATCAAAAGGCTTAGTTATGTCATATGGGTTCATGATCTAATTGGTCAAGGAAGTGTCTCATTCTATTTGTATTATATGTTATTAGGGTGTTTTAATTCTTTATTTGGTCTACAGTGGTTGCTCCACTAAAAGTTTAGCAATTATGCTGTGGGATTTAGAGGTAATTTGTGGTTTAGTACGGTACCCTGCGTCACTACTTCATTGCTCCAGACCAGCGCAAGGGGGAGTTAGAGCACTGATTATACTTTTTGGTCATGAGGCGCTACTGTGTCTCTGTATTACTGTAGCCTACTCCCGACTAGTCACGTTGTACAGCGCCTTAGTGGCGAGGTTCAAGGCACGAGCTTCAAAATACAACACATGCTAATACTTCTCTGACGCAATTGGCATTGTTTTCCATAGCTAATAGAAGAATGTAGCTAGCTAGCTACTTAAGCATTGACTATAACACCATAAATGTTATGAAATGAGTAACGTTACATCGCATGTCCGCGGTTATAAGGAATATACACAAAACATTATGCTACAGTAGAAACGACATAACACGACATGCAAAAACGAACGTAATAAGGCACTTACTTTGATAGAAACACACACATTTTCAAAGTTATTATTGGTAATGAAAACAACTTTGATTGCGATGCAGGCAACAGACGGAAAATATGAACACGTGCATGCAGGACGGGAGATGAGCAAATGTCTGTAGACTTCAACTGCACAAACAATTGGGAAGTGTTTGGGGAATTTTGCCCGGGTCAGAAATGTCCAAAAAATGAATTGGTCCGCAAAAGTAAAAATTACTACTTTTATTTGAATGAATGAGGCGGAACGCATCTCAATTGAAACTGTTATTAGAAAATAAAAAACTTGTTAGAAAATAATTAAAAATTGACAAGTTGAAAACAGCCTATAAATGAAAACAGGCTGCGTGCTTTGGTTTGAGGGCAGCGCGGATTAAATGTACTGTTACGTAATAATCACGTTCTGGAATGGAGAGAACGTTCTAACATCACGTGCATAAAAAAACTCATGCTGGGGCGACCATTAGAGATATTTGGAACTCGCGCATGAAAGGGTTAACTAGGCAAGTCAGTTAAGAACAAATTATTATTTACAAGGACAGCCTATTCCTTCCTCCCGATCGGGGAATTGAACCCCGGTCTCCCGCGCTCCCACACAACATGGGGATTCTAGCTGTGTTGGAATCGGCTAAACTTTGAACATTGAGATATTAAATAAATGATAGAGACAAAGTCTTGAATAGAAAGAGTTTGTAAAAAGCCAGAAGGCTTTGGTTGATAAAGGGAAGACAGATGGATATCTGTGGGTCAGGAGCTGAGGGGTGAGGTCAGTTCCCCTTAAGGGAGTAATCAGGGTTGCTATCTGGTTACCTTCTTTCCGGTGGAGCCATAAACTGTAAGGAAGAGGAGTGTCATAAGTAGGATGTATATAAACTGTGATGTTTGAAATGTTTTGCTGTCTGATTTCAGCTGTACAGAATATTTGGGAAAGATTAAACTTGGTTAAAGCTTCTCTAGTGTCCGTGAGTTATTTACTTTGACAAATAAGAACCTAACAGTTGGTGTTGTCGACAGGATTCACCACGATTTTTAATCAAACCAAAGAGTCCAGATCAGTGGAACAGGACCCGGCACAGAAAATAAGGAAGGCAAGTTCCTACACCTGTTACCAGTCATTTTGACATCTTGGGGAGACGAGAATCGTAGGCTGAATAATTATAGAATAATTATTATCCGGGGAAGCCTGAGTTTATTCAAAAGGCCCATTGTGTAACGACCGGTCGTAGCTTTATAGTAAATGGTAAGGCCCGGAAGGTAAACTCATACAGGCTGGTACCTGTAGGGTAAGTCCTAGGGGGTAACTCCCTAGTAGGTTGGTTCCTGCTAGTACTATAAAGTCAATAGTAAATCCCAGTGGATTAATACCTGTGATTACTATTAATATAGGGTGAGTCCCAGAAGGTAAGCTCACGCATGCTGGAACCTGCGAAGGGTGAGTCCTAGGGGGTAAATACCTGCATAGCTATAACGGGGTGAGAGCCTAGTTGTATTGGCCATAAAAGTGTGAATGGAAGGTTAGTTGTGTGCCCTGTTGGGGTGGTGAACCATGGGAGATTATGTGGAAACAGGAAGACAAGTGTGAATAATTTTGGTGATGTGTTATCAATAATAGGGATATTGGAGGAGATATGGCACAAAGACACAAAAACCTGTTAAGGATAGGGGGCAGTATTTTCACATTTGGATGAAAAACGTGCCCATTAAATTGCCTCCTACTCAGACTCAGAAGGTAGGATATGCATATCATTAGTAGACTTGGATAGAAAACACTCTGACGTTTCTAAAACTGTTTGAATGATGTCTGTGAGTATAACAGAACTCATATGGCAGGCAAAAACCTGAGGAAAATCCAACCAGGAAGTGGGAAATCTGAGAATTGTAGTTCTTCTTTTGAATCCCTATCGAAACTACAGTGTCTGTGGGGTCACGTTGCACTTCCTAAGGCTTCCATTGACTGTCAACAGCCTTTAGAAACTTGTTTCCTCCTTCTCCTGTTACTGGGCAGAGAATAGTAGCTCAGTCAATGAGTGGACTACCTATGGACAAAGGGCTTGGTTATGCGTGAGCCCGCGAGCGCGCCGTTCCTTTTTTTTCTTCTGGATGGAATACAATATTGTCTGGTTGGAATATTATCGCATTTTTCCGTAAAAAATACCCTAAAGATTGATTGTAAACAACGTTTGACATGTTCCTACGAACGGTAATGGAACATTTTGTATTTTCGTGTCTCGATTTACGCTCGCGCATTATGCCTTTGGATAGTGATCTGAACGCACGAACAAAACGGAGGTATTTGGACATAAATATGGAGTATTTCAAACAAAACAAACATTTCTTGTGGAAGTAGGAGTCCTGGGAGTGCATTCCGCCAAAGATCAGCAAAGGTAAGGAATGATTTATAACACTAATTCAGAGTTTTGTTGATGCCAGAACTTGGCGGGTAGCTGTATAGCTTGCATTGATGGTTGAGCTATGTACTCAGAATATTGAACAATGTGCTTTCTCCATCAGCGGTTGCATCAGGAAGTAGTGTATCTATAATTCTTTAAATAATTGTTATATATTTTGTCAGCGTTTATGATGAGTATTTCTGTAAATTAATGTGCTCATTCACCGGGAGTTTTGGAGGAAAACATTTTCTGAACATCACGCTAGCGGAACATCCGTCCTCATTAATAAATCCATATTCTCCAATAATAGATTCGCAGACGTTTATGGTATCAGTTTTAATACAAGGTATTAAGTGCCGTGTCCAATTAATTATTATCCGGGGAAGTGTGTAGTGCCATCTTAGAAAATAGTTAATAGATGGATTGGGAACGGGAGTGTTGTCACGATTGTTCGAATGATCGGACCAAAATGCAGCGTCGGTTTTGTTCCACATATTTATTGGACTGTGAAACTTAATGCGATACAAAATAAACTGAAGGAACAAAACAACCAACCGTGACGCAGGAGGAACAAACACTCACAAAATATAATCACCCACAAAACACAAGTGGGACAAAAGCAACTTAAATATGACCTCCAATTAGGGACAACGACAACCGTCTGCCTCTAATTGGAGGTCATGCCAAACAAAAACCAACCTAGAAATACAAAACTAGAAACTAAACATAGAAATACAAAACCGGACAAACACCCCCTGTCACACCCTGACCTACTCTATCATAGAAAATAACAACTTACTATGGTCAGGACGTGACAGTACCCCCCCCCCCCCCCCCCCCCCCCAAAGGTGCGGACTCCGACCGCACCTACAAAACCAAACAACAAAACCCCCCTAAACAACAACCCCCCCCCCAAAAAAAGAACACAAAGGGAGGGTAGGGTGGGTGACTAATGTCTATGGTGGCGGCTCTGGTTCCGGGCGTAGTACCTCCACCACCCGCTGATCCCCCCACTTCTGTATGTCTGGAGGAACCAGGCCATGGATCCTCGCCGGAGGCTTCGGACCACCAACCGCCGCTGAAGACTCTGGGCTGCAGACCGCCGCCAAACGGTAATTGCGGGAGTAGTAGATTTAATTCAAGACAATGTTTTGAGAGTGGAATATGACTCCGCTCACCTCGCAGATGTGCGGGGGTTAATAGGACCATAGAGAAAAGCACTGAATATAGTTTCAATGGCCAAGATAAAACTAAGAAATGTAACGAAAAAGCATCAAAGCGTAGGGAAACTGAGTCCTGTATTAGGTGTGGGGCTATTGGTCATTGGAAAAGGGAGTGTAAAGTGGGTAAGGAGCTTGCTATATTCGGATAAAATGTTGCCAGGCAAGCATTTGCATCATTTTCAAAAGCGCAAACAACAGATCCTCCGGAAAGTAGAAGGAATGGAACTTTCACCTGACGGTGTATAGTCTCTGTTCGATCGATAGATGGTACATAGAGATTACAGTTTCTATGTGAATGAAGACGTATGAGATAACATTATACCGAACTGTTTAGTAAATGCCAGGGATTAAATCTTGCGGAATACCTATGATGAGAAATTTGCGACAGGGAAAAGTATCACGTTCAGTGGAGTAACAGGGGCACAATCTAACACGATACAACTATTACCCATGTCATTCAACATAGGACCAGTAACAATACCAGGATCATTTTACATGGTATAGAACCGATTTAGGGGTTAGATAAGGTTTGCGAGATGCCGGGGGAATGGATTCTGAATGGTAACAAATTAAAATTGTCAGTAAGAACGGCGAAAGTCGATCAATTGTTTTTTCAGGACCATCCATTATGGGCAAGAGACGCATTAGATTGTGGTCTAATCAAAGATTGCACGCCTGTTGTGGTTGAGGGAGAACCGCTGCCACCAATGAAGCAATACCCTATTAAACCAGAGGCTGAGAAATCGGTGGCGGACCTTCCATTATTACTTGAATGTGGCATAGTGATTCGCGGACCAGCTTGAAGCAACAGCCCTTTATACCTGGTAAAAAAAATATACAAAAATGCGTATTACTGTGGATTTTTGTGGCATAAACAAGCATGCAGTGAAAATCACACCAGTGGTAGCAGATTTGGAGACTTATTGGCATCTATTCCATCAGACTCAGAATGTGACAGTGTGTTAGACATGAAATACAGATTTTGGTCTGTGCCAGTGGCTGAGGAGTCACGACACTGGTTCGGGTTCTGTTGCCAGGGGGAGCAATTTACGTGGGCTAGAGTACCGATGGGATTTACAAATAGTCTCACTTGGTATCATTCTGCATTGAAACAATCATTAAAGGGGTATACATTTGAAGATTCTAGGCGAAATGCCAAGGGAATGGATTCCAAAGGTAACACATTTAAATTATATGACCGAACACTCATTGCAAATGCCAAAGGCCTTAGGGTTTGTCTAAATCATCAGACAGTTTATGTGGTTTTATTTTTTAAATACATTTACATTTGATGTCGTCTTATTCTGGAATGGGATTCTGGAATGGACGAAAGGGTGGAGCGGCCACGAGGAAGTCACGAGGAATTAGCATTAGGGTACCAAACCTAAAATGAGCTTACATTTTCTTTTTTATATGGTATGATGGTTATGGAGAATCATTTTTTATTTAATTTTATTTCACCTTTATTTAACCAGGTAGGCAAGTTGAGAACAAGTTCTCATTTACAAATACGACCTGGCCAAGATAAAGCAAAGCAGTGTGACACAGACAACAACACAGAGTTACACATGGAGTAAACAATAAACAAGCTAATAACACAATAAACAAGTCAATGACACAGTAGAAAAAAAATAAAGTCTATATACAGTGTGTGCAAAAGGCATGAGGAGGTAGGCAATAAATAGGCCATAGGAGCAAATAATTACAATTTAGCAGATTAACACTGGAGTGATAAATGAGCATATGATGATGTGCAAGTAGAAATACTGGTGTGCAAAAGAGCAGAAAAGTAAACAAAATAAAAACAGTATGGGGATGAGGTAGGTAGATTTGACAATTTACAGATGGACTAAATACAGCTGCAGCGATCGGTTAGCAGCTCAGGTAGCTGATGTTTGAAGTTGGCGAGGGAAATAAAAGTCTCCAACTTCAGCGATTTTTGCAATTCGTTCAAGTCACTGGCAGCAGAGAACTGGAAGGAAAGGCGGCCAAATGAGGTGTTGGCTTTGGGGATGATCAGTGAGATATACCTGCTGGAACTTGTGCAACGGGTGGGTGTTGTTATCGTGACCAGTGAACTGAGATAAGGCGGAGCTTTACCTAGCATAGACTTATAGATGACCTGGAGCCAGTGGGTCGGGCGATGAATATGTAGCGAGGGCCAGCCGACTAAAGCATACAGGTCGCAGTGGTGGGTGATATAAGGTGATTTGGTAACAAAACGGATGGCACTGTGATAGACTGCATCCAGTTAGCTGAGTAGAGTAATGGAAGCTATTTTGTAGATGACATCGCCGAAGTCAAGGATCGGTAGGATAGTCAGTTTTACTAGGGTAAGTTTGGCGGCGTGAGTGAAGAAGGCTTTGTTGCGAAATAGAAAGCCAATTCTAGATTTGATTTTGGATTGGAGGTGTTTAATATGAGTCTGGAAGGAGAATTTATAGTCTAACCAGACACCTAGGTATTTATAGTTGTCCACATATTCTAGGTCGAAACCGTCCAGGGTGGTGATGCTAGTCGGGCGGGCAGGTGCGGGCAGCGAACGGTTGAAAAGCATGCATTTGGTTTTACTAGCGTTTAAGAGCAGTTGGAGGCCACGGAAGGAGTGTTGTATGGCATTGAAGCTCGTTTGGAGGTTTGTTAGCACAGTGTCCAAGGAAGGGCCAGAAGTATACAGAATGGTGTCGTCTGCGTAGAGGTTGATCAGGGAATCGCCCGCAGCAAGAGCGACATCATTGATATATACAGAGAAAAGAGTCGGCCCGAGATTTGAACCCTGTGGCACCCCTATAGAGACTGCCAGAGGTCCGGACAACATGCCCTCCGATTTGACACACTGAACTCTGTCTGCAAAGTAGTTGGTGAACCAGGCGCGGATGTCATTAGAAACACCAAGGCTATTGAGTCTGCCGATAAGAATACGGTGATTGACAGAGTCGAAAGCCTTGGCCAGGTCAATGAAGACGAACGCACAGTACTGTCTTCTATCGATGGCGGTTATGATATCGTTTAGAACCTTGAGCGTGGCTGAGGTGCACCCGTGACCGGCTCGGAAACCGGATTGCACAGCGGAGAAGGTACGGTGGGATTCGAAATGGTCAGTGATCTGTTTATTAACTTGGCTTTTGAAGACTTTAGATAGGCAGGGCAGGATGGAAATAGGTCTGTAACAGTTTGGGTCTAGGGTGTCACAAGGGGATGACCGCGGCAGCTTTCCAATCTTTAGGGATCTCGGATGATACGAAAGAGAGGTTGAACAGACTGGTAATAGGGGTTGCAACAATGCCGGCAGATAGTTTTAGAAAGAGAGGGTCCAGATTGTCTAGCCCAGCTGATTTGTACGGGTCCAGGTATTGCAGCTCTTTCAGAACATCTGCTATCTGGATTTGGGTGAAGGAGAAGCTGGGGAGGCTTGGGCGAGTAGCTGCGGAGGGAGGGGGGGGGGGGGCGGAGCTGTTGGCCGGGGTTGGAGTAGCCAGGAGGAAGGCATGGCCAGCCGTTGAGAAATGCTTATTGAAGATTTCGATTATTATGGATTCATCGGTGGTGATCGTGTTACCTAGCCTCAGTGCAGTGGGCAGCTGGGAGAAGGTGCTCTTGTTCTCCATGGACTTTACAGTGTCCCAAAACGTTTTGGAGTTAGAGCTACAGCATGCAAATTTCTGCTTGAAAAAGCTAGCCTTTGCTTTCCTGACTGACTGCGTGTATTGGTTCCTGAC
Source organism: Salmo salar (assembly GCF_965601325.2). Taxonomy (NCBI): domain Eukaryota; kingdom Metazoa; phylum Chordata; class Actinopteri; order Salmoniformes; family Salmonidae; genus Salmo; species Salmo salar. Next base: position 99,839,753 of record NC_138300.1, read on the forward strand.
TTCCCTGAACAGTTGCATATCGCGAGGAATTTTCTATGCTATTGCAGTCTGCCACAGGATGTTTTTGTGATGGTCATGGGCAGTCAGGTCTGGAGTGAACCAAGGTCTATATCTGTTCTTAGTTCTGCATTTTTGAACGGGGCATGCTTATCTAAGATGGTGAGGAAATAACTTTTAAAGAATGACCAGGCATCTTCAACTGACGGGATGAGGTCAATATCCTTCCAGGATACCTGGGCCAGGTTCGATTAGAAAGATCTGCTCGCAGAAGTGTTTTAGGGAGCGTTTGACAGTGATGAGGGGTGGTCGTTTGACCGCAGACCCATAGTGGATACAGGCAATGAGGCAGTGATCGCTGAGATCCTGATTGAAAACAGCAGAGGTGTATTTGGAGGGCAAGTTGGTCAGAATAATGTCTATGAGGGTGCCCATGTTTACGGATTTAGGCTTAGATTGTTTTTGCCTGCCATATGAGTTCTGTTATACTCACAGACACCATTCAAACAGTTTTAGAAACTTTAGGGTGTTTTCTATCCAAAGCCAATAATTATATGCATATTCTTGTTTCTGGGCAGTAGTAATAACCAGATTAAATCGGGTACATTTTTTATCCGGCCTTGTAAATACTGCCCCCTAGCCCTAACAGGTTAAGGAGAGGTTTATCTTTAAAATGGTGTAAAATAGTTGTATGTTTGAGAACTTTGAATTATGACATTTTGTTGTTTTGAATTTGGCGCTCTGATTTTTCACTGGCTGTTGAATAGTGTGAACTGTGGGTGGGACGGTAGCGTCCCACGCAGCCCTGAGAAGATAAGAGAGATTGTATCTCTGGACATGCTGGTTATAATGGGTGAGGTCACCACATGTGTGGGAGGTGGGACAAAGGAGGTATCAGAGGTATGATGAGTGGAACGAGGGGCTCCATTGTAAACTAAAACAATGATAACTAACCTAAACAACAGTGTCATGACTGTCCTGATCAGGTCAGGGTACAGGAGACCACCACCCTACAGATTATCTCCCAAACCCCCAACAGAGGAGGAGAGATCTAGGGGTCTGAAGATGTGGGGGTTTTATGACCCCTCACGCCCATAATAAACCTTAGGCCACAGAGAAATTCCTTTGACCTCACAATGGAGAACTGGCCTCAGAACATTAAACATGCAATAAAGGGACTTTGGAACAATGGTTTCCGTCAGCCACAATGGTGGTCATGACGAGAGGTGGAATATGAAAATGTGTGTAACTTTTGTATTGTTATTAAAGGTTAAGAGATGACGTTATTATGAAAACATTGTACCTTTAAGAGTTTTCCCAGTATATGCCTGATGTTTATACATTGTACATTGTGTGGAAAATATCCAAATCAAAGAGAATGTTTTGGTAAAGATGAGATGTGAAGGTAGTGTCTAAAATAGGATTTTAGTCAAATCTAGGCCTTGCCCCTTAACTTGGTCCGCCCAGAGAATTGCCCTAAAGGCGGTTACGCCCACTTCTGACCCGAGGGTATAAGACAGGAGAGTGAAGAATTAACATATCAGACTAATTGACCCCAAGCTGCAGCGAAGGTCTAACAAAGTCAACGAACCCCAAAACGAAACACAAGGTTGAAGACAAATACATCTTTTTCTACACGAGCTACGGACGAGTAGCTGTGTCTAAGCGGGTGAATTCAAGCCGAACCACCCAGCCTCCACTCTCCATTGAATTGTGGTATCTACACTGTTCGAATCCTAAGCTGTGAGCTCTGAGCTACAGAGCTGTCTGTCCTCAGAAGACCCCTTTCAGATCAAGGGCGAGGGATCAGACCACTAAGCCAAGAAGGACACTGACATCGTGAGGACAACCAGAGAGTTGCGCCGGAGAAGTGCGTCATTGAGAAGCCTAAACGACCCACGTGGAGCTTCCCACCTGAGACCTCCAACACGTAATTACATCATTATATTCTGACCCATAAGAGCGGCAGTTCGGGGCAAGGTTTAAATAAGCATGGCTGACAAATGAACCCAAATGTATATTTCTCTCGTGTACTTTCCTTGTTTCTCTCTCTTTTAAATCCCCATTTTGGGTAACACGTGCCATAGTGTGTTGGCCCGTTATACTAAGTCCTAATCAATAGCTAGACTGTGTTTTGTGTATGTGTATTTTTATCATCATTTTAGCTTGCTAGTAAATAAATAATCAACTAAGATTGGTGTGGTAAACTCATTGGTGTAGCCCGGGTTCATGCAGATTCCCGGATTATGCGACGTTCAGACATGAGACAAGAGGTTGATTAATTTAGTGACTGTTGTAAAATCGATATTCTGATATCCTTTGAGTTAATTTGGGAAATAGAAACTCAATCAAAATAATGTTCCCATGGTGCCCCAGGTTAATGAGTTAATAATTGCTTGATTCATTGCTTAATTCATTTAATCACGCAATTATAAACCGTTAATCATTCGATGAGCAACAGTCGTCACATTAACTAATACAACGTCACGACATATGGCGCCCCCTGTGAGGAGTCTAAGATAGGACTAGGCCGCACTGTTGGGTGAGTCCATATCAATTGTGTAGCAAGATATATACATTCCATTAATAGCTATAGGCAGGACTAGTGCGGGAGAGAAGTGTGTGTGTCGTTCCATTTCACCCAGATACTGGTCGGAAGAGAACGACCCCTGTTGTATATCTGACCAAAGCCAGTGTGAAGGGGGGTCTACTGAATGTTACGAGCTAGGACATATGTACCAGCCGATGTAGGCATTCTGAGAAATAATACTAGTTGGGCCTAACGTAGTGTTATTTCTGTCGATCGCTTTCTGGAGTGATCTGACTCGGTCATAAGTAATTCCTAGAGCAGAGGACATATGAGCCAGCCATTACGGAAATTAGAGTAGATCTATTCGTTTGACCGAAGCAAAGTTATTCTCTCTCTACCTCTCGCGTTTGGTAACGGGAAGAGGTTAAGGGTTGAACGTGAGACGTCACCAAGTAAACCTGTTCTCTTGTTGGAGGGAACTTCCCTTCTGCGGCGAGGGGGAAACCCCGCGCAAGGAAAGCTAAGCATTGCGCCAGATGCTAAGCTAACAAAGGGGAGCAGCCATTTTTGTTTTCCTCTTTGTTCATAGTGAATTCCCGCGTTAGACGGGAATCCTGTGAGATCTCAGCTTGGGCTATCCGTAACCTCTGGCGAAGAATCGGCAGTCATTTTTTGTGAAATAAGTCAGGTTACGCTGTAGGATATCAAACCAGTCTTAACTGATTAGATATCATTGTCTTGTTAAATTTTATACATACATTAAATTGATACACTACCTTTCCAGGTTGGTTATGGGAATAATACACATACGAATGTGCCATAACCAATGAGACATGGTTAAACTGTTCCACGTTAACTTAGATATAGCAACTATTTCAGGTTAATTAACCTGTTATGGCTAGGGGGCAGTATTTTCACGGCTGGATAAAAAACGTACCCGATTTAATCTGGTTACCACTCCTACCCAGTAACTAGAATATGCATATACTTATTACATATGGATAGAAAACACCCTAAAGTTTCTAAAACTGTTTGAATGGTGTCTGTGATTATAACAGAACTCATTTGGCAGGCAAAAACCTGACAAGGTTTCAGGCAGGAAGTGGCCTGTCTGACAAGGTGTTGTTCTTCTTGTCTCTGTTTATTGAAGAGTGAGGATCTTAGCTGTCCCGTGACACTTCCTACGGCTGCCATAGGGTCTCAGAAGGCGGTAAAAAGCTGAATCGTGGCTTTGCAGGCTCTGGCTGAAAAAAAGTAGCGCGTTTGGGTAGTGGCTGGTTACAGTACTGTGAGACTCAGGCTCGTGCCCGCGTCGACCGAAAGCTTTGTTTACTTTCTTCTGTTTAGCTAAAAGGAGATTCCCGGTCGGAATATTATCGCTTTTTTACGAGAAAAATGGCATAAAAATGGATTTTAAACAGCGGTTGACATGCTTCGAAGTACGGTAATGGAATATTTAGATTTTTTTTGTCACGAATTGCGCCATGCGCACGACCCTGATTTACCATTTCAGATAGTGTCTGGGACGCATGAACAAAACGCCGCTATTCGGATATAACGATGGATTATTTTGGACCAAACCAACATTTGTTATTGAAGTAGCAGTCCTGGGAGTGCATTCTGACGAAGACAACAAAAGGTAATCAAACTTTTATAATAGTAAACCTGATATTGGTGAGTGCTAAACTTGCCGGGTGTCTAAATAGCTAGCCCGTGATGCCTGGGCTATGTACTTAGAATATTGCAAAATGTGCTTTCACCAAAAAGCTATTTTAAAATCGGACATATCGAGTGCATAGAGGAGTTCTGTATCTATAATTCTTAAAATAATTGTTATGCTTTTTGTGAACGTTTATCGTGAGTAATTCAGTAAATTCTTAGTGAATTCGCCGGAAGTTTGCGGTTGGTATGCTAGTTCTGAACGTCACATGCTAATGTAAAAAGCTGGTTTTTGATATAAATATGAACTTGATTGAACAAAACATGCATGTATTGTATAACATAATGTCCTAGGTGTGTCATCTGATGAAGATCATCAAAGGTTAGTGCTGCATTTAGCTGTCTTCTGGGTTTTTGTGACATTATATGCTAGCTTGAAAAATGGGTGTCTGATTATTTCTGGCTTGGTACTCTGCTGACATAATCTAATGTTTTGCTTTCGTTGTAAAGCCTTTTTGAAATCGGACAGTGTGGTTAGATAAAGGAGAGTCTTGTCTTTAAAATGCTGTGAAATAGTCATATGTTTGAAAAATTGAAGTTTTTGTATTTTTGAGGAATTTGTAATTCGCGCCACGCCTATCATTGGATATTGGAGCAGGTGTTCCGCTAGCGGAACGTCTAGATGTAAGAGGTTAAAGCTAATTCCTTTAGCCTATACGGGGTTGACTAATCATTCAATTGATTAATAGATTAAAGCTGTTTTACCAGCTTAATGGTGTTTAGGTAGACTTTTTAACAGTATTGTAAAATTCTATTTTCACTGGTACCCTGTCGATTTTAGCTTGTGTTAACAGTGACCTCCGATGGTGAAGAATCACCAGTAATTATTTTTAAATAATTCAGGTTATGCTGTACGATATCTAACCAGTCTCAACTGATTGGATATCATTGTCTCGTTCAATTTAATATACATTAAATTGCTACACTACCTGTCCAGGTTGGGTATTGGAATAATACGCAAACTAATGTGTTCTAACCAATGAGACATAGTTAAACTTCTCAACGTTAACTTAGAGATAGCAACTGTTTCAGGTGAATTAAAATAAAAATTCCCAAATAGCCTATACAGGTTAGATTTATCATTAAAATCGATTTAATCAATTAAACCTGTTTTGGCAAGTTCAGTAATAACCAACTCACATTACTGACCCAGTCTTGATGATTCATTGACGTTTACAAACTGAGTTAAATCGTGTTTGCAGCCTCCAACTAAAAATCCCAAACATTACGTAAATTGAAATAACTGACAATCATAATAATGAGCAATCCATCAGATGGGTTTCCACCCATTTCCCCTCTAATCAGTGGACCTTCACCCACGGAAAGATTGATCGCGGACCTCAGCAACGATGCAAATCCTAACTATGCCGAGGGGCTGAAAATGTTAGATTTCAATGCCATAAGCGAGAAAAATGCAGACATTGCGACAGACGCTCTTCAAAATAGACCATCAGGCGGAGGCCTTGTGAAGGTTCTCTCCAGTTTAGCCCTCAACTATGCCCACCAGCAGAGATGGACAGTGCACCAGTACCTCAGTGCCCAGCAGAGGCACGAGCAGGAAGCTGGGGAGTTCAAGGTACAGGTGGAGAGAACCAGGGAGCTGGCATCGAAAGCCGAAAAAGATAAGCTACTGCTAGCCGAGGAACTGTGTGTGAGAACAGATAAATTGGAAGATCTGTCTAACACTTATAACAAAGAACGCGAACAAACTCTTGACCAAGTCCGTATTCTAAAAGAACAACTCGGTTTAGCCAAAACTAAATACGATGAAGTCCACGCGAAACTAGATGAGTCGGACGAGCTAGCTAGAAAACGGGGCGAGCAAATTGATGCCCTGCAAGCGGTTGTGAATGAAACCACTCAAAGCAATAATGCTCTATTCCAAAAGCTGCAGACCAAAGACGATCAGTTAATGAACACAATGACCAAGTTGGAGGACAAAACAGCAGAACTCATTGAAGTCGCTGATTTAATGAAGGATGAGAAAGACCAGGTGAGAAAGTTGGAAAATGTGACCTCTAAACAAAAGGAGGACATCGCATCACTGGATCTCTCACTCCACACTCGCGACCTCTCCCTGCAAACCATGACAGATAAGTATGAGGCCGAGCGAAGCGAGGGCGACACCTACATGTCGAAAATTAACACCCTCAACTCCCAGGTGGACTCTGCGATGCAGCATAACACCACCCTTAGGTATCATCTGGAGGAACTCCAGAACAGTCACGCGCTATCGCTGGACAACCAAACCAAGCAACCTAGCTCACATCCGGAGCTAAGAGAACGAGGGAATGTAGATGACAGGAGATTTCAGCCTCTTTCTCTTGGCCATTCGGCCCACAGTGAATTGGGGCCTCCTTGCCAACACAACCACAGCTTGACTTTTCCTCTTGGCCTCTCGGCCCACAATTCTCCACGGGAGAGTGCAGATGTTCCCCGCGCACTTGGCGGGGATCGCCTTGACAAAATCGTCAAAAACTTCCGCCTCTTCGACCCCGTTCCGGGAAAGCCAAACGACACTGAGACATTCTTAGCAGACATAGAGGACGCCTTGGATGGCTACCCAAACGCTACGAATGCAGACAGGCTCTATCTTTTGAAGCGAACGTCCAACAGACACGTGACAAGGTTCATCCGTCTACAAGAGCAACACGTGCAAAACGACTATGCTAAACTTGCCACGGTTTTGAAAATAGAATTCAGTGGTTCTGCGACTCGCAAACACGATAGTTCGTTGGCTAACAATATCAGACAAGCTCGAAATGAACACCCACAAGCCTACTATCACCGGCTTCGTTCAGCTTACTTTGGCATGCTCACTGAAACAGGTATGGAAGACCTATTACCGTTCAAACAACTTTTTCTGTCAAACATGTCTCCCAACTTCATTAACTACTTGGGCCCTACTGCCCACGTCGGGTTGCCAATCTCAACGCTCTGAGAGCTGGCAAGCACCGCTTTTGAAGCATCAAAAGCAAGCCGGGCTAAGAGCCCGGACACCTCGACTTTCGAGCTTAGGCGGGAACCATCACTCGAATTAGAGGGGGCTGCATCAGGGACATATGCGGTAAAAGATGACGATCAAAGGGGGTGGCTACCAAGTAACCACCACCCCGACAACCACCGACGTAACAATAGCTACGATGAACGTCCCCAATCTAACAGGTCCCGTAGAGATCAACCTAGCCGACATGCCCCTCCGCCTAACTCTCACAAAGGGTCAGGACACAAGGGTAACAAGCGTAACAAGGGCAACAAAGTGTTCAACAATGATTTAAACGCTAACCGAAATATAGAAGCTCTGATAAAAGATGTACTGCATCGTAAGAAATTTGAGAAAGAGGACAAGGATAAGTCCTCATGACTAGGCGTAAAATCGTTGGAAACCAAGTCCGCCGAAATTCATGCAATTCAAGAGGACGCAAACATTTCCATTACCCCCGCCCCCACTCAAATCCCTGTCCAGGTACCGCCCGTTCTAGACACAAGCCCGCAGGTTTTGTCTACAGACGTGGACACGGAGGTGGATATGCACGAGATAAGCAGCTTTGCAACAGATGATTCCTCTCCCATTCCGATAGAGGACCCACTGGGTCACGTAGGAGCCTTATCTGTCTTGGAAATCGACGCAGATTACAAACCGCTCCGTTCTCCCAACCCACTCCATTTTGTTGGGGATATAACGAGAAAAACCAACTCGAACAGGCCATACCTTAGAACAGTCCTGGAGGACTGTGTGACCTGTCACGCTCTGATAGATTCAGGTTCGACAATTTCCCTCATATCCGAAACCTTGCTGGATGAACTAAAAAGGGCAGTGGACCCAACAAAATGTTGGTTGAAAACGGAACATTGTGATACGAATCTTCGAGGTTTCACTCAAGCTACCTCGCCCCTAACCAAACGTCTCCTACTTAAACTCAACTTCGAAAGCGTGTCACTGATACACCCCGTGTATGTGACTAGCATCGAAATTGAACGGATGCTGATTGGGAGTGATTTAATTGACCGTTTGGTACCACTAATGGATTGGAAAACCAATCAAATCTGGTCACAAATACCTATGCCAACTCCGTTGACTTCGCTGCATTTTTCCAAAGCTACCTGCCATACATTGTGCAACGACGTGGGTCCGACGTCAGCATCTGACGCAAACCCGGTGAACTTGGCCATGAGCCCGCCATTTGTGGCAAATGACAATGTGAGTTTGACTCGGAACTTAACCGAACATGAGGTTTTCTTGTGCGGCTTGGGTGATTCACCAGCCGACACTTACCGCCCTCCTCTGATAGGGGGCGTGTGCCTGAACGGCACTATGGCTGAGGATACCAGGCTGGCCACCTGGTCAGAACAATCCGCAATCAGTTTGGAAATGTTCAACGAAATTTCGAAAACAGCTAACTGCCATCCCCTTGTGCCGAAAACGTTTAGATTTCCACTGGGAACGACTCCCCAGACAACACTCACCGCAATAGGGGTGTGTGCGCTATCGATCCGCATTGGAACCAAGGAATTATCCCACTACCTACTGGTTGTCGCGGACCTCCCACATACAGTCTATGTGGGAGCGGACATCTTGGTAAGATTGGGTGTTAAACTTGATACCATACACAAGTTCTTTGGTCTTTGGCGCAGCCAAACCAACATGCCTTGTCTTTCGACCCGGTGCGAATGGCTTCTGGGCAGACTATTCCTGAAGCTTGCAAGGCGATAACTGAGTCCGCCATGTTGATACCGGCAAGAACCACAGAGGTTTCTGTAAGACTGAAACTGGTGCCCGGATACCGGATGGAAGGCACCACTGCGTTCTTCCAACCCTCTCCAAAACTATTCGACTTGGGGCTAACTATCAATGGCAACCCACTGTTGGAACTAACCGCTAGATCCACTTACCTCCTGGTACAAAATCTGACTCAAGCGGATATTTCCATTCCTCGGCACACTCAGCTAGGAACATTGATCGATTACGCCTTCCATGATTTTGAACTAGTTGTTCCCGTGATTGGGCCTCTTCCGTCCTCCCTAGACCTAGATGGCGAGGGAGGTACACTGTTTACTTGTCAGTCAAAAGCAATAGCACTAACTCCCGTATTGCCACTGGACGACACATCGGCGTTCCGGCTGGATGTCGATCCTGACAGCAACCTGTTAATATACTCCATCATCACGGAGGATGATATTGCGTCTCCTCCTGCATGCGAAGTACAATCTTGTGAGGTAACAACCGATGACTCTTCCAAAAGTGACATGCCGTCACCACCCGATGAAGACCTGTACAATGTCGCCGAACCATATCCTGGTTTCCATGCACAGGTAATACAACTACTGTCGGAGGCTGATGCTCTTGTCAATGACACTGAACGCCATCAGTTGAGAGAATTGTTTAACCTGTTAGGGCTAGGGGGCAGTATTGACACGGCTGGATAAAAAACATACCCGATTTAATCTGGTTACCACTCCTACCCAGTAACTAGAATATGCATATACTTACTACATATGGATAGAAAACACCCTAAAGTTTCTAAAACTGTTTGAATGGTGTCTGTGAGTATAACAGAACTCAAATGGCAGGTCAAAACCTGAGAGATTCCTTTACAGGAAGTGGCCTGTCTGACCATTTCTTGAACTTCTTTTCCATCTCTATCTTTTACTAAGGATCTCTGCTCTAACGTGACACTTCCCACGTCTTCCATAGGCTCTCAGAGCCCGGGAAAAAACAGAATGTCGTCATTCCAGCCCCAGGCTGAAACACATTATCGCCTTTCTCAAGTGGCTGATCAAGGGACTCTGGGCTTATGCGCATGACCCGACCGCCCCCGCCTTTGTGATTTTTTCCTCTGTTTGCCGAAAAGGAGATTCCCTGTCGGAATATTATCGCTTTTCTACGAGAAAAATGGCGTAAAAATTGATTTTAAAACAGCGGTTGACATGCTTCGAAGTACGGTAATGGAATATTTAGAATTTTTTTGTCACGAATTGCGCCATGCGCACGACCCTTCTTTACCATTTCGGATAGTGTCTGGGACGCACGAACAAAAGGCCGCTATTCGGATATAACGATGGATTATTTTGGACCAAACCAACATTTGTTATTGAAGTAGCAGTCCTGGGAGTGCATTCTGACGAAGACAACAAAAGGTAATCAAACTTTTATAATAGTAAATATGATTATGGTGAGTGCTAAACTTGCCGGGTGTCTAAATAGCTAGCCCGTGATGCCTGGGCTATGTACTTATCATATTGCAAAATGTGCTTTCACCAAAAAGCTATTTTAAAATCAGACATATCGAGTGCATAGAGGAGGTCTGTATCTATAATTCTTAAAATAATTGTTATGCTTTTTGTGAACGTTTATCGTGAGTAATTTAGTAAAATGTTAGCGAATTCCCCGGAAGTTTGCGGGGGGTATGCTAGTTCTGAACGTCACATGCTAATGTAAAAAGCTGGTTTTTGATATAAATATGAACTTGATTGAACAAAACATGCATGTATTGTATAACATAATGTCCTAGGGTTGTCATCTGATGAAGATCATCAAAGGTGAGTGCTGCATTTAGCTGTCTTCTGGGTTTTTGTGACATTATATGCTGGCTTGAAAAATGGGTGTCTGATTATTTCTGGCTTGGTACTCTGCTGACATAATCTAATGTTTTGCTTTCGTTGTAAAGCCTTTTTGAAATCGGACAGTGTGGTTAGATTAACGAGAGTCTTGTCTTTAAATAGCTGTAAAATAGTCATATGTTTGAGAAATTGAAGTAATAGGATTTTGAAGGTTTTGAAAATCGCGCCACAGGCTTAAAGTGGCTGTTACGTAGGTGGGACGAATTCGTCCCGCCTAGCCCAGAGAGGTTAATAAACACAGTGAGATCTGGTCGACAGACTCGCTGGATTGCGGGGTTACGGGTATCCATGTGGTGCGTATTCCTACGCCACCCAGAGCAACTCCTACGTTTGTTAGACAATACAAAATCCCGCTCACAGCATACGCAGAAGTACAAGAGATTATCGATTCCTTATTAGCTAAACGGATAATCAGGGAATGTAACAGTACGTACAGCGCTCCCGTGTGGCCCGTTCTGAAACCAACGGGTAAATGGCGTCTTACCATTGACTATAGACAACTCAACAAACTGGTTCCGTTGTCTCGTTGGCCAATGACACAGCTCGACCAAGAGTTGCCAAAGGTGGCAAACGCCAAGTACTTCTCCACCGTCGACGTGGCAAATGGTTTCTGGACCATGACAGTCGACCCGTGTGACCGACACAAGTTGGCTTTCTCTTTCTCGAACAAGCTCTTCACGTTCAATCGTTGCCCATTCGGGTATGCGAACTCCCCCTCAGAGTTCAACATCTTCCTGCACAAGGCGATGCCAGACGCAGCCTCTAGGGGGACGATAATTTACATGGACGACGTTCTCATGAGAAGTGAGACTTGGTCACATCACCTCAATGAAATGGACCACGTTCTCACCCAACTCGGGACTGCAGGGGCTAAGTTGGCCATCATGAAAGGACAATGGTGCAGAACCAAGGTAAACTACGTTGGGCTTCTGGTGGGTGCCAAGGGCATCCTGCCACAGTCTAACAGAATCCAAGCAGTCCGCAACATCAAAACACCTACAAACCTTTACGAGGTGCGCAGCTTCTTGGGAGTATGTAATTACTCCCGTAAATTCAGCGAAAACTACGCCGACTTGTCAAAACCGTTGACTCACCTTCTTCAGAAAGACACCCCATTCGTTTGGGATGACACTCACAACGAAGCGGTGGCTTCCTTGAAAAACCTGCTTTGCGAGGCACCCTGCCTGGGTTGTACCAAAAATACGACCAAGACAAACGTGTGGTTGCTTACGCGAGCAAAACACTCAACCCCGCCGAACACAAATACTCAGACTGCGAAAAAGCGCTGCTGTCGACAGTCTGGGCAATCAAACACTTCACCAGTTATGTCGGCGGACAAAAGGTGATCATAGAAACATGTCACCAGCCTGTGACTTTTCTGAAAAGCCAACGAATCCGTGAGGGTGCTGTACACAACAGCAGGATAGCGGCTTGGCTCATGACACTGCAGAGCCATGATGTAGTAATCAACTACGCAAAAGCAAAAAACCTGCCTTTGGGCAGTGCTTTGGCGGTGTGTCAACACTGTGGTGACGATGAAACCGACTCCGGACCACCCCCGCGTGACATCGCTCCGCTCTTGCCTTCGAACCATCACTATTTCGAAGAGAACGTGTGTCTCGACATGCCGATGGCATTTGTAGATGGCTGTTCTTACCGCCCTCTAGACCACTTGCAAGCTGGGGTGGGATTGGTATGGCACAACGACATTCCGTGCAAACCACTTCAATTTCAGCTTGGCAACAAGACCAGCCAGTTTGCAGAAGTGGCTGGTGTGCTGATCACCCTGCAAACAGCGGTAAAACACGAATTGGCAGAACTGGCGATCTGCACCGACTCAAACTACGCGAGACTCACCTTCTTATGCCACTTGCCGTTTTGGAAACAAAAGCACATGACTACTTCAAGTGGTAAAGAGGTGAAAAACAAAGAGCTCATTCTAGCTTGTGATGACCTCATCACCAAACACGACATACCGTATTGGAAGAAAGTCAAGGGACACTCCAAATCACCTGGTCGTGACAAACTTGGCAACGACCATGCTGACAGCATGGCGAAATCTGGTGCAATTCACGGCACCCCTTGGGTGTTTGATGCTCGAGACGAGAAACCCACTGAGGAAGCTATGGTGTCTGCGGTAACGCGTAGCCATGTAGCACCACGGAAAACGTCTTCGCACGAACATAATGTGTTGCTAACGCATTCATTCATGAATGGCGACCTGGTAGCAATGCAACACCAAGATGAGTCCCTCGCCACTTTGATGGCATTCCTGTCAGATCCTGTCAACCACCCAGTGTCCGAACTGGCTTTGGCAGGTTCACACGACTTGCGTTCGCTGTACGCAACTAAACAGCACCTCACACTTGTAGATGACCTATTGGTGTATGTTTCAGAAACCGACACCGCTCGAAGGTGGGTGGTTCCTAAAACACAGAGGGGGATAATGATAGCTCATGCCCACGACGAGCCATGTGGAGGCCTTAGTGGGATCAAGGCTACATGTGAAACATTGCGACAGGTGGCCCACATTGCGACAGGTGGCCCACTGGCCTCACATGGAACAAGACGTGGCACGATACGTGAGGGTGTGTCTAGTTTGCTGCCAGTTTCAACCCACCAAGCCACTTCACAGAGCACCCCTGCAACGCAAGGGTGTGTCTTACCCCTGGAGCTCGATCCAGATCGACTGGGTCGGCCCAGTTGCCAGGTCGGCCAGAGGCAGCAAGTACCTCCTCACAGTGACTTGCGCATTCACAAAGTGGGTGGAGTGCCTGCCGGCGACCAATGATACAGCGGAAACCACTGCCGTTCTTTTGCTAAACCACGTTTTCAGTCGTTTCGGCCTGCCAGGAGAAACCGTGGACAGTGACAGAGGAACCCACTTTTCGGCAGCTGTAATGACCGAACTGTGGAAGCTCCTGGGAGTCAAAGCTAAACTCCACATCGCATACCACCCTAGGAGCTCGGGGGGGGGGGGGTAGAAAGGAGCAACCAATCAATTGTCAGAATCTTGAGGAAATATGTGGCAGCCAACCACAAAGATTGGGACCTCAAACTCCCATTGGTACTGATGGCAATCAGAGCCACACGCAACAGGTCTACGGGAATGACACCCTTTGAGATGATGACGGGCCGGCAAATGACCCTTCCACTGCATCTCCTGTACCAACCGGGAGATGTCACCGCAGCCACCGCCTACACGGCTCATCAATACATGACCGACTTGCGGAACCATCTCCAGACTACCTTTGCGTACGCTCAAGGACGATTGGAAAGAAGTGCAGAAGGTGACAAGACCTATTACGACAAAAAAAACTCACACCAGGTGTTCGAGGTCGGAGATAAGGTGTGGTACTACATATACACCAAACCCGCGGGCGTCGCAACAAAGTTCCTGCCCCACTGGACGGGGCCACACGAGATTGTGGTGAAGCTATCACCTGTAGCTTACCAGATCAAAATCAGCAAAGGTCGACAAAACGCCACATTAAAGTGGGTCCACCGGAACCAAATCAAGTTGTACACTCCCCCCATGGGAATAGAAGGGGTGCTAGCCAGCACCGAATAGATAGAAACCTAGCAAAACCAGAGGTACTAAGAAAATTCTTAAGTACCCTCAGCTGATCCCTTCCAGGAGACCAGTACGTTGCACCTAACATCTTTTATTCTCTTCCCAGCTACCAGATATACATCTGTTGTCACTAGTGATATCGTCCTGCACTGTACTGATTAAAAATAAGACAAACTGAAAAATAGTTGTCAAAACAATTTTTGTTTACGAATACAAATAACTGAAACAATCCAACAATCTCTGATTATGCGTTTCCGTAGGATGGAGTTCCTTTGGATGATCCTGACACTCTGCGCCCTGGTCAAAACCAACCCAGCAGACGTAATCACGAACGAACCCCCTACGGGAATCGTTCTCCGCGACGATCCAGGACTCCTCATAACTAACTGCAGAGTACACACGCAGAGGGTATATGTCCGCCTAGATGCAGAGAATGTGTACCGCCAACACATTCCACCTGCGGCGCATTTGAGTTGGGCCGGGGCTGACTGGACCAGCCAGGCAATTAAGCACGCCCAGCTAGACACTGCCCATATGTTGGCCCAACTCCAAAAGTTCACAGTAACACAGTCAGAACTAGCTGAGCCCAGGCGAGAAAAACGATTCGTTGGGGCGCTACTATCGATAGGGGCAGCCGTAGGGTCACTATTTGCCCTAGGTACCACTGCCGTCAACGCAGTCAGTCTAGCCACAGTCAAGAGGAATGTTAGGGAGATTACTGAAGAGATGCCACTTATCCAGCAGCAGATGAAGGCACAGGCCCTTAGGTTGCAACATGTGGGAAAGTCTCTCCAGGACACTATTCTGGTGGTCAACACACACGCTACTCTCCTGAACAAAACTATCCTGTCTGTAGGAAAGCTAGCAGAGGTCATGAACCATGACTATGCCCATGTCCAATTGGTTCGATTGTTACTGGAGGATTTTCTCTGTGAAGTTAGCTCTTCTATGGACCACTTGGCCATGAATAGAATCCCCTCATATCTAGTGCGCCTCTCAATGGTGCACGACATATTGACCTCAGCTACTTCAACCACGATAAGGCCGTTACAGTCGCATTTGGCCTATAGTCTGGGGTCGGCCATCCCAATACACGTTGACGTTGATCGTAATGAAGTGGGTTTTCTACTGACGCTGCCGGATGTTGAACTGGAGAATATCTATAGATTGAAAACGGTTCTCAATGTAGGATTTTGGCGCAACAGTACCCACGTAAAGATTGCCACGCCCCCATTTGTAGCTTACCAGGAAAACAACCCAGATTTCTATCTCACCCCTAACCTGCTAATGTGTACTCTAACCAAAGATGTCCACTACCTTTGTCCTAGCAAACCATTTGTCAGGGATAACACTGAGCGTCTTTGTGGTATGAAATCTATCACCAGCGAAGAACGCTGTAGAGCCAAACTAACAGCCAGGGATGGGGCCACCACCACACAAGTGGAGGTGGTAGGGAACCGATGGTTGGTCAACACACCGTTCGCGTCCGCCACTGTGACTTACGAACGCCATGACTCCATCACCCAATTGAACCTTCCCAACCAGACTGTTTTTGTTACGGTACCAGAGGGGGCGATTATTCACGTAGACGACCTCACTCTATACCACCTTCCCGACGACCGGATAGACACAGAGATTGAAATGCCGGATGCTTTTGCTAAACGTTCCCTTGAGTTACCACAAGCCATTCAATACCAAATCCAGTACGAGGGACCCATGACTGTTGATCTTAGCGTACTGGATGAGGCACTGTTAGTCGACCCGACTGACTACAGACCAAAAGATTGGTCTGTCGCCCGCTCTTGGACGGTGCCGGACATTATCCTGACTGTTACCATGATCCTTGGTCTCATTTCCCTTGGCGTGTGCACATACTACGTACACAGGCGCACACTTGCAATGGAAGACCTAATGAGGTCTTATACTAGGATCACCCGTGGGACGGAAGCGATCCCGATTTTTGGAAAGTTGGCAATGGATCCGGAAACCCTCTTACAGGGCCCAGTCCCAGCCTCCTCTCCCGAACTCGCTAGGTCAGCCCAGTAATGTCCCTGATGTAAGCTTTGGCCTTCAGGGGCCAAGTTTTTCCAAGTGCCTTAATAACTACCCACCTGCAAGTAGGATCACCCTAGACATGACATTAGAGACAATGCCATGATAGAGCTATTTAGCCTAGACCTTGGACATATATAGAACATAGTCCATATTAGATGATTAAGGTGTGGTAGACATATTTTGTATACTTTTATGTTTTTATTAAAAATTTTCGTTTCATTACCTTTGACACTTAGGAAGCCTTAGAGCCAAGACGTCGCTCGTTTGGGGAGGAAATGTAATAATGTATTGCCTGAGTGTTGTGCATTATTAACCTCTTGGGGCTAGGTGGGACGCTAGCGTGCCACCCGTGGTGCACTCCATCAACAGCAGGTGCATTTCAAGAGCGGCAAATTTGAATCCAAATAAATGTCAAAATTCAAATTTTTCAAAAATACAACTATGTTACACCATTTGAAAGATAAACATCTCCTTAATCTAACCACGTTTTACGATTTCAAAAAGGTTTTACGGCGAAAGCATAAATTTAGAGTATGTTAGGACAGTACATTTACAAGAGTTGTGTGTAATGTTTTGTCAAGTCAAAGACAGGGTCACCAAAACCATAAAACCAGCTAAAATGATGCACTAACCTTTTACAATCTCCATCAGATGACACTCCTAGGACATTATGTTAGACAATGCATGCATTTTTAGTTCTATCAAGTTCATTTTTATATCCAAAAACAGCGTTTTACTATGGCATTGATGTTGAGGAAATCGTTTCCCTCCAATAACCGGCAGTCAAGTCAGCGTCAGAAATTAAATAATTAAAATTAGAAAACATTGGTAAAATATTATATTGTCATTTAAAGAATTATAGATTTACATCTCTTGAACGCAATCAACTTGCCAGATTTAAAAATAACCTTACTGGGAAATCACACTTTGCAATAATCTGAGCACTGCGCCCAGAAAAATACGCGTTGCGATACAGACTAGACGTCATGTTGGGGAGATCTAAAATCGAAAATACTATGTAAATAATCCATTACCTTTGATTCTCTTCATCAGATGTCACTTCCAGGTATCACAGGTCCATAACGAATGTAGTTTTGTTCAAAAAAGCTCATCATTTATGTCCAAAAATCTCCGTCTCGTTAGCACATGATGTAAGCCAGCCGGACTTCTCGTCATGAACGAGGGGAAAAAATATATTTCCGTTCGTTCAAACATGTCAAACGTTGTATAGCATAAATCATTAAGGCCTTTTTTAACCAGAACATGAATAATATTCAAGGTGGACGAATGCATACTCTTTTATAACGTATTGGAACGAGGGTACCCAACATGAACTAGCGCGCCAGGTGTCTAATGGGACATCACCGTTCCATGGCTCTTGTTCGGTCAGATCTCCCTCCAGAAGACTCAAAACACTTTGTAAAGGCTGGTGACATCTAGTGGAAGCAATAGGAAGTGCCAAAATATTCCTAAACCCCTGTGTTTTTCAATGGGATAGGTTTAAAGTCAATACAACACATCAGGTATCCACTTCCTGTCAGAAAATGTCTCAGGGTTTTGCCTGCCAAATGAGTTCTGTTATACTCACAGACACCATTCAAACAGTTTTGGAAACTTTAGAGTGTTTTCTATCCATATATAATAAGTATATGCATATTCTAGTTACTGGGTAGGATTAGTAACCAGATTAAATCGGGTACATTTTTTTTATCCAGACGTGCAAATGCTGCCCCCTAGACCCAACAGGTTAACGTCTGCCAAGTTACTGCCTAGGTCCACTAGCCAGGATAACCGGACGACGGGTCGGAACACAGAGCCACTGCCAGACCTCCTAGGTCCATTCTAGTGGTGATCCACAGCTTGCGGAATGCCTACCAGGGTGAACCACCAAAGGGGGGGGCTGCTCTGATGATCCACAGACCAGGACATCCGATGGTCATTCTTATGGTGGGTTGCAACATGCAGAATCATTCCAAGTTGAACCTACCAGAGGGGGACTGTCATGACTGTCCTGATCAGGTCAGGGTACAGGAGACCACCACCCTACAGATTATCTCCCAAACCCCCAACAGAGGAGGAGAGATCTAGGGGTCTGAAGATGTGGGGGTTTTATGACCCCTCACGCCCATAATAAACCTTAGGCCACAGAGAAATTCCTTTGTCCTCACAATGGAGAACTGGCCTCAGAACATTAAACATGGAATAAAGGGACTTTGGAACAATGGTTTCCGTCAGCCACAATGGTGGTCATGACAAGAGGTGGAATATGAAAATGTATGTAACTTTTGTGTTGTTATTAAAGGTTAAAAGATGACGTTATTATGAAAACATTGTACCTTTAAGAGTTTTCCCAGTATATGCCTGATGTTTATACATTGTACGTTGTGTGGAAAATATCCAAATCAAAGAGAATGTTTTGGTAAAGATGAGATGTGAAGGTAGTGTCTAAAATAGGATTTTAGTCAAATCTAGGCCTTGCCCCTTAACTTGGTCCGCCCAGAAAATTGCCCTAAAGGCGGTTACGCCCACTTCTGACCCGAGGGTATAAGACAGGAGAGTGAAGAATTAACATATCAGACTAATTGACCCCAAGCTGCAGCGAAGGTCTAACAAAGTCAACGAACCCCAAAACGAAACACAAGGTTGAAGACAAATACATCTTTTTCTACACGAGCTACGGACGAGTAGCTGTGTCTAAGCGGGTGAATTCAAGCCAAACCACCCAGCCTCCACTCTCCATTGAATCGTGGTATCTACACTGTTCGAATCCTAAGCTGTGAGCTCTGAGCTACAGAGCTGTCTGTCCTCAGAAGACCCCTTTCAGATCAAGGGCGAGGGATCAGACCACTAAGCCAAGAAGGACACTGACATCGTGAGGACATATAGAGAGTTGCGCCGGAGAAGTGCGTCATTGAGAAGCCTAAACGACCCACGCGGAGCTTCCCACCTGCGACCTCCAACACGTAATTACATCATTATATTCTGACCCATAAGAGCGGCAGTTCGGGGCAAGGCTAGGTTTAAATACGCATGGCTGACAAATGAACCCAAATGTATATTTCTCTCGTGTACTTTCCTTGTTTCTCTCTCTTTTAAATCCCCATTTTGGGTAACACGTGCCATAGTGTGTTGGCCCGTTATACTAAGTCCTAATCAATAGCTAGAATGTGTTTTGTGTATGTGTATTTTTATCATCATTTTAGCTTGCTAGTAAATAAATAATCAACTAAGATTGGTGTGGTAAACTCATTGGTGTAGCCCGGGTTCGTGCAGATTCCCGGATGATGCGACGTTCAGACATGAGACAAGAGGTTGATTAATTTAGTGACTGTTGTAAAATCGATATTCTGATATCCTTTGAGTTAATTTGGGAAATAGAAACTCAATCAAAATAATGTTCCCATGGTGCCCCAGGTTAATCAGTTAATAATTGCTTGATTCATTGCTTAATTAATTTAATCACGCAATTATAAACCGTTAATCATTCGATGAGCAACAGTCGTCACATTAACTAATACAACGTCACAACAACAGTATACAAGGCATATTGACATTTGAGAGAGACATACAGAGAGGCATAAAGTAATCACAGGTGAAAATTGGGAGAGCTAGCTAGACAACAACGGGTGAGTCAACAACAGCTGATCAGCTAAAACAGCAACAACAGGTAAAATGGCGATGACTGGGCAGAGAGGGTCGGTTAACTACACACAGAGCCTGAGTTTGCGGCTGGGGCCGACAGATATGGGGAAAAGGAGACCAGTAAATCCTTAGACTCGGTGGAGAGATACTATCGCCGTGTTGTGGGATTTAATGGAAGGATTCTTTTCAATTCAGTTAAAATGGGTATGCAGGAGGATGAAATATTTTGAAGAGGTATTTAGATGGTTTCCGAAGGACAGGGAAAGAAAGGGAGAATAAACATTTTAATGGTGACAAAAGCCCTGAATATAAAAAATTCCTAATGAAGAATGATAAACTTCATTAGGAATTAAATAGACGGGGGGTTTCAGCATAAAATTCATGAGAAACAACATTCTCTATCCAAATTGTACCATTACTTTAGGAGATTTTTATTATTTCTGTAGGGAGTTATAAAGAGTTGTAATTCTAAATTGTTTATTTTTGATTTAACATGTTTTCTTTTTATCACATGTTTGAAAGGGGTAAATGACCAGTTCCCTGAGGTACTGGTCTTTGGGGTACTTATACAGTGGTATTGTGTTCAGGCTGCATATAGAAAGGGAAATATATGTTAATAAGGGATGACAGTAACCTCAAATGGACTGTGAAATATGTATTGCTATCTTCATGATCTGGTAACCATCCTAGAGGTTGCCAGTAGAATAAGAGAGTATGGACTCATTTAGAAAATGTTTTTTTTTAGCAGTAACATTATGTTCATTATGTTATGCTTTTTGACATTTGTCTTAGAGATGGTATGAAGGAAAGGTTAATGCCATAATTCATACTGCATTGAGATACAGATTTTTCTTTACCAGGCCACTCATGACAGGAAAACGGGGACAAAGGGGGTCTGTATTGAGAAGCGTTATGACCGGCAATAAAAGGTTGTTTATAAATGTATGTTCTAACAGGGGTGATGTGTGCGGAGTTGATAAACTGGAATTTGAGCCTTAGTCTCAAAGTAAGCACTGAGGTCAGTCATTCTAAATTTGGTTTAGATAAGTGCTAAAACGTTTTCGTTGTGATTGGGATACTGCGAGAGATAATGGATAAAGCACGATGAGGGGATGGGGCGCTGCTAACAGTTATGTGGCCAAGAGAGTTTCAGAAACGTATCTTTAAGTGTCATCGTGAGGGGAGGTGGTTTGTTTGGGAGACTCGCTGGATGATAGCTTGGGACGAACATGAACGTTTTTTTTGTATTACCCTGTATTGAGAGTTTTTATGTTACATCGCATCAATGAGTGGTGCAAAGTTGTTAAACATGTACTTTGTTTCTCTTTTCTTTTGAAGTCAATATGTTTTTAGGTTTCGTGGAACATGAGGGTGTTCATTGTTCCAGAGGAGGGAATAATGTATATTGACTAAATTGATTTGTGAATGTGTTAGTAGGTTTGTAAATGTAGAACATGCATTTGGAGTATAGTGTGTTATGGGTTAGATGAAATAATATAGGAGTATCATTCCCAGAGACTGAATATTGTTACAGGAGATAGCTCATAGAAGAAGGTGAGCAGCTAATTGTACACAATATGGGGATTTAATTGAATGTTACACATACACAGATAATGGTGAAAGTAGAAGACATAGTGTTGTCATTTCAGACACTATTGTCAACTTTCAGTAATGAGTTTGTCACAGAAGGCATAACACTTGAAAGAATAGCAACCGATCCCTGTATAGAGGAGGCCACAACGCCAGAAGGGAAGTTTGCTGTGATAATAGCATCACATCGCCTGCAGAGTGTGATTAAGAAACATGTGACTCAGAGTTTTGTGCGGTTGGATACTCTTCCAACGCCACTTATCTCTCCCCCATTTCTGACAGATAGTAAACACTTGACATACCTCCCAGTAGATTGGGACCGAACCACGTTAAATGGTACATGTCAGAAGGTGGCTGCTTATCAACCGGTGGGGCCCAAAGTCTACACTGTAACAAAGGTGTTTACAAACGGGTGGGGGGTAGATCAGCCTTGGGATGAGAGATGTGTACCTAACTTGAGCACAGGGATGTATTATCCACAGGTACCAACTGTAGCAGAATACAGGAGGTCAGTGGAGATGTTGGTGGCTAGAGACCAAGGGATAAATTGGGAAACAGGTAGGGGGTATCTGAAAGTTCAGTCCTAGACTTATCAGTAAAACACAAAGACAATAGGAGAGCAGGAGATAAACTCTGGGCAATAGCTAGTCTCACAGCAGTCCCTGTAGGGACAGTAACAGAAGGAGCAGTGGTAGAAGCGTAGAATGCTATATTAATAGCATGAAATTGGACTACTGTGCAAATGAGGGGTATTGTGAGACTATAGTCATGGGCCATGTTGGAAGTAGCAATGGTTACTTTAGTAGCATTGTTGGGATATCAGTTTATGATGATTCATGTCACATGGATTGGTAACTGGTAACTGGTGGATTGATGGGAGGACATTGACAGTTATTCAAATATCACAAATGATGTTGTCAGGAAATAACCCATGTGTTGCAGTGTGTATATCCTCAGGTGGAACCAAGATATAACCAAGGGAATTCAGGAGATTGAGTGTACATCAAGAGACACCAGGCGGGGGTGTTGGAACAGCATTGATTTGAGATACACACTACTCTGTACAGTACCTGCAGTGGTTAACCTGTTATGGATAGGGGGCAGTATTTTCACGGCCAGATAAAAAACGTACCCGATTTAATCTGTTTATTACTCCTGCCCAATACTGCCCATGACTATTTTACACCATTTTAAAGACAAGACTCTCCTTTATCTAACCACACTGTCCGATTTCAAAAAGGCTTTACAACGAAAGCAAAACATTAGATTATGTCAGGAGAGGACCCAGCCAGAAATAATCAGACACCCATTTTTCAAGCTAGCATATAATGTCACAAAAACCAAAACCACAGCTAAATGCAGCACTAACCTTTGATGATCTTCATCAGATGACACTCCTAGGACATTATGTTATAGAATACATGCATGTTTTGTTGAATCAAGTTCATATTTATATCAAAAAACAGCTTTTTACATTAGCATGTGACGTTCAGAACTAGCATACCCACCGAACACTTCCGGTGTATTTACTAAATTACTCATGATAAACGTTCACAAAAAAACATAAAAATTATTTTAAGAATTATAGATACAAAACTCCTCTATGCACTCGATATGTCCGATTTTAAAATAGCTTTTCAGTGAAAGCACATTTTGCAATATTCTGAGTAGATAGCCCGGCCATCACAGGCTAGCTATTTTGACACCCACCAAGTTTGGCACTCACCAAACTCAGATTTACTATAAGAAAAATTGGATTACCTTTGCTGTTCTTCGTCAGAATGCACTCCCAGGACTTCTACTTTACACCCAATGTTGTTTTGGTTCCAAATAATCCATAGTTATATCCAAATAGCTGCGTTTTGTTCTTGCGTTCAAGCCACTATCCGAAGGGTGACGCGCCGGCGCGTATTGTGACAAAAAAATTCAAAATATTCCATTACCGTACTTCGAAGCATGTCAAACGCTGATTAAAATCAATTTTTATGCGATTTTTCTCGTAAAATAGCGATAATATTCCGACCGAGACGTTGTTCTCGTTCAAAGACTGAAAGAAGAAAATGGTGTCTTCACGTGCACACGTGCACCCGTGTCATTGTTCTCAGATCGACCACTTTCCAAATGCGCTACTGTTTTCCGCCCAGGGACTGCAGAGTCATCATTCCCCATTCTGTCACCTTCTGAGAGCCTATGGGAGCCTTAGAAAATGTCACGTTACAGCAGAGATCCTCTGTTTTCGATAAAGAGGCTATAGAAGGCCAAGAAATGGTCAGAGAGGGCACTTCCTGTGTAGAATCTTCTCAGGTTTTGGCCTGCCATATGAGTTCTGTTGATAATCACAGAAATGAAAGCTAGAAAGTCAGGGAGCATTGAAGTTTCCAAAAACAATTTTTGGTAAATCTTGACGGCGAGGAAATATCTACATATCTTCAGTACGGACATCCGGACCTCGTTGAAGACCGAATGCGGCCCCCAGGGCAAAATGAGTTGGACTTCCCTGAACGAGACCATGCTGGCCGGCTAGCATAACCAGCTAGACCATGCTGGTTGGCTAGCATAAACAGCTAGACCATGCTGGTTGGCTAGCATAACCAGCTAGACCTTGCAGGTCAACCAGCATAACAAGCTTGATCATGATGGTCAGACCAGCTTGACCAGCTAGACCACACTGGTCAGACCAGCTTGACCAGATTCAAACCAGCATAGACCAGCATGGACTAGCTTGAAAGGTATGCTGGTCTATGCTGTTTTTGTCAGCAGGGTACTACCGTCAGTAGACTGTGTAAACATTGTTTGATTGAATTTCACTTTCAGCGTGTCACTGAACCAGTCATTGAACTAAGCAACTGACTAAATTACTGCAACTAATGAGGTCTCTGGAGCTCTCTACTCAAACCATAATATCACCCAGCATCACTGACTTTCATTTTGACGTCCCAAAGAATATGAAACATTGTACACTGTGAATTTTATATTTTACAACTCAGTTAATTTGCTACACCCCTGCTGTGTGACTTCCTTTGTTAACTTGGTAATGAGACTTTATAGTGAGATTGGACGCATTACAGCAGCACACTTGCCTTTGGCAGACCACAGCCAGTGTGGCACTAGCTAGCTCTGACCTACAGCCACAACAACAAGCCCTAGTGACATCAGCAAACTCCATTAGAATTAATTGAAAATGATGTCTGTTTACTTCCAAAAACTGTGATGAACAGAATCAGCATGGTGGATGGCTGATTAATGGAGCTACCAGCAGCCTCCTAGACTGATCTTCAGCCCCTGCCTTTGTAAGGGAGGCTAGGCCAGGCCAGCAACAGCACAGACAATAAACACAATGTGGGCCAGTGAGGAAAACAACAGAAAAAGAGACACCCATAACACACAAAACACAATACAACTGTATAGGCACTGGTCCAGTCGACAGACTGGGCAACTTGTATCCTCCACCACTTCATACTGGATGGGGAAAAATAAGATATGCAGTTACACTTTTAGTATTAAACTGTAAACATAGTCTGCAGTCGAAATATAGAATCTAAACTCTGTTGACACTAGGCCGTGGCAGATGTGGTCTTTGTGTGGGGCATGTTGGTGTATCACCAAGGCCAACATCCAGACCAGCCCCTGAAGCCTAGGGTTACTCATAATAAACCATTAGGCATCTGAACAAACAGTAAGGAGGTGGTGGAAGGTGCAGCTATTTCTGATTCTCTCCATGTCTATGTCTATTTTTCTCTCTCTCTCTCTCTCTCTCTCTCTCTCTCTCTCTCTCTCTCTCTCTCTCTCTCTCTCTCTCTCTCTGGAAGACACTATGTGTTCCTGCTATGGTCTTAGGTCTAAATCCTGTTGTTTTAGGAAACAGACAGTGATATTTAATGCCTTTACTTTGAGTCATTTGATCTGCATTGCCTGTTAGCTATTGCATGCAGTCTGAGGTCCCATGCGTATAAAGTATATAAATGGTTCACTCAATAAAACACACCCAGGAGAACTCATGAGTAAAACGGCTGGAAAATGGCCATACACTCTAAAACCATGAAACATGTGAACCATTTATAATGTAAATGTCAATGTTTAAAACTTAAACATTAGGCATTTAGATTTGCCTATTAAGTGTTGTCATCTTAAACACATTCGTTTAGAATGTAAGATTAAACAAGAAGAACACCTATATCTCCCAAGTGTTCAGATTTTAAAACCCTTTCTGACATATAACAAGACCACAGATTCAGCTGGAATGGCATTTTGAAAGCCGCAGACCATACTATTTACCAAGATAGCTTTCATCTACATTTTTCGTAGCTGTCTATTTACCACCACAAACCGATACTGGCACTAAGACCACTACTCAACGAGCTGTATAGGGCCATAAGCAAACAAGAAAATGCACATTCAGAGGCAGTGTTTCTCATGGCCAGTGATTTTAATGCAAGGAAACTGAAATCCATTTTACCTAATTTTAACCAGCATGTCACCTGTATATTTAATTATTTTAACCTTTATTTAACCAGGAAAAGCCCATTGAGTCTCTAATTCAAGGGAGACCTGGCCAAAAAGGCAGCAACAATCAATACATTACATAATAAAAAAATTGAACAATACAATACAATTCAACAACGTGATCTCCCATCAACAATGTAAATTCATTCAGTGGCACTAACATATCAAGATGAAGCATGGATTGTAGACTGTTCCATGCCTCTGGTGCCCAAGACGAGAAGGCAGTCTTGACTAATACTGTAAATGTTCTGGGAACTTTATGAAGCAACCACCTAGCAGACTGGGAATGGTAACTGCTGGTGGTGAAGGAGACCAGACTACAGAGCTAAAGAGGGAGTTTACTCAAAAGGGTTTTGTAAATGAACACATAAAAATCTAGCTTTCTGCGCATTTAACGTGAGGTCCAACCCACCATTTGGTGTAAGGTGCAATGATGGGTGAGTGACTTAGCATTTGTAATAAATTGAAGGACGCATGAAAAACAGAGTCCAGTCTCTGTAAGACAGAGGAGGCTGGATGCATATACAACAAGTCACCATAATCAATTACAGAGAGAAAAGTGGCCGGAACAAGCTTCTTTCTAGCCATAAGCTGGAAGCAAGCCTTATTACAAAAATAAATAAAAATATTTCAATTTAAGCTTCCTCACAAGATTATCCATATGAACTTTAAAGGACAACTTGTCATCCAACCATAAACCTAGGTATTTGTCGGATGACACATTTTCAATGGATAAGCCACCAGATTTGACAATGCTAACCTTCTCTGGCTGAGTGCTAGCTCGGGTAAAGGTCATTAATTTTGTTTTTTGTATATTCATGAACAGTTTGAGACCATAAAGGGAAGCCTGCAGTGACTGAAAAGCAGACTGGAGCTCTTCAACAGCGTGAACCAGAGAAGGAGCACATGAATATATGACTGTATCATCTGCATATAGATGCATAGAGAGACCAAGTTCCTGGTGGTATTGTCATGATGGTCTCGTCGGAGTGTTTGCAAATTGTAGGGCATAAGGCGAAGATAATTCATTCACCCATTGATTATTAAGCTTATTTCATGCAGGATGGCATTGAGTAAAGAGCAGGAAAAGTAACAGATACATAATGCTGGTTTTTAGAGATCTTTCAGCACAGGTATGCAACAACCAGTAGACGTTGTGTAGAACGATGTAGATTTTCCCACCGGCCACGGTGCATCATGTTTTTCAATCGGGCAACCGCTTCGCTGCTCCTAGCCTTCAGTGCGCACCTGCACTCGCATAGCAGGCCTTGTGGGCAGACAGACGCTTCTGATTCGGTGCGCTCCAACTCCAAAAAGGTGTATGCTACAGTTTATGAGCGCCCTCCCCAAAAAAGGCCTTCTCAACACATTTCGTAAAATGGAGACTGAGATCTAAAAATAATAGTTGTTATATAAAGCATCCACCTTCACATCAAAAGTGTTTGCTTTTGTAGACAGGATCAAGGTCATTAAAACATAAAAACTCAGATCTCAAGGATCATACAAAAGGACAGACTGATTGGCTGCCATCTTGGATTACCTGTGCAACTAGAGGAGACAAAACTTTAGATCACCTTTACAACCTTCCGTCCCTGTTCTGGATCGAGCGGGGCTTCTCCATCTGTAGGAGGCCTGCCACAGGCGCCGGGAGCAACCGGCTCAAGTTATCCTGCCTCTCACCCGTCCATAAAGGCTTCTCTGAATCCTGAGAAACATGGGAGTGGGTGTATTTCTTCGTCCTTCTTGCCAGCGGTGATTCTGGGCAGCTCCATGGTAAGAAAGGTGACCGTTCAGGGTGCAAAAACAATGTCTTATCCCGGCGCTCGAGTAAATGACATTACTAAGCTGCTCCCGAATGTACTCCGCCAGGACATGGAAATTGATTCTATAGTAGTCCATGTGGGTATTAATGAAAAGTTGAAACTGGAATTTAAAGAGTTGATTGACTCTGCTAACCACTAACAAAAGACCCATCAGATCTGGTCCTCTACCATCTCTGAAAAGCGGCATTGAACGCTTTAGCAGGATTCTTTCTCTTCACAACTGGCTATGTGATTATTGCAGCTCAATGGGTGTAACTTTTGTTGACAATTTCGATACCTTTTGGAAACAAAACATGTTTTATAAGGAGCATGGGATCCACCAAAATCATTTGGGATTTTGTATCCTTTCACAGCACTATAAGGCTGTGAAAGGAGACAATGACTTATCAATGACTCAAGCCCAGCTCAGCTATTCCCTACCATTGTGACACAGAGTTGTCATAGTGCTTCAGCAATTGTACATTACAGCAGGGGCGTCAGTAGACACAATGTAAGTAACCTAATTTATGTCCCGTTAACTGCCCTGAATGCCTCTACTGTTCCTACAGCTTTTGTATGCAGTCATCATGTGCCTGTGAACCAGATGTATACTATTAGCACTAAGTCGATGTGCCCAAATAGGAAGTAAGTCCACTGTGAGCAGCTCACCCTGCACTAACATAAATAACATGAGCACATCTACTGCTGCTAAGCTTCCCAGTAAAGCAATGAAAGCAAGTAAGCATTCCAGAAAAGAAAAGTAAAGAAAACTGCAAAAAATAGCCCACATTAATACACATTAATAACCCACATTGTTAACAAACTATATTTTGGCAAGTCGGTTAGGACATCTACTTTGACTGTGCAATTAAACAGCTTGAAAAATTCCAGAAACTGATGTCTTGGCTTGAGAAGCTTCTAAAAGGCTAATTGACATAATTTGAGTCAATTGGAGGTGTACCTGTGGATATATTTCAAAGCCTACCTTAAAACTCAGTGCCTCTTTGCTTGACATTATGGGAAAATCAAAAGAAATCAGCCAAGATCACAGAAAAAAAATGGTAGACCTCCACAAGTCTGGTTCATTCTTGGGAACAATTTACATACGCCTGAAGGTGCCACGTTAATCTGTACAAACAATAGTACGCAAGTATAAACACCATGGGACCATGCAGCCATCATACCGCTCAAGAGGGAGATGCGTTCTGTCTCCTAGAGATGCACGTACTTTGGTGCGAAAGTGTAAATCAATCCCAGAACAACAGCAAAGGACCTTGTGAAGGTGCTGGAGGAATCAGGTACAAAAGTATCTATATCCACAGTAAAACGAGTCCTATATCGACATAACCTGAAAGACCACTCAGCAAGGAAGAAGCCACTGCTCCAAAACCGTCATAAAAAAAGCCAGACTACGGTTTGCAACTGCACATGGGGACGAAGATCGTACTTTTTGGAGAAATGTCCTCTGGTCTGATGAAACAAAAATAGAACTGTTTGGCCATAATGACCATCGTTATGTTTGGAGGAAAAAGGGGGAGGCTTGCAAGCCGAAGAACACAATCCCAACCGTGAAGCATGGGGGTGGAAGTATCATGTTGTGGGGGTGCTTTGCTGCAGGAGGGACTGGTGCACTTCACAAAATAGATGGCGTCATGAGGCAGGACAATTATGTGGATATATTGAAGCAACATCTCAAGACATCAGTCAGTAAATTAAAGCTTGGTCGCAAATTGGTCTTCCAACTGAAAAATGGACCTAAGCATACTTCCAAAGTTGTGGCAAAATGGCTTAAGGACAACAAAGTCAAGGTATTGGAGTGGCCATCACAAAGCCCTGACCTCAATCCTATAGACAATTTGTGGGCAGAACTGAAAAAGCGTGTGTGAGCAAGGAGACCTACAAACCTGACTCAGTTACACCAGTTCTGTCAGGAGTAATGGGCCACAATTCACCGAACGTATTGTGGGAAGCTTGTGGAAGGCCACCCGA
Organism: Salmo salar; assembly: GCF_965601325.2. Classification (NCBI taxonomy): domain Eukaryota; kingdom Metazoa; phylum Chordata; class Actinopteri; order Salmoniformes; family Salmonidae; genus Salmo; species Salmo salar. The sequence goes on from NC_138300.1 coordinate 99,869,775, forward strand.
AACGTTTGACCCAAGTTAAACAATTTAAAGGCAATGCTACCAAATACTAATTGAGTGTATGTAAACTTCTGACCCACTGGGAATGTGATGAAAGAAATAAAAGCTGAAATAAATCATTCTCTCTACTATTATTCTGACATTTCACATTCTTAAAATAAAGTGGTGATCCTAACTGACCTAAGATAGGGAATTTTTACTAGGATTAAATGTCAGGAATTGTGAACAACTGAGTTTAACCTCTTATGGCTAGGGGGCAGTATTTTCACGGCTGGATAAAAAACGTACCCGATTTAATCTGGTTACTAATCCTACCCAGTAACTAGAATATGCATATACTTCTTATATATGGATAGAAAACACCCTAAACTTTCTAAAACTGTTTGAATGGTGTCTGTGAGTATAACAGAACTCAAATGGCAGGTCAAAACCTGAGAGATTCCTTTACAGGAAGTGGCCTGTCTGACCATTTCTGGAACTTCTTTGCCATCTCTATCTTTTACAAAGGATCTCTGCTCTAACGTGACACTTCCTACGTCGTCCATTGAAGGTTGACGATATCCGATCCTCGTTTGCTAAGTCAAACGACACCGCTGGTCCTGCTCACACTGCCCTACCCTGTGCTTTGACCTCTTTCTCCCCTCTCTCTCCAGATGAAATCTCGCGTCTTGTGACGGCCGGCCGCCCAACAACCTGCCCACTTGACCCTATCCCCTCCTCTCTTCTCCAGACCATTTCCGGAGACCTTCTCCCCTTCCTCACCTCGCTCATCAACTCATCCTTGACCGCTGGCTACGTCCCTTCCGTCTTCAAGAGAGCGAGAGTTGCACCCCTTCTGAAAAAACCTACACTCGATCCCTCCGATGTCAACAACTACAGACCAGTATCCCTTCTTTCTTTTCTCTCCAAAACTCTTGAACGTGCCGTCCTTGGCCAGCTCTCCTGCTATCTCTCTCAGAATGACCTTCTTGATCCTAATCAGTCAGGTTTCAAGACTGGGCATTCAACTGAGACTGCTCTTCTCTGTGTCACGGAGGCTCTCCGCACTGCTAAAGCTAACTCTCTCTCCTCTGCTCTCATACTTCTAGACCTATCTGCTGCTTTTGATACTGTGAACCATCAGATCCTCCTCTCCACCCTCTCCGAGTTGGGCATCTCCGGCGCGGCCCACGCTTGGATTGCGTCCTACCTGACAGGTCGCTCCTACCAGGTGGCGTGGCGAGAATCTGTCTCCGCACCATGCGCTCTCACCACTGGTGTCCCCCAGGGCTCTGTTCTAGGCCCTCTCCTATTCTTGCTATACACCAAGTCACTTGGCTCTGTCATATCCTCACATGGTCTCTCCTATCATTGCTATGCAGACGACACACAATTAATCTTCTCCTTTCCCCCTTCTGATAACCAGGCGGCGAATCGCATCTCTGCATGTCTGTCAGACATATCAGTGTGGATGACGGATCACCAGCTCAAGCTGAACCTCAGCAAGACGGAGCTGCTCTTCCTCCCGGGGAAGGACTGCCCGTTCCATGATCTCGCCATCACGGTTGACAACTCCCTTGTGTCCTCCTCCCAGAGTGCTAAGAACCTTGGCGTGATCCTGGACAACACCCTGTCGTTCTCCACTAACATCAAGGCGGTGACCCGATCCTGTAGGTTCATGCTCCACAACATTCGCAGAGTACGACCCTGTCTCACACAGGAAGCGGCGCAGGTCCTAATCCAGGCACTTGTCATCTCCCGTCTGGATTACTGCAACTCGCTGTTGGCTGGGCTCCCTGCCTGTGCCATTAAACCCCTACAACTCATCCAGAACGCCGCAGCCCGTCTGGTGTTCAACCTTCCCAAGTTCTCTCACGTCACCCCGCTCCTCCGCTCTCTCCACTGGCTTCCAGTTGAAGCTCGCATCCGCTACAAGACCATGGTGATTGCCTACGGAGCTGTGAAGGGAACGGCACCTCCATACCTTCAGGCTCTGATCAGGCCCTACACCCAAACAAGGGCACTGCGTTCATCCACCACTGGCCTGCTGGCCCCCCTACCTCTGAGGAAGCACAGTTCCCGCTCAGCCCAGTCAAAACTGTTCGCTGCTCTGGCACCCCAATGGTGGAACAAGCTCCCTCACGACGCCAGGACAGCGGAGTCAATCACCACCTTCCGGAGACACCTGAAACCCCACCTCTTTAAGGAATACCTAGGATAGGATAAAGTAATCCTTCTAACCCCCCCCCCCCCCTTAAAATATTTAGATGCACTATTGTAAAGTGGTTGTTCCACTGGATATCATAAGGTGAATGCACCATTTTGTAAGTCGCTCTGGATAAGAGCGTCTGCTAAATGACTTAAATGTAATAATGTAATGTAAATGTCCATAGGCGCTCAGAGCCTGGGAAAAAACAGAATGTCGTCACCCCAGCCCCAGGCTGAAACACATTATCGCCTTTCTCAAGTGGCCGATCAAGGGACTGTGGGCTTAGGCGCGTGACCTGGCCGCCCCCGTCTTTGTGATTTTTCCCTCTGTTTGCCGAAAAGGAGATTCCCGGTCGGAATATTATCGCTTTTCTACGAGAAAAATGGCATAAAAATTGATTTTAAACAGCGGTTGACATGCTTCGAAGTACGGTAATGGAATATTTAGAATTTTTTTGTCACGAATTGCGCCATGCGCACGACCCTTCTTTACCATTCGGATAGTGTCTGGGACACACGAACAAAACGTCGCTATTCGGATATAACGATGGATTATTTTGGACCAACCCAACATTTGTTATTGAAGTGGCAGTCCTGGGAGTGCATTCTGACGAAGAAAACAAAAGGTAATCAAACTTTTATAATAGTAAATCTGATATTGGTGAGAGCTAAACTTGCCGGGTGTCTAAATAGCTAGCCCGTGATGCCTGGGCTATGTACTTAGAATATTGCAAAATGTGCTTTCACCAAAAAGCTATTTTAAAATCGGACATATCGAGTGCATAGAGGAGTTCTGTATCTATAATTCTTAAAATAATTGTTATGCTTTTTGTGAACGTTTATCGTGAGTAATTTAGGAAATTGTTAGCAAATTCCTCCGGAAGTTTGCGGGGGGTATGCTAGTTCTGAACGTCACATGCTAATGTAAAAAGCAGTTTTTTGATATAAATATGAACTTGATTGAACAAAACATGCATGTATTGTATAACATAATGTCCTAGGTGTGTCATCTGATGAAGATCATCAAAGGTTAGTGCTGCATTTAGCTGTCTTCTGGGTTTTTGTGACATTATATGCTAGCTTGAAAAATGGGTGTCTGATTATTTCTGGCTTGGTACTGTGCTGACATAATCTAATGTTTTGCTTTCGCTGTAAAGACTTTTTGAAATCGGACAGTGTGGTTAGATAAAGGAGAGTCTGGTCTTTAAAATGCTGTGAAATAGTCATATGTTTGAAAAATTGAAGTTTTTGTATTTTTGAGGAATTTGTAATTCGCGCCACGCCTATCATTGGATATTGGAGCAGGTGTTCCGCGAGCGGAACATCTAGATGTAAGATATTTGGCTAAGGTGTATGTAAACTTTCGACTTCAACTGTATGTGGTAGTGGTGGTGTAGTTGCCTGAGGGCACTTGGTCTGTGAATGTGTTGTAATATTTTTTAAATTGTATAAACTACCTTAATTGGGCTGGACCCCAGGAAGGAGTAGCTCCTGCCTTGGCAAATACAAACACAAATACTCCACACACAGAAACTCATACAAGGCCCTCGCTCACCCTCCCTTTGGTAAATCAGACCGTAACTCTATCCTCCTACTTCCTGCTTCCAGGGAAAAATTCAAACAGGAAGTACCAGTGACGCGCTCAATACAGAAGTTGTCCAATGAAGTGGATGCTAAGCTACAGGACTATTTCGCTAGCACAGACTGGAATATGTTCTAGGTTTCATCCGATAACACTGAAGAGTTTACCTCGTCAGTCACCGGCTTCATTAACCTGTTGGGGCTAGGGGGCAGTATTTGCACGGCCGGATAAAAAAACGTACCCGATTTAAACTGGTTACTACTCTTTCCCAGAAACGAGAATATGCATATAATTAGTAGATTTGGATAGAAAACACTCTAAAGTTTCTAAAACTGTTTGAATGGTGTCTGTGAGCATAACAGAACTCATATGGCAGGCCAAAACCTGAGAGGATTCCATACAGGAAGTGCCTTGTCTGACAATTTCTTGTCCTTCTGTTGCATCTCTATCGAAAATACAGCATCTGTGCTGTAACGTGACATTTTCTAAGGCTTCCATTGGCTCTCAGAAGGCTCCAGAAAGTGTAATGACGTGTCTCCTGTCTCTGGGCAGAGAACAGCAGGAGATTTTGTGAGTGGTCAGGCTCGGAACAGTGACACTGGAGATGCGCATTCATGAGAATTCTCCATTTTTTTCTTTCAGCCTTTGAATGAATACAACCTCGCCCGGTTGGAATATTATCGCTATTTTACGAGAAAAATAGCATAAAACTTGATTTTAAACAGCGTTTGACATGCTTCGAAGTACGGTAATGGAATATTTAGAAATGTTTTGTCACGAAATGCGCTCGTGCATCACCCTTCGGAGAGAGACCTGAACGCACGAACAAAACGGAGCTATTTGAATATAACTATGGATTATTTGGAACCAAAACAACATTTGTTGTTGAAGTAGAAGTCCTGGGAGTGCATTCTGATGAAGAACAGCAAAGGTAATCCAATTTTTCTAATAGTAATTCTGAGTTTAGTGAGCGCCAAACTTGGTGGGTGTCAAATTAGCTAGCCGTGATGGCCGAGCTATCTACTCAGAATATTGCAAAATGTGCTTTCGCCGAAAAGCTATTTTAAAATCTGACACCGCGATTGAATAAAGGAGATCTGTATCTATAATTCTTAAAATAATTGTTATGTATTTTGTGAACGTTAATCGTGAGTAATTTAGTAAATTCACCGGAAGTTTGCGGTGGTTATGCTAGTTCTGAACATCACATGCTAATGTGAAAAGCTGGTTTTTGATATAAATATGAACTTGATTGAACAAAACATGCATGTATTGCATAACATAATGTCCTAGGAGTGTCATCTGATGAAGATCATCAAAGGTTAGTGCTGCATTTAGCTGTGGTTTTGGTTTTTGTGACATATATGCTTGCTTTGAAAATGGCTGTGTGATTATTTTTGGCAGGGTACTCTCCTGACATAATCTAATGTTTTGCTTTCGCTTTAAAGCCTTTTTGAAATTGGACAATGTGGTTAGATTAACGAGAGTCTTGTCTTTAAAATGGTGTAAAATAGTCATATGTTTGAGAAATTGAAGTTATAGCATTTTTGAGGTATTTGTATTTTGCGCCACGCGATTCCTCTGGCTGTTGACTAGGGTGGGACGCTAGCCAGGGAAGTTAATTTACATATACTTGTGATGCTTATAATTATTATGCACGTTATTTTGATAGCCAAATTCATACTATTTCATCCTTCCATCTGGGGACAAAAACCTAAAAACTTTAATCAGTATGCCTAACAAAAATGGTTGCTATGCCGGCTGGCTAACGTCTTCTCATGTAGCCAACTAAAGCTTCAAACTCTACAGCTGGAAGGGCAGCAAACACTTCATTTTCATCTGTTTTCATAGTTTTTGTAATAACATTTAATTGGATATATCCATGATAATAATAGTTTTGCATGATTTCACCTAGATCAGAAAAGTTAGTTCGTTGACAGTATTCTCTGTACAGGGGCGAATTTCAAAAGTGAAACATTGTTTTCGAGGCTTTTAAAAATCCACCTTTCCAGAAACAAGTCTCTCACCATTGCTGCTTGCTATAGACCACCCTCTGCCCCCAGCTGTGCCCTGGACACCGTATGTGAATTCATTGTCCCCCCATCTATCTTCAGAGCCTGTGCTGCTAGGTGACCTAAACTGGGACATGCTTAACACGCGTCCCACCTAGCCCAGGGAAGTTAATAAGTGCATTGACGATGTGATCCCCACTGTGACCGTACTTACATACTCCAACCAGATGTCATGGATTACAGGCAATATCCGTACTGAACTAAAGGCTAGAGCTGCCACTTTCAAGGAGTTGGAAACTAATCTGCATGCTTATAAGAAATCCCGTTAAGACCTCCGACGAGCAATCAAACAGGCAAAGTGTCATTACAGGCCTAAGATCAAATCCTACTACACCGGTTCTTTTGCTCGATGGATGTGCCAGGGCTTGCAAATTGTCATGAATTACAAGGGGAACCCAGCCGGGAGCTGTCAAGTGTCGCAAGCCATGCAGATGAGCTAAATGCCTTCTATGCTTGCTTTGAGGCAAGCAACACTGAACTATGTATAAGAGCACCATCTGTTCCCGAAGACATTCACAAGCCGTGGGGCCAGATGGAATACCAGGATGCGTACTTAGAGAATGCACTGACCAGCTGTCAAGTGTCTTCACTGACATTTTCAGCCTATCCCTGGCCCGGTCTGTAATGCCAACTTGTTTCAAGCAGACCACCATAGTCCCCTCGCTCAAGAACCCCAAGGTAACCTGCCTAAATGACTATTGCCCTGTAGCACTCACATCTATAGCCATGAAATGCTTTGAAAGGCTGGTTATTGCTCATATTAACTCTATCATCCCAGACACCCTGGACCCACTCCAATTTTTATACCGCCAAAACATATTCATAGATGATACAATCTCTATTGAACTCCAACCTGCTCTCATCCACCTGGACAAAAGTAATACTTATGTAAGAATGCTATTCATTGACTACAGCACAGCACTCAACACCATAGTCCCCTCCAAGCTCATCACCAAGCTCAGGACCCTGGGACTGAAAACCTCCCTCTGCAACTGGATCCTGGACTACCTGACGGGCCGGCCCCAGGTGTTGAGTGTAGGCAACAACACATACGCCACGCTGACCATCAACACGGGGGCCCCTCAGGGGTGTGTGCTTAGTCCCCTCTTGTACTCCCTGTTCACCCACGACTGCGGGGGCGTGCACGACTCCAATACCATCATGAAGTTTGCTGATGACACGACAGTGGTAAGACTGTTCACCAATGACAATGAGGCAGCCTATTGGGAGGAGGTCAGAGACCTGGACGTGTGGTGCCAGGACAACTACCTCTCCCTCAATGTCAGTAAGACAAAGGAGCTGATCGTGGACTACAGGAATGGAAGGGTGAGCACGTCCCCATCCACATCGATGGGGCTGTAGTGGAGCGGGTTGAGTGCTTCAAGTTCGTCAGTGTCCTCATCACTAAGGAATTAACATGGTCCACACGCAGCCACACAGTGGTGAAGAGGTCATGCCAGCACTTCTTCACCCTCAGTAGGTTGAAAAGATTTGGCATGGGCGCTCAGATCCTAAAAAGGTTCAACAGCTACACCATTGAGAGCCCAGTACATCACTGGGCCTGAGCTCTGCCATTCAGGACCACTATAAGGGTGCTCTCGAACGGCTAGATGTTCTTTACTATTCGGCCATCAGATTTGCCACCAATGCTCCTTATAGGACACATCACTGCACTCTATAGTCCTCTGTAAACTGGTCATCTCTGTATACCCATCGCAAGACCCACTGGTTTATGCTTATTTATAAAATCCTCTTAGGCCTCACTCCCCCTTATCTGGGATATCTACTGCAGCCCTCATCCTCCACATACAACACCTGTTCTGTCAGTCACATTCTGTTTAAGGTCCCCAAAGCACACACATCACTAGGTCGCTCATCTTTTCAGTTCGCTGCAGCTAGCGACTGGAACAATCTGCAACAGACACTCAAACTCGACAGTTTTATCTCAATCTCTTCATTCAAAGAATCAATCATGCACACTCTTACTGACAGTTGTGGCTGCTTTGCATGATGTATTGTTGTCTCTGCCTTCTTGCCCTTTGTGCTTTGTCTGTGCCAATAATTTTTGTCCATGTTTTGTGCTGCTACCATGTTGTGCTGCTGCCATGTTGTGTTGATACAGTACCATGTTGTTGTCATGTTGTGTTGCTACCATGCTGTGTTATCATGTGTTGCTGCCATTCTATGTTGTGGTCTTAGGTCTCTCTTTATGTAGTGTTGTGTTGTCTCTCTTGTCGGGATGTGTGTTTTGTCCTATATTTTTATTTAATTTATTATTTTTAATCCCAGCCTTCTGCCTTTGGTAGGACATCATTGTAAATAAGAATTGGTCCTTAACTGACTTGCCTAGATAAATAAAGGTTAAATGAAATAAATAAAACAAATATATATTTACCATGCGGGGTCAGAGGAAGGCCCAAACAATTGTCAAAGACTCCAGCCACCCAAGCCATAGACTGTTCTCTCTGCTAATGCACGGCAAGTTGTACCAGTGCACTAAGTCTGGAACCAACAGCACCCTGAACAGCTTCTACCCCCAAGCCATAAGACTGCTAAACAAGACTGCTAAATAGCTAATAAAACGGCTACATGGAATACCAGCATTGATTCTTTTTTGCAATAACTCTCTTGCACTGACTCACTGGACCCACACACTCATACATACTTACACTGACACCCCAACACACACTAACACTATATATGCCCACACACAAATAACATGCGTACACATGCATACTGACGCCACTCACTCACTCACTCACTCACTCACTCACTCACTCACTCACTCACTCACTCACTCACTCACTCACTCACTCACTCACACACACACACACACACACACAAAACATACGCTGCTGCTACGGTCTATTATCTATCTTGTTGGCTAGTCACTTTAGCCATACCTATAAGTACACTACCGTTCAAAAGTTTGTGGTCACTTAGAAATTTCCACAAACTTGTCCATTAAAATAATATAAAATTGATCAGAAATACATTGTAGACATTGTTAATGTTGTAAATGACTATTGTAGCTTGAAACGGCTGATTATTTATGGAACATCTACATCGGCATACAGAGGTCTATTATCAGCAACCATCACTCCTGTGTTCCAATGGCACGTTGTGTTAGCTAATCCAATTTATCATTTTAAAAGGCTAATTGATCATTAGAAAACCCTTTTGTAATTATGTTAGCACAGCTGAAAACTATTGTTCTGATTAAAGAAGCAATAAAACTGTCCTTCTTTAGACTAGTTGAGTATCTGGATCATCAGCATTTGTGGGTTCGATTACAGGCTCAAAATGGCCAGAAACAAAGAACTTTCTTCTGAAACTCGTCAGTCTATTCTTGTTCTGAGAAATGAAAGCTATTCCATGCGAGAAATTGCCAAGAAACTGAAGATCTCGTACAAAGCTGTGTACTACTCCCTTCACAAAACAGCACATACTGGTTCTAGCCAGAATAGAAAGAGGAGTGGGAGGCACAACTGAGCAAGAGGACAAGTACATTAGAGTGTCTAGTTTAAGAAACAGACTCCTCACAAGTCCTCAAACTGGCAGGTTCATTAAATATTAACCGCAAAACACCAGTCTCAACGTCAACAGTGAAGAGGCTACTCCGGGATGCTGGCCTTCTAGGCAGAGTTGAAAAGAAAAAGCCAAAAGATTAAGATGGGCAAAAGAACACAGACACTGGACAGAGGAAGATTGGAAAAAAGTGTTATGGACAGACAAATCTAAGTTTGAGGTGTTCGGATCACAAAGAAGAACATTCGTGAGACGCAGAAAAAAATGTAAGATGTTGGAGCAGTGCTTGACGCCATCTGTCAAGCATGGTGGAGGCAATGTGATGGTCTGGGGGTGATTTAATGGTGGTAAAGTGGGAGATTTGTACAGGGTAAAAGGGATCTTGAAGGAAGGCTATCAATCCATTTTGCAACCCCATGCCATACCCTGAGGATGGTGCTTATTTGGAGCCAATTTCCTCCTACAACAGGACAATGACCCAAAGCACAGCTGGGGAGCAGGTAGAGCGTTGGACTAGTAACTGAAAGGTTGCAAGATCAAATCCCCAAGCTGACAAGGTAAAAATCTGCTGTTCTGCTCCTGAACAATGTAGTTAACCTGCTGTTCCTAGGCTGTCATTGAAAATAAGAATTTGTTCTTAACTGACTTGCCTAGTTAAATAAAATAAAAACTCTGCAAGAACAATTTAGGAAAGAGCAGTCAGCTGGTATTCAGTCTATAATGGAGTGGCTGGCACAGTTGAGCAGTTGTGGGAGCAGCTTGACCCTATGGTACGTAAGAAGTGCCTATCAAGCCAATCCAAATTGTGGGAGGTGCTTCAAGAACCATGGGGTGAGATCTCTTCATATAACCTCAACAAATTGACAACTAGAATTGCTGCAAATGGAGGATTCTTTGATGAAAGCAAAGTTTGAAGGACACAATTAATATTTCAATTAAAAATCATTATTTATAACCTTGTCAACATCTTGACTATATTTCCTATTCATTTTGAAACTAATTTCATGTATGTTTTCATGGAAAACAACGACATTTCTAAGTGACCCCAAACTTTTGAACTGTAGTGTACCTCAATTTCTTCGTACCCGTTCACATCGACTCAGTACTGGTACTCCCAAATATAGCCATGTTATTTTTACTGATTATTGTTATTCACTGTGTATTTATTTTTGGAATAGGACCAGTAAGAGAGCAGTGACATTGTCTGAAGAGAGGAGCAGGGCTGTTGGAAGCCCTTCCTGACTAGAGCTCCTTACCAGGCTGGGCTGTAACCTGAAGCAAAGGAGGGAGAGAGAGAGAGCAACAGAGAGAGAGAGAGAGAGAGAGAGAGGGTGGAAACGATAGAGGGGGAAGAAACAAAGTCAGAGAGTGAGGGAAGGAAAGAGAGAGGGAGGGAGAAAGAGAAAGCAACAGAGGCAGAGGGAGAGAGAAAGAGGGTGATGTCAAACCAGCTGAGCTCAGAAAGTAAACAGAGCTCCAGAGTGCAGCATGCTTTCTGCGGTACGGGGACTGCAGCTGGGGGAAAGCCATGGGGGGACACCTACGCTCCCTCACACCGGCACCCACCACTCCCCCGGGACCCCTGGATCTTCCCTCTTCATCACCCTCTTCATCCTCATCTCCCTGCACCAGGGGCTAGCATGGCCCTACGGTAAGAGCCCCTGCAAAATCAGATATGTCTCTCTCTCTCTGTCTCTCCACCCTTCCTCCTGTCTTTATTTCTCCTTCTCTCTTTCTCTTAAAGGGCAGAAAGGCTTTCAGAGTGCCTTGTGAAAAAGAGCCATACAGTGAGATGTTAAGTAGAACGTTTTGTAGAGGGAGGAAACAGAGTTTGTTGTTGGTTTGACTTAAAGAACCTGCTGTGGGATCCTGCTTTGGGATCCTGCATGAGTCAACCTCTTAGTGTTTTAACTTGTTATTGTCCACTTAAGAGTCCTCACGCTCTTTCTTTCCTCACCCTTTACTTATTGTGAAACATGATTTCACATCTGCTGAGCGCTTTAAATTATTTAATTTCAACTGACCATCTCTTATCTGAGATATGTGCTGGATCCCAAACAAAGCCAAACATTCCTTGTAAATAGATGGGGCCGTTCCGAGCCTGCTTATCATCCTGTTAAAAATTTGGCAGTCTGTGTCTATTGACAGAGTGTTGTGGATGAGGTCTGCTCAGAAGCATCTGTCTATTGGCCCTCATGACCATTTGAACCGCTGCAGGGTGTGTGTCATATTGGAGTGAATAATGCAGTCTCTGCTGATGTGTCTACCATAAAGTGTCTCTCAGAACTTTCCAGTGAACTACACAGAGACGTACTAACTATAACTAGCACCTTCAGGTGTTATGGCAGTACAATAAAGCCTAATGTAAAACATTTTACGAGGTAGACTACAACCGTTTTAAATGCCTGTAATGAAGATACCTCCCTTCGGCGATGAGAGATGTGCCAGAGTTTACTACTTGCCTGATATTAAACAGCAATTACAGCAGTGAGGCTGACTCAGGCTATTTATGTACCAGTCGCTTCAAATTCGTTATACAATCAGTTGATGAAGGATGAAATCGGTTGAGCAAAACAGCAATCACTATGGAACTGTGCCGAGAGGGAAGGTTGTGGGTTTGATGGTTTTTCTTAAAGAGCAGAAGTGATTACACACTGGAGCCAAGTATATGGGGTAAGGGCAGTGCAAGAGAGGAAGCGTAAGAGAGCAAGAGACAAAGAGACAAAGAGAGACGGGGGGAGGGGGGGCAGGAGAGAGATATAAAAACAAAGACAAAGACAGACAGATAAATCTTGTGAGAATCCTTAAGTCTGAGGCTCAAGCTGAGTTCAGTCAGCAACAGGCTGCAGGCTGCCTGGACATTCTTTCCTGTTAAATGTGGGGTTCTCCCTCCCCTGTGCTTCCAAAGGACCTCTGTACTTCTTACATATTTCGTACTCTCCAGTCAGTCAATGATGTCTCCTCACAGCTTATTTGGCTAAGATCCCCAGGAGGCTGGTTTAGGCTAATGGGTTGTTAGCAGTCTTAAATAGAGACCAAGGTCACTGGCAGATAGAAGAGAGGGAGAGGGGAGAGGGATAAAAGGAGAAAGAAGAGTGGAGAAATAAGAGGGAATAGGGGAGAGAAGAAAAAAGGGGAAGGATGAGGGGTGAGGGGAAAGGGCAGAGTGGAGGTGGGAGAGGTGAGAGGAGAAGAGTGTCACGTTGGTATACTGTAAATGGGTCGGGAGACAGACACAGGAATGCGTTTTTTTTTATTTTATTAAGGCCAAATTACGGCGTGCCGTGTAAAGGCACGGGGGCGAAGACCAAACAAACACGTGACAAAACACAGGGTAGAAACCCAAAACAAATGAGTGAGGAGTACCTCGAATAAATAACACACGCGCACAATGATTAACACACGGGACGAGACCCGTAATCATCTGCGCAATCCACAATGGCACGAAAGCCAAAACGCACAGCACAGGTACTCACACGCACCAACGGACATTGTAACAATAATCGACCGCACAATGGAAACCAAAGGGCACACTTATACAAGTACTAATCAGTGGGAATAGGGGACAAGTGTGCGTAATGAAAGTTCCGAAGGGATCCGTGACAAAGAGAGAGCGATGGGAGAAGGATATGGAGAGTCTGCCATTGATGAGACAATGTTGGGGAAATTGAGCATTTGGAAAATAGAATTTCATATTGTCTGAAAGAGTTCAGTTCAAGTCTCAAGTTAACGGAACACGTCAAAAACAAATGTGCATATTTCAGGCTCCTGTTTGACCTAGATTTCAGTATACATTTTTCCACACGATACACCATTTAACAAAAGTGGATAATAGAGAAACGGGTGTATGTATTCAAATGGGCTTGTAGTTTCCTATCGGACAGATGTTTATTTAAAGCATTGCAGAGGTTGTCCATGGAGACCTATGTTTGGGATCAGGATCCATATGTGTGAACAGAGCTACAGTATCCCCAACACACTCCATCCCACATACTGTACACCACACAGGAGGATGGTGGCACCTTAATTGGGAAGGACGGACGTGTGGTAATGACTGGAGCGGAATGAGTTGAATGGCATCAAATTCATGGCTTGATACCATTCCATTTCCTCCGTTCCAGCCATTATAATGAGCTGTCCTCTCCTCAGCAGCCTCCACTGGTACACCACAACCCCCAGAGGAGTTTCCTGTTCCACGGCCGCTAAATCGCTCAGACCCCAAAATATTAGTCATCTGCAGCCAGGGAGTACAGAGAGTCAGCATGCACACACACACGCACAAGCGCACACACGAACACACTACAGCTATTCTGCTTTGCGTACGGGGACAATTTGTTTGGTAGCAGATGCAATGTGTCATCTTATTGATAGTCAATGTTTCCTGCCACAACTGCTTATTTCATACAACTCAGACAAAAAGCCTGACACAACAGTGGCGAGGCCACAAGACACACAGCTCCTGAATCACAACACTTCCTGTGACATAAATACATGTAGCCATCAACAGGCAGAGAAATATGGAGATTTTTAACAGCTTTGACAGAGCCCTGAATGCAGACGGCATTAATCTCTGATACGACGTTAACTCACTGCTCAGTAAAGCTCAGCGCATCAGTTCTCTCGCTCGCTCACACGCATGAACACACGCATGAACACACGCATTAACACACGCATGCCCACACACTAGCTCTCTGTGGTTTCTGACTCTATTGTGATGTTAATGGTCCTCAGTTGTAGTAGCAGGCTTTATTTAAGGAGGTAGTCTACGGTATGGTGCCATTTTTAGAGTAGAGGACAGGCTATAGTTTTTTTGAGGGGGGGAGGGAGTACAGTACTCACAGCTGTGCCTCAAAGCATTTGGATGTGAAATCAGAGATGAGAGGAATGAAAAGAAGTGTGTGGACTTTTTATACACAACAAATAAAGAGACTGTAGAGCAACCATGAGTTTGACCCAAAAATTGACATTTATAGGGGGACTGCCATGAGTTGATATGAGTTGGCATGCTGCCAGGGCTGGAGTGCATGCTCGTTTATGGTCAATATTAGGATTTTGGCCAACAAAATTCTGCACAATAGGCATATTTTGTGTATCAGTAAGAGCAGCTACATATTGGACGTGGTGTATCAGTCCATATGGTTTGTCGTTTATATACTACTTGTGTTTGTCTGATAGTGTATGACATTTCTGAAGGTCTTGTTGCTGTGTGAGACCTGTGGCATGGAGGGGGCAGTAAGGCAGCAGGGTAGCAGGGCAATAGGACAGGGCTCAGATACAGACATATCAGCACCTCTGTAGGTGTCACGCCCTGACCTTAGAGAGACGTTTATTTTCCTCAAGTTTGGTTAGGTCAGGGTGTGATGTGGGGTGGGCAATCTAGTTGGTCTATTTCTTTGTGTTGAGCCGAGTATGGTTCCTAATCAGAGGCAGCTGTCTATCGTTGTCTCTGATTAGGAATCATACTTAGGCAGCCCTTTTTTTCCACCTTTAGTCGTGGGATCTTGTTTTTGTGTTGTGCCTGTGAGCACACCATTACTTCACGTTTTGGTCGCTGCTGTATTTGTTTTGGTGAGTTTCATTTATTAAAACATGTGGAACTCTACGCACGCTGCGCCTTGGTCTACTCATTACAACGACGATCGTGACAGTAGGAGGACTGTCTGAGTGTATGTTCTGCTCCCAAAAACAATGATGTCAGCATCTGGATCCACATCAAAGCCGGATGGCACATGTTAACAACCTTACAACCTGTCTCTAAACCCAGCAATGGGATGGGGTGGGGGATGGTGTTTTAAAGGGGGAAAGGGGGTCTCCTCTCTCCACCATCCACCAGGAGACAGGGTTTCTTTGAAGAGACTCAGATTATTGCTATTTTGGTTTCCCCGGCTCCTTGACGTTCTTGTCGGAGCACATCTCCCACAACATCTGGGATGAAAAAAACAGATACCAATACATAAGGCAAGAGAAGCCACACAAACTGCACAGAGATATGCATGCCTAGCCAAAAGCCTGGAAAAATAACTTACCGGGGAATTTTCTATTTGTTAGTGTGTTTTTCTTTTTTCTGTTCTAAGCTGTGAGCAGTTAGCACAATTGCATCGAGCTTGCAGGGCATGATCAAAAGCAACCCAATCAGAAATAGTCTGTAGGCTATGTGAGGAAAGAGACAAAGACAATATCACAAAACATGCAAGCATTTATTTCTTAATCAAGCTTGTTGTGTGGTAAGGGGTTGTGTAGGACTATCAGTGCCCTGCGCAGGAGAGATTGAGCCAAGCACAATCCATATCAGGTTGTTACAATGCACCGGTGTGGTTGTTGGCAGATCTGCATAATATTTGCATACAGATAATGGCCTCATACTGTGATTGCCTGTGCACATAGAAAGGGAGCCAAAGAGACTATAAAAGATTATGCAAACACAAACATGAAACCTGTGCCTTCAATTCAAAAGAGGGCAAACAAGGTAAGATTGACACATTCAATGCCCAGACAGACAGTCTCAGGTTCAATATTTGATGTCTAAAGAAAAGAGCCAGAAGAGAAAGGAGTATAGGAAAGGATTTGGTAAGTCTGTGCTATTTCCCTCACACTCTCACAATTATGTTGTCAGGCTTGGCAATTGCAGAAAACACCTAATTTACAGATAATTAGTAACAAAAATGCATGCCGTAGGAAATTCGCACACATTTTTGCAGGGGTGAAGGTAGATCTAATTTCTACCCGGTACGGGGACCTTCTAAGTGTACAAAACATTTTTATAGGCCTAATCATAGAATTAGGCTATATAGAACCCTATTAATTAATTAGGAACTCTGTGGGCCTAAAAGTTAAGATTTTTATTAGATTAAGTTTTAATGTGTCATAAACACAACCAGTCATGAGGTTTTCATCTGATTGTCAAAGAATTACTTCAAAAGCCTCATGTAGGATACCCGTGCACGGAGGTGTGTTCAAATATAGTTGACATTTTTTAATTTAACTAGGCAAGTCAGTTAAGAACAAATTCTTATTTATAATGATGGCTTAAGAACAGTTGGTTAACTGCCTTGTACAGGGGCAGAACAACAGATTTTTACCTTGTCTGCTTGGGGAATCGATCTAGCAATCTTTCAGTTACTGGCCCAACACTCTAACCACTAGGCTACCTGCTGCCCCTAATTTAAGCCTCATTTAGATGTTTTTGTGCTAATAAGTTCTGACACTTGGTAGGCAATTTGTTAGTCAACTTGCCTATAATTACATACATACAGTAGGCCTACAGTTTCTCTTCTGTCATTAGCCTACTTGAAGTCATTAGCCTACTTGAAGTCTAGAATACTACGTAAATAAAGCCTTGCTCACCAGAATAATGTCATAAATCAATAGAATGATCAATGTATCATCAACAACCTAGTTGACATCTTTAGCTTGAAGTTTTCCCTTTCTCTGCTTCTCTCATGGAGCAAGAACGTTTAGGGAATGGGGAGATTTCCCTTGCAAAAATCTGTTTCACTGGTTTTAATAAAAATGAAAAGCCGTGAAAACGATCCAACATGTTTCTGATAACATTTCAGTTTGTTTTGGATGCATATTTTCTGTGGTTGAAAATGTAACACTTTCAGCTGTTGCTGAAAGAAATTGCACATGTAGGCTACACAACACTAGTGCCAGAGTGCGAATTTCACCATGACATTCAGGGCCTCTATTGAGACATGCAGTTTGGATGATGGAATTCTTTTGGAGTGGACCAACATGCACAAGTTAGCCACATTTTTAAAGTGATTTGTTTGACAATTAGATGAAAATATAGGCCTATTAAAAAAACATGTTGGAACGTATTCACAGCGGTAAAAACAAAAGTTTGCTCCCTATACTTTCAATGCATTTTTCAGAAAAACGTGGGTAAATGGCATTTACTTGCATTTACCCTCCACTAGGCCTATACCACTACAGGTAGCCTACCCCTCTTAGACGAGGCAATTTTACACACATGAACACACGCAGAACAGGTAGCGTACATTCAATATAATACATTAGTTGAATCAAAACATGTTTTACACCCTAGTTCATATGTTGTCCATAATTCATTAATTACTGCGTGGAGTCTTCACAGATCGTGTGACATAAAACACTACTTTTCTTTCCTTACATTATTGATATGTACGACAGTATTGTTTGTCATTATTAAGCATTTAACAATTGAAGTAGAACATTGGACCCTGTACGAATCATATATCTTGGATATCTGGGAAAATGCACTGTAAGTGTAGGCTGACTATGCCTATTAAACATTTCATTATGTTTCGCCGACAAAACAGTTCTCATGGGCGCACAAATCCAAAATAATGTAGACCTATGCCATTGCAAAATCGAATGCTTCTAACAGAACATTGACATCTTCTAACCGAAAGAGTCACCTTATAGGCTTACTGTCATTAACACATAGCCTACCTGTTGGATAGATTGGATGCACATTGGTGTCTAGCTGTAGGCTAGTTGTGCAGTGATATTGTCGACCATCATCAGCTGATCCAGGAAAGAAAATAATAAAGCTTAATAAAGGGTCT
Source organism: Salmo salar (assembly GCF_965601325.2). Taxonomy (NCBI): domain Eukaryota; kingdom Metazoa; phylum Chordata; class Actinopteri; order Salmoniformes; family Salmonidae; genus Salmo; species Salmo salar. The sequence goes on from NC_138300.1 coordinate 99,887,690, forward strand.
ACTACACTGAACAAAATAATAAACGCAACATACAACAATTTCAAAGGTTTTACTGAGTTTCAGTTCATATTAGAAAATCCGTCAATTTAAATAAATGGATTTCACTTGACTGAGAATACAGATATACATCTGTTGGTCACAAAAGGTAGGGGCGTGGATCAGAAAACCAGTCAGCATCTGGTGTGACCACTCATCTTCGCATAGATTCGATCAGGCTCTTGATTGTGGCCCTTGGAATGTTGTACCACGCCTCTTCAATGGCTGTGCGAAGTTGCAGGATATTGGCAGAAACTGGAACACGCTGTTATACAAGTCAATCCAGTGAAAATCAAAATCAAATAAAATCAAGCTTTATTTATACAGCACATTTCAGACTTCGAATGGAACGCAATGTGCTTTTTACAGGAAAAAATGAATAAAAAATTATGAAAATAAAAAGCTGAACTATTTACTACACAACAGACATAACATAAAAAACAAAAGAATGACACAAACTTAACAAATAAAAAGCACCCTAAGGAAAGCAAAGCAAAAAAAATATGTGTTTTAAGATCTCTTTTAAATGTGTCCACATTTTCAGCCCCCCTCAGGTTCTCTGGCAGGCTATTGCAGAAGCTGGGGACATAATAACTAAAGGCTGTGTCACGTCCTGACCAGTAAAAGGGGTTATTTGTTATTGTAGTTTGGTATGGGCGTGGCAGGGGGTGTTTGTTTTGTGTGTTTCAGTGTTTTTGGTTTATGTTCTATGTTATCTATTTCTGTGTTTATCTAGTTTTCTATTTCTATGTTGGGGTTTTGGCAATGACCTCCAATTAGAGGAAGCTGGTTTTCGTTGTCTCTAATTGGAGGCCATATTTAGTTGGGTTTGTTTTTACGTTTTACATTTTAGTCATTTAGCAGACGCTCTTATCCAGAGCGACTTACAGTAGTGAATGCATAGATTTCATTTCTTTCTTTCTTTGTACTGGCCCCCCGTGGGAATCGAACCATGCTGGCGTTGCAAACACCATGCTGGCGTTGCAAACACCATGCTCTACCAACTGGGTGGTTGTTTCCAGTATAGTCTGTGCACCTTACTGGACTGTTTTCGTCGTCAGTTTATTTTGTTTAAGTGTTTTCTTTAATAAAGAAAGAAGATGAGCACTTTACCCGCTGCGTTTTGGTCCAATCCTTACGACACCCATGGCAGGCTGCCTCTCCATGCCTCTTGGTTCTTTGGGATAGTTAATAGGCCAGTACCAGAAGACCTGAGGAACCTACTGGCTACATAACTTAAAAGCATGTCTGACGTATTGGGGTGCCCAATCGTGTATGGATTTAAAAACCAATAGAACATATTAAATTGAATTCTAAAACTTACAGGCAGCCAGTGTGCAGAGACCTTAAAACTAGTGTAATGTGTGCTCTCCATCTGGTCTTGGTCAGTACCCATGCTGCAGCATTCTGTATGTTTTGTAGTTGACCAATGTCTTCCCAACAATGCTCAATTGGTGACATGTATGACGAGTATGCAGGCCATAGAAGAACGGTAATATGTTCAGCTTCCATCAATTGTGTACAGATTCTTGCGACATGGGTCTGTGCAATATCATGCTGAAACATGAGGTGATGGCAGCGGATGAATGGCACGACAATGGGCCTCAGGATCTCATCATGGTATCTCTGTGCATTAACATTGGCATTGATAAAATGCAATTGTGTTCGTTGTCCATAGCTTATGCCTGCCCATACCGTAACCCCACTGCCACCATGGTGCACTCTGTTCACAACATTGACATCAGCAAACAGCTCACCCACACGACTCCAAAGACGCTGTCTGCCATCTGCCTGGTACAGTTGAAAGCCGTGATTAATCTGTGAAGAGCACATTTCTCCAGTGTGCCAGTGGCCATCGAAGGTGAGCATTTGCCCACTGAAGTCAGTTACGACGCTGAACTGCAGTCAGGTCAAGACACTGGTGAGAATAACAAGCACGCAGATGAGCTTCCCTGAGACGCTTTCTCAGTTTGTGCAGAAATACTTTGCTTGTGCAAACCCACAGATTAATCCGCTGTCCGGGTGTGCTGGTCTCAGACGATCCCACAGGTGAAGAAGTCCGGATGTGGATGTCCTGGGCTGGCATGGTTACACGTAGTCTGCGGTTGTGAGGCCAGTTGGACTTGCTGTCGAATCTATAAAATTAAGTTGGAGGCGGCTTATGGTAGAGAAATGAACATTATATTCTCTGGCAACAGCTCCGGTGGACATTCCTGCAGTCAGAATACCATTTGTACAATCCCTCAAAACTTGAGACATCTGTGCATTGTGTTGTGTGACAAAACTGCACATTTTAGAGTGGCCTGTTTAATCAGCTTCTTGATATGCCACACCTGTGAGGTGGATGGATTATCTTGGCAAAGGAGAAATGCTCACTAACAGGGATATAGACAAATTAGAGAGAAATACTTTTTTTGTGCGTATGGAACATTTCTGTGATCTTTTATTTCAGCTCATGAAATATGGGACCAATTCTTTACATCATGCTATTATATTTTTGTTCAGTGTACTTCGGGCCACGGATGGCACAGAGAACACCAGTATCCGTGCTCCAACCTGAAAAACAAAGCAATGAGCGCTCTAAACAGTTGAATGACAAAAGCAAACAAATCAATGGATTAATCTAATGCATTGGAATAAAGGCATAGGCTATTTTTATCAAACGCATCGCAAACAACAGTCGAAAATTAGTAATTGCAATGAAAATCTATGCTAAAGGAGCTCAGCTGAAGCCGAAATGCAGCACTACTGGGCTCCCGAGGGGCGCATTGGTCTAAAGCACTGCATCTCAGTGCTAGAGGCTTCACTACAGACACCATGGTTCTAATCTAAGGTGTGTCACAACTGGCTGTGACTGGGAGTCCCATAGGGCAGTTCCCAGTGTTGTCCGGGTTTGGCCGGTGTAGACCGTCATTGTAAGTAAAAACTTCTTTGTTACTGACTTGCCTAGTTAAATCAAGTTTAAATAAATGTGAAAAACTACTGAGTAAACAGATTTAAACCATGACAGAGAGGTGGGGGTGTTCATTTCACTTGGAAGCCTTACTTTTCATATTTGGTGCACACACAAGAACGCACACACACACACACACACACACACACACACACATACACACACACACAGTGAATTCACACCAGCCCTAATTTACATTTTACATTTACGTAATTTAGCAGACGCTCTTATCCAGAGCGACTTACAAATTGGTGCATTCACATTATGATATCCAGTGGAACAACCACTTTACAATAGTACATCTATATATCTTATTTTTTTTATTTTTTTTTATTTGGGGGGGGGGGTGGGTTAGAAGGATTACTTTATCCTATCCCAGGTATTCCTTAAAGAGGTGGGGTTTCAGGTGTCTCCGGAAGGTGGTGATTGACTCCGCTGTCCTGGCGTCGTGAGGGAGCTTGTTCCACCATTGGGGGTCAGAGCAGCGAACAGTTTTGACTGGGCTGAGCGGGAACTGTGCTTCCGCAGAGGTAAGGGGGCCAGCAGGCCAGAGGTGGATGAACGCAGTGCCCTTTTTTGGGTGTAGGGACTGATCAGAGCCTGAAGGTACAGAGGTACCATTCCCCTCACAGCTCTGTAGGCAAGCACCATGGTCTTGTAGCAAATGCGAGCTTCAACTGGAAGCCAGTGGAGTGTGCGGAGGAGTGGGGTGACGTGAGAGAACTTGGGAAGGTTGAACACCAGACGGGCTGCGGCATTCTGGATGAGTTGTAGGGGTTTAATGGCACAGGCAGGGAGCCCAGCCAACAGCGAGTTGCAGTAATCCAGACGGGAGATGACAAGTGCCTGGATTAGGACCTGCGCCGCTTCCTGTGTAAGGCAGGGTCGTACTCTGCGAATGTTGTAGAGCATGAACCTACAGTTTAAATATATGCATTAACTATGACATCTTAAGGTTAAGCATTAACTGGTTAATGGTTAAGGTAAGGGTTAAGTTTTGGAATAGGCTTAAAATAAAAATCTCAAAAACAACATTCTATCACTCGATTCCAATTTGCAACCTTTGGAATCAGAGGCAGATGCTTACACCCATCTACAACGCCCTACCAAAACCGAAACCTACTTGAAAGTAACAGCGCTTACTGTTACCCCTAGTGGCCGGTTTCCACGTCATCTCCCGACATCCTCAGACATGGATGGACGTCGAATACTAACTTGTATCACAGGTTATGTGGCTGGATAGAGACCAAAAATTCACAAGTTCGGCTTCTCACCATCTAACGAACATGTCGGAAGGGGTAGTAGTTGATGGAGTTTGGTATGAGGGTTTTTACGTGGATGGTGGTCTGTTAAGCCAGCCCCTGGTCATGGACCGGGGAAGGTAGCTGGCCTCCCGGCAGGGTCAGCCCCCAGTTGTGAACTGTGGTTGTGCTGAGCCTGCTGGCAGGGTCAACTCCCTGCCATAGGCAGAGGAAGTGTTTGCCCTCTTGCTGGCGGGGACAGTCCCCGGTAGTGGCCCGAAGTGGAGCTGGCACCCCGAAAAGGAACATCCAGCCAACTGGAGGGGTAAGTAGGGATTTTAGACTTCTGTTTGTTGAATGAGCGGGAAAGCGGTCGTGGGCGCTTTCCGGGCATGAAGATGTCTGGTGGCTGGATTGTTTGGGCATCGGCCAGACGGTGATGGTGGAAGTTAGCCTTGTTGTGGGGGAAAGATGTGGAATCCCGTTGTGATTACGCCTGGGGCACACAAGGGTTTGTTGGACATATCGGAAGTGTGTTGGGTTTGAGCGGATCCAAGTGTTTTGGGCTTCAGATGTCCAATGGCCAAGGTGCTTGATAATGGCAGCGGCGAAGCCATTATGTCGTGCCATGGTAGCAGCTCTGATCCAGAATAATTGGGAGGAGTAGAGGTGAGCAGGGTAACCGGCATGGGAGATGGTGGTCTTCAGGTGTGCCTGAAACCAGTGTCTGGTGATGGGGTGGCCTCTGTCTGTTATGAACAGAGGCTCATAAGGGGAAGAGTAAAGGGCGTGGTAGTGGAAGTAGGAGGAGAGGGAATCGAAGTGGTTGAAAAAGGAGGGTCTGTCTTGCTGTACTTGAGGTGGTATCGTATGCTTTCTGGGTCGAGAATAGTGAGGTCAGAAAAGCAAGGCTGGTGGGTTGGACTGAAGATGCATGCAAGGGTTGTGAATTCCGAGCAATGGAGGAACCCAAAGAACGCAAGAGTGAAGATGGCTTCCAGGGTCCGGTTAGTGTGGAGAGAAACGAGTCCTGTCCTGAGAGTGGTGATGCAGGCAGAGAGGATATCAAAAGGTGATGGGGAGCGGTGGTTGCCTCTTGCGGAGGCCCCTCAGTAGAAGTGCAGTCTGGGATGTGTGATGGCTGTGCAGGGGGAGCCGTGTAAGACTTTGAGTATGAATTGCAGACCACTGAGTCCAGGTTCTAATGGTGGTGTAGGGGCAGAGGTGCTGGTGGGCGTACATGACATAGGATAGGATGGTGGGAAGGTCGAAGTTGGGTAAGCAGAGTGGGTGCTGGTGGTGGAAAGTTCTGAAGGAGTTCCATGGAGTCCAGTAGGTTTGTAGGATGCTGGAGGCGAGGCCATGGAGGATGGTGGCTCTGGTTTGCTGGGTGAGTGTGTGGATGTCCAGTCTTGGATATCGGAGGGCTCTGACTTGAAATGGCGTGGTGGGAAGGGGGCTCAGGCATTCCCATGATGAGAGTGGCCACAGCAAGTGCAGCTTGTCCAGCTGGCAGGGACCTGGGCCCGGTTGCATAAAACATCTTAAGTGTTTCACTTAAGGATATAGCTTTCAAGACTGATTTCAGGGAATTGTTTAAGGGCGTTACATAGAGCCCATCAAATGTTTTCCTTAGGAAAGGGCATATTTAAGGGGTTATATGGTAATTTGAAGGCAGAAAGAGTCTCTGGTTACCATGGATACAACCTGATTCACTGACTGAAAGTCTTATCAAAGAGATCATATTTATTTAATTTACAGAGTAGGTACAGTACATTTGGAAAGTATTCAGACCCCTTGACTTTTTCCACATTTTGTTACATTACAGTTTTTTCCCTCATCAAATTACACACAATACCCCATAATGACAAAGCAAAACAGGTTTTTAGAAATGTTTTCAATTTTTCTTTTACAAAAAGTGGAAACTTTTTTGAAGCACCGTTGACAGCGATTACAGACTTGAGTCTTCTTGTGAATGACGCTATAAGCTTGGCACACCTGTATTTGGGGACTTACTCCCATTCTTCTTGGCAGATCCTCTCAACCTCTGTCAGGTTGGATGGGGAGCATTGCTGCACAGCTATTTTCAGGTCTCTCCAGAGATGTTCAATCGGGTTCAAGTCCGGTCTCTGGCTGGGCCACTCAAGGACATTCAGAGACTAGTCCTGAAGCCACTCCTGCGTTGTCTTGGTTTTGTGCTTAGGGTCGTTGTCCTGTTGGAAAGTGAACCTTTACACCAGTCTGAGGTCCTGAGCACTCCGGAGCAGGTTTTCATCAAGGATCTCTCTGTACTTTGCTCCATTCATCTTTCCCTCGATCCTGACTGGTCTCCCAGTCCCTGCCGCTAAAAAAACATCTCCACAGCATGATGCTGCCAAAATCATGCTTCACTTTAGGGATGGTGCCAGATTTCCTCCAGTCGTGACGCTTGGCATTCAGGCCAAAGAGTTCAATCTTGGTTTTATTAGACCAGAGAATCTTGTTTCTCATGGTCTGAGTCCTTTAGGTGCCTTTTAGTACACTACAAGCGGGCTGTCATGTACATTTTACTGAGGAGTGGCTTCCATCTGGCCACTCTACCATAATGGCCTGATTGGTGGAGTGCTGCAGAGATGGTTGTCCTTCTGGAAGGTTCTCCCATCTCCACAGAGGAACTCTGGAGCTCTGTCAGTGACCATCGTGTTCTCCCCCGATTGCTCAGGCAGCCAGATGTTGGAAGAGTCTTGGAGGTTCCAATCTTCTTCCATTTAAGAATGATGGAGGCCACTGTGTTCTTGGGAACGTTTAATGCTGCAGAAATGTCTCGGTACCATTCCCCAGATCTCTGCCTTGACTCTATCCTGATTTTTGCTCTGACATGCACTGTCAACTATGAGACGTTATATAGACAGGTGTGTGCCTTTCCAAATCATGTCCAATCTATTTACTTTAGCATAGGTGGACTCCAATCAAGTTGTAGAAAGATCTCAAGGATGATCAAAGGAAACCTGATGCACCTGAGCTCAATTTCGAGTCTCATAGCAAAGGGGCTGAATACTTATGCAAATAAGGTATTTCTAAAAACCTGTTTTTGCTTTGTCATTATGGGGTATTGTGTGTAGATTGATGAGGTTTTAAAAAAAATCTATTTTAGAGTAAGGCTGTAATGTAACAAAAAGTGGAAAAAAGGGAAGGGGCCTGAATTCTTTCTGAATGCGCTGTAGCTAGCTAGCCAGCTAGATTTGTAGCCATGGAGTGTGCACCTTCCATTGTTTAGCTAAGTAGCTACCTAGCTAGCTATACACCTAGCTAGCTGGTTGATGTTTTCCTTTTGCCACCAGGGCAGAGGAAAGCAACATGCAACTCCACAAATGCTGTTTACATTGATATTCATACTGAATGAAGCACTTAAGGGACTGCATGGGCACCGTTAATGTAAGGGAGGAATTTGACTTAAAATCTTTTGTGCAACTGACTTAAAGTTAAAAATGCACTATGCAGAAATCACTCCGCCCTGTTTGCTAAAATTCGAAAAGTTTGCCTAATTTCAGTTTATGTGAGTATAGTGTGGAGTATCAAGGTACCATCTAACCTGCTGTGAAATATATTTTAATAACCAAAAATATAGCATTTTCAGCTGTTTGAAGCTGATGTACAAAACCGAAAGTAAAAAAAGCAAAAATTGGACTTCAGAACAGGAAGCACAGAAATAGTGCACATAGAAAATATCTATCACTTCTTAGACCTGCTTTCAATGCGAATGAGAGATCTATAACTCACATTTTTATGTGAATTTGGTCAGGTCCCCCAAAACATTACATGTTGCAGCTTTAAGTAAATCTTAAGGGAAAAGATAAGGGGGAAATTTACTTAAGATGTTTTATGCAATCGAGCCCTGATAGTTTCTGGGATGGCTATGTCAGAAAATTCATCCCCCGAGGCAAAAATGTCCTCCTAAAAAGATTCCTCCTCCTCCTTCACCGCCATCACCACCACCAACAGGCTTTCCTGTTCTGGCTGCATTCAAATACTGAAGACAAGCCCATATATTAATTAAATGTGTCATCTGAAGCTTAAGCTCTCCTCCCGAAACTGTGTTATAAACTACACTAAATGGGGCAAGCAATAATATACTGTACACCCATGGCACTCCTGAGATCGTATTATATGATATACTGACATATTAAATCATATTATATATATGATACACTGTGGTATATTGTTTTGATATCACATGAATGTGCTTGGGGCAGCTTACCATTTGAGACCACAAAGCATGAATTTCAGCATCTCTAGAGGCCGGAGACGATGTGTCGATTGATATGATGACAATGCCAGACCAGCCATTAAACCTGTTGACCCTTTCTTGTATTTGCTGTAATGGCCTTGTTTATAGCTAAATAAAAGATAATTTTATCTGTAGGTTCTTTTCAATGTGTTACCACATTTAATAGCATAAATGGCATGTTACAAACGACATCCTAAGTAGCCATGTTCCCAACTGCCCTCATGCTCTAGTGCAAGTAACAATATTAATTAACCTATTCATCCCAGTTGCCCTGTAGGCCAATATAAATTACAGTATTTATAAAAATATTAATGGATTTTTTTCATTTAAAACATTATTTTAACGAGTAAATTAGTTTTTGCATTCTGAAGTTGCTACCCAATCAGCTGGTCGTTAAACTGTTCTCTTCTCATGTTTTGACCCAGTCGTTAATTCTAATCATTCTATTCATTCGACATTGCTACGCTGAACAAATCTTTGGCATGTAGCTAGCTAGCAGAGATTCATTGATGATGAGAGAATTAATGTAATTCTGAGAGTTTACAGTTTCCATGGTGAATTATTTGTTTCATTTTTATTTTGGGGATAGCTATCCTACTGGCATTTGTAAAATGATACTTTGCTGCACAGGTCATAGAGGCAGACAGGTAGGTTTATACAACCCCCAACTGTTGCAAACCAAAAAGTAGCATGGAAAAATAATGTGTACACGCATTTTTCCCCAAGGAAGATGAAGTTTATGAATTTCCTGCCTGGGCTGTGGGACAGTGGAATTATGAGATTAAAGGCCAGTTTATAATTGGTCTAATGACATGTCTGTAGACAATTAGAACACGACAAGTGTCACTGGTCAAAACGCATTTAATTTATACTCCGGAATGTCTGTAGACCATCACTGCAATGGTCTTCCTTGTCACACAGACATGAAAAAAGTATATTGTTGTGGTTATCGGACGGCCACAGCAACCAGACCAAATCCTCCTGTGCAGGCATTCTAATATTCTCAGATATAATTATCCACTTTTATTTCATCACAGTGTGGCAGTGAGTTATTTTCAGGAAGCTCGACATTACCTTGTAAATAATTATGATGTTCTGGGTTTATTTTCCTCTAATAATGAATAAAAGTAGCTTAAGTTAAGACATTGTCAGCTATGCTCATTATTTGAAATGGCTAGCCAAGTAGCTAACTAGATGGACTGTTAACCAGCCTTAACACTTCATGGTATTTTGCGTCCAGGATCCAAACAATCCATTTTATAATCTTGTGTAATTCACTTTATTCTTTAATCATATCAACGAGGATGACTATTTGACCGTTTTTACCGCCCTAGCGTCTGTACTGCTGTACATTGCTGTAGATCAGTGAGTGTAGCAGACGTGAGTCTGGGTGGAGTCCAGGTCCATAACCACGGGGGCTAGATTAGTCTACACAGACACTTAAAAGGTGCCATAGAAATCACAGGCTCCAGTCACTGTCGCCTCCACCATGGATCCCCTCCAGACTGCTGCTGGTAGTGAACTTAGTACCGAGCTCTGCAGAATATGAGACAACGACAAAGTAGACCTTCTACTGTGCTTCTTATAAAGCATAGAGTTCATTGTTGCTACCTTGCCGTCTAACCTAGATGCGTGAATAGAAAAACTGACTGGATACGTGAAAAGGTATTCAGACACTGCTGGAGGATAAATGGAAGTTGGTCAAATTGTCAAAACTGAATGCTGTAAGGCTGAGACGTGTTGGCTTAAACAAAATACACAAACAGGTCAGAGACAAAAACATTTAACATGGTTATTATGTTCATTCTGTGGAATGTGGTAATTTACAGTGAGCATGCCTCTGATGCGGTCTGGTTAAACGTATGAGTAATTGACTCCAGTAACAATGCTGGTGAGGCAGGCTGAATGTGGAGCTTTCTCAAATATCCCTACATGCTCTTTAACCATTTATGCTGAAGTCTTAAATGCAGGGAGAGACAGGGAGGAAAGATTAGTTAAGAAGAGAGAGAGAGAGAGAGAGAGAGAGAGAGAGACACGGTGTGACTGTGGTGAGGGTCATACAACCGGAGCTGGTGTAGAGAACTCCATGCTTCTGCTCCTCGAAAACCTGGCCCAGGCGACCTCTCCCTCCCCACATCCCGGTCCATCAGCCACCCTGGGGATCGGTCGAGGCGTGGGTCACCCCCCCTCTCATTTGTACTTCTCTTATGCTATCTCTCTCGGTTGCTCTCCCTGTCTCTTTCTCTCTCTATGTCCCCTCCCCCCATCCCTCCAAACGTGGCCATGCCGAGGAGGATGCTTGTGGTTTTCAGACTAGGAAATCCACAAAAATGTCAATATAAATAGACACTATGAGTTACTCATTTTTAGTAAGGGAGAAGCAGACAGCCAGTCAATTCTGAAGACATCATACAATACAGAAGAGACAAGTATGTATGGATGAGAACAAGAGTACTGGGCCACATGTGTTTTGAACACATAAAACCATCTGGGGGTTATTGAAGGGGAGGGACAGGCTTGTTGAGCAAGGGGCTGGTGTTTACATGAGTAATAGCATCATACTGGAATTATACTGGAATCCTGAAGTCATAGACATTATGTTAATAATGCATGCCCTGTGTAGACTACGCCCTGTTTAGACTACCCTCCCTGTTCTCACTGAGTAGAACATATTGTTTTGTTGTTTTACATTTGCAGTAACCCTTCTTTTCAGGGTTACCACAGCAATAATACGTCAGCCAAAGAACAATGGATCCAAAACAAAGAGTATTGCAAAATCACTCATTGATTTTTCCAGTATGAAAGCAGCACCATTAACTGTCTTCACTTAGCACTGATAATACATTTGACCTGGCCTCTTATGTAATCCATTCTCAGAGTGATTAATATAGAATAGTATGCCATTCCTAAACTGTTCTTGGATGGCAGAGATTAGATTCTTAAGGAGAAGTGCAGATCTTTCCAGGAGTAGAATATCATTTATGAGTTCATTAATGTTACATGGCCAGAGAGTTGTGGGAACTGTAGGGAGTGATATCTAACGGCATTCCAGGACATCTGTACATCCTGTCCAGCTGACTGTCCTCAAACAGACTCTCACAGATGAATCAAAGCCTCAACACTAAGTCACATACTCTGTGTGTGTATGGGTGTGTGTGAATGTGTGGACTAAAACATAATAACATACTGCTGAGGTTGTTACCATGACAGACCTGCACAGCAACAGGACTTCGGGTCAAAAAGAGGAGCCAGAGAGCTTCTTAATAAATTGAACAGTTCAGGCCTTATTTGCTGAATTTACACCTCATATGAAAACTGGAAACATTTATGTTGAAGTCTTCAATGCAGGGAGAGACAGGAAGAGAAGAGAAGTTAGAGGAGAGAGAGAGAGAGAGAGAGAGAGAGAGAGAGAGAGAGAGAGAGAGAGAGAGAGAGAGAGAGAGAGAGAGAGAGAGATGGTGTGACCGTGGTGAGGGGCATGTGACCGGTGTGGAGTCTCTGGCGAACTCCAGGCTGCTGCTCCTTGAAACCCCGGCCAGGCGACTTCTCCCTCCTCATGTCCTGGTCCATCAGCCTCTCTGGGGAGCGGTTGAGGCGTGGGTCCCCCCTATTGCCCTCTCATGTGTACTTCTACTTTTTCCACACACAGCACACGCTCTTGCACACACGCAGGCTTACTGAGCGGGACCTAATGGAGCCAATAAGTTGTGTAAGGTGCGAGTAGTTGAATTCACCTGTGAGCTATTTTATCTTCATTTATAGGCTATTTGATATTTTATTTAGAGTGTATCGATCGACCGACGGCCTGTACAGGTCCAGACTGAGGCACTCGTTTTTTAATTATTTTTTAAACATAGTTAATAATTTAACATTTTAAATGTCTTTCTCTTTTGAGACTTTTGTGTGTTTAATGTTAACTCTTAATTTGTGATTGTTTATTTCACTTGATTTGGCAATGATAACATGTTTCCAATGCCAATAAAACCTCTTTGAAAGAGCGAAGAGAGAGAGAGAGCAAGAGAGATTCTTTTTACTAAATGAATGTTCCTCATCATTTCTGGGTAACAATTAAGTTTCAAATGGTTAGAAAAAAACGTAAATATCTTCTTAGCAAAGAGCAATTTCTCAAGCAAGAATTTGCTAGGACTGTCTGGGAGTGGTCTGAGTGGGGGGGCGACTGAAAACTAGCTGTTATTACCAAATTAATGAAGTCTGATGTAAAAGAAAATGACAAAACACACACAGATGAGCAGGCAGAGGTGGAAAATATGGATAGGATGTCCCCATTAAGTAAATTAATTTTGTAAATACAACTCCGGATCCAGTCTTCTCCATCACCCTCACTTTAATAAATACCAGCTATAGGCTGACAGGATAATGGAATAGTTCCAAAATCTTGAAGCTAAAACTTTAAAGTATTTGAAAGTGTCTGACTTATGTATTTGACCCTGATGTACTGGTTGGTTCCCAGACTACAAGTACCTATATAACCACTGTCCGGGCCCAGAGTGGAACGTCATGTGTCGGGGCTGCTGTGAGTACGACGTGATTCGCTGTAAGTGTCCCCTCCAGGGCACCCCCGTTGGCTACGCTGTGCCTTGCTGCCGCAACGCCCTCAACGAGTGTGACCCCTGCATCATCCACCCAGGTAAACCTGTCCAACACACCACCATGCTGGCTCAAAACCTGGGATGTCCATCCATTTTGGTTATTTTGTCTGGTAAACCCATGGAGGACTGGTTGAATGCATTCCTGCATGCTGTGTATTCGATTTTATTGACAACACCATGGTCAGATACATTATGCCTTGGTGCTGGATTTGTTAATACATGTTTAATTTGCAAAAATACACAGTATATGAGGTCATTCTACCAGTACATTTCTGAAATGTCTGCCCCTACAGTACCGTTAGATCCAGCATCATGTATTGACTGATGTTGTAGCCTCTATGCCATCTGCCTCCAAGGCTCTGTTATAAGCCTGGCAGACATACAAGAGCAGTGTTATGTCACCTAGAGTGAAATGCAGTGAGTTTCGGCCAACCACATTAGAGAGCAATGCCTAAACCCAATTATTTTCCAGAAAATAGAGAGCTACATATTGAGAGACATTGTACAATCCATTAAATTTACTTTTACTTTCGTTGAGTGCATCCCTCTGTTGTGGAAATTACCACCATGGACACCTGAAGTCAATCTTAAATGAATCATTCTTTATTAACAGCAAGCTGGAGAGGTTCCAACAAACTCAATGCATGCACCATAGTACACGTCGGTCAGGAGCTCCCCCGGGCAGTCCCGTTAGTTCTCTTATATACTGCTTACACAAGCAAGTTATATTTGCATGATTTAGCTTATTCATTATTCATCATTAATTAATCATTAACATTTGGTTCATGCATGTGACCGACCAATACCTCATGAGCAGTGCTTAATTTGAGTCGGATCCTGCCGGAACAAGATCCGGCACCTCTCCGTTTTGGACTGTTTTATTCCGGAACCTAATTGGCCGGATCCGGTACCACTTGTGGCATGAAAAATTACTATCACTTTTTGCAATGTACAAGACCAAAGTTCAAGTTGTGGTGCCTCTTCGTTAATTCTCCTGCCCCCACAAAAAAATAACCTAATGTGAAAAAGTTGATTTTCAGCCTGGGCCTAATATTCTATGAGTTGATTTGGGTTGGGCCGGCCCGGGTTTATGGTTTGCGAAACATTGTAATGCTTTTTTTCTGATAAAAACTAGTTCATTGCATCCGCCATGGAGCCCAGTTTCATAATATGACCATATTTCCCAGCTGCTTGCCGTCGTTTTGAAGTAATCACAAAAAAACAGGCCTTATTTTAGGGCCTTTTTCACCATGCCAGTTCCTATTAGTTCGATTCAGCACCGTGGCACCAACTCGCCTTCCGAAAGTTCTATTCACTACTTATTGTTCTACGTTACAATCTCCTCTTTGTAATTATGTAAGTGTGAGCAGCGAGCTAATTTGTAATCGATCACTAGACCAGAAATAGTTAGAAGTTTTCCTTTTTTCCCAACTTTCTCATTACGCAGACATAAGCACAGTTGACACCATCGAGGTGCAGATGTTTACTTTCTACACTAGTTGTTTTTTTCCAGTTTCGTCCAACGAACAGATTGTAGTGGTAAATAAAAAGGGATAAATGTTTTTGTGCCATTTAGGCAAAATGGAATTTTAAGCATCACAAAACAGGCTCTGCGAACGTTCGATTCAATTCATTTGCTATGGGCTCGCGCTAGTGTTCCAGTTTAGCCAACATTATTTTGCTGTTTTTCAGCCTTGGGTGAATTTTGACTTGTTCTATTGTCCAGCCTACTGTGTGAGAAGCGCGGCAATATCTCTCACATAACTAGAATTAGATTCACTTTCTATGATCGCTCTCCCTCTCTGCTCTGATAGACATGAGCCTGCAACTCTCATCTCTCAGCGTGTTGCACTTCATCATTTATTTCCTTATAGAATCAAAGCTGCGCGAAGGGTTCTGGAGGAACTTCACCACCCCCTGATAAATTCAAATACATTTGCCAAAGTTATAGAAGTATTGCTGTCTGTTCAGAATTGCTGTCTGTTCAGAATGAAATCATTCAGAATAGCCTACAACACCATGAGAATCCCTGTAATTTAGCCACAGAGGATCAACATCTTGTTTAAAAAAATAGCCTTGCTGTGGATTGTAGCGCAATAACAAGGAATAGCCTACAGTCGGGAACACGTGGCAAATCTGTCAGTGAAAATACAACACGCAGACAAAACAGGCCTTTCGCAATATTTCAAATGCAGTCGAGGGAAAACACAGGTTGGAAAGCAATGACTCCTGCTGAAAAGAGAAGACTATGCTGGAACACTACCGAAATATTTGATCAACTTCCAAATATTGTTTTACAAAAGAGAGGGGGTAGGCTTTTGGAACGAGCTCATCAACAATCGGCAGTGAAACTGGAAAGCATTTTTAGGACTATAATTTCATCCTCATATTGTAGCCTACAATATAATGTCTCCACACACCTAGGCTTAGGCTATTGATGGATTCAAGACAAGGTCATTTTTATTGATCTCAGATTTTTAGATTGTCAGTGCCATTTCGATCATTTGTGCAGTATTAAAAAAGATTCTGCCAAAGTCTAAAGTAAAATGACGTAGAATTGCATGAAATGTGTTTTTAAACGGCCAACAATTTCATGGTCCCGAGGCTACTAAAAATTATCCCAATGTGTGCAACTTCTGTAAGTGCCTCTGCTGTACTCTACTGCTCTATGCCACTACCACAAATGCAATGATATGCATACAATGCTATATAATAAAGGTGATTTTTTTCTTATGCTTTCTGATACCTCAGAAGTCCCTAGGTCACCCCCTTCTAGCACTCACTTTTGTTCTGGCACCTTCTGATTTACAAATTAAGCACTGCTCAAAAGGCTTCTTCTCTCCAAGCTGAGACCTTGAAACTGAGACACCCCTTTTGGTTCTCAAAACAATGTTCTGGGCGTACTGCCAAATTGCTTATACTGATTGAGAGGATTCCTCCCAGGCACGATCAATCAGTCAGTTGTATGCAACCCAGTCGAATTGGTTATTAGAAAAGCACAAACATAACATTTTCCTTCACACCTCTATGTTTGCTCTTCTGTTGTGTATTTACTCTGTGTGGGAGGTCTGTTGGCAATAATAAGGTTAATACAGCATAAATAATCTAAGAGAAAACATATTGCTGAAAAAGCACAATGAGTAGGTATAATATTTAACCACAAGTTGTTGCATGAATTATTGACCTATGGGAATATGCTAATACTTTCTCTTTATCAACATATATTCTTCATCTGCTTCATCTTCACATCACATGTACTCCTCGGCCTGAACTATTGGCCAGACACCCACACATTATTGACACTAACACACGCATGCGCATCCCTTTCCACCCTGAGGATACTGTATGGAGGAGGAGACATGGTAAAGTCATGTGATGTTTACACTGATACCTGTTGGTGTTTATATGTCCTGCTGCTGCATCCCTGACACCCATATCCCTGACTCCCAGCCTGTCCTCAGGATGTCTGCACTGCAGAGCACCACAGAACCCCCAAAGTGAAAATACATCTGAAACTCAGTCCTTCTGGGGGTTTTCTGGACATTTCTATTTCAGGAAGAACACATGTGTTTTTGTTATTTTGTTACCCTGGTACAGTAGATGATGAGCCTGATGAGTTTAGCAGGACTGAGCTAAAGAGCAAACAGGCACTAACGGGAATACAGTAAAGGTATGTGGCTGATTGTAACCGAACTGTCATTGGGAACGGTCAAACCAAGACTGTGACTGAATGCATCACCCTTATGTTGAAGAGGTTTTAGATGTTTTAGTGTTCAATCAGCACTATCTAACCTCTTACTCTTTGTCTCTTTCTCCTAGCATTCACCCTCTTTCTTTTCTTTTCTTTTCTCTCCTCTCTCTGTCTTAGGTTGCAGCATATTTGAGAACTGTAAGCGGTGTAACAATGGGACGTGGGGGCCCAGAGATGATTTCTTCGTCAAAGGGAAGTACTGTGCTGAGTGTCGACCCGGCTGGTCAGGCGGTGACTGCTTGAGTGAGTGACTTCACTCCTTCCATATACCTCTACCCACATTACCTCCCAGAATGGTTATGGGTAAAACTCACCCTTAACCACAGATCTAGGATCAGTTTACTTTATTCCCCCAGTTGAAACAAAAACCATTAGGGGGATTAAATAATATCTGACCCTGTATCAAGGTTATAGGCAACTTCTACTAGCTTCCCTTCCATGCCTATAGGCACATACCTTCTACCTACAACCCAGTTAAACTGAACAAAATATAAATGCAACATGCAACAATTTCTAAGATTTTACTGAATTACAGATCATATAAAAAAAATCTGTCAATTGAAATACATTCATTAGGCCCTAATCTATGGATTTCATATGAATAGGAATACAGATACGAATCTGTTGTTCACAGATAACCTTAAAAAAGAGGTAGGGGTGTGGATCAGAAAAACAGTCAGGATCTGGTGTGACCACCATTTGCCTCATGCAGCGTGACGCATATCCTTCACATAGTGGATCAGGTTGTTGATTGTGGCCTGTGGAATGTAGTCCCACTCTTCTTCAATGGCTGTGTGAAGTAACTGGTTATTGTCGGGAACTGGAACACACTGTCGTACACGTCAATCCAGAGCATCCCAAACATGCTCAATAGATGACAGTTCTAGTGAGTATGCAGGCCATGGAAGAACTGGGACATTTTCAGCTACCAGGAATTGTATACAAATCCTTGCAACATTGGGCCGTGCATTATCATGCTGAAACATGAGGCGGATTAATGGCATGACAATGGGCCTTAGGATCTCGTTACGTTATCTCTGTGCATTCAAATTGCAAACGATAAAATGCCATTTTGTTCGTTGTCCGTAGTTTATGCCTGCCCATACCATAACCCCACCGCCACCATGGGGCACTCTATTCACAATGTTGACATCAGCAAAGCACTCGCCCACATGACGGCATACACTTGGTCTGTGGTTGTGAAGCCGGTTGGACATACTGCCAATTTCTCTAAAACAAGATTGGAGGCTGCTTATGGTAGAGAAATTAACATTATATTCTCTGGCAACAGCTTTGGTGAACATTCCTGCAGTCAACATGCCAATTTCACACTCCCT
Organism: Salmo salar; assembly: GCF_965601325.2. Classification (NCBI taxonomy): domain Eukaryota; kingdom Metazoa; phylum Chordata; class Actinopteri; order Salmoniformes; family Salmonidae; genus Salmo; species Salmo salar. Next base: position 99,905,885 of record NC_138300.1, read on the forward strand.
CAAAACTTGTGACATCTATAGCATTGTGTTGATTATTAGACAAGGTTCACTTGTGTAATGATCATGCTGTTTAATAATCTTCTTGATATGCCACAACTGTCAGGTGGATGGATTATCTTGGCAAAGGAGAAATGCTCACTAACATGGATGTAAACAAATGTGTGCAGAAAATATTAGATAAATAAGCTTTTTATGCGAATGGAACATTTCTGTGACCTTACATGTTGTGTTGATATTTTGGTTCAGTGTACTATAGGAGAGACGTCTGGCACAACTGTATATTAGGTGGATGAAAGCCAAATGCCTCAGGGTTTTATCATTCAATGAGCTGAAATAACAAGTCAAGACACTGTTAATCAACATCCTGGAATCTCACAATACCATTTGATATGTCTTGTCTGGAGTATAGCTTTAACAATATGCAAATAACAAAATGTGCTGTGAGGCACAGGTAGAAAGACTTTTCATCAACAGCAGAAACTTGGCATGTGTTTGTGGCTCTAGGCCGCAGGCCTGTGGTTTCTGCGTATTTTGAATATTTTTTCCAGCCTGCAGTTTTAATTTGTCTCCCATTTGAAATGTATTATTTTTCGTGTATTTTTTATGTGCTATCTAGAAACTAAACGGGTTCTTCGGCTGAGCCCATAGGAGAACCCTTTTTGCTTCCAGGTAGAACGATTTACACAGAGGGTTCTACATTGAACCCAAAAGTGTTCTACCTGGAACCAAAAATGGTTCTCCTATGGGGACAGCCGAAGAACCCTTTTGGAACCCTTTTCTCTACGAGTGTATACCATTTTCTTACTACGTAACTAGTAACCAACATGCAATTCCTCAACTCTACAAGGCAATAACATACAGTGTAATTTGAAAACATTTCTAAAAACATAATTCCACTTTGACATTATGGGGTATTGTGTGTATTGTAGATCAGTGCCTTCAGAAAGTGTTCACACCAAGATTTGTCGGACTAAAATGGATTTAATTGTCATTTATTGTTAACGATCGAGTGGAATAAATGATATATACTGTATATACATTGTTGTCCTTAAGACATTTTTCCACAAATTTGGAAGTATGCTTGGGGTCATTGTCCATTTGGAAGACCCATTTGTGACCAAGCTTTAACTTCCTGACTGATGTCTTGAGATGTTGCTTTAATATATCCACATAATGTTCCTACCTCATGATGCCATCTATTTTGTGAAGTGCACCAGTCCCTCCTGCAGCAAAGCACCCCCACAACATGATGCTGCCACCCCCGTGCTTCATGGTTGGGATGGTGTTCTTCGGCTTGCAAGCCTCCCCCTTTTTCCTCCAAACATAACGATGATCATTATTGCCAAACAGTTCTATTTTTGTTTCATCAGACCAGAGGACATTTCTCCAAAAAGTACGATCTTCGTCCCCATGTGCAGTTGGAAACTAGTCTGGCTTTTTTATGGCTGTTTTGGAGCAGTGGCTTCTTCCTTGCTGAGCGGCCTTTCAGGTTATGTCGATATAGGACTCGTTTTACTGTGGATATAGATACTTTTGGACCTGTTTCCTCCAGCATCTTCACAAGGTCCTTTGCTGTTGTTCTGGGATTGATTTGCACTTTTTGCACCAAAGTACGTTCATCTCTAGGAGACAGAATGCGTCTCCTTCCTGAGCGGTATGACGGCTGCGTGGTCCTATGGTGTTTATACTTGCGTACTATTGTTTGTACAGATGAACATGGTACCTTCAGGCATTTGTAAATTGCTCCCAAGGATGAACCAGACTTGTGGAGGTCTGCAATTTTTTTCTGAGGCCTTGGTTGATTTCTTTTGATTTTCCCATGATGTCAAGCAAAGAGGCACTGAGTTTTAAGGTAGGCCTTGATATACATCCACAGGTACACCTCCAATTGACTCAAATTATGTCAATTAGCCTATCAGAAGCTTCTAAAGCCATGACATCATTTTCTGGAATTTTCCAAGCTGTTTAAAGGCACAGTCAACTTAGTGTATGTAAACTTCTGACCACCTGGAATTGTGATACAGTGAATTATAAGTGAAATAATCTGTCTGTAAACAATTGTTGGACAAATTACTTGTGTCATGCACAAAGTAGATGTCCTAACTGACTTGCCAAAACTATAGTTTGTTAACAAGAAATTTGTGGAGTGGTTAAAAAATGAGTTTTAATGACTCCAACCTAAGTTTATGTAAACTTCCGACAACAACTGTATATTTTTTTACATACATTTTTACACTAATATATATTGATTAGATACTGTAAGTATTCAACCCCCTGCGTCAATACATGTTAGAATCACCTTTGGCATCGATTACAGCTGTGAGTCTTTCTGGGTAACTCTCTAAGGGATTTGCACACCTGGAGTGTAAGATAGTTTCCCATTATTCTTAAAAAAAATCTTAAAGCTCTGTCAAGTTGATAATCATTGCCAGACAGCTATTTTCAAGTCTTGCAATAGAGTTTCAAGCCAATTTCAATCAAAACTGTGACTAGGCCACTGAGGAATATTCCATGTTGTCTTGGTAAGTAAACACTTGGCCTTGTGTTTTAGGTTATTGTCCTGCTGAAAGGTGAATTTGTCTCCCAGTGTCTGGTGGAAAGCAGACCGAACCAAGTTTTCCTCTTGGATCTTACCTGTGCTTAGATCTATTCTGTTTATTTTTACCCAAAACAAAACTGCATAGCCCTTGCCAATGACAAGCACACCCATAATATGATGCTGCCACCACCATGCGTGAAAACATGTACTCAGTCATGTGTTGGATTTGCCCAAAACACAACACTTTGTATTCAGTATTACTTTAGTGCCTTATTGCAAACAGGATGCATGTTTTGGAATATTTGTATTGTGCACAGGCTTCCTTCTTTCCAATCTGTCATTTATGTTAGGATTGCGGAGTAATAACAATGTTCTCCTATCACAGCCATTAAACTCTGTAACTGTTTTAATATCACCATTGGTCTCATGGTGAAATCCCTGAGCGGTTTCCTTCCCCCCTGGCAACTGAGTTAGGAAGGGAGCCTGTATCTTTGTAGTAACTGTGTATATAGATACACCATCCAAAATGTAATTAATACCTTCACCATGCTCAAAGGGATATTCAGTGTCTACTTTATTTTATTTTTACCCATCTACCAATAGGTGCCTTTCTTTGTGAGGCCTTGTAATACCTCCCTGGTCTTTGTCATGAAATACACTGCTTGACTGAGGGAAGTTAGAAATAATTGGATGTTTGGGGTATAGAGATGGGGTAGTCCTTTAAAAATCATGTGAAACACTATTATTGCACACAGAGTGAGTCCATACAACGTATTATGTGACTTGTTACTTTACTCCTGAACTTATTTAAGCTTGCCATAACAAAAGGGTTGAATACTTACTGACTCAAGACATTTTAGCTTTTCATTTGTAATTAATTGGGAAACATTCTAAAAACATAATTTCACTTTGACATTATGGGGTATTGTGTGTAGATTTGTGTCACAAAATCTCAATATAATCAATTTTAAGTTCAGGCAGTAACATAACAAAATGTGACCGACCTGGTCGATTTGGTCTTATGTGGCAAAATTTGAAATTGTGTTTTTTACATTGGATAAAAGAAGAGACTCAGAACTAGACAATGGTTTAACATACACTACAGTTGAGGAACAATGGAAAAGTAATTCTGCTTTGAAAGTTGATACATTTGTAACCTCACTTTAATGTTTTGGTAAACCTACTGGAGAGCTCTCCTTTGTCTACACCCATTCAGCATCGTTCACACCCTCTTAAGCCTTAGTCCCACCCATCTCTTTAAGGATTCACATGTGAGGCCAAGTACTAAACAACCAAAGATTTCAAGGCTAAAGGCTGGTTTATACTATGTCTATTGACAGTTGTTGCAGTGACATCATGAACATGCTATTGTCGTCCGACATCAAACTTGTCGTTGTCGTTTTGAAAAAGTATAAACACAAAAACTACAGGCTGCATGACACCAGCAGCCTGGTGGTACAAAATAGCATAACTACTGTAGTGTTTTTTAAAACCAATATATCCACCCATTTAAACATGTATTTAGTGTTTGTCAATCTAGCGAACCAGGCAACTAAAAGCAACTTTTCTAAACAATGTTTTGGTTTGTTTTTAGCTTGTTAGCTAGCTAGCTAGCTGGCTAGCCAGTTCAAATAATGACCATGCCATATAGCTGACAACATCTTCACTTTAGCTCATTTGTCTTCATTATTACAGAAAAATAAACTCACAACAAAATCATTATTTACAAGTTAATGGCAAGTCAATTACAGAAAATAGCTTACGGGTGTGAGTGTGATGAAATAAAAGCAGGGCTTTCTACCGGAGAATTTTAGAACTTGGACACTGTCTCATTGACCTGACGTTATATTGTAATTTGACTTTGGTGCAGGTCACATTCTTCACATTACCCTCTCTGGTAAACACATACTATATCAAATAAAATCTAAGTTGATTTGTCACATGCACAGGTCACAGAAGGTGTGGTGAAATTGTTACTTTCATAGTAGAGTATTTTGTTTAGACATGTAGCTAACTAGCTAAATAATTAACCATAATCCCAACTCATAACGTTACTACCCTGCATGAATCTTCAGGTAGCTAACCATTCAGGTTCAACGTTGGTTAGCTAGCTAACATTAGGCTATAACTAGCAATGCAAATGGCTCTGGGATACAAATAATATTACTAGACAGATCATACACACTTATCATTAGCTAACGAGCCAGCCAGCTAACATTAGCTAGCTAGCAAGCTAACAGTATGTTTTAACTTCAAATGAAAACGATTTTCTGACAAAATTAGAAACGTATAATATCTGAAAATGTAGCTAGCTAGACTATCTTAACCGTATACATGGATGGACCCTTCTCCCTCTCTGTCACGAATGCCATGGTTGCCCTTAGTTTGAAGATGTAATCTGGAGCCAGGTGTTTTATACAACAGCCTTCTGTGTGTTCTCTTTTCAACTCCCTCTGCGTATTTGCAATCAAACGGCAGAATTTCCTTCATACCCTTAGCTATCATACTATAAAAATGTTTATGTTCAAATGCCTCTCCTGTGAAGTAGTGAGGTGTGACATACACCTAGTTCACTGAAATGAGTCCCAAATGTGGAAAAAGTCAAGGGGTGTGAATACTTTCTGAAGGCACTGTATGAGCTACACAACACAATGATTTACTTGTAATGAATAGAAACTGGCCAAATTATGATTCAAACGATCAGCTAGTATGCTGTCTTACAGTAACATATAATTACATCAAGAAATGAAAAGCCTATTGCATTGCATAATTATGTAAAGTGTGAGCTCTGAATTGGTTCTTTTCCTGTTTACAGAGTGTGGAGGAGTGATCCATAAACGTCAGGGCCACATAGTCCTGGAGAGCTACCCCACCAACGCTCGTTGTGAGTGGACTGTTCAGGTGGACCGAGCATTCACCATCGATTTCAGGTGGGTGTGACCAACCACGTATTTGACCTGGGTTGTCTCTGAACTTCAAGACCGAGTTAGTTCACTGAACTTAAAAATCTCTACGGGATTGCTGTCCCCATACCGGGATGGTTGAGCTAATGTGCGCTAATGTGATTAGCATGACGTTGTAAGTAACAGCAAACTTTGCAGGACATATGGGCAGAAAGCTTAAATTCTTGTTAATCTAACTGCACTGTCCAATTTACAGTAGCTATTACAGTGAAAAAATACCATACTATTGTTTGAGGAGAGTGCACAACAATTTTTTTTAAATCAATTGATACATTCACCTCTGAAGGTAAATAATGTACTTACATTCAGTAATCTTGCTCTGATTTGAATCCTGAGGGTCCCAGAGATAAAATGTACCACAGTTTTGTTTGATAAAATCCATTTTTATATTCAAATGTAAGATCTGGGTTCTACAGTTTGAACCCCTGCTGCCTCTGGCTCCACACCCACCCCGCCCGGCCATCTAGATGTGTGAAAGTTAGTGTATAAGCTAATGATCCATCATGTATGACATTCCTGGGAGTGTGTAAACTTAAATGTTATATTACCATATCATTTTTGTATTTTCTCTATAGTTATGTACTTATAAATGTATCAATTTACCAATTCGGCACCTTTGGGCAGACTTGATACAAAATATTGTCCAGTATTACAATGCTTCATTGGATCAATCTGAAACTTTGCACACACACTGCTGTCATCTAGTGGTCAAAATCTAAATTGCGCCCAAACTGCAATATTATATTATGGCCTTTCTCTTGCATTTCAAATATGATGGAACAAAAAATATTTAGAAAACTCATGTTTTTTTGTTTGTATTATCTTTTACCAGATCTAATGTGTTATATTCTCCTACAGCCATTTCACATTTCCACACACTTCAAAGTGTTTCCTTTCAAATGGTATCAAGCATATGCATATCCTTGCTTCAGGTCCTGAGATACAGGCATGGGTATGTCATTTTTGGCGAAAATTGAAAAAAAGGGTCAGATCCTTAGGAGGTTTTAATTTAAGCCTGGTGTTGCTCAATGACAGCTAGTTCTAGCTAGTCTAGCATTGTGAAACAATAAGTGTCACTTAGTCATATTTTCCTCTGACATGAAAAGGCTAGACTTTGGCCTCTCTGGTGACCATCTGTAATAGTTATTAATACTTGACCCATTTAAGACTAATTTAATTTCAGTTTTCACAGTTCTATGAGAGGTATTTCATGGCCCAATGTCTAGACGAAGGTTGGAACCACTCATAGTCTTGAGGAAAAGTCATTGCATTTCATTTATGTGATGTATTTTTTCCAAAATACATAAAACTTTTTGACAGGCAAGCATATATTTGAGGGCTTTTATGATAAAAAAAATAGCCACATTGAATATTGAGCTGCATTCAGTCTGTTGGCACAATGCATAGTACATACAATAATAGTTTGTGTGTTAAGATAAACAGTTCCATAGTAAAAAAATTGCATTTTTCACATACACATAAAGTACCAGGTTAAACTACACAACCATGCCAAGCTCAGACAAGCTCCATGATCAGAAGACAAATGCGTCTGCAAGTACAGTAAAGAAATAAAACAGGTTTTCATGCCCGCTTGGGCTATCGTCACACGACATGGTCTATCGACAGAAAGAGATTGATGAAATATCTCCAAGTGAAGAAATAGGGCCTCATACTGCTGTTTTATGAATTTATGACATACACGCCACATAAACCATGAATGAAATAGTGCTCCTCTCTGTTTCATGTTGCTCTGCTCATAGTTGGATTAATGGAAAGTTATGAGTTTTGGCATCAGCCAGCTAAACCTTACTGGCACGGCCATCTTCTATTTATTACTCACTACTCTTGGCTACATCGCGCTTATTTATTGCCGTACTAATGATGGACAACAACACACTCAGCGAGTTACACAACAACACACGCTGCACGCCAATACTTTTAAGGCCCTAAGATATTCCTGAAAACGAAAACCCAGGGCCAATTAGCACAAGCCCCCTTTTTTCTGAACTAGGAAAGTCAGTTAAGAACAAATTCTTATTTTCAAAGACGGCCTAGGAACTGCCTTGTTCAGGGGCAGAACGACAGATTTGTACCTTGTCAGCTAGGGGATTCAAACTTTCAACCTTTCGGTTACTAGCCCAACACTAACCACAAGGCTACCATGACGTAAGAGACTTTGATAACACTTAGGGGAACTTGGTATTGTGACAAAGTCTGATTTAAAATATGAAGTAAAATTCTCCTTTGTATGTCGAGCCAAAGATCTTAAATCTACAAATATATAATGTAAACTCACACTCCATCCAAATCCTTGTTTTCTGTATTCCCTTTACTGTTTCCAGCTGGCATCACTCACTGTTTTTGCAGCCTGTGTCACTAACAATTGTATCGTCATATCTTACATTTTTCATCTTAGCTCAAGTGCATTATTATCCCATTAGTTCCATACAGTAACAATTGTAGCTTTGTTGCCTCAAATTGGACAGCATTAGACATGATCTCAGCTGAAAGCCTTGCAGATTTATTTTTTATAACGACTCTGAGTCAATTTCTTTTTAGCATTGATCTCTTTTGCAGACGAGGGAAGCATAAAAAAAGATGACCGTATGAAAAAGTACTCATCAGTGTTGCCTTGGTGAAAAGATTCCATATCCATAATAGATTTCGCTTCCACCACAATGGGAGGAATTTAAACATTCAATTCTCACCTCCATTTAAAAGGAAGTGAGTTGTGCAAAGTAGTGGAATCACTGTTCCAATCACTACTGCTGGCTGTAGTAAAATTCAGGGGTGTGAGATGGTGCCAGCCAGGATGGCAGAGCCAGTAAAGCCAGGTAGGCGCTCCCTCTTACGGTTGCTCCAGGAAAACAAGGGATCTAGCAGGAAAGAAAGAGAAGCCTCCCTACTCAGAGTCAAGGGGGGCAACGAGGTGCAATAACACTCCATTTACATCATGTTTACCATGTATACCAAGTGAGAAATCTCTTAATTGGTTTTAAATGGAAAATCCAGGCCTGGTTACTGCAATGAAAACTTTCTGGCTGGAATAAACAGAGGAGTGAAGGGATGACTGAATGGTATAAGTGACTAGCTGAAACAAACCGTGCCAATTGGCTTTCATATACACACCTTTTAAATGTCACTGCAAGAGAATAGGTACGTTGTCAAAATAAATACTTTTTTCACTGCAATGTTTTAGCTGTAGACACATCTATTTCCAGGTTTATTCAAGGTGAGGAGATCAATTTATGTGGATTTGTGTCTCAAACCAACCCCCCAAACCCTATACTCCCATTAGTACTTCACATTGAGGTAAACTGTCAATACCACTAAATAAACTCAGTTGACCTCTGCTACAGGTACAATCATTTAGAACAGTCTCCCCAAGCTACTTCTAACCACCCTCCCTCTATCCCTTCCTCTCCACCCACAGGTTCATGATGCTGAGCCTGGAGTTTGACCATTCCTGTCGCTACGACTACATCGAGGTGCGTGATGGTGACAGTATCAACTCTCGTGTGATTGGTCGGTTCTGTGGGAACAACAGGCCTGCTCCAATCCAGAGCTCTGGCAACTCCCTACACGTCCTGTTTGTAGCCGATGGCTATAAGAACTTTGACGGCTTCTTCGCCACCTTCCAAGAAAGCTCAGGTAGGAACAGTACCTCCCAGAGTAGATTTAGTACCAAAAGTTGGCAAATTGATGAATAAGATCTGGGAATATATTGTGGTTTGCAAATATCCCATCATAAGTTGGGAAAGTTTAGAAAAATACTTGAGGGCTTCGGTAGCAACCTGAATGTTAACTTATGGCTGTTATGATAACTAAGCAGAGCACACCCTTATCAAACTCATTCCAGGGAATCCCTGCTTGGCAGCCTAAGAGAGAAACCACATAAGTACCAACTTAACCTGTCACTCAGCTCCTCATTCAAACCCAATCACCATGAACACACATGGTAACACAGTACTCCAAGCACTCCACTGAAGCCAAAAAATACATACCACAGGCTACTGTACATTTTGGGGATGGGTGTTGGAGAGAATTTAAACACCACATGAACACATGAATTTAAACACCAAAGTATTTTCTCACCTGTATACAGTTTATACTTTTTTTGCCATATCCCCCAAATAAACAATCCACTACAAACTTTGACTGTATTTCAGATCAATACTCAGGACAGATCAATGGTTCCTCTCCTGGTCTCCTTTGATTAGTGCAGATGAAGGGTGGGAGCGAGGAAAGCCTGCAATTATGTGTATATTTTTTAACTACTGTTATGTAGCCCATGTAATGTGTCTAAGCCTCCTTTCTGCTCCCGTGTGTTTTCAGCATGCAGCTCCTCTCCCTGTCTCCATGATGGAACCTGTATCCTGGACACGTCCCACTCCTACCACTGTGGCTGTCTGGCTGGCTACACTGGACAGAGGTGTGAGAATGGTGAGTACACTAAACTTTGGGTCAATCTATTCACAGAGGTGATGTGACTTGTGTTACTGGTGTCTTCCAGCTGTATAGTACAGTTAAAACAAAGACCTCAGACAACAAGCATGCAGAGTATCTATGTTGGAATTCTCCCATGACCATCTCTTCAGAGAGTCCCATTAGTGCTTACAACAATGAGTAAGTCACAATCACTGATCATCTCCCTATTCCCTACTGGTCATCTCCCTATTCCCTGCTGTCATCTCCCTCTCTAGCCCTGTGAAATCAGCAGCTGGGGAAACTGTGTCCCATGTCGACAGATGGACCATAAACCACTATGACCACCTGACAGAATTCTGACTTCATGAAACTGCACCTCACCATCTGAGTTTACTGTATGTATGGATAGTAAACATCTTGGAGAGAAAGACCGACCCAGAGCGAATGACGAGAGCGAGAGAGAGAGGCAGAGAGGAAGAGAGAGAATGACAGATATGGGCAAATGGAAAATAAGTGAGCAAGACTAAGCTAGGCTAAGCTTCCCACAGCCCATCTCAATCTGGGTCAGTCACCTGCCTGCCAACCAAACCATGCCATGCAGCCCTCTACCTCGTCCCGAGAGGGCTCCAACATGGCCCTGTATAGCTGGAGCTCCTTCTGTCCACAGCTTCACCACAACCCTGCTTCTTTATGGCCGTCTGGACTCAGGCCTAGGTTTCCTTACCCAGCATCACGCCCCTCCACCCCGCCCCTCTCCTCCCCCCGGACCCTTTGAAAACAGCAAGAGCCTTGTAATATTTTTAGGGCTAAAATTGAGACTATACAACTAATGTTGAACGAAACTGCTTCTATAATATGAGGCAGCTTTTCCATTGGATGAGAGGAGATCATAAAACGCATGGGAGAAGTGGAGGGATGGAATTTCGTCCATCTGGTATTCCCGTGAGGAGGGATGGACTGCTCGTTTGTGTGGTAGATTTAGGATAACACTAATGTCGTATACAACCATTATCAGAATAACATGATTTCAAGAAAGGATTCTTTCCTAACTCTCTGTATATGTCGGATGCAGTCTTTATTTTAGACTAAGAATATTGAACCATAGTTTCCGAGACGTTGACAGGACTTAGTGGTGAATTAATTGTGCTTCTTTAATCATAACATCCTCTGTTAGCATTCTTTCATAATTGCACTATGACTCATCCAAGTAGAGAGAGCCCAGTGGGAGATATACTGGTGGAGAGAGACAGACAGATGGACAGACAGACAGACAGACAGACAGACAGACAGACAGACAGACAGACAGACAGACAGACAGACAGACAGACAGACAGACAGACAGACAGACAGACAGACAGACAGACAGACAGACAGACAGACAGACAGACAGACACTGGGATGGGAGGACTTGGGTGTGGGCAAACAGAGGACATGATTGGTTCTCAATTCAACATCCCTATACATTTGAGCTGTTTTTCCAATAAGAAAATGACTCAATAGGGTTGTGCACGTTTTTTCTTTTCCATGTCTGGAATTCCAAGCGAGTTTTCCCTGTCCCGTCCCACGTGCGGCTCAACTGAAGGGTGGAAACACTGGAAGGCAGGGAGACAGTGATTATAGGGAGGGTTCCTCTGATGGTTTTGGACTACACTGCTGTCAGAACATGGCCAGAGAGAGGGAGAGAGGCATGGGGTGGGTCCTGCAATGCTATGCCCCAATAGCCACAGTAAGGCCAGTCATATAGAATGAACATAATAAGTCTGTGTAGGTGTGAGCATGTGTTTGTGCAGACATGTGTGTGATTGGTATTTAGCTTGGTTCCAGATCAGAGAGAGGGGACCCAATGGTGAATTACAAGTTGATGTGTGCTATTTGTGTCAATCAAGTTCTCTATTTCACAGTCGGGCATTGTCTGAACATTTACACACTATTCTATTCCAGTCAACCAACCCAAGCTGCATGCTACTAACCCACATCATAAAAACACCCACTACCTTGGAAAATTGAACAGTTTAACTAAAGCTTCTTTTTACTGGGAGTTTTCTATTTATTCCTCTGTTCCAGACAACGTGTTAACATCCCCTTGTGAGCTGTTCTCACTTTTACCAAGCCTGCTGAAATGATCTATTAATAAGGCAGTAAGATGTGGAGGCTATATTTATAACTTCTAGCTACTGTTGGTAGAGCATGGCGCTTGCAACGCCAGGGTTGTGGGTTTCGATTCCCACGGGGGACCAGTACTTAAAAAAAACAAAAAAACATGTCATAAAATGTATGCACTCTACTGTAAGTCGCTCTGGATAAGAGCGTCTGCTAAATGACTAAAATGTAAATGTAAAATGTAATGCTGAGGAGGAAGAATGGGTTTGTGAGCTGTGAACTGGGTTCTGAGAGCCCTGAAGCTGTAGGTGGCTGTTCATAAGGTGTGTTAACACTTGATAATAATGTACTAATTCCGCACAGCAGTAAACGCACTTAGGTTATGTGAGCAGTAGCTGTGTGGTCTTTTCTGGCCAAGTGGGATGAAGTTGTGTTTAGGACTGGCAGAAGATTGCTAGCAATATAGCGGACAGAAGACGAAACACTGTAACAATGTGTTCAGAATGTGTGTGGGGTGGACTCCCGAGTGGCGCAGCGGTCTAAGGCATTGCATCGCAGTGCTTGAAGCGTCACTAAAGACCTGGGTTCATTCCAGGGCTGTCCCACAACCGGCCGTGGCCGGGAGTTCCATAGGGCGTCATACAATTGGCCCAGTGTTGTCTGGGTTAGGAGAGGGTTTGGTCGGGGGGGGGGGTGTTGTTTATATTTCAGTGTGTGTGCGTAGCACTACATTCTGAGGTCTCCTAATGTCTTTGTACATATGTTTTTGTGTCCTTCCAGTTGTAGGGTGCAGGAGGCCCCCAATACCTGTCCATGGCTCCACAGAGGGGATATTCCATCACTCAGGGGAGCGAGTCACGTTCCGCTGTGACCCTGGATTCGAGCTGAGGGGGATCCGCACCGCCATCTGCCTCCAGGATGGCACCTGGAGCGCCCCTGCCCCCCAGTGTGGTAAGAGGCCAGAGAGAGAGGGGCACAGCACAACGAACAATTTAGATGCTTGGTGAAAAATCCAACCTGATTGACCTTAGAGACCTTGACACTGTGGGTTTGTTTTATACAATACATTTTGAGACATGTTAACACAACAGCTCCTCTAAGGAATAAACATATTTACAACTCATCTGCAAATTCAATAGTGTCTGACAATCTGAATCCCAGCATCACTGAGCCTACATGTTATCTGTGTTCCTCTGCAGTGCCTATGGTGAAATTATGTGCCATCCCAACCAAGCCTGTCCATGGAGACCACTTCCTAGTGTACGGGCCCAATGATGTCATCATAGCCCTGCAGTACCTGTGCTACCGGCCCTACAAGCTGAGCGGGATGCACCAGAGGACCTGTTTGCCCAACAAGACCTGGAGCGGAACACCCCCCACATGTGGTAAAGGTTAGGATCAGAGCAAGGCATGATGGGAATCAGAGTTTGGAGACAGTGGGAACAGGTGTTGATAGACATCAAAGGTGGATATACTATTATTAGGAATGACTATGTTCTACATGACCAGGCAATTGAGAATATTTCACTAGTAGAATGTGTACAACCATTCAGAATGGTTAGCCAACTGTATAACAACACTTATTTCAATCCAGAAATTCACTTGTTTTCTCTCTTTTTTTCTTACAGTGAATAATACACTTGCTGAACCAGGCAAAGACAAAGGAAATGACAAAGGAAGAGATACAGAAAATGACAAAGAAAAAGATGCAGAAAAAGACAAAGACACTGACAAAGACATTGAAAAACCCAAAGACAAAGAGATAGACTATAATACAGCTATCAAAGAGGACGTGGCTGGTAAAGATCCAGACACAGGCCTGAGGAACACAACAGTGGACGGTAGAAAAGATGGTAAAGACAAAAACATAGACATTACTCTGGTTAACATCCCAGGACGAAACGAGGATAAAACAAGTGACAAAGAAAAAGAAACTGGGCTAGATAAACCTACTGGAGGTACCAAGGATAAAGTGGACAGTAAAGAAACGGATGACATTGTAAACACAGTGGAGGGAGAAAGAGAAAATGACGAGGGGAAAACCACCGCAGACATAGATGGCAGTCCAGATACTGGGGGAGACACAGATGTGATACGGGAGATAGGAAAGACAACAGAGTTTCCTGGGATAGTGGTGGTGGTGGTGGAAGATAAAGGACAGGAGGAAGAGAAGAAGAAAGAGGAACCAGTAGATAAAAGCATTGATCCAAACACAATGGATCCTAATGACTTAAAACCTAGGGGAGATACATTTGCCATAGATTACACTGAGTTAAAACCTAGGGGAGACACATTTGCCATAGATTACACTGAGTTAAAACCAAGGGGAGACACATTTGCTGTAGAGTACACTGTTACGGATGTGTTTGGCACCAATGACATAGAGCAGGGTATGAATACAACAATGTCAAAAGACATTGTGAAGATTTTTATTCCAACTAGAAACAACAACACACAGTTCACCCCATATTCATCAGGAGGTCAGGAAACCGAGAGGCTGGTGGAAAAGCCACACAAAGATATAGGAGCAACTAAAGATATAGGCTCAACTAAAGATACAACGGCAAGTACAAGCAAACCTGAAGAGGAAAATACTGGAAAAGATTCTGACAAAACGACTAAAGAGGAGTCTGATGATGAGAAGAGAGAAAACCAAAGCATCAGTGGTAAGACTCAGAATCCCCCCGAACACTTCAGGTGCATGTTGTACAATACACTGCATTATTGAAACAGATATTATAATGACCCTCAGCATCTTAAAATTTGTTCTCCACTCTCTCGCTCGCTCGCTCTCCACCTATCTATCTTACATTCTCCGCCTGCTCTCTTTCCCATCTCTTCCCTCCGTCTCTCCTTCCAGAGGAGAGCTGTCCCCCTCTCCCACAGCTCTACCATGGGTACCAGCAGGTAGTGCCAGGGCTGGTGCCAGAGACAGTGGATTTCTTTTGTAATCACTCCTACGCTCTGAGTGGTGACGCCAGACGCACCTGCCAGCCTGGCGGCACCTGGGGGGGCACTCAACCCCTTTGTGTGAGAGGTAGGCACTGATGTGTGTGCGAGTTTGTGTGTATGTGTGTGTGCGTGCATCCGAGCGTGCATGCGTGTGCCTCTACTTTGTGATTATCAACAAGGGACACACTGTAGCACCTGCCAGTTGAGCACTATTTTTAGCAGCCTCTAATCAACCCAACATTGACAATGAAAGCAGCTGCCAGCCTGTCAGTAGGTGTTAATGGGAACCCTGTGTGTGTTTGTCTGCAGCCTGCAGAGAGCCCAAGGTCTCAGAGCTGGTCAGACAGAGAGTTCTGCCTCCACAAGCTCCATCCAGGTATGTCCAACGACGTATAATATATTATGTTACAGAGCACACATAATAATACACATTATATAGTCTACATTTAATTCCAGACGTAAGCATTAACCAACACTATACTGTATATCCACATTGCCATTGAAATCATTACATTTACATTTTACATTTTAGTCATTTAGCAGACGCTCTTATCCAGAGCGACTTACAGTAGTGAATGCATACATTTCATACATTTTTTCTCTCCGTACTGGTCACCCGTGGGAAACGAACTCACAACCCTGGCGTTGCAAACACCATGCTCTACCAACTGAGCAAAAAGTGGCATTATTAAAGTGACTAGTGTTCCATTTATACGTTTCACCAAATTCGAGTGGCTTACCTTAAACAAGTGATTTTCTTAACCACATTCTTTTAAAGGACTTGTTTTACATAGTTATTTTGGTCACTGAGCTTAATGTTAATTTTCAGACATTTTCAAATATTAAAATGTGGAGTCCACGCTGATTTTGTAGTGACCTATCACTTTACATGGGCTAAGGGAAAATACCTACGGGCAGGCACTCGGCTTTTTCGCAAAAAGAAAAGTAACCATCCCAAAATAATCATCCCAATGATATGACAAAGTTCTAATGAGGAAATACTGTGGTTTAACCTCTTACATCTAGATGTTCCGCTAGCGGAACACCTGCTCCAATATCCAATGATGGGCGTGGCGCGAAATACAAATTCCTCTAAAATCCGAAAACTTCAATTTTTCAAACATATGACTATTTTACAGCATTTTAAAGACAAGACTCTCGTTAATCTAACCACACTGTCCGATTTCAAAAAGGCTTTACAGCGAAAGCAAAACATTAGATTATGTCAGCAGAGTACCCAGCCAGAAATAATCAGACTACCCATTTTTCAAGCTAGCCTATAATGTCACAAAAAACAAAACCACAGCTAATTGCAGCACTAACCTTTGATGATCTTCATCAGATGACAACCTAGGACATTATGTTATACAATGCATGCATGTTTTGTTCAATCAAGTTCATATTTATATAAAAAAACAGCTTTTTTACATTCGCATGTGACGTTCAGAACTAGCATACCCCCCCCCGCAAACCTCTGGTGAATTTACTAAATTACTCACGATAAACGTTCACAAAAAAACATAACAATTATTTTAAGAATTATAGATACAGAACTCCTCTATGCACTCCATATGTCCGATTTTAAAATAGCTTTTCGGTGAAAGCACATTTTACAATATTCTCAGTAGATAGCCCGGCATCACAGGGCTAGCTATTTAGACACCCACCAAGTTTAGCACTCACAAAAATCAGATTTACTATTAGAAAAGTTTTATTACCTTTGATGTTCTTCGTCAGAATGCACTCCCAGGACTTCTACTTCAATAACAAATGTTGGTTTGGTCCAAAATAATCCATAGTTATGTCCAACAGCGGCGTTTTGTTCGTGCGTTCTAGACACTATCCGAATGGTGAATAAGGGTCGGGCGCATGGCGCATTTCGTGACAAAAGATTTCTAAATATTTCATTACCGTACTTCGAAGCATGTCAACCGCTGTTTAAAATCAATTTTTATGCCATTTTTCTCGTAAAAAAGCGATAATATTCCGACCGGGAATCTGCAATTAGGTAAACAGACGAAAGAAAATACAGCATGGGGTCGACTCGGGCATGCGCCTAATTCCTTTGTCCGCTGATAGACCACTTAGCAAAAGCGCTCGTGTGTTTCAGCCAGGGCTTTGAATTACGTCATTCAGCTTTTTCCCGGGCTCTGAGAGCCCATTGGAGCCGTAGGAAGTGTCACGTAACAGCAGAGATCCTTTGTAATGGATAGAGATGACAAAGAAGGCCAAGAAATGGTCAGACAGGGTACTTCCTGTACAGAATCTTCTCAACCTAACCAAATATGGTTTCGAATGACGATACACTACATGGTCAAAAGTATGTGGACACCTGCCCATTGAACATCTCATTCCAAAATCCTGTTCTGTCAGCCACTTCGCGGCTGAGCCGTTGTTGCTCCTAGATGTTTCCACTTCACAATAACAGCATTTACAGTTGACCGGGGCAGCTCTAGCATGGCAGAAATATGACAAACTGACTTTTTGGAAAGGTGGCATCCTATGACGGTGCCACGTTGAAAGTCACTGAGCTCTTCAGTACGGGTCATTCTACTGACAATGTTTGTCTATGGAGATTGCATGGCTGTGTGCTCGATTTTATACCAGTCAGCAACGGGTGCGGCTGAAAAAGCCGAATTCACAAATTTAAAGGGGTGTCCACATAGTGTATGTAGTAATTGCTTCTCCAATAGAAATCCCCGATCACGCTTGTAGGCGATGTGATGGCGACGTTGGCTAGCTAAGCTCATGCACAGAAACGCGTCACCAGGTCTAACGGTCGTCTCGCACCGAACTGGGCATGTGCATTTCGTCAAATCAAAGGCGCTCCTTCGATATAAAGTTGTTTTTGATGAAAATGAAAACGTGACAGTTTGTCACGTTCAAGAGGTTGTCGTAATAACATGCACAGCTACTTAAGACATTGGGGCGAATCTAGGTTGTGGCTTTAGATGTAGACTATTTATTTTACAAATAAACCCCAAACCCCGGTCTGGTCTGCCGAATCTGCATCACAAGCATTCCAGGAAGTCTCGCGATGTTGGGCAACTGGGTTTAGAAACCTAACCGCAAAACATCTAGCCCTGCTGTTGCCAGGCAACCAAACTGAAAGGTTTATGAATTTATATTTTTTAATTTAACCTTTATTTAACTAGGGAAGTCAGTTAAGAACAAATTCTTATTTACAATGACGGCCTAGGAACAGTGGGTTAACTGCCTTGTTCAGGGGCAGAACGACAGATTTTTACCTTGTCAGCTCGGGGATTCGATCTAGCAACCTTCAGTTACTGGCCCAACGCTCTAACCACTAGGCTACCTGCCTTCACAGGTTAACAACAACACTAAACACCACGAATCACTGATTAGTGTTATCAATAAGAAAACTATTATGAAACGATATGAATGATTAGGTCACACCTTGACAACCCATGACATTTCTCTTGGATCTGAAGGATGTGGTAAAGGGTTCAGTCAACAAAGGAAGACTCCATGCTCTCATATCAAAATTCCTTCTGAAGCAGCAAGCATTCCAGGCCTCCCCCTTAGTTTTCCACCTTAAACAGACTTTGGTAATCTACAGGTGTGTAGAGATAATCCCAGGTGTAGCTAAAGTATTGTCGTGTCTTTGGCATCATTAAAACTGAAGACATATTTATCAAATAACTCTGTAATTATTATTACGCGATTAAACTGATTAATCGTGTAACTGTAATTAACTAGGAAGTCGGGGCACCAAGGAAAATATTCAGATTAAAGTTATAATTTTCCTAATATAACTTTCAGATATCATAATATCTGATCTATGAGTCTTCTGATTAATGATGTATTCGTTTACCTCGTCAGTCTCATTCCAAACGTCGTAAATTGTTGGTTATCTGCACGAACCCAGTCTTCACTATGAGTCATCCATACATCAATTGTCTTAAAATCATTTACTTACTAACTCAGTAATTCACAGAAATGCATAACAAACAGTAGATATCGTTACAAAGAAATGATAGAGGAATGTGCCCTAGTGGGCTAAACCGGCATGGCGGCTTGTTAGACAAAAGGGTTGATAATTATAACAATTGAAATGCTAATACTTTGCACATAAACACTCACTCATTCGGGAACAATTGCAATCAATATATATATTTACGCTCAGTGTGTCGTCGGGATCTTTGTTGAAAAGTTCGTTCTGTTGGGGAGTTTGTCCTCGCGTTCTCTCGCTCTCCCTCTCTCTCTCGGTTAGAATGGATATTTCAAAGTGACATTCATTAATGTCGTTATAGGACAGATGTTTCGTCGGTCTTCGCGTTCAATGATACCGAATTCCTAGCAGCAGACTAGTAATTAATATCAAAGACTTGTTCTTATTCTGTCGGTATCGATAGTCTAAGAGTTTAACCACGTGGTATGGTCAAAGTTCAGAAAGAGGAATGCATGGTCAAACCTCGGCCCTCTCGTTATCGAGGTAAGCTGGTCTGGTGATAGAAACCCTGGGTGGGGGTTATATTCGGAATAACAGAAAAAGGCTGTCTCATGACGCCAGGTCCCATCTGTTCATGGGGGCGTGCCGATGACTTGGTGAAACTTTAAACAGAAATACAATTCTCGCAAATTAACATCTTACAAGCATCCCAACATATTCCAAATAGCTTTATCCTTATTCATTCATTTTATACAACCATTAGATGTAAGTCTCACAACTGAGGCTATTATATAAACAGCGCCATGGTAATGTGGCCGTATTGTCTCTCATGAGCTTCACAAAATTGTACCAAACGGACCAGTTCGTAGCTGGATTCTTCACCGATCTTTTATACCTTCTCCAGAACATAAATGTCGTTCAGTTCTCCAGTCCTGTGAGGTGGAAGAACTCCTTGGTTCTTTCTATGAAACCCACTGTGTCTCCATACTGTGGCCATGAGGCAGGACATTCTCTTTAGGAATTTACGACTGCTCTCACAGAGCCTGGGTGTGGGAGACAGAGGTAGGGGGATGGTGCATAGAAAACCCAAAGAGGGCAACGTCATGACAGTATGAAGGCTGTTTTCACAGAGCAAGAGTAACTGCTGCCTTCAGCAAGCATGCCATTGCCAAACACCACCAGGCAGGTATCCACTCAGCAGTTACCAACAGACACCAACATTCAAACACACACAGACAGAAACACAGATACAAACATATAAGGACTATTTCCGATATCCACACTGGCATACTACCTGAATGAAGCAAAGTATTCGGCATGCATTCTAAGTGGTATGCTAGTATGGACATTGGAACTTAACCATAACCTCTCTCTTCATACAAAGGATGTTATTCATAGTAATACACAATTTACATCTTGTATATGTTGAGCAGATGAGGTGTAATGTAATCACTAGAAGAAGACTATGTGAATAACATTAATTATGTATGAAGTAGACAACAGGCAAAGCCAGGACCTTACCGAGCCGGTGACCCTGACGTCATGGAGACGCCCCCACTCGTCCTCGTGGCTGTCCACTATCATCAGTCCGTCTTCCTTCTCCATCCCCCACTCCGCTTGCAGGTCCAGCTGCACCGCCTCCCCCAGGGAGTGCATCCCCACGGCCGGGTAGAGCGCCTCTGGAGACGCTGGGACCACCACCGTGCCCACTTCTTTTCCATTTTTGTTTTTTTTTTCCATTTTTGAAATCATCATATATCAAAACCACATACATAAAACTTATAGTATATGTGCATAATCATATATCAACATCATTGGCACATCACACGAGAGAGACCATAAACACGATGTATGACCCTGATTAATGCACACATCACAACAGAAGACTTACAGTGAGGGGAAAAAGTATTTGATCCCCTGCTGATTTTGTACGTCTGCTCACTGACAAAGAAATGATCAGTCTATAATTTTAATGGTAGGTTTATTTGAACAGTGAGAGACAGAATAACAACAACAAAAATCCAGAAAAACGCATGTCAAAAATGTTATAAAATTATTTGCATTTTAATGAGGGAAATAAGTATTTGACCCCTCTGCAAAACATGACTTAGTACTTGGTGGCAAAACCCTTGTTGGCAATCACAGAGGTCAGATGTTTCTTGTAGTTGGCCACCAGATTTGCACACATCTCAGGAGGGATTTTGTCCAACTCCTCTTTGCAGATCTTCTCCAAGTCATTAAGGTTTCGAGGCTGACGTTTGGCAACTCGAACCTTCACCTCCCTCCACAGATTTTCTATGGGATTAAGGTCTGGAGACTGGCTAGGCCACTCCAGGACCTTAATGTGCTTCTACTTGAGCCACTCCGTTGTTGCCTTGGCCGTGTGTTTTGGGTCATTGTCATGCTGGAATACCCATCCACGACCCATTTTCAATGCCCTGGCTGAGGGAAGGAAGTTCTCACCCAAGATTTGACAGTACAAGGCCCCGTCCATCGTCCCTTTGATGTGGTGAAGTTGTCCTGTCCACTTAGCAGAAAAACACCCCAAAGCATAATGTTTCCACCTCCATGTTTGACGGTGAGGATGGTGTTCTTGGGGTCATAGGCAGCATTCCTCCTCCTCCAAACACGGCGAGTTGAGTTGATGCCAAAGAGCTCCATTTTGGTCTCATCTGACCACAACGCTTTCACCCAGTTGTCCTCTGAATCATTCAGATGTTCATTGGCAAACTTCAGACGGGCATTTATATGTGCTTTCTTGAGCAGGGGGACCTTGAGGGCGCTGCAGGATTTCAGTCCTTCACGGCGTAGTGTGTTACCAATTGTTTTCTTGGTGACTATGGTCCCAGCTGCCTTGAGATCATTGACAAGATCCTCCCGTGTAGTTCTGGGCTGATTCCTCACCGTTCTCATGATCACTGCAACTCCACGAGGTGAGATCTTGCATGGAGCCCCAGGTCGAGGGAGATTGACAGTTCTTTTGTGTTTCTTCCATTTGCGAATAATCGCACCAACTGTTGTCACCTTCTCACCAAGCTGCTTGGCGATTGTCTTGTAGCCCATTCCAGCCTTGTGTAGGTCTACAATCTTGTCCCTGACATCCTTGGAGAGCTCTTTGGTCTTGGCCATGGTGGAGAGTTTGGAATCTGATTGATTGATTGCTTCTGTGGACAGGTGTCTTTTATACAGGTAACAAGCTGAGATTAGGAGCACTCCCTTTAAGAGTGTGCTCCTAATCTCAGCTCGTTACCTGTATAAAATACACCTGGGAGCCAGAAATCTTTCTGATTGAGAGGGTGTCAAATACTTATATCCCTCATTAAAATGCAAATCAATTTATAACATTTTTGACATGCGTTTTTCTGGATTTTTTGTTGTTATTCTGTCTCTCATTGTTCAAATAAACCTACCATTAAAATTATAGACTGATAATTTCTTTGTCAGTGGGCAAACGTACAAAATCAGCAGGGGATCAAATACTTTTTTCCCTCACTGTAGCTCTTTTTTGTGAGTGACAGAACCACTTTACCATGTGAAGCCCACATATAAATTACGGAGCGGCTGCGGATCAGACTTTTCCTGGATCTTTCTTCCCAACAGCTAAAGGTCCCACAGCTTCTGTGCATGTGCAGGATTCTCTACTTTAGGCACAGTCTCTACTCTCTACTCATAGAGAACGGGCTATTCTGGCAAATGGTGCTCGATCAAAGTTGAATCAATATCTGCAAGAACACATAATGATAGTATTGTACATAACAGAACCAAATTTAATAGCATAATGTATTGTAACGTTACTTTAAGACAAAAAACACCACCTCATTTCCAATGACATTTTAGGATGATTGTGCGAATGGTCACATTTTTCTCTCATGCGCGCATAACTAAACAGTGTGCCACTAGGCAAAATATGTGCATTGATTGAAACAAAAGACAGGTAGCATATGCTACAGTTTGTTAACACTACCTGCTCTACAATTTGCTCACTGTACATCATTCAAAACAACACTGTACATAACTAAGAAGATCATTCACAATTGACAGTGAGAAATGTGAAGGGAGAGTGACCACACATTTTTGGGGTAGTTAAGTAGAGGTAAAGAAACACATGCGCAGAACGTGATACAGATCTTTCCCGGGGTTCCAGGGGGGGCGGGACGGATGTGGAACGGGGCGGTTACCTACAGATCCGCAGCCTCTGCCTATAAATGAACCATTTAAAAACGTAAAAGGAGTTATACATACTGCTAGCCTCTTTAGGTACATTATACACTAGTTTGTTTCTGTAAAGGCATCTCAATGGAACCCTCTCATCTCTCAGGAAGACCCCTGTGCATAAGCTCTACTCATCCTCTGGGTTTGTGAAGATGTTCCAGTCTGTCGGCCCCACCAAAGTTCCCCCAATGCTATCCCAGCTGCCCCAGGGGTTCCACCACCTCCACACTCACATTGCGTACGAGTGTGCCTCTCTCTTTTACCAGCACTCAGGCAGTGCACGCCGCACCTGCCTCAAGACTGGCAAGTGGAGCGGACGTCATGTCTCCTGTTCGCCAGGTGAGGGCAGCAGAGCCACATTACTTGATGTACATCTTAATATAAGGAAAGGTTTGTTATGCCACCTAGGCATGCTAGAATTGCGCTTTCAAACCACACTTAGACACTAAGCAATCAAGAAAATTGGATTGAAAAAGTAATATTTCAGGGTGGGTGTGATGTGGAATAAGGTTTCCATACAGTATCAAGTGTTGTTTCATCACTCTGGTAGATCTGAGGTTTAATATCTTCCTTCCCCTTCTTTCCCACCCTTCTCACGCCCGGCCACACTTTCCTCTCCACCCTTGTCTCTCCATCCTTCTCTTTTCCCAGTGTGTGGGAAGCATCCCACCTTTGACCCCCAGAGCCCGGCAGAGTCCCACTGGCCCTGGCTAGCCGCCATCTACCAACGCCCCACCAACGGAGCAGGGACCAAGATGGACAAGAAGGCCAGCCTTGCGGGGTCACTAAAGAAGGGGACTGGAGCTGAATCAGGTGTTGGGGCTGGATCCCAGGGGCAGGATGAGGCCTCAGGCTGGCAGCTGGTGTGTAGCGGGGCCCTGGTGAACCAGCGGAGTGTGGTGTTGGCAGCCCACTGTGTGACTGAGCTGGGGAAGCTGTACCCTCTGGATGCAGCCACGGTCAAGGTGGTGATGGGAAAACACTACCGCAGTGACCTCCGAGAGACCAAGGGCCTGCAGCATCTCAGGGTAAGAGAGGGGATGGAGAGGGCTTAAGGGTGGGGAGTAGAGAGTGAGAGTGGCTAAATGGGTTAGTGGGTGTGGGTAGGCAGTGAGAGTGAGTTTGGAGAGAAGTAGGGAATGATGAATGATGTGGTCGGCTGAGACCACCTGTATTCAGCCACACACTGCAATGATTAGACTGAAATACAGCTATGGTGTACAGTTCACCACACATGATGTTACACACTATAGGTACATTTTCAAGCCTTATGAGATGGTAAAAGCTCAAGGTCTACCTCTATATAATACCAATGGCTGGATGGTTTTGAACCTGTGTCCAATTAAAATGTATAATTTCACAATCATTACATCATGTCTACTACATCTAGCCATGTAAAACAGCCCCATGTTTTTTTTACGTTCAATCATTGAATAGGTGCCAGAAAGCTACTTTGACCGTAAGTAAACACCAATGTGGTTGCGCGACATAGCTAGTCTGGATCTAACCAACATATACAGTAGCATATTGCCATTTTGCAGTATATTGTAAATAATATGGTCTAATGGTACATTATGCGCTTTATAAAGGGCTGTCAAGTAATATACACTACATTACCAAAAGTATGTGGACACCTGCTCATCGAACATCTCATTCCAAAATCATAGGCATAAATATGGAGTTGGTCCCCTTTTTGCTGCTATAACAGCCTCCACTCTTCTGGGAAGGCTTTCCACTAGATGTAAGATTTCTGTAAGGACCTCACTTTGTGCACATGGACATTGTCATGCTGAAACAGGAAAGGGCCTTCCCCAAACTGTTGCCACTAAGTTGGAAGCACAGAATCGTCAAGAATGTCATTGTATGCTGTAGCATTAAGATTTCCTTTCACTGGAACTAAGGGACCTAGCCCGAACCATGAAAAACAGCCCCAGATCATTATTCCACCTCCACCAAACTTTACAGTTGGCACTATGCATTGGGGCAGGTAGCGTTCTCCTGTCATCCTCCAAACTCATATACATCCGTCAGACTGCCAGATGGTGAAGCGTGATTCATCACTCCAGAGAACGTGTTTCTACTGCTCCAGAGTCCAATGGCGGCGAGCTTTACACCGCTCCAGCCGAGGCTTGGCATTACGCATGGTGAGCTTAGGCTTGTGTGTGGCTGCTCAGCCATGGAAACCCATTTCACTAAGCTCCCGACAAACAGTTCTTGTGCTGATGTTGCTTCCAGAGGCAGTTTGGAACTCGTTAGTAAGTATTACAACCGAGGACAGACGATTTTTACCCGCTACATGCTTCAGCACTCGGCGGTACCGTTCTTTGAGCTTGTGTGGCCTACCACTTCATGACTGAGCCGTTGTTGCTCCTAGACATTTCCACTTCACAATAACAGCACTTACAGTTGACCTGGGCAGCTCTAGAAGGGCAGAAATGATGAACAGACGAACAGACTTGTTGGGAAGGTGGCATCCTATGACGGTGCCACGTTGAAAGTCACTGAGCTCTTCAGTAAGGCCATTCTGCTGCCAATGTTTGTCTATGGAAATTGCATGGCTGTGTGCTCAATTTTATGTCTGTCAACAACGGATGTTGCTGAAATAGCTAAATCCACTCATTTGAAGGGGTGCCCACATAATTTTGTGTATATATATATATATATATATATATATATATATATATATATATATATATATATATATATAGTGTATGTGCACATGATTGAGGAGTGTGAGTGAGTTGCCAGGTAACTAGCACAGCTAACGTCATTCCACTGACAGCCAAGCTGTCACCCTGCTGTTACGTTTGGCACAGGATCTCTATTCTCTCTACAGCTTTTCTTTTTTTGACACGGCCTTTCTCTCTCTCTATTCTTTCTCTTACCATCCCTCCTCTCTATCTCTGACAATTCCTTCTTCATTCTAACTATCCCTTCGCTCCCTGACCATCCCTGACCATCCCACCTGTACTGTTTCTTTCTCTGACCAGTCTATTTTCTCTCACTCCCTGATAATCATTTCTTTCTGTCTCTCTTCCCATCCCTCCTCTTTTCCTTCAGGTGGCCTCCATCTCTATACACCCCAACTACGACCCGCTGGTTCTTGACTCAGACCTGGCAGTGATCAAGCTGCTGGACAAGGCTCGTATTGGGGAGAAGGTCCTGCCCCTCTGCCTACCTGACACCCAGGGTGGAGAGGTGACCTCCAGAGAAGGGTTGGTGACGGGCTGGGCCCCCCAACCAGATCCCCGGATTGGGGAAGAGGAGCAGGCCAGGGTGGGTGTGCAGCATCTGGCTGACGTGGTGCCCTGCGAGCAGCAGTATGCCCGTAAAGGGGTGCCCGTGAGCGTCACGGACAACATGCTCTGTGGCCGCCAGCGACCCGACTACAGCCCATCTAACATCTGTCCCGCGGACACAGGGGGTATCCTGATCCTTCCTGCCCAGACAGGCTCTGCCCAGGACCCTTCTCTTGCCTCTCCAGGGGGGCGGGACAAGTCCAAAGGGGAGTGGCGGCTGCTGGGGTTGGTGAGTTTCGGGTATGACCAGGGAGAGTGTGACCCAGACCTGTTTACAGTGTACACACATGTGGCCAACTTTAAAGACTGGATAGAGAGCCATATGAAGTGACATCACAAGGATGTGACTCGCCCTGTATCTCTCTTTTCCTCCCTCTCTTCAACCAACAATTCCCTCTTTTTCTTCATCATTATTCCCCCTCTTACTTTTATTTGCCAACATCTTTCTCCATTCTCCCTCCTTCCTCCTCCCATCTACCTGCTTCTTGTCATACCGACGCAGGGAGTGTGATCAGTAAAGATCAGAGTAACACTGAACTGTACAGTGCTCTGAGCTGACTTTAGAAGGCCCTAACACAAACTGATCAGGTAGAGATGCCCTCCACTCAGCACAGTACTTCAGTGTTCAGGTTTTACCTTAAATTTGGTGTTAGACTTGAAAACGACCTGAAAACCAGTTCCCTGGGAAAAGCTGGTTTTCATTGTATTCTTTGATATGTATATATAATGTAATGTATTATTATTATGGCTTTGCACGTGGTTCAAGAGATGTACATATTGTATAGAAGGACATAAAAGTAATGTTGTTTTTAATTAAAGATATGTGGTTGTGTGTAAAGACACGGCGGTCTGGTTAGAGTTGTTCATCGAGTGTGGTTCTGTGAGCTTTCATCCAGCATTAATTAAAAGGATACCCATGTGATTCTACTAAATAGAGTTGAGAGAAAGGAACCTGGTGCTTGCTATGTAAATCAGACAGCCATTTGGCCAGGGCCAGAGAAAGCCTATGAATTAATCCAGATCAAGTATGAACAATGAAGGGCTGCAATCGAACACCTGCAAATTGAAGTCATTAACAAAATCATTTATGTGCCTACACAGTTAATAATGTGTGTATAACGCAGTTAATAATGTAAGTGTTGACCCCTCTGCAAGCATCTAAAGAGAAAAATTGGTAAGTAATCGATGGAGAAAGTGTAGTGTGAACATTTAGCCACAGGGTGGCAGTTTTAAAACATCAATTTATATGGATTTATGTGGAGGGATGCTCTGGTATTGGTATTTTGGTATTTTATTAGGATCTCCATTAGCTGTTGCAATAGCAGCAGCAACTCTTCCTGGGGTCCACACAAAACATGAAACATGACATAATACAAAAGATGAATAGACAAGAACAGCTCAAGGGCAGAACTACATCCATTTAAAAAAGGCACACATAGCCTACATATCAATACATACACACAAACTATCTAAGTCAAATAGAGGAAACAGGCTCAGCCCAAAGCTCACAGCCAGAGGGATTGGGTATTCATACACACCAAAATGGTATTAACTCCACTTTCTCTCTTACAATGTCCACAACATCTACAAAAAAATGAAGTCAGAACTAGCCCACAAGCCCAGCACAGTTTTTGATCAGCTTGTACTTATCATGACCATATTTGTGTGATGTGTGTGATGTACTGTAAGTGTGTGTGTCCATTGTTCTCTGCTATACATTGCAGCACATCTACCTTCGCCCACCTTGCTCTTTCTTCTCACACTCTCTCGCTTGCACACACACACACACACACACACACACACACACACACACACACACACACACACACACACACACACACACACACACACACACACACACACACACACAGACAGTGTCGGAAAGATGAACAGATGAAGGGGTATTTCTACCACATTGGGGGAGCTGCTGTGTCTGTGATTGTGTTATAGGCGCTTGGGTTATGAGTCATGAGGATTCTGGGAAGGAGAATGAGCTGGTGTTACTGATGATGCTTAGGCTGGGGTGCCATCATTGTGATAGCACTTCAAAGCTTATGAAGAGTAAACAAGCAATCATTGCATATACTGTTTGTGTTTCAAATACAATAGTGGCCTCATGGCAATGTGAAATGGAAATGGCAGTGAGATGTCCATCTTTCATTGTACAGGAATAGGAAGCATCTTGGGAGGTGTTTCGACGACATCTACAAGATTGCATTAGCAAGCTGAGAGACATCACATTGTAGAAAATCTGCTCTTGGCAACAATTACATCCTGACCATAGCCTTCCCTTGGACACTCACTGCCCTGGTAGGAATAGTCTGTACAAAGGATACTTGGAGGGAGATCGAAGTTCAATAAAATCTTTTGATGGACGGCATCCTAGAGACAGTATACTTTCTCTTTCGCACAGGAACAAGATTTATGAAAGCTTTTCTGTCCCCTTTCTCCTCCTGTTTACTGGAAATGGACAAGGTCCTCATTTAGGCCCTTAATTCCCCTGAGGAGAGAGCTCTTCTACCCCGGCTGAAAGCAGACGTATTCTCAGGCCCCTGTTAGTTCACAGGTCAACATCAGCATAGCCGGCCAACACTTCACCACAACTTGACTGTTCTGCTGGGAACTAGAGAATGACCCTGAGACCAGTGGAAAGCACCTGACAATGCTGAGAAAAGTGCTGCGATGAGGGCTCTATAGAGTGTTTGCAATGAAGAGGCAGAGGGGCAAGGCACTTGACACCTGACGTAGGCCTACACAAAATGGCCGTTCACAGTCCAGTTTCACAGTCAAACCAAGCTGTACTACGGATGCCGCTAGTGCTGCGTGTTCTTTAGAGCAAAGAAAATAGATCCGCCTTGACTCGCTCGTTGGAGACTCCAGAGAGAGGGAATTAGACAACAAAGAGATCGCCTTCCTTCCTGTCGACATGAGAGAGACGTAGGACTAGTCTTGTGATGTTCTCAGGGTTCTGCTGTGTCCATGGAGACCGTGCATTTACATTTAACCTCCCCACTGGTGTTCTGTGATGTGTTTACGTCCCCTCGCTATCACTACCACACAGCCCACATCACACACACACACACACACACACACACCACCACCCCCATCCCCACCCTCCTAGCCCCTGATCTACTCACCCTGCCTGCCACCCCATCCTCTCTTCCTCCCCTCCCCTCTCCATCTCCATGTCCTCCCCATGCATGGCTATGAGGGGCTTTAGGCACCAAACAGAACACATATATTACTCAGTCCTATACATGCGCAGACACATATACAGTACTTGCACACATAAGCACCTATATTCACATACTACTGTGCACATACACACACCCACACACACCAATTCTGTAGTGTATTTAAAGCCCAGTGTGTGATTTCACGATCACTCATTTATTTGCAGGCCTCTGACGAGGTGACCAGGCGGAGGTGACAATGTGATTTATTGGAGCTTCGTTTAATTGGCTTCCACTACAGCAGAAACCATGCAATGGATTCTGAAGCTGGTTACTGCTTCTCAGAGAGAGAGTGAGAGAGAGTGAGAGACAGAGAGAGAAAGAGAAAGAGAAAGAGAGAGAGAGAAAAACTAAATTCTGAGAGAGAAGTCATGCAGAAGAACAGCTCCTGACTTGTTATAACTTTTTGCTTGTTTAGAGTGAGATTGACACGATTAAATGAGCAAAACATGTATAGGTAATCAAATTGTACAACTGAAGATCAACACAGGAGGAAAAGATTGACAGAGAGAGAGAGAGAGTTAAAAGATCAATCTCCATCGTGATAGCTAGCCAAATTCAAATCTGTCAGCTAGCTTACCGTCTAGCTCCAACTGTTTACTGGCGGTAACCATAGCAACATGGCCACTGAGGCAGCACTAGCAGCACCAGCAGCAGCAGAGACTGAGAGACGCCCCCCCCTTTTTGAATACCTAGCAGAAATCAAATCAGAGAAGGGAAGAATCAATTTTAAACACAGAATTCTGAGAGAGAACACAGAAACTTTGTTTGCCGACTGCTCATAAAACAGAACTGTTACAAACCTGTTATTTTACACAGACCACACTACTGCCTGGCATACAGCTGTAACCAGGCATTTCAGCTATACCACAAAGAAAGGCATCCGCAAGGGAAGGCAGATCCACATTTTTGAGGACAGCGATAAGGACCAGGAAAACAGGTTTCTGACAGACTTCCCCACCCTAAGGAAGATAGCAGAAAGCAAAAAAGAAAAGGACAGCACCCCGACCTCTCCGCTCACCTCAGGCACCCCAACAGCAGGACTATCCTCCCCCCTGCCTGCCTACAACCACCAGAGCCAAGACCACACTACCATCAGTCTGCTGAGAGACTGGCTGGCTCTGTTGGATTATTAAGTATGGATTACTGAGCTGAAGGAGCAGCCCCCCAGCTACACCACCACCAGCCCAGACACAGAGCTTCTACAGGACCAGATGAACCAGTGCAGGACCCAGCTGAAGAACCTTGCTGTCTCTGCCTGGCCGGTTTCCCCTCTTTCCACTGGGATTCTCTGCCTCTACCCCTATTACGGGGGCTGAGTCACTGGCTTACTGGTGTTCTTCCATGCCGTCCCTGGGAGGGGTGCGTCACTTCAGTGGGTTGAGTCACTGACGTGGTCTTCCTGTCTGGGTTGGTGCCCCCCCTTGGGCTGTGCCGTGGCGGAGATCTTTGTGGGCTATACTCGGCCTTGTCCCGGGATGGTATGTTGGTGGCTGGAGATATCCCTCCAGTGGTGTGGAGGCTGTGCTTTGGCAAAGTGGGTGGGGTTATATCCTACCTGTTTGGCCCTGTCCGGGGGTTTCATCGGATGGTGCCACAGTGTCTCCTGACCCCTCCTGTCTCAGCCTCCAGTATTTATGCTGCAGTAGTTTATGTGTCGGGGGGCTATGGTCAGTCTGACACATCTGGAGTATTTCTCTTGTCTTTTCCGGTGTCCTGTGTGAATTGAAATATACTCTCTCTAATTCTCTCTTTCTCTTTCTTTCTTTATCTCTCTCGGAGGACCTGAGCCCTAGGACCATGCCTCAGGACTACCTGGCTTGATGACTCATTGCTGTCCCCAGTTCACCTGGCCGTGCTGCTGCTCCAGTTCCAACTGTTCTGCCTGCAGCTATGGAACCCTGACCTGTTCACCGGACGTGCTACCTGTCCCAGACCTGTTGTCCCAGACCTGCTGGAACCCTGACCTATTCACCGGACGTGCTACCTGTCCCAGACCTGCTGTTTTCAACTCTCTAGAGACAGCAGGAGCGGTAGAGATACTCTCAAAGATCGGCTATGAAAAAGCTAACTGACACTTACTCTTGTGTTGCACCCTCGACAACTACTATGATTATTATTATTTGACAATGCTGGTCATTTATGAACATTTGAACATCTAGGCCATGTGCTGTTATAATCTCCACCCGGCACAGCCAGAAGAGGACTGGCCACCCCTCATAGCCTGGTTCCTCTTTAGGTTTCTTCCTAGGTTTTGGCCTTTCTAGGGAGTTTATCCTAGCCACCGTGCATCTACACCTGCATTGCTTGCTGTTTGGGGTTTTAGGCTGGGTTTCTGTACAGCACTTTGAGATATCAGCTGATGTAAGAAGGGCTATATAAATACATTTGATTTGATTTGATTTGAAGAACTCTGTCCAGGAGCTGAGAGAGAGCCTTGAGGAGGTAAAGGCCACCATGAGGAGAGAGATGGTGCAGGTAAAGGAGGAGATGGCAAAGGAGTTGTCATCAAGAGGGTGCTGCAGCACAGAGAGCAGACTGTAGAGACTCCTAGAGAGAAGCTGCAGCCCCTCACCACCCCTAACAACCCCACTGACCCACCTTTACCCACAATCCCCCCCATACCGACAACCCTTTACCCACACCCCCAGTCAAAAAGGTGGCTCACATGGGGACACCTATGACAGAGAGAAGCTCTCTGAGCCCCCCTGACACACCCCCACACACCTCTCCATGTACACAGGCCCTGTGTACTCCAGCCACAGACCGTAAACACACTAATCTGGTAAAACCCACTGAGGTGGCCATCCTCATTGACTGAAATGGGAAATTCATCCAAGAGGACAAACTCTTCCCCCACCACAAGGTGTGCACAATATGGTGCCCAAAAACACAGGATGACTTTGGCACACCAGGCCACATTATTATTCACACCGGCACCAACAACCTGATAGAGGAGCAGGAGAGAGTAGGCAGGATGTACACAGTGTTTTTGGGCACCAGATTTTGCACACCTTGTGTTGGGGGAAGAGTTTATCCTCATGGATGAATTTCCCATTTGAGTCAATGAGGATGCCAACTCAGTGGGTTTTACCAGATTAGTGCGTTCATGGTCTGTGGCTGGGGTACACAGGGCCTGTGTACATGGAGGGGTGTGTGGGGATGTGTCGGGGGGGCAGAGAGCTTCTCTCTGTAGTAGGTGTCCCCATGTGAGCCTCCTTGTTGATTGATGGCAGCATTCGCGCAAAACTGAAAGCGCAAACCACTGCTTTTAATCAGGGCAAGGCGACCGGAAACATGACCGAATACAAACAGTGTAGCTATTCCCTCTGCAAGGCAATCAAACAAGCTAAGCTTCAGTATAGAGACAAAGTAGAGTTGCAATTCAACGGCTCAGACACGAGTGGTATGTGGCAGGGTCTACAGTCAATCATGGACTACAAAAAGAAAACCAGCCCCGTCGCGGACCCCGATGTCTTGCCCCCAGACAAACTAAACAACTTCTTTGCTCGCTTTGAGGACAATACAGTGCCACCAACACGGCCCGCTACCAAAACCTGCGGGCTCTCCTTCACCACAGCCAACGTGAGTAAAACATTTAAACGTGTTAACCCTCACAAGGCTGCCGGCCCAGACAGCATCCCTAACCGCGTCCTCAGAGCATGCGCAGACCAGCTGGCTGGTGTGTTTACGGACATATTCAATCAATCCCTATCCCAGTCTGCTGTTCCCACATGCTTCAAGAGGGCCACAATTGTTTCTGTTCCCAAGAAAGCAAAGGTAACTGAGCTAAACGACTATCGCCCCGTAGTACTCACTTCCGTCATCACGAAGTGCTTTGAGAGACTAGTCAAGGATCATATCACCTCCACCCTACCTGACACCCTAGACCAACTCCAATTTGCTTACCGCCCCAATAGGTCCACAGACGACACAATCGCAATCACACTGCACCCTGCCCTAACCCATCTGGACAAGAGGAATACCTATGTAAGAATGCTGTTCATCGACTACAGCTCAGCATTTAACACCATAGTACCTTCCAAACTCATCATTAAGCTTGAGACCCTGGGTCTCAACCCCACCCTGTGTAACTGGGTCTTGGACTTTCTGACGGGATGCCCCCAGGTGGTGAGGGTAGGAAACAACATCTCCACCCTGCTGATCCTCAACACTGGGGCCCCACAAGGGTGCATTCTCAGCCCTCTCCTGTACTCCCTGTTCACCCATGACTGCGTGGCCATGCACGCCTCCAACTCAATCATCAAGTTTGCAGACGACACTACAGTGGTAAGCTTGATTACCAACAACGATGAGACGGCCTACAGGGAGGAGGTGAGGGCCCTCGGAGTGTGGTGTCAGGAAAATAACCTCATACTGGAGAAGGTGGAAAGTTTTAGGTTCCTCGGCATACACATAACTGACAAACTAAAATGGTCCACCCACACAGACAGCGTGGCGAAGAAGGCGCAACAGTGCCTCTTCCACCTCAGGAGGCTGAAGAATTTTGGTTTGTCACCAAAAACACTCACAAACTTTTACAGATGCACAATCGCGAGCATCCTGTCGGGCTGTATCACCGCCTGGTATGGCAACTGCTCCGCCCACAACCGTAAGGTTCTCCAGAGGGTAGTGAGGTCTGCACAATGCATCACCGTGGGCAAACTACCTGCCCTCCAGGACACCTACACAACCCGATGTCACAGGGAGGCCAAAAAGACCATCAAGGACAACAACCACCCGAGCCACTGCCTGTTCACCCCGCTATCATCCAGAAGGCGAGGTCAGTACAGGTGCATCAAAGGTGGGACAGAGAGACTGAAAAACAGCTTCTATCTCAAGGCTATCAGACTGTTAAACAGCCATCACTAACATTGAGTGGCTGCTGCCAACATACTGACTCAAATCTCTAGCCACTTTAATAATTAAAAATTGGATGTAATAAATATATCACTAGTCACTTTAAACAGTGCCACTTTATATAATGTTTACATACACTACATTACTCATCTCACATGTATATGCTGTACTCTATACCATCTACTGCATCTTGCCTATGCCGTTTGGCCATCGCTTATCCATGTATTTATATGTACATATTCTTATTCATTCCTTTACACTTGTGTGTGTGTATAAGGTAGTTGTAGTGAAATTGTTAGATTACTTGTTAGATATTACTGCACGGTCGGAACTAGAAGCACAAGCATTTCGCTACACTCGCATTAACATCTGCTAACCGTGTGTATGTCACCAATAAAATTTGATTTGATTTGAGCCTGGTCAACAGAGTAGCAGAAAGGGCCTCTGAGTGGTTCCTAAACTCCCACATCACCATCTCCACTCTGCTACCCCGCAAAGACTTTCATCCCCATATCATTCAGAAAGTCAATGCTGATAGCACCAGAGGGTGTGGCCTACTCCCGAATGTGCACGTTGCTCACCACCCAACAATCACCCCAGAGCATCTGCACGACCACTCCCACCTGAGGAAGCAGACAGTAGGGATGTTTGCCAAGTCTCTAAAGGACGTGGCACATGGTAGACAAACACCCCATGCCGCACTGGACAGAGGACCACCCAGAGACCCCTACCAGACCACTGCACCACCAAGGAGTCCCAGGCCCCCTCAACGCACCACCAGACCCAGCGCACCCCACAGGCCCCACCCACCACCAGAGCATCACCACTTCCATCGGCTTAGCCAGACTGGACTGGGCCTAGCCTACTACCCCACACCAGACCACCATCTCTACCAGACCAGAGAGGAAGCCCCACGGCCCAGACCTGGCCCCCCTCCACTCCACAGGGCCCAACAGCAGGACCAGCGCAGCTACGCGGAGGTTGTCAGAGGACAAGAGAACCCTGTAGGATTAAGTTAGATTAAATAGCTCCAATACATCTGCACTAAACTGCACTAAACATACACGGACGCATGCATGCACACACACACACACATACACGGATGCATGCCACACACACACACACACACACACACACACACACACCACACACACACACACACACACACACACACACACACACACACACAGACACACACACACACTCCTTTTGTACTAAAAGTTTACTTGTTCAATGAATAGGAATATTTATATATATATATAACAGAAAAAATGTTAGCTGTTATCCTGTTTATCTCACTCTTAACAACTTATTAGTTAGTAGTTACTGTATTTTTTACTGATATTCTTTCTTTTTGCAACATGACATCACTATCAGTTAGCATGTGGAACATTCAGGGCCTAAACTCATCAACCTTCGGACTGAAAAGTTTAGCACTGGAGTTCAACAAAAATCTTAAAGATGTTGACGTCATCATTCTGCAGGAGACATGGTGTAAGGTTGACATTGTCACTCACTGTCCCACAGGCTACAGAGAGGTAATTGTGCCATCACAGAAACACAGCTCTGTCAATAGAGGCAGAGACTCTGGAGGACTGATCATTTGGCACAAATCCGAACTAACAGTTTCACTAATTAATTTTAATTAACTTAATCATTATGACACACATTATGACACCACTGTCATTGGTTACACTAATTGCACTGTGTGTCTACATAACCTGGTTCAAGTATTCATGAAATTACCCTGAGGAAGGCACAGTGATGCCGAAACATTGGTAAATATCCATTAAATTGCTGGGAGATTATACATGGTGTGCAACTTTCTTTATTTTGATAGTTTATAGTTTATTCGCCGTTAGTCAGCACCTCCACACAAACTATTATTCTGGGTGAGCGCCAGCTCATGTTTTTTATCTATAAATCTGAACTACAAAATATAATTGATCCCCTTAAAATTGGTAAATATCATATTTGGTTAAAACTGAAAAAAGAACTTGTACTGACAGAAAAATATGTGTTCCTTTGCGCAATATATATCCCCCCCTCAGAATCCCCATATTGCTCAGAGGAGATCTTCCCCACCCTTGAGGAAGAGACATGCCATTTCCAGGCCCAGGGAAATGTGCTCATCTGTGGAGACACAAATGCGCACACAGGAACACTACCTGATCTAATGACCACACGAGGGGACAGCTTTATTACAGACCATACTGTTTCTAACTGTCTTCATCTCCCCATAGAAACAACAGTGACAGCGCCGTCAACAAAAACGGAAGGGATCTGTTGCAGCTCTGTAGAAGCCTGGGTCTGTACTTTGTCAATGGTAGGTTATAGGGGGACTCTTTGGGGAGATTCACCTACTGCTCACCTCTTAGCCACAGTACAGTAGACTATATGACTACAGACATTGACCCTTTCTCTCTCAGCTCATTCACTGTCAAGCCACTAACACCTCTGTCTGATCACAGCCAAATTACGTTGTTCCTCAAAAGAACAGTCATAAAAACAACCACACATTCACAACCCAGTAAGCTGTACAACATCAGAAATTCATACAGATGGGCCCAAAACAGCACAGAAGAATACCAAAATATCCAAACAATCTTAGATAACTTTCTGGATACCACATTCACTCACAGCAGTAAAAAACATCAACTATATATTCAGGCAAACGGCAAAAGAAGCACAATTGAAATGGATTTAAAAAAATAATAATTTAAAACACAGATGACAACTGGTTTGATGCAGATTGTAAAATTCTAAGGACAAAACTTAGAACACTAGCCAACCAAAAGCACAATAATGGTGAATTACGCCTTCATTACTGTGAGACTTTAAAACTCTATAAACGTACACTCAGAACCAAAAAAAACACAGTGTAACAGCAAGCAGCTGACATTAATTGAGGAGTCCATAAACACAAACAACTTCTGGCAAAACTAAAAAAATCGAAACAAGAGGAATTAGCGATACAAAATGGTGACATATGGACAACCCATTGTAAAACACTCTACAACACCGTTCAAATTGACACAAACGCAGAACAACACCAAATTCATGAGAAGTTGAATGGATTAGAAAATGCTATAAAGGACAATCAAAATCCATTGGTCTCCCCAATGACTGACCAGGAGCTCTATAAGAAACTTCAGGCCCTCAAATTTAAAAAAGCCTGCGTACCTGATGGCATCCTAAATGAGATGCTCAAACTCATTAGTGCAAAATTTAAATTGGCTATATTAAAACTGTTTAATTTGATCCTGAGTGTAGGTTATTAACCTGACATCTGGAATAAAGGACTCATAACCCCAATCTTTAAGAATGGAGACAAATTTGACCCTAACAATTACAGAAGCATTTGTGTGAACAGTAACCTGGGGAAGGTTTTCTGTACTATTATAAATGTAAGAGTTGTAAACTTCCTTAATAAGCACAATGTCTTGAGTGAAAGCCAAATTGAATTCATACCAAAACATCGCACGATCGATCATATTTACACCCTACACACCCTGATAGATAAACATATCCACCAAAATAATACCAAAATATACGCTTGCTTTATCGACTTCCAAAAAGCATTTGATTCTATTTGGCATACGGGACTGTTCTACAAAGTTATTGAAAGTAGTGTAGGGGGTAAAACATATGACATAATTAAATCAATGTATACTGGCAATACGTGCAGCATTAAAATTGGCAAGAAAATAACAAAATCCTTTAACCAGGGGTGGGGCCTTCGCCAGGGTTACAATCTGAGCCCTGCACCCCTCAATATTTACATCAACAAATTGGCCACTATAACACGATCCATGTTGTATACAGCATTTCCCATTAATTCCAACTCTTTCAACTTGCAACAAAACAATCTATGAAATCTAAAACGCTAAACCTTGTTTCACCCAGTCAAGTTTGGTTTCTGTGCAACCCTCGGACACTATAGAAGGCAATCAAAAACTGTTCATCCTTCTACATTATGTATTGGCTACACAACACTTATTTTAGCCCAGGTAGGACAGACATCATTACTCACCAATGAGACAGGTGGTGTTCACTTCATTGACAGTCTCTTGGTCCAATGACCACCTATTGTTTTGAAACATAGCTAGCTAGATAGCCAATGAGTTGGGTTTTACGTGAGTATGTGATGGCCCTTTGAATGAGTAAAGGCCATTGTCCTATGGCTGCGCGCAAAGCGATTCATTGCCCATCAAAAATACACAGAACGCACAGGAGTTTACATTACGCATCGCTAGATAGTTTCCAAAAAAAAAAATAAAATCAACATTTAAGAAGTACAACATGGCTGCTAAGACTATAAATGCTAAATTGAACTTCAAGTATACACATTTGGATGAGATTATTGCAGAAATTGACTGGGAGAGTGACTCGAGGAGTGACACGCATAAAAGATTGGAAGGAGATTTTTAGATCAGTAAATAAAATATGTTTTTGCTTCTCGTGCTAATCCAGTTGTTTAAATGGTTGCATATTAATTTAAGTTATTTGTCTTTGATTTCTATTTACGTATATATAATATATATATAGACCTGAGGCATACAATATATTAGTATAGTCTATGTGTGTTATTGCCTATTGATCCACATGTTTCATTATAGTGATTGTGTTCTCCATACTATATATAATACATGTTTATGGATCTGTGTTGTGTATTTGATGTATTGATGCAGTGCTCACCCACTGCTAAAATAAAGGGGAAATAAAATAAGTAATAGTAAACTTGAGTTCTAACATGTTTTTTTAATCCTCAATAGTGGTTGAGAGTAACATGACCTGTGGGAGCCACACCCACCCCCGCCTGACCTTCTAGAGGTGTGAAGGTGAAATAGTATCAAGAATATGCATATCCTTGCTTCAGGTCCTGAGCTACAGGCAGTTAGATTTGTATGTTATTTTAGGCAGAAATTTAGATGATGTAAGGGGTACGTAGCTGGTGGCAGGGAAGTCAAACGCAGGAGAGCAGAACTTGGTGAATAGCCAGAGCAGTTTAGAGGAACCAACTTCGGCAGAAGTCGTGACAGATGAAGGATCCAATCCTTAAGAGGTTTTTAAGAACAACAACAAACAATACCTTTACGACCTGCTGTGGTCATTCCCTTGTGAGAAGGCATTGTAAATGGAAGATCATTTGGTTCAAAGTGGCTGGAGAGGACTCTGTAATGAGAGAGAAATAATGATATGGAAAATATTAGCATACAAGATTCAGTCGAGCTACATTTGCATTACATTGTAGTCATTTAGCAGATGCTCTTATCCAGAGCGACTTACAGTAGTGAATGCATACATTTCATTTCATACATTTTTTTTATTTTTCTGTGCTGGCCCCCCGCGGGAATCAAACCCACAACCCTGGTGTTGCAAACACCATGCTCTACCAACTGAGCTGCTTCAGTTGCATCCCATTAATGTGCTGGAGACAGCTCTGCAGAGTTGTCACTAGCTGGCATAGCCACAATGTCATAAAATCTGATTTTAAACCTAACCTTAAACAAACTGTTAACCCTGATGCCTAACCCTAAACTTAAATTAAGACCAAAAAGTAAATTTTTGTTTTCAAAAATGTTTACAATATAGCCTATTTTGACTTTTGCATGTCCTATCTAAGGGGAAATTGCTCAGTTCTGCCTCCAGGACCAGACTTGATAACAATAAACATCAACCTGAGAAAGAAATGCAAAACTGGCACCTGACGTCATTCCTTGCACATATTCTGATCATCATGACATGCTTAAGGTAACTTGGGGGAAATTGCCCCTGGGCAAGAATGGAGTGATTTCCCCTTAGTTGGCCTAGCTGCAAAGTCAGACTTGGCAATATTGTAAAAATTCATGAAAACAAACATTTTCTTTTTGGTCTTAATTTAAGGTTAGGGTTAGGCATTAGGGTTAACGGTGTCATTAAGGTTAGGGTTAATGTTAGGGTTAG
Organism: Salmo salar; assembly: GCF_965601325.2. Taxonomy (NCBI): domain Eukaryota; kingdom Metazoa; phylum Chordata; class Actinopteri; order Salmoniformes; family Salmonidae; genus Salmo; species Salmo salar. Next base: position 99,946,330 of record NC_138300.1, read on the forward strand.
GTTTATGACTTTGTGCCTGTGCCAGCTAGTGACCACTCTGCAGAGCTGCCTCCAGAACAAGACTCATGACAAGAAATGCTAACTAGCTAACAAGCTAGAAACTAACCAAAACAATGTTTAGAAAGTTGCTTTTAGTTGCCTGGTTTGTTAGATTGACATATACTAACTTAATTTTTAAACAGATGGGTTTATTGGTGTTAAAATACACCAGTTACGCTGATGTCATGCAGCCTGTCGTTTTTGCGTTCTTACATTTTCATAGCTGTCTATTTACCAACACAAACCGATGCTGGCACTAAGACAGCACTCAATGAGCTGAATATGGCCATAGGCAAACAGGAAAACGCTCATCCAGAGGCGGCACTACTAGTGGCCCGGGGACTTTAATGCAGATAAACTTAAATCCGTTTTACCTAATTTCTACCAGCATGTTGAATGTGCACCCAGAGGAAATAAAACTCTAGACCACCGTTACTCCACACACAGAGACGCATACAAAGCTCTCCCTCTCCCTCCATTTGGCAAATCTGTCCGTAATTCTATCCTCCTGATTCCTGCTTACAAGCAAAAGCTAAAGCAGGAAGCACCAGCGACTCGGTCAATAAAGAAGTGGTCAGGTGACGCAGACGCTAAGCTACAGGAATGTTTTACTAGCACAGAGAGAATATGTTCCGGTAGTCTTCTGATGGCATTGAGGAGTACACAATAAGTTCCTCGATGACATCGTCCCCGCAGTGATTGTACGTACATACCCCAACCAGAAGTCATGGATTACAAGCAACATCCACACTGAGCTAATGGGTAGAGCTGCCACTTTCAAGGAGCAGGACTCTAACCTGGAAGCTTACAAGAAATCCTGCTATGCTCTCCGACTAACCATCAAACAGGCAAAGCGTCAATACAGAACTAAGATTGAATCGTACTACACCGGCTTCGATGCTTGTTGGATGTGGCAGGGTTTGCAAACTATTACAGACTACAAAGGGAAGCACAGCCACGAGCTGCCCAGTGAAACGAGCCTACCAGACGAGCTAAATTACTTCTATGCTCGCTTCGAGGCAAGCAACAATGAAGCATGCATGAGAGCATCAGCTGTTCTGAACGACTGTGTGATCACGCTCTCCGTAGTTGATGTGAGTAAGAACTTTAAACAGGTCAACATTCACAAGGCCGCAGGGCCAGACGGATTACCAAGACGTGTACTCTGAGCATGCGCTGACCAACTGGCAAGTGTCTTCACTGACATTTTCAACCTGACATTTTCAACTGAGTCTGTAATACCAACATGTTTCAAGCTGACCACCATAGACCCTGTGCCCAAGAACACTAAGGTAACCTGCCTAAATGACTACTGACCTGTAGCGCTCACGTCTGTAGCCATGAAGTGCTTTGAAAGGCTGGTCATGGCTCACATCAACACCATTATCCCAGAAACACTAGACCCACTCCAATTTCCATAACTCCCCAACAGATCCACAGATGATGCAATCTCTATTGCACTTCCCTTTCCCACCTGGACAAAAGGAAAACCTATGTGAGAATGCTATTCATTGACTACAGCTCAGCATTCAACCCCATAGTGCCCTCAAAGCTCATCACTAAGCTAGGACTAAACACCTCCCTCTGCAACTGGATCCTGGACATCTTGATGGGCCGCCCCCAGGTGGTAACCGTAGGTAACAACACATCCGCCATGCTGATCCTTAACACTGGGGCCCCTCAGGGGTGTGTGCTCAGTCCCCTCCTGTACTCCCTGTTCACTAAAGACTGCATGGCCAAGCACGACTCCAACACCATCATTAAGTTTGCCGACGACACAACAGTGGTAGGCCTGATCACTGACAATGATGAGACAGCCTATAGGGAGGTCAGAAACCTGGCCTTGTGGTGCCAGGATAACAACCTCTCCCTCAATGTGATCAAGCTAAAGGATTTGATTGTGGACTACAGGAAAAGGAAGACCAAAAACGAGGACATTCTCATCGATGGGACAGTAGTGGAGCAGGTTGACAGCTTCAAGTTCCTTGGTGTCCACATCACCAACATGGTCCAAACACACCAAGACAGTCGTGAAGATGGCACAACAAACCCTATTCACCCCAGGAGACTGAAAAGATTTTGCATGGGTCCTCAGATCCTCAAAAAGTTCTACAGCTGCACCATCAAGAGCATCCTGACTGGTTGCATCACTGCCTGGTATGGCAACTGCTCGGCCTCCGACTGCAAGGCACTACAGAGGGTTGTGCGTAAGGCCCAGTACATCACTGGGGCCAAGCTTCCTGCCATCCAGGACCTCTATACAAGGCGGTGTCAGAGGAAGGCCCTAAAAATTGTCAAAGACTCCAGCCACCATAGTCATAGAGTGTTCTCTCTGCTACCGCATGGCAAGCGGTACCGACGCACCAAGTCTAGGTCCAAAAGGCTTCTTAACAGCTTCTTCCCCCAAGCCATAAGACTCCTGAACAGCTAATCTGTACCGGTACCTCCTATATATAGTCTTGCTACTGTTATTTTACTGCTGCTCTTTAATAATTTGTTATTTAAATGTTTTACTTATCTATTTTTTACTTAACACTTATTTCTCTTAAAACTGGTTAAGGGCTTGTAAGTAAACATTTCACTGTAAGGTGCATGTGACAACAACAAAAAAAGTATTTGATTTGACCAATGATATCCACCTGTCATGAATCATTACTTTATGTCTGAGTGAAGACCAGATGTCCCCCGTGGGACGGTTGAGCTAAAGTAGGCTAATGTGATTAGCATGAGGTTGTAAGTAACAAGAACATTTCCCAGGACATAGACATATCTGATATTGGCAAAAGGCTTAAATTCTTGCTACTCTAACTACACTGTTCAATTTACAGTAGCTATTACAGTGAAAGAATACCATGCTATGGTTTGAGAGTGCAAACGCACGTTTTTTCTTTGTATTATCTTTTGCTATATCTAATGTGTTATATTCTCCTACATTAATTTCACATTTCCACAAACTTCAAACAGTTTCCTTTCAAATGGTATCAAGAATGTGCATATCCTTGCTTCAGGTCCTGAGCTACAGGCAGTTAGATTTGGGTATGTCATTTTTGGCGAAAATTGATAAAAAGGGACAGATCCTTAATAACAAAGTTTTCTAATCCAGACAAACATACCATATGATAAGTGTGACAAGTGGAGTTTTGAAGCAGTAACAGGGAGAGAGCTAACACAAGTAGTCAGGTTTCAGGCAAGGTTATGACTGTGGTTCACCCGACCAACTCTGCTACACTGCAATCACCTTTGATTTAGGCTACTGCATCTCTCCACAACTACCACAGAAATTGATACATTAACTGACATTTCCGATTAAGGCAACAACGTGACCCACTGAAATTGGTGAGCAATTGAATTTGAATTTGGTCGAATTAGCCTGCTGAGTTAAAGAAGGCAGTGGCTTTGGGAGTTTTTAGACCTCGGGCAAGGCTGCTTATTGCATGAGCGGTGTTTACCAAATAACCGCCAGTCATTCTAACCTCCAAATATAACCTTTACTGCTTCAACAGAAAATAGTGAACTTGTTGTTAACCCCACAACTACTACACCTGACCAGATACTGACAACCCTCCAACAAACACATGCACAATAGCTTGTGAGTGTGTTATATGAAGGTAAAATTGTTTAACATTAATATAGATATATAGGTGGGGGCGTCGAGATTGTATCTTCAACCAACGAGGATCGGCATTCCAAAGCACGAGACAGAGAAGAAAAGGGGTGAACAGGAGGAGGGGAGGTGGGGGAAGTGAATGCACGAGAGAGCGAAGTGAGGCAGAGCTCATTCAGTCGGATTGTTGAGCACCGGAGCTCCACGGATTACTGTGATAGAAATCCGTCTGTTTGGTTTCTGTTGCTGCGCTCGCTCATGCCCTGGGCGCACTGAGGGCTCGGCATTTCAGTGGTTGAACATCTCTGAAGCGGATGCGCGAGACCCCGAGAAGGGAAAAGAAGAGACTGAAACTTATTTTCCAATAACTCCGTGATTGAAAATAAAGGTGAGGCGATTATTATGCATGTACATTACATGTTTACAGGACATGAGCTTTTGCCTTTAAAGGGGATAATAATAATAATATAATTGTAGTAGTAAAAATACATGAATGACATTATAATTATGATGATCAGCCCACGATAATTAATGATATAGGCCTACCTGATTATTTGATTATAGGCTAATTACTATCATTATTATAATTATTGTCACTATCATTATTCTTATTATTCTTATTATTATGTCCATGCTTCTTTACACCAACTTAAAGTAAAGTCTTAATGTGGTCAGCCATCATATGGTCCAAACGCCCATATACTGCTCCTCCCTTAAACAATGGTCTGCACTTCACATTACGCGCGTGGGCTCAACAGGTGCACGTGGAGTCAATTTTAGGCAGCACATCAATCTGCACTCCCTCTAGACCCAAAAAAACATCTGCCAATTGTTACATTGTCTTCACATTGTTTTATATAGGCCTAATAAAGGATTAACCTGCAACTAAAAGCTATAATTCAAGATGTGTATCTGTAATAAAACACTCCCATCTAGTCTAATAGTGAGTCGCCGATGTTTGCAGACAATGTGTGGTAATTACGTCACGGTATGTCATGTATCTGGGGTTCAAATTGCGTTGATATAATCCTTCTACCAAACGTCTCCACCGCTCCATACCTCTGTGCCAAATCGCGCGTCTTGCACGAGCTGCATCATATCTGTTGCGCCGCGCAGCATTCCCACGTGTGTGGCAGGTAGCCTGCCAGGTCTTACTCAACCCGAGACAGAGAGAACAATGAAGAGAGATCATTGATGGGAAGTTTGTTTTAGTGTTTTATGTCTGAGGTCATTCAGTATTTTATCGGTGTTCAGTATCTTATCAGTTGTCCATGAGCTAATAAGTAGTCTACTACATGGCAATATCCGTTGTGTTTGGTAAGCAGAGTTATCTTGCATTGACTATGAGTTATAAAGGCTTTGTTTTCTCGGAGCCTACCTGGTCTGTTGTTACTGTAGCCAAAGGATGGGAAATTGGCGGCCATCAAATCAATATATATATATATATATATATATATATATATATATATATATATATACAGTATTAGTCAAATGTTTGAACACATCTACTCATTCCAGGGTTTTTCTTTATTTTTACTATTTTCTACATTGTAGAATAATAGTGAATCCATCATAACTATGAAATAACACATATGGAATCATGTAGTAACCAAATAAGTGTTAAACAAATCAAAATATATTTTATATTTGAGATTCTTCAAAGTAGTCACCCTTTGCTATCGGCATTATCTCAATAGTGATAATAGTAAAATGAAAGAAAAACCATTGAATGAATGGGTGTGTCCAAACGTTTGACTTGTACTGTACCAGTCAAAAGTTTGAACACACGTACTCATTCCAGGGTTTTCACACACACACAAAAGTGCTATATATTTACCATTTACCACCCCTTCCTTGAACCAATCACTTCACACCTCCTCCCCTCATTCAATTGCACACTCATGCACACAAGATTTGGTTGGGGGCCCCCCCACCTCATGGGCAAAACATTTTAATGACCCACCACTTCTTAACTGTGGAGAGAAACAACGTTTTAAAGTACGTTTTAAAGTACATTACACATGTTGCCATGGTGCATAGAGAAAATGTTCCATTTGTAAAGAAAGTTTTCTGCAATTTAATTCATTTTGCCATGGGGTGGAGAGAAAATTGTGCAATTGCATAACACATTTCATGCAATTCTACCCATTTTGCCATGGGGTGGAGAGACATTTTAGCATTTTTAATGCTAATTCCTGCAATTCTACACATTTTGCCATTACTTATGCCATGTTTATATGATATCTGAGCGGCATTGACGAGCAAAATCAATGCGGCCGCGGGGGTCCACACACACACATACACACACACACACTCGTCTCCATGGAAACATACTCTCTTGGCACGTGATTGCCTTCACATTACTCTGACAGCCTTTCGTTTGAACACAACCAGAGGACATGTTTCCAGATGCAACATCAATCACCGCTTGGGTGATGTTGGTGGTCGAAGCCGGGCAGAGTGGAGGTGTCTGTCAGGCCTTCAGGGGCTTTGATAAATGCATGTAGAAGATTATGAGTTAATGTTTCATCCTCCAGTGGGAGTCAGTCTGTAGGGATAGTGGCTTGCTGGAGCTTGTGTCTTCAGGCCAGGATCTGGTAAAATTGTGGCCGCGTAATTTTAGGGAGAGTATGGAGGGGAAAGTGTCCGTGCATCTAATATGTTTTGTCCTGAGCCCGGAGGCTGCTCTCATAGACTGCAGCACTCGCTGGCTGCTGCCATACATGAATGAATACACAGCGTGTGTTTGCGTGTGTGTCTTCAGTCTCTGCTTCTGGGAGGGGTAAACACGTGTAGGGGACAAGGGAGATATAAAAATGAGCTCACGAAGGCACATTGGGAATATGGGAGGAATAGGGAGTAGCTGCTCAAATGAACCAAAACGTACAATCCTTTTTTTGCCCTAATTGATCGCTCTTTAATGTATAGCAAGAACATAGATATGTAATATAGCAGTTATCCAACTAATATTTTCTAATCTTTTCCACTCTAATTGAAAAAGGGTGCCTTCCCCTGTGATGCTGTGGAAGTAGGAGGAGAGGAATTCCACTGGACAATTAAGGGCGGATAGACTGGGAAAGGCCAGATGGTGGATTGGAGATAACCAATAAACAAGAAATAACTCAAATAAATGAAACGGCTTTCACGCTGGTGCAGATGTTGTTAAAGAAATACTATACATTAACATCAACACTAGGTTCTCCACATGGGGTAGACAACAAAGCGTTATTTTTGTTATATCAGCCAGGCTCATTCACATGGCACAAAGATCACTCACATTTGAGTGTGTGTGTGTTCACTTGGTAATAGAGCTCAGGTAGAATGGAGGGAAGTGATACACTTTCATTTTCTGGCAGTAGAGGAGAGAAATGTATATATGAGAGAGAAAGAGAGAGGGAGAGAGTGAGAGAGAGTGAGAGAGAGAGAGTGAGAGAGATGGTGTGAAAGTGAGAGTGAGAGAAAGTTAGACAGGGAGAGAGTGAAAGTGAGAGAGAGAGCGAGAGGGAGGTAGAGGGTACACAGAGTGATCTATCAGGTATTTTATTTGGAGGAAAGGAGATAAATGGGCGGAGGGGTGACAGTGGTGTTGGTGGTGGTGGGTTGGAGGTTGGTGGAGGTAGAGAGACAGTGGGACACTGTTTGATGCTAGGCGTAGCTCTGTGTGCTGAGAGGGTGAGGCCATGAGGGGGTTGCAGGGCAGTGCCAGCCACCTAGACATTAGGCATCTGTTACCTGTCACCTGCCAGGGGTAGTCAACCTCTCTCTCTCTTTGCTGCTTCTCTGAGACACAGCCAGGCCTGGGAAAGACTGCTACTGAAAGAGAGATAGCGAGAGAGAGGGTGTGGGGGGTAGGGAAGAATAGAAAGAAAGTGACAGTAAAATATGCAGTATAGGTCGAGATGAGAGGGAAGGAAAGCAAAGATGAGAAATTAGAGTGAGCATTTATGTGTGTGTGTGTGTGTTTGTGTGTTTCCATTCATAGGGCTTCACTGTGGGCTCGCTGGCATTCTGTAGCATCTAGCGCTTGAGTAATCCTCCTGGGAACATGCAGAAACTGCCAAAGTATAATCCAACTCCCTTTTCACCGTTCACCACCCTCTTCTCTCTATATCTCCCTTTCCTCTCCCCTGCATATACTGTATCGCACTCCCTCCCCTGTCCCGTCAAACTCTGTTTTTCTTCCTCTACTCTCCCCTGTCTATCTCTCTGTCTCTGTCTCTTCCTCGAATCTCCCCTTTCTATCTCTGTCTCTTTCTCTAATCCCCCCTGTCTCTCGCTCTGTCTCTACCTCTAATCTTCCCTGCCTATCTCTCTGTCTCTTCCTCTAATCTCCCCTATGTCTCACTCTTTCTCTCCCTCTTATCTCCCCTGTCTATCTCTGTCTCTCCCTCTAATCTCCCCAGTCTATCCCTTTGTCTCTTCCTCTAATCTCCCCTGCCTATCCCTCTGTCTCTTCCTCTACTCTCTCCTGCCTATCTCTCTGTCTCTTCCTCTAATCTCCCCTATGTCTCACTCTTTCTCTCCCTCTAATCTCCCCTGTCTATCTCTGTCTCTCCCTCTAATCTCCCCTGTCTATCCCTCTGTCTCTTCCTCTAATCTCCCCTGCCTGTCTCCCTGTCTCTCCCTCTAATCTCCCCTGTCTATCCCTCTGTCTCTCCCTCTACTCTCTGTCTCTTCTCTCCTGTCGCTTTCTCTTTCTCCCTGGTCACCCTGTTTCATCATCCCATCTGTTTTTTGCCTCTCTCGTTCTCTCCTCATCTCCTTCTCTGTCTTTCTCACTCTTCCCCTGGTCCTTCAATTTCATCAATCCATCTCTTTCCTTTTTTCTCCCTCTCTTTTACTTTCTTTCTTTTCCCTCACTGACACCTTTCTTCCCTTTATCTCTAGTACTCTACACTACTATTATTCCTATCTGCTTTATATGACTCTCCCTTTTCTAAAGGATACTTGCTATTTTTGCAGCTGTAGTCCTCCCTGAGAAAAAATGATAGCCCTTTCCCAAGGGTTGCACAAACAAAAGCCCTTTTCCTCGCTCCTTTTCCCTCTGTATGACTGCACCACAACAGACACACAGGCATTCACCAGCCTGCCTACCCGCCTTCCTGTGTACCGGCCTGCCTACCTGCCTACTCACCTGCCTGCCTGCCCATGGTCGGCACGCTAATAGATCTCCGCTGGTCATAGCGATAAACATTTTCTCTAATTTAGAATATCTGGGTCCCTGTGGATAGCCTGTGTAGGAAAGAATCTAGTCCCAATTGTGTTTTTCATAACTGTTTGCTGTTTCCTCACCTTCTCTCAGCAGTTTGATTCTGTTATGAATAATGAATCCCTTGAGACTTGCTTTCAAGTTTTTCCTAATTATCCTAAACTGTGCTTCTAGGAAAGATGAATGGTATTACAGCTCACAATTCTTCTAAATATAGTGTGATAAAGCTATTGCTAACACAAACAAGCTGTTTTGGTTTCATCTTCCCTGGTTTGGTGTTCAGGAGAGGGGCAAAGTACACAGGTGGACAGTTGTCACATAGAACATGTCTTACTGTAGAACATTACAGCACTGTAGCTGAAATGTTGTATATCCTTTCCTTTTAGAGAAAAATAGACATGTTTCCCTTAGGCATATATTTTACAGTAGTCTGCCTTAGCTGAATGTTATAGTAATGGCTAGTGAAATTGAATGTACTTACAATTTGTAGGCTAGCTGATAACGGTAAAGGCCCAAAAAAGGTAGGAAGTTACAGGTGCAAAGTAGGCCAACTGAGGTCAGATCAAATGTCACTCTAGAATGTCCCTTACAAACATTGAGATAGCCATCTAAATCAATATTTGTAAGGATTTGCGACAAACTCTTGCAAAAGGGTATAAAATGGACTCTTAACTCAGAAATCCATGCATTTTCCTCACATAGAATGTTTGCGTCAGATCCAACTGTACTTGGAAATTGTTCAATATTCTATAGTTCTAGTGGAATCTTACTGCTCTCTGAATGATTTCAAGATTTCAAATGCGCTTCTCTTGAAAGGCATCCTGTTGTATGACTTAGATACCCATCAAAGCCCCATATACTACCCACCACTGCGACCTGTATGCTCTCGTTGGCTGGCCCTCGCTTCATATTCGTCGCCAAACCCACTGGCTCCAGGTCATCTATAAGTCTTTGCTAGGTAAAGCCCCGCCTTATCTCAGCTCACTGGCAGCACCCACCCGTAGCACACGCTCCAGCAGGTATATTTCACTGGTCACCCCCAAAGCAATTCCTCTTTCGGCCGCCTTTCCTTCCAGTTCTCTGCTGCCAATGACTGGAACGAACTGCAGAAATCACTGAAGCTGGAGACTCATATCTCCCTCACTAGCTTTAAGCACCAGCTGTCAGAGCAGCTCACAGATCACTGCACCTGTACATAGCTCACCTGTAAATAGCCCATCCAACTAACTCATCCCCATACTGTTATTTTCTTTTATTTATTTTGCTCCTTTGCTCCTTCTCTACTTGCACACTCATCTTCTGCACATCTATCACTCCAATGTTGAATTGCTATATTGTAATTATTTCGCCACTATGGCCTATTTATTGCCTTACCTCCCTTATCCTACCTAATTTGCACACATTGTATATAGACTTTTTCTATTGTATTATTGACTGTGTGTTTGTTTATTCCATGTGTAACTCTGTGTTGTTGTTTGTGTCGCACAGTTTTGCTTTATCTTGGCCAGGTTGCAGTTGTAAATGAGAACTTGTTCTCAACTAGCCTACCTGGTTAAATAAAGGTGAAATAAATAAAATAAAAAATCTCAAGGACGGAAGCCCAAGATTAATATTTGTATGGGGTGGGTGGCAGGGGTGGACTGGGGGGGCTAGTACAGACCAGGGATGGGTTATAGTGGTCAGTATTCACAGAAGCAATGTGAATGGCTTGCCCCCTCTCTCTCTTCAAACCCCAAACCACCCACGATCCCCTTGGCACCCGCTCCAGCGGAATTCAGGTCAGCAGGGAGGGTGCACTCTTTTTGTTCCTTCTCTTGGCACCAAGGCCCATGCCACTGAGAACAATCCCCCATTGTGGGGAAACAAAATAATCATCATTATTAAAGCACATTAAGGAATCATTAAAAACAAATGGAAGAGCTCATCCGAACAATTGTCCCAATATGTAGCACATCAGACTCCGAGCGGCCATCAGATGGACACAGCATTGAGAGTGGGCGTTGTTTTTTGGCACTCACTCTCTTGCACATAACCCAAGCTGTTGGTGAGTACCATATCTTGTTGGTGATAACAGACGATTGGTTGGAGTTTTATGCCATAAATAAAAAATTATACTATTCAGCATATACAGATGTAGCATTTTAATTTGATCGCCCTGTTTTTTGCAGGAAATGTCCTGAACAGCAGTGTATTTGAGGTTTAAAAAGGTTTCTAAAGTTTTAATTTCCACTTCCACAAAAATGTATCAACACCTACACAAATATCCATTAATGATAATCCACACAATAGTTCATATTTCCTGTTGCTGCAGGATTATTTTCCTGCTGTGAGAAACTGGTCAAATTAAGATCCTATATATGTAAATGTTATTGTAGACAGTAGGAACCCAGTCCCACTAGCCCATCCTGTCTCTCTCCCTCCAGTGAAACCACTCAGCAGGGAACACAAGAGGTGTCTCCACAGCCACTTGGGAGCTGTACAAAAATAATCTGACAAACAATATCTGACCACTCTCAAGCACTGTGGTCCAAGTCGGTAGCAAACGGATCGTGAAAATCACACACCTCCTCTCCTCCTCCATCAACGCCCCCTCGCTCCATCTCTCCCCTCCTTCCTCTTGCTTTCCTCCCTTTCTCTCTCCCCCAAATCCTCAATTTAGTGCCGTAATGGTCCTGTGAGGCAGGTTTGTGTGCTGTTTTGTGCAGCTCAGGGGGATCGGTGGGCATTAATGTCCCTCTTGACTATGTAAATAGCCAGGGCTGTGGGAGCACAGAGCTGAGCTGCCACTTGTCTGCTTAATTGCAGAGAGCTCCATCACTTTCAGACACTCCGGGAGCCAAAAGGGGGACATGCCTGAGAACTTCAGCACCAAGTACAATGGCCACACTCTGAAGAGTATCCACGAAACCCTGGGCCCACCTCCCTCTCCTTCCGGAGGTCCCCCCTTTCCATCTTTCTACCCCTACTCCTCTCCCCCGAACCCCTAATACTTCCCTATCATCCCTACCCCATAGCCCCCAACCTCCCTTGTGTACTCCCCTCTCCCCTTCCCACCCCCATACCGCAGCCTATCCCCAAACCGAGCCGATGGAGCATACAGCCCCGTTTTGTTTACCTCACTGCTTTTCCAGCGGAACACACAACAATCCCCTTCATTGCCTGTTTGTCAGCCCCCTTTTCAGAACTAAAAGACAAGAGTGAGGGAAAGAGAGGGCGAGAGAGAAAAAATACACAAAAAAACAGAAGAAACAATTAAAAACCTCTTGTGAACCCTGCAATATAGCGGTTTCCCAGCCCTGGGGCCTGTGAACTAACTTGGAGGCCTCTAAAGTGATCCATTATGCCAGCAGGGCTGGCATGTTCCAAGAGCGCCTCGCCTCAATCGCTGACCAACACAGAGGGGGTTTTGTTCCAGGCTTCTTGGCTCACCACACCATGTACTGGTTAATTAGGACCTGCATTAATGTATCTATCCATCTGTCCACCTACAGTAGGCCTCGTTACTCCACTGCCCTCTCTGTCTAAACCTTGCCCACTCCACCTGTAATTTTAGAAGGATTGTTAGACACATTTGGAATTGATAAGTGTATCGTGTGCTGCCGTGGGTATTGTATGGTATTGGAGTAGGGAGAGGCAATGGGAGCAACTGAATGTGTTGTCTCCATAGTTGAACTGCAAGTCAACTAGGGCTGTTGTGGTCATGAAATTTTGTCAGACGGTTATTGTGTGCAAAAGCCTGCCGTTCTCACAGTAATTGACCGTTAGTTAACATAAACGCATTTGCATCTCCAGGCCTCCGCCATACAAGCTGCATACAAACCACTGATACAGGCCTTTGGAACATCTACATTTCAATAAGTCTAATAAATCATTTTAAAATACTGCATCATAATATATCCATTATTGGAAACATCATATGAAGTAAATGTATTTGAGAAGAACAGAATATGAGTTGGCCTACTGTATGCTACTGTATCTGGCTATGCTCCATGCCATAGGCTGTAGGCTTTTTCATTTAGCTGACAAGATATGCTTATAAGTCCTGTGCCATTATTTGATATTATATGATTTTATAGTAAAAATAATGTAATTAAGCTTAGCTGAATAAAAGAGAAAGGATATGATGAGCGTAAAAGTGATCACTTAAAACAGGTCCTACAGTATATGCTAGATTTTGAGTTATTTGGCAACTTTAGTTTTGAAAGATACAAACTTTCGAATGTCTTAGAAATCAACACATATATGGGCTGCATGGTGCGAATTACAGGCTATTGATGATTTGAGAAAGTCGCAAAAAAAGGTTGTGCTCTGTTCCTTGCCTTAGGCTGCACAGCAGTTCTCTCATCAAGTGATCATATTTTCACCCATCAGACTATTCTTAATTTAAACTTGTCTTTACTAATATATGAAATCTGTTCGGGAACATCGATATAGTAACATGTTTTCACAAACTAAACATATTTCACTAAACTGTTGACAGCCCACTTGAGAAAGGAATAAAGAAGAGAGAGGAGGTGATGGAAATGCACGGTGGTGAGATATTCTGCATCTGAAGGTAATGTGTCAGCCTATTAATTATATATAAAAAATGTCCTATTAGCAGGCTTTTCAAAATCAAATACAAATGCAATATAATTGTAGGCTAACTATGTAAGTCGCCCTGCATAATCAATGAACCATCAGCATCGCCTAGGCCTATACGTTCTCTCTCTGACTCATGGATAGAACATTTGGAACGTAGAAAAAGGTAACCAGTCCATCCAGTATGCATAATAATACAGTCCACACTCAAAGATGATTGCTCCAATTCGTTTAATTTTGGAGTAGAGGCTACCAAAGACATCTTAAATCAGTTTTATTTTATGTTTTTCTGGCATGCATAATATGCTGTAGGCTACGTATTGTATAACAGTACAAACATAGTCATAACTCAGGGTTTTCTTCGGGCTTGGGCTCATATTAGCCTATGCGTAGGCATAAGCTTTAATATTCATATGGGTTTTTGAATTAATCATCACCTTAGAAAGTGCTGTCCATTTCATTGTGTTAGGCTTTGAAACAACATTCACAACGACCATGTTTTACACTCAGTTTCAACTTGCTGTTGAACTTCTTTCTTCAAACTGATCATCACAGTGATGTGAGTTTTAAAAGCCATATACTGTTTTGATGATAAGTGTTTGATGTGATTTTTGATTGCATTTGCATTGATGTCAGAGTGGTTAGAGGGACAATAGAGCCCTGAGTACCAAGCCATTAGGACCTGATGGTTGTTAGCAAGTTGTGTACTACCAAAGCATGTCCAGAGGGCATAACAGGAGAATACAGTGACTGCCGGTTAGGCGGTAATATGGTAACCGCAACTGTCCTAATCTGAACTTCATGTTGAGACGTGTGTGGCCCTCAGGGACCCTCCAAGTGTTAGCCTTCTGTGATGTGCACTTTCCTGTGTATCTGTTCCACAGCAGGTGAGGACTTTTTTCTCATGCTAATACAATAGCTAGCAGCTAGTCTTTGATGAGAGGGATGCATGGTTTTCTACAGTATAGGCTCTAGGCCAGGATACCCCAACTGGCAGTGGTTTTATTTGGCCCCCCAAGTTTTCTGAGATGGTTTTATTTTTTTTCATTGTTGGACATACAAGATTGTAAAAACACCAGGAAATCAGCTCCAAAGTGACTTTTATTTTGGAAATCTGTTCCCAAATATTCCCAGCATAATAGAGAGACAAATGTGGTGCAGCGGTCTAAGGCACTGCATCTCAGTGCTAGAGGCATCACTACAGACCCTGATTCGATTCCAGGCTGTATCACAACCGGCTGTGATTGGGAGTCCCATAGGGCGGCACACAATTGGCCCAGTGTTGTCCGGGTTAGGGTTTGGCCGGGATAGGCCGTCATTGTAAATAATATTTTTTTCTTAACTGACTTGCCTAGTTAAATAAAATACATAAAATGTAAGCAAGGTTTGAAATGATGTTTTAGTCAAATATTATATCTGTTTGGGCTTCTTGCATTCAATTTGCAGTCTACAAATTATTTGTAATTATGTTCCAGCCCCCGACCATCCGCTCAAGAAAAAAAATTGTCCTGCGGCTGAATCTACAGTAGTTGATGAGTCCTGCTCTTGGCCTTCTTATGGTTGGATGGTTTGAGTGTAGATGGCCCACTTATGGGGTGTGAACTGTTTTCTCATCACCTTTAATGTGCAGATGTAAAGGTTTTCATACAGTTTACACTGAAAGCTGTTATAAACTCCGGGAGTTGACATGACAGCAGTAAAAATGTATGCTATCTATGTTATTGTATTGATTGATACCTTATCAATCCTTTTAATTAAATGTATGGACTGTGCTTGCAACCATATACAGTGCCTTCAGAAAGAATTCAATTTTCCCTTGACTTATTCCACATTGTGTTGTTACAGCCTGAATTCAAAATGTTTTCAAAATGTTTTTTTTTTCTCACCCGTCTACACACAATATTCCATAATGACGTAGTGAAAACATGTTTTGGGAAATTTTAGCAAATATATTGTGTTTTAGGTTATTGTCCTGCTGAAAGGTGAATTAGTTTCTCAGTGTCTGGTGGAAAGCAGACTGGACCAGGTTTTCCTCTAGGATTTTGCCAGCACTTAGCTCTATTCCATTTCCATGTCCTAAAAAACTCCATTGTCCTTAACGATTATAATCATACCCATAACATGATGCAGCCACCACTATGCTTGAACATATGGAGAGTGGTACTAAATAATGTGTTGTATTGGATTTGCCCCCAAAATAACACTTTCTATTCAGGACAAAAAATTGCTTAGCTAAATGTTTTGCAATATTACTTTAGTGCCTTGTTGCAAATAGGATGCATGCTTTGGAATATTTGTATTCTGTATAGGCTTCCTTCTTTTCACTCTGTCAATTAGGTTATTATTGTGGAGTAACTACAGTGTTGCAGATTCATCCTCAGTTTTCTCCTATCACAGCTATTAAACTCTGTAACTGTTTTAAAGTCACTATTCCTTCCTCTCTGGCAACTGAGTTTGGAAAGACGGCCTTATCTTTGTAGTGACTGGGTGTATTGATACACCATCCAAAGTGTAATTATTAACTTCACCATGCTCAAAGGGATATTCAATGTCTTATTTCTTTATTTTTATCCATCTACCTATATGTGCCCTTCTTTGCGAGGTGTTGGAAAACCTCCCTGGTCTTTATCGTTGAATCTGTATTTGAAATGCACTGCTCGATTGGGGGACTTTACAGATAATTCTATGTGTGGGGTACAGAGATGAAGTAGTCATTAAAAAGTTGTGTTAAAACTATTATTGCACACAGAGCGAGTCCATGCAAGTTATTATGTGACTTATTTAAAAAAAAAAAAAGGTTTTTCACCCCTTTTCTCTCTCCAATTTCGTGGTATCCAATTGGTATTAGTTACAGTCATGTCTCATCGCTGCAACTCCCGTACGGACTCGGGAGAGGCGAAGGTCGAGAGCCATGCGTCCTTCAAAACACAATGCCCATCCAACCCGGAAGCCAACCGCACCAATGTGTCGGAGGAAACATCGTACACCTGGCGACTGTGTCAGCGTGCACTGCGACCGGCCCGCCATTATGTGACTTGTTAAGCAAATGTTTACTCCTGAACTTATTTAGGCTTGCCATAACAACGGGTTTGAATACTTATTGACTCAAGACATTTTAGCTTTTCATTTTTTTATGAATTTGTAAAAAAGCTAGTCTATACTAGAGCTATTAACCTCCACCTAACAATTATCATCAAAAACATATGTCAATAACATCTCAATGAACTAAAACAAGAGGCAACATTCATAAAGTATAATTGGCTTAACAGCAAATCTGTATTATTTAACATAGTAAGTAGAATTGTACTCACTTTTAGGAATGAGTAATTGTTTACAAGTTACTAGCTATCCACCTATTTTCATCTTCTTCTGTGGTTTGGTAACTTCCTCTCCTTCTACGAATTTTGTCCGGACTGAAGAGTTGTGACTACATGGAGTACAGCTACGACCAGCAGTGACTTTTCGTAGCAGGTTAGGATAGCGTTTTAGATAACCCTAACACTAACACTATCCCTTTTCCTAACCTTAATCTAATTATCCTAACCTGCTACATTAATTATCCTAACCTGCTGTATTAATTCTCCTAACCTGCTGTGTATATTATCCTAACCTGCTATGGAAAAGTAACTTCCTGTCATCACTTCCACCAACTAGTCAAAACCGGACTGAAAAAGCCCCAGAGTTTGCAAAAATTCTATGTATGACAGTCGTCTTGCAACAGAGCCTTCAACCGCATTGCTGCATTGCGACATAGTGGAAGCTAAAGTGCTTGACTCAGATCGCATATATGTTATGTTAGAAATCAATTATACACTGTGTTGTTGGAGAACAGCTGGACATTTCCATAGAAAGCTGTATTTGACAGAACTGAGAACAGCGCAGGGAATCACACACTGTTCTGTTGTAAAATGGGATTACTTTAGGCTGATGTTTTTGGCGGAATTTCTGTTGTGTGCCTTAACTCTCAGCTTGAGGGTTTAACACTCTCTGAGAGGATTCCCTGGGTGTACAGATTACGTACTCAAGTATCAGACACTTGACAGGGGAAAAATACATGTAGCTTAAATGTAAGTAATTACAATTGACTCACACTGGTTTAGTTGACATAAACAGGCGGGAAGAAGCTCTCCACCCCAAGCCCCTTCTCTCTATTTTTCGTTCTCTTTCTTTCTCTCTCTTTCTCTCAAAAGCATTCCAATACTGCTGAAGAAATATTTGGATAGTTTGAGAAAACATGCAGCGAAAAATGATGTGGAAAGAAAAACAATGAACTGGGTGCCAGCCACCTCAGGGCATTTCACAAGGTGCAGCAGTCGGCAAAAGGCTTCCCAGTCTCCATCACAACAAAAAGTTTGATATGCCAGTAGACTGTAGACTAGTATTATGCCTATTCTTATACAGTCTTGGGACCTACAGCCTACTTTATAAATCCTGAATTAAGTGTTTGCCATCAGTGTTTTTCATGTAGAAAGCCTGTTTTCACTGAAGGTTCACTGTACTGCTAGAGTGCTGTTCTACCAAATGTGGTTCTGAAAGGACAGTGAGTGGCTGTAGCGTTTGCCATGGCTCTGAAAGGACAGCAAACTTGGCAGTACAGAAAGTGCGCTCTGAAAAAAGTTGTCAAAAAGCACAGGCTTGCCAACGCCAAGCAAATCGAGCTTACCCCGTAGGCCCAGGCCTAGGCACTTCTTCAAAAGGCTAGACAAAAGTAGCAATTTCTCATTTCATATGTTACATATGCCCCCCATGTTTTTTTTATTGTTGATTGAAAGTTGCAGTGCTAGGCTAGTCATTAGGAAAACATTTGGGTATCGTCCAGCTAGACTTTCCCCCCTAAATTCAATAGCTTTATTAGTATGCTCTCAACTGTTTTGCTCAGAAACCAGTTGAGTGTTCCAGATTTTTGGCCAACATGATCTTTGCTAAGAACATTTATTTATTATTTGTTCAGACACATCAGCACAAGCAAGACAATGGTCAGCAGCATATATGGTACTTATCAAATAGACATAGAAGCAGATAAGAGAAACGGAGAGATAGCCTATGTGTAGAGATTAGAGAATGAGAAAGGAAGGAAGAAAGAGAGGAGAGGAGTCTCAGGAGCTGAGTCTTGCTACTCCACTGACAGATCCGTCACACTTTTCTGCCTCCCTGATACCAGCCCTCCCCTCCATCCCTCTCTCCCCACAGTGCTAGCAGGCATTGATCTGCATCCTGGTTTAAATGTATTATCCAACACAGACACAGTGTCACAATTAGAGACAATACGATTCATGAATACTTGATGCCCTTACTGCCAACATCTATTAGCCTGGTTGGCTCCATAGAGTTTACACAAGTAGTTCACAGTACTGCATGCTCAGTTTCTACCTTGTGTTGTACAACTACTGTGGCACTTGCTATTTAGTGAGCATTACATTTCTGTCGGTAGATGATATATGGTGCTTCTGTAGATAGCTATCTCTAGAGTAATGTAACGGTAGCAGTATGATATAAGTTGTGTCTGGAGGAATCTGTAGTACAGTCTGTAGATACAGAGCAGCTGGTAGATGACAGATACTGTCTGCACTAATGAAGCACATCCTGTAGAAGGTTTGTATAGACACAATGTGTATAATATGTGGAAATCTCTGGGGCATTGTGAAGACTGTATATGAGTGGTTTCAGATGGAGTTGGATGTACTGGCTATTACAGTATGTATGCTAAGTTATAGCATAGTGCTGCCAGCATATGATGTAATGTGCATGTCTATTTGTGTGCCTGCACTTGTGTGTGTATGTATGTCAGTGTGGAGGAATGCTGTGTCTCACTTGACTCTGAGGTAGTGTGATTGTATTTTGATTTATTAGAGATCCCCATTAGCTGCTACTCTTCCTGGGATCCAAACATATTAAGGCACTTACATTAGACATAAAACAAAGGATAAAACAGTACATCATATAACATTATTACACCACTACATATCTACAATACAAAATGTATAATATGTATAACTGTGAAGAGAACAAAAGGAGAGGAGTGTGAGTCTGTGGGGTGAGAAGAGTAGAGGAGAGCTGAGCTGGGTCTGTAGTGTTTAATTAGAGATTGCAACCCTTTCACCCCTCCTTGTATGCCCAGGACCCGACAGAAGGACATTTATGGCAATATGTATGCCGCTGACAGTATGAGTGTGTGCGTGTGTGTGTGTGTCCGCATACGGTGTGCACATTTGAGAGTGTGGCAGGTGAGCCTAGTGATGTATGAAACAGAAATTGTTTTGTAAGTGCAATAATCAAATTTCACGGGGTGAGCCCTCTAACACAGATGTCAGCCTCTTCTGTAACCAACAGATGTAATTCCATGCTGGATCCCTCAGATTCAAATAAACATACACATAAATACTCCTTCTCCACTTCAATTGATTGCTTTAATCTGGCCTCTCTACCGGTACACTTGAACCATCCACTCCCATTCCCCTCCCTTCCCTAATTTCTCCTTCCCCTCTATATCTTTGTCTCCTAACCTCTCTTCTCCTCAAGCCGTCTATCTCTACCTCCCTCCTTCACTCTCTCATTCGCTCCCTTCTTCGCTCCCTCATTCGCTCCCTCCTTCACTCCCTCCCTCTCTCCCTCTCATTCCAGTAGATCTGTGCAGTGTAGCGGGTGTAGGAGGGGGTGGGCTTGCCTTCCCGCCTATCTGCCTTCCTGATTTAATGAGGTCCTATGGGGATTGGACTGAAGCCATCAAAAGCTGCGCTCCTCTCCTCTCTGCCATACAGCCAGCTCTGTTAAACAGATGTGCAGGCGATAATGATAGCAGCACTGTCTCATACCCGGCATGTGTGAATGCAGGGATGGGGAACAGGAGAGAAACGAGAGGAAAGAGAGAGAGGTGAGAAAATGGGAGGAGAGGCGCTCTAGCGTAGAGACAAAGCTCTTCTCTGATTAAGCGGAGGGAATGTGTGAGAGGAGAGGAGGGGGAAAAGGGAGGTGCGATAAGGGAAATCTCCTAGATTATAGATTACCTGGGGTGAGAGATGAGAGAATACATGTGGAGGGAGGTGGAGGGAGATTGGGGGAGAGATGGAGAGAGGAGGTGAAGAGGTGTTGGGAGAATTGGGGAGAGATGGAGAGAAGTGGAGGGAGGTGGACAGGTTGTTTGGGGGAGATGGAGAGGAGGAGGGAAGTGAAGAGGTGGAGGGAGATTGGAGAAGAGATTGAGAGGGATGGAGGTACAGTAGGTGGACAGCCCAGACACTAAATCCTCCTGGTGTCTTTGTGAGAGCTAACAAAACCACAAGCTGACAGCAGCATCAGACCATAAAAGACTGGGAGAGAACCGAGAAGCGTGAGAGATGGAAATGGAGAGAGTTTATTGTTAATTAGGATCTATGGGAAACGGAGAGAGAGCGATAAAGAGGAGAGAAGAACATAGGAGAAAGAATAGGAGGTGGAGAGAGAGAGAATTGCAGTTGGAGGGAGAGCATAGTAAAAGGGAAACAGGAGAAAAAAAAGAGAGATTCATTCATTCACTCATTCACTCATTCTCTCTCTCTCTCTCTCTCTCTCTCTCGCTTTCTTTCACTCACTCACTCATCCACTGGGAGAATCTCAATTGCATACTCCTCTCTCCTCGCTTCCTTCTCAAAATCCATTGGAGGAGAAGGTCAGAGTGGAGGGACCTTTGGCTTCTCATCCAATAGTTTTTGAGAAGGAGGTGAGGAAAGAGGAGAGAGGACGTGAGGGGATTGTAACTCACTCACTCTAACTCACCCTTACTCACTCTCGTTGTCTTTCTCTCAGCCAGCTCTGCCTCTGTCTTTCTGACAATCCCTCACACACAGACATAGAGTTAAGTAACAGCAGTGGGCCTCAGGATTCCCAGAAGTTTCTCATTATGGGTACAAAGAGGTGGCCCAAAGAAAGGCCTAACTAACCTCCACGCTGTGCTGGGACGCACACAGAGAGGTACGTATGGTTCAATCATGCCTTGTTACCAGGATGCTGATAATGCTTCCCTGGGTTATATTTCCTGCAGTCAAATTACCAAATTGCCCTCATGGGTGGAATATTATTAATATTTTTTATAATTTCATAATTAATAGACATACTTTTTTTACGTCGAAAATCTGGTGTGTCTATGTCAAACGGTTTCATTATATTTCAGTTTTCTGTGATGTATATAGAGTGTAATATTGGGACGCAAACTCAAAATGTAATAAATGTCAACTCCATATCTGACATGGTAAAGGTATCTTCTTTTTTTAAGCCCATAACCACGTGTGTGAGGTGTATACTTTTGTTGCAAAGTAGATTTGTTTAAGACTACCAAGAAACACTCTGTGTGACCCTGATTCATCCCACTGCAGTGAAAGGTTATTGTAGCATAAAACAGACTGAGAGAGAGAGGGTTTGATGTGAAACAGCACAATGAGTTACAGTATCTCACCTTAGTCTTAGAGAGAGAACCTCAACCCACCCATCTGATGTCAGTTTAGAAAGGAGAATTTGATGAGTGATTGTTTAACTGAGAACGTAATAGAGAAAGAGTTGTGGCACACTGTATTGTGTTCCACTTGGACAGGCCTACAGTACCCTGTTTTCATCTGAAGAATCAGGGCAGGATTTGCTCTCACATAGACAAGTGTGTATAAGTTGCCTCTGCATGTCACTGTATTTAGCACTAAACTACATCCACATGGCATTACTGTGTGTTTATAGTGCCTAAACGTGTTAAAAAACGTAAGTGAGTTTTGGAACAGGGCCATGGCAAAGCTTTTTGACAGGACTTAGCCTTATCACACATCACAGGCCTGGTCACAGGACCTAATGGGGCAATAAGGCTGTCAACCTGTCAGATAAGAGATGTTGACTGAAATTTTTAATTTTTTAATTTCAACTTTATTTAACCAGTTAGGCCAGTTGAGAACAAGTTCTCATTTACAACTGCGACCTGGCCAAGATAAAGCAAAGCAGTGCGACAAAAACAACAACACAGAGTTACACATAAACAAACGTACAGTCAATAACACAATAGAAAAATCTATGTAGTGTGTGTGCAAATGTAGAAGATTAGGGAGGTAAGGCAATAAATAGGCCATAGAGGCGAAATAATTACAATTTAGCATTAATACTGGAGTGATAGGTGTGCAGATGATGGTGTGCAAGTAGAGATACTGGGGTGCAAAAGAGAAGGAATATAAATAACAAAATGGAGATGAGGTAGTTGGGTGTGCTATTTACAGATTGGCTGTGTACAGGTACAGTGTACTGCTCTGACAGCTGATGCTTAAAGTTAGAGAGTGAGATATAAGTCTCCAGCTTCAGTGATTTTTGCAATAAATCAATGTTGAAGTCATCTCATATGTGTACATCCAGGATAATTTGACAGGGTTCACAATGAGGATGATATGCAGTTGGTCATGTGAACTACAGACAGAAAATGTATGTGTGTGTGTGTGTGACAGAGAGAGAGAGAGAGAGAGAGAGAGAGAGAGAGAGAGAGAGAATGTGTGTGTCTACGTGCATGGCCTTGGTATTGCTGACGTGGACTGTCCACTTTGTCCAGTGCAGTGGAACATCTTGACCAACAGTAACCCTAGATAAGTTGCTAATGTCAAACACACACACACACACACACACACACACACACACACACACACACACACACACACACACACACACACACACACACACACACACACATTTCTGACCTGTATTTCATTAACCTGTTGGGGCTACAGGTTAGCAATGAACCCCGAGTCGGGATTGCTAACAAGGCTGGAAATTCAAAACATCAAAAATCTAATAATTTCAATTTCTCAAACAATCAACTATTTTACACAATTTAAAATATAAACATCTCCTTAATCTAACCACATTGTTCGATTTTCAAAGAGGCTTTACGGCAAAAGCATAAAGTTAGATTATGTTAGGACAGTACATAGCCACAAAAGTACAAACATCCATTTTCAATTCAAGGTCAGGCGTCACCAAAAGCAGAAACCAGCTAGAATTATGCACTAACCTTTGTCAATCTCCATCAGATGACACTCCTAGGACATTATGTTATACAATACATGCATTTTTTGTTCCATCAAGTTCATATTTATATCCAAAAACAGCATTTTACAGTAGCGTGAAATTCAGATTTTTTTCTTCTCTGAAATGCTTCCGGTGAACATAACAAAATTACTATTCGAAAACATTGGTAAATTATAATATTGTCATTCAAAGAATAATATATTATCATCTCGTAATTGCTACCGAATGGCCAGATCTCAAAATAACTTTACTGGGAAATCACATTTTGCAATAAACGGGGTGCTATGCTAAGAACAATAAGCTATGCTATACAGTTAGCATCATCTAATATCGATAATAACATTGTAAATATCCCCTTACCTTTGATTATCTCCATCAGAAGGCAGGCATCCCAGGTCCGGAAGGCATCCCAGGTCCGGAACAAATGTGGTTTCTTTTGACAAAGTTCATAATTTATGTCCAAATAACACCAAGTACTTAGCGTTCATTATGCTCCCACAAAACGTGGTGGGGGGGGGGGTGTAAAATCACGCCGAAAAGCTAAAAAAACCTAGTAAATAATCTATTTACGTTCGTTCAAACATGTCAAATGTTGTTTAGCATTAATCTTTTGGTCCATTTTTAACGTTAAACATCAGTAATATTTTCACACAACCTATCCTATGTCTAGATAAACAATGATGACAAACTCACGCTTCTCAGATTTATGCGCAGGCGCAAAAAAATGAAGTGATGACATGTCAACTTCCTTGCATTCTAATTTGCTCTCTGTTTATCATAGACACTTCAAACAACTTTATAAAGATCGTTGACATCTAGTGGAAGCCGTAGGTGTTGCGAAAGGAATCCTTTCTCACTATGGTATCTATAAAACAATGACACTAAATAGTACAGTCACAAAATTCACATTTCTTTTATCTATTTTTCACAGGTTTTTGCCTGCAATATGAGTTTTGTTATACTTACAGACACCATTCAAACTGTTTTAGAAAATTCAGAGTGTTTTCTAGCCGAATGTGTTAATAATATGCATATCCTAGCTTCTGAGTTGGTGTAGGAGGCAGTTAAAAATGGGCACATATTTTTTTCAAAATGTCTCAATACTGCCCCCGAGGAACTTTCCCTTAGAGGCTTTGAAGGCTCTGTTGCATACAGTAGCTGCAAGACTTCACTTTTGGAGAACTGGTGGCTTTGACTGGCTTGAAGTGATCCCTTATGTGGCAATTATCTCAGAGGATTTTCATAGGCCCTCAAACTTGTTACTAAAGAGACAAGTCAGTGGTGCTCCCCTGGGTCTGGGACTGCCTGTCTAGAGGTGTTTAGAAGATGAGCTCTGAAGAGATTTGATAATCACAGCCACCTGCTGGCTAATCTGCTGTGTGCGTGTGATCTTGCTCTGGCTCTGATAATATGAAGGAGCCGGGGGCCACAAACAGGGTGAAATGTTCAGGAATCCAGAGTTCAATTTGTTCTGGTTGGCTACTAGAAACCATTATGTGTGCTTCTTTACATAAGCATGGACATTTCACAAACACATTAGTTGCAAACTTACTCTGTGTAACGGGTTGGCAGTCGTGGTGAAGGAATGAGGCACAGGAAGCAGCGAGCACAGGGTAGTGGCGTATTTAATTTACACTCACTCATCAAACAAATACTCCCAAACACAGGGGAGAAAATACACACGGCGTAAAATAGCGCCGACACGAACATGAGGCGTCATAATAGAAATAATCCCGCACAACACGGAAGCGGACCAGCTAACATAAATAGCCCCGCTAATTAACCAAACTAACACAGGTGCACAAAACCAAAAAGAAGGGAAAACCAAAAAGGGAATCAGTGGTAACTAATAGGCCGGTGACGATGACCGCCGAGCGCCACCCGAGCAGGAGGGGGCGGCACCGTCGGTGGGAATCGTGACAGTACCCCCCTCCTGACGTGCGGCTCCCGCCGCGCGCCGACACCGGCCTCGAGGACGACCCAGAGGGCGAGGCGCAGGGCGATCCGGATGGAGGCGATGGAAATCCTTCAACATGGATGGGTCCAAGACGTCCTCCGCCGGCACCCAGCACCTCTCCTCCGGGCCGTACCCCTCCCAGTCCACGAGGTACTGCAGGCCCCTCGCCCGGCATCTCGAGTCCAGAATAGCCCGTATGCTGTACGCCAGGGACCCCCCGATGTCCAGAGGGGGTGGAGGGACCTCCGGCACCTTACCTTCCTGCAGGGGACCAGCTACCACCGGCCTGAGGAGAGACACATGAAACGAGGGGTTAATACGGTAATAGGAAGGGAGTTGTAACTGATAACACACCTCGATCATCCTCCTCAGGACTTTAAAGGGCCCCACACACTGCGGCCCCAGCTTCCGGCAGGGCACGCGGAGGGGCAGGTTCCGGGTCGAGAGCCAGACCCTGTCTCCCGGTACGAACACGGGTGCCTCACTGCGGTGGCGGTCAGCATTCCTCTTCTGCCGTCCACTGGCCTCCTTCAGGGAGTCCTGGACGGCTCTCCAGGTCTCCTTGGAGTGCTGTACCCAGTCCTCCACCGCAGGAGCCTCGGTCTGGCTCCGGTGCCATGGTGCCAGGACCGGCTGGTAACCCAAAACACACTGAAAGGGTGACATGTTAGTAGAGGAGTGGCGAAGTGAGTTCTGGGCTAACTCAGCCCAGGGAATGTACCTCGCCCACTGCCCTGGCCGGTCCTGGCAATACGACCTCAGAAACCTGCCCACCTCCTGGTTCACCCTCTCCGCCTGCCCATTGCTCTCGGGGTGAAAACCGGAAGACGTGGGTAAATAGGGCCTCCGCAGTCTGCAGGGCCGTAGGGAGACCGGGCAATGGGAGGAGACGGCAGGACTTAGAGAACCGATCCACAACCACCAGAATCGCAGTGTTCCCCTGAGAGGGGGGAAGATCTGTCAAGAAATCTATAGACAGGTGCGACCATGGCCATTGTGGAACGGGGAGGGGCTGTAACTTCCCTCTCGGTAGATGCCTAGGAGCCTTACTCTGAGCGCACACTGAACAGGAAGAGACATAGGACCTCACGTCCTTAGCCAAGGTGGGCCACCAGTACTTCCCCCTGAGACTCCGCACTGTCCTCGCCACACCAGGATGACCCGCAGTAGGTAGCGTGTGCGCCCATCGAATCAATCGATCACGAACACCGAGCGGCACATACGCGACCCACGGGAACCTGCGCAGGCGCAGGTTCCAACACTAATGCCCGCTCGATGTCCACGTCCACCTCCCGTACCACCGGTGCCACCAGCCTAGACGCTGGAATGATGGGAGTTGGATCGATGGGCCGGTCCTCCGTGTCATAGAGACGGGACAGCGCGTCGGCTCTAGTGTTGAGGGAACCCGGTCTATAGGAGATAGTGAACCTAAACCGGGCGAAGAACATGGCCCACCTTGCCTGACGTGGATTCAGTCTCCTCGCTGCCCGGATGTACTCCAGGTTTCGGTGGTCGGTCCAGATGAGAAAGGGGTGTTTAGCCCCCTCAAGCCAGTGCCGCCACACCCTCAAAGCTTTTACCACCGCTAGCAACTCCCTGTCCCCCACATCATAGTTACGCTCCGCCGAACTGAGCTTCTTCGAAAAGAAAGTGCAGGGGCGGAGTTTCGATGGCGTACCCAAGCGCTGTGATAGCACGGCACCCACCCCAGCCTCGGATGCGTCCACCTCCACTATGATTGCTAGAGACGGGTCCGGGTGCGCCAACACCGGTGCGTCGGTCAACAGCGTCTTCAATTTCTTGAAGGCTCTGTCCGCCTTCGTCGACCATCGCAAACGCACCGGCCCCCCCTTCAGCAGTGAGGTAATGGGAGCCGCTACCTGGCCAAAACCCTGGATAAACCTCCGGTAGTAATTGGCAAAGCCTAAGAACCGCTGCACTTCCTTCACCATGGTTGGAGTCGGCCAATTACGCACGGCCTTAACGCGGTCACACTCCATCACCACCCCCGTGTTGGAAATGCGATAACCCAGAAAGGAAACGGCTCGTTTGGAAAACACACATTTCTCAGCCTTAACGTATAGGTCATGCTCCAGCAGTCTACCAAGCACCTTGCGCACCAGGGACACATGCGCGGAGCGGGTGGCGGAATATATCAGAATATCATCGATATAGAAAATCACGCCCTGCCCGTGCAGGTCCCTGAGAATCTCGTCAACAAAGGATTGAAAGACGGCTGGAGCATTTTTCAACCCATATGGCATGACGAGGTACTCATAATGGCCCGATGTGGTACTAAAGGCGGTTTTCCACTCATCTCCCTTCTTGATACGCACCAGGTTATACACACTCCTGAGATCCAGTTTTGTGAAGAACTTTGCTCCGTGAAATGATTCCACCGCCATAGCGATGAGAGGTAGTGGGTAACTAAACCCCACCGTAATGGCGTTTAGACCTCTGTAATCAATGCACGGACGCAGACCTCCCTCCTTTTTCTTCACAAAAAAGAAACTCGAGGAGGCGGGTGAGATGGAGGGCCGAATGTACCCCTGTCCCAGGGATTCCGTGACATATGTCTCCATAGCCGCCGTCTCCTCCTGTGACAAGGGGTACATGTGACTCTTGGGAAGCGCAGCGTTAACCTGGAAATCTATCGCACAATCCCCCTGTCGATGGGGTGGTAATTTAGTCGCCCTCTTTTTACAGAAGGCGATCGCCAAATCGGCGTACTCAGGGGGAATGCGCACGGTGGACACCTGGTCTGGACTCTCCACCGACGGGGCACCTATGGAAACTCCTAGACACCTCCCTGAACACTCCTCTGACCACCCCTGGAGAACCCCCTGTTTCCACAAAATACGGGGATTGTGACCAGCCAGCCAGGGGACCCCCAGCACCACCGGAAATGCAGGCGAATCAATAAGGAAAAAACTAATGCGTTCCTTATGATTCCCCTGCGTTACCATGTCCAGTGGCACCGTAGACTCCCTGACTAGCCCTGACCATAATGGTCAGCTATCTAGGGAGTGCACGGGGAAGGGGGGATCTATCGGCACCCGCGGAATGCCCAGCTTAATGGCAAGTCCACGATCCATAAAGTTCCCAGCTGCGCCTGAATCGACTAGCGCCCTATGCTGGGAAGAGGAAAAAAATTTAGAAAACAAAACAGGTAAGAACACGTGACCAACAGGTGGTTCTGGGTGAATCTGGTGCTGACTCACCTGGGGTGACCGAGAAGTGTTCTGCCTGCCCTCTCGACTCCCAGACTGGCTCCTCCAGCACCGGTCGGCCGTGTGTCCTCTCCAACCACAGCTGGTGCAGGAGGAGCCAGCTCCTCCGGTGCCCCTTGGCACGGCCCCCCCTACCTCCATAGGGGCGGGGGTGCACGGAGGTGGAACGGGCAGGACCCTCTCCGAACGCCCGCGGGCAGCCAGCAGATTGTCCAAACGAATGGACATGTCGATGAGCTCGTCCAGGGATAGAGCGGCATCTCGACAGGCCAGCTCCCTGCGGACGTCCGCCCGGAGACTGCATCTATAGTGGTCTATGAGGGCCCTGTCGTTCCACCCCGCCCCAGCAGCCAAGGTCCTGAACTCCAACGCGAAGTCCTGAACTCCAACGCGAAGTCCTGAGCGCTCCTCGTCTCCTGCCTGAGGTGGAACAGCCGTTCACCCGCCGCTCTTCCTTCCGGAGGGTGGTCGAACACGGCCCGAAAGCGGCGGGTGAACTCTGGATAATGGTCCCTCGCCGAGTCTGGGCCATTCCAGACCGCATTAGCCCACTCCAGAGCTCGGCCCGTCAGGCAGGAAACGAGGGTCCTCACGCTCTCCTCTCCTGAGGGAGCAGGTCTGACGGTGGCCAGGTACAGCTCGAGCTGGAGCAGAAATCCCTGGCACCCAGCCGCCGCCCCATCATACTCCCTCGGGAGCGCCAAACGAAGCGCGCCTGAGCCAGACGTAGTGGGAGGAGGAGGTGGCTGCATCGGAGGAGCCGGAGGTGGAGAGAGGAGACCACTTCTCTCCCATCGGTCCATCCTCTCCATCATCTGGTCCATCGCGGATCCTATGCGGTGGAGGACCGTAGTGTGGTGGAGGACACGTTCCTCCATCGAGGGGACAGGGGTGGCCGCTTCTCCTGCTGATTCCATGCCTTTTCGTGGTGCGGGATTCTGTAACGGGTTGGCAGTCGTGGTGAAGGAATGAGGCACAGGAAGCAGCGAGCACAGGGTAGTGGCGTATTTAATTTACACTCACTCATCAAACAAATACTCCCAAACACAGGGGAGAAAATACACACGGCTTAAAATAGCGCCGACACGAACATGAGCCGTCACAATAGAAATAATCCAGCACAACACGGAAGCGGACCAGCTAACATAAATAGCCCCGCTAATTAACCAAACTAACACAGGTGCACAAAACCGAAAAGAAGGGAAAACCAAAAAGGGAATCAGTGGTAGCTAATAGGCGCGCCACCCGAGTGCCACCCGAGCAGGAGGGGGCGCCACCGTCGGTGGGAATCGTGACACTCTGTCATGCCATTTTAATTTCATTTTGTACAGGGATGCCAAATAATAATTATTATATTTTTTTTAAATTGTATTTATTTAACCAGGTAGGCTAGTTGAGAACACGTTTTCATTTACAACGGCGATCTGGCCAAGATAAAGCAAAGCAGTTCAACACATACAACAAGTTACACATGGAATAAACAAACACAGTCAATAATACAGTAGAAAAGTCTATATACAGTGTGTGCAAATAAGGTAAGATAAGGGAGGTAAGGCAATAAATAGGCCATGGTGGTGAAATAATTACAATATAGCAATTAAACACTGGAATGGTAGATGTGCAGAAGATGAATGTGCATGTAGAGATACTGGGGTGCAAAGGAGCAAGATAAATAAATAAATACAGTATGGGGATGAGGTAGTTGGATGGGCTATTTACAGGTGGGCTATGTACAGGTGCAGTGATCTGTGAGCTGCTCTGACAGCTGGTGCTTAAAGTTAGTGAGGGAGATATGAGTCTCCAGCTTCAGTGTTTTTTGCAGTTCGTTCCAGTCATTGGCAGCAGAGAACTGGAAGGAAAGGCGGCCAAAGTAGGAATTGGCTTTGGGGGTGACCAGTGAAATATACCTGCTGGAGCGTGTGGTACGGGTGGGTACTGCTATGGTGACCAGTGAGCTGAGATAAGGGGGGCTTTACCTAGCAAAGACTTGTAGATGACCTGGAGCCAGTGGGTTTGGCGACGAGTATGAAGCGAGGACCAGCCAACGAGAGGGTACAGGTTGCAGTGGTGGGAAGTATATGGGGCTTTGGTGACAAAACGGATGGCTCTAGTATCTCATAGCATCTCTACCTGCTCTATCTCAATATAGTCAGTAGTTTTGTTTGGCACAATTGCTTGAGTGAGGGTAGAGAAGAAAGGCATTGTTCATAAGAATATGTTATTATGAGAACTTTGATCAACTAGCTAGATATCATTTTACATTCGAGTGTATGAGGATTCGCCCACTCAGAGGTACAATTTCAAACTGTAATATCAGATATTCTCTTTTCCACATCATTATCAGCATCTCTCTGAGCGGTTTTGAGAAAGTAATGTAGTTGTTTCCTCAACCGTAACCAAGAGGTTGTCTATGCTTGACCGACCATGTACATGTTAGAGAATCTATTCGCCCTATCCACTTCATGGAATAGGTCATCAAAACTCTGTAACAACTTCCACCTTTCCTCCACTTTGTAGACTGTATCTCTCTATTCCTATGCATGGTACAACCTCAAGTGTTTGCTAAGAGGTACATTTAAGCGTGTTTTTTCACAGGCATCCAGGCCAGTGTGTGATCCCATCTCCCATTCCCACTACATGGCAAGTGGCTAAGAGGCTGGTAGGGAGGGAGGCCCCCGAGGGGTGAACAGATATCCGGGGCCTACATGGCCCAGCTCCAGTTATCTCTACCTCACAGCTACATTGTGATGCTCCAGTCATGAGAACGGGCATCGGACCCCTTGGAACCCACTGGGAAACTGCAGTCCCATTTACATCTCCCTGGTCCTCCCTGGCCCTCCCTGGCCCTCTCTGGCACCACATGCAATATAACCAGCAGCACACTGGAGAGTCTAAAGAAGTAGTCTAAAGCAAAAACTCACAATGTAGTGAGATTTACACGAGCCTTGCCTTGCGTGCTATACAGACATTTCACTGCATTGTACGGTGTGGAGTACTGTTGTACAATCTATTGTGCTGTTTTGAATTGGGATAGTTCTTTGGTGTGTGAGAGAGGTGGTGTGGGAAAAGGCTAGTTAAGCTGTGTGTTTAAAGCTGTTTAAAAGGCTGCTGCCATAGTCTCTGGGTGTATCTGATGGCTCTATTACTCACTGCGCCTTGAGGTTTTACTTTCTTTAGTTGAAATGAGAATCCAAGGTGCCTACTGTCTCTGTTAATCTATCAAGTGTGTGTGTTTGTGTGTGTGTGTGTTTGTGTGTGTGTGTGTGTGTGTGTGCAGCAGCTGCAGCAGCCAACGAGCTTCCTCTCTAGTCTCTCTTCCACTTCTCTGTGGTGCGTGGTGCGTTGCTAGGACAACTCCTCTGAGTGCTGGCTGCATCGCTACGTCTCTCTCAAAGCCGGAGCTTGGGGAACCTCCTCGCCCCGGGAACGCAGCATAAAATTGGAATAATCGCTGTCGATTATGGTACACAATGGCCTGCTGCTTCTGAAAGATTCATTAATTCCGGAAAAATAGAACTGTGGAGGGAGGGGGAGGCCAAGGAGGGGGGCAAGAAAGGGGCACCTCACTCCCCTCTCCCTCCTCTTCTTTGCTCTCCCACGGTGGGCATAGGCATGACATCAGCAACCCTCAATGGGACTGGCTTTCTGGACATGCCCGCTGCCCCCCTCCAACCCTCCATACCTCCCTCCCCTCCCTCCCTTTCTCGCCCCTGCCAGCTTGGACCCAGTGCTTGGCTGGGCGACTTGGGGCCAACACCACTATTTGCGTGAGAGACAAAAGCCCCTCAGAGGGAGAAGAGGGGAAGCGGAGTGCTTCACATGGTCCCAGCCAAGAGCAGGGATGGCTGCCTCCCTCCGCTTTCCTCCTAGCAGGCCTCTCCTTTGGCTTGGTGGTGGTGGTGTGACTCCCGTATGCCTGTATCGTCCTCTCCCCCTCCTACCTCATCCCCAAAATGGTCTCTTTCCTCTCTGAGCTAGAGCTCTTTGAAAGAGTATGACATGTCAAGAGATTTGGGATGAGTGATTTCTCATGCCACAACCTCTATTGACAGTGATTGCATTCCCCTGGCTTTTGTTGGGCTGATGGCCATATGTCTGGGAGAGGAATAGCTTTCCAACACATTTCCTTCGTCAGATCTAGAATGATGTAGTACTGCTCTATAGGTTGTGTAATCCCATGCTGCTGTGAGACAGGGGACAAATCAGTATGACACCCAACTCTAGAGGTATTCTCCTTAGTCTGTGAAGTCGACTTTCAGTCTGAATGCAGTAATAAATCAGTTTTTGATATTGACCTCCTGATGTTCCATATGGCCTAAAGTGTCCCTGTCTGTCACATATGGAAACATGGTTTCTATTTTGGTATCAATCTGATGGATAAACTATTATATAACATTAGAAAATAAATATACAGAGACTGAAAAACAGCTTCTATCTCAAGGCCATCAGACTGTTAAATAGTCACCACTAGCCGGCCTCCTCCCAGTACCCTACCCTGAACTTTAGTCTCTGTCACTAGCCAGCTACCAACCCGTTACTCAAACCTGCACCTTAAAGGCTGCTGGCTATCTACATAGAAATGGAACACTGGTCACTTTAATAATGAAACACTGGTCACTTTAATAATGTTTACATGTTGTTTTACTAATTTCTTATGTATATACTGTATTCTAGTCAAGGCCTATATTTAACTATTGCTGTACATGTACTATTCTATCCTATGTATTCTACAGATATATTACATATTATATCCATATACTGTCCATCATTTCTATACATCCCATCATATATATTTATTTATACTCTGGACTCCGACATTGCTCGTCCTAATATTTATACATTTCTTAATTCCATTCTTTTACTTTTTACATGTGTGTGTATTGTTGTTTATTGTTAGATATTACTGCACTGTTGAAGCTAGGAACACAATAATTTCACTACACCCGCAATAACATCTGCTAATACAATCTGATTTGATATATACAGTTCTTCATCTCATGTACATGGCAACGTACAGTAGTTCATGTACATGGCAACATTCTGACGCATATACAGATACATTTTAGGATTAAAAGTTGATCAGTAACCATCATGATGGGACTTATTCCCTCTATATTGTATATTGACCACTATTTTCCTGCATAAAGTTAATCCCTTTTGACCTCCGCATTACCAGGAAGCAGAGGACTGCTGATGCAACATTTCCCCCTGCACCAGTATTGAGGATGCTGGTTGACGTACACTGTATATGGTCTGATGACATAGCTGGACACTGCTTCCCATTAACGTCTCATCCTCTGACCATGACGTCAATGTCAGCATTATATACATCAAATCTTCAGTTAAACATTAAGAAGCTTAAGAAGCACTGACCATGCCATACCATTAGAGAGCTCTCCTTTCTCTGTCTCTCTCACTGGCCCATCCAGAGGATATGAAGCCCAGACTAGAACTTGATAACCCGGGGGGATTACAGCTAAAACCAGTCAATACGGAATCGATGGAGGACCCCCCCCCCCCCCCCTCCCTAAACTGGACTGTTGACTCCTCCCTCTAGCCCCCTGTGTGGTGTGTGTGAGTCTGTGTGTGTGAGAGCTTGTGTGTAGTTCCTGTGCACAGTAGCCTGGTCCACTTCAACGGTAGTGACAGACATCAGGACTGACTGCAAAGCTTTGGGCAGTGTGGCTGAGGTGGGATGCTTGTCTCTCTCTGAATGCTAACAAAATGTTGCTGGCCTACTGTGAACTGTAGCTGAGTTTTTGGAAGATCCAGTTGAATTACACAGAGGTCAATATGCTGAGATGTGTTGTCTTCCGACATATTTACGACAATGTCAGGAGCACCAGTGTTTCCACGTTGTCTTTCTACTGGCTTATTGACTCTTTCTGTACAGCATAGCATGAGGCAGAATTTTATCTAACCTTGGTCAGTGTACACAGCACCCAGCTAGCACATACCGCTCTGAGAACCATATGTTTCAATGGTGGGAATTCCAGTACCTCAGCATAACGTTTTCTAAAAACCATAAGAAAACATGAGTAACATTCAAAGAACGTTCTAAGAATGTAATGTGAAAACATATACTCAGTGTCAACAAAACTCTCTCTATCCTCTATCTTGTTAAGTGTTGCCAGATGTGTACACTATGTCCTTTAATTGGCCACACATGCTCCTAATGAGTGCTTTTTTCCCCTTTGAAATTTGGTCTGTTTGAATAGGCTAAAATGAACAGTTTTGTGTGAGTAAAAAAACAAACATCACATGCTAGTTCCATCCTGGTGGCACAGTGGACTAATTCCATGGATATAAAACAGAAGATCGTAGTTTTGAATCTCACTAACGCTGTGCCACAATAAAAGAGAAATGTGTTTGCATGATTAATGCCTAAGAAAATGAACTTTCAAGTGTATTTGGAGTTCAAAACAGTTCAGCTAAGCCAGCATTGTTATTAATAGTCTTATTGAAGCATGTCCTCAGAATGTTATTTAACCCTTGTGCTTTGCTGAAAAAAAATGATGTCCATTGTGGTATGGGTGAGATTGACCCGCACAGTTTAAACACACTCAACACAGTCAAAGAATCAAGTTAAAACAGCCAACACTTTATTTTGTCTTGTCAAACCTTTCAGAAAGAAGAAATACAATAACATTTTATTTCAAAAAAATATTTAAGAACTATTTGTTAAACATATTTCCTTTCTCACAAACAAGTATTTTCTGTTTGGAGATCATTTTTGAGTCTGTGTTAGAGATCTGCTGCTCTCGCACTGAGAAGGAGACGTTTGGGAAAGCTCCTTTTCTCCCAAACATAATTATAAGAGTGCAGCCAGAACCAGTCTAAACAAAATACATCAAATACACTTGTTTATTTTGGACCTTTGTAAATATCTATACACATGAAAGCCCCCTGGTCAAAATGATCCACAACATCATGTTTGTATACAAAATCTACACAGACATTCCACAACACATCATTTAATTTCATGGAGAAAAAGAGAGGTTAACTAGTATTTTAGACAACTCAAAAGTGGAAATGGGTCAAATTGACCCACAACATAATAGGAGGGTTAATTACCTTCAAATAACCTATAATTTCCGTTCTCAGCACATTAATAAAACCTCCCATGAAGACTTTCAAGGAACCATAGTAAAACGCACTCAGAAGCTCCCTGCAACCGAAAAATGTATGTTTCTAGAACAGGCTAAATGTTCACTTCTGTTCTCAGAAAGAAAGAAAAAATGTTCAGTTTCACTGGTCAGGAAACCTATTTCTTCATTCCCAGAACCAATGGGAAACCAAAAACATACATACCATAGATGTAGTAAGTGCATTCCTGCATTCCTCTGCTCATCTCTTTTAATCTCTGGCACATTGATCCTCTTCTTGATCAATGAAAGGGCATCTGTTGGCTGGTGCCTTCAATGAGCAGAGAAAACATGCTCTGTGGGAACATGCAGAGGTTTCAATGTGTCTAGTATATTTTCTATAGGCTGTTTATACTCACCTGATAGGGATTATTGTCATAACAATTGATCCTAACTGGTACAAAAATCAAGTCCAGGAAACAGAAATATATTTTTGCATGGAAAGATCAGACCTGTGACCTAGTGTTCTAAATCATTATGCACAATGTGATGGTACTGTCTGTGCCTGGAAAGAGACTGTCTATAGGCCTAAAGGTGGGTTCACATGACATTAGCCATAAAGTGATATGATCACAGATGGCATATGTCTGGCCAGGGTGGTTCAACCTTAATTCCATTACAGAGGAACTAAAGAAAAACAGAAAGGGGATGTTCAGGTTTTTATGGCTTCTGTCCTCATGTACACAGAGAGCTGATATTAATAATATGCATGTCAATCTCTCCTGGCTCAAAGTGGAGGAGTGATTGACTTAATCATTACTTGTATTTATGAGCGGTATTGACATGTTGAATGCACCGAATTGTCTGTTTGAACTAATGGCACACAGCTCAGACACCCATACTATAAGGGCAGAAGGCAAGACCCAAATGCAGACACAGGAGGCAGATGGTTGAGCTCCGATATTTATTATACCAAAAGGGGTAGGCAAAAGGCAGTTCGGGGACAGGCGAGAGTTCATAAACCAGGTCAGATTCCAAACAGTACCAGGCGATAGGCAAGGTCGAGGTCAGGACAGCCAGGGGTTCATTGAACAGGTCTGAGTCCAAACAGTACAAGGGGATAGGCAGGCTCGAGGTCAGAACAGGCAGAGTGGTCAGGCAGGCGGATTCTGCATCAGGACAGGCAAGGGTCAAAACCAGGAGGGATAGGAAAAAACAGACTGGGAAAAATAGGAGCTAGGAGAAAAGCTGGTTGACTTGGCAAAACAAGACGAACTGGCACAGAGAGATGGGAAACACAGGGATAAATACACCGGGGACTAATGGGGAAACAGGAGACTCCTGGAGGTGAGTGGAGACAATCACAAAGACAGGTGAAACAGACCAGGGCATGACACATACATACCCCAGAAGACATGCCACAGGAGGTCTCTTCACAGTCCCCAAGTCCAGAACAGACTATGGGAGGCGCACAGTACTACATAGAGCCATGATTACATGGAACTCTATTCCACATCAAGTAACTGTTGCAAGCAGTAAAATTAGATTTAAAAAACAGATATAAATACACCTTATGGAACAGCCGGAACTGTGAAGCAACACAAACATAGACACAGACACATACATTCACACGATAACATACGCACTATACACACACGTACACATAGCTTTTGTTCTGTAGATATGTGGTAGTGGTCGAGTAGGGGCCTGAGGGCACACAGTGTGTTGTGAAATCTGTGAATGCATTGCCTTGGCAGCAGCTTATGGCGATCCATAATAAATACAAATACATGTCACCTCTCACCTACTGTGTATCAAGCCTTTAATGGCCTAGTGAGAAGTGGACCTACTAAGAAACCCAATGTCCTTTTCATGATTAATAATACCAGCATTTATGTGTGACAATGCACCTATATCCTATGTGGCAGTAAAATGATAGACAGCCTACTGTCACATACTGAAATGTCACCTTTCCCCATGTGTTCTGATGACACCAATGTGAAGTTAGATGTGCCCAAAAATATATGGATATGGACAGACAGGGTGTTTTCTGTTGCAAAATGAATTTGCCACCAATGCAGGATAATGACGCTGTCATTCAACCTGACATTTCCAGGGTTATGTCATTGTCATGGTAAAGAAGTGAAAGTGATGGGAGGTGTTCACTGATATACAGGCATCCGCCATGTCCTACTGTATCACAGTGAGTGGATCCATGCCTTAGCTTAGTGACTGACACCTTCACATCACCTGGGCCAGCAGCCACTAGCTACTGTTCTGAACTCAAATACTCTGACCAGGCCTCTGAGTTCCAATTAAATCAAATCAAATCAAATGTTATTTGTCAAATGCGTCGAATATAACCGGTGTAGAACTTACTTACTTAATGCCTTCTTACAAGCCCTTAAATGGATCGGACCCTTTTTTTTCAATTTTCGCCTAAAATGACATACCCAAACCTAACTGCCTGTAGCTCAGGACCTGAAGGAAGGATATGCATATTATTGATACCATTTGAAAGGAAACATTTTGAATATTGTGGAAATGTGAAATGACTGTAGGAGAATATAACACATTCGATCTGGTAAAAGATAATACAAACAAAAAAACATGCATTTTATTTCATTTTTTTTTCATCATCTTTGAAATGCAAGAGAAAGGCCATTAAATCACATAGTAGTTTAGGTGCAATTTAGATTTTGGCCACCAGATGGCAGCAGTGTATGTACATAGTTTCCGACTGATCCAATGAAGAATTGCATTACTGCACAAAATGTTGTATCAAGTCTGCCCAAATGTGCCAAATTGGTCAATTTATACATTTTCAAGTACATAACTATAGAGAACATACAAAAATGATATGTTAATAAAAAATGTACATTTACACACTCCCAAGAATGTCATAAACGATAGATAATTAGCTTTCCAACAGAAAAGACACTAACCTTCACACATCAAGATGGCCGGGTATGGTGGGTGCGGGGCCAGACACAGCAGGGGTTCAAACTGTAGAACGCAGTTTGTACATTTGAATATAAAAATGGATTTTATCAAACAAAACTGTGCTACATTTTATCTCTGGGAACCTCATGATGACAAATCAGAGCAAGATTACTGAATGCAAGTACATTATTTACCTTCAGATGTGAATGTATCAAACCAGTTGTGTGATAAAAGTGTTTTGTTGCTGTGCACTCTCCTCAAACAATAGCATGGTATTTAATAGCTACTATAAATTGGACACTTCAGTTAGATTAACAAGAATTTCAGCTTTCTGCCCATATAAGACATGTCTATGTCCTGGAAAGTTGGCTGTTACTTGCAACGTCATTCTAGTCACATTAGCGTATGTTATCAAGAACCGTCCCGGTATAGGGACACCGATACCATAGAGGTTAAAATAAAACCTCTGCATTGTTGGTTAAGTAAGTAAGATTACATTTTTTATGAATAAACTAAAGTTAAAAAAAAGTAACACAATAAAATAACAATAACCTGGCTATGTACAGGGGGTACCGGTTTCAAGTCAATGTGCGGGGATACAGGTTAGTCGAGGTAATTGAGGTAATATGTGACCGACTGGTTCGATTCAGTCTTATGTAGCAAAATTTGAAATTGTGTTTTTTACATTGGACAAAAGTAGAGACTCAGAGCTAGAAAATGGTATATCATACACTACAGTTGAGGAACGATGTGAAAGTAATTCTGCTTTGAAAGTTGATAAACTTGTAACCTCAATTTTGATAAAATGTACTGAACAACCAAAGACTTCAAGACTAAAGGCTGGCTTATACTACTGGTGTGTTCGTGAATTTAATCTGAAGTGCCAGTGTGCTCTGCAGGTTCATAAACTCAGAGTGTTGTCAGATTGTCAGTTTGTAAATTCAGAGCGTTTTGCTCTTGGAGCATAGGGTTGATCCGAGCGTAGAGTAGTAGAGTTGAGTAGCCTTCTGACCTAACAACAGCAGTCAAGCACCCAAGCTAACTTGGTGTTGGTAACTACAACTTTGATGCTTGAAAAAAATGTATTATGCTTTTTTTGTGAACGTTTACTGACACCGGTAATATTCAACGGGTACTGAGCGTTTGTAAATTCGTCAGTTATTCTGCGCTCTGGCACACTCAGTTGAGAGTGCTCTGAAATCAGAGTAGATAACCAGAGTGAATTTACCATCTACGTCTATCAATTGTTGCCGCAGTGACATCATAAACATTCTATTGAAATAGTTACTTTCATGGTGGAGTCTTTTGTTTAGACATGTAGCTAGCTAGCTAAACAGTGAACCATAATCCCAACTCATGATGTTACTACCCTGCATGAATCTGCAGGTAGCTAACCAACCAGGCTCAATGTTAGCTAGCTAACATTAGGCTGTAAATAGCAATGCAAATGGCTCTGCGATGCGAATAATATTACTACACAGATCATACACGTAACTTTAGCTAGCTATCCAGCCAGCTAACGTTAGCTACCTAGCTAACAGTACACTTTAACTTGAAATGAAAACAACTTTCTGACAAAATTAGAAATGTGTAATATCTGAAAATGTAGCTAGCTAGACTTTCTTACCCGTATACATGGATGGTCGCTTCTCTCTCTATGTCACGGATGCCATGGTTGCCCTTAGTTTGGAGATGTAGTCCGGAGACAGGTGTTTCATACAACAGCCTTCTGTGTGTTCTCTTTTCGACTCCTTCTGCATATTTGCAATTCAACGGCAGAATTTTCCCCATCTCCTTAGCTATCATACTCTAATTCCACTGATTTCAAAACTCTGTCCTCCAGAAAGTGGAAACACTTATGCAGTTCTACTATGTGATATCTTTCAAAAAAGACACGTTAGAAAG
Source organism: Salmo salar (assembly GCF_965601325.2). Taxonomy (NCBI): domain Eukaryota; kingdom Metazoa; phylum Chordata; class Actinopteri; order Salmoniformes; family Salmonidae; genus Salmo; species Salmo salar. The sequence goes on from NC_138300.1 coordinate 99,986,906, forward strand.
GATTACCTACACATACAGACCAGCTCATATTATAGACTAAAGTGGGCTACATGGCAGACCAATCCGAACTCATCTCTCGGCATATCCAGCCCACTCATTACCTCAGCCAATCATGGCTAGTAGGATGGTTGCTGACTTTTTCCGTGGCTAAACCAACTAGGCTTGCAATTTAGCAATTTTATTTGTATTTACAGATGGCATAGACGTTTGTAATTAAGACACATGAAAGTTCACATGTTCCAGGAGGCATTTCTGTCCAAAAATAGATTTTGACTAAATTGAGAACTGTTGTCCAAATCACTGTTTCTCAGTTCTCTCCTCATGGACCCCCAGCCATTAGAGAGTTTAATTCAACTTGTCTATTAACACAATCATAACTCCTATGGAATTGTAACAATATAATATGGCTAACCAGAATAACAAAACGTGTTCTTCATAAAGTTATTTGTAGAACCTTTGAGATTGAGAAAGATACATGTAATGTAAAGATAAATGTTATGTAAAAAAGGTTTCTATATACTGTAGCACGAAAAAGGGTTGTAATGATAGCAGAACACTTTTTGGTAATGATAGCAGAACCCTTTTTGTGATATAACCTCTTTTTAATGGTTCTTTATAGAACCTCAGGAAATGGTTCATTATAGCACCATAAAGGTTTCATTCAGAACCTTATGAGCATGTTTTTTATAGAACCTTCGAAAAAGCATTCGATATAGCACCAAAAATGGAACTGCTATTGTTATGAGTCAAAGAACCCTTATTTGGCACTATCTAGAAAAACGTGTTTTAAGTGTGTGTTCCTATTGATTGGTCCAGCTTACCACCTACATAAACATTATGCAACCCTATTTTTACAGCGTTAAAGCGGTCATGTAATACAATCTAATGCTCTTTATAAAAATGTTTAAGCAATGACGGGTTTAGATCTAATGTCATCGTTCACCCTTCACTCTGCTTTTAAAGTCTCTAAAAAGCTTTGAAATAAGCCCCTCGTTTAGAGTCAGAAGAACATTTGAACATTAGGAACTCTCATCCTAAACACCAGCAGTCAAATGCACACAAATACTCTATAATGCAATCAAAATCAGCCAGAGGCCAGGGAAATGCCAACTTGAGACAAAACTCTCCAGGGAGGTTCCCAGTGAGGTAATGGGAGGGGGACTTTAATGGTGAACTGATTTCAGCTGACTTCTACAGCAGCCCAGAGGAAAACACAGGTCCCCCTTGCGGTGTGCCACGGTCACCCCCCTGAGCCTTCACTGAGAGAAGATGTAGGGAAAGAGGGGATGTAGAGAGGTGGAGGAGACAGTCTATAATAGGGCCTATTGGAGATGACGGTGAAGGGTACAAGAGTAACAGACAGACTGACTGATTGTTTGACCTCATCTGGACCATATACAGGATCTCTCTTCCTTTCTTTATATCACACATTCTTTCTCCACACCATCCTTCTCCTCTCTCTCTCTACCTCATATTTGCAATATTTCTCCATTGTATGTCCTGAGGTTCCACTCAGTATGTCCTACAAGAACTTAAATGGAACTGAAATGGGGCTTTTGACCAGTAATTACCAATCTGTCTATACTCTGCAATACTATTATGGTCACAAACAGTAGCAGATGGGAGGATAGCATGGGCGAGTCATGTAGATGTTTTAAGTATCCTAACTAATTGAATGGGAAGTGATTGCTCATTTGACCAGTCTAAACAAGTTGAGTCTATTTGTGTTGAGTTGTGAGTGTGTTAATTGGAAAAATTAGAGTAGAGGAGAGGCAGCTGTGGCTGTCACACAACACTTGCACAGGGATTGAGGAGAATGACATGTTGGGAAAGAGAAGGATTAGTTGGCTGGAGAGCAGAGGCGTCATGCCCGTAGTGGGCACAAAGGCATGTACACACAGATTTTTAAAAATATAATTTTTGATAACCAGCCTCACAACCGCAGACCAGATGTAACCATGTCAGCCCAGGACATCCACATCCGGCTTCTTCACCTGCGGATTGTATGAGACCAGACATCCGGACAAGAATTTCTGTACAAACTGTCAGAAACTGTCTCAGGGAAGCTCATTTGCATGCTCGTCGTCCTCACCAGTGTCTTGACCTGATTGCAGTTCGGCGTCATAACCGACTTCAGTGGGAAAATGCCCACCTTCGATGGCCACTGGCACGCTGGAGAAGTCTGTTCCTCACAGATGAATCCCGGTTTCAACTGTACCGGGCAGATGGCAGTATGGCGCGTCGTGTGGGCGAGCGGTTTTCTGATTTCAACGTTGTGAACAGAGTGCCCCATAGTGACAGTGGGGTTATGGTATGGGCAGGCATACAGTAAGTTACAGACACCAAACACAATTGTATTTTATCAATGGGAATTTGAATGCACAGAGATACCGTGACGAGATCCTGAGGCCCATTGTCGTGCCATTCATCCGCAGCCTTTACTTCATGTTTCAGTATGATAATGCACGGCCCCATGGTCCCAGTTCCTCCATGGCCTGCATACTCACCAGACATGTCACCCATTGAGCATGTTTGGGATGCTCTGTATTGACGTGTACAACAGCATGTTCCAGTTCCCGCCAATATCCAGCAACTTTGCACAGCTATTGAAGAGGAGTGGGACAGCATTCCACAGGCCACAATCAACAGCCTGCTCAACTCTATGCGAAGGCAAATGGTGGTCACACCAGGTACTGACTGGTTATATGATCCACACCCATACTTTAAAAAAAAGGTATCTGTGGCCAACATATGCATATCTGTATTCCCAGTCATGTGAAATCCATGGATTTATATAAATTGAACTGTAACTCAGTAAACATTTTGAAATTGTTGCATGTTCGGTTTATATTTTTGTTCAGTGTATGTATATATTTTTTAACTATTCTCTCTAGTAAGTTGTTCCTTCCAAGGTGCACCACGGAGCAAAGATATGCAAGACAGGACGCTAGATACTCTAGTGCATGCAGACAGTATCGTCAGTGAAGGAGGTGAGCGAGTGTTGCATGACACACGGCATTTGATTGGAATTTTGCTGCCGGTGATAGGCAGGACTCACAGGAGGTATGTTTGTAAATTAAGTTTATCAAGCTATGTAGCATATTGATTTCCTTCTTGATTAACAAATACAATGAAAATGTTTTGTTGTTTTACTGTAGTACTAGCCACCTACTATAGCAATTTCACATGAACTCACATTAACTCACATTAAGCATCTCCAATCCAAAAATAAATCTAGAATCGGCTTCCTATTTCGCAACAAAACATCCTTCACTCATGCTACCAAACATACCCTCGTAAAACTGACTATCCTACCGATCCTTGACTTCGGCGATGTAATTTATAAAATAGCCTCCAACACTCTACTCAGCAAATTGGATGCAGTCTATCACAGTGTCATCCGTTTTGTCACAAAAGCCCCATATACTACCCACCACTGTGACATGTATGCTCTCGTTGGCTGGCCCTCGCTTCATATTCGTCGCCAAACCCACTGGCTCCAGGTCATCTATAAGTCTTTGCTAGGTAAAGCCCCGCCCTATCTCAGCTCACTGGTCACCATAGCAGCACCCACCCGTAGCACGCACTCTAGCAGGTATATTTCACTAGTCACCCCCATAGCCAATTCCTCCTTTGGCCGCCTTTCCTTCCAGTTCTCTGCTGCCAATGTCTGGAACGAATTGCAAAAATCACTGAAGCTGGAGACTCATATCTCCCTCACTAACTTTGAGCATCAGCTGTCAGAGCAGCTCACAGATCATTGCACCTGTACATAGCCCATCTGTAAATAGCCCATCCAACTACCTCATCCCCATATTGTTATTGAATTTTTTATGCTCCTTTGCACTCCAGTATCTCTACTTGCACATTCATCTTCTGCAAATCTATCACTCCAGTGTTTAATTGCGAAATCGTCATTAGTTTGCCCACTACGGCTTATTTATTGCCTTACCTCCCTAATCTTACCTCATTTGCACACACTCTATATAGATTTTTTTTTATTGTGTTATTGACTGTACGTTTGTTTATTCCATGTGTAACTCTGTGTTGTTGTTTGTGCCGCAAAGTATCATTGTACATATTTAATTAAAATGACAATTGAACAGTTCGAGGTATTCTCAGATAACCTATGCAGAGAAATATACTTTTTTTTTTACATAGAAATAGGCGTAATGATTATGGCTCTAGATTGCAGGACAAAGCTGTTTCAGGTGTATGAAAAATGCTAAATGTTTCTAACTGCCTCCCTCATGACCCCCCCCCCCCCCCCCCCATCCCCACGTACTTTGTGCCCTCTCTAAAATAATGATGTCTCTGCTGGGGAGAGTGACATGTCTTTGTTTCTCACTTCATACATCTGTATTATGTCATTCCCAGTCCACTGTCCCAGCAATTTGTTTTTAATAAAACATCAGTCAATTATTTTACATACAGAGACTACAGCAAACCAAAATTGGTTCTGGGAAAGTTCCCAGAACATTTGTTCGGTCACAGCCAATGTTCTCATTACACAAAAACTGTCCAGTTGGGGTGATGATTATAGAGTGTTTGTATAAAACATTCACCTGATGTTGCTAGAATGTTCCTAGAACACATTTAATCTGTTCTTTAAGCCTCTGCGCCAAGCTGTGGCCTTGTGCGTTTTTTTCAGTCAGATATGATCAATCAGGACACAGAACATAATTTCTGGGTTATTAAAATGTTCCCATCCTCTTCATATATTGTGTACTTATGATTCTCTTTCTTCATCACGTGTTGAAAGTCTTATGAAATGTGATTTTAGTTGGATCTGGCTTCCTTTAAATAACTTGTATTCTTGTGTATTCATATGCTTCTTAAATACAGACTCAGAAACTTCAAACTAAATCAGAAAACCTTTTCTCAATTTCAAAATAACATTTCATAACACTTTCAACACATGTTCTTGCAACATCAGGTGAATGTTTTATACAAACATTCTATAATCATCACCACAAATGGACAGTTTTTGTTTTATGAAAACATTTGTTGTGACCTTACGAATGTTCTGGGAACTTTCACATAACCAATTTTGGTTTGCTGGTAAAACATTAATTATACATTGTGCATTTACATTACCTGGAATCCTAATGTGAACTTTTGGGGAATGTGCTGTGGTAGTTACAGATGTTATGCTCAACATTTTAGTGAATGTTAGGAGAACATTCCAAAGATATTTCATTTAAAATAAAACAATTTAAATAAAAACATTTTGTTATCAAAAACATTCTCTGAATTCTCATTCTCTGAATGTTTTGGGGATGTTATCATCCTAAAGTTAGATAAAACTAGAACCTAACTAGAACTTAATGGGAATCTTAGCTAATGTTCTGGGAATGCTCCCGGTTTGCTGGGATGATTGTTTCACTTGTTATCATATGCCCATTGACTCTATTAAGGAAGTGTGACAGTTCATAGATGACAAAAAAGGACAAAGAGGAAACAAACTTTGACTGTACCCCTGGGGTTAGCAGTACCACAGTCACAAATACACAGAGGGTGTCCCAGATGCCTCAATAGACCTCTGTTCCTCACATCCTTACCATCATGGACAGTAATGGCTGAAAGGACTTGATAGACTTCCACCTCATCATCATTTATCAAGTATTTTCAGAGTTGTAGAGAAAAATAAGTACAGAACACAGAAAGAGAGCAATGTAGCTAAGATTCTGTATTCTCTTGTAGGACGAAGCCAAAGTATTGACAGATCGTTTTTTCTAAACTACCTTATAGGTTCAATGTTGCACAATAGGACACCAGTAGAGATTTTTTTATTTCACTAGACAAGTCAGTTAAGAACAAATCATTATTTACAATGACAGCCTACACCGGCCAAACCCGGACAACTCTGGGCCAATTGTGCGCCATCCGATGGGACTCCCAGTCATGGCATCTTTGTGATCTTTGTGAACCAGGGTGTCTGTAGTGACACCTCAAGCACTGAGATGCAGTGCCTTCGACCGCTGCGCCACTCGGAAGCCCAGTGCATTAGATTGAATCAGATCAAGTGTTAACTGGCGATAGCCGACACCCACATAGCTGATGTTTTGGCGATGTCAGAGGTGTAACTGCGTTGGAACTGTCAAATTGGTGAGAAGCTGCTCTTGATCATTGTCACAAAGCCACACCTGACCCTCTTGCATTAGAAGTTCAGAACAAGAAAGCCTAGGCTATATAGAAATAATAATGTTCAAAATTACAATTATTTAATGTCAGCCTAATCAAGGTGTAGGTTACATCTCACATTCCAGTGTTCAAACTTGTAAACAAAGCTGAATGGTGTTTTTCTAAATGCGACTTAATGTCCGCTTTAGGTATAATGACAGGAGCTGCTTGTGGATTTGACAGCTCTAACACAGTTCCACCTCCAACACCGTCAAAACAACCGATATGCGGATGTCGGCTAAAGCAGATCTGATTGAATAGAGCCCTAATTGGACACACAGGCATGCATATACGTACACACACAACAACACACGCTAAGGAGAAGACTGAAGAAAGGCAATCTCAGCCTCTATAATGATGTGTTTAAGGCCTGGCTACAGGATAAAGCAGCTGGCCTGCTCCCAGGCACACAGATGGAGCAAACACTTCCACTTATTAATTTCCTATTTCATACGTGTGAAATGCAGAAAGGACATGTAAACACCATGCACAGGCACACATTAGTCATCATCACGGCTGTTATTATAGCTTTTCTTAAATGACAGAACTAAATTAAAAGTTAGTCACAAAAAAACTATTGCTTTTGTTTGTTGGAGAAATCATATTAATTTAGAAGGAAATGTAATAAAAATGGCATTTATTTGACAATGTAATTTTGAGAGCGCTACTGCATGAATGCTCTTAGTAGAATTTTCCCTTTTCCTCTCTTTTCATTACATTTAGACCGAGGGCGAGGGGGGAGTGGGGAGCGGTGTCAAGAAGGCAGGAGATTACCCACTGGGCACACACTGGTTAAATCAACGTTGTTTCCATGTCATTTCAAGGAAGTTATGTTGAACCAATATTGAATAGACGTTGAATTGACGTCTGTGCCCAATGGCTATTCTGTTATGATTAACTATGAATGGCACTCACATTAGTTCTCCTGTCATAGTGCTAGCCAATACAAGATGGGATCTAAAACGTACAGATACGAACCCTCTGATTCAGCAGAATAACAAATTAGAGCAAGTTACAAAGTACAGTAATAGTTACAGTATACAGTCACAGGCACTAAAATCCAGCCTATTTCTCTCTTTCTCTTTCTTTCTCTCTCTCTATCGCTCTCTCGCTCGCTCTCTTTCTCTCGCTTTCTGTTTCTCTTTCTCGCCTTTATCCCTACTCTATTCTTCTCTCGTCCTCTCTCTAATGAGATAGTCAGATTAAGCAGTTAAGGGAACCCTCTTTTCTAAGTGTGTAGTGATGGCACAAAATTTTTTGTTAACATTTAGTTAACATTTGCCTCAAGGTTACAGTCAAAAAAGGTTTGGAATAAAGTTGAAATACTCCATAGACTGGACTGCCAAGTGAATACAAATATTGACTTTATCTGACAGCTCAGATAACAAGACCCTGTCAACAACCGATCTAAGTCTCCAAAATACACCATCTGTTCTGATTAAACAGACTTTGAATTCCCTGCCTCTGAGGGAATTCAGTTTTTTAATCATCAGCTCACAGCCCCTCCACCATTCGTCCTCCATCTGTTGGCTGTCGAAGTAACCCTGGGCAGCCTTGTCATGAAAACCTGCTAGGCAACAAGCATCACTACGGAGATACCAGAGCACTTATTGCATGACCTGAGCTTCTAATGTCCTCTATGGATTTAGCACGTATCCCATGATCATTCAGATGATCTCACATTGTCTCCTGATGCTTTAAAAGGCTGTGTTGCACTTGGGGATTGTTAATATATATTTTTATTTAACTAGGCAAGTCAGTTAAGAGCAAATTCTTAACAGTGGGTTAAGTGCCTTGTTCAGGGGCAGAATGACATATTTTTACTTTGTCAGCTCAGGGATTTGATCTTGCAACCTTTCAACTACTAGTCCAACACTCTAACCACTAGGCTACCTGCCACCCCATATGTTATAATTAACTCTAGAGACTCAATCTAATTCAGCCTTCTTCCTCACCCTCACAATATGAAGACAGTCGCAATGGCAATGGCTTCTCCAAACATGTGACTGCATGGGCATGTCAGATGCACGTTATGCATATTTAAATAACTAACTCTCTCTCCCTCTGTCTGTCTCTCTCTCTGTCTCTGTCTGTCTTTCTCTCTTACACAGTGCCAGCATCATGCCTAAGCAAGTGGAGGTGAGGATGCATGAGAGTCATCTGGAGCCCATAGAAGCCAGGCCCAGGAACAAGTGTATCAGCTGCTTCTCTTCTCTCTTCAAGAACCTGCTGCTCACACTCACCGTGCTCGGTCAGTACCATTGTCAGCTGTTTTACCAAGCACACGATCACAATCTCTCTTTCACTCTCTTTGTCTCTCTCCCTCTCTCTTTCACTGTCTTTCTCTCTCTCTCTCTCTTATGTCTGTCTGTGTATTCTTGTTTGCCTGCATGTCTGCCTATCCATATACTGTATAATGACAAAGATGAATTTCTTACTTGATATATCAGAGCCCATGATGTGTTTCAAACATCTCTTCAGACACCAACGGTTTAACGTTGAGGCAGAGAAAAAGACAAGCATGGGGTGGGTTACACAAAAGGCACTTCTGACAGATGACACGGTTCAGTATTCTGGCCAGATGTGCTCTGTCCTGTTATGTTAGTGGCCAGGGCAATGGAGAGGAGAGGAGCAGCCATCTGTGCTGGCCCAGCAAGCCAGGTGGCATGTGCCCTGATCTTCCCTAGCCCAGTACCACCTGGTGCCCCCTCACCACCACCACCTGGCACCCTCCCTTCCCTTATGTGTAGAGTGAGCCATAGATAGATATAGACTCTGATAAGGATTTTTCTGCAGTTCAGGTCATGTGGTCAGGAACAACTCCTGGCCCTAGTCATGTGTAATGTGAGGATATAGCAGGGAAGGATATGATAGTAATTTATTATAATGGAATGATGGGCAGAGTGGTAGTGATGCTAAAAATACCCTTTTTGTTTCAGGTCACAGCGATTTTGTTTGCATTCAGTGGTTTTATGTGTGTTCAAATGAACACGTGTGTGAAAATAAATGAGTGTGTGTGTGTGTGTGTGTCTGTGTGTGTGTCTGTATGTCTGTGCATGCGCGCATGTGTATTCATAATATATACAACAGACCATTTGGCAGAACACTTTCATAGCGGCTCCCTTAGTGGCATTAATAATCTGCCATTATGGAAATTGCATAAGGGCTTGGATGAGGGGTTGGGAGGGGGTTAGAGATGTAGGATGCTCCATGCACAGGAAAACAAATGCCTTCCTCATCCAGCAGGTGTGCAGCATCAGTAGGGTGAGGTTACGTTTCTGAAGCTGTGCGTGAATGTAAAACAGCTGACAGATATCTGTGAGGTTAAAAGGCTTGAATTGCCCCTCTCAGGGCCTGTGATCTTTGGCAGAGATCTAGCAGCAGAGGAAGTGCAGCCTACGGGGGGTGAGGCGTGGATTGGGTCTGGGCCTAGCCTTGTCAGGCTTGAGCAGGACAGAGAGAGAGAGAGAACCGGGGACAGGGACAGAGACTGACCACAGGGCCAGTGTGCAGACGGGACTGCAGGGGGCAGGAGCATTCAGAGTTCAGCTCTCTCTCTGGGACACAGGGGGAGGAGGGGGTTGGGGTGGAAGGACACGGCTAGAGAGGTTGGGGTGTTGGGGGATCGGGGGCTAGTTTTCTATCTAGGATACATGTAGATTGGATTTGGGAAGTGGGTTAGGAATGTTTTCCAAGGTTGAACCATGGGAAGCAAAGGAGGTCTGGTGGGGTTGAGGGCACATGGTGATAAGGTCAGGGCCATTGTAGAGTGGAGTGTGTTATTTTTTTCCTCAGGACTCCCCTTGCTTATAGGCCTACTCCATATACTGGAGTATAGTGAGAGTGATATTATCATACCCTGATGCTAACTGACTGTTTCCTAGAAAACCTGATTCGGAGGGAATAGAGATGCTCCTCCAAGCACTGTGAGAACCTCTCCCTCTCTGAAGCTCTGACTCCTCCTCTGTCTTCAAAGAGACCTACTCTTAATCTTCTATCAGACTCTATCAGCCTCTCTCACACTGGGACTCAATTCTGTCTCCCCCATCCACACCTACCCACTGGCCCCTACACATGCAATCCACAGCCTCTCATAACCAGATCCAGACTGATAAATTAATACGCAACGAGAAGCAGCAATTTAAGGCAGACCTATGGAAATGAGATATTGTTATTGTTTGTTAATATTCTTATAGATGCCTTTATATCATAATCAAGTCTTATTTGGAAATTATTCTCATTATCTCCAAACTCTCTCCGCACAGTTTTACAACATGTTTTCTAAATGGAGAAAGTCCTTATCACCCCGGACCTTCTCACAAGGGAGCCAGACACAGCACTCTTGGGTCACTTCCCAATCCCACCTGTTCTTAACTCCTTGGCCTCTGAGTTAGGGACCTCTTGCCTTCCCTGCACTAGGGTTATCATGAACACTGTGGCACACAACCTCCTCACTACTGCTTTCTCTCCCTCTGCACTGCTCTCTGTCTCTGGTCTCTATGTAGTATTGGTTCCCCTCTCCTTTTATGGTGTCTCTCTCATTCCTCTGGCTGCAGACATAGGGGATTCCCTCTGTATGTATTAGCATTCTTTCACACCCTTCCCTCTCTCTCATTCTCCAGGTGTGATTCTGGGGGCTGTGTCTGGGATGCTGCTTCGTTATGCCTCTCCCATCCACCCAGACATTGTCATGGTGATTGCCTTCCCTGGAGACATCCTAATGAGGATGCTGAAGATGTTGATCCTGCCTCTCATCATCTCCAGTTTAATCACAGGTATGGTATGGTACAGTCATGGGTTCAATATAGGAGAGAGGACTACTGTTTTTAAATACAGTTTGTTCAGTTTATTATTTATTAGTATCGATCATCATCTTTCACTTTTAGCACTTCAAAGCAACTTAATAGGCCTATACTTATTCCACACTGCTATAACAACACATATTCAATCTGAAAGAGGAAAAAGGCCAGGTTTAAAAGTGCTTGTTTTGGCTGTAGGTCTGGCTGGTCTAGATGCCAAGTCTAGCGGTCGCCTGGGAACAAGGGCTATGGTCTACTACATGTCCACCACGGTGATTGCTGCCGTGCTGGGAGTCATCCTGGTGCTGGCCATCCACCCTGGAGACCCCAAGATGAAGGAGCAGCTGGGAGATGGCCAAAAACACGACGATGTGTCCAGCCTGGATGCCTTCTTTGACCTCATCAGGAACCTATTTCCTGAGAACCTGGTGCAGGCCTGCTTCCAACAGGTAAAATACACTACAACACCCACATTTATTTAACCAGGTGAGTCAAATTTTAGCAAATGTTTTTAACAACAATGGCCTGGATGAGACAGCTAATAAGGGCCTGGATGAGGCAACCCCAGAACAAGTCTTATGAAGACCACAATGACTTAAATGTTTTTGTATTTACATCCTTAGCCCTTAACTTTACCAAAAGTTAAGATGGGTTGAGATGTAAGATTTTAAGGACTTGTCTGTGTTCTCTTGTCCCACCTCAGATCCAGACAGTCACTAAGAAGGTGGAGAAGGTGATTGAGGAGGACCTCAATGCCACCACTGTGGAGGGGCTCCTGTCCAACGCCACCAAGGAACCTGAGTTCATCATCAAGAAGTCCCTCCAGTTTAAGAGTGGCATGAATGTGTTAGGTATGGTGGCTTCTCTTTTGGACCAGGCCGCAATTGTTTCTACAACCGCCCAAATGAAAGGAATTGTGCATATAACACTTTTAAAATTGTCTTTACTTATTTGTCTGAGAATAAACCAGTGCATCAGATCATATCACACTTCAAGTGAGCCCTGGGTGCAGCTAATTCTGTCTCACTAACTGTAGCAGATTTTTATTCATCATAAAAACAACTTCCCCATTCACTATCATCTTCTGTCTTCATACCTCTCCTTGAGCCCATTTACTCTACTCAATCCCAGCTGTGATTCCCTATCCTGACTGTGTGATGCAGGTGTGATTGGCTTCTTCATTGCCTTTGGCATTTGCATGGGGAAGATGGGAGAGAGGGCCAAGCTCATGCTGGAGTTCTTCAACATTCTCAACGAGATTGTTATGAACCTGGTCATCATGATCATGTGGTAAGAGATCTTTAGCCTTTCAAGCCCATTCTATATGGACTTACGGTAGCCATAAAAACCAGAGGAGGCTGGTGGGAGGAGTTATAGGAGGATAGGCTCATTGGGTGGCAGGTAGCATAGCGGTTAGAGCGTTGGGCCAGTACCCGAAAGATCGCTGATCCGAATACCTGAGCCGTCAATGTGACAAATATGTCGACGTGTTCTTGAATAAGGCACTTATCCCCTCATTTGCTCCAGCACCTATCTGGTGTATGTGACAATAAAACATATATTTGTTATTGGAATGGCTGGAATGGAATCAATAGAACGGAGACAAACATGTTTGATGTGTTTGTTACCGTTCCATTTATTCCATTCCAGACAATAAAACGAGCCCGTCCTCCTATAGCTCCTCCCACCAGGCTCCTCTGATAGAAACATGCGTCTAATTCACAAGTATTTTTATGATTGCGTTTGGTAATCCGGTATATATTGTAGACGTTGACTGAGAAGGATACAGTGGGGGAAAAAAGTATTTGATCCCTTGCTGATTTTGTATGTTTGCCCACTTACAAAGAAATGATCAGTCTATAATTTTAATAGTAGGTTTATTTGAACAGTGAGAGACAGAATAACAACAAAAAAATCCAGAAAAACGCATGTCAAAAATGTTATAAAATGATTTGCATTTTAATGAGGGAAATAAGTATTTGACCCCTCTGCAAAACATGACTTAGTACTTGGTGGCAAAACCCTTGTTGGCAATCACAGAGGTCAGACGTTTCTTGTAGTTGGCCACCAGGTTTGCACACATCTCAGGAGGGATTTTGTCCCACTCCTCTTTGCAGATCTTCTCCAAGTCATTAAGGTTTCGAGGCTGACGTTGGGCAACTCGAACATTCAGCTCCCTCCACAGATTTTCTATGGGATTAAGGTCTGGAGACTGGCTAGGCCACTCCAGGACCTTAATATGCTTCTTCTTGAGCCACTCCTTTGTTGCCTTGGCCGTGTGTTTTGGGTCATTGTCATACTGGAATACCCATCCACGACCCATTTTCAATGCCCAGGCTGAGGGAAGGAGGTTCTCACCCAAGATTTGATGGTACATGGCCCCGTCCATCATCACTTTGATGCTGTGAAGTTGTCCTGTCCCCTTAGCAGAAAAACACCCCCAAAGCATAATGTTTCCACCTCCATGTTTGACGGTGGGGATGGTGTTCTTGGGGTCATAGGCAGCATTCCTCCTCCTCCAAACACGGCGAGTTGAGTTGATGTCAAAGAGCTCCATTTTGGTCTCATCTGACCACAACACTTTCACCAGTTGTCTTCTGAGTCATTCAGATGTTCATTGGCAAACTTCAGATGGGCATGTATATGTATTCTTGAGCAGGGGGACCTTGCGGGCGCTGCAGGATTTCAGTCCTTCACGGCGTAGTGTGTTACCAATTGTTTTCTTGGTGACTATGGTCCCAGCTGCCTTGAGATCATTGACAAGATCCTCCCGTGTAGTTCTGGGCTGATTCCTCACCGTTCTCATGATCATTGCAACTCCACGAGGTGAGATCTTGCATGGAGCCCCAGGCCGAGAGATATTGACAGTTCTTTTGTGTTTCTTCCTTTTGTGAATAATCGCACCAAATGTTGTCACCTTCTCACCAAGCTGCTTGGTGATGGTCTTGTAGCCCATTCCAGCTTTGTGTAGGTCTACAATCTTGTCCCTGACATCCTTGGAGAGCTCTTTGGTCTTGGCCATGGTGGAGAGTTTGGAATCTGATTGATTGATTGCTTCTGTGGACAGGTGTATTTTTTACAGGTAACAAGCTGCGGTTAGGAGCACTCCCTTTATGAGTGTGCTCCTAATCTCAGCTCGTTACCTCTATAAAAGACACCTGGGAGCCAGAAATCTTTCTGATTGAGAGGGGGTCAAATACTTATTTCCCTCATTAAAATGCAAATCAATTTATAACATTTTTGACATGTGTTTTTCTGGATATTTTTGTTGTTATTCTGTCTCTCACTGTTCAAATAACCTACCATTAAAATTATAGACTGATCCTTTCTTTGTCAGTGGGCAAACGTACAAAATCAGCAGGGGATCCAATACTTTTTTCCCCCACTGTACCTCTTTTTCTTCAGAGTGTATACAGTATTAAACACAGGAGGCTGCTGAGGGAAGGACGGCTCATAATAATGTCTGGAATGGAGTGAATGGAATGGTATCAAACAGATGGAAACCACGTTTTTGATGTGTTTGATACCATTCCATTTATTCCGTTCTAGCCATTACTGTGAGCACGTCCCCCCCAATTATGGTGCCACTGGCCGCCTGTGGTTTTAAACCTCTCCTCTGCCCCTAGGTACTCTCCCTTCGGTATCTGCTGCCTGATCTGTGGTAAGATCATCTCCATTGATGACCTGGAGGTGGTTGCTAGGCAGTTGGGGATGTACATGGTGACTGTAATTGTGGGCTTGATCATCCACGGAGCCATTTTCCTGCCCGCCATCTACTTTGCCATTGTCAGGAAAAACCCCTACACCTTCTTCATGGGCATCTTCCAGGCCTGGATCACTGCCCTAGGGACAGCCTCCAGGTAAGGGCCACAACATTGCATGCATCAAACTATTTACACTATTTACATCTAACTGCTGTCACTGTAAATGTACAGGTAACTTTTCATAGAACTATTATAAAAAGAGTAATATCTTTCATATCACATACGCAGGCTGAACATTGTGGAATAATGAATGCAACACCATGACTCTCTCATACTGTAGCTGTGTTTGTCTCTGTCAGTGCTGGGACACTGCCTGTCACCTTCCGTTGCCTGGAGGAGAACTTGGGAATCGATAAGAGAGTCACTCGTTTCGTGCTCCCAGTCGGGGCCACCATCAACATGGATGGAACCGCCCTCTATGAGGCCGTGGCGGCCATCTTTATTGCCCAGATGAACAACATCTATCTGGATGCTGGTCAGATTGTCACTGTCAGGTACAGACTGCCATAAAACATACAGTTCCTTCAGAATGTATTTATACCCCTTGACTTATTCCACGTTTTGTTGTGTTACAGAATTTAAGATGGAATAAATATAGTTTTTTCCCACCCAACTACGCACAATAACCCATAATGATGAAGTGAAAACATGATTTAATACATTTTTGCTAATTTATTGAAAATTATAACCAGAAATATCTAATTTACATAAGTATTCACACCCATGGGTCAATACATGTTAGAATCACCTTTGGCAGCGATTACAGCTGTGAGTCTTTCTCTGTAAGTCTCTAAGAGCTTTGCACTCCTGGATTGTACAATATTTGCAATTTTTTTTATTTTTTATTCTTCACTCTGTCAAGTTGGTTGGTGATCATTGCTAGACAACCATTTTCAAGTCTTGACATCGATTTTTTCAAGCCAATATAAGTCATAATGGTAACTAGGCCACCCAGGAACATTCAATGTCGTCTTAGTAAGCAACTCCAGTGTATATTTGACCTTATGTTTTAGGTTATTGTCCTGCTAAAAGGTGAATTTGTCTCCCAGTGTCTGTTGGAAAGCAGACTGAAGCAGGGTTTCCTCTACGATTTTGCCAGTGCTTAGCTCTATTCTGTTTCTTTTTATCCTAAAAAACTCCCTAGTCCTTGCCGATGACAAGGATACCCATAGCATGATGCAACCAACACCATGCTTAAAAATATGAAGAGTGGTACTCAGTGATGTATTGTGTTGAATTTGCCCCAAACATAACGCTTTGTATTCAGGACATAAAGTTCATTTCTTTGCCACATTTTTTCAGTTTTACTTTAGTGCCTTATTGCAAACGGGATGCATATTTGGGAATATTTGTATTCATTCATTCAGAAATCCCTGAGCGGTTTTCTTCCTGTCCGGCAATTGAGTTTGGAAAGACGCCTGTATCTTTGTAGTGACTGGGTGTATTGAAATAACAAACAAAGTGTAATTAATAACTTCAACATGCTCAAAGGGATATTCAGTGTCTGCTTTTTTTTTTTTTACCCATCTACCAATAGGTGCCTTTCTTTGCGAGGCGTTGGAAAACCTCCCTGGTCTTTGTGGTTGAATCTGTGTTTGAAATTCACTGCTCGACTGAGGGACCTTACAGATAATTGTATGTGTGGGGTACAGAGATGAGGTAGTCATCATGTTAAACACTATTATTGCACACAGAGTGAGTCCATGCGACTTATTATGTGACTTGTTAACACATTTCTACTCCTGAACTTTTTTAGGCTTGCCATGACAAAGGGGTTGAGTACTTATTACATTTTTTGTTAATTTATAACAATTCTAAAAACATAATTCTACTTTGACATTATGGAGTATTGTGTAGGCCAGTGACATAATATCACATTTTAATCAATGTTCAATTCAGGCTGTAACATAACAAAATGTGGCTGAGAATACTTTTTGAAGGCACTGTACTTTCTGATCAGGGTGGGAATTTCACTGCCTACCTTATCAATGTAAGTAGTGACGTAAATTACATCAAATTTAGGGGACACTGTTATTCAAAGACACTTACGGTTACCATACATAGTTATGTGTTTGTGGATTAGGCAGGAATTGAGTACTCATCCTCAGGGATGCCAGTCCAAAATATCCTGAATCCCCATATTATTATTACAGTCACTCCAACTCACTCTGAACGTGCTTCATGAAGTAACTGTACCCATTAGCCTCAAGTGCAGTTTGGTTAATAGATACAGTCCTTGGCCTTTGGACTTTTAAATTTAATCTATAGAGCAGTTTTAACCATGAACTGTTTTCTCTCCTGTCTATCTTTCTCCCCATGCAGTCTGACAGCTACCCTGGCCAGTGTTGGTGCGGCCAGTATTCCCAGTGCTGGACTGGTGACTATGCTTCTGATCCTCACTGCAGTGGGCCTGCCAACTCAGGACATCAGCCTGCTGGTTGCTGTTGACTGGCTCCTGTGAGTGGATCTGCATTGCTAGTGATTCAGAACCAAGTTAATGTAATCATATGTATTCAAAGTCAAGGAACTTATTGTGGGAATGGCAGGTAGCCTAGTGGTTGGACTAGTAACCGAAAGGTTGCAAGATCGAATCCCTGAGCTGACAAGGTAAAAATCTGTCGTTCTGCCCCAGAACAAGGCAGTTAACCCACTGTTCCTAGGCCGTCATTGAAAATAAGAATTTGTTCTTAACTGGCTTGCCTAGTAAAATAAAATTGTGTATACAGTATATATACCATGCTCTCAACAATAGCTGAGTTTTCTTACCCCTATCCATCCCGTTTTCTGATCTCCACACAACACTTTGGTGTATTCCCACCCATTCCTTTTTTTCCAATCCCAGGGACCGGTTCCGTACCTCAGTGAACGTGGTGGGAGATTCGTACGGCGCGGGCATAGTGTACCACCTGTCCAAGGCTGAGCTGGACGAGCTGGACGCTACACATGGCAAGTCAGATGACATCGAGATGATGAACAAGACCTCGTCCTACTATGATGACCTCAAGAACCACCACGAAAACAACTCCAACCAGTGCGTCCAATATGCCGCTCACAATTCAGTCGTGGTAGATGAGTGCAAGGTACAATTCATGCTTGCGGACATAGAGACTGGTATATAGCTGCCTAACATGCTGCATGCTGCACTGCACCTTTTCTTTTCTCTCTTTCATTTTGCATGTTTGTATATGATGCCAATGTAAATACATACACAGTTATTTTAAGAAGAAACAGAAAAATATAAAAAAATACATGTGTATATATTTCCGTGTGAATTCGCTTGGAATATCAGCTTTTGTGCAATATTTATAAGAATACATTCTAAACTTGCAGAATATATTTCTATTTATGTAAATACCACAAACAGCTTATGTAAATACCCAAATAATTGCAAACCAGAAAAAATGCACCCACAAATATGAGACAGTGTCACTCACAAGTGCAAATCCAAATCAGTGGGCTTACCCTAATTCCCCCTCCCACCGCCACCTCCCCCACTCATCACCCCCCTTCTGCCACCACCTCCCCCACTCACCACCCGGCCTCATTCCCTCCCTTTCAACCTGCTGGGGTTAGATCTGAGAGAGAGGGAAAGCCATCTAAGCTGCGCATGCAGGTTTCACCACTATCTCTTTCCCCAAATCCCTTTTCAAATTATGGGGTTTAGGCTCTTTCTCCAGGCTACTTCAGAGGCTGTGCTGGATTATTCCTGCTGCTTTCTAGGCTTCGTTTATCAATTTGTGATCAAATTAGACTTCATAGGGTTTATGAGAAAACACTGTAGATGTGCATTCTCTTCGTACTCTGTTATATCCATTAAAATGACTTAAATTCCTCTGTCTAACTGTATCATTTTAAAGGGATGTCATATAATTGCAGAGAGAGTGATACAGTGCTTCATTAGCACTGCATTTTATGACTGAGCCCTGGCACCCTCCAGACTGGGACTGAGTCATTCTCAGTCTTTAGAGATGAGATGCTTTTGCATTTTCAGACCAGCTATTCTTGCTCATTGTGAGAAATCTTGTGAAATTGGAAGATACAATGTAGCTCACGATTAATCTGAAACAGTAACACTTTGAATCCACCGTTTGAATAGATCAAGGCCGTTGGCTGCTATGATGTGGAGGAATTTGGACTGCTTATTTTGTAGAGCAGCGGGCCCTGCTTTCAAAGGGCCTACTGATGAACCCATTCATTTATTACAGGATCAAGGGTGTTGCCTAGCAACACTGAGGCCCTTGCACTCCAATGGTCTGACCACAACAATATACTGTATTCTGACAATTTTGTATCCATCCATTAAGCTAGCGAAGCATGGTACAAAGGCTGTTTTCTTCCAATATTTTCTCTCTTTATTTTCTTGTATGTGGTGGGTGTACATAAACTAACTCAAATAACTTTTCTAACATTTATCCAAAGATGCAAACCATTGTAGAACGCCTTGCAAAATAACTTGTACAGACTAAAACATAACATTGCACTCATTTTGTAGTATTTTGTACCTTGTTTTATTTGTATCTGTTTTTGTATTTATAACATTTTATATACCGATCTTCTATTTTAATTGAATCACTCTTTTCGCAGAGCATTTTCCTGCACAGCAGGAAACACAAATTGTAGCGTAGGCAAGGTTTAAAACATTTGTAATTGCAACTTTAAAATTTCAGACTGGATTTGATAAATGTTTACAGGGGTTGGAACCAAAATAATTTTCCAATCGTTTAGTTATGAACAAAACCATTATTTGTTTCGTTTCGTTCCACTCTTACGACCTGCAAAATAAAGTTCTGAACCAGTTCAAATCCAAATAAAGTACCGGTTTATAGCGTTCCCTTCTGTTACTTTTTAAACCTGTATTTTTTTAACGTTAGCTCTACATTGAATTACTTCACCAATCAGTGCAAATAGATCAGCTTGCAATAGAGCGGGCAACCTATAGATTTGTTTACATGCTCAATGACAAGTGTAGGGCGTGAGATGCAACTGGAATTTTGCGGTTGGGGAGAGAGCGAGAGAGGGTGGAGGAGGAGGCTTGGTTTGAAGTGCTGGGCATCTTGTTATGACATGCATAATCTAAATTAGGCCCACAGAATTATACCTATGGTGGAGCGGCTTCTATGGAGGAACTTTGAATGTCTTTGAACTTCCGAGTGTTGGCTTAACGTTGGACCAGAGCTAGCTAGCTAGCTAACAAGCTTGTGTGTGCAGAGAGGCACCAGAATTAAAAACACTTAGTTAATAAATCCAATGTGAAGAATGATAACTATATTATCTGTAACTAGCATGGAAAAGTTTCCAGGTTGCGCAGCAGTCTAGGGCACTGCATCGGAGTGCTAGAGGCATCACTACAGACCCGGGTTCGATCCCAAGCTGTGTCGCAGTCGGCCGTGAATGGGAGACCCATGAGGTGGCGCACAATTGGCCCAGCGTCTTCCGGCTTAGCCGAGGGTTTGGCCAGCCAGGATGTCCTTGTCCCATCACGCTCTAGTGACTCCTTGTGGCGGGCCAGGCACATGCACGCTGACACGTTGGTGCAGCTGGCTTTTGGGTTAAGCAAGCAGTTTGTCAAGAAGCAGTGTGGCTAGTCGGGGTCGTGTTTCGGAGGACACAGCTCTCGCCGCCTCTCCCGAGTCCATATAGGAGTTTTAGCAATGGGACAAGACTGTAACTACCAATCAGATATCATTAAATTGGGGTAAAAGGGGTAAAAAAAATTACAGCATGGAAAAAGTTATTCTTCTCATTCTTCTCTAATTAAAAATCTCTCCCTAATTTCCTAATCACGCTTGTAACGTCAGTAGGCTAGAGTAGCTTAAGCTTCGGAGGGGGAGGGGTAGGTAGCCTACACGCGCACACACACTGGCAAAGATTTTCAGCTGGCAGGAAGACACTGGAATGAGTTTCTAAGTGACAGAGTGAGGGCTTTGCGTAGGCGCCTTATTGCGTTTTTTGTGGGACTAAAAAAATTGGTCCCGGAATGTAAAATAACATTATTAACCGGTTCCCATGCTTTTAAAATAACGGTTCTGTTCCGGAACAGAGCACTTTAGTTCCCGGTTCTGATTCTTTATTATTTATTTATTTATTTGGTTTTTGGTTCTGTTCCCTAAATCGGTTCCAACCCCTGAATGTATCAACCCCTACAAAAATGTCTATTCATTATAATCCGCATAATAATTCACATTTGCTGCGGCTGAATCATTATTTTCCTGCTGTGAGAAGCAGGGTCAAATTAAGATCCTCTGTATTTCACTGCATGTTAAATTTGTGATTATATGTTGATTGTTCTCAGGTCAGTAAAAGGTCTGGTGCTCGTTGTTAAGACAGACCACCGTGATTCCATCAGCATGATCCTCAGTGATTGTCCAGGTCTTCCTGATACCTTCAGTATACACCTATCTTTTATATTGTGATCAATCATATAATTGGAGCACAGAACCAATTGTTTCATTATGATAGTCTTTCGTTGATATTTTGACACTTAAAACAATTGGAAAAGTACAATTTGAAAGTAAAAGGCTTTAAGTATATAATGTAGGTGCAGCCAAATGCAAACCAAATAATCAGAGTAGTTCTACAGTTCTTCTGCTGCCTTTGCTCCAAAGTATTCAGTCCAGGTCATGAAGCATGCACTGTGCCTGTTTACATAGATGTGTAAACCTGCTGTTTAGATGTCCATGGTGATTGCTTTCAGGTAACCTCGACCACTAATGGCTCTACCGCTGCGGCGACCATGGCGGAGTGCATGCTTGTTGAGGAGGAACCCCAGAAACGTGAATAAAGCCAGCACACAGATCCCCAGTTCCACATGCTTTCCTATCTGGTGAAAAAAAGAGTCATGCGAACAAAACTACTAATTGTCTTTTTTTATGTAGTTTTATTTCTTTTTTGAAATGTTTGTATTAGTTCCTACAGTGTTTCTAACCGTCTATCTGACTGACTAAGAGGACTAATACTAATTCACTTATCGGTGAGACGATAACAAAGGTATGTTTGACCTGTTAGAGCACTAATGTTTGCTTCATAGCAAACATTTGTACAACATAAATTATTCCTAGAAATATATGCATCCTGCATCTATAAGAGTACTGCATTCAAAGCAGGGGGAGGGTCAGAGTTTGGGGGAGTAACATTGGAACAACAGTCCTCCAGAATGTGATGGTAGCTGTGAGTTTGTTACTGGCAATTTGGCAGTCTAACAACAGACAATGTGTGGAAGATAAGAGTGTGAGTCATGCTAGACTGAAGGAATGCCTGTATCAAACTTTACATTATTACACACGTCATTACTATTACCAATGATACCACAGTAGGCATCTGTTGAGCCCTGGCCCCTTTTTCCTCACAAGTTAACCTTTGACCTATACCTGACAGAGCCCATGTGACCTATCTGAGTGTCTTTGTTACCTGATATTACCCACATTCCCCAGGGGGAATTAGGGTGGTGATACTGTAGAATACAGAGACACATACCTACAAGGGCAGGGTCTGCAGCCTGAGCCTTACTCCACAAGCACATGTTCTCTGGAATTCAAAAGCACAAAACACATATGAAACATGGAACCTCTACTTCCCTTTTTTATTGTAATACGTTCTTTTTTCTACTGTAAGGGAAAGGGACTTCTTAAATGTCGCTTCTAGCTTCTAGTGTGAGATTATATACTGTATCTGTGTGATTTGGGTGTGTGGCTGTGTGTATATGTGTGGATGGGTTGGGGGTGAGAACATGACATATCTCCCCAGTTACTAATAGGGACCAAACAGGCATATAATCAATCAAGCCAGAAGCCTTTGAAACACCTCCATGACTTATTGACGGTCATTTCTATCGTCTTTCGGGGTTTCTTACTCTGTACACAATCTATTTGTAGCTAACTCCAAGTGAAGATGGTGTCTCATTACTCATTTCAACTCCTACAAATTATATACCAAGAGGTACATAAAGATCTCTTCACGCAATTACTGCAATGCCTCAAACAGAAAAGTAAAGGTGAAATTTGTCCCCAGATACCAATATATCAATAGCTTCAGTTCAGGGATCTTTTTCATATAAATTAGTCCAAGTACTGAAGTGTAGGAGGTATTTATCAGACCCCTCTCCCTTCCACTGAAGCTATCAATTTGATTATCTGAGGCTAAAAATAATGAGAACCAAGTGTAAATTGTGAAGGCTCTAGGAAGATATCTAGAACCATGATTAATATGCCAAGTAAAGCAAAAATCAAGTTGTTCCAAAACTGAAAACTAATGTAATACTGAGAAGTACAAATAGCACAATTGCAGCTTTGAGGATGAAAGAGTTCTAGATCATTTTTTATCCATTTTTGACACAGGTCTCTTTTCACATTTGACATTTGTAATCGAAGAACCCAATAAAGGGAAACTATACTCAGGCTGTAGCATTAACTCCTTGGCAGGGAAAGATACACTTTCACCAAGCCCTCAACATGTTTACCTGCTCATGAAAGAAAATAGGATATTGACACTTGCCTTTATATAGCACAACTTAAATATGAAAGCTGTGACTTTGAACACATCGACTGTTTAACACCTTGATATTTTTTAAAGAGAAACATTTTTTGCATATCTTGCACCTATATGACAGAGACAAAGTTTCCCTTTACAACTATTCCTAAGTAAGCTACTTTAATTAAGGGATTATTTTTAGCACACAGAAATTTGCCAATTTTTCCAACTTTACCATTCCAGTGACTCCAATTTTCTTGGCTTCCCTTAGTGCCTGAAAGTACAAACACACATATATTATCAAAGATGCCACAGAACAACCATAGAAGTTAAAAAAGTAATAAGACCGCAAGTTTCAACAGGTTGATAACTCACTGCACAACTAGTGGCCAGTTGGCAGTATTTACATCCTAAACTATTTTTATCCACCCCAAGAGTGGGGTCTCCTTTGTGAGTAAACAACCTATTACCACAGACGATGACGACTGTTCTCAGAGACCCTGAATGCTGCAGCTGTGTGTATCATTGGTCTCATATTGTTACTAATGTATAGCAGTCATCTTGGTGCCTGAAAATGGCCACTACAAACATGGCAACAATAAGGTAGGAGAATTCTATCCCCCTAATGGAACCAAACTGGCTAAAAAGAGAAACCCACATGAAGTTAGATCACTGGCTGCTAATCTTTAATACATGTATGTGACTGTATGAGAGACGTTTTGTGCAGGTGAGGCGTTCTGCAGGTGTGGATGTCATTTCTTTATCTGTGTCGTGTCCTGCTCTATGGTCTAGTTTTGTTTATTTTGTTCAATGACAACCTTGCTTTGAAGATGTTAACTCCAAACTGTGCAGTCAGTTTGACCGTTATAACAATGCCGATTAAAGTAACACTAGAAAACTTAACAAGCATTCATAGTGCAGCACACAGTCATTTAGTTACCTGAAACACTTTCTCAGTCAGAATATCAATGCCACTTGTATAACTTGTATAACAAAGTGTGCTTCTCTACGCCACAGCACACAATGGCGTTCTGCTGTAAGAGCTGCATGGACACTGCCATCACACACAGACACAATGCACAGACACACACACACACCCATGCCCGCACACACACACTTATGCACACACACGTATGCACACTCGCATACATGCACAGTCGCACACAACACATACACACATACGACACTTGCATGCACATACGCACACAATTAAACCTGGAAGGTCACCACACACATTCTAACATGCAATGAGTGAGATGCTGAGCACAGCACTAAAACCCCTGACGGCCCTAGGGCTCGGGCCTGACCTTTGACCAGTGTGTCACCATAGGGATTGAGTGTTGGAACACTATTATGTTCAAACTCACTGTTGTAGGAGCATGAAGTTAAACATGATGATATTTGTTTTGCACCACTATCTTAAAAAGCATGATATTGAAGTGCCTCCTTGCACTTTGTGTACATATTGAAGGTAACAAATATTTTGTTTTATTTTTGGGAGGGGGGGGGGGTTGACATGGTATGTAGGAATAGAGATTAATTGCTGTGACAGTTTTTTGTAATCCTCTAGAGAAATATTATCTATGTTCTGAATAAAAATAGATTAGTCAAAATGTCGAGAAAATAATGTGTAATAAATTGCTTATTATTATTTGTTAATAGCTGTTAACTAGTTTTCTCACTTAGCTGCCACACATCAATATATACATATCTTTTTTTGTATCTAATGTAAGCGTTTTGAATGTTTGTTCCATGGAGATATAAGTTGTGTCCATTCATTTTCATTGTGCATACATGTTCCAGAGATCACAATGATTCTGAAGCGCACAATGTTGAACTGGAAAGACAAATAGAAAGAGGAGAAACTATCTGATTAAAAAAAGGAGTCCATGTGGGGTGATGTGCTGTTTCTAAGTTGGTGAAATGTGGATGTTATCATGACTAGGTTTCCAGAGGAAGAGGAAAAGGTCAAATTTACCATTAACTAATGAAACAAGTACAGCTTAGCTCGTTCATTATGACTAAAATAGCAAATCTGATCAGAATGTCTGGCCTTGCACCTAACAAAATATAGCTCCTCATGTGGTCACCCAGATCCTGTTCCAGGAATCATCTAGACTTTCTAACAGAGAACACCACACTCACCATCAGTGTCCGCCTCCTTGTCTTGTGCTTTATGCATCATATTGTGGTAACTACAAGACATACATATTTACACCAAACAGTCATAATTCATGTTTAGATTATTCCTTACAGTTAGAGACAGTAACTGTAATGAGCCCCAGTGTCATATCCATACACTAGCCTCTGTCTATCCAGAACTATCAACCCACCAGTACCATTTCATAAACCTATCCAGACACATATTGGTAACTTTGCCTTTTTGCCTATCTTCATTTTCATCACAATTGTTTGCACACACACAAACAAACCCAATATTGAGTAAAGAGGATGTTCAAATGGAAATGGGTTGGCACAGTATTTCTAAGATGAGCCAGTATATCTTCAAGTCTGTATTCTACAGAAGTCTCTGTCTTTCTGATAGGCTCCTCCTGAGTAGACCTGATAACCTTTCTCACTCCTGCCCTACCTTTCGCTCCCTCGCTTACTGTTCTAGGATGTCCCTTATTTGTAAAACTGTTGCTGTAATTTTGATGTAAAGGGAGAGAGTATGTCTGGGAGACAGAATATTACAAAATAAAGACAAAAAATATCTGATTTATTTTCTTTACCAGATCTGTGGTATAAAAGTATGTTCATACATATCAATAAGTGTTGTACCATTGGTGTACATACGATTATGATAACTAATAAATGTTGATTCATAACTAAATGTGGTCTGTCCTTTTAGATTTTTTGATGAACACAACTTACAAGACGGACACTCACATTGAACTGTATATGTGCTACCTTCATACAGTCTTCTTGACTATCAAGTGATCACTTTTCATGGCATACTGTACTGTACTCAGAGGATTGACTTAAGGTCAGTTGACACACACACACACACACACACACACACACACACACACACACAGACACACACAGACACACACAGACACACACAGACACACACACACACACACACACACACACACACACACACACACACACACACACACACACACACACACACACATTATGAATAATTCACTGCAGCCTTTTGCTTTGGCTCTATTGGACCCCTGTCTCTGTGTTGCTTCTCCAATTAAACCTCAGTAATTATGTGCCCTTTCCCCACATCTCAGAGAGAGAGAAATAGACAGCAAAATAGAGAGAAATAGATTGACAGGGGGAACAAAACCTAACACCAGCATAACAAAGGTGATTAATTCATATTATATTGATGAAAATTGATAAATTGTATGGACACATTTACTTCATGTACAGTACTGTATTACTCTGCATTTCTATCACAAACTGGACACCAAACACACAAAATGGAGGAGTAACAGAAAAGGAAATACAGATGAATAACAATACCAACTGAAAAATAGATGAGCACACCTGGTGTAAAGAGATCCAGACACTTTTCTGTAAGGACAGGACACACCTGCCTCACACATGCACCATATTAAAATTAATTATAAACTGGGTGGTTCGAGCATTGAATGCTGATTGGCTGACAGCCGTGGTATATCAGACCGTATTCCATGGGTATGACAAAACACTTATTTTTAATGGTAGAAAGAAGAGGAAGGGAAGCGCTACTAAGGTACACAATAGTACATTTTGGTAGACCTATTTTTACTGCTCTAATTCCGTTGGTAAACAGTTTATAATAGCAATAAGGTACCTCGGGTTTGTGATATATGGCCAATATACCACAGCTAAGGGCTGTGTCCAGGCACACCGCGTTGCGTCGTGCAGAAGAACAGCCCTTAGATGTGGTATATAGACCAAATACCACACCTCCTCGGGTGTTATTGCTTAACCATAAAATTGCAGTGCAAACAACAGAAGACAAACCAATATCATGACACACATAATACTTATAGTTTAAAGCATGTGATGAAGGAATTACAGATTTCAGGTGAGAACCAAATGATCAGATTCCAAACTACTTAGAGAAAATCCTTACTCTTGTGTACTGTTGGTATGTGTGTGTTGCACAACATGAAGGGAAATCCAGCCATGTGTACTTTCGCTTTTGCTTACGTCTCACAACTTCCCTAAAGGGAAAGTATGTGTGTGTATAAAAGGCTGATCATAAATGAGGAGTTGAAAGATAGGATAGACAGAACCTGGTAAACCTGAGCAGGATAGTTCAGACTTACAGACAAGCTGTACTTTAATATTAACCTGTCTGGGCTAGGGGGCAGTATTTTCACGGCCGGATAAAAAAAACGTACCCGATTTAAACTGGTTACTACTCTTGCCCAGAAACGAGAATATGCATATTATTAGTAGATTTGGGTAGAAAACACTCTGAAGTTTCTAAAACTGTTTGAATGGTGTCTGTGAGTATAACAGAATTCATATGGCAGGCAAAAACCTGAGAAAATTCCAAGCAGGGAGTGGCCTGTCTGAGAATTTGAAGTTCTTCTTTCTAGTCCCTTTCGAAACAACAGTATCTCTGCAGTTACGTAGCACTTTCTAAGGCTTCCATTGGCTCTCTAAAGCCTTCAGAAAGCGGATTGAGGCGTCTCCTGTCTATGGGCAGAGTATGGTAGCTCAGTTTCTCAGTGGTCTGCCTGGTGACTAAGAGATTGGATATGCGCATTCACGAGACCATGCTGTTTTTCTTTTCCTCTTTGAATGAATACACTATTGTCCGGTTGGAATATTATCGCTATTTTACGAGAAAAATACCATAAAAATTGATTTTAAACAGAGTTTGACATGCTTCTAAGTACGGTAATGGAACATTTAAAAAAAAATTGTCTCGAAATGCGATCGCGCGTTACCCTTTGGTAACCTTGAACACACGAACAAAACGGAGGTATTTGGACACAACTATGGATTATTTGGAACAAAAACAACATTTCTTGTGGAAGTAGCAGTCCTGTGGGTGCATTCTGACGAAGATCAGCAAAGGTAATACCATTTTTCTAATACTAATTCTGAGTTTAGTGTGCCCCGAAGTTGGCAGGTGTCAAAAATAGCTAGCCATGATGGCCGAGCTATGTACTCAGAATATTGCAAAATGTGCTTTCGCCGAAAAGCTATTTTAAAATCTGACATAGCGATTGCATAAAGGAGTTCTCTATCTATAATTCTTAAAACAATTGTTATGTATTTTGTCAACGTTTATGATGAGTAATTTAGTAAATTCACCGGAAGTTTTCGGTGGGGATACATTTTCTGAACATCACATGCCAATGTAAAAAGCTGTTTTTTGATATAAATATGAACTTGATTGAACAAATCATGCATGTATTGTATAACATAATGTCCTAAGAGTGTCATCTGATGAAGATCATCAAAGGTTAGTGCTTTATTTAGCTGTGTTTTGGGTTTCTGTGACATATATGCTTGCTTGGAAAATGGCTGTGTGATTATTTTGGGCTATGTACTCTCCTAACATAATCTAATGTTTTGCTTTTGCTGTAAAGCCTTTTTGAAATCGGACAACGTGGTTAGATTAACGAGAGTCTTATCTTTAACCTCTTAGGGCTAGGGGGCAGTATTTACACGGCCGGATAAAAAATGTACCCGATTTAATCTG
Source organism: Salmo salar (assembly GCF_965601325.2). Lineage (NCBI taxonomy): Eukaryota > Metazoa > Chordata > Actinopteri > Salmoniformes > Salmonidae > Salmo > Salmo salar. Next base: position 100,015,786 of record NC_138300.1, read on the forward strand.
GTTACTACTCCTACCCAGTAACTAGAATATGCATATACTTATTAGATATGGATAGAAAACACCCTAAAGTTTCTAAAACTGTTTGAATGGTGTCTGTGAGTATAACAGAACTCATATGGCAGGCAAAAACCTGAGAGATTCCTTTACAGGAAGTGGCCTGTCTGACCATTTATTGGCTTTCTTTGACATCTCTTTCCAAAACAAAGGATCTCTGCGGTAACGTGACACTTCCCACGGCTCCCATAGGCTCTCAGAGCCCGGGAAATGTCGTCATTCCAGCCCCAGGCTGAAACACATTATCGCCTTTGTCAAGTGGCTGATCAGGGGACAGTGGGCTTAGGCCGTGCACTGGTCGCCCCCGTCTTTCTTTTTTTTCCTCTATTTACCGAAACGCAGAAACGTCCGATTTCAAAAAGGCTTTACAGCGAAAGCAAAACATAAGATTATGTCAGCAGAGTACCAAGCCAGAAATAATCAGACACCCATTTTTCAAGCTAGCATATAATGTCACAAAAACCCAGAAGACAGCTAAATGCAGCACTAACCTTTGATGATCTTCATCAGATGACACACCTAGGACATTATGTTATACAATACATGCATGTTTTGTTCAATCAAGTTCATATTTATATCAAAAACCAGCTTTTTACATTAGCATGTGACGTTCAGAACTAGCATACCCCCCGCAAACTTCCGGGGAATTTGCTAACAATTTACTAAATTACTCACGATAAACGTTCCCAAAAAGCATAACAATTATTTTAAGAATTATAGATACAGAACTCCTCTAGGCACTTGATATGTCCGATTTTAAAATAGCTTTTTGGTGAAAGCACATTTTGCAATATTCTAAGTACATAGCCCAGCCATCACGGGCTAGCTATTTAGACACCCGGCAAGTTTAGCCTTCACCAAAATCAGATTTACTATTATAAAAGTTTGATTACCTTTTGTTGTCTTCGTCAGAATGCACTCCCAGGACTGCTACTTCAATAACAAATGTTGGTTTGGTCCAAAATAATCCATCGTTATATCCGAATAGCGGCGTTTTGTTCGTGCGTCCCAGACACTATCCGAAATGGTAAATCAGGGTCGTGCGCATGGCGCAATTCGTGACAAAAAAATTCTAAATATTCCATTACCGTACTTCGAAGCATGTCAACCGCTGTTTAAAATCAATTTTTATGCAATTTATCTCGTAAAAAAGCGATAATATTCCGACCGGGAATCTCCTTTTCGGCAAACAGAGGAAAAATCACAAAGACGGGGGCGGCCAGGGCACGCGCCTAAGCCCACAGTCCCTTGATCGGCCACTTGAGAAAGGCGATAATGTGTTTCAGCCTGGGGCTGCGATGACGACATTCTGTTTTTTCCCGGGCTCTGAGCGCCCATGGAAGACGTAGGAAGTGTCACGTTAGAGCAGAGATCCTTTGTAAAAGATAGAGATGGCAAAGAAGTTCAAGAAATGGTCAGACAGGCCACTTCCTGTAAAGGAATCTCTCAGGTTTTGACCTGCCATTTGAGTTCTGTTATACTCACAGACACCATTCAAACAGTTTTAGAAACTTTGGAGTGTTTTCTATCCAAAGCCAATAATTATATGCATATTCTAGTTACTGGGCAGGAGTAGTAACCAGATTAAATCGGGTACATTTTTTATCCAGCCGTGAAAATACTGCCCCCTAGCCATAACAGGTTAACGAGAGTCTTGTCTTTAAATAGCTGTAAAATAGTCATATGTTTGAGAAATTGAAGTAATAGCATTTCTAAGGTATTTGAAAATCGCGCCACAGGATTCAACTGGCTGTTACGTAGGTGGGACGATTTGGTGCCACCTAGCCCAGAGAGGTTAAAATGGTGTAAAATAGTCGTATGTTTGAAAAATTGAAATTACTGCATTTTTGAGGTTTTTGTATTTCGCGCCACGCTGTTCCACTGGCTGTTGAATTGAGTGGGACGGTGACGTGCCACCTAGCCCATAGAGGTTAACACCATGGCAGAAATGTTAGTATTCTCTGCCCTGCAGAAGTCTTCCTACATCACAGAGCAGAGTGGAGAGAAGTTGGTGGTTTCTGAGCAGGCTAGGAGGACAACCAACGAGATACTGGAGGATGCTTTGGAGCAGCGCTTCTATGGCTTTCCAGTCAGCTTTGGCTACAGCTGGTCAGAGCCCTTGGACTCCTACCATTTCTGCTGCATCCCAACGGAGACGCTCCTCAGGGACCTTCTGCAGATGATGAAGGAGATGAGCTTCAGAGAGGACTCAGACCCTGGGGAGAGTGAGACCTTTGCCTACGTCTGTCCCGAAGACGGGTACAACTTGGTCTATTGTGCAAGGAATTCTGGTCAGCACCAGATGACCTGTGCCAGGATTCTAAACCAGGCACCCTCATCCACGCGGTGTCCCACCTGCTGGGAACAGAGGACATCACCAATGATCTCCTTGCTGTGGAAATCCTTGAGCTCTATGGAACATTGCTGGGAGGTTTCCATTGCATTATAGACGAGGACAGCAAGGGACACTTTCGAGAGGAGGTGGCCCAGGTCAATGCCAACTGTCTGGAGCATGAGTTTGAGACCATTATCAACCACGAAAAGAGTTACCAGGATGGTAGATACACATGCTGTGAGGAGACCAAGAGGAGCTCAGTCTGTAGATCCAGATCTACAGCGCATTACTATTTATATCAGCACTTTGGTTAGTATGGCACCAAGAATGTTCCTTCTTTTGCTCAGGCATGGACTGTCTATTCTAAAGAGCTAAATATCCTGTAGTTTATGTCACCAGTAAATGACAGCAAGTATGACAAATGCAAATGTTGATTAATCACAGGTAATAATCGTGCACAGAAGATAATAAAGCTTCAGCATAGTTGTCATTCTTGTTAATATTTCTTTTCTGCAGAGGATAAGAGTAAGGAAATGGAAGAGAAGCTTCTGGAGTACCAGAAACCAGTCCAACGTCCTGATTTTCACAAAGGGACAGTGAAGTATGCTAAAATAAGGAGCAGCGCTTGCAGGAAGTCTCATACACCCCATCCTTAAATTATAGAAAAAGAACACTGTTTTATTTATGATGATCGTAGCAGTATTATAGCCTACAGAAGGAGAAGATTTAAACACAGCATATCACTGTCATTCTGACTAAGAATAAAATCAAAAAGCAAACGTACTTTCATCTTTCTTTCTTGTAAGGTGAGGTTCTTCTGACAAGGTGATCTCAGGAGTTATAAAACTTTCACAGAAAATTGAGGGCTAGGCTTGTGTATGGACATCTAACATCAGGATGCAGTAGTTCCCTCTTTTATAAGAAACAATGAAACAGTTTACTGGAGCCGCACTTAAGGCATTCAACAAACCTTACAACAGGTACATACAGTAAGACATTCCATGAAGCTAGTTATAATAGGTGTCATGACATGTAATGTCAACTGTAAAGTGTTACCAAAATATACAGTAAATTCTGGACTATAAGCCGCAACTTTTTTCCCAGGCTTTGAACCTCGCTGCTTAAACAATGACGTGGCTAATATATGGATTTTTCCCGCTTTCAATTTTTTTTTCTCCAAAAAAACATTCTGTGACGGGCTCAGTTTTTTGGCGGCATGAAGCTTTCAATAGACCAATGAAATTGCCGAACGGGTTAAGGTCAAACAACTTTTTTGTTTACTGTTTAGATTAAATCGAGCGCTCTCAAACTTCCCATCATTCTGATTATGGTAGTCATTTTGTCACCCTCATCATGGCAAAGACACGGAAAAATGCATATGATGCAGCTTTCAAGTTGAAGGCGATTGATCTGGCTGTTGGAAAAGGAAATAGAGCTGCTGCATGGGAGCTTGGTCTTAATGAGTCGATGATAAGACGTTGGAAACAGCAGCGTGAGGAATTGACTCAGTGCAAAAAGACAACTAAAGCTTACTGCTAATTTTTGTTTTTACAAGCCGTGTTTCGTTAAAGCCTATTTATTTTTGTTACAAGCCGTGTTTCGTTAAAGCCTATTTATTTTTGTTACAAGCCGTGTTTCATTAAAGCCTGTGTAAAGTTAATTTGTTTCAATGTACCGGTAGGCACCTGCGGCTTATAGACATGTGCGGCTTATTTATGTTCAAAATAAAAAACATTTTTTAATTCAGTGGGTGCGGCTTATATTCAGGTGCGCTTAATAGTCCGGAAATTACGGTACCTACGTGCCTTCAGAAAGTATTCACACCCCTTTACTTTTTCCACAATTTGTTGTGTTGTGTTTAAAATCGATTTGTGTCGCTGATCTACACGCAATACCCAATAATGTCAAAGTGGAATTATGTTTTTAGAAATATTTACAAACAAATTCAAAATTAAAAGCTGAAATGTCTTGAGTCAATAAGTATAGATCGAACTTCATTAGATTATGCATATATACTGTAACTTTTGCTAAAAGACAAAATATTACGTCAATGTATCTTAAAACATATTTTGCTGGAGTTACTTCAAAAGTTGAGATGAGACAGATGACACTGAATCGAGCAAGACTACTGGCATCCAGGGAAACTGTTAAAACAAAAATATTGGTGACAATGTGGTTTAACCCTGGGGGACATTTCACCCCAAGCCACCCTAATGTTTGACATGCTTTTTAAATGACTACCCCATATCTGTACCCCACACATACAATTATCTGTAAGGTTCCTAAGTCGAGCAGTGTTTTTCAAGCACAGGTTCAAGTACAAAAACCAGTAAGGTTTTCCTTTGGTTCGCAAAGAAAGGCACGTATTGGTAGATGTGTAAAAAAAGCAGACATTGAATATCCCCTTCAACATGGTGCAGTTATTAATTTTACACTTTGGATGGTACAGTATATCAATACACCAAGTCATTACAAAGATACAGACACCCTTCCTAAATCATCTGCCAGAGAGGAAGGAAACCGCTCAGTGATTTCACCATGAGCTCAAAACAGTTACAGAGTTTAATGGCTGAGATAAGAATTAACTGAGGATGGATCAACAACATAAATGACAAAGTGAAAAGAAGGAAGCCTGTACAGAATACATGTTTGTAATAAGGCACTAAAGCAATACTGCAAAAAATGTGTAAAAGAAATTAACTTTTTTTCCTGAACACAAACTGTTATGTTTGGGGCAAATCCAACATGACATATCACTGAGTATCACTCTTCACATTTTCAAGAATGGTGGTGAGTGCATCCTGTTATGGGTATGCTTGTCATCGGCAAGGCCTAGGGAGTTATTTTACAACTAAAATAAATGGAATATAGCTAAGCACAGGCAAAATCCTAGAAGAAAATCTGATTCAGTCTGCTTTTCAACAATAACCTAAAACGTGAGGGCAAATCTACCCTGTAGTTGCTTACCTAGACGACATTGAATGTTCCTGAGTGGTATAGTTACAGTTTAGATTTAAATCGGCTTGAAAATCTATGGCAGGACTTGAAAATGTCTGTCCAGCAATGATCAACAATCAATTTGATAGAGCTTGATGATTTTTTAAAAAGAATAATGGGCAAATATTTGTTCCATCCAGGCGTGTAAAGCTCTTAAAGACTTACCCCGAAAGACTCAAAGCTGTAATTGCTGCCAAAGGTGATTCTAACATGTATTGACTCAGGGGGTTGAATACATATCTAATCAACATATATTTGTGTTTTATTTTCCATTAATAGATTAAAATATAAAATGTTTCTTCCACTTTGACAAAGTATTTTGTGTAGATCTTTGACAATTCAGTCAATTTTAACCCCACATTTGTAACACAACAAAACGTGGAATAGTCAAAGGTTGTTAATCATTTCTCAAGGCACTGATACTATTTTAGAATATTAGTTGATTTAGCTGAAGTAGCTATATGAGACTGGTTTAACCTTTCAAGATGTAATCACAGACACGTACAAGAACATGGCCTTTCCAGCCTTCAAAATGGCTGTCTTTGTCTTACTGTCTCTCTGTCTTGCCTGGGTAAAAACATACTCTTGCATCATGACTGGGATACCATGGCAACCATACTTTCTCCTTCTCCCGAGCAACCCCTTTTCTCTCCATTCCCTCCCTCCCTCCTGCCCGCTGAATGAACACCACAATCAAACATTTCCTCTATACACATTTATTTCATCCATGACTTTACACATATTTTCTCATTAACAATGTTTAATTAATTCATCATTACACACTCCTACCCTAATACATTTTCAAATTTTCCTCAAAGTGAATCAAATGAGAGCAAGATCAGAGAGGAACAAAAACAGAGGCAAAAAGCCACACAAAAAAGCTGGGACACACATTTGTCATGCCGCTTATTCAAAAGGCATGACAAATGTACTCTCAAACTGACATGGGAGGATTCATAATATCCACAGACAATCACACATAAAAGTGATTTGCCTATGAAAGAAAGAGACAGCATAAAGATGATTACGTAATCACATGGAGGTGTGGAGCAATGGGCACATTGGGACCTGGATCAGTATGGAGACACAGAGCTCCAAGCCAGAATTAATCAACCTTCCTCTCTCTGGTGCACATAACAGGGAGAGCCACAGAAATATGATGGCCTCTGCTGCTTTGTTACAAAGGAGCCCAGAGAAGTAGAATCCAGGGTTGTGCTTGGAGTTCTACTGTTCTGCCCATTACTGTAATATCTGTGTCAAGATCATGTGTTGTTGTCAGTGTGTCCAGCCAGATCAATTATTTTGTCAGTGAGGGACACAGTCACTCCTCAGGATTGTACATTGATTTTCATGTTGGCCGTTAACAACAGTTATTAGGTTCCATCACAGTGTAATGCATTACTACACAATGCTAGGTCAATGTAAACGGCACATTTTTGTCAATATAGCATGAGGTGACTTATATGGTAAGTACATGTGATACGTGTACTCCAACATCCACATCTGACCATTGCTTCTATTCTCCGAAAGCTGTTGATATTCCATACAATCCTGTGCGCTACTCAACATGAATGTATTATTTATACAGACCATGTTAATAGACATCATAAAAAAAAGGTATTTAAAATGCACAGTCTTGAATACTATACAGGAAGTTGATTCATACAATATCTACTCTGACTATTGCAAACGTTCTATCACAATTGAAGACCATAGGTTCTGAATTTGATTAAATAATTCTGAAATATGACAGCTTTTATTTACTCATTAAAGGGCATTGCATGCCAAAAAAGATGAATGACAACTGTTGCTAAGGCATTTGGAAAATACGTGTACATTATATACAGAAACAAAAATAGAAAGAAAAATCAAAACCGCATAAATTAAAATACTAGCATCTCGTTGTGTTTTCTTGTAAAAAACAAAATCCCAATCCACATGAAACAATTGAAATATACAGAAGGGTAATATTGAAAGAAAACAGGGGAATGATAAAGAGCATAGACATCAGTGGGCCACAATGTCCCACATTTAACCATCCATAATAAACAATATTAATCCCATGAACATCCAGCCAAATGACTTGACGACGTCTGTTTCGTTTTCACATTTCTGCGCGCCTGTTTTTCCAACTCAATGCCTCAAAAGCTTTAAGTGACACACTATCAACAATGTCCTTCCCCTCAACCTAAACCTCAACCTCCTACTGGTCTTGGTGGGCAAACCAAGACCCCCACCCCCCACCTTTAAAAACTCACACCCACACTGACATACGGTACATACTGTGCATACACAAACACACACACACACACCTCGCACACACACACACACACACACACACACACACACACACACACACACACACACACTGAGAGACAGGCAAAGGACAGGGCCAGTTTCCGATGTTGGACCTTAGTAACAAGGTGGGACAAACCAGCCATTCTCCCCAGAATACAACACCAGAATCAATAGAGTATTAACCATCCCTTACATTTACAAATCCCCCACCCAACCCCAGCTGGCATGTTCAATGTGTCTGTCTGCTTGGTAGCAGGCCAAAGTGTCCATCTCCACCCCCAGTCAGACCTTCTCTAGTCCTGCCCCAGTATCAGCACCCTCGTAGCTACTCATCTTTATCTATTCTTCTGTAACCCTCTCTCTTCTCCTCCTTGTCCTCCTCCTCTCCTCTCCTCTCTCATGCCAGCTGTCCTTTCTCTGGGGACTCATCCAGTGTGATAACGGTGAACTCCTCTGTGTTGCAGTTTTCCTGGATCTTCTCTTTGTTCATCAGGGTCACCATCTCCTGCTCTCTCTCCTGGGCCCGGGAGCTAGCCACGGACACCGCCGCCCCATTCCCGTCACTACCATCCTTGTTGGTGATCATCAGGGTCTGCTGCTGACCGCACCAGCTAACAGACAGAGACAGAGACAGAGACAGAGACAGAGAGAGAGAGAGAGAGAGAGAGAGAGAGAGAGAGAGAGAGAGAGAGAGAGAGAGAAGTCAACACAATAGGATACTGACACCAGCTAACAGACAGAGAGAGGGAGCAGTGAACACATTAGGATACTGTCACCAGCTATCAGACAGAGAGAGGGAGCAGTGAACACGTTAGAATACTGTCACCAGCTAACAGACAGAGAGAGGGAGCAGTGAACACATTAGCATTAGGATACTGTCACCAGCTAACAGACAGAGAAAGGGAGCAGTGAACACATTAGGATACTGTCATCAGCTAACAGACAGAGAAAGGGAGCAGTGAACACATTAGAATACTGCCACCAGCTAACAGACAGAGAGAAGGAGTAATGTACACAGTTCATTTTCGTTCAGAATTCCAATTGGTGAAATGAGACCTACCTCTTCCGCTTGGCCACAGCAGCACACACGAGGAGAATAGCGCCCACTGCCACAACCACTCCCACAATGATCAGCCAATCTGCACAGAGGAAAGAAATGAGAAAGGTTGAATAATATTAATAATTCATGTCTATAATGTTTCTCACTTGGAGGTGTAGCATATGCCCCTTTACAATGCAAAGTGCTTTGAAAAGTGCTATATAAATTCAATTGTTTGCTCAATTATTAATACTTTATGAATCCATTAAACCAGTGGTTCTCAACTGGTTTTGCCTAGAGACCCAAATTAAACCAGGTGGTCTCAGTCATGACCCAATATTCGCATTGCTAAAAAAGAATCGGCAAAATACAATCTGGAAAAATATTTGTAATGCTATATTGATATTAAATGTACCAACTGTATGACAAGGGAACAACATTCCCACCTCTTTCATTGTCAATAACTACATTTTGGCCATATTCTTGATGTTGACTGTTAATAAACTCACTGATTTAAGACCACACATTCAACCATAACGGTGCTAATAGCGCTATACTGAAAATACTGTGATTGAAGATAAATTGTTTAAACATGTAAGTTCATTATCATTTCTACACACATTCTACCTGGTTTAAGTCATTTCAAGTTCAGACTGGGTTTTCTTTTCATAAAAAAAACTCAGACACCCACGACCCACACAAAACCTCCTGCGACCCAAATTTGGTTTACGACCCACCAATTGAGAATCACCGCATTAAACCATATAATACATTGTAATTACATGGCCATTATTCAACTAATCACTCATGGCATGTACAACAATAGTATTAATACTACTGGTAGAGATATTAGGGGTAGTGGGCCACTCACCAGGTGTGCTACTATTCTCCTGCCCGGCTGGAGTAGGGGCTACTCCCTCACCTGTATTCATCCTCCCCCTGGGAATGGGCTGATCTGGGACTACATGGGGAGAACAATGAGATGCAGTGTTAAACAAACATCTCTGATGCCTCACAAATGAATTACACATAGATGTCAACTGGTGTCATCAGATGCCATACACGTCCACCCATGTAACACACACAGAGCCCCTGGAGAGAGCGCAGTAGACCCCAATAATAGTGCTTGGTTTTCACACTGAAGTGTGATGAAGACCTGTGTCCATCTTGTCAATCAGACAGACGGCCTGGGTATGAGCACTGACAGACTGTGATTTAGTGCAATATCATGTGATGATGTAGAACACTATTATGTGATGACCAGGAATCATGTGCTACAACAGGGCTGATGTTATAGCTGTGGAATGAACTGAACCTACTAAGGAATGTGGAACTGTCTCTCGTTGGGGCAGAGTTGGCACCTGAGAGCGAATGCCAACATTTCATTGCAAAGTAATTGTTGAGTTATTGTTGTTTTTAAAGTGACATTGTGCCAAGTGTTATAATGAGAACAATATGGTAAACTCCCCACAACCTTAGCACAGAACAGAACAGTTTATCTGATTATTATCTCATAGGGTAAATCAATGCCACCCTATTTCTCACACAGGGCTCTGGTGGAAAGTAGTGCACATTTTGGGGTGTCATTACCCCCATAGCAATACATCCTCTACCAGATCGATCCCTACATCCACACTTCCGACTGTGTCTCCTGTCCTATCCCTACGTCCACACTTCCTACTGTCTCCTGTCCTATCCCTACATCCACACTTCCTACTGTGTCTCCTGTCCTATCCCTACATCCACACTTCCTACTGTGTTTCCTGTCCTATCCCCATGCCCACACTTCCTACTGTGTCTCCTGTCCTATCCCTACATCCACACTTCCTACTGTGTTTCCTGTCCTATCCCTAAATCCACACTTCCTACTGTGTCTCCTGTCCTATCCCCACGTCCACACTTCCTACTGTGTCTCCTGTCGTATCCCTACGTCCACACTTCCTACTGTGTCTCCTGTCCTATCCCCACGTCCACACTTCCTACTGTGTCTCCTGTCGTATCCCTACGTCCACACTTCCTACTGTGTCTCCTGTCCTATCCCCACGTCCACACTTCCTACTGTGTCTCCTGTCCTATCCCTACGTCCACACTTCCTACTGTGTCTCCTGTCGTATCCCTACGTCCACACTTCCTACTGTGTCTCCTGTCGTATCCCTACGTCCACACTTCCTACTGTGTCTCCTCTCCTATCCCTACGTCCACACTTCCTACTGTGTCTCCTGTCGTATCCCTACGTCCACACTTCCTACTGTGTCTCCTGTCGTATCCCTACGTCCACACTTCCTACTGTGTCTCCTGTCCTATCCCTACGTCCACACTTCCTACTGTGTCTCCTGTCATATCTCTCCTTGTCTCCCCCTCTACTTCTAAACTGTCTCATTGGATCACAGGTGTCAAACTCATTCCAAGGAGGGCCGAGCGTCTGCAGGTTTTCGCTCACCCCTGTACTTAATTTATGAATTATGGTCGCTAATTAGTAAGGAACTCCCCTCACCTGGTTGTTTACAGTAGGTCTTAACTGAAAGAAAAAAAAAAAAAACCCGCAGACACTCTGCCCTCCGTCGAATGAGTTTGACACCCCTGCATTAAATGATCAAAATACAGAAATACATCTAATGAATAAGAATCCAATTATAATGTAATGAATAATAAAAGACTGTGGGCCAGCAGTTGTTATATTATAACACAACTTGGGGGTCCTCTTGATTACACTATTCACTATTCAAGACTAATGTGAATCTCAGTGGTGCAAAGTAGTGCACAAACACACCAGTATTAAGATAGATTTGACTGAATGATTCAGTGCTTCAAAATACAAGTTGATGGCCCATAGGAATACGCTATAGGAGCATTCAACCCAAATATTAGCTACTGTATTAAAAGGGTCTGTGTATTACATTAAATCACTGGATGCAGAGATTGTTTATATAGAGTTATTGTATTGAGAATTTGAGCCAGTACAGATGGGGAGTTGAGAGGAAGAGTCATGCTGAGGCACAGCCAGTGGTGTACTAGTGCTCCTCTCTTTCTCTCCTCTCTTTCACACTCTCCCTCATCCGGTCACAAGAGGGGGAGCCTTCTTCAAACAAACTCCACAGAGGAGAGGACACACAGAGAAAGACAAACTTTCAAGCCTCCATGGAATATTTCTTCATGAATGGTGGTCAATCTGAGTGCTTATTTTATTTGAAAGTGTCATCAAACTACAACTTTACCATTTGTTTTTTAGATTTACATTTACAGATTCTTCTTTCAGCAACCAGAGCTGACTATGCAAATGATTCCTTGCGCTTGAATATTTGTATATAAAGTTTTTATAACTAGTGCCAGATGTCTTCTTATATAACTCTAAATGCACACGGATATTACATTACAAACAAGAGTGGAAATGGGAGTTTTAATCCACAATCTATTTCACACGCCAACACCAGGGGGCGAGGTTAGTTCTTTAACTTCCCAGAGTCGGACCAAACTTTGCTGTGTGTGGATGGTAGGCTATCTGTTCCAAGAATCCTTCTCTGAGTTCTCAGACTTAGCACTTTCAAGATAATGTAAAGGATACTCACTTTTTATGTAAAGATAAAAACAGGTAAAGATGGTGCTAGTTATTACAGTCAGAGAAGGCTGTATTAGAGATTGCATGATAATGTGGAGAATGATGAACACTGAGATGTATATTTAGAGATTGATATGATTAAATGAATCACCTTGAAAGCACAGATTTTTGAGTCGCCTTGGTAACAGTAGTACAGTATAGCCAGAGGGCAGTGATGTTATATAGATATGTGTTGTCGTGATTCTGGCTAGACTCTGCCAGTTATTAAATGGCTTTGATTAATGATACGACTGAAGATGAACACATCAGTTGATACATCTTTAAACATTTTGTAAAACTTTTAAAACTATTTCTGTCATTATAGATGAATGTCATAGTATTAAACGTTTCATCATGGAGATGTCCATTTTTTTGGTGGTGATTATATTTTTGTTTACAAAAACATAGCTAAATACATCTTTGTGTGGAAGCAAAAAAGGCTATTTGAGATAAACACAGAATGTATCTTCAGGTTAGGCTTCCTAACCATATTCCACCAATTTCCTCTCTCTGGGGTGTAACCAGGGGTGTAAAGAGGAACACCTCATGTAAACATTTATATATACCACACTGACTGGACAATGGTTGCTGGTTCAACATTTTGCAGCAGCAGCAGAATGATTGGCATCTGCATTAGGACCACAATGTACTGGGGGACTTCCTGCCCTTGAGTATCACAACTGCTATTTTTAGGCTCAGGGAAAGCTTTTGATTCATCCTGTCACATAAATCCTATATGAAAAGTATGATTGTTGCAGGGTAATGCCAGGCACTTGTTTTGTACCTCTTCTGTTTCTCTGTTCTGACATGATATATGATTTACTTGAGATGTATTTGTATTTTAAAGTGTGCTATTTAAATTAAATACATTGTCATTATAATTGTTCATGATAACAAACTGAATGACAAAGCAAAGCAAAAAACAGTATTCTGTATGTGATATTATGAATGTAACAAACAGAGTAATTCCTTACCCCCTCCTCCCTCCTCCTCCTCCTGCACATTCTCCTCGCTGGCTGAGCCCTGTGGTTCTCCTGGCTGTCCAACAGGTGGTGCAATAGAAGAGGCCCCCTCCTCAGTGACAGTCGGTAGCATCCCAGACCCGGTGGTGTCCTCCATCTCAGTGGCCAGCACCCCAGTGTGGCCGGCTGACTGGGTCTCATCCTCCTCAGTCTGCTCTTCCTCCCTGTCAGGGATCTCTGTGGCTGCCCCCTCTGAGGCCTCACCCTCAGCCCCTGATGTTGGTTCCTCTGGGCTAGCCTCAGTGGATGCAGGTTGGGTCGGGTCCACTTTCTCAACTACCTCAGTGGGGCTCTCGGCTCCCTGTTTCTCAGGTGCGGAGGTGGTGTCCACTGTGTCAGGCTCTGTGTTGGTTCTGTCCTCAGGCTTGGCTCTGTCCTCTGGGGTTCCCTCTGTGGCCTCTGGCTGTACCTGGTCCTGGTCCTCCACCACTGCTGGGGAATATGTCTGGATGTCTGTCTTCTCCTCTGGGACCTCCACTGTCTTAGACTGCTCTGTGGCTTCACCTGTGGGAAAACAGACCAGAAAGATGCATGAGCCCAGTTAATGATATTAAAACTATTATAAAACTATAACTATATAAAATTATAACTATATAAAACTATTATTCACAAAACACATCCTCTCATTCCAAGAGGTTATCCAAAATCTGTCAAGGTTGGATTGGTGAAAGCAATGGGGGGTAGACATGCTTTCATCTGTCCAATCACCTACTGTATAGATCAGTGATTACCATAAAGGGATGGAGAAGTGAAGGAAGCTTGTGGAGACTAGAGAGACAGCCCTGTAATTGACCTGGAGATGAATGGCCTGTCAGGTAGGTGATTGATAGCTTTTGTTTGTGTCTGCCAAGACTGCCTGGCCAGAAAGTTTCCAAGTGGATATCATCACGGTGATAAGCGATCTCACGCCTATCTTTTGACATCCATTATGTAACCTATGACATCATCTGTTGTGTACCAGAGTGTAATGATCTGTTTACCGGTCATTACAACGAGTTACACAGTCATTTCCACATGCATTTACTGTACTGTTTCTGTAGGAAATGAGAACATGGAAGATCGAATTACCAATAAATCATATCATATAAAAGATGTCTGTTGAGATAGCAATACATATCTATCTCCTTATTATTAAGACTGTGGTTTTCAGTACCGTAAATTCCGGACTATAAGCCGCAACATTTTTCCCAGGCTTTGAACCTCACGGCTTAAACAATGACGTGGCTAATATATGGATTTTTCCCGCTTTCAATTTTCTTTTCTCCAAAAAAACACATTCTGTGACGGGCTCAGTTTTTTGGCGGCATGAAGCTTTCATTAGACCAATGAAATTGCCGAATGGGTTAAGGTCAAACAACTTTTTTGTTTACTGTTTAGATTAAATCGAGGGCTCTCAAACTTCCCATCATTCTGATTACGGTAGTCATTTTGTCACCCTCATCATGGCAAAGACACGGAGAAATGCATATGATGCAGCTTTCGAGTTGAAGGCGATTGATCTGGCTGTTGGAAAAGGAAATAGAGCTGCTGCACGGGAGCTTGGTCTTAATGAGTCGATGATAAGACGTTGGAAACAGCAGCGTGAGGAATTGACTCAGTGCAAAAAGACAACTAAAGCTTACTGCAATTTTTTATTTTTTTTTACAAGCCGTGTTTCATTAAAGCCTATTTATTTTTGTTACAAGCCGTGTTTCGTTAAAGACTATTTATTTTTGTTACAAGCCGTGTTTCGTTAAAGCCTGTGTAAAGTTCATTTGTTTCAATGTACCGGTAGGCACCTGCGGCTTATAGACATGTGTGGCTTATTTATGTTCAAAATAAAAAAAATGTTTTAATTCAGTGGGTACGGCTTAAATTCAGGTGCGCTTAATAGTCCGGAAATTACAGTATATTTGTCCTATTTCACATATGTGCACGTGTATATTAATACGCATATGCGAATTGTAAATTTGCTTTTTGCATATCCCACTCCCCCTGAGACACCCTCGGCGATCACAGCAAGGCTCTGCCATTATCAACAGCGACCCTGGAGGAAGTTGGGTTAACTAAAACAATTTAACTGCAAAAGTGGTTAAATTGATAGATATTTTGACACACCCCTTGAACTCAAACAGTGTAGAATAATGCATGGGTGGAGGGGGTGGGCCACATAAGCAAGGTTGAGTGTGTCCTTCAATGGGTAAGGAGACAAAGTAGCCAGTGGTGGTTGTAGTTCTCAGGCCTGACCAGCTTGCACAGCTAACTGGTCAATCTGAGCAAGCTACAGCGACGAGTGTAGTATCCTTCCTGTGTGACTGGAAGGGGTATTGGGGTTGTGGAGTGATCAGTTTCCATTTCTACAGTTTGCTTGCATACCAAAGAGACCCTTTGACTAACTGGAATATTATCTCAGCCTGAATGATGCTGGGGATACTCCAGTAGTGGAATGGTTGGTTGTCTGGTTGTGAAGGACAGTCTGTGAAAGGGCTGTCACGAACAGACTTGCCTTTAGATCTTTCCAATGCATAGTTGGCCTCTGGAAGGAGTTTTTTTTAAATTTCGGTCCTACAGGTCACGAAGGTCCTACAGGTCACGTTCCACATATTTCTTTTATATTCCTTTGGAAGTCAGGTATGATTATAATTTGGCCGATATTAACTGTGGGTGGTTGGCATTGATTACAGACTGGGGCAAGCCCAGCAGGAGTTGTGGAGAGTGACATGAGGGTGACCTCAGGTTACTTAGAGGTTAGTCAAAGTGTAGCTAGGTCATAGACTATGACAAAGAAGTGTTGGTTGTAAGGGACATAGCACAGCTCCACACACTACCATTCAAAAGTTTGGGGTCAGTAAAAAATGTCCTTGTTTTTTAAAGAAAAGCACATTTTTCTGTATATTAAAATAACATCAAATTGATCAGAAATACAGTCTAGACATTGTTAATGTTGTAAATGACTATTGTAGCTGGAAACGGCAGATGGAATATCTACATAGGCGTACATTATCAGCAATAATCACTCCTGTGTTCCAATGGCACGTTGTGTTAGCTAATCCAAGTTTATCATTTTAAAAGGCTAACTGATCATTAGAAAACCCTTTTGCAATTATGTTAGCACAGTTGCAAACTGTTATTCTGATTAAAGAAGCAATACAACTCTCCTTCTTTACACTAGTTGAGTATCTGGAGCATCAGCATTTGTGGGTTCGATTACAGGCTCAAAATGGCCAGACACAAAGACGTTTCTTCTGAAACTCGTCAGTCTATTCTTGTTCTGAGAAATTAAGGCTATTCCATGTGAGAAATTGCCAAGAAACTGAAGATCTGGTACAACACTGTGCACTACTCCCTTCACAGAACAGAGCAAACTGGCTCTAACCAGAATAGAAAGAGGAGTGGGAGTCCCCGGTGCAAAACTGAGCAAGAGGACAAGTACATTAGAGTGTCTAGTTTGAGAAACAGACACCTCACAAGTCCTCAACTGGCAGCTTCATTAAATAGTACCCGCAAAACACCAGTCTCGACGTCAACAGTAAAGAAGCGACTCCAGGATGCTGACTTACTAGGCAGAGTTGCAAAGAAAAAGCCATATTTCAGACTGGCCAATAAAAAGAAAAGATTAAGATGGGCAAAAGAACACAGACACTGGACAGAGGAACTCTGCCTAAAAGGCCAGCATCCCAAACTTTTGAATGGTAGTGTACATTTGAAGGTGATCCCTCGGCTTTGATGGACAGTAAAAGGTTTGCAGAGGAGGTGGAGCTTGTCAAACATGGTGCTCAAAGACCACTATCTCACAGTCAATCCCCAGCCACAGTCAATTCTAATATGGATGTTGGGATTACTGCAGTTTCCCAGACCAATGCATGATTCACGTGAGTCCAGTTCAGGTGCCACATGGGCTGGCCAGCCATTGTTGTTAGCAAAATAGGTACATATGAGGACAATGCACGGCAGCAATTTCCAGATGGCATTTTGGCTGTTGAATGGCCTCCTGACATGTGGAAGTCCAGTTCCATGGTCTCTAGTAACTGCCTAAGGGAAGGACTGACGGTGAAGTGGGCCTATCAAGGAAAGTTAATGTTTAGCCCCAATAAGTTTATGGCATTTCTTGTCAATGATTGTCAGGCTATGTTGGTTCATTGTAGTGAACACCTACCTTGTGGGCTTGTCATGTGTGGTAGCATCCTCCCCATACAACATACAGTGAGAGAAAAAAGTATTTGATCCCCTGCTGATTTTGTACGTTTGCCCACTAACAAAGAAATGATCAGTCTATAATTTTAATGGTAGGTTTATTTGAACAGTGAGAGACAGAATAACAACAAAAAATCCAGGAAAACGCATGTCAGAAATGATAGAAATTGATTTGCATTTTAATGAGGGAAATAAGTATTTGACCCCCTCTCAATCAGAAAGATTTCTGGCTCCCAGGTGTCTTTTATAGAGGTAACGAGCTGAGATTAGGAGCACACTCTTAAAGGGAGTGCTCCTAATCTCAGTTTGTTACCTGTATAAAAGACACCTGTCCACAGAATCAATCAATCAATCAGATTCCAAACTCTCCACCATGGCCAAGACCAAAGAGCTCTCCAAGGATGTCAGGGACAAGACTGGAGACCTACACAAGGCTGGAATGGGCTACAAGACCATCGCCAAGCAGCTTGGTGAGAAGGTGACAACAGTTGGTGCGATTATTCGCAAATGGAAGAAACACAAAAGAACTGTCAATCTCCCTCGGCCTGGGGCTCCATGCAAGATCTCACCTCGTGGAGTTGCAATGATCATGAGAATGGTGAGGAATCAGCCCAGAACTACACGGGAGGATCTTGTCAATGATCTCAAGGCAGCTGGGACCATAGTCACCAAGAAAACAATTGGTAACACACTACGCCGTGAAGGACTGAAAACCTGCAGCGCCCGCAAGGTCCCCCTGCTCAAGAAAGCACATATACATGCCCGTCTGAAGTTTGCCAATGAACATCTGAATGATTCAGAGGACAACTGGGTGAATGTGTTGTGGTCAGATGAGACCAAAATGGAGCTCTTTGGCATCAACTCAACTCGCCGTGTTTGGAGGAGGAGGAATGCTGCCTATGACACCAAGAACACCATCCCCACCGTCAAACATGGAGTTGGAAACATTATGCTTTGGGGGGGTTTTTCTGCTAAGGGGACACAACAACTTCACCACATCAAAGAGACGATGGACAGGGCCATGTACCGTCAAATCTTGGTAGAGAACCTCCTTCCCTCAGCCAGGGCATTGAAAATGGGTCGTGGATGGGTATTCCAGCATGACAATGACCAAAAACACACTGCCAAGGCAACAAAGGAGTGGCTCAAAAAGAAGCACATTAAGGTCCTGGAGTGGCCTAGCCAGTCTCCAGACCTTAATCCCATAGAAAATCTGTGGAGGGAGCTGAAGGTTCGAGTTGCCAAACGTCAGCCTCGAAACCTTAATGACTTGGAGAAGATCTGTAAAGAGGAGTGGGACAAAATCCCTCCTGAGATGTGTGCAAACCTGGAGGCCAACTACAAGAAACGTCTGACCTCTGTGATTGCCAACAAGGCTTTTGCCACCAAGTACTAAGTCATGTTTTGCAGAGGGGTCAAATACTTATTTCCCTCATTAAAATGCAAACAATTTATACAATTTTTGACATGTGTTTTTCTGGATTGTTTTGTTGTTATTCTGTCTCTCACTGTTTAAATAAACCTACCATTAAAATCATAGACTGATCATTTCTTTGTCAGTGGGCAAACGTTCAAAATCAGCAGGGGATCAAATACCTTTTTCCCTCACTATAACTGTCACCAAGTCAACATACAGTTGAAGACAGAAGTTTACATACACTTTAGCCAAATACAATTAAACCCAGTTTTTCACAATTCTTGACATTTAATCCTAGTAAAAATTCCCTTTCTTTCAGCTTTCATTTCTTTCATCACATTCCCAGTGGGTCAGAAGTTTACATACATTAGGATTTGGTAGCATTTTCTTTAAATTGTTTAACTTGGGTCAAACATTTTGGGTAGCCTTCCACAAGCTTCCCACAATAAGTGGGGTGAATTTTGGCCCATTCCTCCTGACAGAGCTGGAGTAACAGAGTCAGGAAGACCCTTTTGCAACCAAGTTTTAACTTCCTGACTGATGTCTTGAGATGTTGCTTCAATATATCCACATCATTTTCCCTCCTCATGAAGCCATCTATTTTGTGAAGTGCACCAGTAATTCATGCAGCAAAACTCCCCACAACATGACGCTGCCACCCCCGTGCTTCACGGTTGGGATGGTGTTCTTCAGCTTGCAAGCCTCCCCCTTTTTCCGCAAACATAACGATGGTCATTATGACCAAACAGTTCTATTTTTGTTTCATCAGAGCAGAAGACATTTCTCCAGAAAGAACGATCTTTGTCCCCATGTGCAGTTGGAAACCGTAGTCTGGCTTATTTATGGTGGTTTTGGAGCAGTGGTTTCTTCCTTGCTGAGCGGCCTTTCAGGTTATGTCGATATAGGAATCGTTTTACTGTGGATAAAGATACTTTTGATCCTGTTTCCTCCAGCATCTTCACAAGGTCCTTTGCTGTTGTTCTGGGATTGATTTGCACTTTTCGCACAAAAGTACGTTCATCTCTAGGAGACAGAATGCGTCTCTTTCCTGAGCAGTATGACGGCTGCGTAGTCCCATGGTGTTTATACTTGCATACTATTGTTTGTACAGATGAACGTGGTACCCTCATGTGTTTGGAAATTGCTCCAAAGGATGAACGAGACTTGTGGAGGTCTATAATTGTTTTTCTGAGGTCTTGGCTGATTTCTTTTGATTTTCCCATGATGTCAAGCACTGAGTTTAAAGGTAGGCCTTGAAATACATCCACAGGTACACCTCCAATTGACTCAAATGATGTCAATTAGCCTATCAGAAGCTTCTAAAGCCATGACATAATTTTCTGGAATTTTCCAAGCTGTTTAAAGGCACAGTCAACTTAGTGTATGTAAACTTCTGACCCACTGGAATTGTGATACAGTGAATTATAAGTGAAATAATCTGTCTGTAAACAATTGCTGGAAATATTACTTGTGTCATGCACAAGGTAGATGTCCTAACCGACTTGCCAAAACTATAGTTTGTTAACAAGAAATTTGTGAAGTGGTTGAAAAAAAGAGTTTTAATGACTCCAACCTAAGTGTATGTAAACTTCTGACTTCAACTGTATATTTTAATAGCAATATAATAGCTTTTGGTTTCTAATACTATCAGATTACAACATGGTTTACAAGACTCTAGGAGACAGAACACACCTCCTTCCTGAGCAAAAGGAGATATCACATTTACATACAGTAATTATTCAGACCCTTTACTCAGTACTTTGTTGAAGCACCTTTGGCAGTGATTACAGCCTCGACTTTTCTTGGGTATGACGGTACAAGCTTGGCACATCTGTATTTGGGGAGTTTCTCACATTCATCTCTGCAGATCCTCTCAAGCTCTGTCAGGTTGGATGGAGAGTGTAGCTGCACAGTTATTTTCAGGTCTCTCCAGAGATTTTTGATCGGGTTCGAGTCCGGGCTCTGGCTGGGCCACTCAAGGACATTCAGAGACTTGTCCCAAAGCCACTCCTGCATTGTCTTGGTTGTGTGCTTAGGGTAGTTGTCCTGTTGAAAGGTGATCCTTCACCCCAGTCTGAGGTCCTGAGTGCTTTGGAGCAGGTTTTCATCAAGGATCTCTCTGTACTTTACTCTGTTCATCATTCCCTTGAATGATTCCCTCAATTAACCTGTTAGGGCTAGGGGGCAGCATTGACACGGCTGGATAAAAAACATACCCGATTTAATCTGGTTACCACTCCTACTCAGTAACTAGAATATGCATATACTTATTACATATGGATAGAAAACACCCTAAATTTTCTAAAACTGTTTGAATGGTGTCTGTGAGTATAACAGAACTCAAATGGCAGGTCAAAACCTGAGAGATTCCTTTACAGGAAGTGGCCTGTCTGACCATTTCTGGAACTTCTTTGCCATCTCTATCATTTACTAAGGATCTCTGCTCTAACGTGACACTTCCCACGTCGTCCATAGGCTCTCATAGCCCGGGAAAAAAGAGAATGTCGTCATTCCAGCCCCAGGCTGAAACACATTATCGCCTTTCTCAAGTGGCCCATCAAGAGACACTAGCTTATGCGCGTGACCCCGACCGCCCCCGCCTTTGGGATTTTTTCCTCTGTTTGCCGAAAAGGAGATTCCCTGTCGGAATTTTACCGCTTTTCTACGAGAAAAATGACGTAAAAATTGATTTTAAACAGCGGTTGACATGCTTCGACGTACGGCAATTGAATACTTTGAATTTTATTGTCAGGAATTGCGCCAAGCGCGCGACACTTCTTTACTATTTCGGATAGTGTCTGGAACGCACGAACAAAACGCCGCTATTCGGATATAACGATGGATTATTTTGGACCAAACCAACATTTGTTATTGAAGTAGACGTCCTGGGTGTGCATTCTGACGAAGACAACAAAAGGTAATGACATTTTTATAATAGTAAATATGATTATGGTGAGTGCTAAACTTGCCGGATGTCTAAATAGCGAGCCCGTGATGCCTGGGCTATATACTTAGAATATTGCAAAATGTGCTTTCACCAAAAAGCTATTTTAAAATCGGACATATCGAGTGCATAGAGGAGGTCTGTATCTATAATTCTTAAAATAATTGTTATGCTTTTTGTGAACGTTTATCGTGAGTAATTTAGTAAAATGTTAGCGAATTCCCCGTAAGTTTGCGGGGGGTATGCTAGTTCTGAACGTCACATGCTAATGTAAAAAGCTGGTTTTTGATATAAATATGAACTTGATTGAACAAAACATGCATGTATTGTATAACATAATGTCCTAGGGTTGTCATCTGATGAAGATCATCAAAGGTGAGTGCTGCATTTAGCTGTCTTCTGGGTTTTGGTGACATTATATGCTGGCTTGAAAAATGGGTGTCTGATTATTTCTGGCTTGGTACTCTGCTGACATAATCTAATGTTTTGCTTTCGTTGTAAAGCCTTTTTGAAATCGGACAGTGTGGTTAGATTAACGAGAGTCTTATCTTTAAATGGCTGTAAAATAGTCATATGTTTGAGAAATTGAAGTAATAGGATTTTGAAGATTTTGAAAATCGCGCCACAGGCTGGCAGTGGATGTTACGTAGGTGGGACGAATTCGTCCCGCCGGTCCCATAGAGGTTAACTTGACTAACCTGTTCCCCCTCAAATTGACTCGGTACCGGTACCCCCTGTATATAGTATCGTTATTGTTATTTTATTGTTGCTCTTTTATTTTTTGTTTATTTAGTTAATATTTTTCTTAACTCTTATTATTCTTAAAACTGCATTGTTAGTTAAGGGTTTAAGGGCTTGTAAGTAAGCATTTCATGTTAAGGTCTACACCTGTAGTATTCGGCACATGTGACAATACAATTTGTTTTTGATTTGATATATATACAGCACCAGTCAAAAGTTTGGACACAACTACTCATTCAAGGGTTTTTCTTTATCTGTACTATTTTCTACATTGTAGAATAACAGTAAAGACATCACAACTATGAGATAACACATATGGAATCATGTTGTAACCAAAAAAGTGTTAAACAAATCAAAATATATTTTAGATTCTTAAAAGTAAGTGATTTGAGTGCTTTGATGACAGCTTTGCACACTCTTGGCATTCTCTCAATCAACGTCACCTGGAAATAGCCCTTACACTGCCTGGAGGTGTTGGGTCATTGTCGCGTTGAAAAACGAATTACAGTCCCACTAAGCCCAAACCAGATGGGATGGAGTATTGCCTGAATGCTGTGGTAGCCATACTGGTTAAGTGTGCCTTGAATTCTAAATAAATCACTCACACTGTCACAAGCAAAGCATCCCCACACCATCACACCCCCTCCTCCATGCTTCACGGTGGGAACGACACATGCGGAGATTATCTGTTCACCTACACTGCGTCTCACAAAGAAACAAAAATATCTAGTTTGGACTCCAGACCAATGGACAGATTTCCACCGGTCCAATGTCCATGGCTTGTGTTTCTTGGCCGAAGCAAGTCTCTTCTTCTTATATGCGTCCTTTAGTAGGTGCCCATTGGGCGGCACAGAATTGACCCAGAGTCGTCTGTGTTTGGCCAGTGTAGGCCGTCATTGTAAATAAGAATTTGTTCTTAGCTGATTTGCCTAGTTAAATAAAGGTTAAATAAAGGTTAAATATATCTTTTTTAAAGTAGTGGTTTCTTTGCAGCAATTTGACCATGGAGGCCTGATTCACACATTCTCTTCTGAACAGTTAATGTTGAGTTGTGTCTGTTACATGAACTCTGTGAAGCATTTATTTGGGCTGCAATCTCAGGTGCAGTTAACTCTAATGAACTTATCCTCTGCAGCAGAGATAACTCTGGGTCTTGTGGCGGTCTTCGTGGGAGCCAGTTTTATCATAGCGCTTGATAGTTTTTTCGGCAGCACTTGAAACTTTCAAAGTTCTTGAAATGTCCGCATTGACTGACCTCAATGTCTTAAAACTTCTTAAGGATAGTCCCCTTTTTTTCAATTTTCGCCTAAATTACATACCCAAATCTAACTGCCTGTAGCTCAGGCCCTGAAGCAAGGATATGCATATTCTTGGTACCATTTGAAAGGAAACACTGTAAAGTGTGTGGAAATGTGAAATTGAATGTAGGAGAATATAACACAGTAGATATGGTAGAAGAAAATACAAAAAAAAAACAACCAGTGTTTTTTTACCACCATCTTTGAAATGCAAGAGAAGGTCACTGTTATAGCCATCACTCTGGTAATTTCGATAGTGTCCACAAGATGGAAGCAGTGTATGTGCAAAGTTTCAGATGGATAACTTGAAGTATGAGCGAACAACATGACATTTAGTGTGAAGTCACCCAGGTACATTTGGGCAAATCGTTGAGAAGATATTTGCATTCATATTACATATTTCTGCAAGAATATCATAAAATCTGTATACTTGGACTTTGATTTAGCTTTTCCAGTATTAGTAGCCATATTATAAGTTCAACATTTGCAAAACAACCAGATTTCATAACTCTGAATACATTTTGTGACAGATACAGGGTTTACTCCCGTAAAGCCCAGCTCATTGCCTATCTAGCTAGCTTTGTTTGACCCCGATTGGTGCTTATTTGACAATGTTAGAGTTGATCAAGTGAAATGATTTTCGCAGTAATAGCTACTGTAAATTGGACAGTGCAGTTATATTAACAAGTTATAAGACACTTATATGTACCGGCATTTGTTGTTTTTCTAAAATCTGCGATCGTGACACAAGACGCTGCATGATTGTCACAGGTTATGTCGTGGTGTTGGAGAGAGGACCAAAATGCAGCAGAGTGGTGGATAATAATTTTCTTTTAACCTGTTGGGGCTAGGGGGCAGGATTTTCACGGCTGGATAAAAAAACGTACCCGATTTAATCTGGTTACTAATCCTACCCAGTAACTAGAATATGCATATACTTATTATATATGGATAGAAAACACCCTAAAGTTTCTAAAACTGTTTGAATGGTGTCTGTGAGTATAACAGAACTCATTTGGCAGGCAAAACCCTGAGACATTTTCTGACAGGAAGTGGATACCTGATGTGTTGAATTACCTTTAAGCCTATGCCATTGAAACACACAGGGGTTGATTAATGTTTTGGCACTTCCTATTGCTTCCACTAGATGTCACCAGCCTTTACAAAGTGTTTTGAGTCTTTTACTGTGAGATCTGACCGAACAAGAGCCATGGAACGGTGATGGCCGATTAGACTCTGGCGCGCGAGTTCATGTTGGGTACCCTTGTTCCAATACGTTCTAAAAGAGAATGCATTCGTCCACCTTGAATACTATTCATGTTCTGGTTAAAAAAGGCACTAATGATTTATGCTATACAACGTTTGACATGTTTGAACGAACGTAAATATATTTTTTCCCCTCGTTCATGACGAGAAGTCCGGCTGGCTTAGATCATGTGCTAACAACACGGAGCTTTTTGGATATAAATGATGAGCTTTTTTGAACAAAACTACATTCGTTATGGACCTGGGATTCCTGGAAGTGACATCGGATGAAGAGAATCAAAGGTAATGGATTATTTACATAGTATTTTCGATTTTAGATCTCTCCAACATGGCCGTTTGTCTGTATAGCAAAGCATATTTTTCTGGGCGCAGTGCTCAGATTATTGCAAAGTGTGATTTCCCAGTAAGGTTATTTTTAAATCTGGCAAGTTGATTGCGTTCAAGAGATGTAAATCTATAATTCTTTAACCTGTTAGGGCTAGGGGGCAGTATTGACACGGCTGGATAAAAAAACATACCCGATTTAATCTGGTTACCACTCCTACCCAGTAACTAGAATATGCATATACTTATTACATATGGATAGAAAACACCCTACATTTTCTAAAACTGTTTGAATGGTGTCTGTGAGTATAACAGAACTCATTTGGCAGGCAAAACCCTGAGACATTTTCTGACAGGAAGTGGATACCTGATGTGTTGTATTACCTTTAAACCTATCCCATTGAAAAACACAGGGGCTGAGGAATATTTTGGCACTTCCTATTGCTTCCACTAGATGTCACCAGCCTTTACAAAGTGTTTTGAGTCTTCTGGAGGGAGATCTGACCGAACAAGAGCCATGGAACGATGATGGCCCATTAGACACCTGGCGCGCGAGTTCATGTTGGGTTATGGACCTGTGATACCTGGAAGTGACATCTGATGAAGAGAATCAAAGGTAATGGATTATTTACATAGTATTTTCGATTTTAGATCTCCCCAACATGACGTCTAGTCTGTATCGCAACGCGTATTTTTCTGGGCGCAGTGCTCAGATTATTGCAAAGTGTGATTTCCCAGTAAGGTTATTTTTAAATCTGGCAAGTTGATTGCGTTCAAGAGATGTAAATCTATAATTCTTTAAATGACAATATAATATTTTACCAATGTTTTCTAATTTTAATTATTTAATTTGTGCTGCTGATTTGACTGCCGGTTATTGGAGGGAAACGATTTCCTCAACATCAATGCCATAGTAAAACGCTGTTTTTGGATATAAATATGAACTTGATAGAACTAAAAATGCATGCATTGTCTAACATAATGTCCTAGGAGTGTCATCTGATGGAGATTGTAAAAGGTTAGTGCATCATTTTAGCTGGTATTATGGTTTTGGTGACGCCTGTCTTTGAATTGACAAAACATTACACACAGCTATTGTCAATGTACTCTCCTAACATAATCTAACTTTATGCTTTCGCCGTAAAACCTTTTTGAAATCGGACAACGTGGTTAGATTAAGGAGATGTTTATCTTTCAAAGGGTGTAAGATAGTTGTATGTTTGAAAAATTTGAATTTTGACATTTATTTGGTTTCAAATTTGCCGCTCTTGAAATGCACCTGCTGTTGATAGGGTGCACCACGGGTGGCACGCTAGCATCCCACATAGCCCCAAGAAGTTAATGAGACACACGCAAAGCATCCACAGTGAAAAAACAAAACAATAAATGATACTCACAACAGCAACAGTTTTGCAGGCTATACAAAACGCAGTGCAAAAACAACTACCCACAACCACAAAGAAAAACACACACCACTATATAAGACTCCCAATCAAAGGCAACTCAACACACCTGCCTTCAATTGGGAGTCTAATCACCAACACAAACCCCTTAACATTCAATAAACCTGCCACATCCTGACCCAAAACTGATACCATACCTCCCTCTGCTGGTCAGGACGTGACAGTACCCCCCCCCCCCCTCAAGGTGCAGACCCCGGAATGCACCTAACAACAGAAAATACAACAAAAAAATGTAACCCCCAAAAAAACAATTAACAATAACCCCTAAACAATAAGGGAGGAAAGGGAGGGTGGCTGCCGTCAACGACGGCACTGTGCTACACCCTCCCTCCCCAACCCACCTATCCTGGAGGTGGCTCAGGTGCAGGACGTGGACCTCGCTCCACCTTCGTCGTCGCCACTTCGGAGGACAGGCGGGCCACTCGGGCTGGGCCGGAGGACAGGAGGGCCACGCCGGAGGACAGGAGGGCCACTCGGGCTGGGCCGGAGGACAGGAGGGCCACTCGGGCTGGGCCGGAGGACAGGCGGGCCACTCGGGCTGGGCCAGAGGACAGGCGGGCCACTCGGGCTGGGCCGGAGGACAGGCGGGCCACTCGGGCTGGGCCGGAGGACAGGCGGGCCACTCGGGCTGGGCCGGAGGACAGGCGGGCCACTCTGGCTGGGCCAGAGGACAGGCGGGCCAGTCGGGGGTGGCCGGAGGACAGGCGGGCCACTCGGGCTGGGCCGGAGGACAGGAGGGCCAGTCTGGCAGGTCCGGGCATTCGGGCCACTCTGGCAGCTCCGGGCAGTCGGGCCACTCTGGCAGCTCTGGGCAGTCGGGCCACTCTGGCAGCTCCGGGCAGTCGGGCCACTCTGGCAGCTCCGGGCAGTCGGGCCACTCTGGCGGCTCCGGGCAGTCGGTCGAGAGGTTAACCTCTCTAGGCTAGGCGGGACGAATTCGTCCCACCTACGTAACAGCCACTGCTATCCTGTGGCGCAATTTTCAAAACCTTAAAAATCCTATTACTTCAATTTCTCAAACATATGACTATTTTACAGCCATTTAAAGACAAGACTCTCGTTAATCTAACCACACTGTCCGATTTCAAAAAGGCTTTACAACGAAAGCAAAACATTAGATTATGTCAGCAGAGTACCAAGCCAGAAATAATCAGACACCCATTTTTCAAGCCAGCATATAATGTCACAAAAACCCAGAAGACAGCTAAATGCAGCACTCACCTTTGATGATCTTCATCAGATGACAACCCTAGGACATTATGTTATACAATACATGCATGTTTTGTTCAATCAAGTTCATATTTATATCAAAAACCAGCTTTTTACATTAGCATGTGACGTTCAGAACTAGCATACCCCCCGCAAACTTCCGGGGAATTCGCTAACATTTTACTAAATTACTCACGATAAACGTTCACAAAAAGCATAACAATTATTTTAAGAATTATAGATACAGACCTCCTCTATGCACTCGATATGTCCGATTTTAAAATAGCTTTTTGGTGAAAGCACATTTTGCAATATTCTAAGTACATAGCCCAGGCATCACGGGCTCGCTATTTAGACACCCGGCAAGTTTAGCACTCACCATAATCATATTTACTATTATAAAAGTTTGATTACCTTTTGTTGTCTTCGTCAGAATACACACCCAGGACTGCTACTTCAATAACAAATGTTGGTTTGGTCCAAAATAATCCATCGTTATATCCGAATAGCGGCGTTTTGTTCGTGCGTTCCAGACACTATCCGAAATAGTAAAGAAGTGTCGCGCGCATGGCGCAATTCGTGACAATAAAATTCTAAGTATTCCATTACCGTACTTCGAAGCATGTCAACCGCTGTTTAAAATCAATTTTTACGTCATTTTTCTCGTAGAAAAGCGATAATATTCCGACAGGGAATCTCCTTTTCGGCAAACAGAGGAAAAAATCCCAAAGGCGGGGGCGGTCGGGGTCACGCGCATAAGCCAGTGTCCCTTGATCGGCCACTTGAGAAAGGCGATAATGTGTTTCAGCCTGGGGCTGGAATGACGACATTCTGTTTTTTCCCGGGCTCTGAGCGCCTATGGACGACGTGGGAAGTGTCACGTTAGAGCAGAGATCCTTAGTAAATGATAGAGATGGAAAACAAGTTCAAGAAATGGTCAGACAGGCCACTTCCTGTAAAGGAATCTCTCAGGTTTTGACCTGCCATTTGAGTTCTGTTATACTCACAGACACCATTCAAACAGTTTTAGAAAATTTAGGGTGTTTTCTATCCATATGTAATAAGTATATGCATATTCTAGTTACTGGGTAGGAGTGGTAACCAGATTAAATCGGGTATGTTTTTATCCAGCCGTGTCAATACTGCCCCCTATCCTAAACAGGTTAATGAGACACACGCAAAGCATCCACAGTGAAAAAACAAAACAATAAATGATACTCACAACAGCAACAGTTTTGCAGGCTATACAAAACACAGTGCAAAAACAACTACCCACAACCCCAAAGAAAAACACACACCAATATGTAAGACTCCCAATCAAAGGCAACTCAACACACCTGCCTTCAATTGGGAGTCTAATCACCAACACAAACCCCTTAACATACAAAAAACCTGCCACATCCTGACCCAAAACTGATACCATACCTCCCTCTGCTGGTCAGGACGTGACAATGATTTACAATTGTCCCGCCTATCCCTAAAAAGTTTTAAGTTTGCTGAAAATAAACACACTTGACAGTGAGAGGACGTTTCTTTTTTTGCAGAGTTTATATAAAATCAAATTCCTCCACAAATAATTCCCAGATCAATACTTTAACTTGCCCGAATGGCACCAGAACATCAATATGAAATGTATTTAGAATTTTGATCTAGCAGTACGGTATGTTAATAATAAAAGCAGATTTACTTACCTCGGTGGAGACCCTTAGAACCTCAAGAGCTCCTGTGAACAGGTTAGGCAACGCAGGTGTCTATACTTCAACAGCAAAGTTAGATAAGACAGAAGTTTCCAAAGTAGGATCTTGTAAACAAAAAGGGAGTATTGTAAAGATCCACGGGTCTTAAGCGATAGTGTAAACCTTGTGACAGACTAGCCTCCTGTCCAGGGATTGGACTTGTACAAGAAAGCTGTCATATGCTACAGAATCAGGAGGCTCCTGCCCCTATGGGCTCGGACAGGGCTTACTTATTAGATAGTGTAGCTGCAGATTGGCATACTGTATGAAATACAGAGGAGATGGAAAATGTCATGATTTTGTTGATTCTCTTGATTGTGGTGTTGATAATGTAGATGGTGAAAAAGACGGGACTGACCTGCAGCATCAAAAGCAAGGTCTTTATCTGTCAACTGAACACTCTCTGGTCCTGTTGAATCAGGGTTGATGGCCAAATCACAGTTCTTCACAGACAAATCTGTCAAAATCAGAGGTTGGGATCAAGGATCAGAAATGAAGCAAAAATGTGCAATTGTCTCCAGCACATGTTACTGTTCAAGTTCTAAGAATGGCAAGAATCATTAAGATGTACAAGTGTTTTAGTGATTGTCTCTCAAGGAGCTCATGCCAAACCTGGTCAATATGAACTATGAACTATGAAAAAAGAAAAACTCACCTGATGCATGGAAACAGAAGGCATCAAAGGGTTGGTCCGGAGCGTCATGGTGGAAGAAGACTCCTGTCATGTTGTTGGCACAGTTAACATGGGCCTTCTGTCTGAGGATGGTGGTATTTCCGTTGCTGATCCAACCATATCTAAAATCAAATATTAGCATTTGGATTTCACGTGACTGTGAATACAGATATGCATCTGTTGGTCACAGATAACTTTTTTTTTAAATGTAGGGGCATGGATCAGAAAACCATTCACTATATGGTGTGACCACTAGTTGCCTCATGCTGCGCGATACATCTCCTTCGCATAGAGTTGATCATGCTGTTGATTGTGGCCTGTGGAATGTTGTACCACTCCTCTTTATTGTCTGTGAAAAGTTGCTGGATATTAGCGGGAAGTGGAAAACGCTGTCGTACTCGTCGACCGAGAGCATCTCAAACATGTTCAATAGGTTACATGTCTGGTGAGTATACAGGCCATGGAAGAACTGGGACATGGGGCCATGCATTATCATGCTGAAACATGAGGTTATTTTTTATTGAACCTTTATTTAACTAGGCAAGTCAGTTAAGAACACATTCTTATTTACAATGACGGACTACCCCGGCCAAACCCGGCCAATGCTGGGGCAATTGTGCGCCACCCTATGGGACTCCCAATCCCGGCCGAATGTGATGGAGCCTGGATTCGAACCAGGGACTGCAGTGACGCCTCTTGAACTGAGATGCAGTGCCTTAGACCGCTGCGCCTCTCGGGAGCCCTGAAATTATTTTGGGGGATGAATGGCACAACAATGGGCCTCAAGATCTCATCACGGTATCTCTTAACATCGAAAAAATGCAAATGTGTTCGTTGTCCATAGCTTATGCCTGCCTGTACCATAACCCCACCGCTCCAAAGGAACAATCTGTTCACAACGTTGACATGAGCAAACCGCTCTCCCACACGACGCCATACATGTGGTCTGCGGTCGTGAGGCCGATTGGACATACTGCTAAATTCTCTAAAACGAGGTTGGACGCGGCTCATGGTAGAAAAAACAACATTAAATTCTCTGGCAACAGCTCTGGTGGACATTGCTGCAGTCAGCATGCCAACTGCACGCTCCCTCAAAACTTGAGACATCTGTGGCATTGTGTTGTGAGACAAAACTGCAAATTTTTGAGTGGCCTTTTATTGTCCCCAAAACAAGGTGCACCTGTGTAATGATCATGCTGTTTAATAAGCTTATGGATATTCCACACCTCAGCTGGTTGGATTATCTTGGCAAAGGAGAAATGCTCACCAACAGTGATGTAAACAAATTTGTGCACAAAATTAGAGATAAATCAACTTTTTGTGCATATTGGACATTTCTGGGATCTTTTATTTCAGCTCACGAAACATGGGACCAACCCTTTACATGTTGCATTTATATTTTTGTTCAGTGTAATCTACGACACGACTGTTGCTTTTTGCTATGTCCTTGTACTTTTCTAAATAGGTAATTAAACACTAAAGTAGTAAAACATTTATTAGTATTGACACAGTCAACCAAAACTGCTAGAAGTGTTTAGGTTGAGATAAGGAACATGATAAAATGTTACATAATAATACAATTTCTTGACCATTACCGTTTTGGTTTTAATTAATGTAGGTCATTCAATGAGTAAGTAGTCTACTACAAATAAAAAAACACATGAAAGATTTACACTTCCGTTTTAATATACATGCTAGGATACCACACACATCCAATACATTGCTTGATTCTAAATGGTACGCTCGTGTGGATATTGGAACAGTGACTTAGTCTTATGGAGTCCTTTTGCTGATATCCATTTAATTATTTACCCGTTGATAAAGCACATCATGTGGGTCCCAAAGAGGACACTGTGTAGTCATAAAGATGGATGGGTGACCTCACCTACAGGTCTCTAGGCCTTGGGCGTGGGCCTCGGTGACCTGTTCCTTGCTGGCGATGGTGCCGCCCAGGCTTTCACACAGTTTCTTGGCCAGGCCAAAGGTCAACGAGTAGCGAGCTTCTCCCTCCACGTGGAACACTCCAGCATGGCTGCAGCTACGGGACTTTATTATAGCTGGGGGAAGGAAGAGAAGGTGAGAGAGAGGTTAGTATTGAGGAAATCAGCCTGTGAGACACTGTGACTGCATGGCGGACATTTTGTAACTATGAATTTTAAAAACTGTATAATATTTAGACTTCGTCAAAGAAAATGAAAGAACACAACGAAGAAAGGTTACTTTTCAATATGTTCTGAAAAGAACTAGGCATTCACTAGCAACGTACATAGCAACAAGACCAACTGGTGACAAACAAAACAGGTAGGTGAAACAAATTAATATCCCCCTGGCATTAGCAGTTAAGTTGGCGTTCACAATAAAGTTCCCATCACAAATTTGGGTTTACAAGAAAATGTAAAAACAGTTAAGCCAAGTTCCCTTGTAATTATGTTATTTCAACCACCTATCGTCAGAAAAAGAAATCTGACATAATTATGTTGCTTTTCTAAAACTTCTTAACACTTAACACTTCTTAACACTTATCGTTGTTGAATAGGGGTCTTGGGAAATACCTCTGAAATCAGTAGCTAGTTCTTCTAGTATATCACTCAATCACTCAGTAAATGACAAATATGGGACCAGTTGTGACCTCACTGTAGCTCTGACGTACTTGTATTTATCCAGCACTATC
Source organism: Salmo salar (assembly GCF_965601325.2). Classification (NCBI taxonomy): domain Eukaryota; kingdom Metazoa; phylum Chordata; class Actinopteri; order Salmoniformes; family Salmonidae; genus Salmo; species Salmo salar. The sequence goes on from NC_138300.1 coordinate 100,049,041, forward strand.
ATAACCTGAGTACCTCTATATAAATAGTAATGTCTGTTAGCTTTGTCTTTGTTATCTTTTTCACCTGTATAAGCCTACATTTAAGCTTTCAACACATTGCAATACATAGAGATTATGCAAATCATGTATACAATTAGTATGCATGTGCTCTTGAGTTTCGCTTCCTATAAACAGACACATGTCCCAGCCTATACTTCAATAAATACCAACTGGCCAGCTGCTACAGTCAGATTCACTGGTTTCCTGTAATAGTCTCTTTACAGTTCATTCATGCTTGGTTTTACAAGGCTTTGTAGAGGCCTATTTTGAGGCTGTTTTACTGTAAAATGAAACATATTTTGCACATTTGAATAACCCTAACTGCCATTATAAAGTTGTTGAGGTCGTTGATTGCCATTGTGTCACTCAGCATACATATGACTATGCTCCTAGACAATAGACAGCATACAGATGAATACAACTCATCTTACAAATGTATTCAAGCTAGTCATGTTCATACATTTTCCTATGAGTTATTACATTTCATAATGGTTTCGATGCAGACTAAGTGCTGTAAGATATCATGTAATATATCACTCATATATGTAATATATCACTCGTTTTTTAACCTCAGTATGGTTCTGTTTCACAATATTTTGTTTCACTGGAGTAAACACACACACACATACGCACATGCACGAATGCACACAACCATAAATCATGAGCACAAGTTTCTAATTATCTGTCATGTCATTGTTCATTGTCGCTTCAGGGCTATAACACACAATGCCTTCAGAATGTATTCATACCCCTTGACTTTTTCCACATTTTGCTGTGTTACACAGTGTGATTAAAATTGATTTAATTGCCTTTTTTGGTCAAGGATCTACACAAAATATTCTGTAAAGTGTCAAAGTGGAAGAAGAATTCTAACATTTTCTTTTAATTAATGGAAAGTAAAACACAAATATATTTTGATTAGATACATACAGTGCCTTGCAAAAGTATTCACCCCTCATGGCTTTTTCCTATTTTGTTGCATTACAACCTGTAATTTAAATTGATCTTTATTTGGATGTCATGTAATGGACATACATAAAATAGTCACAATTGGTGAAGTGAAATGAAAAAAATAACTTGTTTAAAAAAATGTTTAAAAAAATGTAATGGAAAAGTGGTGCATACATATGTATTCACTCCCTTTGCTATGAAGCCCCTAAATAAGATCTGGTGCAACCAATTACCTTCAGAAGTTACATAATTAGTTAAATATAGTCCACCTGTGTGCAATCTAAGTCTCACATGATCTTTCACATGATCTCAGTATATGTACAGTACACCTGTTCTGAAAGGCCCCAGAGTCTAAGCAAGGGGCAACACCAAGCAAGCGGCACTATGAAGACCAAAGAGCTCTCCAAACAGGTCAGGGACAAAGTTGAGGAGAAGCACAGATCAAGTTTGGGTTACAAAAAAAATATTTGAAACTTTGAACATCCCACGGAGTACCATTAAATACATTTATTAAAATGTTTTAAGAATAAGGCACCACAACATACCTGCCAAGAGAGGGCCGCCCACCAAAACTCACAGACCAGGCAAGGAGGGCATTAATTAGAGAGGCAACAAAGAGACCAAAGATAACCCTGAAGGAGCTGCAAATCTCCACAGCGGAGATTGGAATATCTGTCCATAGGACCATTTTAAGCCATACACTCCACAGAGCTGGGCTTTATGGAAGAGTGGCCAGAAAAAAAGCCATTACTTAAAGAAAAAAATATATTTATGCACACTCAAGTTTTCCATTTTTATTCTTCTAATTTCAGGTTTGTTTCACAATAAAAAATATTTAGCATCTTCAATGTGGTAGGAATATTGAGTAAATCAAATGATACAACCCCCCTAAAAATCCATTTTAATTCCAGGTGGTAAGGCAAAATAAATAGGAAAAATGCCAAGGGGGTGAATACTTTTGCAAGCCACTGTATTCAACCCCCTGAGTCAATACATGTTAGAATCACCTTTGACAGTGATGACAGCTGTGAGTCTTTCTTGGTAAGTCTCTAAGAACTTTACACACCTGGATTATACACAATGTTTGCACATTATTATTTTTTAAATGTCATCTTGGTAAGCAATTCCAGTGTATATTTGCCATTGTGTTTTATGTTATTGTCCTGCTGAAAGGTGAATTTGTCTCCCGATATCTGTTGGAAAGCAGACTAAGACAGGTTTTCCTCTAGGATTTAGCCTGTGCTTAGCTCTATTGCATTTATTTTTATCATAGAAAATTCTGTATACCTTGCCGATGGCAAGCATACCCAGAACATGATGCAGCCATCACTATGCTTGAAAATATGAAGCTGTAAATATGAAGCTGTGATGTGTTGTGTTTTTACCCCAAACCTAACTCTTTGTATTCAGGACATAAAGTTGTCTTTAGTGCCTTATTGCAAACAGGATGCCTGCTTTGGAATATTTTTTTTCTGTACAGGCTTCCTTCTTTTCACTCTGTCATTTAAGTTAGAATTGTTGAGTAACTACAATGTGGTTGACCAATCCTCAGTTTGTCCTGTCATGGCTATTAAACTCTGTAACTGTAACGATTGGCCTCATGGTGAAATCTCTGAGAGGTTTCCTTCCTCTCCGGCAACTGAGTTAGGAAGGACGCTTGTATCTTTGTAGTGACTAGGTGTATTGATACACCATCCAAAGTGGAATTAATAACTTAACTGTGGAATTGAATCTGATTGAATCTGTATTTGAAATTCCCAGCTTGACATTACAGATAATTGTATGCGTGGGGTACAGAGATGAGGTAGTCATTCAAAAATCATGTTAATTAAATACTATTATTGCACACAGTGAGTCCATGCAACGTATGTGACTTCTTAAGAAACATATTACTCCTGAAAGTATTAACCTGTTTGGGATAGGGGGCAGTATTTTCACGGCCGGATAAAAAACATACCCGATTTAATCTGGTTACTACTCCTGCACAAAAACTAGAATATGCATATAATTAGTAGATTTGGATAGAAAACACTCTAAAGTTTCTAAAACTGTTTGAATGGTGTCTGTGAGTATAACAGAACTCATATGGCAGGCCAAAACCTGAGAAGATTCTATACAGGAAGTGCCCTGTCTGACAATTTGTTCTCCTTCAAGGGCATCTCTATCAAAAATACAGCATCTCTGCTGTAACGTGACATTTTCTAAGGTTTCCATTGGCTCTAGGAAGGCGCCAGAAAGTGGAATGAGAGCTTTCCAGTCTCTTGGCGAAAAACAGCAGGGGTTTTTGTGAGTGGTCCTTCTGAGAACAATGACACTGAGGCGCGTGTGCACGAGACGACTCCATTTTTTCTTTCAGCGTTTGAATGAACACAACGTCGCCCGGTTGGAATATTATCACTATTTTACGAGAAAAATAGCATAAAAAATGTATTTTAAACAGCGTTTGACATCCTTCGAAGTACGGTAATGGAACATTTAAAAAAAAATTGTCACGAAATGCGCCGACGCGTCACCCTTCGGATAGTGACTTGAACGCACGAACAAAACGGAGCTATTTGGATATAACTATGGATTATTTCGAACCAAAACAACATTTGTTGTTGAAGTAGAAGTCCTGGGAGTGCATTCTGACGAAGAACAGCAAAGGTAATCCAATTTTCCTTATAGTAAATCTGAGTTTGGTGAGGGCCAAACTTGGTGGGGGTCAAATTAGCTAGCCGTGATGGCCGGGCTATGTACTCAGAATATTGTAAAATGTGCTTTCACCGAAAAGCTATTTTAAAATCTGACACTGCGATTGCATAAAGGAGTTCTGTATCTATAATTCTTAAAATAATTGTTATGTTTTTTGTGAAGGTTTATCGTGAGTAATTTAGTAAATTCACCGGAAGTTTGCGGTGGGTATGCTAGTTCTGAACATCACATGCTAATGTAAAAAGCTGGTTTTTGATATAAATATGAACTTGATTGAACAAAACATGCATGTATTGTATAACATAATGTCCTAGGAGTGTCATCTGATGAAGATCATCAAAGGTTAGTGCTGCATTTAGCTGTGGTTTTGGTTTTGTGACATATATGCTTGCTTTGAAAATGGCTGTGTGATTATTTTTGGGAGGGTACTCTCCTGACATAATCTAATGTTTTGCTTTCGTTGTAAAGCCTTTTTGAAATCGGACAATGTGGTTAGATAAAGGAGAGTCTTGTCTTTAAAATGGTGTAAAATAGTCATATGTTTGAAAAATTGAAGTTTTTGCATTTTTGAGGTATTTGTAATTCGCGCCACTCTATACCATTGGATATTGGTGAGGCGTTCCGCTAGCGGAACGTCTGTCCCTAACAGGTTTTAAGGCTTGCCATAAAATGTCAGCTTTTCATTTTTAATTAATAATAAAAAAATAAACATAATTCCACTTTGTTGTTAGGCCAGTGACACCACATCTCTATTTAATCCATTCTAAATTCAGGCTGTAACAGCAAAATATGGAAAAAATCAAGGGGTGTGAATATTTTCCGAAGGCACTGTAACTTGACTCTACCTGTAACTCACAGAAACACAGTTAAAACCTTCCTAAACACCATTAAAAAAACGGCAATCACAACAACACTTTTAAATAAATTAGATGATGTACAGGATAATTACAATACGGTTTCTTCTCTGTGGTGTGTCCCTCATTTTACAGTACAACAATGTTATCTGTTAGGGGAACCACAGTAGAGAAAAGGAGAAACTGGACACTTCTCTCTGCATTCAGTACATTTCCTTAATCTCTTATGATGACAGTTTGATTATTGATGGATCACTAATAGTTACACATTCAACTGTTGGATGGTACACAGTTTCATTGTTCTGCCTAGGAACCGATTAACTCATTGGACAGAACAGAGAGTTCTGGGAAACTATCTTCTGTCAGTGAAACCAAACAAGAGGCAACTTCACTTTTTTGAATAGCAAATGAACAGGATGTAGCGCCCCCCCCCCCCCCCCCCCCCCCCCCCCCCACACACACACACACACACACACACACACACACACACACACACACACACCACACACACACACACACACACACACACACACACACACACATAATCATTATCAGATTTCACATGTACACACTAAGGTGGATTTCCAATCACTTTTCCACAGTCAGTTGCTAGTTGAACAGCACATTTGCATCTGGGTGAGAATCTATTCTGTGACAATCATCCAGAGTCTTGTGACATAAAGAAATGAGAGACAGAAACAACAGATTAGGGGCAACCAAGTGGGAATTACCATGTGACCTTGTCTCTGCCCTGTCTCTGTAGTGACCCTTTGCGCTTGTCAGGACCGGTGGTCAGTTTCACACACTTATCTAAAGTTTTACTTTAGCAGGCATCATGAGCAGGTGTCATGAGCGGCAGACCTGTTTACAAGACTCTCATGTATTCTCAGTCTCAGACCAAAATCGTAAAATGTCAAATGTTATCTCTTTCTCTGTGTTTCTGACTATACAAGCAGTGGGAAACACTTTGGGTAAAGGGAAAATAGCCTCATCAGCAAGGTGACGTACAACCTGGCTGCTATCAAAGGTTGATGACATGTAAAAGTATGGAGGCCTACAGAGAAGGGCCTTCAGAATACTTTGAAATAACATAGATATTCTCGTTCTGATGAAGTTTGTAAAGATAGTGAGAATATAATTTATAGAAATATTCAATACATTTTCTTAGAATGTAAGGCCTTTTTATCTACAGACTGCAGAAGCATGGACATCATGAACACACACACACACACACACACACACACACACACACACACACACACACACACACACACACACACACACACACACACACACACACACAAACACACACACACACACACACACACACACACACACACACAGGAAATCACACCCCGGCTATTCTATTTCCATGATGCTTGATGACACAGGATAACCATGGCGACAGGCACAAACATTAGTTGTGAAAGAGGTGCGAGTGAGCATCATGTTGAGTCTCGTGTCTCCAGGTTGTTGGGCACTGGCAGAGCAACAGGGCACGAGGATCAGTGTATAGGGACACGAGGGACCATGAGAGAGAGAGGTCCCCAGGGCTGAGCTGCCCGACTCAGTGAATGTCTACATCTCTCTATCTCCCTCAATCTCTCTCTCTCTTCTCATGGGTTTGGTTATACACAGCTTTGAACATCAATGGACAGACTGAATTATTCAGTTTAACATCTGTTCTACTTCTATATATCACCACAACTCTCAGACATATCACTCTACTCCAGAGAGAATTGATGAACACTGGAGGCTCAAGAGCATGGGGACTCTTAAGTAAACCTAGATCATATTTTATGATTCTTGAGGAATCAACATGATCAATTATTTTATGGATTTGTTGTTGCAACTTGTTACAGATTGGATAGAGAGATCACCATATCAATGGCAAGGCTGACAGAGCACTCTTCCACTATAGGCACGACATGACTTCCAGTAACTTAATTTCAAACAGCATCCTATATCTGTCAATATTCAAAATGATGCTCAACTGTACCCAGAGGGGTAGGATGCCTAAATCTAGATGCTGTTTAAGAAATAAGTCACGTGATAGAAGAGAAAATAGGGAAGTGCTCTGTTGGCAATGCAGATTGTGTTGCAATGAGAATATTGCCTTCAATACATTTGATAATGAGCTAGTAGTAATAAATCTTATCTTGTCTTATTAAAAAAATTAAGTCATTCTCACTCTTAGGAATACCAGATATGCATCTGAGTCACTTCAAAAGTACACACCGACAATGTATTGTTTTATCATTTCATATGTATCTCATTATAAGAGGATCTATCGCCAACCACGTGACAGTTTTACTGTGGATGGTGTCGACCATCTTAATATTTTCGTTTTTTTTGGACACATATTTAACCCCTTAATTATTAGATTTATTTTATATGATTGTATTTAACTTTTATAAAACAATGCAAAACATACACATACAAATTATTACATCTGTCACGACTTCTGCCGAAGTCGGTCCCTCTCCTTGTTCGGGCGGCGTCACCGGTCTTCAAGCCATCGCCGCTCCACCTTTCATTTTCCATTTGTTTTTTCTTATTTTCCTGCACACCTGGTTTTCATTTCATCATCATTACTATGTGTATTTAGCCCTCTGTTCCCTCCATGTCTGTGTGGGGTATTGTTTATTGTCGAGGTTGGCACGCTTCCGGCTGGTTTACGCCGGGTTTTGTGTTATACCCGTGCTTTATGGCAGCCGGTACTTTGTACTTGGGTTTTGTACTTTGTGCTGCCTTACTTGTTCTTTGGGCATTTGTTTTGTGACGCGGTTGTGTTCTGTTATTATGATTGCCTAAGTAAAGTGCTTTGTCCACTCATCTCTGCTCTCCTGCGCCTGACTTCCATGCACCAGCTACACCCACCATTGACAACATCACACAAACATCAGTACATCACACCTTCCCAGACCCACTAGCCCCCACCCCATCTCCAGCAGCCTTATCACTTTCTGCACATGGCCTCAACCTGCACAATTTTGTTTCTCTCCATTGCACAGGCAAGGAAATTTTCAAATAATAAAGCATTTGACCTTTCCATTGTGTGAATGACTGAGGATTGGTTGATTTCCAGTTTAAGTATATGTTTTTTAAAGATACTTTATAAGAAGAGTATCGTCCAACCCATCGGGTATCTCACTGCACCCTCATATGTTATGTCTTGAAATATCCAGACAGAGGAATTAAAATTATATTTACAGTACATTGCAATACCTCTGACATCCATCTTAACTCCGCCCGTAACTTTTGACCTCTTATTTTTTGTTGGCACAAAACTATCTCTATACTTCCATTCATTTATATGGTTTACCTTCTGACGAATCCCGTGACACAAAATGGAGAACGCCATCATGTTTGTGAGAGTCTCATCTTTCCATAGTGTGGTCATACTAGTGTGTTGGCAAAACCGTTCGGACATTACAGCCAGAAGTTGGCACATCAGCGAAACCAACTTCGGACTAGTCCCGTGGGGCTTGTGGTGGTCAATATTCGGAATGTCTCATGGTCTGACAAACAGATGCATTGGACTGAGACGCAGCCCATGCAAAAAACATATCTCTAGATTAAACAGACAAATTGTTATTATTATGATTTTTCTCAACTTTTACCCATTTTTCTCCTTAATTTCGTGATATCCAATTGCTAGTTTCAGTCTTGTCCCATCGCTGCAACTCCATTACAGACTCGGGAGAGGTGAAGGTCGAGAGCCATGCATCCTCCGAAACACGAATCTGCCAAGCTTGACTGCTTCTTGATACACTTCTCGCTTAACCCGGAAGCCAGCCTCTCCAATGTGTTGGAGGAAACACCATCCAGCTGGTGATTTTGAAAGGGATTTTTTTATTATGTTACTTAGACTGACGCACACTTAAAGATTTTAACACAGAACTCTATAAAAGGAACAAGACACATGCAGATTTTATGTTTTTAAATTGCTGACAAGTAAGTGTACCAGAGTAACATGGTCTCAATGCCTACAGTATTTTACATTGCTCTATGTTTCGATGCCTCAATGATTCACCACTTGTGTGTCTGACAATTTGCTTTGATCTTCTACCTGTCTGACTGCAGTCTGCTTTGACAACAGCACAGAGTTGTAGAGAGTCATAGCATTTAAGTAGTTCAATTATCAACCCGGTACGTTAACTGATGACGTATCACATTTTGAAAATGAACATTTAACATTTATGGCATCAATAAAACTGCCTGGCCCAGCACTTTGGTGAATACGATAGTACTGGCAGAGAGAGGAGGTTGAGCAGGAAGTTAGTTTACCGTTAGTGACGGTTGGGCTCGGAAGGTGTAGCTGTAGCTGTGTGTTCACCATGGAACTCTGCATTAGAGGAAAACACACGCACGCATGCGCACACGCACACACACTGCCCAGAGTGGATCAAAGTGAACACAGCATTAAGATGGCTGAAAAGAGAGGGTAACCAATGAGTCAGAGGTGTTACCATTAGCATGCAGGGAGAGTGGTCATGCACAACTTTGTCACTCCAAGATCCTGCTATTCCAAAGCAGTGACTCTCGAAAAGATGCTATTGTCAGTTAATGGACTTGAAAGGGCCAGAGGCCACAGAGGGTCTGGAAATACAGAGGCTGCTAGTTGGGAGAAAGGGGAGCTTTTACACAGTGCATGCCAGAATCTCCAGCTGCACTGACTGGAACAGACAGGCTATTCTCTCATCTCTCCTGTAGCTATACACAGCACATTACACCACACACACTGATACACGCTGATACTCTTGGCCTCCAACACCACACTCAATGATACACTGGCCTCCAAACCAACACACACTGATACAGTGGCCTCCAAACCAACACACACTGATACACTGGAATCCAAACCAACACATTGTGATACACTGGCCTCCAAACCAACACACATTGATACACTGGCCTCCAAACCAAAACACACTGATAGACTGGCCTCCAACCAACACACACTGATACACTGGTCTCCAAACCAACACACACTGATACACTAGCCACCACCACGAGTACCACACGAACTGACACACTGGCCTCACATCCAAAACATCAGTCAAGTTGCAGTCTGTGCTCTGTCTAGCTACATCTTATCAGACCTGAGAGCCAAACAGCTTGCTCTTTATCAACTATGTCTGATTTTCTCAGACGCATATCTCTCTCTTACTATCTTTCTCCCTCTCACACCCCCCTCTCTCTCTCTCTCTGTGATGTATGTGTTTATTAAACTCTCTCTGAGAAACAACGCCACAGCCACAAATATAGACTGTCACCATACATTTCTGCAAAATCTCTCTCTTTATTTATTTATTTATTTATTTCACCTTTATTTAACCAGGTAGGCAAGTTGAGAACAAGTTCTCATTTACAATTGCGACCTGGCCAAGATAAAGCAAAGCAGTTCGACAACATACAAAAACACAGAGTTACACATGGAGTAAAACAACATACAATCAATGATGCAGTAGAAAAAATAAGACTATATACAATGTGAGTAAATGATGTGAGATAAGGGAGGTAAAGGCAAAAAAGGCCATGGTGGCAAAGTAAATAAAGTATAGCAAGTAAAACACTGGAATGGTAGATTTGTAGTTTGAAGAATGTTCAAAGTTAAAATATAAATAATATGGTGCAAAGGAGCAAAATAAATAAATACAGTAGGGGAAGAGGTAGTAGTTTGGGCTAAATTATAGATGGGCTATGTACAGGTGCAGTGATCTGGGAGCTGCTCTGATAGCTGGTGCTTAAAGCTAGTGAGGGAGATAAGTGTTTCCAGTTTCAGAGATATTTGTAGTTCGTTCCAGTCATTGGCAGCAGAGAACTAGAAGGAGAGACGACCAAAGGAGGAGTTGGCTTTAGGGGTGACCAGAGAGATATACCTGCTGGAGCGCGTGCTACAGGTGGGTGCTGCTATGGTGACCAGTGAGCGGAGATAAGGGGGGACTTTACCTAGCAGGGTCTTGTAGATGACCTGGAGCCAATGTGTTTGGCGACGATTATGAAGCGAAGGCCAGCCAACGAGAGCGTACAGGTCGCAGTGGTTGGTAGTATATGGGGCTTTGGTGACAAAACGGATGGCTGCTGAGTAGAGTGTTTGGGGCTATTTTGTAAATGACATGGCCGAAGTCAAGACAGCAGAGGTGTATTTAGAGGGCAAGTTGGTCAGGATGATATCTAAGAGGGTGCCCATGGTTCCAGATTTAGGGTTGTACCTGGTAGGATCCTTGATAATTTGTGTGAGATTGAGGGCATCTAGCTTAGATTGTAGGATGGCCGGGTGCAATAAGAGGTTAAGCATGTCCCAGTTTAGGTCACCTAACAGTACGAACTCTGAAGATAGATGGGCGGCGATCAATTCACATATGGTGTCCAGGACACAGCTGGGGGCTGAAGGGGGTCTATAACAAGCGGCAATGGTGAGAGACTTGTTTCTGGAAAGGTGGATTTTTAAAAGTAGAAGCTCGAATCGTTTGGGCACCAACCTGGATAGTATGACAGAACTCTGCAGGCTATCTCCTCAGTAGATTGAAACTCTGTCCCCTTAGGCCGTTCTATCTTGTTGGAAAATGTTATAGTTAGGGTTGAAAATTGCAGGATCTTTGGTGGCTTTCCTAAGCCAGGATTCAGACACGGCTAGGACATCCGGGTTGGCAGAGTGTGCTAATGCAGTGAATTAAACAAACTTAGGGAGGCTTCTAATGTTAACATGCATGGAACCAAGGCTTTTATGGTTACTTAAGTCAACAAATGAGAGCGCCTAGGGAATGGGAGTGATGCTGTTGGCTGCAGGGCCTGGGTTAACCTCTACATTACCAGAGGAACAGAGGAGGAGTAGGATAAGAGTACTGCTAAAGGCTAAAAGAACTGGTCGTTCAGTGCGTTTGGAACAGAGAGTAAAAGGAGCAGATTTCTGGGCGTTGAAGAAAGGCATAATGTACAGACAAGGGTATGGTAGGATGTGAGTACAGTGGAGGTAAGCCTAGGCATTGAGTGACGATGAGAGATGTTTTGTCTCTAGAGGCACCATTTAAGCCAAGTGAGGTCACCACATGTGTGGGGGTGTGGAACAAAAGGGCTAGCTAAGGCATATTGAGCAGGGCTGGAGGCTCTACAGTGAAATAAGACAAAAATCACTAACCAAAACAGCAATAGACACAGCATATTGACATTAGGGAGAGGCATGTGTAGCCGAGTGATCTTATTATCCAGTGAGTAGCTAGGCGAGCTGGAGGCACAGCGATTCAGACAGCTAGCATGCCGGGGCTAGCAGGCTAGCAGATGGGCCTCAGAGGGACGTCGCAACAGAAGAGCCTGTTAAAACCCCCTCGGACGGTTACGTCGGCAGACCAGTCGTGATGGATTGGCGGGGCTCTGGGTCGGCAGCAAAGGGTCCAGGCCATTTGGCAAAAGAGGTATTGAAGCCCAGGAATTGTCTGATGGATCTCTTCAGCTAGCCGGGAGATGGGCCTAGCTCAAGGCTAACTCCTGCCCCTCTTTCCCCCCTTTCTCTATCTCTCGCTCAGTGACCCGTTCATTTTCCCCCTTATGTCTTTCAAAGACTTTTAGCTTATAGGCTCCCAAATCTTACATCAAAATTGAGAGAACATTTTAGTGGATAAATCCACAATACAACCTTTTACATGTGTCTATCCTAACCTCTGAACACTTACATGATTACCAACTTGCAGTGAAAGCTCACAGACATCTCTGTGAAAAAATAGACTTAGCTGCTGTATTGGTCCCAGATACAAAATGTAGTCTGGTTGGGTATTACAGATGGTCAGGCTTGCCTCATGCAGTAAGGATCTGTATACATTTCAGAGAGAGGCCTTTGGAGCAGCTTTCGCTTGGCTACAAAGACTTCAGTGTATATGAGCAGGGAAGAGAAGGAAGGGGGCGGGGGTACAGCCTGGCTACTCGGGAACCTGACACTCACAGAGAGGCTTTAAATCATAATTAATAGGTTTAACAGCGTTCTTGAAGATACAGAAGTGCTGAAATACGAGGTACCCCGTTTAAGATCAGTTTAAATGCCGATCAGCTTCTGACTGAGAGAAGGGGCCACCAAAAGTACTGGAGAGAAAGGGAGAGATGGAGGAGAGGAACGGCTCAACTTAGTGGTGGCCGGCTGTGAGGCCTACGTGTGATTGGTTGGTAGAGAAGGGTAGAGAAGGGTATAGGAGGGTAGAGGGGTATTGGACAGGGGCCAAACAAGTGCCCATGCAGATCAGATGGCAGGTGACGGTAGTCCCAGTGTGTATGGGCACAAGGCCTCTTTGTGAGGGCCTAGTGCAGGTCCACAGGAACCCCTCACCACCCCTCACCTATGAAATAGACACCCAGAGTTACGGGAGGGGTCGATACGATAGGGGAGCAAATATAGCCACAGGCATGGGCTGGTCTCGGTGGGGAGTGTGTGCGTGCATGCATGTGTCCAGCCTGGACGGACACAGCCTGCTCTGGCCCTGTGCATACCTGTAGCCATCTGATCAATCAGGCCTTGTCTAACGTGCTCTGAGGAGCGGAGTGAAGCTGGCCAACTGCCAAGACGCCCTGAGCAAACAACCCAGCAATGGGAACAGCCGTATTAATGCCAAGCTCATATTTCTGTAACGTAAGCATTATGCATGGATGTCGTTTTGTGCATGTGTGTTTGTGAGCGAGTGTGTCTAAAGCAAAAACTGCTTTTGAAAAAGTATATCCATTGGACGGCCGCATTATCCAGGGGCTAGGAGAGCAAGTATTTTCTGAAGGTCAAATTTCAGGGTCCTATTGCTTTGGTCATTTACAGAACCATATGTGGATTGGATCCACGATCATGGGAGAGGCCTTGTTAATGGGTTATTGGTTTACATGGATGTCTGGACTGCAGCACATTTAGGGTTCAAAGACTGGGCAGGATGAGCTGTAACTACCCCAGGACTCAACTCACCAGACACCAAATTACTGTGAACACACACACACACACACACACACACACACACACACACACACACACACACACACACATCTATCATCTTCATACAACCCTTCATTCCCTAAAGTTAAACCAAGAGGCAAAAACTTGTAGGAATACACAGGGGAAATGTGAACACACACACATACTACCCTATAGCTCCTCTTTGTTTGTCTTTAAACTGGTCAGATTTACAGCTGCACGCTGGCTGTGCTTTGGCACAGAGCCAGAGAGGAGGCACAGCGAGATCCCTCCCAGACAAGTCAAAGAGAGCGAGACTAACCCAGACCTGTTTGATTCAGCACCAACTTCCCCTTGTCAGAAAGATGCCGCTCTGAGACACAAATCCAATCAAGAGCCCTTACTGAAAGCATGAGGGAGCGAGAGACAAAGAAAATGAAAGACAGCGAGAGAGAAACAGAGAGAGCGAGAAAGAGAGAGAAAGGTAGAGGAATAAATGAATATCCTTAGAAAATGCAGCGTAAAAGCACGGCAGTATAGCTCTCAGCTGTGGTCAGACAATGAATAGAGCTCTTTCGTATCCTCACATTGATTGAAGTGCAGATAGATGCTTTCTGAAGGCTACAGTGGCCATACAATACCAAGATAACCGGCTGAATGCATGAGAAATGAGCAGCTGCCCGGCATGGGCTCATTGTTCTCCTCCCTAACACACTCAGTGGTGAGTGTGTATGTGAGCGTGTATGTGAGAGAAAGAGAGAGACTTTCTCCTTTGTGTCTGTGCTGTCATGAGTCTCAGACTGCCAGACGTAAGCCTGTCTGTGCTAGTGTAGCCTAGCGCACACCGCTTTACTGGCGTCTACTCATCCATTCCACAGGCACTGCCTCAGCCTATCGTACTCTCTTTTTACACACACACACACATACACACATACACACGCTATACATGCTCATCAAGTGCTGAGAATGAAAAAAACTATACTGTCTCGCCATAAAATCTACCAACAAAGAAGAGTGTTTCCAGGCTGAAAGCAGAGAAAAAAAGCCACAGACAAAGAGGTGTCTGCTGGGCAGAGCAAGATGCACACCCTCACCTTGAGCCGGTTCCAACCTGGAGGAGGCCAGTAATCCAAAGGTAACCCCCAAGAGCAGAGTCCACATCTTGGTCTTAGCGTCTGGCGATGGCTGGGTGAGTTACTGGATGAGTAGGAAGTGTGTATGGTCTCTCCAGTTGTCCTATCTTCTCTGTGTCAGGAGTGAGTGTGGGGGGGGGGGGGGGGGGGGGGGGTATGTATGTGTGTGTGTGTGTGTGTGTGTGTGTGTGTGTGTGTGTGTGTGTGTGTGTGTGTGTGTGTGTGTGTGTGTGTGTGTGTGTGTGAGATAAAAAGAGAGAGAGGGAGAGTCCGGTCCTCTAAAGGGAGTGGGTGTCTGGTAGCTATTGGAGCTGAGACAGACTTTGCCCAACTTTTTTCTATTCTGTGTGAGAGAGGCTTTCTGAGCCTTGTGACAGGCAGATTGGGGAAGAGGGTGGTGCATGTGTGTACACACCCTTCTGCCTCTCCCTCTCTTGCTCCCTCCCACCCTACCTTGCGCAGCCTCTCTCTCCATTTTTTCTCTCAATCGCTCTTTTTTCTCTTTCCTGTCACTGTCTGCTTCTTCAGTTTTTTATTAGCTTGGAAGGTGCCCCTCTCTTGTGTTTTGCTAACTATCCCCTTTCCTCTCCCCCTTCTCTCCCTGTTCTACCTTTCTCTCATTCTGTCTATGACAGCAACAGTTGCTGAGAGCGCATCTGGTCTTTTGTTTTCTCCCTGCTCTGCTTTCAATTAATATCCTTTTCCTTCCCTCTCTCCAAAAAAAATCTAAACCCCCCCCCTCCAATCTCAACAACCACAATGATACATTGATTGCCACTATGTCATCGGATTAAATATAGATCACTTCTACTCTTACCATGGGCTTTGTCTCAAGCTAATACCTATCCTAGTCTCTTTTCACTGGTAGGTGAACTGGAGGTATTTCAGCCATATTCATATTGCTTTCACCTAGCTAAGTCCTATAGATCAGTGGTCAATGAAAATTCAAGGAGAGCCTAATGAGACAGAACCATGAACTGACTGACTACATAAGCATGAAGGGAAACTACATTGATGTTCATGAAGATTTGTTCCAGCTCAAGTCTCAGCTGTGAAGGGCCAAAAATAGCTTTGACCTCATGTTAGATAGAATTTAGATGGCATCCATGCCATGATTAAAGAAGCTGTCAATGGGAGTTATATTAACACTATGTTCATATTTAGCTTCCAACTGAAAAGACACAGGTCCTTTCAGGTCTAAAGATAAGAAATCAGACAAAATCTTTGTTCATGTTCAAGTCCTTGGTC
Source organism: Salmo salar (assembly GCF_965601325.2). Taxonomy (NCBI): domain Eukaryota; kingdom Metazoa; phylum Chordata; class Actinopteri; order Salmoniformes; family Salmonidae; genus Salmo; species Salmo salar. The sequence continues at coordinate 100,064,883 of NC_138300.1, forward strand.
CTTTCAGTTCTAAAGGAAAGTACTCTGGCAAAATCTTTGTACATTGCCAAGTAAGTACCTACAGCAGGTCAACAACATGAAAGATGGAGGCCTATTGTAGTTGTCTTGTTTTCTGCTTCTCAACCAAACACGTATAGAGAATGCTGTAAAAGCCCAGCTGATGGCCCAGCCGATAATTTCCAGTAATCCATAGCACCTTTCAGGATAATAAACTAAACACGTGTATATAGGGTAGGTTATGTGAAACACCTTGAAAATGTGATTCTTCATTCATATGAGGTACATTCCCCTGTGTATTTATTTGGACAGTGAAAATAAAATGTTTAATTTGGCTCTATACTACAGAACTTTGTATTCGAGATCAAATGTTTTATATGTGGCGACAGTACAGAATGTCACCTTTAATTTGAGGGTATTTTCATAGATATCTTTTTAGAAATGAATGCACATTATGTATCTAGACGACCCATTTGAATGTGTCATACGTGTTGGTACAAATGTACTTATAGTGTATTAAATATAGTAAAATGTTTAGTATTTGGTCCCATATTCCTAGCATACAATGACTACATCAAGCTTGTGACTCACAAACGTGTTGGATGCATTTGCAGTTTGTTTTGGTTGTGTTTCAGATTATGTTGTGCCCAATAGAAATTAATGGTAAATAATGTATTGTGTCATTTTGGAGTCATTTTTATTGAAAATAAGAATATAATATGTTTCTGAACATTTCTACATTAATGTGGATGCCTCCATGATTACAGATAATTATTACTGAATCGTGAATTATGTTGAGTGAGAAAGTTACAGATGCACAAAGATCATGCCCCCAAAACATGCTAATCTCTCACCATTACCAATAACAGGGGAGGTTAGCATTTTAGGGGAGTTATGATTTGTTATATCTCTATTCGTTTATCCTATATACAATACATAATCTATCAATGTGAGGTAATAGAGTGAACAAGTGAGAAATAAACCACCGTGTTCAGTTCATTAAGGGAGAGATAAAGAGAGCATTGTTATGGTTTATCTTTATCACACCAAATAAAATATGATGGTACAGAGAAATATGGCTGTAACTCCCACCATCTCGATGTGATTGGTTGGTAGAGAAGGGTAGAGAAGGGTATAGGCAGCTCTAGAGGATTGGCCTTGTTACAGTGAGAGGAAACAGCGTGGGAGTGTTGTGAATGGCAAATCACCCTCTAGGTATTTGCTGTGTAAAAAGATAAAGTTTTGACATGCTAACAGTAAAACAGTCAGGATTGTGTAAAGCAATACACGGTGAATACAGTGCCTTCAGAAAGTATTAATACCCTTTGATTTATTCCACATTTTGTTGTATTACAGCCTGAATTCAACATGGATTAAATTGATTTTATTTATCACCCGTCTACACACCATACCACATAATGAAAACTGAAAACATGTTTATAGAAATCTTTGCTTTTCTTGAAAGTGAAATGCAGAAATATCTAATTTACATCAGTATTTACACCCCTGAGTCAATACTTTGTATCTATTACAGCTGTGAGTCTTTCTGGGTAAGTCTCGAAGAGCTTCCCACACCTGGATTGCTGTTGCCCATTATTGTTTTTAAAATTCTTAAAGCTCTGTCAATTTATTTGTTGATCACTGCTAGGCAACCATTTTCTGGTCTTGCAATAGAGTTTCAAGTAGATTTAAGTCAAAACTGTAACTTGGCCATTCAGGAACATTCACTGTGTTCTTGGTAAGGAACTCCAGTGTAGATTTGGCCTTGTGTTTTAGGTTATTGTCCTGTTGAAAAGTGAATTAATCTCCCAGTGTCTGGTGGAAAGCAGACTGAACCAGGTTTTCCTCTAGGATTTTTCCTGTGCTTAACTTCATTCAGTTTCTTTTTTATCTTGAAAAACTCTCCAGTCCTTAACGATTACAAGCATACCCATAACATGATGCAGCCACCACTATGTTTGAAAATATGGAGAGAGTTACTCAGTAATGTGTTGTATTGGATTTGCCTTAAACATAACACTTTCTATTCAGGACAAAAAGTTCATCCCTTTGCCACATTTTTTTCAGTATAACTCCTATGACGGCTATTAAATTAGACGGCTAGAAGGCTATTAAACTAAGTAACTGTAACCATTGGCCTCATGGTGAAATCCCTGAGTGGTTTCCTTCCCCTCTGGCATTTGATTTAGGAAGGGCGCCTGTGTCTTTGTAAAGACGTGGTTGTATTGTAATACAACATCCAAAGTGTAATTAATAACTTCACCATGCTCAAAGGGATATTCAATGTCTGCTTTTTTTATTTTTACCCATCTACCAATAAGTGCCCTTTTTCTGAGGCATTGGAAAACCTCCCTGGTTGAATCTGTGTTTCAAATTCACTGCTCAACTTACATATAATTGTATTTGTGGGGTACAGATATGAGGTAGCCATTAAAAAGTAATGTTAAACACTTATTGCACACAGAGAAAGTCCATGCAACTTATGTGACTTGTTAAGCACATTTTTTCTCCTGAAGTTATTTAGGCTTGCCATAACAAAGAGTTTGAATAAGGCTTTGATTTCTTGTCACACAGATGGAAAAGGAGCCTACTAAAAAGGAGGGGTTGAGTGGAGCTGAAGGGTGGGATTAAAAACAACAAGATAAGTAATGTAAAATATTCTGTGTCTGTACAATATATATCTATATATATATATATATATATATATATATATATATATATATATATATATATATATATATATATATATATATATATATTGTACATTACTAGATTTCTATTTTGCCATATCTTTTTGCACCTGTGCTGTTTCACAAAAGTTCTGAACATATATATATATATATATATATATATATATATATATATATATATATATATATAGTACATTACTAGATTTCTATTTTGCCATATCTTTTTGCACCTGTGCTGTTTCACAAAAGTTCTGAACATATATATATATATATATATATTGTACAGACACAGAATATTTTACATTACTTATCTTGTTGTTTTTATATATATATATATATATGTGTTCAGAACTTTTGTGAAACAGCACAGGTGCAAAAAGATATTGCAAAATAGAAATCAAACTTGATGGTCTTCAGAGATAGATGGAAGGGGTTGATGGAAGTTGAAGGATGAACAAAAAAGAAATAAGATAACTATTGTAAAATACATTGTGTACGTAAAGTAGGTACTGTATAGGATGGAAGTAGAAGCCAAAGTGTTGTTGTCCATTAGTTTTCTCCATTTAGGGGAGGGGTGGTAGGGTGATGGGAAAATTATATATAATAATATTCTTTTGAAATGTATCTATAAACTGGGTGGTTCGAGCCCTGAATGGTGATTGGCTGACAGCCGTGGTGTATCAGACAGTATACCACGGGTAAGACAAACATTTATTTTTACTGCTCTAATTACGTTTGTAACCAGCTTATAATAGCAATAAGGCACCTCTGGGGTTTGTGATATATGGCCAATATACCACGGCTAAGGGCTGTATCGAGGCACCCCACGTTCCCTCGTTCATAAGAACAGCCCATAGCCGTGGTATATTGGCCATATACCACACCACCCCGGGCCTTATTGCTTAAGTATGTATACAGTACCAGTCAAAGGTTTGGACACACCTACTCACTCAAGGCTTTTCCTTAATTTTTACTATTTTCTACATTGTAGAACAATAGTGAAGACATCAAAACAATGAAATAACACATATGGAATCATGTTGTAACCAAAAAAGTGTTAAACAAATCAAAATACATTTTTGATTTTAGATTCTTCAAAGTGCCTTGATGACAGCTTTGCAAACTCTTGGCATTCTCTCAACCAGCTTCATGAGGTAGTCACCTGGAATGCATTTCAATTAACAGGTGTGCCTTGTTAAAAGTTAATTTGTGGAATTTCTTTCCTTCTTGAGCCAATCAGTTGTGTTGTGACATGGTAAGGGTGGTATACAGAAAATAGCCCTATTTGGTAAAAGACCAAGTCCATATTATGGCAAAAACAGCTCAAATAAGCAAAGATAAATGAAAGTCCATCATTACTTCAAGACATAAGTGCAGTCACAAAAACCATCAAGCGCTATGATGAAACTGGCTCTCATGAGGACCGACACAGGAAAGGAAGACCCAGAGTTACCTCTGCTGCAGAAGATACGTTCATTAGAGTTACCAGCCTCAGAAAGTTCAACCCAAATAAATGCTTCAAAGAGTTCAAGTAACAGACGCATCTCAACATCAACTGTTCAGAGGAGACTGCGTGAATCAGGCCTTCATGGTCGAATTGCTGTAAAGAAACCACTACTAAAGGACACCAATAAGAAGAAGAGACTTGCTTGGGCCAAGAAACACAAGCAATTAACATTAGACCGGTGGAAATCTGTCCTTTGGTCTAATGAGTCCAAATTTGAGATTTTTGGTTCCAACCGCCGTCTTTGTGAGACGCAGAGTAGTTTAGCGGATGATCTCTGCATGTGAGGTTCCCACATGAAGCATGGAGGAGGTGTGATGGTGTGGGGGATGCTTTGCTAGTGTCACTGTCTGCGATTTATTTAGAATTCAAAGGAACACTTAACCAGCATGGCTACCACAGCATTCTGCAGCGATACGCCATCCCATCTGGTTTGCGCTTAGTGGGACTATCATTTGTTTTTCAACAGGACAATGACCCAAAACACACATCCAAGCTGTGGAAGGGCTATATGACAAAGAAGGTGAGTGATGGAGTGCAGTATCAGATAACCTGGCCAATTGAGATGGTTTGGGATGAGTTGGACTGCAGAGTGAAGGAAAAGGTGCCAACAAGTACTCAGCATATGTGGGAATTCCTTCAAGACTGTTGGAAAAGCATTCCAGGTGAAGCTGGTTGAGAGATTGCCAAAAGTGTGCAAGCTGTCATCAAGGCAGAGGGTGGCTACTTTGAAGAATGACTGCAATTTAAAAAAATGTAATCGACCCCTACAAAAAGTTCCAGTAATTACAATCCATGTAATAATTCACATTTCTGTTTTTCTGCAGGATTATTTTCCTGCTGTAGCAAACTGGCTCAAATTAAGATCCTACATCTGTATCTGCAGATATCTTTCAATTTGAATTCGGAATAGATGTTTAACAAAGTTTTGGGAAAAGGTAGTCACATAAAAAACTAGGAGATTTTACTGTCATTCTGTTACCCAACTTTGCATCTGCACTGTTCCTCAAGTAAATGTGTTTAAGTAAAATCCAGGCATAAAAATCCTTCTTTATTCTGTCTCCTCCCCTCCATTTACACTGATTGAAGTGGATTTAACAGGTGACTTCAATAAAGGGTTCATAGCTTTCACCTGGATTCACCTGGTCAGTCTATGTCATGGAAAGGGCAGGTATTCCTTATGTTTTGCACACTGACTGTAGAATGTTGTAGTATACTGTAAAATACTATATACAGTAATATACACAAACAAAACACTATAGGAATGTAAAAATACTACAATCCGCAAAAACTATAATAAATACTACAATATTTCATTTCCATATACAGTGCCTTGCAAAGTATTCATCCCCCTTGGTGTTTTTCCTATTTTGCTTCATTACAACCTGTAATTTAAATTGATTTTTATTTGGATTTCGTGTAATGGACATACATAAAAAATTCCAAATTGGTGAAGTGAAATTAAAAGAATTACCTGCTTCAAAAAAATAAATAAAATGGTGGTGCGTGCATACGTATTCACTCCCTTTGGTATGAAGCCCCTAAATAAGATCTGGTGCAACCAATTACCTTCAGAAGTCACATAATTAGTTCAATAAAGTACACCTGTGTGCAATCTAAGTGTCACATGATCTGTAACATGATCTCAGTATATATACACCTGTTCTGAAAGGTCTCAGAGTCTGTAACACCACTAAGCAAGGGGTACCACCAAGCAAGCGACACCATGAAGACCAAGGAGCTCTCAAAAACAGGTTAGGGACAAAGTTGTGGAGAAATACAGATCAGAACATCCCACGGAGCACCATTAAATCCATTATTAAAAAATGGAAAGAATATGGCACCACAACAAACCTGCCAAGAGAGGACCGCCCACCAAAACTCACGGAACAGGCAAGGAGGGCATTAATCAGAATTTAAAAAAAGAAATAAGCAAACACATTTGGTGTTCGCCAAAAGGAGTGTGGGAGACTCCCAAAACATATGGAAGAAGGTACTCTGGTCAGATGAGACTAAAATTGAGCTTTTTGGCCATCAAGGAAAACACTTTGTCTGGCGCAAACCCAACACCTCTCATCACCCCGAGAATACCATCCCAGTGAAGCATAGTGGTGGCAGCATCATGCTGTGGGGAAGTTTTTCATCTACAGGGTCTGGGAAACTGGTCAGAATTGAATGAATGATGGATGGCACTAAATACAGGGAAATTCTTGAGGGAAACCTGTTTCAGTCTTCCAGAGATTTGAGACTGGGACAGAGGTTTACCTTCCAGCAGGACAACGACCCTAAGTATTCTGCTAAAGCAACACTTGAGTGGTTTAAGGGGAAACATTTAAATGTCTTGGAATTGCCTAGTCAAAGCCCATACCTCAATCCAATTGAGAATCTGTGGTATGACTTAAAGATTGCTGTAACACCAGCGGAACCCACCCTACTTGAAGGAGCTGGAGCAGTTTTGCCTTGAAGAATGGGCAACAATCCCAGTGGCTAGATGTGGCAATCTTATAGAGACATACCCCAAGAGACTTGCAGCTGTAATTGCTGCAAAAGGTGGCTCTACAAAGTATTGACTTTGGGGGGGTGAATAGTTATGCACACTTAAATCTTATTTCTTGTTTGTTTCACAATAAAAAATATTTTGCATCTTCAAAGTGGTAGGCATGTTGTGTAAATCAAATGATACAAACCCCCCCAAAAATCTATTTTAATTCCAGGTTATAAGAAAACAAAATAGGAAAAATGCCAAGGGCGGTGAATATTTCGCAAGACACTGTAGTCTGACCATTCCCCTCCCTACATCCCTCGATCGTGGGCTTCCGAGTGGCGCAGTGGTTTATTAAGGCACTGCATCTCAGTGCAAGAGGTGTCACTACAGTCCCTGGTTCACATCCGTCCATGGTTGGGGAGTCCCATAGGGCGGCGCACAATTGGCTAAGCGTCATGCAGGTTTAGACGGGTTAGGCCGTCATTGTAAATAAGACTTTGTTCTTAACTAACTTACTAGTTAAATAAAGGTTCAATAACAAAATAAAAAAGTGTAGTACGCACTATAAAATGTTGTAGTATAGTATATACTACAGTTTTATCTGCAAACAAAACACTAGTAATGTATGCATTAACAGTACATTTTTTTTAATACTACAGTATTTCATTAAAATATATGTTGCCCATTTCCCTCCCCCATATCGCAATTTGTGCCAAGAAAACCTACATGCTAAGTATTGACCATATATAGTGTTCCCTACAGGTTATAGAAAAGAAGGCGAAAGCATCCACACAGTATCTATGTCAAATATTATAAAACAAAATTGTTATAGTAAATATTACAGTTACATCTGCAAAAACCCTACTGTAAATACTACTGAATACTACAAAAACACTACACCAAATACTACAATATACTACAATCTGCACAAAAACAACATTAATTACTATAGAGGGGATGAGTTAAATGAGATAGACACATTTCAGTTGAATGCATTCAGTTGTACAACTGACTAGATATTCCTTTACAGTTCTTTTACTACAGTATTTACACTATAGTGTAAACACTACATTATACTACAGTATACTACAATAAATACTATAGTATTCAGTGAATACTATACTATTTATACCATAGTATACTGCAGTATTTCTTCATGTGGGTGGAGGCATGAATGTGAACATCTGTAGACTGACCTTTAGGCTGTGACGTGTCTTTTACTACAAAAGACTGTTGTAATTGGTTGAAATTAAGTGGTGTTGGAGGGCCAGTAGGAGGCACTATTTCCTCTGGTCTAAAAATATATATATAATATCCCAATGACCCAGGGCAGTGATTGGAGACATTGCCTTGTGTAGGGTACCGTCTTTTGGGTGGGACGTTAAACGGGTGTCCTGACTCTCTGTGGTCACTAAAGATCCAATCAAATCAAATTGTATTTGTCACATGCGGCGAATACAACAGGTGTAGACCAAGATGGCGCCGACAGATAGTCTTCTAGCTCCTAAGCAACTTTACAGTATTTTTGAAAATTGTGTTATTTCTTATATTATTAGCCCAGAATTTTTGTTGGGTTTTTGCATACAGCCGGAAATAACTTTTGGATATCAGAGCAGCGGTAACTCACCAGCATTAAGACCAGGAATACGACTTTCCCAAAATGGATCCTTTGTACTTACCCCCCAAGGCAATTTGACTGATTCCAGAGGCTGATCCAAAACACTGCCGGCGGAGAAGAGGTATTCGGATTGGACTTCTAGTCCGACTAAGGAGGTGCGCACACCACCCACCACTCCCAAGTATATTACTCACTAATGTTCAGTCTCTGGATAATAAAGTTGACGAGCGCAGGGCGAGGATTTCCTTCCAGAGAGACATCAGGGATTGTAACATACTCTTTCACGGAAACACGGCTCTCTCGGGATATACTGTCTGAGTCCATACAGCCAGTTGGGTTCTCAGTTCATCGCGCAGACATGAATAAAGATATCTCCCCGGGAAGAAGAAGAGCGGGGGTGTGTTTCATGATTAACTACTCATGGTGTGATTGTGATAACATACAGAAACTCAAGTCCTATGCTTCACAATCAAATGCTGACCGTATTACCTCCCAAGAGAATTCTCTTTGGTTATAGTCACATCCGTGTATATTCCCCCTCAAGCCAATACCACAACGGCCCTCAAAGAACTACACTGGACTCTATGCAAACTGGAAACCACATATCCTGAGGCCACATTTATTGTAACCGTGGATTTTAACAAAGCTAATCTGAGGAAACACAACTGAAATTCTACCAAGACATTGACTGTAGCACTCGATCTGAGAAAACATTGGACCAATGCTTCTCAGCTTTTCGAAATGCCTACAAGGCTCTCCTCCTCACTCCCTTCGGCAAATCTGATCACGACTCCATTTTGCTCCTCCCTTCCTATAGGCAGAAACAGAAGCAGGAAGTACACGTGCTACAGACTATTCAACTCTGGTCTGAACAATCGTAATCCATGCTTCAAGATTGTTTTGATCACGCGTACTGGGATATGTTCTGGGTATACTCTGAGAATAACATCGATGTATACCTGGATATTGTGACTGAGTTTATCAGGAAGTGTATAGGAGATGTTGTACCCACTGTGACTATTAAAACCTACCCTGACCAGAAACCGTGGATAGATGACAGCATTCGCGCAAAACTGAAAGTGCGAACCACTGCATTTAACCATGGCAAGGTGACTGGGAATATGGCCGAATACAAACTGTAGTTATTCCCTCCATAAGGCAAACAAACAGGCAAAACGTCAGTACAGCGACAAAGTGGAGTTGCAATTCAACGGCTCAGACACAAGAGGTATGTGGCAGGGTCTTACAGACAATCACGGACTACAAAGGGAAAACCAGCCACGTCGTGGACAATGACGTCTTGCTTCTGGATAAGCTAAACACATTTTTTTCACCCGATTTGAGGATAACACAGTGCCACCAATGCGGCCAGCTACCAAGGGCTGTGGGTTCTCCTTCTCTGTGGCCGACGTGCGTAAGACATTTAAACGTGTTAACCTTCGCAAGGCTGTCCCCACCTGCTTCAAGATGTCCACCATTGTTCCTGTACCCAAGAAAGCAAAGGTAACTGACCTAAATGACTATTGCCCCGTAACACTCACTTCTGTCATCATGAAGGACTTTGAGAGACTAGTCCAGGATCATATCACCTCCACCTTACCTGACACTCTATACCCACTTCAATTTGCTTACCGCCCCAATAGATCCACAGATGATGCAATCACCATCGCATTGCACACTGCCCTATTCCATCTGGACAAGAGGAATACCTATGTAAGAATGCTGTTCATTGACTATAGACATTTACATTTACATTTACGTCATTTAGCAGACGCTCTTATCCAGAGCGACTTACAAATTGGTGCATTCACCTTATGATATCCAGTGGAACAACCACTTTACAACAGTACATCTATATCTATTTTTTTTTTTGGGGGGGGGGGGGTTAGAAGGATTACTATATCCTATCCCAGGTATTCCTTAAAGAGGTGGGGTTTCAAGTGTCTACGGAAGGTGGTGATTGACTCTGCTGTCCTGGCGTCGTGAGGGAGCTTGTTCCACCATTGGGGTGCCAGGGCAGCGAACAGTTTTGACTGGGCTGAGTGGGAACTGTGCTTCCGCAGAGGTAGGGGGGCCAGCAGGCCAGAGGTGGATGAACGCAGTGCCCTTGTTTGGGTGTAGGGCCTGATCAGAGCCTGAAGGTACGGAGGTGCCGTTCCCCTCACAGCTCCGTAGGCAAGCACCATGGTCTTGTAGCAGATGCGAGCTTCAACTGGAAGCCAGTGGAGTGTGCGGAGGAGCGGGGTGACATGAGAGAACTTGGGAAGGTTGAACACCAGACGGGTTGCGGCATTCTGGATGAGTTGTAGGGGATTAATGGCACAGGCAGGGAGCCCCGCCAACAGCAAGTTGCAGTAATCCAGACGGGAGATGACAAGTGCCTGGATTAGGACCTGCGCCACTTCCTGTGTAAGGCAGGGTCGTACTCTGCGAATGTTGTATAGCATGAACCTACAGGATCGGGTCACCGACTTGATGTTAGCGGAGAACAACAGGGTGTTGTCCAGGGTCACGCCGAGGCTCTTAGCACTCTGGGAGGAAGACACAATGGAGTTGTCCACCGTGATGGCGAGATCATGGAAAGGGCAGTCCTTCCCCGGGAGGAAGAGCAGCTCCGTCTTGCCGAGGTTCAGCTTGAGGTGGTGATCCGTCATCCACACTGATATGTCTGCCAGACATGCAGAGATGCGATTCGCCACCTGGTTATCAGAAGGGGTAAAGGAGAAGATTAATTGTGTGTCGTCTGCGTAGCAATGATAGGAGAGACCATGTGAGGATATGACAGAGCCAAGTGATTTGGTGTATAGCGAGAATAGGAGAGGGCCTAGAACTGAGCCCTGGGGGACACCAGTGGTGAGAGCACGTGGTGCGGAGACGGATTCTCGCCACGCCACCTGGTAGGAGCGACGTGTCAGGTAGGACGCAATCCAAGAGTGAGCCGCGCCGGAGATACCCAACTCGGAGAGGGTGGAGAGGAGGATCTGATGGTTCACAGTATCAAAGGCAGCAGATAGGTCTAGAAGGATGAGAGCAGAGGAGAGAGAGTTAGCTTTAGCAGTGCGGAGAGCCTCCGTGACACAGAGAAGAGCAGTCTCAGTTGAATGACCAGCCTTGAAACCTGACTGATTTGGATCGAGAAGGTCATTCTGAGAGAGATAGCAGGAGAGCTGGCCAAGGACGGCACGTTCAAGAGTTTTGGAGAGAAAAGAAAGAAGGGATACTGGTCTGTAGTTGTTGACATCGGAGGGATCGAGTGTAGGTTTTTTGAGAAGGGGTGCAACTCTCGATCTCTTGAAGACGGAAGGGACGTAGCCAGCTGTCAAGGATGAGTTGATGAGTGAGGTGAGGTAAGGGAGAAGGTCTCCGGAAATGGTCTGGAGAAGAGAGGAGGGGATAGGGTCAAGCGGGCAGGTTTTTGGTGGCCGGCCGTCACAAGACGCAAGATTTCATCTGGAGAGAGAGGGGAGAAAGAGGTCAAAGCATAGGGTAGGGCAATGTGAGCAGGACCAGCGGTGTTGTTTGACTTAACAAATGAGGATCGGATGTCGTCAACCTTCTTTTCAAAATGGTTGACGAAGTCATCCGCATAGAGGGAGGAGGGGGGAGGGGGAGGAGGATTCAGGAGGGAGGAGAAGGTGGCAAAGAGCTTCCTAGGGTTAGAGGCAGATGCCTGGAAGTTGGAGTGGTTGAAAGTGGCTTTAGCAGCAGAAACAGAGGAGGAAAATGTAGAGAGGAGGGAGTGAAAAGATGCCAGGTCCGCAGGGAGGCTAGTTTTCCTCCATTTCCGCTCGGCGTGGGTTAGAGGCAGATGCTTGGAAGTTGGAGTGGTAGAAAGTGGCTTTAGCAGCAGAAACAGAGGAGGAAAATCTAGAGAGGAGGGAGTGAAAAGATGCCAGGTCCGCAGGGAGGCTAGTTTTCCTCCATTTCCGCTCGGCTGCCCGGAGCCCTATTCTGTGAGCTCGCAATGAATCGTCAAGCCACGGAGCAGGAGGGGAGGACCGAGCTGGTCGGGAGGATAGGGGACATAAAGAGTCAAAGGATGCAGAAAGGGAGGAGAGGAGGGTTGAGGAGGCAGAATCAGGAGATTGGTTGGAGAAGGCTGGAGCAGAGGGAAGAGATGATAGGATGGAAGAGGAGAGAGTAGCAGGAGAGAGAGAGCGAAGGTTGCGACGGCGCAATACCATCTGAGTAGGGGCAGTGTGAGTAGTGTTGGAGGAGAGCGAGAGGGAAAATGATACAAGGTAGTGATCGGAGACTTCGACGGGAGTTGCAGTGAGATTAGTAGAAGAACAGCATCTAGTGAAGATGAGGTCAAGCGTATTGCCTGCCTTGTGAGTAGGGGGGGGGGGGGGACGGTGAGAGGGTGAGGTCAAAAGAGGAGAGGAGTGGAAAGAAGGAGGCAGAGAGAAATGAGTCAAATGTAGACATAGGGAGGTTAAAGTCACCCAGAACTGTGAGGGGTGAGCCATCCTCAGGAAAGGAACTTATCAAGGCATCAAGCTCATTGATGAACTCTCCAAGGGATCCTGGAGGGCGATAAATGGTAAGGATGTTAAGCTTGAATGGGCTAGTGATTGTGACAGCATGGAATTCAAATGAGGAGATAGACAGATGGGTCAGGGGAGAAAGAGAGAATGTCCACTTGGGAGAGATGAGGATTCCAGTGCCACCACCCCGCTGACCAGATGCTCTCGGGGTGTGCGAGAACACATGGTCAGACGAGGAGAGAGCAGTAGGAGTAGCAGTGTTTTCTGTGGTAATCCATGTTTCCGTCAGCGCCAAGAAGTCGAGGGACTGGAGGGTAGCATAGGCTGAGATGAACTCTGCCTTGTTGGCCCCAGACCGGCAGTTCCAGAGGCTGCCAGAGACCTGGAATTCCATGTGGGTCGTGCGCGCTGGGACCACCAGGTTAGAGTGGCAGCGACCACGCGATGTGAAGCGTTTGTATGGCCTGTCCAGAGATGAGAGAACAGGGATAGACCGACACATAGTTGATATGCTACAGGAGAGGCTACACTAATGCAAAGGAGATTGGCATGAAAATTAACTAAACAACTAACAATTCACTGAAACACTAAAACGCTAAAATATAACTTTTCTAGCTACCACTAGAAATTAAAATTGATGTAAACTACAGTGGTTCAATGTTTCCAGGAATAGGCTCAAATTTAATTTATTCCGCTAGATAACTTGATACAGTATTCTTCCGTGAAAACCCACCTAGTGCACCGTATCCTATGATGCCGTAGCTAACTAGCTAACTAGCATGCTAGCATCCTATAAACACATGGTTAGCACCAATACTTGGTAACAACAAGCTACCAATGGATCATTCGTGTCCGTGTCTAGTTCATAACGCAGAAGTAATTAAACGTTGGCTAGCTAACACAAAGTCAGTCCTGCAAAAATCTTATTGACTAAAAATGATACAGCTAGCTGGTAGGGTTAGCTAGCTAGCAGTGGGCGCGTTGTAGACTATGTTAGAAAATGTAGCTGGCTAGCTAACCTTGATAGTTACTCTGTACTACGCCTTTATCTTGTTACAAAGACAACTATGTAGCTAGCTAACATTACAATAGTCAAATCGTTCCATTGTAATGTATATAGTTTCTACAGTACTGCTAATTGGTAAAGTTGGCTAGCTAGCAGTGGCTGTGGTGTTATGGTGTTGACGCCGTTTCAAAAACGGCGCGAACGAACGAATATAACTGGCTAGCTAACCTTGTTAGTTCCTCAGAGCTACACCTTTATCCTTGATACAGACAGCAGATACAACTATGTAGCTAGCTAACAATACACTAATCAAATCGTTCCAATGTAATGTAATGAAATGTAATATTACCCGCGGAGCGAGGTGCAGCACGACCACTCACTCCAGCATCCGGGAATTGCTCAGCATTCAACACCATCGTACCCTCCAAGCTCATCATCAAGTTCGGAGCCCTGGGTCTGAACTCCGCCCTGTGCAACTGGGTCCTGGACTTCCTTACGGACCTCCCCAGGTGGTGAAGGTAGGAAATCAGATCTCCACTTCACTGATCCCCAACACTGGAACTCCACAAGGGTCGTGCTCAACCCCCTCCTGTACTCCCTGTTCACCCATGACTGCGTGGCCATGCACGCCTCCAACTCAATCATCAAGTTTGCAGACAACACAACAGTAGTAGGCTTGATTACCAACAACGACAAGACAGCCTACAAGGAGGAGGTGAGGGCACTCAGAGTGTGGTGTCAGGAAAACAACCTCTCACTCAACTTCAACTAAACAAAGGAGATTATCGTGGACTTCAGGAAACAGCAGAGGGAGCATCCCTCTATCCACATCAACGGGACAGTAGTGGAGAAGGTGGAAAACTTCAAGTTCCTCGGTGTACACATCACAGACAAATTGAAATGGTCCACCCACACAGACAGTGTGGAGAAGAAGGCACAACAGCACCTCTTCAACATCAGGAGACTGAAGAAATTTGGCTTAACACCAAAAACCCTCACAAACTTTTACAGATGAGAGCGTCCTGTCGGGCTGCATCACCGCCTGGTACTGCAATTGCTCCGCCCGCAACCGCAGCTGTCTCCAGAGGGTGGTGCGGTCTGCCCAACGCATCAAAGGGGCCAAACTACCTGATGTCCAGGACCCCTACAGCACCCGATGTCACAGGAAGGCCAAAAATATCATCAAGAACAACAATCACCTAAGCCACTGCCTGTTCACCGCGCTTTCATCCAGAAGGCGTACAGGTGCATAAAAGCTGGGACCGAGAGACTGATAAACAGCTTCTATCTCAAGGCCATGAGACCGTTAAAGTCATCACTAGCACCTTATATATAGACTTGAAATCACTAGCCACTTTAATAATGGAACACTAGTCACTTTAATAATGATTTACTCATCTCATATGTATATACTGTATTCTATTCAACTGTATTTTAGTGTATGCTGCTCCGACGTTGCTCATCCAAATATTTATATATTCTTAATTCCATTCCTTTAGTTTAGATTTGTGTGTATTGTTGTGAAATTGCTAGATAATCCTTGTTAGATATTACTGCACTGTTGGAGCTAGAAACACAAGCATTTCGCTACACCCACAATAACATCTGATATACATGTGTATGTGACCAATTTTTTATTTGATTTATCATGAAATGCTTACTTACAAGCCCTTAACCAACAATGCAGTTAAAAAATTGTTAATAAAAATATTACTAATATATTAAAGTAACAAATAAAAGAGCAACAATAAAATAACAATAACGAGGCTATATACCGGGGTACCGGTACCGAGTCAATGTGCAGGTGTAACAGTGTAGGTTCCGTCCCTCTCTTCGCCCCAACCCGGGCTCGAACCAGGGGCTCTTGCACACATCAACAACTGACACCCACGAAGCATCGTTACCCTTCGCGTCACAAAAGCCGCGGCCCTTGCAACGCAAGGGGAAACCCTACTTCAAGTCTCAGAGCGAGTGACGTCACTGATTGAAACGCTATTAGCGCGCACCACCGCTAACTAACTAGCCATTTCACATCGGTTACACAGGGATATAGGCTAGTTGAGGTAATTGAGGTAATATGTACATGTAGGTAGGGGTAAAGTGACTATGCATAGATAATAAACAGCGAGTAGCTGCCGCGTAAACAAATGGGGGAGGGGTTCAATGCAAAGAGTCCGGGTAGCCATTTGATTAGCTGTTCAGCAGTCTTGTGGCTTTGGGGTAGAAGCTGTTATAGAAGCCTTTTGTACCTAGTCTTGGAACTCCATACCGCTTGCCGTGCGGTAGCAGAGGGAACAGTATATGTGTAAGGTGGCTGGAGTTTTTTGCAATTTTAGGGCGTTCCTCTTACGCCGCCTGGTATAGAGGTCTTGTAAGGCTTGACGCTTGGCGCCAGCGATGTACTGGGCCGTACGAATGCAACCAGCCAGGATGCTCTCGATGGTGCAGCTGTAAAACTTTAAGGGTCTGAGGACCCATGCCAAATCTTTTCAGGCACTTATTGTAAGAGTAGGGGTGTTAACCCCTGTGTCCTGGCTAAATTCCCAATCTTGCCCTTATACCATCATGTCCACCTAATCATCCCAAGCTTCCAATTGGCTCATTCATCTCCCTCCTCTCCCTTGTAACTATTCCCCATGTCATTGATGTACACAAAAATGTGTTCTCAGTCAACTTACCTGGTAAAATAAGGGTCAAATATATAGTACCAGTCAAATGTTTGGACCCACCTATTTTTAATATTTTTTTCCATTGTAGACATCAAAACTATGAAATAACACATATGAAATCATGTAGTAATCAAAAAACCATTTAACAAATCAAAATATGTTTTATATTTTATATTCTTAAAAGTAGCCACCCTTTGCCTTGATGACAGTTTTGCACACTCTATTATTTTTATTATTTTTTACCCTGTTTTCTCCCCAATTTCGTTGTATCCAATTGGCAGTTACAGTCTTGTCTCATCGCTGCAACTCCCGTATGCAACTCCCAGGTGAAGTGAAGGTCGAGAGCCGTGCGTCCTATGAAACACAACCCAAACAGGCCACACTGCTTCTTGACACAATGCCCACTTTACCCGGCAGCCAGCTGCACCAATGTGTAGGAGGAAACACCATGCACCTGGAGACTGTGTCAGAGTGCACTGCACCTGGCCTGCCACGGGAGTCCTTAGTGCGCGATGGAACAAGGACAACCCTGCCGGCCAAACCCTCCCCTAACCCGGACGACGCTGGGCCAATTGTGCGCCACCCCATAGGTCTCCCGGTCTAGGCCGGCTGTCACAGAGCCTGGACTCAAACCCAGAATCTCTAGTGGCACAGCTAGCACTGCGATGCAGTGCCTTAGACCACTGCACCACTCGGGAGGCCAGGTTTGCACACTCTTGGCATTCTCTCAACCAGCTTCCTGAGGAATGCTTTTTCAACAGTATTGAAGGAGTTCCCACATATGAGCACTTGATGGCTGCTTTTCCTTCACTCTGCAGTCCAACTCATCCCAAACCATCTCAATTGGTTTGAGGTCCGGTGATTGTGGAGGCCAGGTCATCTGATGCAGCACTCCATCACTCTCCTTCTTGGTCAAATAGCCCTTACATAGCCTGGAAGTGTGTTTTGGGTCATTGAAAGCACAAACCAGATGGGAATGCCTATTGCTGCATAATGCTGTGGTAGCCATGCTGATTAAGTGTGCCTTGAATTCTAAATCAATCACCGACAGTGTCACCAGCAAAGCACCACCACACCATCACACCTTCTCGTCCATGCTTCACGGTGGGAACCACACATGCGGAGATCATCCGTTCACCGACTCGGTTGGAATCCAAAATCTCAAATTTGGACTCATCAGACCAAAGGACAGATTTCCACCGGTCTAATGTCCATTGCTCGTGTTTCTTGGCCCAAGCAAGTCTCTTATTATTATTGGTGTCCTTTAGTAGTGGTTTGTTTGCAGCAATTTGACCATGAAGGCCTGATTTACGCAGTCTCCTCTGAACAGTTGATGTTGAGATGTGTCTGTTACTTGAACTCATTTATTTGGGCTTCAATCTGAGGCTGGTAACTCCTTTTCCAAAATCTGCTTTTTTCTAAACAATTGTGGAATGAACTTATCCTCTGCAGCAGAGGCAACTCTGGGTCTTCCTTTCCTGTGGCAGTCCTGATGAGAGCCAGTTTCATCATAGTGCTTGATGGTTTTTGCAACTGCACTTGAAGAAACGTTCAAAGTTCCGGATTGACTGACCTTTTTTTTTTTTTTTCACCTTTATTTAACCAGGTAGGCAAGTTGAGAACAAGTTCTCATTTACAATTGCGACCTGGCCAAGATAAAGCAAAGCAGTTCGACAACATACAACAACACAGAGTTACACATGGAGTAAAACAAATATACAGTCAATAATACAGTAGAAAATAAGTCTATGTACAATGTGAGCAAATGAGGTGAGATAAGGGAGGTAAAGGCAAATAAAGTCCATGGTGGCAAAGTAAATACAATATAGCAAGTAAAACACTGGAATGGTAGATTTGTAGTAGAAGAAAGTGCAAAGTAGAAATAGAGATAATGGGGTGCAAAGGAGCAAAATAAAATAAATACAGTAGGGGAAGAGGTAGTTGTTTGGGCTAAATTATAGATGGGCTATGTACAGGTGCAGTGATCTGTGAGCTGCTCTGACAGCTGGTGCATAAAGCTAGTGAGGGAGATAAGTGTCATATAAGTTCATGTCATAAAGTAATGATGTACTGTTGTTTCTTTTAGCTTATTTGAGCTGTTCGTGCCATAATATGGACTTGCTCTTTTACCAGATAGGGCTATCTTCTGTATACCACCCTACCTTGTCACAACACAACTGGTTGGCTCAAACACATTAAGGAAAGAAATTCCACAAATTAACTTATAACAAGGCACACCTGTTAATTGAAATACATTCCAGGTGACTACCTCATGAAACTGGTTGAAAGAATGGCAAGTGTGTGCAAAGCTGTAATCAAGGCAAAGGGTTGCTACGTTGAAAAATCTCAAATATGAAATATATTTTGATTTGTTTAAGACTTTTTTGGCTACTACATGATTCCATATGTATTATTTCAGAGTTGTGATGTCTTCACTATTATTCTACAATGTAGAAAATAGTAAAAATAAAGAAAAACCTTTGAATGAGTAGGTTTTTCCAAACTTTTGACTGGTGCTGTATATTGTTTTTGTAAATGTGGGGTTAGAACCGGTTCAGGGAACAGAACCAAAAACCGTAACAAATAACAAAATGTTTCAACTGTCAGAATCAGAACTGGGCAGGAAAGAGATCTATACAGGAGATCTATAACAGAACTGTTATTTTCAAAGTATGGGAATCGGTTAATAACATTATTTTACGTTCTGGGCTTTCTTTCCAGTCCCAGAAAAAATGCAACAAAGCACCTGTGACAACAATTTTGGACCCCCTTGTGGCCACCCTACATGTGGAGTATGAAATAATTTTTACATAACACATTTTTGCTATCGTTCTTTTTTTACATCCGTTATTAGACAGTGGCAACGATGATGATTATGAACATGGTATTTTGTCTGCTAATGCCTGCAATGCAGTGAAGAAAACGATATGACAACAATAACGTCTAATGTATCTGGCCCCGTAACAGTACAACTGGCCCCAGCTTGGCCACCCCAGTTGAAATGGTCTAGAATCACCACTGGTGTGTGTGTGCATGTAGGCTACCTGCACCTACCCTTCGGAAACTTAGGCTACTGTAGCCTACTGACAAGCATCATCACAAGCATCGTCAGAAGATAAGGAAAGATATTTCTAATTTGAGATGAATGGATTTACTTTTTCAATGCTAGTTAAGAATACTATTAGTTATCACATTTCACATTGGATTTACTAACTACAAAAACGTAAGACGTGTTTTTAATTCTGGTGCCGCTCGGCACACACAAGCTTGTTAGCTAGCTAGCTTGCTCTGGTCCAACATTAAGCCAACTCTCTGAAGTTCAAACACATTCCAAGTTCCTCCATAGAAGCCGCTCCTCCGTAGGTATAATTCTGTGGGCATAAATCAGATAATGCATGTCATCACAAGATGCCCAGTGCTTCAATTGCATCAAGCCAAGCCTCTTCCTCGACCCTCTTTCACTCCCTCCCCACCTGCAAAATTTCAGTTGCATCTTGCACCCTACACCTGTCTTTCCATCACGTATGTAAACAAAGCTTGCCCGCTCCATAGCAAGATGCTCTATCCGCACTGATTGTTGAAGTCATTCAATGTCGAACTAAATGTAAAACCATTACGATTTCAGAGGTTTAAAAAGGAACAGAAAGAAATTATTTCAATCGTTACTTTTTGTGGGGTTCGAACCAATTCAGAACTTTATTTTGCAAGTGGAACAGTGGAATGGAATGAAAAAAAATATTGATTGGAAAATAATTCCGGTTCCAACCCCTGGATGTAATACACAAGAAGATGATGTGGGAGAGTGAATTAAGTGTGATTAATGATGGGATCAACTTGAGTGAGGCATACTGTGCTGTAGGATAAAGAGGAGCTAGCATGAACCACAGTGACTAAAGCAGTCTCCATCTGTCTCCACCCCTCCCTCTTTCTCTGTATCGTACTTTACCTCACACTTCCTCAACATGTTATTTCCTGTTCAGCCGTTGGCATGGCAACACATTTTTGTTTGTTTTCTCTGGTAATGACAGGGTACAAAGCAAAAGCAGATAACGAGACGCCCACATGCCCACACAAAACACTCATTTGTGATCTCATCCAAAGAGCTGGAGGTAATGAAAGTGCACTTACATGCATGAAAAGACTCCCAGGACTGGAGTTAAGACAAAGAAAGAAGAAGATTAAATATACAATCTGTATAAACTAGCATGTAGTGTTGAATATGTATCGGAGATAGAGAGAGACAGAAACAGAGACAAAGAGGGAGAGCGAGCTAGGCTGAGCTCTAGACCACCAAGCCTAGTTGAGTTACCCTCCAGAGAACAATAGTTGTCCTAGTTTCTCTCTGTGGGGAGACAACAGTGACCCACACGGAAAAGACGGTCCTGTCCTTCATGGGTGCGCTGGGCCTTTTGTGTCATATTTGTTGTTGTCAACTAAGGTCTTTCAAAGCACTTAGGCACACAGTGATTGTCATGGCCAAATGTAGCACAAACAAAAATGTCTGACAAAATGTCAACAGTGTAGCACAATGGAATACTTCAGATGCTCAAACAGCAAACCATTTCACCTGTGCTTACCTGTTTATCTTAGTCAAAAGTACACAGGAACTTGCTCAAGAGTGAACATGGCCTTTGACTGAGAGGATAATATTTCTCTAAAAGGGGTCAATTTCATTTCATTGATGTCTGGGATATAAACCCTTAAGGAATAATGAGAGACAGGTTGACAGACAGCCAGTCAATAGAACTAGAGAGAGAGAGAACAGGGAGAGTGATATAGGAGGGAGAAGCAGACAATCAGAGACAAAGAAGAAAGTATTGAGCTGTCTGTGAGCATTCTCAATAATTTAACCAAAAGCCCAACAAATCCAACTTGGTTCTGTTCTGGCTCTCCACATGACGTAAGTATGAGTAGAATAGGAGCACAGGAGGTTAACTGGTGTGTGGCAGGCGAGCCTAAACCCCCAAAATGTAGTGGCTGAGTCAGCCAGTACACATCCAGTAAGAGTTTCCACCACTCTCATGGGTTTGCTCACAGACAGACAGACAGACAGACAGACAGACAGACAGACAGACAGACAGACAGACAGACAGACAGACAGACAGACAGACAGACAGACAGACAGACAGACAGACAGACAGACAGACAGACAGACAGACAGACAGACAGACAGACAGACAGACAGACAGACAGACAGACAGACAGACAGACAGACAGACAGACAGACAGACAGACAGACAGACAGACAGACAGACAGACAGACAGACAGACAGACAGACAGACAGACAGACAGACAGACAGACAGACAGACAGACAGACAGACAGACAGACAGACAGACAGACAGACAGACAGACAGACAGACAGACAGACAGACAGACAGACAGACAGACAGACAGACAGACAGACAGACAGACAGACAGACAGACAGACAGACAGACAGACAGACAGACAGACAGACAGACAGACAGACAGACAGACAGACAGACAGACAGACAGACAGACAGACAGACAGACAGACAGACAGACAGACAGACAGACAGACAGACAGACAGACAGACAGACAGACAGACAGACAGACAGACAGACAGACAGACAGACAGACAGACAGACAGACAGACAGACAGACAGACAGACAGACAGACAGACAGACAGACAGACAGACAGACAGACAGACAGACAGACAGACAGACAGACAGACAGACAGACAGACAGACAGACAGACAGACAGACAGACAGACAGACAGACAGACAGACAGACAGACAGACAGACAGACAGACAGACAGACAGACAGACAGACAGACAGACAGACAGACAGACAGACAGACAGACAGACAGACAGACAGACAGACAGACAGACAGACAGACAGACAGACAGACAGACAGACAGACAGACAGACAGACAGACAGACAGACAGACAGACAGACAGACAGACAGACAGACAGACAGACAGACAGACAGACAGACAGACAGACAGACAGACAGACAGACAGACAGACAGACAGACAGACAGACAGACAGACAGACAGACCCACCCACGTGGTCAATACTGCTTGTGGTAACGGCCTGGCCGACTAATGGCACTTCGTCAGCATTCCACTCCAGCAACGTGCCTTTTTCCCTTGGAGCAGCGCATTGAGAGGAATGTGGCTTGACACGATTGCAAGATGTCCATATATGTGCAGAGGGATGAGAAAGCTGGTTTCACCAATCATTAAACTATGAGGGCAAAGACTCTGGTGAGGATGAACTGTAAGTTAGAGTTGGAGTAGTGGACTATACCTCTGTCACATTGTCAATAGTGAATAGGCAGATGATATTACCCCTTGTGGTGATTAAAACAGGCTACTCATTAAACAGGTATCAGTTAATCAATTAGAGGGAATAAGTAAGGAGGACATGACCTAGACAAGCCTCAGTGAGATCAACTCTTTAGAAAATACCATCAAGAGCTCGGATTCTGTTATATCTAAAAACCATCAAAGCACACTTATCATTTGATCTGTATTTTCTCTTTCTGGTTAAGATGTGAGCTTTAAGGACGATAGTGAGGAAATGGAACCATGCTGGTTGCAGTGGTGCAGTTTCCTGTGGGGATTGGTTAACCTCTCTCTACAACCACTTAAACATGATGTGATGTTTACAGCATGAGCCAGAATGGTCTCTGTGTGTGTATGTGTCTCTCTGTGTGTACGTGCGTACCTCTGTGTGTGTGTGTGTGTGTGTGTGTGTGTGTGTGTGTGTGTGTGTGTGTGTGTGTGTGTGTACATGCGGCCCTCTGTCTCTGTGTGTGTGTACCTCTGTGTGTGTTTAGAGAATGGGATAGGTCAGCCCTACCTCACCCCTGCTCAGTTGACGCAGCAAGGTCAGAGCCAGAATGAACCGACTGGGCCGAGCATCATGGGAGCATGACTGGACTGCTTCAAAAGGCCTGGCTTTGCTCTACAATAAATAGAGAGAGCGAGGGGCTTGGCTGGTGTTTGGGTGACGGGACGGTTCGGTTCGGGCAGCCAGGTGAGTCTACTGTATGACCAGCTGGAATGTCCCGGTGTCATTCACCTCTGGGTCATACAGTACATACTCAGAGGAAGACAAAGAAAGTCACACACTGTTACACTCCTACTTGATGCATAGGTGAACCAATCGCAACAATATTTGGGCACAATGTGCTTTCGTCATACTTAGTGAGTCATGACAGGTAAGCCCACAGGTGCAGTGGTATAGCGCTTAAATGCCACCAAACCAGAACCCCTCCCATCCACTACCAATGAATAAGGAAATGGTATGGTTGAGGGGACTGTTTAAAGAAATTACTAAGAAGGGACACACCAATATAGAAAGGGAAGTGTTTTTTTGACAGATGACAGATTTTCAGCATAATGAGTGATTCAATAAAAGGAAGCAGAAGTAGTGAGGGACGAGGGGAGGGCAGAGGAAATCCTGTCCACAATGGTTAAATACACTTGAGCGTGAGTGTGAATGGGAATGGGCCTTTTACCAAGTCTGATGGTCATTCACAAAGCCTGCTCACCCAGAGGAGTGTGTGTGTGTGTGTGTGTGTGTGTGTGTGTGAGACAGAGCGAGCATCCCACAAAAGACGTCTAATCAAACAATATGAAAACAAAAACAATATAGGCAATATCGCTCGTTGGATTAGTTCTAAATGTATGGACACAACTCTGGCAAATTTGAAATGTGACAACTTATTTTACTGATAAATGCGATCTTTCATAATGTTTTCTGTGGAACTGTGGTATTTAAGATTGAAAAATGTGCCTACTCGTCAACAATGACTATTAATTACGAGGAGATTGCATATCAAACACTAGGCTAGGATCTACCTAAATAGTTTGTTGCTAGCAAACCTGCCAATATGACAACGAACTGTCCTGTTATCTGGTTTTAATGGCCTCTGATATTATAGGTTTGTATAAACGTAGCGTGGGCATCCTGATATTATATGTTTATATAAACCTAGCGTGGGCCCCTGATATTATATGTTTATATAAACCTAGCGTGGGCCTCCTGATATTATAGGTTTTAATAAAACCTAGCATGGGCCCCTGATATTAGAGGTTTATATAAACCTAGCATGGGCCTCCTCTGAAAGGACTGGATTTGTAAATGGTCCAATACAGCCATTTTTATCTCAATATCAAATCATTTCTGGTTAACAATTAAGTACCTTACTGTGATTGTTTTCAATTCAAATGGTAATATATATATATATATATATACACTGCTCAAAAAAATAAAGGGAACACTTAAACAACACAATGTAACTCCAAGTCAACCACACTTCTGTGAAATCAAACTGTCCACTTAGGAAGCAACACTGATTGACAATAAATTTCACATGCTGTTGTGCAAATGGAATAGACAACAGGTGGAAATTATAGGCAATTAGCAAGACACCCCCAATAAAGGAGTGGTTCTGCAAGTGGGGACCACAGACCACTTCTCAGTTCCTATGCTTCCTGGCTGATGTTTTGGTCACTTTTGAATGCTGGCGGTGTTTTCACTCTAGTGGTAGCATGAGACGGAGTCTACAACCCACACAAGTGGCTCAGGTAGTGCAGCTCATCCAGGATGGCACATCAATGCGAGCTGTGGCAAGAAGGTTTGCTGTGTCTGCCAGCGTAGTGTCCAGAGCATGGAGGCACTACCAGGAGACAGGCCAGTACATCAGGAGATGTGGAGGAGGCCGTAGGAGGGCAACAACCCAGCAGCAGGACCGCTACCTCCGCCTTTGTGCAAGGAGGAGCAGGAGAAGCACTGCCAGAGCCCTGCAAAATGACCTCCAGCTGGCCACAAATGTGCATGTGTCTGCTCAAATGGTCAGAAACAGACTCCATGAGGGTGGTATGAGGGCCCAACGTCCACAGGTGGGGGTTGTGCTTACAGCCCAACACCGTGCAGGACGTTTGGCATTTGCCAGAGAACACCAAGATTGGCAAATTCGCCACTGGCACCCTGTGCTCTTCACAGATGAAAGCAGGTTCACACTGAGCACGTGACAGACGTGACAGTGTCTGGAGACGCCGTGGAGAACGTTCTGCTGCCTGCAACATCCTCCAGCATGACCGGTTTGGCAGTGGGTCAGTCATGGTGTGGGGTGGCATTTCTTTGGGGGGGCCGCACAGCCCTCCATGTGCTCACCAGAGGTAGCCTGACTGCCATTAGGTACCGAGATGAGATCCTCAGACCCCTTGTGAGACCATATGCTGGTGCGGTTGGCCCTGGGTTCCTCCTAATGCAAGACAATGCTAGACCTCATGTGGCTGGAGTGTGTCAGCAGTTCCTGCAAGAGGAAGGCATTGATGCTATGGACTGGCCTGCCCGTTCCCCAGACCTGAATCCAATTGAGCACATCTGGGACATCATGTCTCGCTCCATCCACCAACGCCACGTTGCACCACAGACTGTCCAGGACTTGGCGGATGCTCTAGTGCAGGTCTAGGAGGAGATCCCTCAGGAGACCATCCGCCACCTCATCAGGAGCATGCCCAGGCATTGTAGGGAGGTCATAGAGGCACGTGGATGCCACACACACTACTGAGCCTCATTTTGACTTGTTTTAAGGACATTACATCAAAGTTGGATCAGCCTCTAGTGTGGTTTTCCACTTTAATTTTGAGTGTGACTCCAAATCCAGACCTCCATGGGTTGATAAATTGGATATCCATTGATTATTTTTGTGTGATTTTGTTGTCAGCACATTCAACTATGTAAAGAAAAAAGTATTTAATAAGATTATTTCTTTCATTCAGATCTAGGATGTGTTGTTTAAGTGTTCCCTTTATTTTTTTGAGCAGTATATATTTTTAGCAAGAATGCTACAGTATGACTATCTGGGGGTAGTCTTAGTGGGGAGGGGAAAACTGAAAACAAGCTATTATTGACAGAGATTTGGAACTTTTATTTGGCCCCCCAAGTAATTTTTTGGAGAGGTGACCTAGAAGACTGTAAAAACACCAACAAATCAGCTCCGTGATTTTAATTTTGGAAATCTGTTCCAAAGTATTCCCACACATAATAGAGTGATTTGTGATAGTATACAAGTGTAAGCAAGTTTTGAAATGATTATGTTTTAGTCAAATATTATATTTGTTTGGGCTCCTTGTGGTCAATTTGAAGGTAACAAATTATTTGTAATTATGTTCCGGCACCCTGACCATCTGCTCAGGAAAAATGGCCCATGGCTGAATCTAGTTGATGATCCCTGGTCTATTATCTAATTTACCGCCTTGTGATGTCACCACCAGGCAGGCCAAAACTCCATGCCACCAAAACAGGCAGATGGTTCTGGATATTTCTACACTAAAAGTGCATTATCATAATTCTCATGATTTCACAGTATTTTTCCAACCTCATGGTGTGGAATTATACACTTAGTGGTCTGTTCACGAAAATGGTTTGCTCCTACATTCAATGAGTCACTTGGCCTTGTCTTGCTAAATAAAGCAGGCAGACAGACATTAAAGCATTCAGTTACTGTTTGATTGATTGTTAGAATGTGCAAAACGAGTGACCTAAGCGACTTTGAGCATGGTATGATCGTTGGTGCCGGTATGATCGTTGGTGCCAGGTGCGCCGGTTCCAGTATCTCAGAAATGGCCTGCCTCCTGGGCTTATCATATCGAGAATTGTGCGTCAAACAAAAAACTTCCTGTCAGTGGCAGTCCTGTGGATGAAAACAGCTCGTTGATGAGAGGTCGAAGGAGAATGGCACGAATCGTGCAAGCTAACAGGCAGGTCACAAACAGGCAAATAACAGCATAGTATAACAGTGGTGTGCAGAACAGCATCTCGGAACGCACAACTCGGTCCCTGTCACGGATAGGATATTGCAGCAGACAACCACTACGGGTTCCACTCCTATCAACTAAAAACAAGAAGCAGCAGCTTTAGTGCGCACACGATCACCAACACTGGACAATTGAGTGGAAAAACCTGGACCTACGAATCCCAGTTTCTGTAGCGTAATGCTAATGGCAGAGTCAGGATTTGACGTAAGCAGCAGTATTCCATGGCGGTGATGTTGGTGGCGGTGATGTACAGTAACTGTGTGGGGAATGTTATCCTGGCACACTGTAGGTGCCTTGAAACCAATTGAGCAATGTTTGAACGCCACACCTTGCAGAATCCATTCCCCAAATAGTTCAGGCTGTTCTGGAGTCAAAGGGGTGTCCAACCAGGAGCTAGATGGGTGTATCTAATAAACTGGCCACTGAGTGTATATAAAACACAGGGATATCACATTTTTGACTGCACTGGGCCTTTAAGATATGAATGTATGGTTCACTGCCTTGATAAAGTTAAATGGGTGAGGGGCAAGGAGGAGTAAGACAGAGGGAGAGAGAGGGATGGGGTAGGGTGGTACTGAGTAGAGTGAAGGAGTTTGTCCCCCTCTCTCTCGCCCTCCCTCCAGTCAGAATTTTGAATTAATACCTCCCACCTTCCTCCTCCACTGCCCACACCACAGTGAGTAGCCTGCCTCACCTGCATGTTCCCCATTGGGTCTGTACTCAAACCTCTCCATTCTGTTAGTCCATTCTGTTAGGCTCCAAGACACTCCAGGTCACATACACACACATGCCCTCAAGTTGGATCAGAAGGACATCTGGACACTACTATAATAGACAAGCCATCACACCATTAGAGGATTTGCCCTCTTCTGTCTCCATGACAACTGCCTGTGGTACTACTGATGTCACGTGATTCACCATGCTGTGTGTCTGTGAGTGTGCCCTCCAGCCATACACCCCAGTAACTATAACATGCTGGCCACCCTCATTTCATCAAAACCATGTCCTTCTAAAACAGCCAATTGGATGTGTTCCTCTGCAGCGAGCGGTCCCCGGCTCCAGCCGTTCTGGGTAATGAGATTGGGCTGAATGACAGAGACTTGCAGCCTCCACTCAAGGAAGGAAATGTCACTCCGTGGTAGGATGCCGCAAAATGTCATAATCTGTCCTGCCAGGGGGGTTTACAGGGATGAAATTCCTATTGGCATTCTGGAACACTTTCTGACTCCCAGATAAAAGACAGTCCCGCTGTTTGTCAATAGACCAGGAAGGTTGTGATTTGTGTACCATTGCTACATGAGTTACTATTAGCTGTGTGAATGTATCCACGATAGCAATGCTTCCACCTGTCTAGTGCCAAGGTTTTGTGGTCTTAGCCTTCTCTGTCTGGCATCCCAACTAGAGTCGTGAAAGGATGTGTACACCCCTCTCCCGGAGCAGAGACCACCCCCTTTCTCCCTCCTTTCATCCCTCTCCTCCATCCCCATGAATCCCCCTGGCATGTGAGCCTGTCTTTGATGGACCTCTCCACATCTGCTCCCTTTCTCCTGTGGTTCTGTCGAGTCAGGCCTTTGGCCAGATCTAATCTATGGGCCGATGGTTCTCAGAGGGGAATCAAACCTACCGTATCTGCCTGCAGCAGCTGCTACCTCCCCTGTATCCATATATACACACGACATACTAGGCAGTACAATGAAGGGAAAATGAGACCATTACAATGGACTGGATTACATTTTCAGTAAAACAAGATTGGCAGAGATGAGGAAGATTATCTTGGCTGGTGAAGAGATACAGTAGGAGGATGTAGGGTAATAACATATGGCTTCCTGTGTAAAACGCAAAGGTATATCTCATAAAATGACTTACACATATGCTGTATACATAAAAGATCCTATGGTACGGCAATATGAGAAATAATAGCGAACCCCACTGAATATGTTGATGGATTTTCAGGGTTGTGTGTGAGTTGGGGACAGTGGGAACAGAATAGCTGACATTCCGTAAAAACAAACACAATTTGTATTTTCCTCCTATTGTATCTACTTGGTTATAACAGGGGTGTTTGTCCCTCTCTCTCTTTTCACACCTTCCATCGCCATGGTAACTAGGAGACAGTGGCTGGGTGTGCGTGGAAATGGGTGGAAAAACAGTGGGCACACTGTAGAAAGCAGCTGTGGGGTGCCAATTGCCTGTATGCCCCCTGCACCCCCGCCCGTCTATCTCCCCCCACTCACCCTGCCTCTCAAAATAGAATGCACACATCTTTCCTTGCTACCAAAGCAACGGCTCAAGCCAACCTCAAAGGAAGAACAAAATGTTCTCTCACCGCAGGTTGTATGCAGTCTAAGGGATGAAAATCAGCACTGTCACCGGTGAAATAGTGGGAGGGACCCTGGGTTTTGCCTTGATGTTGCCTTGTGGGAGGGGGGGACTCTTAATTGGATCCTGGTAATTGTAACCAGTATAGTATGAGTGGAGTTCAGGTTTCATTTGTATGTTCTTTTCTCATTCACTTGGCATACCATAGCCCTTTCTGAGATATTGAATATATAGCTAGTCTGAATTTCCTGTATCTACAGTAGATAGAATCAGTCATTTCCTGAAAGTAAGGACATATATAAATTGGAACACTTCTAGTGTGTCCAATGACACTATCAATATCCCACACCTTTTCTTAACCCTAACAGAGCTCTTTGTGGCCCTAACAGAGCTCACCTTCATTACATCAGAGGTTCTCTATGTAATTCTGATTGGAGATCATAGGCATTTCCTGATTCGTCTCAGCCCCACGTGAGACATCACATGCCCTGCGGGATGGCACTGGGACCTGTTCAGTACACAGAACATAACAAATGCATTGAAATAGGAGGTCATAGGTGGACTTGTCCAATGAGAACTCTCATTTCCTTAGAGGCCCTACTCTCCAACATTTCTTTACATGCTACCTATCCCACAACACACTACTTACCTACAGAAGAACATGTATTTTTTTTTAGGATACAGTGCCCCACCAGTGCTGAGACACATAAATAGCTTTTCTAAACATACACTACATGACCAAAAGTCTCATTGCAAAATCATGGGCATTAATATGGAGTTGGTCCCCCCTTTGCTGTTACAACAGCCTCCACTCTTCTGGGAAGACTTTCCACCAAATGTCGGAACATTGCTGCGGGGACTTGCTTCCATTCAGCCACAAGAGCATTAGTGAGGTCAGGCGCTGATGTTGGGAGATTAGGCCTGGCTCGCAGTCGGCTTTCCAATTCATCCCAAAGGTGTTCGATGGGGTTGAGGTCAGGGCTTGTGCAGGCCAGTCAAGTTCTTCTACACCGATCTCAACAAACCACTTCTGTATGGACCTCGCTTTGTGCACAGGGACATTGTCAAGCTGAAACAAGGCCTTCCCCAAACTTGCCACAAAGTTGGAAGCCTAGAATCCTTTAGAATGTCATTCATTGTATGCTGTAGCATTAAGATTTCCCTTTACTGGTACTAAGGGGCCTAGCCCGAACCATGAAAAACAACTCCAGACCATTATTCCACCTCCACCAAACTTTACAGTTGGCAGTATGCATTGGGGGAAGTAGCGTTCTCCTGGCATCCGCCAAATCCAGATTGGTCTTTTGGACTGCCAGATGGTGAAGCATGATTCATCACTCCAGAGAACGCGTTTCCACTGCTCCAGAGTCCAAAGGCGGCGAGCTTTACACCACTCCAGCAGACGCTTGGCATTGTGCATGGTGATCTTAGGCTTGTGTGCGGCTGCTTGGCCATGGAAACCCATTTCATGAAGCTCCCGATGAGCAGTTCTTGTGCTGACGTTGCTTCCAGTCACAGTTTGGAACTCGGTGGTGAGTGTTGCAACCGAGGACAGACGTGCTACATGCTTCAGAACTCGGCGGTCCCGTTCTGTGCACTTGTGTGGCCTACAACTTCTCGGCTGAGCCGTGGTTGCTCCTAGACATTTCTACTTCACAATAACAGCACTTTCAGTTGACTGTGGCAACTCTAACAGGGCAGACACTTGACAAACTGACTTGTTGGAAAGGTGGCATCCTATGGCGGTGGCACATTGAACGTCAATGAGCTATTTAGTAAGGCCATTCTACTGCTTTATCCATATGTATTTTTGACATCTGTTTTCTTGGGGTGGTTATAATACAGTATTTTAAATACAGTAAATTAGAATATATCATATAGACAATCTTGAGAGATTTCAGTGGATTTTTTTCCCCTCGTAAACCTTCAGGAGACCTAACAGAAACTACAATCCCAACAAAGCCTTTAGTCAGAATGTTGAGGGAAATTTCAAAGTGCCACACAGGAGAAACGCAATGCAGTCGATGGCCGATAATAAATACATGAGAGAAATGTACAAAACACAACAGTCTATACATCAGCATCGGTTTGCATTGTCCAGGTGAATGGATAAGAACTCATTGAGACATGGGTCGTAGCATTGGCACTTCCATCAAAAAGCCTTATCATTGATGATCATGAAATAGCAGAGGTCATAAAAAGTCATATCTACTGTATCTATGGGGCGGCAGGTAGCCTGGTGGTTAGAGCGTTGGACTAGTAACCGAAAGGTTGCAAGATCGAGCTGACAAGGTAAAAATCTGTCGTTCTGCCCCTGAACAAGGCAGTTAACCCACTGTTCCCAGGCCGTCATTGAAAATAAGAATTTGTTCTTAACTGACTTGCCTAGTTAAATGAAGGTAAAATAAAACATATATGTACAAGCCAATGGCACAACTAGCCATGACAATGTCAATTTAGTTCAAATAAGACAGCTGCTCCTTTGCAGAACACACTATAAGTTTCATGATGGAAGTGTTCTCTCTCTCCTTCCTTCCCTTTCTCCATCCCTCCATCTCAGGCTAGTGACATGCGCTGCGGCCTCTCCAGGTTGGCACAAAACTTGTCCAGGAAGCGTGATGCCAGCTCGCTGTCCACTAGGCGCCCGTCACTAGACAGGGTGACGCTCATCAGCTGCTGGGTGCTCAGGGCACCAGTCTCCTCAGTCAGACGGAGCACAGCCCTGGAGGTGTCCACGGCAAGGATACACACCTGCGGAGGGTTGATCACCGCACTGAACCCACTGATGCGAAACATGCCCAGGTTAGAAATACTGTCAGGGAGAGACAAGAAGGGAAGGAGAGAGACAGAGATTTCACCATTTGTGCCAATAAAGCTAATTTTAATTTGTGAGAGGAATTGGGAGGAATAAATAGGGGGAGGAGAGAGAGAGAGAGAATGACGAAGCGGTGGGGGAAAGCGAGAGAGAAAAAAGACGAAGGAGTGTGGTGAGAGAGGAAAGGAGGGAGGGGAATGAGAGAGAGAAGAGACAATGGGCATTGCATCATTAGTCTGGCTCAGCCAGGGAAAACATGCAGACAATTAACCAAGGGGAGATTACAGCCAGACATAATGGGGCCTTATTACTACCTATTCCATGTTACTAATTCAGTCAAGACAGCATGC
Organism: Salmo salar; assembly: GCF_965601325.2. Taxonomy (NCBI): domain Eukaryota; kingdom Metazoa; phylum Chordata; class Actinopteri; order Salmoniformes; family Salmonidae; genus Salmo; species Salmo salar. Next base: position 100,097,631 of record NC_138300.1, read on the forward strand.
ACTCAAAACACAAAGAGGCTGTGTGTGAGGTGAATTAAGGAGAATACAAAAGAGGATACCAGGAGACATTTCCTCAATAGACACATAAAGACATTGACTAAAGACTTCCAACAGCCTGAGGTGAACTCACAGAGAGAGAGAGAGAGAGAGAGAGACCATCCTATATCTGTGTTTAGTGAGCAATAACATCCACAGGCAATTTCCTGTGTGGGTTAATAACATAGCCAGGTCTGGGGGATGAAGGGATGGATAAAGGGAGGGAAGAAGCATGCATACGTCTTCAAGAAGAGATAGAAAGAGCTTGCATCATTTATAGAAATTAATTATCCTCCTCTCTGACACAGAAACCCCATTTATGTCAAAATTACCCAATTAATTCAAATGAGTTAAAACAGCCCGCCCTCCCCTGGAATGGATAGCCACATAATTGATGGCTCTTGTCTGGCCACATATTCTCTTCATGCCTGCATGTGATAATGTAGAATCTGTATATTATATGGACTAGCTGTAATGGTTGTAACACTAATAGCAGGACATTAATGACTGCTTCCCTACCAGTAGCCTACTGGCCTATTCAAGAAATGATTAGCTTAGCGCCTGGTACAAATGCTGCAGATTGTCAGTGGTGAACCAGATACAGCTATAGAACACCTTGCTCCCACACCGTAGACTTGTATGTCTGCATATTCAAATGTTTGACTATGTTGAAGTGCTAAGTAAGAACCTGAGTCAAACAGCAGTTCACCGTCTAACAAGCCAAGAGAGAAATCCCACAGCCAGGTCCCCACTGCATTTGTACAAAGCATATCTATCAAAATAATATTCCAGGTGTAAAGGACTGAGGGTTACAGTGAGGGAAAAAAGTATTTTATCCCCTGCTGATTTTGTACGTTTGCCCACTGACAAAGAAATGATCAGTCTATCATTTTAAAGGTAGGTTTACTTGAACAGTGAGAGACAGAATAACAACAAAAAAATCCAGAAAAACACATGTCAAAAATGTTATAAAATGATTTGCATTTTAATGAGGCAAATAAGTACTTGACCCCTCTGCAAAACATGACTTAGTACTTGGTGGCAAAACCCTTGTTGGCAATCACAGAGGTCAGACGTTTCTTGTAGTTGGCCGCCAGGTTTGCACACATCTTAGGAGGGATTTTGTCCCACTCCTCTTTGCAGATCTTCTCCAAGTCATTAAGGTTTCGAGGCTGACGTTTGGCAACTCGAACCTTCAGCTCCCTCCACAGATTTTCTATGGGATTAAGGTCTGGAGACTGGCTAGGCCACTCCAGGACCTTAATATGCTTCTTCTTGAGCCACTCCTTTGTTGCCTTGGCCGTGTGTTTTGGGTCATTGTCATACTGGAATACCCATCCACGACCCATTTTCAATGCCCTGGCTGAGGGAAGGAGGTTCTCACCCAAGATTTGACGGTACATGGCCCCGTCCATCGTCCTTTTGATGCGGTGAAGTTGTCCTGTCCCCTTAGCAGAAAAACACCCCCAAAGCATAATGTTTCCACCTCCATGTTTGATGGTGGGGATGGTGTTCTTGGGGTCATAGGCAGCATTTCTCCTCCTCCAAACACAGTGAGTTGAGTTGATGCCAAAGAGCTCCATTTTGGTCTCATCTGACCACACCACTTTCACCCAGTTGTCCTCTGAATCATTCAGATGTTCATTGGCAAACTTCAGACGGGCATGTATATGTGCTTTCTTGAGCAGGGGACCTTGCGGGCGCTGCAGGATTTCAGTCCTTCACGGCGTAGTGTGTTACCAATTGTTTTCTTGGTGTTACGAATCCCTTTGGCCCAGCGGTCTAGGGGGGATGGACACGAGACCCGTAACATAAATCATGCAAATTATAATCGTGACAAGTAACAGTGAGAACCAAAAACCACAGACAACTGAAATCTACCGTCAAACTCAAAAGGTTTATTTTAAACACACAGTAAAGGGATGTGAGAAAAGGGGCTGAACTGGACCCAAGCAAAGAAACAATAAGCCAAAAATACCCCTAGGCTAGACTAGCCTCTTTCAAGAACAGTTAGCTAACTAACCAAAAATACAGTGGGTGGTCCGCCCAGTTCTAACTTGGGTACTTAGACAAAGGATTCCTACGGGTAATGTATGCCCATGGGCGACTTGTCTTAGTACCCCCTTTTCCCACCAAACAAACAAACAGTCAAACAACAAAACAATACTCACAGGATTACCGGACAAATGTGACATGTAGTTGTAAAAACAAAAGAGATCAAGATAGATATATATATATATAGAGAGAGAGAGAGAGAGAGAGAGAGAGAGAGAGAGAGAGAGAGAGAGAGAGAGAGAGAGAGAGAGAGAGAGAGAGAGAGAGAGAGAGAGAGAGAGAGAGAGAGAGAGAGAGAGAGAGAGAGAGAAGAGAGAGAGAGAGAGAGAGAGAGAGAGAGAGAATGAACACAAAGATTGATCTGGGGAGAAAACAACTGACTGGGTTTTTAAACCATGGGAAAGGGGCTGTGATAGGTTGAGGGAAAAGGAACAGGTGTCTTCTGATTGGGGACTGATTGATGACTGATTGGGGAGTGATGATTGTCACCTGTGAGGAGGAGAAGGAGAGAAAAGAAACACACATACAGGATACCTGTATCCGTAACACTTGGTGACTATGGTCCCAGCTGCCTTGAGATCATTGACAAGATCCTCCAGTGTAGTTCTGGGCTGATTCCTCGCCGTTCTCTTGATCATTGCAACTCCACGAGGTGAGATCTTGCATGGAGCCCCAGGCCGAGGGAGATTGACAGTACTTTTGTGTTTCTTTCATTTGCGAATAATCGCACCAACTGTTGTCACCTTCTCACCAAGCTGCTTGGCGATAGTCTTGTAGCCCATTCCAGCCTTGTGTAGGTCTACAGTCTTGTCCCTGACATCCTTGGAGAGCTCTTTGGTCTTGGCCAGGGTGGAGAGTTTGGAATCTGATTGATTGATTGCTTCTGTGGACAGGTGTCTTTTATACAGGTAACAAGCTGAGATTAGGAGCACTCCCTTTAAGAGTGTGCTCCTAATCTCAGCTCGTTACCTGTATAAAAGACACCTGGGATCCAGAAATCTTTCTGATTGAGAGGGGGTCAAATACTTATTTCCCTCATTAAAATGCAAATCAATTTATAACATTTTTGACATGCGTTTTTCTGGATATTTTTGTTGTTATTTCGTCTCTCACTGTTCAAATAAACCTACCATTAAAATTATAGACTGATCCTTTCTTTGTCAGTGGGCAAACTTACAAAATCAGCAGGGGATCAAGTACTTTTTTCCCTCACTGTAGTATTATCTCGCTCCCAGATAATAAGGTGTGTTGTGTTTACCTGTATGAGCTTCCCTGGTACTCATGAAGAAGCAGCTTCCCATCCCAAGCATTTTGGGCCAGCGCCTGGAGAAAACAGATCAGCGGTCAGTCAGTTGTCTACTGTAGTCAGAGGCAGGGATCCATTGTGAGCCATAGGCTAATCAATGATCTACTGTCTAGAGGTGGTGATGGTTCAATCAGATCCATCAGTCACGCTTCTAGCTGTCTCAGTGATACAGTATGGACCTCATGGTTCAACGATAATGTTGAAATAATGTCATGTTGATAACCTCCCTTCAGCCTGTCATAGTCAACACTCCAAAGGCAGCCCTCACTCAGAGTTCAGACTGCATTCTCCAAATGCTTCACACAAGGGCTTCTGTTAGCATTACTTAAATAAACACAGGCATCAACACACACAGAGCTAGAGCAGAGTGCAGTTCAATCCCACTGTGTTGAACCTGTTAGGTTCTAAATAAATAAAGTAAAAAACTCACGGACGCTTAATCAAGCTCAAACCGAGTTTATTCACCCACTGGGTTATACAGTTGCGTAAGACAAAAACATATTTCCACCAGTGGTAGTATATATACTCCAATTTGGGTGGAGTCTCCTCCTTCTCTCTAAACATTACATCTTTATTGCTAGTCAGGAAGTGAAGTGATACGAGCAATAAACTGTTTATTTTCCCTTAATGTGACCTGACCTAACCTCGACCCCCTTCCTCACCACACCACATCTCTCCACCCTTATCCGTGCCTGCCACGTGATTACCCTTCCTTTACTCAATACACTCCAAACTTAATTGCCTCCACCATATACATTCCTCCTACAGATAACCATTAACTTCTGATATAGACCCTAGACTATAGCACTCAATATTTCAATAGGATAGTTGATAATTATCAATATTCCAAGTTTCATCAGAACTCATCAAACCCCACCGAAGGCAACACTTTTACATTAACACAATGAAAACGAATTGGCTGAGCAGGAGGAAACAGTGCGGGCAATTGCTTTTAAAGAAAAATCATTGAAAGTTAGTCTTTAGGAGGGTTCCAAGCAGGCCATATGGGGTGGAATGGGACTGCACTAGAATAATGACAAATGAACATTGTTTATACAAAATTGACCACTTTGTCTGAATGCATGTAGACCTACAGCATCATCAATATTTAACCCCGCTGATTCCAATTCCAGGGTCTTCTACATCAGACCCTATTACTATTGTAGGCTATATATTTTCCTCTCCTGCATACAGTGGTGTGTCAGTCCAAGTTGCTGCTTCGCCAAATTGATCTTGTGTGTACTCTCTGTATTGATCTGAGTGGGCTTTCTCCGCCTGTGGCTTGGCAAGCTGGAGTAAGGGAGTTGACATGACTCAGTGAGCAGAGAGAAGACGAGTTCTCTAATGTAATGGTGCTTTAGAAACAATTAAACAACCCCTTTTCTTCCATCACTCAATAGTCAACATGAATCAATATGCTACTAGAGCATAAATCAATATGCTACATAAGGAGCTTGGAGGCTGCACTGTTGCACTTTATATAGGTGCGTGTGTGTGTTTTCTGGATTATTGACTCTCATCCCAGCGCATGTGAGGTGACAAATCATCCATATGTTCCTCACATGCACACATTAGTAGTGCACGGGTCAGGTGTTTGTTCACCCACACCCGCCTTTAATTGCTAATAACCAATTCGCAACCGCCCGACTATAGGTGATAAAGTGAAAATCTGAGGCCTGCACCTGGCCCAAACTCGCTAATATAGAAAAATGCTCTGTACACTACAGTCAGAGACGGCGGAAAGATTTTTTGACAGGGGGTGGCAGGAATTTATTTGCCGATTTAGATATGTTTCTGTTTATAATTTCCAACATTTTGGTAGGCTATTTGTTAGTCAACTTATCTATAATTTGATATTGTTCATGCAGCTTCTCTTCTGTTATTATATATTGCCCTAAAAGACGAAATAAACCCTGTCTCACCAGAATGTCATAAATCAATAGAATAAATGCTTCCGTCTAGTTGACATCGGTAAAGTTCTCTGCCATATCAGCTTCTTTCGTGGAGCAAACCAGGGAGAAAAAAACTGGAAGTTTTTCTGTGCAAAATTTCCAAATGACATCAGTTTGACCAGTTGTCAAATAGAAAGCTGTGAAAATGTCCCAACAAGTATCTGATCAGATTTTAGATCGGCTTGGATCCATATTTTATGTGGTTGAAATACTATCAGCGTTTATGAATCTAACTGTGCATTCGCATTCTCTCAAAATGCTGAAAGAAATAAATCATATTTCTTCACTCCTGTCAAAATGTAGCCTACATTTGGTGTGTAATTTTACTGCAAGAAATGCTTAATTCTGCAGGAGTTAATATTAAAGCTATGTGAGAGGTTATAGACCTACAGTCAGTGTCCAGATTTAAGTTTCTATTTACCCATCTGAACAGTATTGGCGACTCTACAGTTCCTTTATGTGCCATAGGCCTATTTGAAGTCCCGATCTTGTGTCAAATTTTTATTGCGCTTCACAATCATCACACATAAACTGCTATCATCCCCTTATAGCACTTCACCAAATCTTTCCCAAACATTACTTTTCTTGCCCTCCCTTTTCATTATTTTGAACTCTACATTTTGCAGTTTTTCTCTTGCTGAATCATTTTTGCCTCCATGGATCGAAGTTAACTTTTTCTGCCCGTTCCCTAAAGAATTTGGCAATTGGCGTGTAGGCTATTTTGTGCGCGTACAATTAGGCCCTGAAGCTTAATTAAGCTTATGCACTAATACCAGCCTAAAATAAGGATATAAAAACCTCAATGTAGCACATAGATATAAATTGAACAACAAAGACACATTTATGGATTTTTTTAAGGTACTGTTTTTTATGTTTATTCAACCCGCCACCCACCCGGCCACACAATATTTAATGATCCGCCCCGCCCTGCGGATATAACCTCCGAGACACAGAGGCTCCACAAGTATACACAAATACATACAGTACACACACATCCCTATGCATTGAAGCATGTCATACAACCCTATGTATGATACTCTCTTAATATTCTATTTTCTATGGTCCAACATGACAACCCTGGCCCAAATATAGGAAATAATTTGCAGCAGATGTGCAATAATACATCTAACACTCATGCACGTCATGCTCATTCAAATGGAAATTTGCTTTAGAGATATTGCAGTGACACTGCTTTTATCTAAAAAAAACAGTAAGTCAAAAGACCCAGAGACACATTAGAATACATGGGGAGACATTAGCGATAACAGCATCGAAAGGAAAAGCAATCATGTGTTTTGTGGGTTCAGGCATGGTAGCCACTGAACACTCTGTGCCCCTTCCAGACCACATGTTGTATTCAATTAGCTGCTGATAAGGGGTTTACATTCTGCCCTAACTCAAACCAGGCTTCTGACTCTGGGTGGGAACACACGGACAGGAGACCACTGTGCATGCGTGTCTATGTGTGGCACTGCAAGTGTGTATGTGTTTAATAAATGTGTTGTGGCAGGCCACAGATCGGTAGCACACGTTGTCCTTTGCAGGGAATATATTGGAATTACATTGTCACATTCTCTATTTCTTAAGCTGGCACACTGGTGTGTGCGTATGTGTGTGTGTGTGAGTGTACCCAGCTGCTGAGGCCTATGTTCCCGGCCCCTATATAACCCTCCATTAATCACTTTTAATGATCTAGCATGGTACATTTATTTATTCATAATCATGGCACGTTCAGTTCATAGCTGACTGCTGAGATGGAGAGAACTACAGTGTCTATAATGTCATATTATACAGACATATCGTACAGACATACATGTATACTCCCTCTAGATTCAGTATGGTTTAGGGCTGGGAATTGCCAGGGACCTCACGATACAATATTATCACGATACTTAAGTGCCGATAGGATATGTATTGCGATTCTCACAATTATTTCAATATGTATTGCGATTCGATACAGTGATTTTATTGCGATTCGATGTTCCAAACATATTGCTCACCATATGACTGCCACAGAGGGATAAGCGAGTCATGAGAAAACAAGTTTTGATTAAACATGGAAATTAAATTGCTGAAAACAAATTTGGCTCACTATTTAAAAAGAAGACGGTGAGCTTTGGTGTAGGTACAGCTGACTAGCGGCCATGAAAATAATATTGCGATATTGTCAAAAATAATATGCCGATATGTAACTGTATTGATTTCCCCTCCCCCATCACTAGTATGGTTATCTACTGTTTCAATCAATTGATTAAGTTATTTTAGCAATCCACCATCATCACCAAAATCATTATGAAAAGCCCAATGGTGGCAAATTTAAGAGCTGCAAACAATTATGCAGATAATGGTGTGGTTTAACCCTGCAGCACAACAATCTCTGGTCCCTGTTCAGGAATGTAAACACCACCAACCCTGATAATGTGTTTACCTAGAGAGTGATTCAGAATGAGTCCCCACACTGCAACTCATTCCCAGCCTGAGTTTTCCAAAGGAAGCACCTGAGGAATGCAGTTACACACTGAATCTGAAACCAGCCCCTTGCCCCTACCAACTCGATTGGAGGGACCTCCGTTGTCAAATGTTGCTGACGAAACTCTGAGGGTGACTTCAATACTGGTGAAGGGATCAAATAAACCAATCAACTTCGGGACACACTTGTGACTTGAATGATGAAATTCATGTTCCACATTTAAATAATAAAATGAGCATGAAATTCAAATGGGAAAATTCCCCCTGTCGTTTTACAAGATATAAACCTCAGTAATAGTTTTTGATTTAATTTCCAATGTTACATGTGTCAAGTCTGTCACGTTCGTCGTAAAAATGGGACCAAGGCGCAGTGGGAATGTGAATACTCATCTTCTTTATTATGAAGAAAACCAAAATAAACACTTAATACAAAACAACGATGAAAAACAGTCCTGTGAGGCACGCAGCTACACATACGGAACAACTACCCACAAAAACCCATAGAAAAACACCCCTACTAAATAGGACCTTCAATTAGAGGCAACGAGGAACAGCTGCCTCCAATTGAAGGTCAACCCAATAAACTAAACATAGAAATATAAAAACTAGAACGAACATAGAAATATACTAACATAGAACATTAACCAAAAAAACCTGAAACACATAAAACAAACACCCCTGCCACTCCCTGACCAAACTACAATAACAAACAACCCCTTATGCTGGTCAGGACGTGACAAAGTCTCAAAGTCTGACGAACAAATACAGGTGGCAAATGTTTTGTGAATAAAATTGTGCAAGCTAAAATATTATGCAGTGAATTATGGGATACGACTTCACTCTGAAGCCGTCAGCAAAGCGGACTATGTCAAAGTGGCTATTGGAAGGTCTAATTAGCCCCTACACCCTCCATTATTTTCACAACCTCAGCTTTGGGACATGTGGATATTGTAGAGGCACGCGTGAATGAGCAAATGGAGGGTCGAGGGTGATTTGGGATTCAGCCACAGTCTCAAGGCTAAGGGGCTGCTGGTGACATTACCGTTCTACGCTCATTTTATAGAACTTTAATTTGAGTGATTTGTAACTGCCACTAAATAATGGAGACAGCTAGTTCCATTTCAGATACTGTAACATTTCATGATTTTATTCCACTCCGCCCGGGAAAGTTAGCAGCTCACTGGAATGTATTTCTGATTCTGAACTATGAGCTCCACGCTACCCAGGTATCAGTAGGGTTCCACCCTACCTTGGAGTTAGCTGAGATCTCCTGCACTCCCTTGTCAGCAGCGTTTGTGATGATGGGGGTAAGGAGGCCCTTCTCAGTCGCCACAGCGATGGAGGTGCTGATGGAGTCCAGCGCCTGGGGGCCCTCCCCAGACCAGGTCATGTTGACCTCTGGCAGATCCTAAAGGCAAAGGTCAGAGGTCAGGACAGATTTTGGCAGATGAGATTCAAGGAGGAGGAGAAGAGGACAGAGGGGAAGAGAGAGTGGAGGGATGGAAGAGGAAAAGGGACTAAATGACACTCCATCCATGGCCTTCACAAGACAGGACAGAGCATTTCGGTATACCCTGTCCTATCCCCACGATTGATAAGATAAGAGATAAGATATGATAATGTTTCCACAGAAGTAAGGGAGGTTCAGGGTGAAAGGTGAATGACCCAGTGTTACAGTAGATTCAAGTGGTCTGACCAAAAAGGCAGAACTACAGGGCCTAACAAAGTGGTGAGACATGGTCTCATCTTCTATTCACCTCTGTCTCTGTTTCCATGGATACAGTCAGTCACACAAAGGAGCCACATTCATACTCAAAATGCACATTTTGAAAATCAAAGCTTATCCTAGCCAAGGCACCCAGCTGAATCCAAGGGAGTTTGTTTGGTGATTACATTCCCAGTCTTCACTCAGAGGGTAAGAGGAGAGAAGGAGAAAGAGGGGGAGGGAGAGAGTGTCATGTGTTATCTTTTTCCTACATAAGGAACTACAGGAGAAAGGATGGAATAAGGCATTGTAATTTATTAAGGAAAACCCCAGGTAAAACACAGAGAAAGGAAAATCTACAGACATTTCCCTACTAAGACGAGATCAGGATGCATTTTTTCATTCTCTCTCTATCCTCGCCATAAATCATTTAGAAAAGGAATTTAAAAAACCTGTCTGGTTAGAGATGACAACTCAGCCAATTTCCTCTGAATTCCCATCAAATGGCGGAAAGACAGGATAGAATTTACTGGGAATTGGTGTCTATTTATAGATCTGTCCACAATTTCAGGCTCTGTGCCTCAGCCTGCCACCAGACAAAGTCAGTTGATAAATATACATGGGGGTGCTTGAACCAGGGATGGTTGTAGAGGAATGGCTTCAGGGGATCTGTAACGGCGACGTGATGTGGCTTTGTTGCTCAGGAAACTGAAGCTGAACAACACATTTACCTTCCAGGCTGTGAGGCAAAACTGTGATATTTGTGCAAAGGGTTGCATACTTTCTATGGGCACTGTTGTCACGGTTGTCGTAGGAAGGAGCGGACCTAAGTGCAGCGTATGTGTCGTTCCACATTTTATTTTCACTGTGAAACTATGCAATACATACACATAAAATAAAGAACGAAAAAACAACAAACCGTGACGCAGAGTCGAAACATACACTAACTCACAAACAATCTCCCACAACCCCAGGTGGAAAAAACACCTATTTAAGTATGATCTCCAATTAGAGACAACGATGACCAGCTGCCTCTAATTGGAGATCATCCCAAACAAAACCCAACATAGAAATACAAAACTAGAACATAACAACATAGAAAAACTAAACTAGAAAACCCCCCTGTCATGCCCTGACTTACTCTACCATAAAAAAGAACTGCTTTCTATGGTCAGGACGGGACAACTGTAGATAGGGTGCATTTGGAAAGTAATCAGTACTTCTTCCACATTTTGTTACATTACAGCCTTATTCTAAAATGGATTAAATAAAACATTTTCGTCATCAATCTACACACAATAGCCGATAATGACAAATTGAAAAAACAGTTTTTTATACATTTTAGCTAATTTATTAAAAATAAAAAAACAGAAATACCTTATTTACATAAGTATTCAGACCCTTTGCTATGAGACTCGAAAATTAGCTCAGGTGCGTCCTGTTTTCATTAATCATCCGGTTTCTACAACTTGATTGATGTCCACTTGTGGTAAATTCATTTGATTGGACATAATTTGGAAAGGCACAAACCTGTTAATATAAGGTCCCACAATTGATAGTGCATGTCAGAGCAAAAACCAAGCCATGAGGTCAAATGAATTGTCCATAGAGCTCCGAGACAGGATTGTGTCGAGGCCAAGATCTGGGGAAGGGTACCAAAACATTTCTGCAGCATTGAAGGTCTGCATGAACACAGTAGCCTCCCTCCATCATTCTTAAATGGAAGAAGTTTGGAACCACCAAGACTCTTGATCACCAAGGCCCACTGGCCAAACTGAGCATTCGGGGGAGAAGGGCCTTGGTCAGGGAGGGGACCAGGAACCCGATGGTCACTCTCACAGAGCTCCAGAGTTCCTCTGTGGAGATGGGAGAACCTTCCAGAAGGACAACCATCTCTGCTGCACTCCACCAATCAAGCCTTTATGGTAGAGGGGCCAGACGGAAGCCAGTCCTCAGTAAAAAGCACATGATAGCCCGATTGGAGTTAGCCTAAAGGCACCTAAAAACTTTCAAACCATGAGGAACAAGATTCTCTGGTCTAAAGAAACCAAGATTGGACTCTTTGGCATGAAAGCCAAGCATCACGTCTGGAAGAAACTTGGCACCATCCCAATGGTGAAGCATGGTGGTGGCAGCATCATGCTGTGGGGATTTTATTCAATGGCAGGGACTGGGAGACTAGTCAGGATCGAGGGAAGGATGAACGTAGCAAAGTACAGAGAGATCCTTGATGAAAGCCTGGTCCAGAGCGCCCAGGACCTCAGACTGGGGCGAAGGTTCACCTTCCAACAGGAAAACGACCCTAAGCACACAGCCAAGACAATGCAGTAGTGGCTTCGGGACAAGTCTCTGAATGTCCTTGAGAGACCCAGCCAGAGCCCGGACATGAATCCGATTGAACATCTCTGGAGAGACCTGAAAATAACTGTGCAGCGACGCTCCCCATCCAACCTGACAGAGCTTGGGAGGATCTGTAGAAAAGAATGGGAGAAACTCCACAAATACAGGTGTGCCAAGCTTGTAATGTCATACCCAAGAAGACTTGAGGCTGTATTCACTGCCAAATGTACTTCAAAAAGGTACTGAGTAAAGGGTCTGAATACTTAAGTAAATTAAATATTTAATTTTGAAATGTATTTTTTATAACTTTGCAACATTTTCTAAAAAACAGTTTTTTTTGTCATTATGGGGTATTGTGTGCAGATTGAGGAAAAAACAACATTTCAATCCATTTTAGAATAAGGCTATAACGTAACAAAATGTGGAAAAATTCAACAGGTCTGAATACTTTCCGAATGCACTGCATATCAAACATATAATTTTGAAAATGAACATTGTTAGAAACTGGCAGGGTAGTTAATACTCCTTGAGTGTATCAGCTTCTGCCTTGATGATAAAATCATTGATGGACACTTTGATCTCCGCTGTCAAACACTACAGATCTATAATTCAAGTGCTGTTAGTCAGGTAAGTGTGAGAGATTCCCCAGTACTTTTGCATATGTTTTAGCCCGTAGTTCTGAAAGTAGCACTCAAGCCAAAAGTGGTCCCTGAAAATTGCGCACTACGTCACGAATGTGCAGATATGTGCACTACGTCATTGCTCTCTCTCTCTCTCTGCTGTTTCCACTGCAACCTCATTGGATAACACTGGGCAGGCCTCTTGCTAGCTGTCACTCAAATGTGAGGGGCTGAAGTTCATTGGCTAGAACTCAAATTGCTAGGGAGCTGGCCCATGGCACCGCTTCAAGAATACAGTTGCTTTCAAACTAGGGATTTCATGGCTAATTGAGGTACGACAGTAATTCTGCTCACAGGTTATGCATGTACGAACTACACATTGACACATCCAGCCCAAAGATGTTTAAAAAATACTTTCTTATTCGCCAAAGCAAAGTATCCCATACCAACTTCTCCAAAAAGCATGGCAGATGACATCTGGTGTGCAAGCTATAGGATGATGTGCATTGTAAGAGAATCAGACATGCTAATTATGTGTGTTAGGACCAAGAGAGGCCTTATGCTGTTACTGTTGTTACTAGTGGACTTTATTTTCCATTCTTCTCTCCTCCAGTTGAAGGGCAGTGTTATCATACAGGCCAGGGGGTACTGGGTGAGGGGCAGCTGGGTGGTAGAGAAAATGTCTATATGAACAAACACCCTTCACTCCACCACCCAGTACAATATAAACTCAACCACCCACCCATCCATACTTTCTCTCACAACAATGTCCAGTTTAACAAACCCACACATACTTTTTTTTTTGGTACTTATAATTGTGGTGTGGTTTCATATATGGTTTCATATAAGCCCATATAAGTTCATTTCGGGCTTCCAACCTCACTTGCACACCGTTTTTACATTTTTTATTTGTACTGTTTTGCCTTTCACTTCTTTTCTTTGGTGCGAATAATTACAACCCCAAAAATCTAAAACCACTCCTTTAGAGAACACCCACAACTTTCTATTACTGTTCTCCTTCAACTTCCCTGACCTTCCGTCCTGCCTCTCCCGCCTCTCTAATTCTCTGTCCTCCATCTCTCCTCCCTCTCTTTCTTTCTCTCCTCTATACCGCTCCCTCTCTGCTCTCTCCATACAGTGCCCATGGTGTGGCGGCAATGCCTGGCATGGCGTTAACACGGGGCTATATGAGAGTGCCTATTAGTGCCAAACGGTTATGAATGCTCTTAGCGGGATGACTAACAAGCTAACCGTGAAATCACTGTGCTTCTGAACAAAGAGAGCCAGGGAAAACAACCGGATGAAAAGAGAATCCCTTAACACACACACAACCCTGCTGCTAATAGGACTGGAATGGCCAGTCTCTCTGTTTCTTCTGCAGCACAGACACACAGGGCTGAAACAGGGCTGAAGAGCTGTATGAATGTTGATCAAATCAGGCTAATTCACATGTTCATTCTATCATCCCAGGAAATGGAAATGTATTAAATGCATTGTCAACGTCATCTTGAAGAGAATATAAATAAAGTGGGGTTTAACTGTCAGGTTTAGATGGAATGAGGATTTTGCATTGTGTTATTCTCTCAAAGGGAATAATGAGCAGAACCAGGAGTTTCACCTGACCATGTAAACTGAGAAGGAACAACTTGGAACCTTGCGCCACCCCTTCACATCTCCAGGGGTTTCTGCACTGGCTCTGGTCCAAGTTTCAAAAACACCCTTGGGTGGTTGTTATGACATTCTTACAATGTTCCCTCTCTCTCTTTACTTGGAGAGTACATGTACCACCCTTCACTGAGAACAGTCATTCAGCAGAAGTGACATGGAACACATGTTGTGCAAAATGCTTTGGCTAATTTCATTGGTGGAGAGATGGGATGAGAGGTGAGACTGTGAGAGGAGCACAGGCAGGAGAGAATGGGTTAGACACTGCCAGGCCTGCCTAATTACTTCACATCCGATCACAACAACAAAAACTACCCCTCCTCTCTCCATATCTTATTCAGTTTCTCTATCTCCATCCCCACTTCCTTCTCCCGCTCTCTACTGTGTTATATACTACATTGCGATATGCTGTGCTACTACGAGCTAAATCCTACCCAGGTCTTATACAGTGCTCACATAGGTCTCATGAGTGTTCAGCTGGGTTGTATCATGTAATGCTACTGTGTACTTGAACACAGCCAGTCTTCATCTTTGACCAGCTTTTTGTTGTGCTGTTCCCTGTTGTGTTCTGTTATGTAGTGTTCTGTTATGCTGTGTTCTGATGTGTTATATTGTGTTGTATTGTGTTCTGTTATGATGTGTTGTGTTCTGTTATGCTGTGTTCCGATGTGTTGTATTGTGTTCTGAAGAGTTGTATTGTGTTCTGTTATGTAGTGTTCTGATGTGTTATGTTGTGTAGTGTTCTGATGTGTTATATTGTGTTCTGTTATGTAGTGTTCTGATGTGTTCTGTTATGTAGTGTTCTTATGTGTTGTGCCCTGTTATGCTGTGTTATATTAAGTAGTGCTGTGGCCTCACCTTTGGCCATCTCCTTGTGGAGCTGCATGATGGCGCCCAGGTCACAGTCGAAGGTGGCGTAGGCATGGGGTATGGTGGTCTTGGACTGCGTTAGCCTCTGGGCAATGACACGCTGCACGTTGGAGGCAGTGATCTCTGTGTAAGTACAGAGGAGAAAATTGAAGAATGTCAGTCGGTCACTGTGCAGATTTATGTTTCTGGATGACTTTATGACTCAGCTTCCATCAATAACTCCATTCTGGACAAATTCACTTTCACCTGAAATTTAACCCCCCCCACCCCTCCCTCCCATTACAGGTTACAGACACTCATCTGAAGTTAGACTTTCCTCTGAAGCTATAGTACTCTCGATGCTATTGAAAAAATAGTTACAAAAGATAGATTGATTGTGATCGATGTTGCTTAACTAAAAATGAGACCAACTCTAAGGTGGTATATTGGATCATTTATTTGTGACTAGTCAATGTAATGGTCTTGGAAATACAATATGGGAAACAAGACAAGGAGGAAATGTGCCATTTTTATAAACATTACTGAAACGACCATTATGACTAAATCCAGGACGTAATTTCCTAATTTCCTGTGTAAATCTTTCATTCTGTAACCCCTTCTGCAGTAATGCAACATTTAGTACTCAACAAAGTCATGAAACTAAACAGGATATTTCTATCCCCATTACAGTGATAAAGAGGCAGGGATGGAAAGCAGGCTGGGTGCCTGACCATGGCCAACCCCAACTAGTCTGGGTTGTCTTTATGAGGCTGCTGCTTGGAGTGTTTGGACAGGCCTGGCTCTTAGCTTGGCCAGGGTCTGGGCTCTGTCTGAATACAGGAGGAGCCTTCTATCCACTTCACAATACAGAATTGTCCAATAATCACTAGACTACTCTAAACAAAGGTATCAAATCAGGCTTAACAAAACAAAGCTATCAAATAAAACTACAAATACAGTTGAAGTCGGAAGTTTACATACACCTTAGCCAAATACATTTAAACTCCGTTTTTCACAATTCCTGACATTTAATCCTAGTAAAAATGCCCTGTCTTAGGTCAGTTAGCATCACCACTTTATTTTAAGAATGTGAAATATCAGAATAATAATAGAGAGAATGATTTATTTCAGCTTTTATTTCTTTCATCACATTCCCAGTGGGTCAGAAGTTCACATACACTCAATTAGTATTTGGTAGCATTGCCTTTAAATTGTTTAACTTGGGTCAAAGGTTTCGGGTAGCCTTCCACAAGCTTTCCACAATAAGTTGGGTGAATTTTGGCCCATTCCTCCTGACAGAGCTGGTGTAACTGTGTCAGGTTTGTAGGCCTCCTTGCTCGCACACGCTTTTTCAGTTCTGCCCACAAATATTCTATTGGGATAGAGGTCAGGGCACTGCAATACCTTGACTTTGTTGTCCTTAAGCCATTTTGCCACAACTTTGGAAGTATGCCTGGGGTCCATTTGGAAGACCCATTTGCGACCAAGCTTTAACTTGGTTCCAAGATCATAATTCCAAGATGGCGTAGCAGTGCAGACGTGTTTTGTTCATCCTCTCGTGTACTTTTGTATTTTTCGTCTTTTTTTTGTATATATTTCAATTTTATTTTCAGTCTCTTTTCCATTTTAATTCAGTTATACCTTCCGGTAACCTGCCTCACCCAATGTGATACGGAACCGCTATTATTTAACATTTTTAGATCTTATAGCAAGAACCACCTAGCCATCAGAAGCTAACCAGCTAATTAGCTACAAGATATTCAGTCATTGTTAGCCACTGCTAGCGGCTTTTACCTTCTGCACAGATACCAGCCCTTTTTTTAGCCTGGATAATACTCGCTAGCCTACCAGTATCGGACTGTCCCTCCACTACAACGCCGGATTCCTGCCGTAATCCCAGGACCATTACTCCTGATCTTCACAGCTAGCTAGCACCCACCGAGTTACCTAGTACTGAAGCTATCCCTGAGGCCCACCTCCCGGCCTACTCAGTTGTTTACCCGGACTCCACCCAAACACGGCTAGAACCCACTACTCCACCGGATCCTCGCCGTAAGCTCTGGACCTTGGCTCCGGATCACCGCTGCTACCGAGTGGCTATAGTGGCTAATGCCCCTACTCCGAAGCTAGCACCAGTTAGCCGTGAGCCAGGCGCATCTCCCGGCTAGCAAACTAAATTACTACAACTACAATACCTCTTTCTGGCTTGGATCCTTTGTCGACACAGCGCCCTGCCGCACCACCATGACTGGTCTGCCGACGAATACTCCATCCGCTGTGCCTTCAACCTGCCTCCGTCGGTCGTCGGAGCAGATGCTTCTACTAGCCCCGGGCTACCAACTTTAAACGCATTGTCGCACGCCTGCTAGCGTAGTAGCGACTACTCCGCGGCTTCCCTGTTCCATCTGTTGCTGCCCCCTGGACCCTATGATCACTTGGCCACATAGCTGATGCCTGCTGGACTGTGCATTAATCACGGTACTCCATTCTGTTTATTTTTTTTGTTTATGTGTCGGCCCCAGCCCCGAACTCAGGCTCTGTGTGTAGTTAACCGACCCTCTCTGCCCAGTCATCGCCATATTACCTGTTGTTGTTGTTTTAGCTGATCAGCTGTTGCTGTCTCACCCGTTGTTGTCTAGCTAGCTCTCCCAATCAACACCTGTGATTACTTTATGCCTCGCTGTATGTCTCTCTCAAATGTCAATATGCCTTGTATACTGTTGTTTAGGTTAGTTATCATTGTTTTAGTTTACAATGGAGCCCCTAGTTCCACTCATCATACCTCTGATGCCTCCTTTGTCCCACCTCCCACACATGCATTGACCTCACCCATTATAACAAGCATGTCCAGAGATACAACCTCTCTTATCATCACTGAGTGCCTGGGCTTACCTCCGCTGTACCCGCACCCCACCATAACCCTGTCTGCACATTATGCCCTGAATCTATTCTACCACGCCCAGAAAGCTGCTCCTTTTATTCTTTGTCCACAACGCTCCAGGCGACCAGTTTTGATAGCCTTTAGCTGTACCCTCATCCTACTCCTCCTCTTTTCCTCGGGTGATGTGGAGGTAAACCCAGGCCCTGCGTGTCCCCAGGCACCCTCATTTGTTGACTTCTGTGATTGAAAAAGCCTTGGTTTCATGCATGTCAACATCAGAAGCCTCCTCCCTAAGTTTGTTTTACCAACTGCTTAAGCACACTCCGCCAACCCTGATGTCCTGGCTGTGTCTGAATCCTGGCTTAGGAAGGCCACCAAAAATTCAGAGATTTCCATACCCAACTACAACTTTTTCCGTCAAGATAGAGCTGCCAAAGGGGGAGGAGTTGCAATCTACTGCAGAGATGGCCTGCAAAGTTCTGTCATACTTTCCAGGTCTATACCCAAACAGTTCGAACTTCTAATTTTAAAAATGAATCTCTCCAGAAATAAGTCTTTCACTGTTGCCGCCAGCTATTGACCCCCCTCCGCTCCCAGCTGTGCCCTGGACACCATTTTTGAATTGATTACCCCCCCCCCATCTATCCTCTGAGTTCGTTCTGTTAGGTGACCTAAACTGGGATTTGCTTAACACCCGGGCAGTCCTACAATCTAAGCTAGATGCCCTCAATCTCACACAAATCATCAAGGAACCCACCAGGTACAACCCTAAATCTGTAAACATGGGCAC
Source organism: Salmo salar (assembly GCF_965601325.2). Lineage (NCBI taxonomy): Eukaryota > Metazoa > Chordata > Actinopteri > Salmoniformes > Salmonidae > Salmo > Salmo salar. Next base: position 100,116,299 of record NC_138300.1, read on the forward strand.
CCTCATAGACATTATCCTGACCAACTTGCCCTCCAAATACACCTCTGCTGTTTTCAATGAGGATCTCAGCGATCACTGCGTCATTGCCTGTATCCGCTATGGGTCTGTGGTCAAACGACCACCCCTCATCACTGTCAAACGCTCCCTAAAACACTTCTGCGAGCAGGCCTTTCTAATCGACCTGGAAGGATATTTACCTCATTCCGTCAGTCTAGGATGCCTGGTCATTCTATAAAAGTAATTAGATAAGCATGCCCCGTTCAAAAAATGCAGAACTAAGAACAGATATAGCCCTTGGTTCACTCCAGACCTGACTGCCCTTGACCAGCACAAAAACATCCTGTGGCGGACTGCAATAGCATCGAAAAGTCCCCGCGATATGCAACTGTTCAGGGAAGTCAGGAACCAATACACACAGTCAGTCAGGAAAGCAAAGGCTAGCTTTTTCAAGCAGAAATTTGCATCCTGTAGCTCTAACTCCAAAAGGTTTTGGGACACTGTAAAGTCCGTGGAGAACAAGAGCACCTCCTCCCAGCTGCCCACTGCACTGAGGCTAGGTAACACGGTCACCACCGATAAATCCATGATAATCGAACATTAAAAGAAGCATTTCTCAACGGCTGGACATGCCTTCCTCCTGCTACTCCAACACCAGCCAACAGCTCCGCCCCCCCCCCCCCCCCCCCCGCAGCTACTCGCCCAAGCCTCCCCAGCTTCTCCTTCACCCAAATCCAGATAGCAGATGTTCTGAAAGAGCTTGCAAAACCTGGATCCGTACAAATCAGCTGGGCTAGACAATCTGAACCCTCCCTTTCTAAAATGATCCGCCGCCATTGTTGCAACCCCTATTACAAGCCTATTCAACCTCTCTTTCGTATCGTCCGAGATCCCTAAAGATTGGAAATCTGCCGCGGTCATCCCCCTCTTCAAAGGGGGTGACACCCTAGACCCAAACTGTTACAGACCTATTTCCATCCTGCCCTGCCTATCTAAAGTCTTTGAAAGCCAAGTTAATAAACAGATCACTGACGATTTCGAATCACACAGTACCTTCTCCGCTGTACAATCCGGTTTCCGAGCCGGTCATGGGTGCACCTCAGCCACGCTCAAGGTACTAAACGATATCATAACCGCCATCGATAAAAGACAGTACTGTGCAGCCATCTTCATCGACCTGACCAAGGCTGTCAACTCTGTCAATCACCGTATTCTTATCGGCAGACTCAATAGCCTTGGTTTTTCTAATGACTGCCTCGCGTGGTTCACCAACTACTTTGCAGACAGAGTTCAATGTGTCAAATCGGAGGACATGTTGTCCGAACCTCTGGCAGTCTCTATGGGGGTACCACAGGGTTCAATTCTCGGTCCGACTCTTTTCTCTGTATATATCAATGATGTCGCTCTTGCTGCGGGCGATTCCCTGATCCACCTCTACGCAGACGACATCATTCTGTATACTTCTGGCCCTTCCTTGGACACTGTGCTAACAAACCTCCAAACGAGCTTCAATGCCATACAACACTCCTTCCGTGGCCTCCAACTGCTCTTAAACGCTAGTAAAATCGAATGCATGCTTTTCAATCGTTCGCTGCCCTCACCTGCCCGCCCGGCTAGCATCACCACCCTGAACGGTTCCGACCTAGAATATGTGGACAACTATAAATACCTAGGTGTCTGGTTAGACTGTAAACTCTCCTTCCAGACTCATATCAAACATCTCCAATCCAAAATAAAATCTAGAATCGGATTTCTATTTCGCAACAAAGCCTCCTTCACTCACGCCGCCAAACTTACCCAAGTAAAACTGACTATCCTACTGATCCTCGACTTCGGTGATGTCATGTACAAAATAGCTTCTATTACTCTACTCAGCAAACTGGATGCAGTCTATCACAGTGCCATCTGTTTTGTCACCAAATCACCTTATACCACCCACCACTGCGACCTGTATGCTCTAGTCGGCTGGCCCTCGCTACATATTCGTCGCCAGACCCACTGGCTCCAGGTCATCTATAAGTCTATGCTAGGTAAAGCTCTGCCTTATCTCAGTTCACTGGTCACGATAACAACACCCGCCCGTTGCACACATTCCAGCAGGTATATCTCACGGGTCATCCCCAAAGCCAACACCTCATTTGGCCGCCTTTCCTTCCAGTTCTCTGCTGCCAGTGATTGGAACGTATTGCAAAAATTGCTGCAGCTGGAGACTTTTACTTCCCTCACCAACTTTAAACATCAGCTACCTGAGCTGCTAACCGATCGCTGCAGCTGTACATAGTCTATCTTTAAATTGCCCACCCAATCTACCTACCTCATTCCCATACTGTTTTTATTTTATTTACTTTTCTGCTCTTTTGCACACCAGTATTTCTACTTGCACATCATCACATGCTCATTTATCACTCCAGTGTTAATCTGCTAAATTGTAATTATTTGCTCCTATGGCCTATTTATTGCCTACCTCCTCATGCCATTTGCATACACTGTATATAGACTTTCTTTTTTTGCTACTGTGTCATTGACTTGTTTATTGTGTTATTGGCTTGTTTATTGTATACTCCATGTGTAACTCTGTGATGTTGTCTGTGTCACACTGCTTTGCTTTATCTTGGCCAGGTCACAGTTGTAAATGAGAACTTGTTCTCAACTAGCCTACCTGGTTAAATAAAGGTGAAATAAAAATAAAATAAAAACTTCCTGACTGATGTCTTGAAATGTTGCTTCAATAAATGCACATAATTTTCCTTCCTCGTGATGCCATCTATTTTGTGAAGTGCACCAGTCTCTTCTGCAGCAAAGCACCCCCAGAACATGATGCTGCCACCCCCGTGCTTCACAGTTCAATTGGTGTTCTTCAGCTTGTTCTTCCCTTCTTCCCTTCTTCCTCCAAACATAACGATGGTCATTATGGCCAAACAGTTCTATTTTTGTTTCATCTGATCGGAGGACATTTCTCCAAAATGTACGATTTTTTTCCCCATGTGCATGTGGAGGTTTTGGAGCAGTGGCTTCTTCCTTGCTGAGCGGCTTCTCAAGTTATGCCGATATAAGACTCGTTCTACTGTGGATATAGATACTTTGTACCTGTTTCCTCCAGCATCTTCACAAGGTCCTTTGCTGTTGTTCTGGGATTGATTTGCACTTTTCGCACCAAAGTACGTTCATCTCTAGGAGACAGCACGCATGAGCGGTATGACGGCTGCGTGGTCCCATGGTGTTTATACTTGCGTACTATTGTTTGTAGTACGTGGTACCTTCAGGCATTTGGAAATTGCTCCCAAGGATGAACCAGACTTGTGGAGGTCTACAAATGTTTTTCTGAGGTCTTGGCTGAGTTCTTTTGATTTTCCCATGATGTCAAGCAAATAGGCACTGTGTTTGAAGGTAGGCCTTGAAATACATCCACAGGTACACCTCCAATTGACTCAAATTATGTCAATTAGACTATCAGAAGCTTCTAAAGCCATGCCATCATTTTCAGGAATTTTCCAAGCTGTTTAAAGGCACAGTCAACTTAGTGTATGTAAACTTCTGACCCACTGGAATTGTGATACAGTGAATTATAAGTGAAATAATCTCTCTGTAACCAATTGTTGGAAAAATTACTTTTGACATTGTCAATGGTGGGTGTAGCTGGTGCATGGAAGTCAGGCGCAGGAGAGCAGAGATTAGTGGACAAAGCACTTTACTTAGGCAATCCTATGAACAGAACGCAACCGCGTCACAAAACAAATGCCCAAAGAACAATTGAGGCAGCACAAAGTACAAAACCCAAGTACAAAGTACCGGCTGCCACAAAGCTCAGGTATAAAACAAAACCCGGCGCAAACCAGCCGGAAGCGTGCCAACCTTGACAACAAACAATATCCCACACAGACATGGAGGGAACAGAGGGCTAAATACACATAGTAATGATGATGAGATGTAAACCAGGTGTGCAGGAATACAAGACAAAACAAATGGAAAATGAAAGGTGGAGTGGCGATGGCTAGAAGACCGGTGACGTCGACCGCCGAACGCCACCCGAACAAGGAGAGGGACCAACTTCAGCAGAAGTCGTGACAGTCGTGCACACAATAGATGTCCTAACCGACTTGCAAAAACTATAGTTTGTTAACAAGACATTTGTGGAGTTGTTGAAAAATGAGTTTTAATGACTCCAACCTAAGTGTATGTAAACTTCCGACTTCAACTGTATGTTAAATAACAAAACTAAAGCAAAAGTCAAGGTGCCGTTGTTTGGCAGTTATAGACTGAGAGGCCAGAGAAACCTATGTGCGTGTGAGTCATCATACCACAGTATTATAATCCCTCACATCATCAGATTATTGAAAACAAATTCCCCCATCACCATACTACTTAGCAATAGGTTAAAGTGTTATCTTAACACTGGAGGTGGGCTTTTTCTCTCTGAGCGACGTACAGCGTCCTGACACAACTAGCGTGACTTATCAAGAGACAGGAGCCTCTCTGCCTCCCTCTGCCTCCTCACCCGCCATCTGTCAAAGGAAACCGAAGTGATACTGATGTCTCATTTGGAGTCCCAGCAGTCACTGAGCAGCAAGGGCACTTTCATAGAGAGAGCGAGATAAACCTGAGGAGACCAAAGCCGATCGTCTCTTTATCTGTTTCTCTATATTTTTAACAGACATGTTGAGACAGTCGCCTGTATCGGAGTTTTCGGGTGCTCTCGTCTACATACGGTTACTCCATCGTTAAGCCGAGAGGGAGGGAGGGAGGGCTATCAACACCAATGTTATGCACGGCTTACAGACGTCGTACACGTCTCAAACCAAAGGGCTTTATCAATCAATCAGTCAGTCAATAAATACATTTTTACATGGTGTCCTGTTAACACTGTGACCTTGGTGCCAGAACATAGAAAACGCTGTCAATAGCACACATTCCAAATTACAGTGAGGTTAGAGGAGTTGGTCAGGACACGGTCAGAGGTCCATGTCTTCAGCTCTCTACACTGTCTACACTGACCAGACGATTCGGTATGGATACCCCGTGCACAGCCAAAAGCCCCAGGTCTCTGTCTGTCGGTCTATCGGATGGCTAGGTCTCTCTCTGTGCGTGAGGAGTAAGGCGATTGGCGTTCATGCTCACTTTGCATGGCATCATAGGGGCTGTGAGTAAACTCTCCTTTGTGCAAACAACGATAAGGATCTGTTCCATAGCAAACCTATCAGAACACATATGGCTTAGGGGGACTATTAAGACACTGCTAATGTCTTCTATGACCAATTATTCATACACTCTGGAGCAGAATGGTAATACAATGTTTGTTTGTATCTGAAGCCTAGTTGTTTGCGTTTTGGTTAATTCCCTAGTATTTCTTCCAAACCCTGCTGGAATACAAAATAACTGTCTACTCACCAATCTCACTGGCTGGCTATAACATGCTTATTACTACCAGTACATGGGAAGAGGTGACACAATAGGAATAAACAGGAAGAAATTAAGGACATGAAAGCCACAAATCACACCATTTAAATACCGATAGGCATGTGGAAAATATTTGCATAACCTTGGCTTTCTGATTGAAGGACTTATATACTGCAATATGCTGTTCCTCCCCCACAGGACATTATACAAATGTTACATAAGGCTAGAAAGAGGCTCCAACACTTACAGGCAAGTGAGTCATGTGAAGTCAGAAGTCAATCAATCAACGTGAACCTTCTATGTGAATCTGTGATAACGTGCCCTCAATTCAACCAATCATAGATCTTGATAAATTGTGGGTAATGCCGATTATCTTCAGTGAATTGCAGCACTGAGAGAAGGCAAGGTAGAGTGTGTGTATAGGGTAAGGAGGGTAGGAGCCCATAGTGAGTCATACTAACCTTGAGGTGGTCCCTGTCTCCCTTTATCTGCTCGCAAACCAGTGAGTCTTGAAGAGCTAACCCTGGCCTTTACACGCTCGTCTAACATCATGATGTTTTCCACTGAGTTCAGGTGCACGGCAGTCATGCACTTTCTTAGAAGACTTTTGCCCATCCCAAATCAAGCCCTAGCCCTAAGAGCACTTTGTGTAGATCTCGATTTAGAAATGTGAGCTAGGGCAGTTTGCTGTGTGTGTGTACTTACCGGTGTTCCAGGCTTGCCAGGTATGGATTGAGGGGGGTACATGGGCCTGCTGCATGGGGGGAGTTGGGCAAGTGCTGGGGTGGCCATTGGACTGGGGGCAGCCATTGCTGGGGCTACCGTAACTGGAGCTGCCTTGGAATCAGGAAACTTTTTCAGGAGATTCAGGTCATCTCTGTAGAGGAAAAGAATGGTACACGGTTGTTGAGAATAGACTTAACAAATGGGGCAAAATAGAAAAGACCCACACATTCACCCCCACTTGCACCTATTACACAGATCAATACAAAGTAAGTATAATTTGAACAAGACCAAAGTAATGTAGGCTATGAGTACAGTATAACTCATGGAGGGTGGATCTGGGACCATGGGCTTTGAAAAGACTGAACACTGGGCCACTCCTCTGACACCCTTTCAGTCCAAACATCCATATGCGCAAACACTCATAATGGAAATAAAAACTGCCCTCACTTTGCTCTCACACACCTGTATGCAGTATGACAGTAGATACAGAAACACTAGTATGTAGGTAGCTAGGCACTAAGCAGCTATTTAGCTGTGTTGTGTTATTGAAAGTCTGAGGAAAGCATACATGATGTACTTTCTATCCCAGCGTAAACATCCAACTCTGGCCTTCCCTGAGTGACTGGGCCTATTGATATGGACCCTGTTTGGCTTTGGGGGAGAAAAACACTAATATCTAAATGTATCTCAACCGCAACCGGAGTCGAGAGCAAAAGTGTGAACTCTAGGTTATGAAATACTCCTAGGACCAGCACAGAGATTGGACATGAGCAGAGAAGCACTCACCAATCATAAACAAAAACTTCCCCACAATGGAGGCCAGGATCGGATGTCAGATACATTCACTCTCTCATCGGACAAACAGAGCATGCATATCACATAGGCACACTGAGCAGGCTGAACAAGTTAGCAGATGTAGGTAAATAAAAAACCAACAGAACAAATATGAGCAACGAATGACGTCAACAACGCCCACACATCGCTCTCCAAATTATTATCTTTATCAATCCAACAACCAATCACAACCACTGAGTGAAAACAAAACCTGACTCTGATTATCATTAGTTTCATCAATAGTTCCTGAAACATAATTCATGCGGTTTGTCAGAAAGGCACCTGACATGGAGGTTCAAAGTTGGCAGCCATCTTTATGGTCAAAGTGGATTTTTTTTTAAACATTTGTAAAAATAGTAAACAAATAAAAACGAATATATCTTGATTAGATAAGTATTCAACATCCCCAAATACAAGTCTCTTAGAACAAGAGCCAATTTCCTTCCAAAATTGTTCAAGCTCTGTCAAATCTGGTTGCTGATCATTTCTAAACAACCATTTTCAGGTCTTGGCATAGATTTTCAAGCAGATTTCGGTCAAAACTGTAACTCGACCACTCAGGAACATTCACTGTATTCTTGGTAACTCTGGTGTAGATTTGGCCTAGTGTTTTAGATTATTGTCCTTCTGAAACATTAATTAATTTCCCGGTGTCTGGTTGAAAGCAGAGTGAACCAGGTTTTCCTCTAGGATTTTACCTGTGCTTAGCTGTATTCTGTGTCTTTTGATCAACAAAAAAAAAAAACCATCCTAATCATTGCCGATGACAAGCATACCTATAACATGATGCAGCCACAACCATGCTTGAAAATATGAAGACTGGTACTCAGCGATGTGTGTGTTGGCCCCAAACATGTATTAATTTGTACACAGGACATAAAGTTAATTTCTTAGCCATTTTTTTTTGTTGCTGCACTACTTTAGTGCCTTGTTGCAAACAGGATGCAAATTTCAAATATTTGTATTCTGTACAGGCTTCCTTCTTTTCACTCTGTCAATTAGGTTAGTATTGTGGAGTACCTATAATGTTGTTGATCCATCCTCAATTTTCTCCTATCACAGCCATTAAACTCTGTAACTGTTTTAAAGTCACCATTGGCCTCATGGTAAAATACCTGAGCAGTTTCCCTCCTCTCCGGCAACTAAGTTAGGAAGGACGCCATCTTTGTAGTGAATGGGTGGATTGATACACCATCCAAAATGTAATTAATAACTTCATCGTTCTCAAAGGGATATTCAATATCTGCTTTTTTTTACCCATATACCAATAGGTGCCCTTCTTTGCGAGGCATTGGAAAACCTCTTTGGTCTTTGTGGTTGAATCTGTGCTTGAAATCCACTGCTCGACTGAGGGACCTTTCAGATAATTGTATGTGTGGGGTACAGAGATGAGGTAGTTGTTCAAAAATCATGTTCAACACTGTTATTGAACACAGAGTGAGTCCATACAACTTATCATGCGACTTGTTAAGCACATTTTTACTCCTGAACTTATTTAGGCTTGCCATAAAAAATGGGTTGAATACTTATTGACTCAAGACATTTCAGCTTTACATTTTGTATTAATTTGTAAACATTTCTAAAAACATAATTCCAGTTTGACATTATGGGGCATTGTGGGTAGGCCAGTCAAAAAAAATCTAAATTTAAACAAATTTAAATTCAGGCTGTAACACAACAAAATGTGGAAAAAGTAAAGGGGTGTGAATACTTTCTGAAGACACTGTATGGATAACAGGGTTTTATGTGTTGTGATCAACCCACTCAGTTCTCCACCACAAAACACCAGAAAATGGCCAAAAAGAGTAGAACCAGCTCACCTGCTTGTACACGATGATTTGACTGTTAGATGATCAACACTTCTTTAGATAAAAATAAAAAAGGAATAGTTCCACCATATTAAAATGAAAGTTGACCTGCGCTTTAGCAAGTATTTAGTCATATAAAAACGTAATCTTGAATTCTCCATGTGGTCTATATTAAAGGGCACTTCATTTAACTAAATTTAAATGCTTTTGAAATTCAATATTGGTGCACAATTTCTGCTTCAAAAGGGACTGGTTACATGAAACGACCAACCTGCTGCAACATTTGGATTTATTTTAAATGATCAAATCAAATAAAATACAATTAACATTGTCACCTTTATGACCAGACACTGCCAATTAGACTAAACAATGACACCGTCACTCCTATAAAGAGAGCAGTGCGGAAATGTGAAAGTAAAGGGTGGGGGAGAGATGGAGGAAGAGAAACTAAAATGAGGAAAAAGAGATGTAAATAGAGTAGGAACGTTCTGCCCCAGTATTCCTAATCTTTGCTTTCAGGGAGGGTGTGTCAAGGCCGGGAGGTGGGGCAAGGAGGGTGAGGCAGGTATCAGGTGTGATTGCTCAGAGGTTTCTAGTTTCACACCAGTGCACTGAGGCCCTCCTACCCCACATCTTTGTCTGAGCCAGCTGCCCCTGCTGCCCTCGTTCATACAGCAGGGAGAAGGCTGGGCCCCGCACCCTGCTCTCATTTTTCCTCTCCATGTAGTCCCTCTCTCTTTCCCTCCTTCTCTCCTTCCCTCCCTCTCTCTCACCTTCCCTCCTTCTCTCTCCTTCCTTCCCTCCCTCTCTCCTTCCCTCCCTCTCTCCTTCCCTCCCTCTCATTGTTCTTGGTTATTGTTTGTGGGGACCTTGTTGGAATGTTGGAAATCGTCTAACCACATATAAGAGAGAGACACACACAAACAAATGTGCAGGAGCGAACGCATTTACTAATAATTGCAGAGTAAGCAGACAGGCAGAAGAGCCCGGTTCCTTCAGGTTAGGTAAGCTACAGGAAGCTACATGCCCTCTGAAAACCTGAGCCAATTTGCTTGGGTGGCCAAATCACTATCTTCCACTCCTCTCTCCCTACCCATTCTGCTGATACATGCGCATCTGAATTCGCATGACAGCTCCTATTCAGGCTAAGAGAACACGGCGAGCCCAGCCAGTGAACAAGAGGAGATATGAGATTTAACACCACTGACTATGTCATTACCTCCCTGTGGAGTTTCTTTAAAAGGGACGAGGGCTGCATAGGGAGATTTTCACATTAAAACTTGAAGAATAACCCCAGAATATCCGTGTACCATCTACCAAATATCCTCCATTTCCTCTGTACAGTTCTCTGAGGTACAGTTCTCCATAAATCCCAAAGCAATATGACGTGTCTTTTCCATGTGATGAGAACATCAATTGATCAGCTCATAAATCCTGAACCCAGAGTCCCCAGTGTGTGGCGATGACATCATCCACTGATAGGCTACTGTGTGCTGCTAGCCGGCTCACTGGCTGGCTGATCCATCCTTCCTCACACAAGGCATCTGCTTTCACACAGGCCATTTACACTCCCACTGACAGACAGAGAAGGCAAAACAGCCTCAAATTCTACGAGGAGTTGACTGGAATATTAAAGACGTACACAGGCAGACAGACAGACAGACAGACAGACAGACAGCGACAGACAGACAGACAGACAGCGACGCAGACAGACAGACAGACAGACAGACAGACAGACAGACAGCAGACGACGACGCGACTGCACAACTCCCCCCCCCCCCCCCCAGACTACTCTGCCATCTGGGACAGAGTGATGGTCATGAAAACCTCTTCCTTCCAGTGAAGAAAAGCCTCATGTCCCCACAGAGAGAGAAAGATCTGAGTCTCTCAACTTCAAACACTAGATCTACCATGGTCTATCATTCTATGAAAGGAATTCTGTGTTGAGGTATACTGTAAAGTGTCACGTTCGTCGTTCAATGAAGACCGAGGCGCAGCGTGTGTATCGTTACACATTTTATTTTATCTGTGAAACTATGCAAGAAATACAAATAAACAAAACAAACCGTGACAAAGAGGTGCAACATAAACTAACTCAAAATATAATCTCCCACAAACCCAGGTGGGAAAAACAACTACTTAAATATGACCCCCAATTAGACACAACGAGGACCAGCTGCCTCTAATTGGAGATCATCCCCGCCCAAAAAACAACATAGAAAAACAGAAACTAGAACCACACAACATAGAAAATATAAACTAGACAAAACCCTGTCACGCCCTGACCTACTCTACCATAGAAAATAAAAGCTTTTTATGGTCAGGACGTGACATAAAGGCATAAAACGTAATGCTGATGGTGGTAAAACTAAAGCTTAGTGTTTTCACATCACTTATCAGAGGGCTATAAGACATCTAGAAAATGTATGCTGCGGACAGGTGGAGAATAAATCAAATGTCTACCTAAAATAAATGTACAGCGTGCCTTGAAATAACTTATGACCACAGACTTCCTTGGACAAATGTTTGTATTTCTGAACCAACCATTCCGATAAAAACACTATAAATCAGCAGCATTAAAAAACCTCTACAGCATTTCTCTACCCTCCGGCAGGCAAACATACAGTAGCACTCTGAAATGGTGGATGTGCCTTTAACTTGGTATTGATGTTAACAACGGGGGACATAATCGACTGTAATACCCCTATTGTATGAAGACAATATGGCTGGTTTAGACACACATCCCTCTGAGGCAGACTAAATGTAAAGGTTCACTTTTTAAAGACAAAGTCCACTAAATGCTTATACAACAACATGCCCTGACATGATAACCTATTATGTAATGTGACATTAGCGGGTGAACACCCAATAGTCTAATTTACAGCCTCAGTGGAAAAGGGCATTACCACAGATATTACAAAATAATGCCCATGCTACGATATTCATGTATCATACTTGTGTAAATCAATCCCATTAACCATTTATTATGTTGGAACACATCCAGCAAGTGATAAATAGTCATTTCCAAGCCACTGAGGTGAGGTGAAGCATGGTAGAGATAGGTAGTGGTGCTTTATCAATCTGCAGCTACCCAGTCATGTGTGTTCTCTGAACATGCCATACCTGTCAGTCTTAGAGAGGGGGGAGAAAAGAGAGCAGCCACATGCCTGTCATTGTTATTGTATATTTTGTGTTTTCCAAGGTTAAACATGGCAGGGGGAATGAAAGCTTGAAAGCCTATCAATACCTTTTTCTCCCACCTATACCCCACACACTTCCTTCTCTTGAGTTTCATAGTAAACAATGTTCTCCAGAAACACAGGGCCTTCCTATTCTCCATGAAATGAAAATGAGTAGAGGAAAAGACACAGAGAGAAAGAGAGCGACAGACAGATAAAGGGAGAGAGAGCGAGAGAGACAGAGAAAGAGAGAAAGAGACAGAGAGTACTGTTTACTGTTCATTTTTGATTGTTTATTTAATTTTTGTTTATTGTACATTTCACTTGATATATAGACATATATAAACATATATAAACATATGTTTCCCATGCCAATAAAGACCCTTTGAATTTAATTAAATAGAGAGAGAGACAGAGACTAATGATTTCACAGTTGAGTTTGTGTCAGAGCTGTCATATCACCACTCCACATAACATCTGTTTATTTTAGATAGAAAACTCACTGAAGGGTTACTTAACAGAGTGCGAGTGTCCGCATGTTTGTTTTGAATTACTTCCCTGCTCTATTGGGTGTGTTTGAGGGATATTGGTATAGTCAATCACTGAATTAACCTGGCTGACAAGACTCACGTGGTACGCACCTAGGGCTGATGCGGTCATGACATTTAGTCACCCAGTGATTGTCAAGCAAATAACAGCCGGTCTCACGGTAATTGATCGTTAATTAACATAAACACGTCCAGCATCTCATGGATGCCATGCATAGCCTACAAGCCACTGATGCAGACCTCTAGAACATCTACATTATAAAAAGTCTAATAAATCCACTTAATACAGCCTACACCTTCACAATAAATACATTTTATTTTTATTTTAGACAGTTCTAAAGAAACATGATATGAAGAAAATATAGTCTATTTCAGAATAGCATACTCGGAGTCGTCCTTATGTTAAGCCCTGATATGGCTATGGCTATGGCATATGTCTGTGGGCTACACTGGTTCATTTAGCAGACAAGATTTGCTTAGAATTCCATGGCATTATGTTTTATTATTTTATAGTATGACGAACACAACTGAACATAGCTGAATAAAATAGAAAGAATATTTTCTCCAAAGTGCGCACATTTGGCTATTCTGTGTTGAGCGGTTAACAAAGAAACAGGTCTTCCTATGCTTCATTTTGAGTTATTTATGCAACTTTAGTTGTGATACAAACGTTGGACTATATGTTAAAATGTTTAATACATTCTAAGGCTGAATGATGCGACAAATGATGATTTGGAAAAAGTCACATGAAAGGGATGAGCTCTAATTTGTTTCTTGTGCAGGCTGCACAATCTTCATCAGTCTCTCATTCACAATTTAACAAGCACTTGATATTATTCTCACTATGCCTCAAATTTCAAGGCGGAATCCCCCTTGTGTGGCCATAATGCCCGCTTAAAGAATCCATTCCTTCTGCGGCCAAAGTGGCCGTTATGGCCTTGGGCGGAATATAATATTTAGAACTCCCTTCTGCTGCCGTGCTCCGAAGCACCTCTCACTCACATGGCTCTCTCAGATATCTCAATTCTAATTAACCAATGTCCGTCACGTGATCGGGTCCTTCTCACAGGCATTTCAGCTAAGAAGTAGTGAAGACAGACAAGTGAAGACAGACACATCGTGGACACAACTGTGATCATCCCTCTTATTGAATTCCGAGGGAAAACGTACTTTTGGTTTTAGTCCACCAGCTTCAAACAGCTGTAAAAATGATATTTTTTGTTACTGAAATGTTATACTGAGAAACACTATCATTCCACTACTGGCGGAAGATATATTATCAACATTTTCTGAAATTATGATGCAAAAATAAATGTAAAAATCCTTTAAGTCTAAGAAAACAGGGCTAGGAGGTCAAGAGAATCGACATAATTGGGGTGACAAAATAACCAATATACTGTAACCGAGCATGTTTTTAACAAAGGACACATGAAACCATGTCACATAGCCTATCAAATGTCAAGGTAGGTGTCGTGTCTTTGGCTATGCCGGATTAAGTAATATGACATGCTATTCTATAAAATCCATCCTCTGTAATTACTATTTCCTGATTAAGCTAATCATGTAAATGTAATTAACTAGAAAGTCGGGGCACCACAAAATAATGTTTATAGAGCTGTTATCATCCAAATAAACTCTTAAAGACCTAGTAATATTTTACATCAATAGCAGTCAATATTAATCGTCACCTTATTTCAGTCTCATCTGAAAGTTGTAAATTCTTGGTTATCTTCACTAACCCTGGCTAACAAGTTGAATCAGCAATACAAAATTGGGTTTAATTATTTATTTACCAAATTATTCTAACTAACCACACAAAATTACATATACACAGAATGCAAATTATGTCATCCAGAAAACGTCCCTGGTGGACAGAGCCAACATGGCGGCTGGTTACACAAAGGGAGGGGGTTGGGTTTGAGTGAAAGAGCGGGAAGACTGAGGAACAAAGGGAGAAGCTGTGCTATTGTAAATACAGTATCTTATGCATTCTAAATTACCACCCATTTGGAAAAGGAAAATGCAATAAATATTTACTCTGAGCTGCGCTTCGGTAGGTTGGTCATAGATGCTGGCCGTGTTGGCCAACAGAGATCTTGCTGTCCTCGGAAGAATGTCTCTGGTGGTAAATTGGATACGTTGTAGTATCTTCATTGTGTGTTAGACTGGATACGTCGTCCGTCCTTTCCTAGCCCACGTTTACAGCTGCTGTTGCTAACTCAACGGCTAGGATGTCTCACTTCTTTAGTGAATAAGAGTTCAAGTTTATACCATTCACAACCAAAGCTCACGCTGAGGTTGGCTTAGTTCTGTAGTTGACATGTTAGTCCTTTTTAACGTATGGACCGTCGTCCTATCGTCCTCGGAACAGAAGGTTACATTTTCATCAAGGGCTTATATAGTGGAAAGAGAGAAGGGAGTGTTTCATAGTTTATAACCCATGTCTCTTCACAGGGGCGGGCCACTGATTGAGCTGGGCTCTAACCTTATGAAAACCCAATTCTCTCATTTGGAAGCTAAAATTACATTTAATCTTTTCACAAATAGTTTCATATTTAAACATTTAAATTGCACAACAATTCCATGTGAATCTAATAACTAGAATGTGTAGACTTTCCCAGATACAGTTTATGTCGTCCTGTCATCAGTCATAATGTCTCAGATGACAACCGAACTGACATCATATTCATTAAGTACCAACGCATATTTTCAACTGGTTCTATTACCGAAATATGGTTCCTTTCCCCCCACTTGTTTGATGTTCCCAGACTCTCTATGTTTAGCAAAGGCTATTCAAGAGTCCTTCAGTAGAGTCAGAGAGAGAGGGAAGGGAGAAAGGTATTTATGGGGGGGTCATAAACCTTACCCACAGGCCAACTCATGACATTGGCATGGAGAGGGATTAGGTTTCCTTTACCTGGTCATCTCTCCTCACTAAAGTAGGCTAAATACTTTGCTGCATTTTTTACCCTAGGTGAACTTTCTGCGTAGGGTGTGGTTCCTCATACAGTATCTCCTTACACTCTCTCTTTCACAGACACACACACACATGTACAAACACGACTAACAAACAAAATGACACACGTGTACAAACACGACTAACAAACAAAATAAAACACGGAAACACACAGACACGCACACATGTCTCCCAAAACATATCGTCTGTGTTTCTATGGCCACCAGTGAGCTCCAGAGACTGGGTTGCCATGGAGACAGCTGTGTCTTAATGAGATTCCCCAGCAGGGTATGAGGTGGGAAATGAGAACGTTCCATCAGACCCACGTGACAGCAGGTGGCCATTAGAAACGTGTGTGTGTCTGTGTGTGCGCAGTTTCACAGCTTCCTCTTGTGTGAGTCCACCCACATAACAGGGTTAAAAACCTCTTAGGGCTAGGGGGCAGTATTTTCACGGCCGGATGAAAAACGTACCCAATTTAAACAGGTTACTACTCTGTCCCAGAAACTAGAAGATGCATATTATTAGTACATTTGGATAGGAAACACTCTGAAGTTTCTAAAACGGTTTGAATGGTGTCTGTGAATATAACAGAACTCATACGGCAGGCAAAAACCTGAGAAAAAGTCAAGCAGGAAGTGGGAAGTCTGGTGCTTGTAGTCCTTTCAAGTGATTGCCTTGACTGTATACAGTGACTTATGGTTCATTTTGCACTTCCTAAAGCTTCCACTAGATGTCAGCAGTCTTTAGAACGGTGTTTGAAGATTCTATGGTGAATTTGAAGGAAATACCAGCTGTGGTAAACTGGTGTCCCATTATAAGGCATGGGCTCAAGTCACGCGCAATGACTTGGGAGCGAGCTGAG
The DNA here is from genome assembly GCF_965601325.2 of Salmo salar. NCBI lineage: Eukaryota > Metazoa > Chordata > Actinopteri > Salmoniformes > Salmonidae > Salmo > Salmo salar. The sequence goes on from NC_138300.1 coordinate 100,132,606, forward strand.
TTCATATTCACTCCTAAAGAGAACGGATAGGTCTGGTTGGAATTTATTCAAGGTATATGATAAAAACAACCTAAAGATTGATTCTATACATCGTTTGACCTGTTTCTACAAAATGTAGTATAACTTTTTTGACTTTTCGTCTGGACTAGGTAAACACGCGCGTAGTGGATTTGGATAGTGAACCTAACGCGCAAACAAAATGGATTATTTGGAAATAAATATGAACTTTATCAAACATTTATTGTGGAGCTGGGATTCCTGGGAGTGCCTTCTGATGAAGATAATCAAAGTTAAGTGAATATTTATAATGTAATTTCTTAGTTTTATTGACTCCAAAATGGCGGGTTTCTGTTTGCTAGTTGTTAGTGTCATCTGGGCTGTACTCAGATTATTGCAAATTGTGCTTTCGCCGTGAACCTTTTTTGGAATCTGACAAAGCGATTACATTTAGGAGAAGTGTATCTATAATTCTGTGCATAACACTTCTATATTGATCAATGTTTACGATGAGAATTTACATACTATGTGTGCTCATTGTGCTCATTCATTGGAAGGTTTGGAGGGAAAACATTTCTCAACATTGCGCGCCAATGTAAAATGCTGTTTTTGGATATAAATATGAACTTTATCGAGCAAAACATACATGTATTGTGTAACATAATGTCCTAGGAGTGTCATCTGATGAAGATCGTCAAAGGTTAGTGCTTCATTTAGCTGTGTTTTGGGTTTTTGTGATGCATCAAGTTGCTTGGAAAATGTCTGTGTGGTGTTTCTTGTGAAGTTTATGTCATAACATAATCTAATTTTATGCTTTCGCCGTAAAGCCTTTTTGAAATCGGACAATGTGGTTAGATTAAGGAGAAGTTTATCTTTAAAATGGTGTAAAATAGTTGATTGTTTGAGAAAATGGAATTATGAGATCTTAGCTGTTTCAAATTTGGCGCTCTGATTTTCCACTGGCTGTTGTCAAAATCAATCCCGTTAACAGGATGAGAATGGGAAGAGGTCACCAACAGGTTAAAGCACCTTGCAACTCCCTTACTTTTTCAAATTCTGTCACTTCCCTCACTAACTTCATACCTTGCTCGCTCTTTCTCTCTCCCTTTCATTCACGCTGTCACTCTTGGTTTTCTGAAGTAACAAATTGTCAGCTCTGCATTTTCCAAGAATGTGTGTGCTTATTTCTGAGGTGAGCATCAGCTTTAATCTGGCCTCTTATTGATTGTACCTGGAAGTTCTTTGAACTGCACAGCTTTCTATCCCCCAACACCACCCCTAGTAAAAATCATTATCATCCTGGGACATGAATGTTTGTCTCAATCGGACAGTTCATTATTTCCTCCTCAGAGATATCTGCACTCTTTCATTGACCTTGTTCAGTGTTGTATAACACATACATTGAATATTACAAACATTAGGAAAACCTTCCTAATATTGAGTACACCCCTCCTCCCTTCCGTTTGCCCTCAGAACAGCCTTAATTTTGTCAGGACATGGACTCTACAAGGTGTCGAAAGCAGGGATGCTGGCCTATGACTCCAATGCATCCCACAGTTCTGTCAAGTTGGCTGCATATCCATTGGGTGGTGGACCATTCTTAATACACATATGAAACTGTTGAGCATGAAAAACCCAGCAGCGTTGCAGTTCTTGATACAAACCGGTGCACCTGGCACTAAGAAGGCTTAAAAGTCCTTCTTTAACCTGTCTCCTCCCCTTCATCCACACTGATTGAAGTAGATTTAACAAGTGAGATCAATAAGGGATCATAGCTTTCCCCTTTTACCTACAGTACTGACTCCTTGGTGACGATACCCATGTGTAAAGTGGGTGTGGCCAGCTGTGGATCCAGACCGTGTGTGTCCAGGATGTGTCTGGCTGCCGAGCTCAGCCGCAATCTGGTGGGAGAAGACAAAACACATACACAGAAAGACAGGGACCAAGGGACACACACAAAGTTAGTCTCACCGTAATGTCCTGATTGGTCAGAGAATATTCTATTGTATTAGGATCTATTTTAGTCCTCATTTTGGAATAATCTTCCAAGAGTCCTTAAACATACAAATTCAATGTATAATCAAAATACATTTTAACATACACTGTATATACAAAAGTATGTGGACACCCCTTCAAATGAGTGAATTCTGCTATTTCAGTCACACCCGTTGCTGAAAGGTGTATAGAATCGAGCACACAGTCAAGTAATCTCCATAGACAAACATTGGCAGGAGAATGGCCTTCTTGATGAGCTCAGCGACTTTCAATGTGGCACCATCATAGGATGCCACCTTTCTAACAAGTCAGTTCGTCAACTTTCTACCCTGCTGGAGCTGCCCTGGTCAACTGTAAGTGCTGTTATTGTGAAGTGGAAACTTCTAGGAGAAACAACGGATCAACCGCAAAGTGGTAAGCTCACAGAACGGGGCCTCCTAGTGCTGAAGCATGTAGCGCGTAAAATTTGTCTGTCCTCGGTTGCAACACTCACTATCGAGTTCCAAACTGCCTCTGGAAACAACGTCAGCACAAGAACTGTTCGTCAGGAGCTTCATGAAACGGGTTTCCATGGCTGAGCAGCCGCACACAAACCTTGGATCACCATGCGCAATGCCAAGCCTTGGCTGAAGTGATGTAAAGCTCACCGCCATTGGTCTCTGGAGCAGTGGAAATGCGTTCTCTGGAGTGATGAATCACGCCTCACCATCTGGCAGTTCGACGGACAAATCGGAGTTTGGCGGATGCCAGGAGAACACCACCTGCTCAAACCATAGTGCCAACTGTAAAGTTTACTGGAGGAGGGAATAATGGTCTGGGGCTGTTTTTCATGGTTCGGGCTAGACCCCTTAGTTCCAGTGAAGGGAAATCTTAAGGGTACAGCATTCAATGACATTGTAGATGATTCTGTCTTTCCAACGTTGTGGCAAAAGTTGGGGGAAGGCCCTTTCCTGTTTCAGCATGACAATGCCCCCATGCACAAAGCGAGGTCCAAACTGAAATGGTTTGTCGAGATCGGTGTGGAAGAACTTGACTGGCCTGCACAGAGGCCTACCTCAACCCTATCAAATACCTTTGAGATTAATTGTAACACGGACTGCGAACCAGGCATAATCGCCCAACATTAGTGCCTGACCTCAATATTGCTTGAGGCTGAATGGAAGCAAATCACTGTAGCAATGTTCCAAACATCTAGTGGAAAGCTTTCCCAATAGAGTGGAGGCTGTTATAGTAGGAGAGACCAACTCCATATTAATGCCCATGATTTTGGAATGAGATGTTCGACGAGCAGGTGTCCACATACATTGTGATAGTGTATAACACACTGTTACAATCAGACATAATACACTGACATATTGACAAGATAAATACTCGACAGTCTGAAAAGAGAGATTGGTTCCTACATCTACCATAGTCATGCACAACCTTCCAATTTATTATATTTAAATGGTTCTAAAGTAGAAAAAGAAGGAAGGAAGTGCTGCTAAGGTACACAATAGTAGGTTTTGGTAGACAGAAGGTGCTTTTTGGTAAATTGTTCATCAAAAAGAAAGGAGGACCAAGGCACTCTACATAATTAATACAAATTTTTATTGGAGCCGAAACGCGTCTGTTTTTCAATCTTTGTTTCTTAAGACTGCAGCTATGTATTCTGAAAGTTTATCTGGCCAGGCAAAAGAGGATAGGCTTCAGCTCTAGTCTAGTTCCTCTGGAGTTTTTTTTTTGTTGCCAATGAGGCAGCTGCTTGCTCTTTAGGGGTTCATGCCAAGGTTGATGTGACAAATGTTTGTGTATTTGTGAAAAGCACTATACAAATTCCATTCGAATTTCTGATTAATTGATGAAGAAATTAATCATGGAGGGATGGACGAGTGGAGGAGAGAAGGAGGTGAGACTCACAGTCCTGTGGGGGCTACTCCGGGGGGAGGGGGTGGGGGTGCAGAGTGGGCCATCGGAGGGGGAGGGGCTGCAGCTGCAGGAGGAGGAGCCTGGATGGGCATGGCTGCCCCAGGGGGAGGGATCTCAACCGTCTTCTAGTCCTCCTCTTCCTCCACCATGACGGCGATCAGAGTCCCCAGATGCACTGCACAACTGCCCTCTTCCATCTGTGGGAAGACAGAGACACACTTTTAAAATAATAATCACTTCATCAGGTTGCATTTGATTTGACTGCTCAAGAAGACTGAAGAGAGGAGGAGAAAGAGAGAGTGCACAAAATATGAGAAAGGAAGAAGAACACTAGGCAGAAGAAAGAAGGGAGAATAAGTGAAGAACTAAAGAGGGAGAGGCCAAATGATAGGAAGAATGGAAAGAGATCAACCCAGGAGAGAGAGGGTTTTCAAAAGATGCGCAGCTCGACATAACATTCATTACTGTTTCCAGAGGGACCATGGGCAGACCTTTCAAATCGCTGTGCGTCGATCCCCACTGCCTACTCAATTTACTTCATTTCCCCTGGCCGCTGTTCTGTTCCAACAAAAGACAAACAAGGGTAAAGACTAATGGAGGGGGGAATGGATTGCTTACAGTTTCTTAACCCCCCCCCCCCATATCGCACATTGATTCTCTCCCTCTCTCTAGCAATCCATTTCCCTTTCTAACAGAGTCAAAAAGCACAACATGGATGTCTCCACTCCCTCATAGTCAGCTAGGTGTTTTTCCTCTGTCAATATTGATTAGTTCTAAATGATAGGGCTAGCACAATAGATGGGCCAGGGCCGTGACACTCCAACTATTTCCATTCCTGCTAAAGGGCGTAGCTCTGTTTGCCAGATAGGAAGGAAAAATAAGACAGAAAGCACAACAACAGCTGTTGGCAACAGGGAGAGCCGTCTTTTTTGATCATGGTGACACAGAACTTGATCAGGAAGTTGGTTTCTGCGTTAGATCACACCACAAGTCCTTGTAACTGGCTGAATGTCAGTTGGTTCAGATCACAGTATCAAACAGTTTTGAACCATAAGACTTGGAGGAAAACCCACAGCTGTGACTTGTTCAGCCCCACCTCCTCCAAAGTGCCCAAAGGGTTGATGTTTTTCTCAGTACAATATTAAAGAGCAGCTTTAATATTGCAGATGGATTGTAGCTTCCAGCAATGTTATTGTCGGTATCATTTCCAATCCCCCATATCTTTTTTTGTAAATATTTAGTTAATTTTTTTGCAGGGGACTTGGGAATCTTTTAAAATACTTTTACTTATGTCTTATGTTGTACACTTCTTTTAATATATTTTATTTCCAGGGCGTTGTTGTATTTTATCATTTGTTTTACTTTTGAACTCTGTTTGGGGTGGGGGGGGGGGGGGCAATACAGTGCAATTGTGTTTATTTTTTATTATTGAACTGATTTCATCAACTTATTTTGTAAGGAGGGGTTTGTGATTTTTTTTTGTCGTGGCTTATCTTGTAAACTTTTATTATGATGTTTTATTTAATTAGAGATCTATTTTGCAAATAAAAACATGTTCATAGTCAACACTTGGCTTTTCCTTGGGGGTGACACATTGGCAGTCAGGATCTCTAGTCTCCACTAAGTGTTGGTAACACCACTTAAGGTTCCCCTTATCCAACTGTCAGTAGAGAAACAATCTTTTCACTGTTCAGAGATAAAACACATGTTCTTCTGCCTAGCATGGAAGTGGCTAGAATCTTCAGAGGTGTAAGGATAATTAGGAGACTGAAACTAAGGATATAGCTGCTGGAAGGTGACCATTGGTGATCATCGGGTCCTGTTGGAAGGTGAACCTTCGGCCCCAGTTTGAGGTCCTGAGTGCTCTGCAGCAGGTTTTCATCAAGGACCTCTCTGTACTTTGCTACGTTCATCTTTCCCTCAATCCTGACAAGTCTCCCAGTCCCTGCTGCTAAAAAACATCCCCACAGCACGATGCTGCCACCAACATGCTTCACAGTAGGGAGGATGCCAGGTTTCCTCCAGACGTGACGCTTGGCATTCAGGCCAAAGAGTTCAATCTTGGTTTCATCAGACCAGATCATCTTGTTTCTCATGGTCTGAGAGTACTTTAGGTGCCTTTTGGCAAACTCCAAGCGGGCTGTCATGTACCTTTAACTGAGTGGCTTCCGTCTGGCCATTCTACCACAAAAGGCCTAAATTGATGAAGTGCTGCAGAGATGGTTGTCCTTCTGGAAGATTCTCCCATCTCCACAGAGGAGCTCTAGAGCTCTGTCAGAGTGACCATCGGGTTCTCGGTCAACTCGTGGGTGAACAGGGAGTACAGCAGAGTAATGACGACACACCCCTGGGGTTGCCCTGTGTTAAGAGTCAATGTGGAGGAGGTGTTGTTGCCAGTGTTCACAGCCTGTGGTCTTCCCGTCAGAAAGTTAAGGATCCCGTTACAGAGGGTTGTGTCCAGATCCAGGGCTCTGAGCTTGGTGTCAAGCTTCGATGGAACAATAGTGTTGAATGCTTAACTGTAGTCAATGAACAACATTCTCACATAGGTGTTTTTCTTGTACAGATGTGTTAAGGCCATGTGAATAGCGATAGAAATGGCATCTTTCGTGGATCTGTTGGAGAGGTAGGCAAATTGGAGTGGGTCCAGTGTGCCTGGCATCCCTTGATCTGGGCCTTGACAAGCCTCTTGGAGTACTTCATGATGACTGAGGTGAGCGCGACAGGGCGATAGTCATTTTGGCGTGTCACCTTGTTTTTCTTGGGCTCTGGGACAATGGTGGTCTCCTTATAGCAGGTGGGGACTACAGCCTGAGACAGGGACAGGTTGAATATGTCCGAGAAGACGCCCCCAGCCGTTCAGCACACACCGAGGATGCGGCCAGGGACGCCATCTTGGCTGGCTGCTTTGAGAGTATTTATTCTAAAGTTTTCCTCACGTCAGCCTCGAAGAGTGAAAGCACCTGGTCGTCCGTAGCAGCGAGATTCTTCCTGGATGGATCGGTATTGTCTGCCTCGATGAGAGCATGAAATGTGTTATGCTCGTCTGGGAGGGGGGCTCCGATGGGCACTGCATCGATATTCTGTAGTCCTTGCCATATACGACACAAGTCTATTCAAGTTTGAGTATGTATTATCGTTTTGCATCCCTAGTGGATTTGCGGAGATTGTACCTGCTTGCCTTGTATGCGTTGTGCGCCACCAATACATCAGGGTTCGTTCTGCTGACATTGAATAATGCAGCATGGGCTCTCAGCATGATACGGATCTCTCCGTTCATCCATTTTTGGTTGGGGTATATCTGGATTTTTATTGTGGTTTCAACATCATCAACACATTTCCTAATGCTTGTGATTGACGATGAATATTCCTCAATGTTGATGGATAAATCATTTTATTGTTACATTTTTGTATTACCCCTCTTTTTCTCCCCAATTTTGTGATATCCATTTGGTAGTTAAGATCTTGTCTCATCGCTGCAACTCCCCAACGGGCTCGGGATAGGCGAATGTCGAGTCATGCGTCCTTGGAAACATGACCCGGCAAGCTGCGCTGCTTCTTAACACACTGCTAGCTTAACCCGGAAGCCAGCCGCACCATTGTGTCAGAGGAAACACCCTTCAACTGACGACCGAAAGACAGCTTGCTTGCGCCCAGCCCACCACAAGGAGTCACTAGAGCACAATGAGCCAAGGAAATCCCCCCGGGCCAAACCCTCACGACGCTGGGCCAATTATGCGCCGTGCTATAGGGCTCCCGGTCATGGCTGGCTGTGACACAGCCTGGGATTGAACCAGAGGCTGTAGTGGCACCTTAGACCGCTGCGCCAATCAGGAGGTGGGTGGATGAGTCTTCGCTGGTGGCTCCATCGAGTTGCTGCTTGTAGGTGGGGAGTAGGAAGAGCGACTTGATCTGATTGGCCAAAGTGGGGTGAGGGATGGCCTCGTACGGATCATGGATGTTTGTGTCAAACACGCTGGATCCTCTTGTAGGGCAGGATACATGTTGGTGATATCTTGGGGAAAACAATGTTGACTAGGAATTGTTTTAGAAAACATACCTCTCCACCCCCCAACTCATACAACAAGCTACCGATCAATCCATTCAGAATATGGAGAAGCAGTCTGGTTGAAAAGCAGAGTCGAGTGTATTGTCCATAAGCCCCGTTTCATCAATTGAAGCCTTGCTCTGAGTTCACAAAGTTTATTTTCCAGTGATTAGACATTAGCCATCAGGATACTATGAAGAGGCTGTTTAGCCAATCTTTTCAGCCTAGCTTGGATTCCCTCTTTCCTTACTCTTCTTTGTCATCGGTGTTACCCTCCTCCTGGAGATCTACCGTCCTGTGGGTTTTCAGTCCAAGAAGCAAAGTCGAGCAGGAACCGGCAAGACGGGTGCCCTCCTCAGCGCCGCCATCTTATCCGTGTATGCCCCAAAGGGTTATTATGATTCTCCTTGTAACATATTTATAAACATGAGGACCACTAAAGACAGCAGTGGAGAACGACATGCCACTAATGATTACACATTGACAGGCTGTAATGAGTGTTTGGTTAGGACTGCAGCCAGGTTTTTGACACTGAGTGTATGAGTGAGTGAGAGACAGAGAGAGCAAGAAGGACAGAGATGGCGCAGTGGGGCAGTGATTGTGCTTATCCTGCTTATAACTCAGAGTGGAGGATGGGGAAAGGTGGAGGCTGAGGTATCCATACATCTTAATTTTATTGGATAAGTGCGACACCGCAGTATATCATAAACTGCCTCTGACAATCACTGTCTCAATAGACATACATGCAGCTAGTCTATTGTACTACAAAATAAACCCATTCAATTCCCCTGTGACTATGGTGCCTTTTCCTACTCCAGATTAGAGCTTGATGTTATGTGGGTCACATACTGAGCAGTGAACAAGGAAATGTACAACCACAGTCTTCCACAATATTGATGTGACACACAAAGCATGTGACGGGGTGTGAGGGAGAGGGAAAGCCCAGTGATGTTCCCTCCCTGTCATGACTTCCGCGAAGTCGGTCCCTCTCCTTGTTCGGGCGGCGTTCGGCAGTCGATGTCACCAGCCTTCTAGCCATCGCCGATCCACTTTTCATTTTCCATTTGTTTTGTCTTTGTCTTACACACGTGGTTTAAATTCCCCAATTACTTGTTCATTATTTAACCTTCTGTTCCCCCATGTTTGTTTGTGAGTAATTGTTTGTATGTATACGGTCAGTTATGTGGGCTCATGTCTATTTTGAGTAAATTACGTTTATTTACTCATATCTGCTGTCCTGCGCCTGACTCCTCTATACAAGCTACACACAGACCACATTACACTCCCCAATATTAGGCTCTCCATAAACATCAATTAGACAACCAGGTATTTATAGACTTATTTAATACAGCTGCCTAAGAAGCTGCTGCTGGGGGCTGTAATTCATACATACACACACACACCCCTTGCCACTTTCATTTTATTTTTTATTTGTCACATTATGGCATGTCATGTTATGTGTGGATGTCTCCATCGAAGAGAAGACTAGAGAGAGACAGAGGGAGTGAGAAACACAAACTCCACCAGTGGGGCTCAACACTGCCATCATCTGTCTGTTAAAGGACAGCTACTGAGCCATTCAGTCACTCAGAGTCATTTAGTCAAATACCTGAGCAGCACATCAAATGGACCAGACAGCGAAACGATGCCGTTTTAACACGACTGACTCACATTATAAGACCTCCCTGATTTCAGTGAAGAACGATAGGTCAAGAGGTGGATGAGGACACCATTTTTAGTAGGCTATGTATGTATTTCAGAAAATAACCATGAATTATATATGATTATATTTATTTTTGTACTGTTAATATACACACACACTCACAGGACCCTACACACTCACACACAGACACCCCAACACACACACACAAACACTCACTTCATAATATGCTCACACCCACACAATATGCACATACATTTATACGGACTCTACACACAAACACACACACACTCACATACAATCATCATACGCTGCTGCTAGTCTGTTTATCATATATCCTGATCCCTAGTCACCTTACCCCTATTCAAATCTACCTCTTATTACTCCAGTATCCCCGCACATTGTAAATATGGTACTGGAAATGACTGACCCTGTATATACTGTACATCTGTCCCATTTTCTCCGGCTAACCTCTCAGTTCTTCTCCAAAAGAACAGTCCTGTGGTCTCCCTTCGCCTAGTAGGTTGTTTCTCATTACCTCTCTGCATAAAGTACAAAAAAACACATTCAAACTCCGTCCTTCTCATAGGCCCAACCTGACTCCCAAACAGCACAGTGGTTGATGTAGGCTTTCTAAACACTAAAACCTGGGTTCCTGGCCTCTTAGTCTGATTTCCAATTTTTCTCACCATTTGTATCCATTTGTTGTTTTCCTCAGATCCCCCAGGGGGTCCCGTGGCTTCAACAACAAGGAGACCCATGGAAAGGATGATGGAGAAAACAAACCACCAGACCCGGTGTAGACAATGTTTCCTAATTATAGAACCTGAGTGTGAGTGTGAAATGATGACTCCTTCATCTGCTCGTTGGCTAGAGCCTTCTTCTTCATCTTTCTTTCCGGCCTTTTGGTCTGGGCACTCTGCATTTTTCCTTTGGCTCGGTCCATCTTTCTCCTTCAGATGTTCTCGGGGCCCTGCTCTCCCTCCAGTCGCTCATCCATGGCTCCCACTCTGGGAGGTGCTTGCAGTGGGAGAGATGATACCAGCCGGACCACTCCGCCACTCGCAGGGCTGTTGGTGTCACTATGGTTACCTGGAACGGACCAATCCATCGTGGTTGGTTCCATTTTTGTTTGTGGACTCTGAGTTTCACCCAGTCTCGTTTATGGGAAGTTCGTCAGGGTATTTACCTGGGGGAACCTTGTTTGCTTTCCTGTGGGCAGAGTGGAGAGACCTGACAAGAGGTTAGTTCTTTCATGTACTCAATGTGATTACACTGTGCCTCAGTTATGTCTATCTGTCGGTCAGTCATAGGTCGAACACCTGGTGTGTTCATGGGTCGTCCTGTTAACATCCCGTAAAGTGTACACCCAATACCTTAGTTAAGGCTGCTGCGCATTTTCATGAGGACAAGTGGCAAGCATTCCACCCAGCTCATTTTTGTGGAATGGCAGGCTTTTAGAAGCCCCCCTTTAATCATTTGTTTATCCCTCTCTGTAATCCCGTTATCCCGCAGGTGATAGATGGAGACAAACTTCTGGTCACCACCCATCGTTATGGCCACTTGGGCAACCACATCTCCTATGAGATGGGTACCATTGTCTGCAGACAAAAACTTAGGCACACCGAACCTGGGTATGATTTCCCTGACTAGCAATTTTGCAACTGTTCGCGCATCGCAGTTGTTGTGGGAAATGCTTCCACCCACCTGATAAACCTGTCAATTATCAAGCAGTTACCAGGCAATTACCAGGCAGTATCTCTTTCTTTCTTTCTTTTCGCTCTACCATGTTTATGAAATCCATAGCAAGGTGGACTAAAGGTCATTTTGGAGTGGGGAACTTCCCCGGTTGCAGTGGAGTTCCCTTGTCTATGTCATCCTGTTAGGGACAGACGTTCCGCTAGCGGAACGCCTCACCGATATCCAATGGTATAGAGTGGTGCGAATTACAAATACCTCAAAAATAGAAAAACGAAAATTTTTCTAACATATGACTATTTTACACCATTTTAAAGACAAGACTCTCCTTTATCTAACCACATTTTCCGATTTCAAAAAGGCTTTACAACGAAAGCAAAACATTAGATTATGTCAGGAGAGTACCCTCCCAAAAATAATCACACAGCCATTTTCAAAGCAATTATATATGTCACAAAAACCAAAACCACAGCTAAATGCAGCACTAACCTTTGATGATCTTCACCAGATGACACTCCTAGGACATTATGTTATACAATACATGCATGTTTTGTTCAATCAAGTTCATATTTATATCAAAAACCAGCTTTTTACATTAGCATGTGATGTTCAGAACGTCTTTTTTAAGCCTCAAAAAGTTATTCCTCTTATTTGGCCTTCGCACTGATCCTTTTGTGCATATGTAAAATATATATATGTATATATATATATATATATACTGCTCAAAAAAATAAAGGGAACGCTTAAACAACACATCCTAGATCTGAATGAAAGAAATAATCTTATTAAATACTTTTTTCTTTACATAGTTGAATGTGCTGACAACACAATCACACAAAAATAATCAATGGAAATCCAATTTATCAACCCATGGAGGTCTGGATTTGGAGTCACACTCAAAATTAAAGTGGAAAACCACACTACAGGCTGATCCAACTTTGATGTAATGTCCTTAAAACAAGTCAAAATGAGGCTCAGTAGTGTGTGTGGCCTCCACGTGCCTGTATGACCTCCCTACAACGTCTGGGAATGCTCCTGATGAGGTGGCGGATGGTCTCCTGAGGGATCTCCTCCCAGACCTGGACTAAAGCATCCGCCAACTCCTGGACAGTCTGTGGTGCAACGTGGCGTTGGTGGATGGAGCGAGACATGATGTCCCAGATGTGCTCAATTGGATTCAGGTCTGGGGAACGAGCGGGCCAGTCCATAGCATCAATGCCTTCCTCTTGCAGGAACTGCTGACACACTCCAGCCACATGAGGTCTAGCATTGTCTTGCATTAGGAGGAACCCAGGGCCAACCGCACCAGCATATGGTCTCACAAGGGGTCTGAGGATCTCATCTCGGTACCTAATGGCAGTCAGGCTACCTCTGGCGAGCACATGGAGGGCTGTGCGGCCCCCCCAAAGAAATGCCACCCCACACCATGACTGACCCATCGCCAAACCAGTCATGCTGGAGGATGTTGCAGGCAGCAGAACGTTCTCCACGGCGTCTCCAGACTCTGTCACGTCTGTCACGTGCTCAGTGTGAACCTGCTTTCATCTGTGAAGAGCACAGGGAGCCAGTGGCGAATTTGCCAATCTTGGTGTTCTCTGGCAAATGCTAAACATCCTGCACGGTGTTGGGCTGTAAGCACAACCCCCACCTGTGGACGTCGGGCCCTCATACCACCCTCATGGAGTCTGTTTCTGACCGTTTGAGCAGACACATGCACATTTGTGGCCTGCTGGAGGTCATTTTGCAGGGCTCTGGCAGTGCTCCTCCTGCTCCTCCTTGCACAAAGGCGGAGGTAGCGGTCCTGCTGCTGGGTTGTTGCCCTCCTACGGCCTCCTACACGTCTCCTGATGTACTGGCCTGTCTCCTGGTAGCGCCTCCATGCTCTGGACACTACGCTGACAGACACAGCAAACCTTCTTGCCACAGCTCGCATTGATGTGCCATCCTGGATGAGCTGCACTACCTGAGCCACTTGTGTGGGTTGTAGACTCCGTCTCATGCTACCACTAGAGTGAAAGCACCGCCAGCATTCGAAAGTGACCAAAACATCAGCCAGGAAGCATAGGAACTGAGAAGTGGTCTGTGGTCCCCACCTGCAGAACCACTCCTTTATTGGGGGTGTCTTGCTAATTGCCTATAATTTCCACCTGTTGTCTATTCCATTTGCACAACAGCATGTGAAATTTATTGTCAATCAGTGTTGCTTCCTAAGTGGACAGTTTGATTTCACAGAAGTGTGATTGACTTGGAGTTACATTGTGTTGTTTAAGTGTTCCCTTTATTTTTTTGAGCAGTGTATATATATATATATATATATATATATATATATATATATATAATTTGGAAAGTATTCCTTACTGTAATCGTTATTCAGAGGGTGAGGATGAGACGGAAAATAAAACATCTGCTTTACCCTTGTGTAGTCTTAACATTGCTCTTGTCGTAAGGGTCAAAGATTACCCCTAAAATAAAGCAGTTTAATTCAATTTTAAACCCCAAATCTATTTTGCATGAATAAACAACCTGTCATTCATCACAAACTTTGTGAATATCTGGGTTTTCCCTCTTCACAATGAAGAAAAGACTGCATTTAATCAGTGGACACCACTCGTTTTTATAACACCTGTCATAATTGTTTTCTTTACTAAAGTAGAGGTTTATTATTATTATTGCTAAAGGTACTGCATAGGTGTAAACATACATTTTTTTAGCAAGAGATAACACTTGTGTAGCCTAAGAAAGTAGCAGAAATGTGCAGAAAGTAGTTTTGAATGCATTTATTTGAAGGGAAAGAATAAGTCTTGAACTTTTTTGGCAACATAGTGATATATTCGTATATACTGTACAATGAGGAATTCAACTACAAAATACTAGTCTTCTCCCATTTTTTTGAACCATTGCCCCCTCCCCCAAGGTGTATAAACAACAACAATAAATAAGAATAAGATAGATACAAAAAAATGTGAAGAACATAAATCAATTAACTCTAATTAGCACATGTAGGACAGTATGCAAGTGTGTGTGCATGGACTTTGCAGATGTATTTCTCACATGTGCAGCACATAGTATTGGTTTTGCATTCCTTATTTGGGGGGCAGAATTGGGATATCCTCCTCTTGCCAGCTGCAGCCTCAGGTGGATCAGGACAAGATTCAGCCCCCTGAACAGCTTTCACAAGCGCTGCAGAGGCTGCTGTGTGGGGGAGGTGCTCCCTTTGAATTTCTGAAGTTACAAGTGCCTTTCCTAGCTGCTCCAGAAACACCCTCCTCTTATTCCGCTTATCAGGCATCCAGGTAGGGTTGATCGTGTTCCATATCAAGGAGGCATTGTATGACGACACATCAATGATGTTATGGAAGATGACCAGGGGCCAGCGGGCAGTCATCCTCCTGCAGTTGTAAGTCCCAATCACCTTGTCCAGGTTGTGCACAACTCCTTTGTTGTGGTTGTAGTCCAGGATGATGGCTGGCTTCCTGTCCTCATGATCACTGATCTCAGCTGTTTCATGCAGTGTGCTCAGGAGGACCACATTCTTGTTCCGCTTTGGGAGGTAAGACACTAGAGTGGAGGTGAAGACAAACTTTGATGAGAAGGCCTCTCTCCCCCTTGTTGCGTGGCGTGCGGGGGGGAGCTCAGGCTTGTTCTTTCTAACTGTGCCAACCATGATGATCTTCCTCTTCAGGAGCTGCTGGCTGAGTTCAATCAGTAGCATACAATCTCAATTTCTCATTGTATGTGTGTGTCTTCGTGGTTTTTGTGGTGTGTAAATTATTTATAACTGTCGGATCAAAAATGACCCTAAGACAATCTTTGTACCCTGGTGGTATACAGCTTTCATGGAAATATGAGCAAAGGCAATGTTTCACTTTTTCTAATGTTGGGGTCACTCTCGGAAAATCATCAACTTTCAAGTTGAAAAAATATAATTTAGGTTGTTCTCTGCTGAAAAACATAGTGGCGGGTAATTTTTTACCCTTAAGACAACACAAGGGTTAAAATGTTTAGCTTCCTAATTCTGAGAATCATGGATGACTCCATCTTTAGTAACGAGTATCTGCAAATTATTTTAGATAGCGTTCCTGTGTTGGAGATTCAGGAAGAATGTGATGCATTTTTCTCCATATTCCATCCAGTTTACATTATTTTTTATAATAGATTAAATTAGATCGTTCTTGAATAAGTTCCTCCAGTTCATTAAATTTTTCCACCAACTTGTTTTATATCTCTGTAGTACTGTTTTTATTGCTATCTGCCTGTAGGCTCAGTTTGTGTATTTCCTTTGTTAGTCTTGTCTCTTTTGTCCATAATGTTTGTGATCTCCTTAAGGGCATGCTGATGATAGTTGTACAGTGATTTCCTTTACGGTCCATTTGTATTTATTATTATTATCATTTTGCTGGACTCTTCCTGGGGTCCAGCAAAATGAAGGCAGTTAATACAATTTTAAAAACGTTACAATACATTCACAGATTTCACAACACATTGTGTGCCCTCAGGCCCCTACTCCACCACTACCACATATCTACAGTACTAAATCCATGTGTTTGTATAGTAGGTATGTTATCGTGTGTGTGTGTGTGTGTGTGTGTGTGTGTGTGTGTGTGTGTGTGTGTGTGTATGCATGTGTCTGTGCCAATGTTAGTGTTGCTTCACAGTCCCTGCTGTTCCATAAGATGTTTTTAATCTATTTTTTTAAATCAAATGTTACTGCTTGCGTCAGTTCCTTGATGTGGAATATAGTTCCATGTAGTCATGGCTCTATGTAGTACCGTGTGCCTCCCATAGTCTGTTCTGGACTTTGGGACTGTGAAGAGACCTCTTGTGGCATGTCTTGTGGGGTATTCCTGGGTGTCCAAGCTGTGTGCCAGTAGTTTAGACAGACAGCTCGTTGCATTCAACATGTCAATACTTCTCATAAATAAAAGTAATGATGAAGTCAATCTCTTCTCCACTTTCAGCCAGGAGAGACTGAAATGCATATTATCAATATTTATCAATATGTAAGTGCTGTGCTTGTTGAGTGTCCTTCCTTATAAGCATGCTGTTATTCTGTTGTCAATATGTTTACTGTGAAATAGCATCGTATCTGGTCAAACACAATTTTTTACAGAAGTTTACTAAGGGTTGGTAACAGGCTGATTAGTCGGCTATTTGAGCCAGTAAAGGGGGCTTTACTATTCTAGACTTTAGCTTCCCTCCAGGCTTGAGGGCACACGCTCTCTAGTAGGCTTAAATTGAAGATGTGGCAAATAGGAGTGGCAATATCGCCTGCTATTATCCTCAGTAATTTTCCATCAGGATTGTCAGACCCCGGTGGCTCGTCATTGGTGATAGACAACAATCTTTTCACCTCTTCCACACTGACTTTACGGAATTCAAAGTACAATTCTTGTCCTTCATAATTTGGTCCGATACACTTGGATGTGTAGTGTCAGCGTTTGTTGCTGGCATGTCATCCCTAAGTTTGTTTATCTTGCCAATAACAAAGTAATTAAGGTAGTTTGCAATATCAGTGGGCTTTGTGATGAATGAGCCATCTGGTTCAATGAACCCCGTTCCGCCTGCGGAACCCCTAGCCAACAGCCAATGGCATCGCACGGCGCAAAATACAAAACCAACTAAAATACCAAAATTCAATTTTCTCAAACAATCAACTATTTTACACCATTTTCAAGATAAGACTCTCGTTAATCTAACCACATTGTCTGATTTCAAAAAGGCTTTACAGCGAAAGCAAAACACTAGATTATGTTAGGAGAGTACATAGACACAAATAATCACACAGCCATTTTCCAAGCTAGCATATATGTCACATAAACCCAAACCACAGCTAAATGCAGCACTAACCTTTGATGATCTTCATCAGATGACACTCCTAGGACATTATGTTATACAATACATGCATGTTTTGTTCAATCAAGTTCATATTTATATCAAAAAACAGCTTTTTACATTAGCATGTGATGTTCAGAACTAGCATACCCACTAAAAACTTCCGGTGAATTTACTAAGTTACTCATGATAAATGTTGACAAAATACATAACAATTATTTTAAGAATTATAGATACAGAACTCCTTTATGCAATCGCTATGTCCGATTTTAAAATAGCTTTTCGGCGAAAGCACATTTTGCAATATTCTGAGTACATCACGGCTAGCTATTTTGACATCCGCCAACTTCAGGGTCACCTAAACTCAGAATTACTATTAGAAAAATTGGATTACCTTTGCTGTTCTTCGTCAGAATGCACTCCCAGGACTTCTACTTCAACAACAAATGTTGTTTTGGTTCCAAATAATCCATAGTTATATCCAAATACCTCCGTTTTGTTCGTGCGTTCAGGTCACTATCCGAAGGGTAACGCGCGAGCGCATTTCGTGACAAAAAAAATACAAATATTCCATGTCAAACGCTGTTTAAAATCAATTTTTATGCTATTTTTCTCGTAAAATAGCGATAATATTCCAACCGGGCAACGTTGTATTCATTCAAAGGCTGAAAGAAAAACATGGCCAGTTCTCGTGACCACGCATCTCCAGTATCACTGTCCCCAGGCTGACCACTTACAAACTCTGCTCCTATACTTTGCCCAGAGACAGCAGACACCCCATTCCACTTTCTGGCAGCTTTAGAGAGCCAATGGAAGCCTTAGAAAGTGTCAAGTTACAGCACAGATGCTGTAATTTCGATAGAGATGTAACAGAAGGTCAACAAATTGTCAGAAAGGGCTCTTCCTGCATGGAATCTTCTCAGGTTTTGGCCTGCCATATGAGTTCTGTTATACTCACAGACACCATTCAAACAGTTTTAGAAACTTTAGAGTGTTTTCTATCCAAATCAACTAATTATATGCATATTCTAGTTTCTGGGCAGGACTATCCCAAAGATTAATTGCCATACCTTTTGCCTCATCCCTCTCAACTATACAATTGTTCAATTACTCAATAATCCAAGGGGATTTAACGTTTTTACAGTCATTTTCTAAATGGGTGTGTGCTTATTAGTAACTGGAATAAGTGGTTTCATAAATGCGTCAAGTGCAGCGTCTGGTTGCTCCTCATGACACACCACAGACCAGCAAATATTTTTTACATCATCAACATATGAATAACAACAAAACTTCTTGTACACTCATACACTATATTAGGCCCAGCCTTTGGAACCTTGGTTTGTCTAGATATGGCTATTATATTGTGATCACTACATCCAATGGATTTGGATACTGCTTTAAAGCAAATATCTGCAGCGTTAGTAAAGATGTCATCAATACATGTTGAGGTACTTAAGGTACTAAACAGTGTTATAGTCTCCCACCATAATGATTTGATTGTTTGTTGCCTCAATAAACAAAGTTTGTTAAATTGGTATAAATATTTTCAAAGAAGTATGGATCATCCTGTTTTGGACCATGAAGTCTAATGAGCCAAATCTGACTCTGCCCATCTCCTTCTGAGTTCTTTTGTCCATGATGGAAACATTTTTTCACCACCCCATTCCTTTTTCATCGCAACTTCATCTAAGGATGTAGAGTGAGTTTCGTGTAAACAGTTTGTTATATTCCTTTTCAGTTAGCCACATAAAGACTGATCGTCTTTTCTTATAATCTGCTAAGCCATTACAATTCTAACTGGCTACAGTGAGGGAAAAAAGTATTTGATCCATTGCTGATTTTGTACATTTGCCCACTGACGAAGAAATGATCAGTCTATAATTTTAATGGTAGGTTTATTTGAACAGTGAGAGACAGAATAACAACAAAATAATTCTGAAAAACGCATGTAAAGAATGTTATAAATTGATTTGCATTTTAATGAGGGAAATAAGTATTTGACCACTCTGCAAAACATGACTTAGTACTTGGTGACATGCATTTTTCTGGATTTTTTTGTTTTTATTCTGTCTTTCACTGTTTAAATAAAACTACCATTAAAATTATAGACTGATCATTTCTTTGTCAGTGGGCAAACATACAAAATCAGCAGGGGATCAAATACTTTTGAGAGAGTGATCAAGTGTGTGTGTGTATGTATGCGTCCGTATATGTAAGCAAGAGTGTAAATTGAGTGTAGGTGTACGTGTATCAACTTCATAGTGTTCAGATATTTTACAGTCCCCATAATCTTTTACGTAACCTGATGTCCCCGTAGAATTTAGTACAGCCATGGTGTTATGGAGCAGTCTCGAAAAAGCTGTCCGTCTGTAAAGAGAATAGAAATCTGTGAACGTATTTGTCGTGTATTAGTTGATGATTCAAATATTTAGGGGACATTGAGCTACTGTTCCAGACTCTTTTCCAATCTATATTCTGTTGGTAGTCTAAGCTCTACAGTATATTCCATACAGTTACTATTCCCATTGGTTTATGGAGGGCTTCTAGTAGTTTTTTCATATAGATTGGATACAAAACCTCTACTTGTGTTCTGAGTGCCTAACAACTCAGCAAGTGGTATGGACTGGGAGTGGTTGACTCCATGGAACTCCATAAGTGTGCATAGCGGTTCTTAACTGCAAAAAAAGGTCATGAAAGGATAATAAACCATCATATCTGAACGTTTATGAATTCCTTATATAGATTCCTGAAAAAGAAAATATTTCCCTCCCAAAGGTAGGGAGTTATTTCTAAATATTTGTGTTTGGGTATGCCATCGGACTTCCCAATTACCACGTTTTTCAATTTGGTGCCCGGTCAGTATTGAGTGAGCGATGATTGGTCCAAACTGAGTATGATAAGACTTTGGCGATAAGGCAGAAAATAGTACATCTTTCAATGTAAATGGTGACACAATATTTTCCTCTGTTTCCAACAAAATAAGATATTTATCTTGATCAAAACATTTCTTAATTGGGCAGAGCACTAAAGACAAAGCATATCATTTGGGTAAACCTAGACCTCCAAAACTTTTGGGTTGCTGGAGTGTAGGCCGTCTTAATTCTGGGACGTTTCCCTTTCCATATAAAATTTGAGGCTGAACTTTGAATATTTTCCTAGTACCCTAATGGCGTGGGCAATGGAAGCATGCAAACCCCCAAAAAATTGTCTAGGCAAGAAATTAATTTTGACTACCGAAATTCAACCTGATATAGTTTTAACTTGTTTGTAGTTCTTTGAAACAATAGTATCTAGGGAGGGAAAAATGCTAACCGGAGCCGCCGCCATGAGTAGATGCCCACCCGGACCCTCCCCTATAGGTTCAGGTTTGCGGCCGGGAGTCCGCACCTTTGGGGGGGGGGGGGGGTACTATCACGCCCTGACCTTAGAGAGACCTTTTATTTTCCTCTAGTTTGGTTAGGTCAGGGTGTGATATGGGGTGGGCAATCTTGGTTGTTGTTTTCTATGTTCCATTCTATGTTTTCTATTTCTTTGTGTTCAGCCGAGTGTGGTTCCTAATCAGAGGCAGCTGTCTATCGTTGTCTCTGATTAGGAATCGTACTTAGGCAGCCCTTTTCTCCACCTTCAGTTGTGGGATCTTGTTTTTGTACAGCTCAGTATAGCCTGCAGAACGTGACATTCGCTTTTCCGTTGTTTGTTATTTTGATTTAGTGTTCTGAGTTTATATAAATAAATTGAACATGAGCACTTACCACGCTGCACCTTGGTCTACTCATTACGACGAGCGTCCCAGCCTTATACTGTATTTTGGGATTGACATATTTTTTTCCCTAGAGGCTACAGAGATAGAGTAAATAGGAGGCTGGACAGCCTTGACGCATTCCCCATTTAATGACGAACTGTGGTTCAAGACCATCGCAGAGAGCGTATATAAAGTGTTTTTAACAGTCATAAATATTTAGCCAAATTCCATCCGTTCCATGGCAACCTGTGTTATGGCTTTACACCGCCCTGCTATAATGTGGATAAAGAATTACTTGTCTAACAGAACACAGAGGGTGTTCTTTAATGGTTGCCTATCAAATATAATCCAGTTAGAATCAGGAATTCCCCAGGATAGCTGTTTAGGCCCCTTGCTTTTTTACATTTTTACTAACGACATGCCACTGACTTTGAGTAAAGCCAGTTTCTATATATATGGATGACTCAACACTATACACGTCAGCTACTACAGTGACTGAAATGACTGCAACACTCAACAAAGAGCTGCAGATAGGTTCAGAGTGGGTGGCAAGGAATAAATTAGCCCTAAATATTTCTAAAACTAAAAGAATTGTATTTGTAACAAAACACTCACTAAACCCTAAACCTCAAATAAATCTTGTAATAAATAATGTGGAAATTATTCTGAGTACATAGCTCGCCATAATGGTGATAATTAAAACCCTTACGGGGTATTGTGTGTAGATTGATACATTTTTGTTTTTAATACTACTTTAGAATACGGCAATAACATAACAAAATGTGGAAAAAGGGGTCTGAATATTTTCCGAGGCATTGTACATACGGCATGTTACAGGTGCATGGGCTCTCATCGATGAGAGAAGTTTGTCAGGTTCAGTAAAGCCTCAAACAAATTGTCCGCAACAGTGAAATGGGCTACTTCTTTGTGAATTAATGAGGAGGCGGAGCACATCTCAATTCAAACTGTTGTTTGAAATTCATTTCAAATTTCCAAGTTGAAATATAGCCTATAGATAATTAGCAGGTAGTGTTGGTCTTGGTTTGAGGGCAGCATGGGTGAACTGTCCTGTTGCCTAACAATCACATTTTGGAACAGTGAGTGCATTCTGACATCACACGCATAAAGAAACTCACACTGGGGCGACCATTAGAAATATTTGGAACTCACGGGTGAAAAGGTTAACCATGTTTGAGGCTAAACAGTGTGTTTGCATTTACTTTGTTTATAAACACTAAAGTAAAACAAGTTTTTATTTGGGGTAAGACAGTTGAACGAAGTACATTCGGCATTTATAGTTATATTCTTCAAGAATCAATGAATACATTAATTAATTAGTTAAAAAATGTATGTAGCAACTGCAGATTGACCCTTTAAAATGGTACACACAATACCGTACACAGGAACTGGCTGGTCACTGAGCCACTGATCCGTCTGTCTCGGTCTCTCACCTGGGGCGCCACAAAGATTAGACAACCAGGAGGGAAAAGCTGTAATAGGATCAAAAGGAGGTGGGATTAATGGGAATCAATGTTAGTCATTCCTTTTGGGCCAAGCTTTAAAGCCAATTCTAATGTGCACATGACTTACACTGACAGGGAGGGAATAGCTGTAGGCTATATTGTGAAATTGTCCCTTTTTGTTTTACCCTGTGGGTCACATTCTCACCAGATCAAAGAGGGGAAAAAGTAGCCCAATGGAAACCATCATTGGGATCACTCAACACTATAGCTATATCTCAAATGATGGGCTCCATTAGGCTTTGGCCAGTTACAGTGCAGGGAAGTTGTCAGTTGAGACATCAAGTTTCAAGTTTTATTAGTCGTATTTACGGGATATGCATGGTATACATCGTCCAAAGAAATGCTTACTTGCATGTTCCTTCTCAACAATGCAACAACAAAAAATAAGAATACGAACATGAACTAAAACATAAACTAAAAGGCAATGTATTGGGGGAAGGGGGGGAAGGGGGCAAGTGTATAAATTGATCAGTATAATACTAGCCTGGTAGCAGCAGTTGTGATGTGTGTGTAGTATGAATGTGTGTCATAGCCAACAAGTCCAATCAATTTAGATTAATCTATCCTAAAATAACAGTATCCTGACAAAGTGTGTAGGGATAGAGGGAGGAAGCAGAGAGTGATATATTACATGATGGTTGTTGTCATGTAAGCACTGTGGACCATGTCAGATATCTTCATCTAGCCTTTCCTTCTTCTTGCACTTCTACCTCCATTTATTCATCTATCCATCTCGCCACTGGTAATCTCGATGGCTAAGCGTTGACATACATTCTATCCACAGTATCAATCCATCTCTCAATCCAGGCCCCCCTACCTGCCCTTCATCCACCCATCAATCAATGTGTGGGGGATCGCTACATGTGCCATATCAGCCTTTTGTGTGTTCATGCATATTGTAGGTTCACAGTAATACTAGTTGTGTTTTAGCCAGTATGTGTGTGTAGTGGTGTGATTGATTGCATCATGATCAGATTTTCAAATTGAAGCCATACGGTCAGGGTAGAGGGTGGGGTAGTGGTTCTGTAATCGGTGTTGGTGCGTACCCCACTTCCTCTATGAGTAACATCCCCTTCTCCTGGGGTCTCATTTATCAATCATGCATAGGCACAAATCTGTGTGTAAACCATGCGTGGCAAAGTGCTAGATTTGTCAATATGCTTGAGAGTGTGTGTAACTTTATGCACAGCCATGACCATGCGTACAACAAGTGGTGGAATAAGGGAACTGTTTGTCAAGTGCAGAACGGGGAAAATCTATTTTGAAAATGTGTGAAATTGTGAGAGTAATAATTAAAATTGTTTTTGGATTGTATTTTATTTCCATTGTGAACATGTCTCACAGCCCTCAATAAACCAATGTTTTGGATGCAATCATCAGCGAAACAAACTAACATACAATTTCATACACTATCGCACAACAGGTTAACATCAACAGGTGTTTCTTTTCCATCAGTCCCAAATACGAACGGAGCAATAGACAGCACAGCACCCACATCGCCATAAAAGTACCATCCCCAAACAAGTTGAAATATGTGAACAGAAAAGGCTTCCGCTCTTAATTAATGTGCAGGTATTTTGGTGGCACGCATGACTCGTTCATTCTGCAGAACTGCAATGTTGGACTATACGCCTACGGGAGGGAGCTGTTGAGGATGGATAGCTTATTGGTGAGTGTTGCCTATTCATTTTAAGTGTATAATATTTGCCATTGCTAAAGCAACTTGAATTGTCCAAATGGTTCTCTTCGTAGCAATGTTTTTATTTTTCCAGGTCAAGCCACAACTGAGCGAGCCAAATAAAACCTTTTGGTTGTACTCAATCTCTGACACCACCACCTCTATTTCAGCATCAGAAAACTATATTGTTTTCTTCACTTTTCTTGGTTGTGCAGTTTTATTTCATGGCAATGTATATTCCCCGTGGCCTTTAAAAGGATAATTGACTATATATGGTTAATTAGGAGCGTTTACAAAATTCATATCGCCAAGGTCGTGCACAAGCTGTCACGGGTGTCGTATAGAGGAGACCAAAGCGCAGCGTGTTGCGTGCTCATAATATATTTTAATGAAAAACCAACACTTATACAAAAGAAACAAAATGACAGCAAACAGTTCCATCAGGCAACATAGAAGTAAACGGAGAACAACTTCCCACAAAAACTAAAGGAAAAAAGGCTGCCTAAGTATGGCTTCCAATCAGAGACAACGATAGACAGCTGCCTCCGATTGGAAACCATACCCGGCCAAAACATAGAAATACAAACATAGAATGCCCACCCTCTATCACACCCTGACCTAACTAAACAGAGAAAAAACAGCTCTCTAGGTCAGAGCGTGACACAAGCACTGATGCTGAGAACATTTATGGTCGGTTATCTCCTACCGGTGTACATATGATGCCTGTAAGACTGTTCGATATATCACACTTTTTCTATACTTACAAACATCCTAAATTCTGTTTGAAAGTAGTATTTTAGAATAGTATCCACACAATATTTATAAATTAGGCACCAGATATTTAGCCTGTGGAGCCAGAGGAGCTAGGTTGAAGGATGCAGCAAGGCCTGACCCTCATAAATATCCCCAGTAGAGCTCTGCAGGCAACCTGACTAGCCCATAACCTGTCCTATCCCCACAGGCTGCACATTAAACTGGCTGCTAAATTAGAATCCTAGTGGGTACATACTTAGAGACCACCATACTACACTCACTGTGGGCAAATCTCTGATATGACCTACAGAAAAGAGAGACCATACTGTCCCTGCCCCACACAACCAAGAAACAAATCCCTCACACACAAACACACACACCAAGAGACTGGTATGCTTCCTCTCCAACACGCCCACTAGAGGTTGGGCCTGGAGTGTGTTGTTCATGGGTGGGTTTTTCAGGAGTGGAGTGGGGTGATGATCTGGATACTGTCTGAGCCTGGGGGGGCTTATCTAATTCACTGCGTCTCTCTCTTTCTGCCAGCTCCCAGTCCTCCTAAGCCCCTACCCCCAACTCCTAGACCGTTGCCATGGAAATGGGGAGATTAAGATAAAGCAATAAAAAATACAAAATGAGGGTGAGAGAGAATGAGCAATACAGGAATAGAGCAAGGGCTAAAAAAGACAGACCTACAACGAGAGCGAGAGAATTTTAGATAACCCTTTTCCTAACCTGCTGCTTAAGTTCTCCTAACGTGCTGCTTAAGTTCTCCTAATCTGCTGCTTAACCTGTTAGGGCTAGGGGGCAGCATTTGCACGTCTGGATAAAAAAAATGTACCCGATTTAATCTGGTTACTAATCCTACCCAGTAACTAGAATATGCATATACTTATTATATATGGATAGAAAACACTCTAAAGTTTCTAAAACTGTTTGAATGGTGTCTGTGAGTATAACAGAACTCATTTGGCAGGCAAAACCCTGAGACATTTTCTGACAGGAAGTGGATACCTGATGTGTTGTATTGACTTTAAACCTATCCCATTGAAAAACACAGGGGCTGAGGAATATTTTGGCACTTCCTATTGCTTCCACTAGATGTCACCAGCCTTTACAAAGTGTTTTGAGTCTTCTGGAGGGAGATCTGACCGAACAAGAGCCATGGAACGATGATGTCCCATTAGACACCTGGCGCGCGAGTTCATGTTGGGTACCCTCGTTCCAATACGTTATAAAAGAGTATGCATTCGTCCACCTTGAATATTATTCATGTTCTGGTTAAAAAAGGCCCTAATGATTTATGCTATACAACGTTTGACATGTTTGAACGAACGTAAATATATTTTTTCCCCTCGTTCATGACGAGAAGTCCGGCTGGCTTAGATCATGTGCTAACAAGACGGAGATTTTTGGACATAAATGATGAGCTTTTTTGAACAAAACTACATTCGTTATGGACCTGTGATACCTGGAAGTGACATCTGATGAAGAGAATCAAAGGTAATGGATTATTTACATAGTATTTTCGATTTTAGATCTCCCCAACATGACGTCTAGTCTGTATCGCAACGCGTATTTTTCTGGGCGCAGTGCTCAGATTATTGCAAAGTGTGATTTCCCAGTAAGGTTATTTTTAAATCTGGCAAGTTGATTGCGTTCAAGAGATGTAAATCTATAATTCTTTAAATGACAATATAATATTTTACCAATGTTTTCTAATTTTAATTATTTAATTTGTGACGCTGACTTGACTGCCGGTTATTGGAGGGAAACGATTTCCTCAACATCAATGCCATAGTAAAACGCTGTTTTTGGATATAAATATGAACTTGATAGAACTAAAAATGCATGCATTGTCTAACATAATGTCCTAGGAGTGTCATCTGATGGAGATTGTAAAAGGTTAGTGCATCATTTTAGCTGGTTTTATGGTTTTGGTGACCCTGTCTTTGACTTGACAAAACATTACACACAACTCTTGTAAATGTACTGTCCTAACATACTCTAAATTTATGCTTTCGCCGTAAAACCTTTTTGAAATCGTAAAACGTGGTTAGATTAAGGAGATGTTTATCTTTCAAATGGTGTAAAATAGTTGTATTTTAGAAAAATTAGAATTTTGACATTTATTTGGATTCAAATTTGCCGCTCTTGAAATGCACCTGCTGTTGATGGAGTGCACCACGGGTGGCACGCTAGCGTCCCACCTAGCCCATAGAGGTTAAGTTCTCCTAACCTCCTAAAAAAATGTGTTGCTCTTTTGCATCTCTTGTTGCACATCGTCATCTGCACATCTATCACTCCAGTGTTAATGCTAAATTGTAATTATTTCACAACTATAGCCTATTAATTGCCTTACCTCCCTAATCTTACTACATTTGCGCACACTATACATAGACCTTTTCTATTGTGTTGTTGACTGTACTTTTGTTTCCCATGTGTAACTCTGTGTTGTTTTTGTCCCAGTACTTTGCTTTATCTTGGCCAGGTCGCAGTTGTAAATGAGAACTTGTTCAAAACTGGCCTACCTGGTTAAATAAAAGTGAAATAAAAATAAATAAAAAAACCTGCTGCTTAAGTTCTTCTAACCTGCTACGAAATGTCAAATCTGACGTTAAATTGACAAAAGCTTGATCCCTTATAGCCATGACCGAGGGAGAGACAAATTATAATAATTGAAAGTACATACATGAGAGAGATCACTTCCCCTGCTGTTAGTGATAACTTGGTCTAGTCCATCCTATTGGAAGATCTAAGTAATTCCAATATACATGTGGTAGAGTAGACCAGCTCCATATCCGCTCTTTATTTAGGGTACACTCATAGACAACACCTGAACCGCTAAAACAATATGGGCATGCTGCGCTGTGCTAAGCGGCCTGGTTTACACTGCTAATTGCCAGTAGGATACTGCTCTGAATGATGTGACACTCACTGGTCGGATGACTGACTGGGGGGGACAATGACATCAGCTTTAAGACAGGCATGGGTGTGTGCGTGTGTATAATCAGGGTCACCTAACTAGTTGATGAATGCTGGGTTCCACTTAAAAAGGGCAACAAATAAGTTATTATGGCTGCTGGATCATTTAGCTCTGATAATGAAGAGGATGGAGGAAAGGAGGGAGCGTATTCCAGCCATAGCAGTACCACACTGAGTTCCCATCAACATCCTCTCTCTTGTTAGGATGTAATAGAAGGTGCTTTCCATCTCTGCCAGATCGATCTGACAGCAGATGATAAACGACTTTCATCACACTGTTTGGAGGGACGAACATGTGGCACAGTGTTAATGAGAGACAGTTGATCTGTCAGTTTTTGTTAAAACCATTAATATTTCCGCTTTTAACAGAGGGAGAGAAACAGTAAGAGAGAGAGAGAGAGTTGTCATGAAGCACACCTCATCAAGTCTCCGGCAGCCTCTGGAACTGCCGGTCTGCGGCCAACAAGGCTGAGTTCATCTCAGCCTATGCTACCCTCCAGTCCCTAGACTTCCTGGCGCTGACGGAAACATGGATTACCACAGATAACACTGCTACTCCTACTGCTCTCTCCTCGTCTGCCTACGTGTTCTCGCATACCCCTAGAGCATCGAGCCAGCGGGGTGGTGGCACTGGAATCCTCATCTCTCCCAAGTGGACATTCTCTCTTTCTCCCCTGACCCATCTGTCTATCTCCTCATTTGAATTCCATGCTGTCACAGTTACCAGCCCTTTCAAGCTTAACATCCTTATCATTTATCGCCCTCCAGGTTCCCTTGGAGAGTTCATCAATGAGCTTGACGCCTTGATAAGTTCCTTTCCTGAGGATGGCTCACCTCTCACAGTTCTGGGTGACTTTAACCTCCCCACGTCTACCTTTGACTCATTCCTCTCTGCCTCCTTCTTTCCACTCCTCTCCTCTTTTGACCTCACCCTCTCACCTTCCCCCCCTACTCACAAGGCAGGCAATACGCTTGACCTCATCTTTACTAGATGCTGTTCTTCCACTAATCTCATTGCAACTCCCCTCCAAGTCTCCGACCACTACCTTGTATCCTTTTCCCTCTTGCTCTCATCCAACACTTCTCACTCTGCCCCTACTCGGATGGTACTGCGCCGTCCCAACCTTCGCTCTCTCTCTCCCGCTACTCTCTCCTCTTCCATCCTATCATCTCTTCTATCTGCTCAAACCTTCTCCAACCTATCTCCTGACTCTGCCTCCTCAACCCTCCTCTCCTCCCTCTCTGCATCCTTTGATTTCCTCTGTCCCCTACCCTCCAGGCCGGCTCGGTCCTCCCCTCCTGCTCCGTGGCTCGACGACTCACTGCGAGCTCACAGAACAGGGCTCCGGGCAGCCGAGCGGAAATGGAGGAAAACTCGTCTCCCTGCGGACCTGGCATCCTTTCACTCCCTCCTCTCTACATTTTCCTCTTCTGTCTCTGCTGCTAAAGCCACTTTCTACCACTCTAAACTCCAAGCATCTGCCTCTAACCCTAGGAAGCTCTTTGCTACCTTCTCCTCCCTCCTGAATCCTCCTCCCCCTCCCCCCCCTCCTCCCTCTCTGCGGATGGTTGACGACATCCGATCCTCGTTTGCTAAGTCAAACGACACCGCTGGTCCTGCTCACACTGCCCTACCCTGTGCTTTGACCTCTTTCTCCCCTCTCTCTCCAGATGAAATTTTGCGTCTTGTGACGGCCGGCCGCCCAACAACCTGCCCACTTGACCCTATCCCCTCCTCTCTTCTCCAGACCGTTTCCGGAGACCTTCTCCCCTACCTCACCTCGCTCATCAACTCATCCTTGACCGCTGGCTACGTCCCTTCCGTCTTCAAGAGAGCGAGAGTTGCACCCCTTCTGAAAAAACCTACACTCGATCCCTCCGATGTCAACAACTACAGACCAGTATCCCTTCTTTCCTTTCTCTCCAAAACTCTTGAACGTGCCGTCCTTGGCCAGCTCTCTTGCTATCTCTCTCAGAATGACCTTCTTGATCCTAATCAGTCAGGTTTCAAGACTGGGCATTCAACTGAGACTGCTCTTCTCTGTGTCACGGAGGCTCTCCGCACTGCTAAAGCTAACTCTCTCTCCTCTGCTCTCATCCTTCTAGACCTATCTGCTGCCTTTGATACTGTGAACCATCAGATCCTCCTCTCCGAGCTGGGCATCTCCGGCGCGGCCCACGCTTGGATTGCGTCCTACCTGACAGGTCGCTCCTACCAGGTGGCGTGGCGAGAATCTGTCTCCGCACCACGTGCTCTCACCACTGGTGTCCCCCAGGGCTCTGTTCTAGGACCACTCCTATTCTCGCTATACACCAAGTCACTTGGCTCTGTCATATCCTCACATGGTCTCTCATATCATTGCTATGCAGATGACACACAATTAATCTTCTCCTTTCCCCCTTCTGACAACCAGGTGGCGAATTGCATCTCTGCATGTCTGGCAGACATATCAGTGTGGATGACGGATCACCACCTCAAGCTGAACCTCGGCAAGACGGAGCTGCTCTTCCTCCCGGGGAAGGACTGCCCGTTCCATGATCTCGCCATCACGGTTGACAACTCCCTTGTGTCCTCCTCCCAGAGTGCTAAGAGCCTCGGCGTGACCCTATACAACACCCTGTCGTTCTCCACTAACATCAAGGCGGTGACCCGATCCTGTAGGTTCATGCTCTACAACATTCGCAGAGTACGACCCTGCCTCACACAGGAAGCGGCGCAGGTCCTAATCCAGGCACTTGTCATCTCCCGTCTGGATTACTGCAACTCGTTGTAGGCTGGGCTCCCTGCCTGTGCCATTAAACCCCTACAACTCATCCAGAACGCCGCAGCCCGTCTGGTGTTCAACCTTCCCAAGTTCTCTCACATCACCCCGCTCCTCCACTCTCTCCACTGGCTTCCAGTCGAAGCTCGCATCCGCTACAAGACCATGGTGCTTGCCTACGGAGCTGTGAGGGGAACGGCACCTCCGTACCTTCAGGCTCTGATCAGGCCCTACACCCAAACAAGGGCACTGCGTTCATCCACCTCTGGCCTGCTCACCTCCCTACCTCTGAGGAAGCACAGTTCCCGCTCAGCCCAGTCAAAACTGTTCACTGCTCTGGCACCCCAATGGTGGAACAAGCTCCCTCACGACGCCAGGACAGCGGAGTCAATCACCACCTTCCGGAGACACCTGAAACCCCACCTCTTTAAGGAATACCTGGGATAGGATAAAGTAATCCTTCTAACCCCCCCTTAAAAGATTTAGATGCACTATTGTAAAGTGGTTGTTCCACTGGATATTATAAGGTGAATGCACCAATTTGTAAGTCGCTCTGGATAAGAGCGTCTGCTAAATGACTTAAATGTAAATGTAAATGTAAATGTAAATCAGTGATGTTCTGCCAATTATAGAGGCGGGAAGCCCAAAGAGCTGCCACACGCACCCACACTGTTCACTCACCAGTATTTTGGCCAGGACACCATCATCGTTGGACTCCAGGGCAACCACAGCCTTGTCTGTCTCGATCTCACAGAGAGCCAGCTGCCACCACCTTACCTGCAGGACACATGCAACAGTCAGACCACTTGTCATCAAAGACTTAAGCTAATAACTGGGATACGAAATTTAAGATAAATGAAAAATAGGCAAGAGACCGTAGTATAGAAAGTCAATTTCTAAGGAATGCTGTAACAGCCTGATCATTAGGTCATTTCTGGCTACATCATATATATATATATATATATATATACTGCTCAAAAAAATAAATGGAAAAAATAAACAACACATCCTAGATCTGAATGAAAGAAATAATCTTATTAAATAGTTTTTTCTTTACATAGTTGAATGTGCTGACAACACAATCACACAAAAATAATCAATGGAAATCCAATTTATCAACCCATGGAGGTCTGGATTTGGAGTCACACTCAAAATTAAAGTGGAAAACCACACTACAGGCTGATCCAACTTTGATGTAATGTCCTTAAAACAAGTCAAAATGAGGCTCAGTAGTGTGTGTGGCCTCCACGTGCCTGTATGACCTCCCTACAACGTCTGGGCATGCTCCTGATGAGGTGGCGGATGGTCTCCTGAGGGATCTCCTCCCAGACCTGGACTAAAGCATCCGCCAACTCCTGGACAGTCTGTGGTGCAACGTGGCGTTGGTGGATGGAGCGAGACATGATGTCCCAGATGTGCTCAATTGGATTCAGGTCTGGGGAACGAGCGGGCCAGTCCATAGCATCAATGCCTTCCTCTTGCAGGAACTGCTGACACACTCCAGCCACATGAGGTCTAGCATTGTCTTGCATTAGGAGGAACCCATGGCCAACCGCACCAGCATATGGTCTCACAAGGGGTCTGAGGATCTCATCTCGGTACCTAATGGCAGTCAGGCTACCTCTGGCGAGCACATGGAGGGCTGTGCGGCCCCCCAAAGAAATGCCACCCCACACCATGACTGACCCACCGCCAAACCGGTCATGCTGGAGGATGTTGCAGGCAGCAGAACGTTCTCCACGGCGTCTCCAGACTCTGTCATGTCTGTCACGTGCTCAGTGTGAACCTGCTTTCATCTGTGAAGAGCACAGGGCGCCAGTGGCGAATTTGCCAATCTTGGTGTTCTCTGGCAAATACCAAACGTCCTGCACGGTGTTGGGCTGTAAGCACAACCCCGACCTGTGGACGTCGGGCCCTCATACCACCCTCATGGAGTCTGTTTCTGACCGTTTGACTAGACACATGCACATTTGTGGCCTGCTGGAGGTCATTTTGCAGGGCTCTGGCAGTGCTCCTCCTGCTCCTCCTTGCACAAAGGCGGAGGTAACGGTCCTGCTGCTGGGTTGTTGCCCTCCTACAGCCTCCTCCACGTCTCCTGATGTACTGGCCTGTCTCCTGGTAGCGCCTCCATGCTCTGGACACTACGCTGACAGACACAGCAAACCTTCTTGCCACAGCTCGCATTGATGTGCCATCCTGGATGAGCTGCACTACCTGAGCCACTTGTGTGGGTTGTAGACTCCGTCTCATGCTACCACTAGAGTGAAAGCACCGCCAGCATTCAAAAGTGACCAAAACATCAGCCAGGAAGCATAGGAACTGAGAAGTGGTCTTTGGTCCCCACCTGCAGAACCACTCATTTATTGGGGGTGTCTTGCTAATTGCCTATAATTTCCACCTGTTGTCTATTCCATTTGCACAACAGCATTTGAAATGTATTGTCAATCAGTGTTGCTTCCTAAGTGGACAGTTTGATTTCACAAAAGTGTGATTGACTTGGAGTTACATTGTGTTGTTTAAGTGTTCCCTTTATTTTTTTGAGTAGTGTATATATATATATATATATGAAAAATAAACTATGGTTAGAAAGGAAGCACTGCCTCTGCTTCCTAATATAGACTAACAATATGATCAAAATGCACATGCCTTTATGCTATATGCTAAATAAGTCAGTTTCTATCATACTGCAGAATGTGCACCATAGCAACTAGTCAGACTTTGTGGTGTTAAAAAAAACAGATGTTTCGGGAAAATATCGAAAGAACAGCACGCTCAATATTTAATGGAAAAGACCAGGCGAGATCCCTGGAATGTTTGATAGCAGGCTACATCTCTAGAAGGCATTAACATCTGCTTAGCAATGAAAAAAGACTGCAATTAGGAAGCTCTGCTTCCCTACACCACATCCATATTATGCACATCACACCTACAGACACACAGGAGAAAGAGTGGGGGACAGCAGCAGTACTGGGTGTACAGGAAGAGAAGGGAAGTTGGGATCTGGTGGATGTTTTCCCCAATATCACCTCATGTCTCCTACAGGGCAGGTGAATCAAATCCACAACCTGAAAGGGATGATTCAATATCTTTTGGGCAATTCCATGGTAACAGAATGCAGCAGAGACTCCGATTTTCCATTTTAAAATGTATGTCAAACTAAAACCAAAGAGTGCTCCAGAGTGGCGCAGCGGTCTAAGGCACTGCATCTCAGTGCTAGACGCGTCACCACAGACACCCTAGTTCGAAGCCAGCTATATCACAACCGGACGTGATTGGGCGGTGCACAATTGGCCATCAATGTAAATAAGATTTTGTTCTTAACTGACTTGCTCAGGTAAAAAAAAGTATAATA
This sequence comes from Salmo salar, assembly GCF_965601325.2. Lineage (NCBI taxonomy): Eukaryota > Metazoa > Chordata > Actinopteri > Salmoniformes > Salmonidae > Salmo > Salmo salar. The sequence continues at coordinate 100,166,536 of NC_138300.1, forward strand.
ATGATTACATTGCAATGACATAACAATTTCCACAGAAAAAACAGCACAAACTGTCATTTTGTTACTAAACTTCGCATCTTCACTGTTGTTGAAGTAAAACATTTTTTGTAGAATTATCTGTGGAAATTGTAAAAAGTCACCTTTGTGCATATAGTTGTATGGTTTGTTTAACTTATCAAGCATTGGCTTGATAAACATGGCAAACATTCTAAAGTGAAAAATCAGTCTCAGAATGGAATTGCCCTTTAATTAAAAAAGTGAAGTGACGAAAGGTCAGAGAAGGCAGATGAGGTTGGGGCCTATGGGGCAGGGGACACATTGAGTCAGTCTCTATTTTCAACAGGCGATCCTAGGGTATTAAAGGTCACCTCAGGGCAGGACAATAACACAGGGAGAGAGAAGGTGCACATCCATACAGGGACACACCAACCTCAGCCCAAAAGGCCTGCTTAGTAAAAGATCACCTCAACATTTAGGAAGAGAGTAAGTGAAAATGGTGGGAGTGAGGGAGAGAGGTTAGTGGGAGGATGGGAGAGAGGAAGTGAAGGGAAGAGGAAAGGAGAGAAGCAGTGGGCAGGGGTGGGAGTGAGTGTTGACCTCAGAAGCTAAAGAGAGCCGGGAGAACGAAATTAGATTTGTGTGTGTGTATTGAACACCAGGTGACCCAAGGGGTTAGCCGGTGATGTGCAATATTAAAGTTTAAACAGTCAACCTCTTTAACCTCTCCCCGACTGGAATAGCAATAGGCTTAGGCTAAATGGTGACACAAATTGGACACTTACAATACAAGGGGATGGGATAGGGTTTCTGTTTAGGTTTCTAACTAATTCCTCACTGTTATTGACAGGTGGCCTTGATTAGAGTTGCAGCCGTAAATCACAGGGCTGCAGAAAAGGGTTCCTACTCCACTTGAAATAAACATGCTCCTACACTCACGTCACACAGCAATGAAAAACCAATTGCTGTGCTCTACAAGGTCATTCCATCTGGGAACACCTTTTATTTCCACAAGCCAGCATCTGTGTAACGCCCTGGCCATAGAGAGGGTTTTTTTGTTCTTTATTTTGGTTAGGCCAGGGTGTTACATTGGGTGGGAGTTCTATGTTCCTTTTTCTATGTTTTTGTATTTCTTTGTTTTGGACCGAGTAGGGTTCCTAATCAGTTAATGGAAAATGACTCAAGTGAAAGTCACCCAGTAAAATACTACTTGAGTAAAAGTCTAAAAGTATTTGATTTTATATATACTTAAGTATCAAAATAAATGTCATTTATAAATGTAAGTGCCATCTGTTTTGTCACCAAAGCCCCATATACTACCCACCACTGCGACCTGTATGCTCTCGTTGCCTGGCCCTCGCTTCATATCCGTTAGCAGACCCCCTGGCTCCAGGTCATCTATAAGTCATTGCTAGGTAAAGCCTTGCCTTATCTCAGCTCACTGGTCACCATAGCAGCACCCACCCGCAGCACGCGCTCCAGCAGGTATATTTCACTGGTCACCCCCAAAGCCAATTCCTCCTTCGGCCGCCTTTCCTTCCAGTTCTCTGCTGCCAATGACTGGACCGAACTGCAAAAAGACTTATAGACTCATATCTCCCTCGCTAGCTTTAAGCACCAGCTGTCAGAGCAGCTCACAGATCACTGCACCTGTACACAGCCAATCTGTAAATAGCCCATCCAACTACTTCATCACCATATTGTTATTTATTTTGCTCCTTTGCACCCCAGTACGGCTACTTCCACACTCATCTTCTGCACATCTATCACCCCAGTGTTTAATTTGCCATACTGTAATAATTTCACCACTATGGCCTATTTATTGCCTCACCCCCCTTATCCTACCTCATTTGCACACACTCTATATAGACTTTCTCTATTGTATTATTGACTGTATGTTTGTTTATTCCATGTGTAACTCTGTGTTGTTGTTTGTGTCGCACTGCTTTGCTTTATCTTGGCCAGGTGGCAGTTGTAAATGAGAACAAGCCTACCTGGTTAAATAAAGCTGAAATAAATTTAAAAAATGTAATTAAATCTATGTTGTTCATCATTCTCTTAGGCTTAATCTGTGTCCAAGAAACAGATACAGGACACATCTGTGTGTGGTTTATTCCCTTCATAAAAGGTCTGGATTAGTTAGACCATTCCTGGTGAACAACCAAACCATTAGGCTACAGCAATTCTAATGGTTTCAAATGTTATGGTCTCTAATAGTCTTCAATGGTAAAACAGAAAAGACCAGTAAAAACAGAAAAGACCAGTTCCCGAATGACGTAGCCGTCTAAGGCACTGCGTCTCAGTGCAAGAGGTGTCACTACAGACCCCGGTTCAATTCCAGGCTGTATCACAACCGGCCATGATTGGGAGTCCCGTAGGGTGGCGCCAAATTGGCCCAGTGTCGGTTAGGGTTTGGCAGGGGTAGGCCGTAATTGTAAATAAGAATTTGTTCTTAACTGACTTGCCTAGTCAAATAAATAAAATTGCTTGCTGAAATGACATGGAAGTACTCAGACATTCACATTTCAAATGTAGAAAGCATTCAGGGTGATGACTGTCTTGATGAAGGTATATGGATGGAGATTATATAAAATCAACAATTTTGGGTTTGTATAGTAGGCTAGATTATATTATGTAGTGCTATAGTCCACATGCAATACAGAAACGGGGTATATTATGAATGCTGTCAAATTAAGGCAGGCGGGCTTTCTCTCTCTTACCTTCTTTCTTCAGTCATTTGACGATGTTTCCTTCCTCCATGGTGGGAGAGAGAGCAGGCATCTCCACTTTGAGTGGGCCAGCCCCTAGAGGACAGAAGGAGAACAACATCACACCAACACCGGTCAGACCACAGGCAGCAATAATACTCAGACTGATCTTCACTAGAGCCAAACGGGAAATTATTTCCTCTAGTCAAGCTACAAAACTACCTACTACCATACCCTGTTCAAAAGCACTCAAATCTTTTGACTTGCCCATTCACCCTCTGAATGGTGCACGTACACACAATCCATGTCTCAAGGCTTGAAAATCATTATTTAACCTGTCTCCGCCCCTTCATCTACACTGATTGAAGTGGATTTAACAAGTGACCTCAATAAGGGATCACAGCTTTCAAGTGGATTCACCTGGTCAGTACGTCATGGAAAGAGCAGGTGTTCTTAATGTGTTGTACCCTCAGTGTATTCAGATGGTCTATGGAGAAAAAAATAGGAACAAAATGTTAGAGGAGAAATGCACAAAGAAAAATAATTCCCAACTAAGTCACCTCCTTGCCCCTGTAAGCCTAGGAGTTTACAGTTTTAAGTATTAAAATGTTATGCTCACTGGAATTCAGACCTGAAGATAGCACTAGTCTATTTGAAATGTCCTGCAAGACCCAAATGATACAAGGAGGTGGGCCAAAGCTGTGGGAGAAAAGAGGGAACCTCGTGTCATATGTTCTGTCACTCGTGTGGTTGTCCATGTGTTTATTTTTCCGTTCATGTACGACGGTCTCCTGCTCTGCATGTCATGTGTAAGGACCTCAGGTCTGGATGAGCACATCACTGCACAGCAATGCCCTGAAAGCATGCCTGCTGAAACCCCCATTCATAAGCCTGGCTCACTTAATCTGAACAGGCAGTGGAACCCAATGTGCAATTGAGTGTGTGCTGTGCATGTGTGTGTTCAATGTTGAGGGGGGTTAGTGTGAGCGAACGAGAACGAGAGAGCCTGCTATGTCAGGATCTTTCAACCCGAGGCCTGTCTGTAAGACATTGCCCTCCCCCACCCCATCATTGACTGAAATTATTTTCATAGATTATATTTTTTCCTCCAGCCTTATAAAAGCCCTATTACCATAATCAGATCCACAGATTTTTTGTCATTGATTGTAAAGACAAACAGCAGAAAGGTCACTAGTTCAAATGAACTTTAATTAGAATTTGTCTGGTTTCTGTTTTAATTTTGTTTTCTGTTTTAATTTCAACATTCAGCTTTTTCAAACAGAAATTTGCATCCTGCAGCAATAATGCCAAAAACTTTAGGGACACTGCAAAGTCCATGGAGAATAAGAGTACCTCCTCCCACTGTCACCACTGATGAATCCACGATAATTGAGAATTTCAATAAGCATTTCTCTACGTCTGGCCATGCTTTCCACCTGGCTACCCCAACCCCGGCCAACAGCTCTGCTCCCCACGCAGCAACTGGCCCAAGCCCCCCCCCCCTCCGTTTCTCCTACACCCAAATCCAGACAGCTGATGTTCTGAAAGAGCTGCAAAATCTGGATCCCTACAAATCAGCTGGGCTAGACAATCTGAACCCTCTCTTCCTAAAATGATCCACCGCCATTGTTGCAACCCCAATTACTTGTCTGTTCAACCTCTCTTTCGTATTGTCTGAGGTTCCTAAAGATTGGAAAGTGTCTGCGGTCATCTCTCTCATCAAAGGGACAGACACTTTAGACCAAAACTGTTACAGACCTATATCCATCCTGCCCTGCCTTTCTAAAGTCTTCGAAAGCCAAGTGAACAAACAGATCACCGACCGTTTTGAATCCCACCGTACCTTTGCCTCTATGCAATCCAGTTTCCGAGCTAGTAAAATGCTAGTAAAACGAAATGCATGCTCTTCAACCGTTCGCTGCCCGCATCCGCCCCCCCCGACTAGCATCACTACTCTGGACGGTTCTGACTTAGAATATGTGGACAACTACAAATACCTAGGTGTCTGGCTAGACTGTAAACTCTCCTTCCAGACTCACATTAAGCATCTCCAATCCAAAGTTAAATCTAGATTGGGCTTCCTATTTCTCAACAAAGCCACCTTCACTCATGCGGCCAAACTTACCCTCGAGAAAACGGACTATCCTACCGATTCTTGACATTGGCGATGTCATTTACAAATTAGCCTCCAACACTCTACGCAGAAAATTGGAAGCAGTCTATCACAGTGCCATCCGTTTTGTCACCAAAGCCCCATATACTACCTACCACTGTGACCTGTATACTCTCGTTGGCTGGTTCTCGCTACATATTTGTTGCCAAACCCACTGGCTCCAGGTAATCTGTAAGACTTTGCTAGGTATAGCTCCTCCTTATCTCAGCTCACTGGTCACCATGGCAATACCCACCCGTAGCACGCGCTCCAGCAGGTATATTTCACTGGTCATCCCCAAACCCAACACCTCTTTTGGCCACCTTTCGTTCCAGTTCTCTGCTGCCAATAACTGGAACGAATTGCAAAAATCACTGAAGCTGGAGACTTAAGTCTCCCTCACTAACTTTAAGCATCAGCTGTCAGAGCAGCTTACCGATCACTGCAGCTGTACACAGCCCATCTGTAAATAGACCATCCAACCAACTACCTACCTCATCGCTGTGTTTGTTTTTGTTTTTCTGCTCTTTTGCACACCAGAATTTGTACTTGCACATCCTCATCTGCCCATATATCACACCAGTGTAAATTGCTAAATTGTAATTACTTCGCCACTATTGGCCTATTTATTGCCTTACCTCCTTACTTCATTTGCACACACTGTATACAGATTTTTTTCTATTGTGTTATTGACTGTATGTTTGTTTATCCCATGTGTAACTCTGTGTCATTGTTTTTGTCGCACTGCTTTGCTTTATCTTGGCCAGGTTGCAGTTGTAAATGAGAACTTGTTCTCAACTGGCCTACCTGGTTAAATAAAGGTAAAATAAAAAATAATTTTTAAAAAAATGTAGCAAAATTTGGTTAGGCCTATGTTTTTTTCTTTTTGGGTGTAATTTTGCTCAGGCATTCAATCAGAGGTGAGATTATCCTAATTTCAGCATCTTACCAAGCACATTTTTGGTAATCCTCTCCACATTTTCAGACCCTAGTTTATAGTTTCAATGACCTAAGGAGTATAGCTATAGCTCCTTTTTTACATTAGGCATTTCCAGGGCAACATGCACGACTGAAGCGAAAGGCCCCATCATGCTCACCATTACCTCCACACCTGTAGGCCATCCAGTGGGCTATGTGAATTCAGGTCTATATTATTTTCAAAATGCCATGAAATATGCCCTATCATAGACATACATCACTGAACTATTCATAACATAGAGATTGAAGAACAGAGGGCACTGTATCAGTGACCTTTTTGCCCCAGGAAACAAACCATCTGTTTGGACAGTTTGACCAATTGTGACTCCCAAGTATGACTACAATGAATCCGTTTTAGCATGTCAAATCATCCAGCAACAGTGTGTCTTTCTCAACAACTTTCCTGGATTCCTCGCTTCCTCTTGCTCAAAGTGCTTTGGATAACATGGATCTTCTCATCCAATGCGATTTGAAAAGGAAGTGAGAAGACACAAGGACTCAAAGAAAGATGAAAAGTGCGAGGACAGAAAGCTAAACTTCTGGTTTGTCGAAGACACAAGGATTCTAGCAAAGACCAAATGAGAAAGACCTAAGGAAGATCTCAAATGCATACTTCTCGTGTCCTCTCTCCTCATCTCCTTCTCAAAACACATTGAATGAGAAAGCCAGAGGTCCCTCCCCTCTGATATCTCCTCCAATGGGTTTTGAGAAGGAGATGAGGAGAGAGGACGCAAGGAGTATGCAATTGAGATCTTTCCAATGTTATTCAAAACAGACTTGATTTCCTTGACTCAGTCTCCGGTATGGTATGATGCTGCCTTCTGCTGGATACTTCTGTGAATAGCCAAATCATTGGAGCATGGGGCACTTTCTGTGTGAGCAATGATGACAGTGATCCAAACGTTCTTGTACTACATCACCAAGGTCCCAATTTCATTTTTAAAATGATGTTACCCCATTAAATGTTGTTCCTGTGCACTTAGCATGTCTCCCAATTGACATTGGATCATAATTAACATATTTTGTTCAGTTCTGTTTCTTTTTTTCCCCAAAAGCAGAATACAACACAACACAGGATACTTTTTATCTGGATTAGGAGGTTGGGGGCTAAACATTCTGAAAAGCTGGCCTCATGACTCCTCTGATCTAACAAGATCTAGGTGGAATGAGTGGTTTGAATAGAGAGACCAGATCAACCTTAAGTCAATGTATCACTGACATGTGAATTTCAAGAAACAGAGTGGGCTAATGTTGCCTGGATTGACCGGAGTGGTATACAGAAAAAACAACTTGATTTTCAGGTTGGTCAATCAGGTCGACCTCCAACCCCTAGCTAAGTAAGAGAAACTATTTAGTCTAACTTTAAGCGTTGCTATCTAGCTATACCCCCAAACGCTAAATATAGCTGGATACTTGTAGCTAGCAAAGCTAATAAAAAACGATTTGTTTGTTATGACTAACATAAGCGCAACCATGACAGCTCAGCTGTAATGTACAGTATGTCTAAGATGGGGGAGGAAACCGATAGCGTGTCTGATAATGTTCAGAAAAGCCAATGAAACATAAAACCCATATTAGCTACTTCAATAAATAATCTCATAGATGCAGTGACCTCCGACTGAAACATATTTTTAAGAACTGGGGGTGATGAAGTAAAATAAAATAGAGGTTAAGCTACCATTGCTAATGTTGGCTAGCAGTGCTGAGCTGTCATCCACAACTAGCAAAATAAATGAAGTGTCAACGCTTACCAAATAAATATGGAGATTGAAAGAAGTTCTGGACATTGTCCTGAAACGAATGCGAAGTCCAGCAAACTTTGCAAATATTAGGCCAAATAGTGACCCAGGCGTAAGGAGGCCGCCATGTTTTCGTCCTCCGTCGGTGAGAAACTCATACCTGACATGATTGTAAATAGATTAAATGTATAGCACAAAGCCATTACATGGACTTGTTTATAGAGTATCAATTAAGCCAGGTGCCAAGACAGATACACTTATCAATAATTCTATATTTTAGTTGTAATTCTCTCTTTATAACAAAAAGGCCAAAGTTCTCCCTTGGAGAGGTCCTTCTCCAAGGGACAAGTCTTCTTTTGTAGTGAATTTGTAGCCAATAATTTTTTATATATATTTTAAATTTAACTAGGCAAGTCAGTTAAGAACAAATTCTTATTTACAATGACAGCCTAGGAACAGTGGGTCTTTTCAGGAGCAGAACAACAGATTTTTACATTGTGAGCTCAGTGATTCGATCTAACAACCTTTCGGTTACTGGCCCAGCGCTGCAACCACTAGGCTACCTGCCTGCCCATTGGGTTTATATACATCATTGGCTGTAACCTGCTGAGGATGTTATGTCAATTAATTATTTTTCACAGAAAAAAGGTCCACCACAGCAGAATTTTTTTCATTATTTTGGTTTACTTTTCTAAACCTGCTATATCCTATAATGTATATTATTTTTAGGATCAATATATTTTCATATAGTGGTTATATTATGATGTCATTATTTCTCCACTAGACAGTTGCCTTCCCACCCAGCCTGGTCTCAGAGCGTTTTGCATTATTCTGTATGTAAATCTGAGACTGTATTAATTTGTGGATGTCCATTACCCATTTCGTATGATATGTTTCGAATTACAAATCAAATTATATTTTACGAATGTGCAAAAACGTACAATATGTGTCATAGTTGTCGTAGGGTAAAGACCAAGATGCAGCGGGAAAATATATACTCATCTTCTTTTTATTGGTGAAGAAGGAAAACACAAATCAATCACGTATACGAAAGCACAACGACGAATAACAGGCCAGTAAGGCACAAAGCTATACACAGCACAATCTCCCACAAAAACCCATGAAAAACAAACTCCTAATTATAGGACCCTAAATCAGAGGCAACAATAACCAGCCGCCTCCAATTGAAGGTCCAACCCCAATTAACTAAACATAGAAATACAATAGACTAGATAGAACATAGAAAAATACTAACATAGAACATAGACTAACAAACCCCGAACCACATAAACCAAACACCCCTCTACCTAAAAACATAGCCCAAACCATATGAAACAAACACCCCCTACCACGTCCTGACCAAACTATAATAACAAACAACCCCTTTACTGGTCAGGACGTGACAATATGTTACGAATTTGCGAAACATATGATACTCAACTATACAAATTCTAGCTAGGTGGCTAATGTTAGCTAGCTTGCTAATGTTAGCTGGGCTAGGGGTTAGGGTTACGGATTAGGGTTAAGTTTAGGGTTAAGTTTAGGAGTTAGGTTAAAGGGTTAAGGATAGGGGAAAGGTTAGCTAAAGGGTTAGGGTTAAGTTTAGGAATTAGTTTAAAGGGTTAAGGTTAGGGGAAAGGTTAGCTAAAGGGTTAAGGTTAGAGTTAGGTGAAGGGTTAAGGTTAAGGGAAGTGTTAGCTAAGTATTTGCAAAGTAGCTAAAAAGTAATGTCGTTGAAAAGTTGCTAATTAGCTAAAGTTGTCCGTGATGAGATTAGAACAGGCAATCTTTGGGTTGCTAGACATTTGAGTCACCAAACCATCCACGCTAATTATGTTTTTGCCTTAAGTAACCATTTGTTGTATGTAACAGTAGTAAACATAACCTATCATACTAAATGGAGTGTACGGATTTACATACATAATAATATAAAATGCTCTTAGAACAGGTTGTCCCAACAAGTGAACATATGTGCCAAACAAGAGTACAATCTAAAAAACAGCATGACTTGGTGAAAAAAAATTCAACCCTATTTACATATTTGGCCCAACACCAAAAGAAAGTAGTTTAAACCCAGGCTTACATAGCCAAATCATCATCAAGGGAAAACACATTCTCAGGTGTAAGACTATTTGGAGTACATCTAACTATAATTCAATGAAAGGTGTTAAACTATGCTAATGGTGGAATAATTCAAACACTTCATGTCAAGGGACTCTGTAGTGACATAATTATATCCTTCTGATTCATGCTTACAAGCAAAGATTAAAGCAGTAAGCACCAGTGACTCGGTCTATAAAAAAGTGATCATATGAAGCAGATGCTAAACTACAGGACTGTTTTGCTAGCACAGACTGGAATATGTTCCGGGATTCTTCTGATGGCATTGAGGAGTACACCACATCAGTCACTGGCTTTATCAATAAGTGCATTGAGGACGTCATCCCCACAGTGACTGTACGTACATACCTCAACCAGAAGCCATGGATGACAGGCAACATTAGCACTGAGCTAAAGGGTAGATCTGCCGCATTCAAGGAGCGGGACTCTAACCAGGAAGCTTTTAAGAAATCCCGCTATGCCCTCCGACTAACCATCAAACAGGTAAAGCCTCGATACAGGACTAAGATCGAATCGTACTACACCGGCTCCGACACTCGTCGGATGTGGCAGGTCCTGCAAACTATTACTGACTACCAAGGGAAGCACAGCCGAGAGCTGCCCAGTTATACGAGCCTACCAGACGAGATAAATTACTTCTGTGCTCGCTTCGAGGCAAGCAACACTGAAACATGCATGAGAGCATCAGCTGCTCGGATGACTGTGTGATCACGCTCTCCACAGGAGATGTGAGTAAGAACTTTAAACAGATCAACATTCACAAGGATGCTATTCATTGACTTCAGCTCAGCGTTCAACACCATAGTGCCCTCAAAGCTCATCACTAAGCTAAGGACCCTGGGACTAAGCACCTCCCTCTGCAACTGGATCCTGGACTTCCTGACGTGCCGCCCGGAGGTAAGGGTAGGTAACAACACATCTGCCACGCTGATCCTCAATACGGGGGCCCCTCAGCGGTGCGTGCTCAGTCCCCTCCTGTTCACTCATGACTGCAAGGCCAGGCACGACTCCAACACCATCATTAAGTTTTCTGATGACACAACACAACACGACGACGTTGAGACAGCCTAGAGGGAGGAGGTCATATACCTGACCATGTGGTGCAAGGACAACAACAAGCAGGTTGAGTGCTTCAAGTTCCTTGGCGTCCACATCACCAACAAACTAACATGGTCCAAGCACAGCAAGACAGTTGTGAAGAGGGCACGACAAACCTATTCCCCCTCAGGAGACTGAAAACATTTGACATGGGTCTTCAGATCCTCAAAAGGTTTTACAGCAGTACTATTGAGAGCATCCTGACGGGTTGCATCACTGCTCAGCCTCCAACCGCAAGGCACTATAGAGGGTATGCGTACGGCCCAGTACATCACCCGGGCCAAGCTTCCTGCCATGTCAGAGGAAGGCCCTAAAAATTGTCAAAAACTCCAGGCACCCTAATCACAGACTGTTCTCTGCTACCCAGCGGCGGTTCTAGCTTGTATGGCTCCCTGGGATAACCTTCAGCCCCCCCCCCCCCCCCCCCCCCCCAAAAAAAAGCACCATTCTGCACCAACAGTAATTTTTATTCAGACATTTGGAACAACACAAATAAATAATAATAACATTTTAAAACGATATGAATATAAAAATATATACTAAAATAAGACCAAAAAAAAGTAACAGACAAATAGGAACAAATTTGTGTTGATTTGGCACTCGAGCATCAATACATTACCCATCCCCCAACGCTGTCAACCAAGAGTCAAGACTAAACCAAAACACATTGGAGGTGTGCAGACTGGTTTTATATTATTCTTAACGATTTCACACAAACCAGAAAAAAATGCAGCAATATGTCTGTAGAACTATATATTCACAGTATCATGAATTAATTGTGGTTTATTTGGTAGCATTTTGTAGTGTGACTGATTTTACTAATTTCATTAGTATTGTACAAAGTTAGAGGTGCGCTATTTGATTGATTCCCCCGCTCCCCCTACCTCGGGCTTCCACTGAGGTCAACCTACCCGTGCCCCCATCTCGTACTTCTGAGTGGGAGACCTTCCCAGGCAGTAGCCTGCCTAGCTCACAAACTAGAATCAGGGCGCCCACTCCGCGACAAGGTTAATTGACCCACAGTCCCACACGGTGACATGATATCATTGGCGTGAAGTGCAAATGAGCTATAGAAAACCGATCGCCCTGGGCGGCTGCCCATGTCTCCTATACCTAAATCTGCCACTGCTGCTACCGCACGGCAAGCGGTACTGGAGCGCCAAGTCTAGGTCCAAGAGGCTCCTAAATAGCGTCTACCCCCAAGCCATAAGACTCCCGAACAGCTAATCAAATGGCTACCCAGACTATTTGCATTGTCCCCCCTCCCCCCTCTGGAATGCTGCTGCTACTCTCTGTTAATATCTATGCATAGTCACTTTAATAACTCTACCTACATGTACATATTACCTCAATTACCTCGACACCGGTGCCTCTGCACATTGACTGTACCGGTACCCGGCGGTACCGGTATTCGGCGCTTGTGACAAATAACATTTGATTTGATTTGATTTGGGCATGTTTCACAAGTGAGGGAAATAGCCTCTGTTGATTTAGATAATTAACACTTTTTTTCATTTTCCTTAAGTCAGTGTGAACAAGGATGTGATTAAAAAAAACGTGCATCAAGGTAAACAGACAGGGGAAATCCCTCTCTGCTATGTGGTTAGTGTGATGAGCAGGAAATATAGACTGGAATACTGGCACTTAATAATTTTCAGATTATCCTCTGACATTCTGATTGTTGTAGTCATTGGAATCTGGGTTATACTACTGAGTGAGCACTAAGGATTCCTCAACTGGTGATAAGGATGATACAGTCCCATGTGCCGAAATCTATAGGTGCTACTTAACCAGTGTAATACAGATAAAGGCCTCAATTTCTTTCCATAGCCAAAAAAACTACTATTCACCTTGGATCTACAGTGTACACTGTAACTATGTATTTTTAACAGAAAATTCAATGTAATATTTACTTGCTTTATTATATACAGTATATAAAAGGAAAACAATAACAGAGCTTAGCATTATAAAAACAGATTTACCTTAACATTTTAAAATGTTAAACTTTAAATATAAATTGCCATACTTCATGTGCGTCAGCTTTACAGGAAGTGCAGACCTGGCCAGAGCAGTTTTGATTATTGAACACACGTTTTTGAAACTCAAAATGCAACTACTGTCACGACTTCCGCCGAAGTCGGCTCCTCTCCTTGTTCGGGCGGCATTCGGCGGTCGACGTCACCGGCTTTCTAGCCATTGCTGCTCCATTTTTCCATTGTTCCATGTGTTTTGTCTTGTTCCCTGCACACCTGGTTTACATTCCCTAGTCACACTGCATGTATTTATTCCTTTGTTCCCCCCCATGTCTTTGTGTGAAATTGTTTTTGTTATGTGTTCGTGTGTACGCACCAGGCTGGTTTTTCCCCGTTAGTCCGTGGCTTTTTACGAGGGATGTTTATTGTACAACATTTGCTCATTTTTTTGTGACTGTTTCGCGCATTGCACTTTTCCGTTGGCTGGAGATGTTGACGCAGTGGCCTCTGTCTGTTTTATTTGCCTCTGCCTTAATAAAGTGTGCGCCTGTTCACAACTCTCTGCTCTCCTGCACCTGACTTCTCCACCAGTAGTGCACACCTTGACAACTAGGTTTTTGTCAAACATACAATTGTGAATTCTGAGTTTTTGCTAATTACATCCTACAAAATGTCTTAAAATATTATAATTACCCCAATTTAGCGAAATCACCAATATATCTCTAGCTAGCAAAGTAGCAATGACTTCTAACTGAACTGGTGGGGCTTCCAAGTTCCAAAAGTCATTTTGGTTTTGGCACTAGAGGTTGTGCAATGGAGGACTCAGGAACTGTGTCAACTTAGAAACCAAGAAGTAGAACACTGTTTGAGAACATGTTATTTTGGTTGGCCTAAATATATTATTTGAGACTTGGTGGTTACTTGGTGATTACACCAAACCTTTTTTACATAGCTAGCTAGATGACTAAGCTAATCTAAAGCTAGTTAGCATTGTTGCTAGAATGAGGAGGTAGATACAGTAGCTAGATATTCCTATTTCTTGCTATGTCTGTGGACCCTGAATGGCAAATCTTGATATCTGTTTTCTGATATTTGGTTTCTGAATGTATTGTCAGAAACAGATCGCAGAACAACACTTCAACTCTGACCAACCATTTCCAGAAAGACTGGCTAAATTTGGTTAGCTTGCTACACAATTCAGAGACGTGAACTACTTTAGCGCCTATTGAAGATAGTATGTTCTGACTGGGGAAATTTTGTTAGGTGCCCCAATGCTAGTCTAAACATTAACACACATTGCTTGCAGTACGTTTTGGAAACATAAGGAATATATCTTTCATATCAGCAAGAAATAATAATAACATAAAAAATATAAAATTACTACACACCTTTATAGGTTTAGGGTTCATGTTCCCACACGGCCAAATCTCCATGTTACATCTCTCTGGCCCTGGCCCGGGCATCTCCCTGGCCCGTGTATCCTGGAAGGATATTGACCTCATCCCGTCAGTCGAGGATGCCTGGTCGTTCTTTAAAAGTAATTTCCTCACCATCTTAAATAAGCATGCCCCTTTCAAAAAATGTAGAACTAAGAACAGATATAGCCCTTGGTTCACTCCAGAACTGACTGCCCTCGACCGGCACAAAAAACATCCTGTGGCGGACTGCAATAGCATCGAATAGTCCCTGCAATATGCAACTGTTCAGGGAAGTCAGGAACCAATATACACAAGCAGTTACGAAAGCAAAGGCTAGCTTTTTCAAACAGAAATTTGCATCCTGTAGCACAAACTCAAAAAAGTTCTGGGACACTGTAAAGTCCATGGAGAATAAGAGCACCTCCTCCCAGCTGCCCACTGCACTGAGGCTAGGAAACACTGTCAAAACCGATAAATCCACGATAATCAAGAATTTCAAAAAGCATTTCTCTACGGCTGGCCATGCTTTCCTCCTGGCTACCCCAACCCCGGCCAACAGCTCCGCACCCACCGCAACTACTGGCCCAAGCCTCCGCAGCTTCTCCTTCACCCAAATCCAAATAGCAGATGTCTGAAAGAGCTGCAAAACCTGGACACATACAAATCAGCTGGGCTAAACAATCTGGGGTGACACTCTAGACCCAACTGTTACAGGCCTATATCCATCCTGCCCTGACTTTCTAAAGTCTTCGAAAGCCAAGTTAATAAACAGATCACTGACCATTTCGAATCCCACCGTACCTTCTCCGCTGTGCAATCCGGTTTCCGAGCTGGTCACGGGTGCACCTCAGGCACGCTCAAGGTACTAAACGATATCATAACCGTCATAGATAAAAGACAGTAATGTGCAGCCGTCTTCATTGACCTGGGCAAGGCTTTCGACTCTGTCAATCATCGTATTCTTATCGGCAGACTGAACAGCCTTGTTTCTCAAATAACTGCCTCGCCTGGTTCACCAACTACTTTTCAGACAGAGTTCAGTGTCAAATCGGAGGGCCTGTTGTCCGGACCTCTGGCAGTTTCTTTGGGGGTACCACAGGGTTCAATTCTCGGGCCGACTCTTTTCTCTGTATATATCAACGATGTCGCTCTTGTTGCGGGTGATTCCCTGATCCACCTCTATGCAGATGACACCATTCTGTATACATCTGGCACTTCTTTGGACACTGTGTTAACAAACTTCCACACGAGCTTCAATGCCATGCAACACTCCTTCCGTGACCTCCAACTGCTCTTAAACGCTTGTAAAACGAAATATATGTTTTTCAACTGTTCACTGCCCACACCCGCCCGCCTGACTATCATCACTACTCTGGACGGTTCTGACTTAGAATATGTGGACAACTGCAAATACCTAGGTGTCTGGCTAGACTGTAAGCTCTCCTTCCAGACTTATATTAAACATCTCCAATCCAAAATGAAATCTAGAATCGGCTTTCTGTTTTGCAACAAAGTCTCCTTCACTCACGCCGCCAAACATACCCTCGTAAAACTGACTATCCTACTAATCCTCGACTTCGGCGATTTACAAAATAGCCTCCAACACTCTACTCAAAAAATTGGATGCAGTCTATCACAGTGCCATCCGTTTTGTCACCAAAGCCCCATATACCACCCACTACTGCGACCTGTACGCTCTAGTCGGCTGGCCCACGCTACATATTCCTCGCCAGACCCTCTGGCCCCAGGTAATCTATATGTCTTTGCTAGGTAAAGCTCCGCCTTATCTCAGCTCGCTGGTCACGATAACAACACCCACCCGTAGCACACGTTCCAGCTGGTATATCTCACTGGTCATCCCCAAAGCCAACACCTACTTTGGCTGCCTTTCCTTCCAGTTCTCTGCTGCCAATGACTGGAATGAATTGCAAAAATCACTGAAGCTGGAAACTTATATTTCCCTCACTAACTTTAAACATCAGCTATCCGAGCAGCTAACCGATCGCTTCAGCTGTACATAGCCCATCTTTAAATAGCCCACCCAATCTACCTACCTCATCCCCATATTGTTTTTATTTACTTTTCTGCTCTTTTGCACACCAGTATATCTTCTTGCACATTATCATCTGCACATCTATCACTCTATCACTAATTTGCTAAATTGTATTTACTTGCTACTATGGCCTATTTATTGCCTTACCTCCTCATGCCATTTGCACACACTGTATACAGATTTGTTTTTCCTATTGTGTTATTGACTGTACGCTTGTTTATTCCATGTGTAACTCTGTGTTGTTGCTTGTGTCGCACTGCTTTGCTTTATCTTGGCCAGGTCGCAGTTGTAAATGAGAACTTGTTCTCAACTAGCCTACCTGGTTAAATAAAGGTGGAAAAAAAGTAATTGTTTACAGAAGACATAATGCTAATTAGCTATCTAGCATGCTCTGAACACCTGGGTGTAAGCGTAACTGGGAGGAAGTATAGTTTGTCAACTGGATGCACACGCAGCTTGTGGATACATCCAAAACTGCTACAGTAAGTGTATATTTTTTATTTGAAAACTAATTCTTGCTGATTTGAAAGAGAAGGGGCATATCAGCATAGGTTTTTAAAACCAGTTTGAAAGTGATGATTATTGACATTTATAAATGTTAAAACACAGTATGAAGTGTAGTTTACATGGAGCAAACAGTGGGCTAATTGAACTGCTGAAAACCCTACATACGGAAAATAAGGGTTTTTGAGCGCTAGACACAAATGAGAGAATACTTGAATCTGACCATTAAACTTGCCATAGCAGAGCTGGTTAGACGATGTGTTATGAGCAACAAATATAATTTTTTTCTTTGCGGATCTTTACAACCTGTAGAAAAAGGGTGACGTCAGTCCTTAGGACCCTGCCATACTGTTCAGGATACTATTGAGGACAGGGAGGCACAAGCTGTCCGGATTATTTTGTTGGTGGCTGTCAAACTTCTGAAAAGCAAACAACACCAGTCATATGGTCAAGTGCCACAAAGAGGGACATAGGCAATTTAAAATGGTCCAAGAACGGAGCTGTATGGCTGGCCCTTCAATATACACAGAGGGCTAACATTAAAAATATGCCTGTCAATCTCTCCTGCTCCAAAGTGGAGGAGAGATTGACATCTTCACAACTTGTATTTGTGAGGAGGATTGACATGTTGTATGCACCGAGCTGTCTGTTTAAACGACTAGCACACAGCTCAAACACCTATGCATACCCCACAAGACATGCCACCAGAGGTCTCTTCACAGTCCCCAAGTCCAAAACAGACCCTGAGAAACGCACAGTACTACATAGAGCCATGACTTCATGGAACTCTATTCCACATCAAGTAACAGATACAAGCAGTAAAATCAGTAAAAAAAAGCACAGATACAACTACACCTTATGGAACAGCGGGGACTGTGAAGAGACACACATACACAGGCAGAGACACACGCATACACACACACATGCTAACACACGCACTCTACACACGTGCATATGGATTTTGTATTATATATATGTTGTAGTAGTGTGTAATAATGTGTTGTGACGTGTAATGTTTTAACTTTATGTAAATTGCCTTTATATTGCTGGACCCCAGGAAGAGTAGCTGCTGCCTTGGCGACAGCTAATGGGGATCCATAATAAAATACAAATACTTCTTTGTTTAGTTTTTCCTGTCTGGATGGTGTGTTGTGGATAGTCTGGCATGTTTAAAAGTTGTTTCCATATTTTATCCCCCTGGCTACGCAAAGGACCCTCTCAAAGGACCCTGTGGTAAAAACAAAAAGTTCAAGTGTATCTTCTGGTAGAGGACAAACAGTGTTTCCAAACACACATTGCTGCTTTCCAGATGAAGTCATATGGTACCTGTTTTTTTAAGTGTGTGTTTTGCATAGTGAGATATATTCACAGTCCACTAAGGAATATGTCCGACTTGTGCCTTGGACCGTATGCCTTCGATGGCCCCGTTGGTGTGGGCTGAGAGTGATAAGAGGCTTTGATAAGCTGTGATTGGGTATCTGCTGTGAGAATACAATACCTCCAGTGAACAGGTAATGGGACAGAGACAGAGAGCCTGCTGGGTTTGTCTTTATGCCTGTGGTTATCACTCATCACTTCCTTGTTCTTCATCCACCATCTATCTGATAGCATTAATGTCTTCTCTTTTAAATAATAAAATGTCTCCCTCATGGCTCATTCAAATTGGGATATAATCTTTCCACTGCGACAAGATATGAAGAGCCAGAGAACAGGGATTGCATGGGTTATAGCTGATACATACTGTACTATACCATTGTGGGAGATTCCCAGCCTCCAATGAAACAATGTGGATAAGTTATCCAGTCAATCTAACCAGATATAGGCTCTTATAAGGCATTCACATTGATTTAAAACAAAGTATTCCTGTGACAGTTTTATCACTGAAAATGTGTTTGTTGGCATTCCATTTTAAACTATGTTGTTCCTGATCCTGAACACAAAGGTGTTTCAACATACCATTCCACTGTGAAACTGATCACTTGAAGTGCACAAATACAATATCTCAGACAGACTAAGCCAGCCATACAGCCATTATGCATTGTTCTCTCCATTATCCATAATCTGTTAAATTCAGTTTCCCATTAGGGTACAATTGCAAGATTCTCAAACAGACATGGATCCAGACAGTAAGTCTGGGCCAAAGCCATCTGTTACAAGCTATTTCCACCTAGGCTTAGTCCATCTACTGCACCATGTCTTTGTGACATGGACTAAGACAACTGAGTCTGTTCTTCTTCTAGGTCATATTGTGCTTTTATGTTGGTTTGAAACCAGACACTTTCAGAGCGAGACATGAGGACAAAATATCACTACAGTGCCTATGAATGCAGCACAATGCACAGGCATGTACGTGTATGTGAGTGTGTATGTGCACACTCACCTTTGTTCTTGAGAGTATAAGCATCTCTTGAGGATGCATTACAACCAGTTCAGGTTTGTCAGGTTTGTCTGCCAGGTGCCGTTGGTTGGTGCCCATGTGCCAAGAGTTTAACCTTGCGTGGGAGACCTTGTTTGGCCGGTTCACCAACACTTTCCTCAAACCTCTTTCACTTTGCCACCTCAAAACCTAGATGTGTCTTTAACTGCACACTTGATCCATTAGATTTACTATCATTATGTCCTACACTTTCTTACTCAGGATCCTCATACACTTTTTTTTGACCGTAGCTTGAACACAAACATAAATATACAGTGAGGGAAAAAAGTATTTGATCCCCTGCTGATTTTGTACGTTTGCCCACTGACAACGAAATGATCAGTCTATAATTTTAATGGTAGTTTTATTTGAACAGTGAGAGACAGAATAACAACAACAAAAATCCAGAAAAACGCATGTCAAAAATGTTATAAAACGGTTTGCATTTTAATGAGGGAAATAAGTATTTGACCCCTCTGCAAAACATGACTTAGTACTTGGTGGCAAAACCCTTGTTGGCAATCACAGAGGTCAGATGTTTCTTGTAGTTGGCCACCAGGTTTGCACACATCTCAGGAGGGATTTTGTCCCACTCCTCTTTGCAGATCTTCTCCAAGTCATTAAGGTTTCAAGGCTGACGTTTGGCAACTCAAACCTTCAGCTCCCTCCACAGATTTTCTATGGGATTAAGGTCTGGAGACTGGCAAGGCCACTCCAGGACCTTAATGTGCTTCTTCTTGAGCCACTCCTTTGTTGCCTTGGCCGTGTGTTTTGGGTCATTGTCATACTGGAATACCCATCCACGACCCATTTTCAATGCCCTGGCTGAGGGAAGGTGGTTCTCACCCAAGATTTGACGGTACATGGCCCCGTCCATTGTCCCTTTGATGTGGTGAAGTTATCCTGTTCCCTTAGCAGAAAAACACCCCCAAAGCATATTTCCACCTATGTGGCTCAGTTGGTAGAGCATGGTGTTTGCAACGCCAGCATGGTGTGTGCAACGCCAGGGTTGTGGGTTCGATTCCCACGGGGGGCCAGTACCCCCCAAAAAATGCATGAAATGAAATGTATGCGTTCACTACTGTAAGTCGCTCTGGATAAGAGCGTCTGCTAAATGACTAAAATGTAAAATGTAAATGTTTGACGGTGGGGATGGTGTTCTTGGGGTCATAAGCAGCATTCCTCCTCCTCCAAAAACAGTGAGTTGAGTTGATGCCAAAGAGCTCCATTTTGGTCTCATCTGATCACAACACTTTCACCCAGTTGTCCTCTGAATCATTCAGATGTTCATTGGCAAACTTCAGACGGGCATGTATCATGTATATGTGCTTCCTTGAGCAGGGGGACCTTGAGGGCGCTGCAGGATTTCAGTCCTTCACGGCGTAGTGTGTTACCAATTGTTTTCTTGGTGACTATGGTCCCAGCTGCCTTGAGATCATTGACAAGATCCTCCCGTGTAGTTCTGGGCTGATTCCTCACCGTTCTCATGATCATTGCAACTCCACGAGGTGAGATCTTGCATGGAGCCCCAGGCCGAGGGAGATTGACAGTTATTTTGTGTTTCTTCCATTTGCAAATAATCGCACCAACTGTTGTCACCTTCTCACCAAGCTGCTTGGCGATGGTCTTGTAGCCCATTCCAGCCTTGTGTAGGTCTACAATCTTGTCCCTGACATCCTTGGAGAGCTCTTTGGTCTTGGCCAGGGTGGAGAGTTTGTAATCTGATTGATTGATTGCTTCTGTGGACAGGTGTCTTTTATACAGGTAACAAACTGAGATTAGGAGCACTCCCTTAAAGAGTGTGCTCCTAATCTCAGCTCGTTACCTGTATAAAAGACCCCTGGGAGCCAGAAATCTTTCTGATTGAGAGGTGGTCAAATACTTATTTCCCTCATTAAAATGCAAATCAATTTATAACATTTTTGACATGCGTTTTTTTCTGTATTTTTTTGTTGTTATTCTGTCTCTCACTGTTCAAATAAACCTACCATTAAAATTATAGACTAATAATTTCTTTGTCAGTGGGCAAATGTACAAAATCAGCAAGGGATCAAATACTTTTTCCCCTCACTGTATAGAGTACTTGCACATATGCACATGTCGTACTCAGCAAAACATCTGCATACCAGGAGATTCTTTTTTACCAGACCCCAATATTCTGTAACTATACTGGGTACTTTGTCTATTTCCCTCCTTTGCATTCACTGGCCAGTAGTCGGTTAGGGAAATCAGCCTCCAGTTTCTTTGCACAACAGAGGTTATGTCAGTCTAGACCATTTGCCTAACTGCTGAGTAATCTCTCTGAGACCCATATTCACACATTTCCCTATGTATCAGACTCGCAGCAACATCAACAAACACAACAGTAAAATCAGACCGGATTCCAGCCGTTCACACAGACCAGTAATGTTGCTGATTTAAACAGATACAATCATCAATATCACCTCTTTATCTACTGTAGTTGTGATACTGTATGCATTCAGGATGGCTTATCAGGATGTGATAGTGTATGCATGCAGATATGCATTGTGCAGCACTTCAGAATTCATGGATGAGCAAGGTGAATCAGTAATAAGGTGTGCTTTCTCTACTTGATGTTCATTTAACAACTCAGTTTACATTCCACCTATATGATGCAAGTTATGGTTTAATATAAAATGGTTTGCATTGTTAAACTTAATTTACATTGTCCTTATTCATGGGGGTCCAATCAAACGTTGACACTAACAGCCGTCTGCATAATATCTCAGTATGTCAATTTATCAAAAAGTCTTATGAAAAATATCTTGAACTGTCAACTGGGACCAGATCATATCGGAAGAAATGTTGAAGTTTTGGCCAGTTTGATATGCTAGCCCTGATGTTCGGCTGTTGATGTTGAAATGAAGACATTTGCTTCCCTCTTTACTTCATTTCCTTTTCATAACATTTAAAAAATACAGTCCTCGCTCCAATGTCAAACTGAAACTCCAGTTATATAAAGTAGTACAACAGTGGGTGTGAAAGCAGAGAGAGTGAACATTGATAACATTTTCAAAGATGCGTACATTTTGTGGACTTCAAAAAATACACCAAAAGAATGACACAGCAATCAGTGTTATGTAAAGGTGGAGGATTAAAAAAACATGAATTGCACAGAGCAGGGGTGGAGGCATGGACAGAGATTTGACTGCGAACACAGGGCGTGAGAAAGGGGGCATTGAGTGTCGCTTTTCTTATCTGAGCGGGCATCAGAGGCGAGTCATCTGTCCATCACCCTGAGGTGTCAGCAGAACGGCCATGACATGCACCGGATAAGACAGCAATGTCATGTCCTATCTCTAAAACGTATGGCTTCTCATAGGCAGGCATAGAGAGAAAGAAAGAGCGAGAGAGAGAGAGAGATTTGAGTCTCATCCAACACCTCTGTATGAAGGCCTGGTTCCCTGCTCTCTGTTGACAAATGGGTACTGATCCCATCTAGCTAAAATTGAAACAGCCCAAAATGCAATTGGCAGTTAAAAGTGAAAACTTGAGTCAGATAAGACTGCTTGATTATTAAAAAAAAGAAAATAGCAAAACTCAGCTGGGATTCTTGTTACATTTGCATGATAGCAGTCAATAAAGTTCAGATTGACATGAAGAGCTCAACAGGAAGAGTTGTCAGTCAACTGATTTGTGTGATAATCATCCCACTCGGCACAGATGTCAGTTCACAGTGAAACATTTTAACATTTGGTTGAGTTGTCAACTAATGTAAATCCAACGTGAAATTAACAAAAAAATACGAATTATGAAATGTTTTTATGATGTGGAATCAACGTTGATTCAACCAGTTTTTGCCCAGTGGGATGTTCATCTAGCTCACACAAATAATGACACACAGGCAGGCTTTCGTCTGTTATTTCAAAAACACAAATCCTTTATTATTTAAAATACATATATGATATTTACACATTTCTTTTTACAGCATAGCGTAGTAAATGGGTGAAGACGAGTTGACATGGCAAAATGAGAAGACATTTCTCAGCATCAGATCTTGAAGAACACACACAGAACATCCTCTAATTTCAGCATGTCCCATTGTTGCATCTGAATGTGCTCTATCGTACTATCCTGAGCTGCCATTGTGTTTGGGCCAAACAGTTCTCTGTTTATCCTTGACATGAATAGGGAAGTTGTGGTTCTATTGTGAGATCTGTTACATATTCATAACTAAAACAAATTTGAAGAGGATGAATGCAAAGAAGACAAGAGTTTCATATTTACTAAAGGAGATGTCTTGCGTAACACATCAATCAAACATACTTCGGAAAGAACATTATACAGTTTAAATGTGTACAACAAGCTGGAAATATTTAAAAT
Source organism: Salmo salar (assembly GCF_965601325.2). Taxonomy (NCBI): domain Eukaryota; kingdom Metazoa; phylum Chordata; class Actinopteri; order Salmoniformes; family Salmonidae; genus Salmo; species Salmo salar. The sequence continues at coordinate 100,190,037 of NC_138300.1, forward strand.
AACGCATCTATAGTGTTACAATTTTTTGAGTTAACCAGGCAAGTCAGTTAAGAACACATGCTTATTTACAATGACGGCCTAGGAACAGTGGATTTACTGCCTTGTCAGGGGCAGAACGACAGATTTGTACCTTGACAGCTCAGGGATTCAATCTAGCAACCTTTCGGTTACTGGCCCAACGCTCTAACCACTAGGCTACCTGCCGCCCCATATGTCAATGCTTTTTGCTGTTCAATCAAAAATAGCTTTCAGTGCAAATAGTTATCACTCTTTGAACAGGAAAATGTAAGCAGTCAAATGTAAAATATGGTCTTTCTTAACCATATGTAAATATATCGTACAGAAACTCCCAAAAATGTCAAGAGTTGCAATGAGGCTTTCTGCTCCTCTTTGTAAAAGAAACAACATATATAGTAAAACATCACAGCGACACATTAAAATCCAACAAAATAACATAAATAGACATCTTCACATGGTGGTTAAAAAAAGGCACAAAATGGTGGAGAGGTGTCCTCTTTCACTTCTCTGACTCCCTCCATCCTCGTGCATTCCTTCCAAACTTGTAGACCAGCCTTCGTCCATCTACACGTTCCAGGATTTCCCGTTTGTAGTAATATCTGGAATGATATAAACAGGGACCTTAACGGAACAGCAAAATGACTTCCTTCTTAACATGTGAACCAGGAAATAAACATGAAACCACCCTAATCCTTTCAGTCTCTACCTCATAGCTCGGCTGAGCTTCTCGTAGGTCATGCTGCTATTGTTCTTCTTCTTGCCCCACAGCTGAGCCACGGCCTCTGACTTGAGGAAGCGGAAGACGCCCTCTGTCCGATCCTCCCACTTGATCAGGCCTGGGTTCCGCTCTGGGTTCAGCAGAATGTCCCTAATGAACTCCCACAGGTGGGTCCCCCGGGGGTCTGAGGAAAAACACAGAGGTGGTGGAAATTAGAACCATCTACTGCCATCTACTATCAGTTATAGCATTGGCGAAATGTTGAGCATTTATATTAAAATATATGATTCGATTGTATTGAAGATGTTCATGTAAATACTACTCACTGTGTTTTTTGACCTGATGAGGGCGACTGTGAGATCTATTTGTGTCTGAAAGTAAATTTAATACACAGATATGGTAATTTAGCAGATGCTTAAAACAAATAAAAATTAAGACATTTAATACATTTGGTAAAGGTGGCAATCGAACCCACAAGTTGGTCTAGCATCATAGTAGTCCAACCAACTAACCTACAGCAGCAGGTAGCCGAGTGGTTAGAGCATTGGTCCAGTACCCAAAAGGTCACTAATTTGAATCCCCAAGGTGAAATAATCTGTCGATATGCCCTTGAGCAAGGCACTTAACCCTAAGTGCTCCAGAGTAGCACTTGACAATAGCAGACCCTGGCTGTGACCCCACTCTCAGGGGGAGTTGGGATATGCAAAACGCTTTCCAGGATATGCAGTTGACCTGGGTGGGACAAAGCAAGGCCTAGAACCTTTAATGCGTAATATGAACTATTGCTAGCTGGCTCCGAGACTTGGAAACGTCCCGTTACCACACCTGACACCACTTACTTAAACATCTGCCCATTTCTAGTTGTTAGATCTACCGATCCCATTTTTTTCAGATATTGTTCACAATTTGTGGAAGCCATCTGATGTGTTTCCAGCTCTGAGTATCAGTAATTCAATTATAGCTTGTCAATGAAAGATTACTTAATTTTTTATTTATTTAGTGTGTGCTTGATCTTGTGAATTCTGAACTGTGTAACTCCTACCTATCTTCTGATCATTTCCTCACAATCTCCCAGATGTCTTCTTTCCAAATATGGCAAGTTTTTGCATGTCGTAATCATGTAATTAAACATGAATAGCAGTTACTTTTGAGTGTGTCTATTTAGGCGGAAATCTACATTTTGCCATTACATTGAAGAGGAAGTTATAGGATTAAACATACCGGCTATACGGCGGAGGTACAGCCCATTAGCGCTAGCTATTGCTACCTACAGTAGATATAGTTTTTATTTTTTTACAAATCAATACTTGGAGTCAAATAAATAATATTGCGATATGTAATTGAATCGATTTTTCCCCATCAATAATCCACACATGTTAGCCTAACCTTTGTACCACTGTCTTACGCATTTCAGATTAATTCCATGGAGCCCAACACTGTACAATTACATGGGTGTGGGGAACATAAACAGGATGAGTTTGTTCAGTTATATTGTCATATATTGTTTGCTCAGTGACGTTGTGGTGATGTAGTTTGGTGATAAGGAGTAGACTCAGCTGCCTCTTTCCCAAAATGATCACTGAACGTTCATGGACTTTACTCAATAGCCTTGTATTGCCACTCTGTTTGCTCAGTAATATAATAATATATGCCATTTAGCAGACGCTTTTATCCAAAGCGACTTACAGTCATGCATGCATACATTTTACGTATGGGTGGTCCCAGGAAATGAACTCACTATCCTGGCGTTACAAGCGCAATGCTCTAGCAATTGAACTTCAAAGGACCACGATGAAGTCATATTTTCTTTGGGGACTAAGCTATTGTAGGTCGATGTCATCCCTTGGATCGCTGCTCGTTCCAATTAGTGTGTTTACATAATGTTTTGTAGGTTTTCAGTCCTCATCTTTGGTCTTGTTTCTTACCTGGACTGGAGGGAGTGGGTGAGGCCACAGGTGCAAGGGATTGAAACGAGGGATCGTAAATATCTAAAAAGTAAAGAAATATCAACAAGTAAAAAATGATGCTGTCTGTAAGTTAGTTAAAAATTGTACCTTTCTCCAAAATTCTATCCATTCCAATGTGGTACCTACCTGCAGGATAGATGCTAGGTTCTGTGAATGGGCAAGGGAAATCTACTAAAACAGGAGAGCACATTAAGCTTGCATGTACACTTAAGAGGCATTACATTCATTTAACATTTTAGCAGACACTCTTATCCAGAGCAACTAGAGTTACGTGCCTATGGCTCAAGGGCACATCGTCAGATTTTTCACCCAGTAGGCTCGGAGATTCAAACCAGCAACCTTTTGGTTACTGGCCCAACACTCTTAACCTTTAGACTACCTGCCGCCCATCTGAAGAGTTTAGTCTAATCACAGACTAGTTTCAACTTACATCATTTATTAATTAACTAGTGTCAAACAAGTTGAGACATGCATAGATATGTAATAACTGGAGGAGTTTCTTAGGGATGACTTGAAGAACATGACTCTGTGTGTTCATGCATGCCAGTGTTTGTCTATGGTGCTTTTACCATCTGGCTCTGATTTGATAACGTCCAGCGGTGAAAACTCCACACCAGGATACTGACCTGTGTAGGGATGACATGGAGAAACAAGGGGTCATTTAAGGGCAATACCATTACACGTACAGTAACAACATGGGCTTTCATTATTTAGTGTTAATCAAACTTGATATTGAATTCCTAAATCCTTGATCCTCCTACGCTGGTACAATTTGCTGTTCCTGTTTTTTTGTGGTATTCTAACCGCCTCAAGTGTTAACTGAAATGAAATACTACCATTCAACATTTGATGACCTAATCTATCACAGTATGTTTCAACAATGCATGGCCTGACCTGGCGTTCATTCTGATAAACATAACAATAACAGAGGACATTACAGCCCAGTGTGTGAACCCACCGCTCCATTTGAGCTCGGTGAGGCTGTGGTAGAGGATAGGCCCCACGGTGCCCGCAGCACGGGTGAAGTCCTGGTAGGTCATGCTGCACAGCTGACGTCCGTCCACATCAAAGTTCTGGAAAGGGATGGTGGCAGCGTCGATCTGGTGCATATCCAGCATCTGCTGCAGCCACTCCCACACCTGATACTTCGACCAATACTGAGGCTGGGAGTCCTGGGACCACAGGCGACTGGTGTAACCAGGCATCACTGTGGAAACTGGAGTTAGGGGTAAAGGTAGAGATTAAGTGTTATTTTTCATACTTTGAATGTGTTGGGGGTGTAACAAAAACATTTGAACTCTGGCTAGCCCAGGTATTTGTAAATAATTAAACCAGCAGAGCAATTCACTGAATTGAGCAACCAAACTAGTCCTCACTGTCTGAGCAGGGGTAGGAGCTCCATGTTGTCGGCAGCTGGCTCTCAATGCTGGCAGTGGAAGGGATGCTCATGATACAGGTGGTATGACGGACCATGGTCCAGAGCTGGGGGAGAAGACACATACATTCAGTATGGAGTAAAACCCTGAACAAGATGATTGGTAGGTTACATTGTAATCACACACGGTGCAAACAAACTGTGTCTTTCCCAAATCTGGGTATCTGAGTTGAGATAGGGTATGTTTCTATATGACGACATTGACAGATGTGAAACAGGATGACAAAGAGAGTCAGTGTGAAGACAGCATGGGAGTGATTGGGTGACATGCTCGCCGTCCTTAACGTGTATTTGCAAAGTGATGGATCTGTATGTCTGTCTGTTTTGCATACATAAAGGCCTATTTGTTCTTCTGATAGTTGAATGAAATGAGTCAGTCACACAATGATGTGTTAATACCGGAGAACTCGACAATTTAGTGCAGAAACGCCTGCAGGACATGCATGATTGACAACCCAGATACAACAAGCTCTTCCTATAAATTACATGTCTATGTTTTAAATATATTAGGTTACAGTGCAGTTCCTTTTTTTCAGAACTACATCCCCTTAGGATGTCAACACATATTAATAGTGCTGTGATACCTTCCCTGTAGCTCAGTTGGTAGAGCATGGTGTTTGCAACACCAGGGTTGTGGGTTCGATTCCCACGGGGGGCCAGCACAGAAAAAAAAAAAAATGTATGAAATGTATGCATTCACTACTGTAAGTCGCTCTGGATAAGAGCGTCTGCTAAATGACTAAAATGTAAATGTAAAAAATGATACTCAGGTAATTATAGTTGCTAATGCCAATTAATGAATAGTATACATATGAAGGAATGCTTCATCGAGTATGCAATATGCAATATGCTTATTCAATAGGGTAGACAATAGCCGTTATAGTTCTGTATACTGGAGAAATAAATGAAGAAATAAAACACTTCCCAATGCCATGATCAGATCAACTTTGACTGTAATGACACGTTTAAAGTTTAAAAACAAGTTCAAATAAAGTTCTAAAGAATTGGTAATGAAGTGTTATTGTAAAAGTAAATACAACATAAATAGTATCAATCATTAGTTATTTGAATATCTATGGGAAGACGTCTGTAGTGCACAGCAGGTGAACCACTGTATCTTCTCCGTAACCCCACCATAAAGGACTGCCCGTGAAATGTTAATAGTGTCCCAACAACATGGCTACATTCATTTAACTGTTGTTGAGAAAATACTTCACCACAACTATATTTGCATGTTATATGTAAATATACAGTACATTAGAATTGCAGGTCGGCACTGAGGCCAATGACAAGGTGGAGTTGTTGCAGCACTGTACTTGTAATGGCCTGGTCACATGTTTTACTGTTGTCTAGACTGTAGTGCATTTATCTCGACTTTGTGGAAGAGAATGCCTACCTGGAGTCTAACTTTTTGGAGCATCTATAGTAAATGTATAATTTGAGATCAATTATTGTTCAGTGATAGGTGCTTCCAGGGACAGCTCATCTCAAAATCAGCACACTTTTGAAATCTGAAAACATCTTAATTTTGGATTGAATATTTAATGTGACAATGTAATCTGCTTTATTATATTGTAGGAGCGTATTATAAACAAATATGGTCTGTCTGGGAAAAGTTGTCATAGTGCTCATCTGCAGCTTCAGTTTGACAAACAATATACTCAGCTCTTTATACTGTGACCTATATTCAGCTTCTCTTTATTGACCACTACCTGGAAAAGGCTGGATTATGATGGCCAATAAAAACAATGACACCAAATAACTGTACAACACCATGTTTTACAGTACATGACCTATGTGGGCACAGTGACAAGCTGAATGAGAAACATAAATTATACCAAGTCTTCCTCAATTCTAAACAAAAGCAGTTTCCCAAGAACAAGATCCCCGAGTGAGATTTCACTAGAGGTATGTGGCACTTGGCAGTTTAGGCCATGGCTTTGGTTCAGCTCAGGATGCCAAGTCTCACCACCTGCATGCTTTGTGTTAACTCTCAGTGCTGTCTACTATTTGTCTGCCTACCGTCTGGTCTGAGTAGTCTGAAGACTGCTTGTCTTCATGGACGTAGACTGCAGGTATTGTATTTCCTGACCGTTTAGTTTGGCATGTCCCTATCATCAGGTAGCAGTTTCTATTTACTACAATCTCCTGGTCTGTTCAAGATTAACTTATTAATGATCCAATGTGTGAACTATTCAGTAGTGAGTAATACAGTTCCATGTTAGCTAGACAAAGCTTTTGGGAAACTTGCCCCTGATCAATATTCACTACCTGTGCATCTTATCAGCCCAAAAAATAAAAAACGAATTGTATAGATAATTACCTACAATCATGATGATAGGCTTACAGATGAAGGAAGTAAACAGACAAACAAATGATCACTGACCAATGTAACTTTTGGTAAGCAGTAAACAAGTGCAGGCAGGTCACACTTTCCTATACTGAAGCTTCTGGAGAATCCCTCTGTGGAGTTTTATCTCAACGGATTTAAGTTACAACCCATGTGAGGTGATTACAGTACACTAGTGTGTAGATGTACTGCACCTTGTCACATATTACTATGATATACAAGCATTTCACTACATTCGCAATAACATCTGCTAACCATGTATATGTGACCATTACAATTGGATTTGATTATAAAAGGAGCTTACCAACATTTGTTTTACTTCTCTTTCAAAGGGGCAGTTTGTATCTCAAAACAAAACAGATCCCATGAGGAGTACATTTGTCCATGATCACATTTACTTTGTAAACAAAAGTGTATGCCATTTATTTTAGGACTTCAAATGCAAGCCACACAGTTATTTAAAGCCTAATGTATATTCAGTCATCTTCTTTAACGCTGTATGTACGGCACTGTAACAGTTTTTTCTAATGCTCAATGAGCATTACAGGCAATCAAAGCTTGACACACAGTTAGACAAATGAATCAAACCATCACATTCTAGTCTGAAAGACACCTAAAGTTGTGCCTACATTGCTTTGTTACAGTTCGAATACCCACTGTCTGCATAGCCAAAACACCAATTCACTTCTAAGCCTAGCCATTTCAACCATTGTTTTGATTGCGCTATTGTGTCAGTATAACAGCGACTAACACACATAGAAGCAAAGCTGGTTGCCTAGCAATGCTCAGCATGGTTTCCTACCAGAGCTATGGACTGGGTTCCGACCAGGATGGGAGGTGTCGTCTCTCTCTCTCTCTCTCTCTCTCTCTCTCTCTCCTCTCAGTTGACTTCAGGTAGGTGAGGTAGCTAGCTGTGTTTCTCTACACAAATGAGTGGAGTGTTATTTTCAGTGCTAGAAGCTGTACTCTTTTGCTTCCCAAAACTTTAAAAAAGTTCCAGCCCACACACACACCAAGGTGCTGCCCCAGCAGTGGTTATTTTATGCTGTCAGCTTCCTTGTCCTATCCTTATCCCTCCCCAATTGGCTACCAGGACATGTTCGGGACAGGTAGGAATTTGCATACGAATAGCTGAGTGAATTACAACATCTGACATACTGTAGGTGTTACTTTCACTCTTTGGGCTCTCTCTCTATTCTGGTCTCTGGTCACTCTCTCGCCTCTCTCTCTCTCTCTCTCTCTCTCTCTCTCTCTCTCTTTCTCTCTCTCTCTCTTTGTTTCTCACATGCACGGCCACACACACATACAAACACAAAATGTCGCAAGGTGGCATGAAGTTCACATTGTCTCAAACCTGATGATGTTTCTGTTCTCAGAACATTTGGCTAAAGATAGACTCTGAAAATATATTTTACTAACCCTTTCGAAGCTAACAGCAAGAACGATGGCCAACATGTTCCTTTTGTATTACTTATACACTTACTTTTTTTTAACGTCCTTACGCATAATTAGATTTCCTTCGACTAATTGTCCATTAGAGAACCCTGTGTTCATATGAATACTTTGGGACATTGAATCAGTGTAAACATACTGTTTGCTACAGTAACAAAATTCCCATTATCTGATGTTTCTTCTGATGAAGAAAGAAAAAAAGGGGGAAAACTGATCTGTGTGTCTAGGACACTACAATGTCTCATCTCAACAGGAGAGCACTGTGGCTGGAGAGTGGAAGATGCTTTGACCAGTCCTGTGTTGTGGATACTCTGTTCTCCTACCAGCACCAGCAGTTTGAAGGTGACACACCATGCGGTGCTCAGAGCTTCTACCTATATGTTTACACTTCAACCTAGTTGTTTTCTTCTGTCTGACACAGACACCAGAAAAACACATGAGCATAGTGAGATGATTGTTCAATATGATCTAATTGCTGCTGGTGCCTTTGTTAGAGCTGATGTGTGACATGCTGAGAGCTTCTCCTGCTGCTCTTATCATGTGATTCTCTTTGTCTGTTCCATGGAAACCGCATTAGCTGATTGATAGAGATAGAGATAGTCATATTACTGTGTTATTCAGAGATCCTATCATGCCTCTATTCAAATCCACCAAACCCTGTTGCCCGGGCAACCTAATTATCTAACAGAACATGAATTACTGGCTAATTAGACAGTTCAATGTTTGAGTGACTTCATGCCTTTGAGATTTATATTTGATGTATCTTACTTTGATCTCTACAAACATAGTTTGAATAACACAACAGTAAATACAATCAGAATACTGTGTATAGAGAATTCAGTTCATCACATGCAGCTCTTTAGTCAACCATGTCACCCTTTTACTTGCAGTAGTTGTTTTTTGAAAATGATCAGAAGAAGTACAAATAGTCTTTTTTTGCTTGTTGCCAATTAGGGTTTTGACAAATGTAACATTGCCACACTCATCTATGTTCTTAAAGCACACAGATAACTCTCTTTGGAGTTCAGCAGAGCTTAGATTGGAGAACTAAGAGCTTCATGTCGTTGACTGAACATTTAGAAACGCTGAAACTGTCTAATAGGCTGAAGCAAGGAAAGTCAGAGAGGGAAGTATATGTCAAGTTTCTTCCAACAAAGTCTATCCATGTCATACATGAGTCACATGTTTACCTAAGCAAAGCTATCATTCTCCAACAAAACTCTTTCCTTATGGTAAGGGAGGGACAGAACTGTTTGATATTAATGACAATAATAACAACTTGTAGGCCAACTTATTCAGTCCTACAAGAAAAAAATCGCAGTATGTAACGTATGTCATTACATGTATAAATCAATACAACACAGGTTTTCTATGTTTCAAATCAGTTTTCCCCTTCCCCTGTTGGTCCCCCTAGATTTTGTTCTCTCCTTCTCTCTGTTGGTCTAATTCACTGTAGATTTTGTTCTCTCCTTCTCTCTGTTGGTCTAATTAACTGTAGATTTGGTTCTCTCCTTCTCTCTGTTGGTCTAATTAACTGTAGATATTGTTCTCTCCTCCCGTTGGTCTAATTAACTGTAGATTTTGTTCTCTTCTCTCTGTTGGTCTAATTCACTGTAGATTTTGTTCTCTCCTCTCTGTTGGTCTAATTAACTGTAGATTTTGTTCTCTCCTTCTCTCTGTTGGTCTAATTCACTGTAGATTTTGTTCTCTCCTTCTCTCTGTTGGTCTAATTCACTGTAGATTTTGTTCTCTCCTTCTCTCTGTTGGTCTAATTAACTGTAGATTTTGTTCTCTCCTTCTCTCTGTTGGTCTAATTCACTGTAGATGTTGTTCTCTCCTTCTCTCTGTTGGTCTAATTCACTGTAGAGTTTGTTCTCTCCTTCTCTCTGTTGGTCTAATTCACTGTAGATGTTGTTCTCTCCTTCTCTCTGTTGGTCTAATTAACTGTAGATTTTGTTCTCTCCTTCTCTCTGTTGGTCTAATTAACTGTAGATTTTGTTCTCTCCTTCTCTCTGTTGGTCTAATTCACTGTAGATTTTGTTCTCTCCTTCTCTCTGTTGGTCTAATTCACTGTAGATGTTGTTCTCTCCGTATTGCCCATGGGGACATACACTACATAGCCAAAAGTATGTGGACACCCCTTCAAATTAGAGGATTGGGCTATTTCAGCCACACCTGTTTCTGTCTGGTGTATAAAATCAAGCACACAGCTATGCAATCTCCGTAGACAAACATTGGCAGTAGAATGGCCCGTATTAAGGAGCTCATGACTTTCAACGTGGCACAATCATAGGATGCCATCTTTCCAACAAGTCAGATTTATACATTTCTACCCTGCTAGAGCTGCCATTGTCAACTGTAAGGGCTGTTATTGTGAAGTGGAAACGTTTAGGAGCAGCAACGTCTCAGCAACGAAGTAGTAGGCCATACAAGCTCACAGAACGGGACCACTGAGTGCTGCAGTGTGTAAAAAACATCTGTCCTCACTACCGAGGTCACTCACTACCAAGTTCCAAACTGCCTCTGGAAGCAACGTCAGCAAAATAACTGTTAGTCTGGAGACTTAAGAAATGGGTTTTCATGGCCGAGAAGCCGCACACAAGCCTAAGATCACCATGTGCAACGTCAAGCGTTGGCTGGAGTGATGTAATGCTCGCTACCATTGGAGTCTGGAGCAGTGGAAACATTCTCTTGACTGATGAATCACGCTTCACCGTCTGGCACTCCGACGGACGCATCTGGGTTTAAAAAGTGAATCTGGGCGAGGAGAGCACTACTTGCCCGAACGCACAGTGCCAAATGTAAAGTTTGGTGGAGGAAGAATAATGTTTCGGGCTAGGCCCCTTTCCAGTGAAGGGAAATCTTAACACTATAGCATACAATGACATTCTAGATGATTCTGTGCTTCCAACTTTGTGGCAACAGTTTGGGAAAGGCCCTTTCAGTTTCAGAATACCCCCGTGCACAAAGCGAGGTCCATACAGTAATGGTTTGTTGAGATTGTTCCAGCAATGTTCCAACATTTAGCGGAAAGCCTTCCCAGAAGAGTGAGGTCTGTTATAGCAGCAAATGGGGGACCAACTCCATATTAATGGCCATGATTTTGGAATAAGATGTTCGACGAGCATGTGTCCACATACATTTGGCCATGTACTGTACTGTACCTGGCCTTAGTCCTGGGAGGAGCAGGGTGGATTGCTGCCCTCTGCTGGCTTAGGTAACTCTCTGCAGTTCTCTACTACATGTGACTGGTACCAGTTCCCATGACACTGCTGCCTCTGAGGTAATGAATGAGGAAACCCAGCATTGCCATGATGGTCTCTGAGAACCCCCCTGTCCCCCTTCCTCCGTCCCCTGTCCCCGTCCCTGTGTCCCCAAGCTATTCAGCCTGGTTGGGAAAACCCACTATTGCTGATCTCCAGCTCAACTCCCCAGCTACCCTCCGCTGCCTATTTGTAACACAGGTGCTGTTTGCCGGCTGTTTTGGAGCAGTTTTCATCTTACTTGTAAAGGGTAAAGTCCCTCCAGGGTGTAATTTGGGGGCTTAAGTCGTGCTTGGTGCCGTCCAACTATGTACGGCTGACCAGATTTGACTTTTGTAAGATTAATACGCACATCAGCGGTGAACTGGAGTCGCAAGCTATTCATTACAGCCGATGGCTTGGCCTGTTTTTCCCCTCTCTCCCTCTCAACTTTATCCCTTCTTTCCCCTGTGTTCAAGTCTTGCTTTCACTCCGTCGGGAGAAGAGTCGAGTATTTGGCAGCTCATTTCATGCATCTCTGTTCCGCCTTTTCCGGGTGGATGGGGGTCGGTTGATGATACAGAGGTCCATTGGGGAAAATAGGAGAGAGAAAAGAGAGACAGAGAAGGAGAGATCAAAGTCTGTTATATCAACTCTTTGGAGGCTGTGTGAATTGCCATACCAAAGGAGTGAAAAGTAGAGTGATAAACTGTACATACTACTTCTTTCACTTCATACTTCTAGATTTTAAATAGATACACATATTCCTATATGAAAGTATACAGCGCTACAGTTCTACAACATTTAATCATACAGTGCATTCGGAAAGTATTCAGACACCTTCACTTTTACCACATTTTGTTACGTTACAGCCTTATTCTAAAATGTATTTTAAAAAAAAAAGTCTCATCAATCTACACACAATACCCCATAATGACAAAGTGAAAACAGGTTTCAGAAATGTTTGCAAATGTATAAAATAGAAAAACAGAAATACGTTATTTAGATAAGACCCTTTGCTATGAGATTCGAAATTGAGCTCAGGTGCATCCTGTTTCCATAGATCATCCTTGAGATGTTTCTACAACTTAATTCGATTCCACCTGTGGTAAATTCAATTGATTGGACATGATTTGGAAAGGCACACACCTGTCTATATACGGTCCCACAGTTGACAGTGCATGCCAGAGCAAAAACCAAGCCATGAGGTCAAAGGAATTATCTGTAAAGTTCCCGAGACAGGATTGTATCAAGGCACAGATCTGGGGAAGGGTACCATAAAATGCCTGGTCTGAAGGTCTCCAAGAACACAGTGGCCTCCACCATTCTTAAATGGAAGAAGTTTGGAACCACCAAGACTCTTCCCAGAGCTGGCCGCCCGGCCAAACTGAGCAATCGGGGAAGAAGGGCCTTGGTCAGGGAGGTGACCAAGAACCTGATGGTCACTCTGACAGAGCTCCAGAGTTCCTCTGTGGAGATGGGAGAACCTTCCAGAAAGACAACCATCTCTGCAGTACTCCACAAATCAGGCCTTTATGGTAGAGTGGCCAGATGGAAGCCAGTCCAAAGTAAAAGGGGAATGACAGTCCGCTTGGAGTTTGCCAAAAGGCACCTAAAGGACTCTCAGACCATGAGAAACAAGATTCTCTGGTCTGATGAAACCAAGATTGAACTCTTTGACCTGAATGCCAAGCGCCATGCCTGGAGGAAACCAGGCACCACTCATCACCTGGCCAATGCCATCCCTACAGTGAAGTATGGTGGTGGCAGCAACATGCTGTGGGGATGTTTTTCAGCGGTAGGGACTGAGAGATTATTCCGAATCGAGGGAAAGATAAACGGTGCAAAGTACAGGTAGATGCTTGATGAAAACCTGCTCCAGAGCCCCCAGGACCTCAGACTGGGCAAAGGTTTACCTTCCAACAGGACAACGACCATAAACACAAAGCCAAGAGAACGCAGGAGTGGCTTCAGGACAAGTATCTGAATGTCCTTGAGTGGCCCAGCCAGAGCCCGGACTTGAACTCGTTTGAACATCTCTGGAGAGACCTGAAAATAGCTGTGCAGCGACGCTCCCCATCCAACCTGGCAGAGCTTGAGAGGATCTGCAAAGAAGAATGGGGGAAACTCCCACAAATACAGGTGTATCCAAGAAGGCTTAAGGCTGTAATCACTGCCAAAGGTGCTTCAAAAAAGTACTAAAGGGTCTGAATACTTATCTAAATGTGATATTGCAGTTTGTTTTAATTTAATACATTTTCCCAAATTTCTAAAAACCTGTTTTTGATTTGTCATTGTGGGGTATTTTGTGGAGATTGATGAGGGACTTTTAAAAATAAGAATAAGGCTGTATTGTAACAAAATGAGGAACATGTGAAGGGATCTGAATACTTTCCAAATGCACTGTATAACAGACCTAAGGAACAGTAATACAGCCCTCTATAGGGTCCTCTCTGAAGCCCCTAATAACTAATTACAGTCAGTGGTCATGGTCATCATGGCCAAGATAGCTGTCAGTCAGTCCGTCCAGGCGAGACTGGAGTGGAAGGGTGGGTACAGGAGCTGTCGCAATGCTCTAACGAGCACGGAACACATCCCCTGGTCCTCCTTTCCCCTCCCTCGCTCATTAACAGCTTATCATGCCTGTTAGTGTCATCTTTAAAAATTCACATTTTGATAAGCATATGATCCACGGGGGAAAAATATGAATAATTTTATTACCGTCAATTACAGCTACAAATGACGATTTCTCTGGCTCAATTGTAATTTGTCGTTTTTTCTCTCCCAGAGAATGAGAGAGAACAATGGCTGTATAATTACAGTAATGAGCACCGCAAGAGAAGAGTGAATTATTCAGAATCTTTCCTCTTTCTCTAGTGAATATGGAGCTGGTCTCTTTGTTAAATGTTTAACAGGATGAATGGGTTAAAAAGAGAGTGAAAGAACACTGGTAGTGTGTGTGTGCATGCCTGTGTATGTTTGTGCGTGTGTGCATGCGTGTATGTTACATATTATGACAGGTCAGGTCCCTGTATTGAGAGTACCAATGATTTCAAATATTTTGTCACAGTGTCTTTGTTAGTCTAGGTTGGAAGACTGTTACCTGGACTGTGAGAGTGTGGCTCCCCCATAAACCCATAGGTGACACTGTTGTCTCAGGAACAGCAGCGGATTTCTGAAAACATGGAGGGCCCAAGGAAGAGAGACACAGATGCATCTGAAATGACAATAAATAAGTGATGATGCCACTGCATGTGCTTCTAGTCACACATGCATTCAGGAACCATACCCTGGGATGCGCTATTCATGTGACATAATGAATAAATAATGATGATTCAGTACAGTCTAATACTGTGTCTAACTCGTACTTCATGAAGGCATCTGATTCCTGTGATTCTCCTATTCGGAGATACTTTTCCTAATGATAGAGAGAGGAAGGAAAAGGAAAGAGAGAGATTATCGATGTGTGTGAGGTTGTATTTTTGTCCTACTAAAGCTCCAGCCAGCCCCCTGTGTTTAAATTAACCAAACTCAGAGACAAGCCACCACATATATCTGCCCCAGGCCCAACAACTGCCTCTCTCTGACCCAGCTAGTAGCATACCACTAGATCAAACAGACTGTATACCTCCCCTGGTTGGATCCAACATAGTACCACAGCCCAGGAAGAGAAGGCTTGAAACAATGAAGAAGCATCTCAGAAGTAGCTTAGTAGTTATGAGAAGAACTGGACAAGACAATAATAGTAGAAGTCATACCCTTGCATGCTGTTCTGTTGCACTACAACATGCTAACTTCCAGACATAAATGCAAGGGAAGCAAATTAGGCCAAAAGAGACTGTGTTGAGAGGTTTCCTTTTCTTTTTTGCTTTGTGTCTGTTGAGAGTTTGGGGAATACCATATTTTTGGGCAACTCAGTGAAACAGAACAGTTTAGCTATGAAACATGTTGGCTACAATTAAAAGTTAATGTGATGGTGTTTTGTGTCAGTCTGCAATATGTGAGAAGTGGTTAAACAATGCTGCAGAATAGTACAATGTACAGAACAGAACAATGGGATTATAAAGAGGGCAAACAACAAAATGCTTTGGTGGCTTTTGTTTTGTCTGTTTCCACTGCTGCTCTATATTCATGATGGTAAATGACTGATGAAGTACTCTATCTCACGGCAGATGTTGAAGCTCTCCCAGTGCTACCCCCCTCTCTCTGTTCTATCTTTCTTTTTTGGCTAAAAGTGGTATTGCACAGAAGGTGGTCTAGAGGGACAGAGTGGAGAAAAGGAGAAAACCGAGATTGAATAGGAGAGAGAGGAGGGATATGATGAGAGGAACAATTAGCACGGGTGAGTCAGGTAACTAATTATGTGTGTTGTCGTGACTGACTGACTGACTGAGGATACATTCTCTCCTCGGGTTTCTCTGTTTTACAAATCACTTTTAGCTGGTTGTGGAATGACTTTTTGCTCACATAGATTATCATAACAACGATTATCTGGCAGTGAAACACTGCTTTTCCCTCAAGACCAGAACAACATCTAACAGTATATTTATTTAATTGTAGTTTGATTAATTGTTTATCTACGGATACAAATTAACTAGAGTTGAAACTAGCAGATTGTGTAGCGCTATAGTGAAATGTAAAACAGAGTGATATAGCAATAATCCCACCAATAGCTTCAGTATGGAATCTGAGTTCCAATACCAATGCCCAAATGTTATAGCCATACCCTTTGGTGTCATTGACGTATCATTGATGTGTCGCTCAAGAATATTCAAGATTTGGGTGGAATCCATTCAAGTGCAATGGATTACCAGGTTCAGGGACATTACCTAGCTATCTAACCACCTAACCATCATTCCCAAAGGTATCACTCCCCAGAGGGATTCAGACATTACATTCCCACTATGTGGTGCAGTTCTTATGGGTACAAATGAGAACAGCAGAATCAGTATTTCACAGACCTCTTTTCTGAAAGATGGAGGGAGGAAAGAGGAGGAAGGGGATAGATGGAGGGGACATGTCCTTCACTCTCTCACTTCTCTCAGTCTTCTCCGTTCACCCTATCTTTGCAAACAGCTGAAAAGACTGATATACATTATTGGAGCTAATCAAAGTTGAATGAGGAAAAGCGCTGAGGTGAGACAACAGAAATTACCTTACTTCATCCTGCCTGCTCTCTCTGCCCTCCCTCTCTCAGGAACCTTTGTATTCCTTCTGTACTGTGGATGATAGAGAAATATTGAGGTAGAGAAGGAGGGAGGGAATGTAGTGGAGGTAGGGTAACCACAAGGGTCCATGACTGACAGCCCTAAATAAGGGCACAGCGGACATAAAAGGCCTCATGCAGGTTAGAGAGAGAATTTTTTTTCAAATGACCTACTCTTCCTCATCGTCACCATTGACCACCATAACTGTAATTTATTTATTTTTATTTAACCTTTATTTAACCAGGTAGGCCAGTTGAGAACAAGTTCTCATTTATAACTGCGATCTGGCCAAGATAAAGCAAAGCAGTGCGAAAAAAACAACATGACAGAGTTACACATAAACAAACGTACAGTCAATAACACAATAGAAAAATCTATGTACAGTGCGTGCAAATGTAGAAGAGTAGGGAGGTAGGCAATAAATAGGCCATAGAGGCAAAATAATTACAATTTAGCATTAACACTGGAGTGATAGATGTGCAGATGATGATGGACAAGTAGAGATACTGGGGTGAAAAAGAGCAAGAGGGTAAGTAAAAATATGGGGATGAGGTAGTCGTGTGTGTGCTATTTACAGATTGACTGTGTACAGGTACAGTGATTGGTAAGCTGCACTGACAGCTGATACTTAAAGTTAGAGAGGGAAATATTAGACTCCAGCTTCGGTGATTTTTGCAATTCGTTCCAGTCGTTGGCAGCAGAGAACTGGAAGGAAAGGCGGCCAAAGGAAGTGTTGGCTTTGGGGATGACCAGTGAAATATACCTGCTGGAGCGTGTGCTACGGGTGGGTGTTGCTATGGTGACCAGTGAGCTGAGATAAGGCGGGGCTTTACCTAGCAAAGACTTATAGATGACCTGGAGCCAGTGGGTTTGGCGATGAATATGTAGTGAGGGCCAGCCAACGAGAGCATACAGGTCGCAATGGTGGGTAGTACTGTATATGGGGCTTTGGTGACAAAACAGATGGCACTGTGATAGACTACATCCAGTTTGCTGAGTAGAGTGTTAGAGGATATTTTGTAAATGACATCGCCGAAGTCAAGGATCGGTACGATAGTCCGTTTTATGAGGGTATGTTTGGCAGCATGAGTGGCAGTTTTACGAGGGTATGTTTGGCAGCATTAATTTTTCTTTTATTTTTTCTTTTTTCTAAAGGGGTGGATCAGCTTAAAATAGTGCGAAAAGATTGTTGCTTCCGTCAAATGTAATTGTCTGCATCATTTCCAATCCCCCATATATTTTTGGGGTAAATATATATCCATATACATACACACATGCATGCATACATATACACATATATACATACACATACCTATATAGATATACATACTTTTTTAAGAATATACCTTTATTATTCCCCACAAACCCTACCACCCTTCACCCATTGGAGTAAACTAATAAACACTTAGGCTTTTACCTTCAGTTTATACATCGTATACACATTTTACAGGCACAATCTATTTTACAATAATTATATTTGGTTTGTTTTTAATACTTCCTCTATTTCTGTTGTCCATCCAGTTTGATTTCTATTTGAACTGTGCTATTTCACAACATTTCTGAACCTATATACATTTTACAGACCCCGTATGTTTTACATTGGTTATCTTGTTATTAGTCCCACCCTTCAGCTCCATTCAACCCCTCCCATCTATCTCTCAACATCATCCATTTTTTTATTTATATTTGCCATTTATTTCTCAACTGTGCTGTGATGCTTCACAAAAGTACTGAGCCTTTCTATTCTCATAGCTTCTACAGATTGTAAATTACAAATAAACATTTTTGCTAAAATAATAATTCTTTTATTGATTGATTGGCTACAGCTTTTCAAATCACCCAGTATTGCTATCTGCAGCGTAAGTTCTACGTAGGCAAATGTTCAGCCATTCCTGGACCTGTGACCAAAAATGAGCTACATATGGACAATACCAAAATAAATGATCTAATGGCTCTGCCTTCTCAAGAATTTTGTATAGTAAAAAAAAAAATTGAAGTTTTGAATCCGGCGTTGTTTTGCGTATCAATTCATACACCATGTGCCATGGAATGGGTTCATCGAAAATCTCTTCCCAACTATTTGCAATTTATATGGCACAGCTGTCAGTTGTTTGGTCCTTAAATGAAATTGGTATATATTTTTTATCTATCACACTTTTCTTTAACCATTTATGTTCTTTAATACAGGGCCGACATACAAGTTCCTTACTTTTTTCCACTTCTACTTGCCTCTTCCATTTTTGTGGTAATGCTGCAATTAATTGGTTGTAATTTTGGGTAGAGCAGACATTTCCATAAATAGGCCCTTTTAATTTTTGTCTGGCTTGCCGTTCCAACTAAAATTTAATATTTTTTGTTCATATAATTTAAAAAGCAGGTCACTAGGTGTAGGCAAAACCATAAGCAAATAGGTACTGTGATATGACTAAAGAGTTAATCAGGGTGATTTTTCCACACATAGACAGGTATTTTCCTTTCCATGGTAGCAAGAGCTTATCTATTTTTGCTAACTTTCTATAAAATATTTATTGTAGTGAGATCCTTTCTTTCTTTTGGGATTTGTATACCGAGTATGTCCACATCTCCGTCAGACCATTTAATAGGTAAACTACATGGTAATGTAAAATTTGCATTTTTTTGTGATCCAATACGTAATAATTTGGTTTTAATCCAGAAAGGATAGCAAAAGTATCTAGATCCTCTATGAGGCAGTGGAGAGATTCTAATTGTGGTTTTAAAAGAAAACAGGAATCATCAGCGTACAATGACACCGTAAATTTTAAGCCACGGATTTCTAATCCCTTAATATTATTGTTTGATCTAATTTTAACAGCTAACATTTCGATGGCAATAATAAAAAGATATGCCGATAGTGGACAACTTTGTTTTACTCCTCTAGATAGTTTAAAACTTTCTGAGATGTAGCCATTATTTACTATTTTACACCTAGGGTTACTATACATACATTTTACCCATTTTATAAGAGATTCCCAAAAATTGAAATATTCTAGGCATTTATATATAAACTCCAGTCGTACTTTATCAAAATGCTTTTCAAAATCAGCTATAAAAACCAGGGCTGGTGTCCCCGATAATTCATAGTATTCTATTGTTTCCAGTACTTGTCTTATATTATCTCCAATGTATCGTCCATGTAAAAAACCTGTCTGATTAGGATGAAAAATATCTGACAATACTTTTTTAATTCTATGCGCCATTTTGCTAAGATTTTTGCATCACAACACTGAAGTGTAAGAGATCTCCAATTTTTTAAGTGGACTGGATCTTTAAATATACCACTTGGGTCCTGTTACAGTAATAATGATATCAGACCTTCTTGTTGCGTGTTTGATAATCTACCATTTATATAGGAGTGGTTAAAACATGCTAACAAAGGTCCTCTGAGTATATCAAAAAAAGTTTGGTATACTTCCACTGGTATGCCATCCAGCCCTGGAGTTTTCCCAGCCTTAAAGGCTTTAATTGCATCAAGAAGTTCCTCCTCTTCCTCCTCTGAGTGAAGGAGGTTTTGTTTTGAAATAGGAAGCCGATTCTAGATTTAATTTTGGATTGGAGATGCTTCATGTGAGTCTGGAAGGAGAGTTTACGGTCTAACAAGACACCTAGGTATTTGTAGTTGTCCACATATTCTAGATCAGATCCGTCCAGAGTAGTGATGCTAGTTGGGCGGGCGGGTGTGGGCAGCAATCAGTTGAAGAGCAGGCACTTAGTTTTACTAGCATTTAAAAGCAGTTGGAGGCCATGGAAGGAGTGTTGTATGACATTGAAGCTCGTTTGGAAGTTTGTTAGCACAGTGTCCAAAGAAGGGCCAGATGTATGCAGAATGGCGGCGTCTGCGTAAAGGTCAATCAGAGAATCTCCACCAGCAAGAGCGACATCATTGATATATACAGAGAAAAGAGTCGGCCCAAGAATTGCCACCCTGTGGCACCCCCATAGAGACTGCCAGAGGTCCGGACAACAGGCCCTCCGATTTGACACACTGAATTCTGTCTGCGAAGTAGTTGATGAACCAAGTGAGGCAGTCATTTGAGAAGCCAAGGCTATTGAGTCTGATGATAAGAATGCGGTGATTGACAGAGTTGACAGCCTTGGCCAGGTCGATGAAGACGGCTGCACAGTACTGTCTTTTATCAATGGTGGTTATGATATCGTTTAGGACCTTGAGCGTGGCTGAGGTGCACCCTTGACCAGCTTGGAAACCAGATTGCATAGTGGAGAAGGAACGGAGGGATTCAAAATGGTTGTTAACTTGGCTTTCGAAGACTTTAGAAAGGCAGGGCAGGATGGATATAGGTCTATGAAAGTTTGGGTCTAGAGTGTCTCCCCCATTGAAGAGGGGATGACTGCGGCAGCTTTCCAATCTTTGGGGATCTCAGGCGATACGAAAGAGAGGTTGAATAGGCTCGTAAAAGGGATTGCAACAATTTCGGCAGATCATTTTATAATGAGATCGTCCAGATTGTCTAGCCCAGCTGATTTGTAGGGATCCAGATTTTGCCGCTCTTTCGGAACATCAGCTGTCTGGATTTGGGTGAAGGAGAAGCGGGGGGGGGGGGGGGGGGCTGGGCAAGTTGCTGCAGGCGGTGCTGAGATGTTGGCTGGGATAGGGGTAGCCAGGTGGATAGCATGGCGAGCCGTAGAAAAATGCTTATTGAAATGATTGATTATCGTAGATTTATTGGTGGTGACAGTGTTTCCTATCCTCAGTGCAGTGGGCAGCTGGGAGGAGGTGCTCTCATTCTCTATGGACTTTACAGTGTCCCAAAACTTTTTGAAATTAATGCTACAGCAAACAAATTTCTGATTGAAAAAGCTAGCCTTAGCTTTCCTAACTGACTGAGTATATTGGCTCCTGACTTCACTGAAAAGTTGCATATCGCGGGGGCTATTGGATGCTAATGCAGAACGCCACAGGATGTTTTTGTGCAGGTCAAGGGCAGTCAAGTCTGGGGTGAACCATTTAGTCTTGTACCTGGTAGGTTCCTTGATAATTTGTGGGAGATTGAGGTCATTTAGCTTATATTGTAGGACGGCAGGGGTGTTAAGCATGTACCAGTTTAGGTCACCTAACAGTACGAACTATGAAGATTGATGTGGGGCCATCCATTCACATATGGTGTATAGGGCACAGCTGGGGGCTGAAGGGGGTCTATAACATGCGGCAACGGTGAGAGACTTGTTTCTGGAAAGGTGGATTTTTAAAAGTAGAACCTCGAATTGTTTGGGCACAGACCTGGATCGTATGACAGAACTCTGCAGGCTATCTCTGCAGTAGATTGCAACTCCGGCCCCTTTGGCAGTTCTATCTTGTCAGAAAATGTTATACGTTTCAGGGTTTTTGGTGGCCTTCCTAAGCCAGGATTCAGACATGGCTAGGACATCCGGGTTGGCGGAGTGTGCTAAAGCAGTGAATAAAACAAACTTAGGGAGGAGGCTTCTTATGTTTACATGCATGAAACCAAGACTTTTACGCTTACAGAAGTCAACAAATGAGATCGCCTGGGGAATGGGAGTGATGCTGGGGGCTGCAGGGCCTGGGTCAACCTCTACATCACCAGAGGAACAGAGGAGAAGTAGGATAAGGGTACGACTAAAGGCTATAGGAACTGGTTGTCTAGTGCGTTCAGAACAGAGAGTAAAAGGAGCACATTTCTGGGCGCGGAAGAATAGATTCAAGGCATAATGTACAGACAATGTATGGTAGGATGTGAGTGCACTGGAGGTAAACCTAGGCATTGGGTGACGATGAGAGAGGTTTTGTCCCTAGAGGCACCATTTAAGCCAGGTTAGGTCACCGCATTTATGGGGAGTGGAACAAAAGAGCTAGCTAAGACATATTGAGCAGGGCTGGAGGCTCTACAGTGAAATATGACAATAATCACTAACCAAAACAGCAATAGACAAGCATATTGACATTAGGAAAAGGCATGCATAGCTGAGTGATCATAGGGTCCAGTGAGTAGCTAGGTGAGCTGGAGACACAGCGATTCAGACACCTAGCAGGCCGGGGCTAGCAGGCTAGCAGAGGGTCCAGGCCAATTGACAAAAGAGGTATTGAAGCCCAGAATTTGTCTGATGGATCTCTTCGGCTAGCCGGGATATGGGCCTAGCTCGAGGCTTGCTCCATGCTAACTGGTATTTGCTTCGGGACAGAGACGTTAGCCAGGAGTAGCCACTCGGATAGCAGCTAGCTAGCTGCGATGATCCTGTGTAAAGGTTCAGAGCTTGCGGAGGGAATCCGGAGATGTGGTAGAAAAAGCAATCCGACATTCTCTGGGTTGATATTGCGCTGTGCAGACTGGCAGGAATTGACTGGGCTGAGGCTGGCTGATGTCCAAGTTAACGGTGATGAACACTAGCATTGGCTAACTGACTACAAGCTAGTAGCTTGTATAAAAAATTGCAGATCCATACTACATTGTGTGGGGCGGGTTGCAGGAGAGTATGTTCAGTCCGTAGATGTAAATTGAGATTAAAAATATAAAAAAATATACGAAGAAAAGGATATATACACAGGACGGGACAAGACAAGACAAAACAGACTGCTATGCCATCTTGGTAATCCATCATTGATTTTGGCCCCTTTAACAAAAGGGTATTGTTGCAGTTGAGAGGTCCTATTCCATGACTTTAATGGCTTGGACTACTTTAAGCTGGTGGTGTGTGTGTGTGTGTGTGTGTGTGTGTGTGTGTGTGTGTGTGTGTGTGTGTGTGTGTGTGTGTGTGTGTGTGTGTGTGTGTGTGTGTGTGTGTGTGTGTGTGTGTGTGTGTGTGTGTGTGTGCTTTAGAGTGTGTGCCTAGCTGAATGTCCTTACGGATTTTAGGTATTTCATGGTGCTGAAAATGAACCATAGCAAAGGAGAGAGGGAGTGTAGGGAGCAGAAGGGAGTGGAGGGGAGTGGATGTCCAGCGTACGAGGGATGACAGGTAAGGAATAATTGAGCCTGTGCCAGTAGAGCCTGGCTTTGAGCAGATCCCCCGTAACTAGAGCAGCCTGATCGCTAGAAATAGACTTCGATTTCGGATGTTTGAAAAGGTATATGCTTTCCTCTGCACTCACACAAAATGTTTAAATGATTGACAAGCGCTGGGTGTGAACTTGTGATGCTCAGAGCATAAGCTTGCTGCTCAGACCATTGTGTCACAACAGTTCACAATGGTCTGGCAAGATGTGAGAATACTTGATGGTAATGGAGAGTCATTTTTTATTATTTTGTTTTAAGCTATCCCGAACCATAGCCTTATTCTCTCGAAATGAATGTCTAAACTGTTAACCTTTTGAGTTGTTTCTGTTTTAACCCTGTAACCCCGTGGAATTAACCCTGTAACTTGCAAAATTAATGCCTCAAAAATAGACGTTCATCCATAATACTTCGAATTTTGAAGGGAAACTATGAGATCTTGTTCAACTAGAGGACCTGTGCCAGGGGGAGCCAGCCAGTCATTCACCTTACACTCACTTTCTTATAGTAAACACATTGCTACTTTCTCTTTACACCCCTCTCTCCCTCTGTTACTCCTCTCTTTTTTTCTCCCTCCCTATTTTTTCCCCCTCTCTTTTTCCCTCACTAGCTGCCATCAACCCTCTCTCTTCCTTTGAGAAAATATCTTGTCGGTGCTCATGGGAACAACAAAGCACACAGACCACAACAGTAAAACTTTGGATAATGGACAACATTTTGGGGCCTGAAAGTTGGACATAGTGGAGCTGGGTGAAGGGAGGTTGGAGTTGCCTAATTTGTAGTAGTTATCCTGACAGGGAGTGGGTGATAGCCTGTCCTTGTCAGAAAGGAGACAAGCTCAAAGCAGCAGCTCCATGCATGGGTGGGGAAAGTGTGGTGTGCAATGCATCTATAGAATAAAAACAGTTTTTTGTTGGGGAAGCCATACTAGTTTGGTGGAGAGTTTGTACATTAGAGAAATGTAGGAATTGAATGAAAAGGATCTTGTTAAAATCAATCGTGAAGCAAATATTGCCATGATATCGCGCATGCACGCACGCACGCACACACACACGCACACACACACACACACACACACAATCACAAATACCCATCCACCCTCTCCAGCCACAGTTTGCCACCTCTAAAGCATCTGTCCCCTCCGAGGTAGATCATGGTGTTTGACAAGTCAGTGACAGCCCCTCTACCCTCTCTGTTCCCTGTTAACAGATCTATTCTCCCCTTGTCTCCCAGCATCACTGTCCCACACATGCTCCCTCTGGCCTACAGGCGGTCAAGGGGGTTTAAAAGGTTCATTAGGTTTTATTTTGTTCGTATTGCGGTCAGCCTGTGAAGTCTGATAGTCTTGTCACAGCTGTGCCTGGCCCGAGGTCCAAATGTTTTAATCGTCCATAAACACAGGAAAAGCCTGCAGATGACAGCCTGTCACAACCCAACACCTCACTGTCTGTGGCTTGCTAAAACAAACTCCGTAAATAAGTGTTTGGGAGTTGGTTGTCTCTGAGTGCTGCCCTGTGGGAGGGTGTATAATAAAAGAAAGACGGTGAGAACTAAGTGTACGTGGCACAGCCTTGCCTGCGGCTTTTGTTGTAACTGTCGGAAAGGAGTGCTCACGTGAATGTCTGTTTAAATGCATGTGTGCGTGTCTGTAAGTCTCTCCTTGTTTCCATACTCATCAACTCTGCTGTGTTACTATGTGAGGTATGGGGGCCAACTTGGTAGCACATTAGATCTGTGTAGAACTAGTATGTAAAGAAAGACACCAATAGAAATGGGTGCAACACAATTCAGATCAAATGCATAATAATGGAGACACATACACTTCTGCTCTTTCGTCATGTGGCAACACAATGAAAGACTAATCAACCATCCAGACTTGTCCTATCAATCCCACATACCGCCCAACCTGTTAAATTACAGCCACACATCTCTGGCCACCATGCTGTTTTCACTTCTCTGATCTTGGCCTTCTGGTGTCAGGTTGAGTCCCGCTGGGCTGAAAGGACAGAGCAGAGCAGC
Source organism: Salmo salar (assembly GCF_965601325.2). Classification (NCBI taxonomy): domain Eukaryota; kingdom Metazoa; phylum Chordata; class Actinopteri; order Salmoniformes; family Salmonidae; genus Salmo; species Salmo salar. The sequence continues at coordinate 100,215,431 of NC_138300.1, forward strand.
TAACAGCAGCCTTAACAGCCTGGGTGATAATGGTGTTTGCTGTGTTTCTGCTGGGGAAAGAGAGCTGGTCCATCTTAAAGGCGTATAGCTTTTAAAAGGCTCTCCATTCATCAGCTTACTGCTGTATGGAGGGAGAGAGGTACCACACTCACCCAAGGACAAACTACAAAACAACGGGTCAAATCAAGCTTAATTTATAAAGGACATTCAGACATGGAATGCAAGGCAATGTGCTTTACAGGGGAAAAAAACAAACACATTTTTTTTTCAAATAAAAGCTGAAATATTTACCACACAACAAACATAAGAGGATAAAAAAGAATGACACAAACTGAACAAATAAAAAGCTCCCTAAGGAAAAGCAAAGCGGCCCCCCTCAGGTACTCGGGCAGGCTATTGCAGAGGCTGGGGACATAATAACTAAAGGCTGCCTCTCCATGCCTCTTTGTTCTAGGCTTTGGGATAGTTAAAAGGCCAGTGCCAGAGGACCTGAGGGACCTACTGGCTACATAACTTAAAAGCATGTCTGACATACATTGGGTTGCACAATCGTGGATTGATTTAAAAACCAATAGAAATTAAAATGTATTCTAAACTCATAGGCCGCCAGTGCAGAGGCCTTAAACCAATGTCATACGTGCTGAATTATAAAGGAATATTAATTGTTAAAATATAGATCAGGCATTATGTTTTCATCATCTGTTTCAGAAATAATCTCAACCTGTATTCAGCATCTACAGTAACTATCGTTTTCTTACGACCACATCCCTGATCGCAACAGGGATGGTAGGGAATGAGTGTGGAGCTGAGTGCTTCTAGTAAAAACACAGGAGAAATCCCTCTCTGTCTCTCCAAGCATCTTCCTGCTGGTGATTTATAAACATGAAGCCTCAACGGGAGACGTGTGGAGATGCAACCAGCAGTGTTTCAGGGACGGATGAATGGGTAGAGCAGTAGTTGTTTCATTTACATCTATAGTACATAGTAAATGGTGTTTGTGTGTGTGTGTGTGTGTGTGTGTGTGTCTGTGTGTGCATGCATGCATGTATGGGTGCATGTGTCTGTTGGTGCATGCTTGTGTGCTTGCTTGTGTGTGCATGTGTATCTCTGTAAAAAGGACATAATCTATACGTGCTATAGGCTAAGTGCAAAGTTGTTTTCCAACAGCTCATGTCAGAATGTTTCTTGGTAAACAGGGATGCTGTATTAGCGGCTTGTTCACCATGGCTACATAATGACCAACTTCCAGAAACGTCCCTCTGAGAATCATTATCCTTGATCCCATGGAAGATAACAGGAGAAGGGGGCAGGAGATTGGAAGACAGACGCTTTATGATGTCCCTCTTCATTCCCCACAAATGACTAACACCCCCACAGTAATAACACCTCCACAAGGCAACAAATACAATTATTCCTCTATTGAACTATAGCATTATCTTTTTTTCCAGGAAACCCATTTATTTGAGCATTGATGTGCTCGAGTGGAGGAGCATGCTATTCTTACTCATGATAACATGCAGTGCGCCAGGCTTAGGGAGAAGCTTCTCCATCATCGGCCACTTTCACCAGCATCCTGTGTACTTCCCTAGGCACTTTGACAAAGCCAGATATTATTTAGGGGATGTTTTCACTGCAGTGACTTACTTGTGTTAGTTTGCATTGTCCGATCTACTGAGAGGATCATTGGCTGTCACCTGCCCTCCATCAAGTTGCTTTCCCCATGCTGTGGCCCTCATCAACCGGCTATCAGGCTCAAAGAGACTACGAGACTTTGCATTTGAGCTGATCACTGCACCTTGTCATCACTGACCTGTAATGCTAATAACTGTACTATACTGCATTTACACTATTCACTGTACACCTCTGAACAATACTGCACTGTATATATTTATATGGCAGTATCCCTCCCTTGGCATATAGAGATACAGTGCATCCCCTCTGTAAATTGTATATCCTCACTGTAAATCAACTTAAACTGCAGAGTTTTATGTTTTATGTTTAGTGTATTAAAGGGATTCTTTGGGATTTTGGCAATGTGGTCCTTTAGCATGCTAGCATATACCCATAGACTTCCAGTGATTGTGCTAATGCTAATTAGCATTGGCTTGCGAAACTACCTCTAACTTCCTTCATACTGGACACAGAGACATAAAAATGGTATCCACGAGTTTATCTGACTCTGGGGAAGTATGCCTATGAATCCCTTTAATATTGTATATTCTGTATGTTGACTATGTTGACTTGTGTCTGTATTCTGTTTGTACATTGTCTATTGCTGGCAGCACCTATTCACTAAGTCAAATTCTGGTTATGTGTAAATGCACTTGGGAAATAAAGTGATTGTGATTCTGACTTGATCCATGGGATACCATGGGAAACATAGTTGTACTGTATATCAAGCAGAAAGCAGAATGAGTTACTATTTATGGTATGGCTTGAGGGCTCTCTCTCTCTCTTGCTCTCTTTCTCTCTGTCTCTCTCTCTCACTCACACAATCTCTATCTCTCTCACGTTCTTCATTCATCTCACTCCATTTTACCCTCTTCGTCTTTATTTTCCCAGTAGAGCCAGGCAATTGTTCTGAGATCCTTATCACATTGATCTGAGAGGTGTGTGTGTGTGTGCGAGTACCTATCTCTGTGTGTGTTGTGTGTGTGTTTGTGTGATTGCATGTCAGTGTGCTGGGCTCTTGCTCTGATATTAACTCATATTAAAGAGTCCCTAAGCTCAGGCTAGTAAGCAGCCTTGCAGCCCACTTGCCACGCCCCACGAGGAGGGGGGAAAGGTAATATTATTAGTGGATATCTGGAAAGGTTAGGTCGTTATGGAGATGGATATCAATATAATTCAGGAAAGCTCTGTTATTAGTGTAAAAGCCATCCACAAAAGGGTAATCCTGCCTGTGCCCGCAGGCTAGGGGAACACTGTCTCAGAATCACCCAGTTCAGAGGACAGGAATTATGGAACAATATTAAGAGGTTGACCAGGAAGTATTGACTCACTGGGCTGGAGACAATACATTATTTGTATAGAGGACATGTGCTGAACACTGGCAGATGCATGGCAGCTACCTAACATTAATATAATGTAACCACGTGTCACAAGCTACCTGCCTAACTGTCTTTATCATGTCAGGTATGAACTTGACAGACTGAATAGGTCTTATTCAAAAAAAGGACTACATGAATTTTTTCAACTCCCTGATTTTGGTGTCAAATAACCAGCATGTTATATAACTGAAGCTAGAACAGACAGATATTGAATTTGGTCTGAGAGTCTAAGCTCATCTCACTTTGTCCATTGTCTTTGCTTGTAGCCTACTGTACTGTGCAGTGAGAGTATATACCTTAGGTGGTTATGATTGGGTCTTGTAGGCTCATATGACCTGAAACATACTCTCCTTCTATCAGATGGCCATGGAGATAGCGCTATCGCATGCGCCATTTAGGAACCATTGCCCCACAGTAATCAAATTAAATACATTTGCTTTGTAATTATTTTACAGATTAGGGTGACAAAAGCAGACATTTCGAAAGGGGGACCATCTGGGGTTGACTCCACGAGGCTGTAAACACTCACAGACACACACACACACACACACACACACACACACACACACACACACACACACACACACACACACACACACACACACACACACACACACACACACACACACACACACACACACACACACACACACACACACACACACATACACTTAGAAAAAATTAATACTATGTTCGATGTTGTGGCTGCTTGACGTAGGAGTAGGGGTGAGGTGTTGAGAGAGTGGAAACTGCCGTCAACACAATTATCATCTAAGCTGCAACACTGTTTATGACCTTCAGTGTGACATTGCGGCTGCATACAGTCTATTCCCTTCACGTTAGGAGCCATACAATATTGTAAAACCTGGATCCATCAAGCTATATAGGACAGGCTTTGTTATAAACCATTCTGAATGGTACATTTATTGGAAACATAAAACCCAGAATGACTTTTTATCTATTTACCTGCACTTCTGCCTGACTCCAATTACATTAGACATACTGCTGATTCAAGCAACACACATTATTATGCAAGTTAAAGAGCTGATGGTTAGATATGAGTGCTGGTGAATGATTCCCACTCTATACCCTACCTAATCAACTTAATACAGCCTAAACGTAAAGAGACTATTACTGAGAATGATGATGCATGCACAGTAACATTTTCAACTTAATATATGATTATTAAATGGAATGAGCATAGAATATCACTGTCATATCAATATATTATCATACTGATAATATTTTAATATGTCAGTTGCAATTTAAAGCATAGAATAACTAGCTTGTTGTTATAATTCTGTACTTTAATATCTTTAGGACATTTTTCCCATGATTTCCAGATTAACAAACAAATTGGTAAATGTTAAATTAAAAACACCTTGCATCCCAATTAATTGGAACATTTGACATTCATCTCTATCACCTCCCAGTTGGTGTCACCCACTGCACATATCTGTACATTTAGACTGTCAAGAAAGTGTTACCACTTTTGTCTTTCAAGCCAGCTTTAGAAAATAACGTGTAAACCGAATGACTCCCTTCCATTCTGTAAGTCAAATCAAATCAAATTTTGTTTGTCACATGCCCCATAGACAACAGGTGTAAACTAATAGGAAATGCTTACTTACAGGTCCTTTTCCAACAATGCAGAGTTAAAGATACAAAATAATTATTTATGACACTCTTTCACACTGCAGTAGTGTGTTCACCACCAGTGGTGTGTATTCATGGTGCCAAGGGATGCCAGGCATTGTAAGAAAATGTACCAATTCATTTTTTGTAATCTTTCATCTCTGTGTTTGATCATTTTCCTTCAATTCGCAAGAGGCTGAATGTATCTCACAGGAGAAAGCATCCAAGAAAGCAAAACAGCGCCCCTCTGTCTCTCTATGTGTAGGCTATCTATCTAAGGCTTTCTGGTCCAAACAATTATGACATTTTTGCCACCCATAGCATTGAAAGCAAGGGAAGCCAGCGAGCATCTGGCCTCCCTTCACAAAAAAATTATAACAAATTTGCCAATCAGCATTGAGCTAAACTGAGTGAGCTCAACTGTGAATGATCCTGGCGCACCAAAAAAACTGTCAAAGGAAGCCAGCTTGGATTTTGCGTCACTCCTATCAAATCCCATTGAGAGCATACGTCATTGATAGAAAAACTTGAATTGTTACATCTCGTTGTGTTGTCCTCCGGTGGCTAGCTAGCCAGCTAGCTAACATTGACCGTTTCCTAAATTAGCCATGGATGGAGATAGGGATTTGGACTTGTGGTTTTACATAATTCTCCATACTGGCCAATGAATTTAACGGCGATTCTGATCCAACCATTAATTCATACATTGTTGTGCCCCTGGCCTGAGAGGATGGAACGTCAAAGCGTAGCTAGATGTAGAAGGCTAATGTGAACTAGCTAACATTGCCCGTGAATGTAAGTTAGGCTAGCGAGCACGCATTTTTGCCAGGTAGCCTAGGATAACAAAAAATACAAGTGTGTACTGTATGACAGAGTGCTAGACTGTCTCGTTAACATGAAAGAAAGGAGGATGGCATTGGCCTTTCTCTACAAGTAGGGTGAGTCAAAATGTTTTTCTACTTGCACAAGTGCACACGTACACACACACACACACACACAGAAATCAGAACTATGGACAGCCATATCATATTTAGCTTACGTTGACTGGACTACATTGTTTTTGGTATCTTTTAGTTCTCACTGTATTAGACTCAGCAGAAATGATTTGATGATGCTGAAATGGTGCTGGAATAGTGGAGGCAGCTCCTGTTTTCTTTGCGACTTGCGGTAAATCTCTGTGGTTCTAAATCAATAGTTGTTTAGTCGTACGAAAATGCAGGAAACATTAACTTGCTTGACCATGCTGTAGCTCATGTAATGGTCTGTTACTGTACATGCAATATGCTTTGTGGACTTCACTGGACAGAGGTTGCTATCCGGTTTTGCGATAAAACAAAGGTGAGGTTGAATTTATTCTGCCACTGTGTCTTCTTATTGTTTTTATTTTATTTTATTTGTCTCTGCCTTTAGGCCTATATTTCATGGTCGCAAGACATATGAGCTAACAGGTTCTAGAGCAAACAACGCAATTATCACAACACATAGGTTGTAATATGGCTTTTATGACGGGGGGCTTGGCTTCCCAAGTGATTTTACACACGCACCACTACTGATCACAACACATTGTCTTTTCCCCTCCCTCATGGTTCCATCGTCTTTTAATGTGTAGTGGTCTACATGGGCCATACATACAGGCTCTAGAGACATCAAGCTGTCCTTTATTACACACATGGCCTCTTCCTCTCTGAGTGGAATGCTGCGGACGCTATTGGACTGTAATATATGGCTCCCATATATAAAAACACAGTGCACAATAGGCCGCACATGAAACATGATAGACTTATTATGATATCAACAATAGAGGATGACATGTATCCCAGTCACACATTCCAGCCATATAGCCTACACCATGAAAACGTTGGAATGATATGGGGACAATTTGTATTGGCAATATGTATGCTTATACTAACTCATAGGATTTTGAAATGTCTTCTGTTGCCTCTTATTTCTACTGCAAATATGTTGACAGTGATGTCACAATATGCTAAATAATGAATGTATCAGGGTAAGCGAAATCAGGTTTACAAAAAAAGCATGCTTTTGTTGTGGTCATATAGCCCACTTCCGAAACAAGATACAAAGTTAACTTTGACTGTGTCATCTTTCTTAGCTCTTAAGTCATGTAAAAAATGTTAAGTCAGGGCACCTCTGGGATAAAACCCAACACACATACATAAAAAGTCACAGTGAATCCCCAGACTGAATCACCTGACATTGGAAGGTTGACTTTCGTCCCTCTGATGGCACAAATAATTGTCCCTTGGAACATATGTCTTTTTTTATCACCTTGTTTTTCCTGCTTTGCTTCAGCAGGCACAGCACTAGACACCATCATCCCCCCAACCTCGCTACCCTCTGGTCACCTAACAAACTCTCCCCACACCTGGTGCTCCCCTCTTGCCAAGAACATGCCCTTGACCAGATAATTTATCACTCAGTATCCATCTTGTTATGTGTAGGAATCAGGCTCCCAGTGCCCAGACTTCTGTTGGTTCCAAAATCTCTGAGCTCCTCCACAACAACAACCGACCTTTAGTGGCATCCACACTACACAGTACACACTACCACCACACTACACACCACACATTACACACTACACACTAGCTGGCCTGCCTGGCTGGTAACAACTGAACAGGGAATTAGTTACTCCAGGAGTGTGTGGGTGCGTTTCAAATCAAATCAAATGTATTTGTCACATGCGCTGAATACAATAGGTGTAGTCTGTATATTCTCAATTCAGAGTGTAAAAGTAAGAAAAATTTATTAAATAAAAAAGTAAATAGAAACACAATAAAATAACAATAACGGGTCAACGTTCAGGGGTACGAGGTAGTTGGTAATTGAGGTAACGTGTACATGCAGGTAGGGGTAGAAGTGACTAGGCAATCAGGATACATAATAAACAGAGTAGCAGCAGCATATGTAAAGAGTCTGAAACAGTGTGAATGTGTGTCTATGTGTTTGTGTATGTATGTTTGGCGTCAATATGCATGTTTGTGTGCGTGTTTTGTGGGCATGAGCGTATTTAGTGTGTGAGTGAGTGTGTGTGTGTATGTCTGTGCTGGAGTGTCAGTGTAGTACGTATAAGAGTACAGTGACTGTGCATAGAGCAAATGCAAGAAGGTAGTGGCTTGGGGGTAGAAGCTGTTCAGGAGCCTTTTGGTCCCAGACTTGGCGCTCCAGTACCGCTTGCCGTGCAGAAGCAGAGAGAACAGTCTGTGACTTGGGTGGCTGGAGTCTTTGACAATTCTTTGGGCCTTCGTCTGAGACCGCCTGGTATAGAGGTCCTGGATGGCAGGGAGCTCAGCCCCAGTCATGTACTGGGCCGTACGCACTAGTCTCTGAAGTGCTTTGCGGTCGGATGCCAAGCAGTTGCCATACCAAGCAGTGAAGCAGCCAGTCAAGATGCTCTCAATGGTACAGCTGTATAACTTTTTGAGAATCTGAGGCCTTAAGCCAAATCTTTTCAGCCTCCTGAGGGGGAAGAGGCTTTGTAGTGCCCTCTTCACGACTGTGTTGGTGTGTTTGGACCATTATAGGTCCTTAATGATGTGGACATCGAGGAACTTGAAGCTCTTGACTCCCTCCACTACATCCCTGTCGATGTGAATGGGGGCGTGCTCGGCCCTCCTTTCCATCTAGTCCACAATCAGCTCATTTGTCTTGCTGACGTTGAGGGAGAGGTTGTTGTCCTGGCACCACACTGCTAGGTCTCTGACCTCCTCGCTGTAGGCTGTTTCTCGCTGTAGGCTGGGAAAGGGCAGTGTCAAGTGCAATAGAGATTGTGTCGTCTGTGGATCTGTTGGGGCGGTATGCGAATTGGACTGGGTCCAGGGTTTTTGGGATGATGGTGTTGATGTGAGCCATGACCAGTCTGTTAAAGTATTTCATTGCTACAGATTTGAGTGCTAAGGGGCGATAGTCATTTAGCCAGGTTACCTTGGCAATCTTGCGCACAGGAACAATGGTGGTCTGCTTGAAACATGTAGTTATTACAGACTCGGTCAGGGAGAGGTTGTGTGCATGTGTTGTTGTTTGTGTTTGTGTCTGTGTTTGTGTTCTTGTTCGCGTGCATGTGTGCTGATGTGTAGACATACTCATTTTGGTGTGTTGTTTGAACTTTTCAGCACCACCAAAATTCATGAGAGAAGGCATGCAGTCTGTTGACAACAAAACACAACACCCAGTGAGGTATGGTCACACCCCATTAATTAGGAAACAATCCTGTATCCTCAGATTTTTCTGCTACCTGTATCCCTGGAAACTAACAGCAGCAATCCACATGAGTAAAACCTGAAGATGTGCAGTTTGCACATGTAAGGAGGAGGATAATGGGCTTTGTGGGATGGGAACAGGTACAATTTAATCATTTACAGCAAATATTTTCCCCCATCTAGCTAGGTGTTCTCCTCTTAACTGTTGTCCAGTTCAAACCTGCTTCATAATTGGGTCCAGGGTGAGGGTGTACACCCATGGAGCTTGGGAAAAGCAACTGAATGTTATCATCATCATCCTCTGAAGACAGTGTGTGTGTGTGCCTGTGTGTGTGTGTGCCTGTGTGTGTGTGTGTATGTCTGCAGGCATTTGTCTGTGTGTCTGTGCGAGTATATGTTTTTCTGGTAACGTGTGTGTTTCTGTGTGTGTGTGTGTGTGTGTGTGTGTGTGTGTGTGTGTGTGTGTGTGTGTGTGTGTGTGTGTGTGTGTGTGTGTGTGTGTGTGTGTGTGTGTGTGTGTGTGTGTGTGTGTGTGTGTGTGTGTGTGTGCTGTACATCTCATTCACCTGGAAGAGGCTGGGAATCAGATCAAAGGCAAACAACTTTATTAGCTTTCTCCATAATTCAGCAGCTGTTCCAGGGGTCAGAGTCTTCCCTTTGAGCTGGAGCCGCTCAGATTAATATTTAATGCTCTCCTGCCTGGGAATAATGTATGGCATGAGCCTTTCTAAGCCACACTGGCAGCCACACAGGCAGCCACACAGGCAGCCAGGCTAGGATAGAAGGGAGCTGTGCAGGAGGGACTATAGGGGTATAAATGGGATCAGGGGATAAGTGCAGGTGGGGGCTCTGAGGCTATGTGAATTTCACATGTGTGTGTGTGTGTGTGTGTGTGTGTGTGTGTGTGCGTGTGTGTGTGTGTGTGTGTGGTGTGTGTGTGTTTTTTGTTTTGTTTTACTATCCTTGTGGGGACCAGAAGTCATCACAAGGATAGTAAAACAAGGACAATTCGGACAAGTGGGTACATTTCGCCTATCCACAAGGAAATAGGCTATTTGAGGCTTAGGGGTTAGGTTCAAGGTTAGGGTTAGAATTAGGGGTTAGGAGTTAGGGTTATTGGTTTGCGGTTAAGGTTAGGGTTGGAGTTAAAGTTAAAGTTAGGTTAAGGGTTAGGGGTAGGTTTAGGGCTAGGGGTTAGGGAAAATAGGATTTTGAATGACAATCAATACACCACACCAAAGCTTGATTTTATGGCTGTTTTACAACGGTCTTGCAATTCTACGTAGTAAAGATTTTTTTCACTACTTTGTCATTTGTTTTGATTGCATGTTAAATCTATGCAAATAAATTATATGAATTGATAGTTTACCTCTCTGTTTTCTTTTATTCTGTAATATGGTATTTTGTAATATGTTCAATGTAATCAAAATCAAAGTTTATTTATGATACAACGTGTAAGATAAAAAATACAAGGAAATGCCTGCTCGCAATACATCTCTCCTCGCATACAGTGCAAGGATATTAAGCTACTGAAGCTATATGCATTTGTATTTACATTAGGCTATAGTCTACAAATAGCTATATCACGTAGTTGTATTGTTGTTTGTTCCTGAACTTGCCGAATGACAGAGCTATCCTTCAGCTATCTTTCAGCACCAGCTATCTTTCAGCACCAAGTTGGTTCAACTTCTTTAACATTGCGTAAACCTGGCACTTTCCTTTCAGCACCACGAAAGGTGTTCCAACTGCTTAAAATTACATCTCATCAAGTTCTGTTGCCTACATCTATGTCATACTCATCACTTAGTAGTATATTTATTATTATTACAAATGGAAGATTAGCACTTCTCACAATGGTTTAGTAAAGTTAGATCAATGAATCAATGTCTCGCAAGATCACATCATGATTCATTAGCATTTTACATAACATAACCAAATATAATACCATAGCATAGGCCTATAACTTTACTGTTACACCAAAAACCCCTAATTTCTAATGAGATTTTAGGATGGTTAGCTGAAGCTGAAGAGTCAAATATATTTTATCATTCCCCAAAAGTCGCCACAACCACTAGGCAGGACATACTATTTATTTGATTGAAATAAAATACAAGAAACGCTAATAGTTTAACACCATCTGCTCTAATTCGCTTACGAAAAAGTAATTCAAGCAGATCTAAATGCATATTCCCAGGAAACTGATTGAGATCAATCTAATGATTGGTATGGAGATGCAGTTTGGATGTTTCACTGGTAAAACCTGAAGAATTATAATTCCTGATTGACAGTGATGATGGTCTATTTTGAAATTAGCCTGTTTGAGGGTATTAAAAATCTTACATTTTATTTAAACAATATATGTGGGCTTAGGCAGACGTTGCAATTGGAGGATGCATTTTATGCGTATTCTATAATGATAGCCTATTCAAATGGCTACATCTTTGATTTAGGAAATTATAACGTTGTTAAAAAATATACATTGCACACCCGCAACTAAAACAAAAGCACCACACCACTGTGTGTGTGTGTGTGTGTGTGTGTGTGTGTGTGCATATGTAAATGTGTATGTATTATATATTTAGATGTTCTATGTGTCTATGGATGCTGTCAACCATTTCAAAGCTGCAGGGCTTGGAGGTGCACTTGGGTTAGGGAGATGACTGAACAGCCAGCCCCCTCCCACTATTCCCTACTAAGCCTCTGTGTGTTACGGCTGTCGTAGAGAGGGGACCAAAGCGCAGCGTGGTAAGTGTTCATATTATTTATTAAACAATGAAACACTATAACAAAGAAACAAAACGAAAAGCCAAAACAGTAGCCCCCACACCGCCCGCTGATCCCCCCGCTTCTGTGTCGCCGGAGGAACCAGACCGTGGATCATCGCCGGAGGCTCTGAACTGCCGACCGCCGCTGAAGACTCTGGGCTGCAGGCCGCCGCTGAAGACTCCGGGCTGCAGGCCGCCGCTGAAGACTCCGGGCTGCAGGCCGCCGCTGAAGACTCCGGGCTGCAGGCCGTCGCTGGAGGCTCCGGACTGCAGGCCGTCTCTGGAGGCTCCGGACTGGGGAGCGTCGCTGGAGGCTCCGGACTGGGGAGCGTCGCTGGAGGCTCCGGACTGGGGAGCGTTGCTGGAGGCTCCGGACAGGGGACCGTCGCTGCAGGCTCCGGACCGGGGAACGTTGCTGCAGGCTCCGTGCCATGGATCGACACTACAGGTTCCGCGCCATGGATCATCACTGGAGGCTTTGTGCCATGGATCATCTCTACAGGCTCCGGGCCATGGATCATCCCTACAGGCTTCTTGCCATGGATTATCCCTACAGGCTCCGGGCCATGGATTATCACTGGAGGCGTCGTGCCATGGATCATCCCTACAGGCTCTGGGACATGGATCATCACTGGAGGCTTCGTGCCATGGATCATCCTTACAGGCTCCGGGCCATGGATCATCACTGGAGGCTTCGTGCCATGGATTATCACTGGAGGCTTCCTACGTGGAGCTGGAACCGGTCTCACCGGACTGAGGAGACGCACAGGAGACTGGGTGCGCAGAGCAGGCACAGGGTATACTGGGCTGTGGAGGCGCACTGGAGGTCTGGAGCTTAGAGCTGGCACAACCCGTCCTGGCTGGGTGTTTAATTTAGCCCGGCAAGGGTGGATCGCTGGCACAGGATGAACTGGGCTGTGCTGGTGAACGGGGGGTACCGTGCGTAGAACTGGCGCACGGTACCCTGGGCTGAAGAGATGCACAGGAGACCAGGAACGCTGAGCCGGCACACTTCTTCCTGGCTGACGGCCAACTCTAGCACGGCAACTGTGAGGAGCCTGCACCGAGCGCACCGGGCTGTGAGTGTGCACTGGCGACACAGTGCGCATCACCGTATAACACGGTGCTTGCTTGGTCACTCGCTCCCCACGGTAAGCACGGGGAGTTGGCTCAGGTCTCAACCCCGACTTAGCCAATCTCCCCGTGTGCCCCCCCCCCTAATGTTTTTGCTGCTGCCTCTCAGACTTCCGTTGTTGCCGTGCTTGTTCCTCATAGTATCGCTGTTCCGCTTTCGCTGCCTCTATCTCCTCTTGCGGAGGGCGATACTCCCCAGGCCTCGTCCAGGGTCCTGCCCCATCCAGGATTTCCTCCCAGGTCCAGTCCTCCTGACCATGCTGCTTGGTCCTTTGGTGGTGGGTAGTTCTGTTATGGCTGTCGTAGAGAGGGGACCAAAGCGCAGCGTGGTAAGTGTTCATATTATTTATTAAACAATGAAACACTATAACAAAGAAACAAAACGAAAAGCCAAAACAGTTCCGTCAGGTAACTAATACAAAACAGAAAATAACTACCCACAAAACACAGGTGAGAAAAGGCTGCCTAAGTATGATTCCTAATCAGAGACAACAATAGGCAGCTGCCTCTGATTAGGAACCATACTCGGCCCAACACAAAGAAATACAAAACATAGAATGCCCACCCCACACCCTGACCTAACAAAATAGAGAAATAAACCGTCTCTCAGGTCAGGGCGTGACACTGTGTCCCCCTCAAACCCCTGGGTCCGCCGGTGGTCTCGCCCAGTCCACCTGCTTTCCCCACACCTGGGCTGCATGGATCACAAGGCTCCCCTCCCTCTCTCTCTGCCCCAACTCACCTGGAGGAGGGGGAACCCAGGGGAGATCCACATAGAGAAAGGATAACGCCCAAGTACTATAAATCCTATTGAACCAGGGTTTCCTCTCCAAGCATAGCAGTTAATACAGATAAAACTGAACTAAAGCTTAGTGCTCCAGCATAGTGAATGACACAGAAGCAGAGTTGCTGCTTTTTCTGCATAGCAAATAATCATGAAGCAGTGTTTAATTGTTCATCATCAATCAGTCATTGTTCCAACAATGCAAATATCCCTCTGATGTATACATAAATATGTATGATTCCCTACCAACCTGCTTTGTCTCTGGTTTACATTTGGATCCAAATGGAACACATAGGATTAAAGAAATCAGTATTAATTAACACACATTCTTCATTGAACATATTCATGTTTATGCTGTCTCCTACCCTCTTATTCTGCTTCCCTAAACACATAAAAATGGCATATTTATGGTAGAGTACAGTGTGTTTCTGTTCACATCAAATCTGTTCCTGTTTATGTACAGAATGTTTACATCTCTAAGGGGCTAGTTGATCCTCAACACCTCTGATGTGAAGAGTGCCCGAGGTGCGGTAGTTGTATCACGCGCTGCGCTATTATGCTCACGTATGTCTCAGTGCCTTAGGGAGTGGAGAGAGATTAACCTTGGGATTCAGAGAGCAGGCCTAGGTCAAAGATATGTTTCTCTCCGAGTCTCTGTTTCCAGAGGAAGCTTGGTCAGATTAAGTAAAAGAGGAGAGGAAGAATAGAAAGAAATATATAATTTCATCTTCACAGTCATGGTTGGAAGCACTGGATTAAGTGAGAATGCTGTCACAGTCCAACTTGGGTGAGACAACTCAGTCCAGGTCCCAAATTGAAATTTTAGCAGTGCTGATATGAAACCCTTCACTACGACATTTTCAGAAGATTTCATGGCATGGACTGTGGTCAGCGGGACACACACTGTAACAGTGGGCAGAATGTGAGATAGCAGAGAGATGATGACAGAGTGAACAGAGTTTAAACACATAGTGCAAGCAATTGAACAGTCAGTAAAACAGTTTATTTGATAATCTTTTAAAACAGTCAAGGTCATCTTCCATAACTATACAAAACAGGGGTAAAATGTGTTAATCTGAGTGTTTTTGTGGTTTGCTCTTAGAGCTGTACTTTTGAAAGTGGGTCAGAGGCAGATCCAATGTGGAGCTGGGACACTGCTGAGAGCCTGAAACCAAATGAGGTGTAAAATACAAGCAAATGAGCTTGAGATGTAGTAAGCCAGAGTCTCCACACGACCTGCCTCCCCTCACACACACGCCGTGCGCAAGCAAACATGCGCACATATGCGCGCACACACACACACACACACACACACACACACACACACACACACACACACACACACACACACACACACACACACACACACACACACACACACACACACACACACACACACACACAAACTCACACACACCTCCATCCCAACACAGTGATTACTCTCCCTCTCTAGTCTATCAGGGAAAAGGGGGTTTGAAGGGGTGTAACAGTGGGAGGAGAAACAGGTGTGGAGGTGGTAAAAGAGGAGGAGGTGGAGGAGCAGGAGGCAGCAGCTGGCTATTACCTGACAGAGAGAGAGGGACAGTAAGAGTGAGAGATAGAGCTGAATGTGGAAGTTCACAGATCCAAAAAGAATTTGAAAACAAACCGAATTTTGATAAACTCCCATATCTACTGGGTGAAATACCACAGTGTGCCATCACAGCAGCAATATTTGTGACCTGTTGCCACAAGAAAAGGGCAACCAGTGAAGAACAAACACCATTGTAAATACAACCCATAATTATGTTTATTTATTTTCCTTTTTGTACTTTCACTGTTTGTACATTGTTACATCACTGTATGTATAACATAATATGACATTTGAAATGTCTTTATTATTTTGGAACTTCTGTGAGTGTAATGTTTCATGTTCATTTTTATTGTTATTGTTTTAATTATCTACTTTACTTGCTTTGTTTTCCATGCCAATAAAGCCCTTGAATTGATTTGAATTGACAGAAGGAGAGAGGGAGAGAGAGACAGAGATGCATTCCACATTCAGCTCCAGTGAAAGCAGCCACATCCAGCCAGGCAGGCAGTGTCGCAGCAGCATAATTCTGCAAGAGAGTTCATTACGGAATGACATTGACTCGGGCTGATTTGCTGAGACTAATCAGATTGCAAAATGAGACATATGCATTTTTTCCCTCTCTATTCCCCCCCGCGCAATGACATATTAACTCACCCTGTATGGCAGCCCCTTAAATTGCATGCGCCGCTCACACAAAAGGCCCAGCAAATGTGTCATTACCTCCCTTTAATCTGAACCATTTCCCGGGCTGACACACTGTTCTCCTGAAAACCTGCTCTTACCTGGAGCAGAGACTGCAGATCTGAGGGATCTCAAATGGGAACAGAATGAAAATCCTGTTTGAGAGACATATGATGAGGCAGAGCTTACAATTTCACGCCCACCTCAGCTTCATTCACTCTGTCTTCTGATGATGAGCATGTGTTTTCTCCTGTAATGTGGTAGTTACTTCAAAGTGATGCAGAGTGATGCCTTTGACATATATTTTCTTTTATTATCAGTGGTGTTAAAAATACTGTAAAGTACTACTAACCTAGTTTTTGGGGAGTATTCGTACTTTACTATTTAAACTCAACAAAAAAAGAATCGTCCCTTTTTCAGGACCCTGTCTAAAAAGATAATTCGTAAAAATCCAAATAACTTCACAGATCTTTATTGTAAAGGGTTTAAACACTGTTTCCCATGCTTGTTCAATGAACCATAAACAATTAATGAACATGCACCTGTCGAAGCGGAATCAATTTGGAGGTGGAAGGTCCGTCATGGTCTGGGGCGGTGTGTCACAGCATCATTGGACTGAGCTTGTTGTCATTGCAGGCAATCTCAATGCTGTGCGTTACAGGGAAGACATCCTCCTCCCTCATGTGGTACCCATCCTGCAGGCTCATCCTGACATGACCCTCCAGCATGACAATGCCACCAGCCATGCTGCTCGTTCTGTGCGTGATTTCCTGCAAGACAGGAATGTCAGTGTTCTGCCATGGCCAGCAAAGAGCCCCCCGGATCTCACGTCTGGGACCTGTTAGATCGGAGGGTGAGGGCTAGGGCCATTACCCCCAGAAATGTCCGGGAACTTGCAGGTGCCTTGATGGAAGAGTGGGGTAACATCTCACAGCAAGAACTGGCAAATCTGATGCAGTCCATGAGGAGGAGGTGCACTGCAGTACTTAATGCAGCTGGTGGCCACACCAGATACTGACTGTTACTTTTGATTTTGACCCCCCCCCCCCCTTTGTTCATGGACACATTATTCAATTTCTGTTAGTCACATGTCTGTGGAACTTGTTCAGTTTATTTCTCAATTGTTGAATCTTGTTATGTTCATACAAATATTTACACGTGTTCAGTTTATATGTTTGACAACTTTTACTTTTACTCCACTACATTCCTAAAGAACATCATTTACTTTTTGCTCCCAAACATTTTCCCTAACACCAAAAAGTACTCATTACATTTTGAATGATGAGGCAGGAAAGAATTGTGGTCCAAATCACACGCCTATCAATCAGTATAATGCATTATCATCCCTACTGCATCTGATTTGCCAGACTCACTAAACACAAATAATGCATTTGTAAATTATGTCTGAGTGTTGGCATGTGCCCCTGTCTGTCCTAAATGTTTTTATGTTTAGCATTTACTTTAACTTGTACTTGAGAATTTAATGTTTTTTCCAACACTGTACTTAAGTACATTTAAAACCAGATATTTTTTTACTTCTACTGAAGTAGTATTTAACTGAGTGACTTTTACTTTTACTCCGTAATTTTTTATTAAGGTATCTGTACTTCTACTCAAATATGAAAATGGAGTACTTTTTCCACCACTGAAAAAACATTTTTTGTCATGATATTGACAGCTGATGAAGGGGACGATGTAACTTGACTGGTGCTGGTGTAATGGTTGGCATAATAGTTGATGTAGTGGTTTAGGCATGGAAACCACACTTCATGATAGGACTGGGGGGAATTACCATGTGGTTTATTAGTACCTGTTATGCAAACTGCATCTTAACACCCTGTCTGTTTAATAGTGCATGATTTAATTTGAATGGTAATGGTGCCTTTGAGGACCCTTTTTATCTATGGTAAGGGTTCTTGCTGGAGTTGGGAGAAGGAATGGGCAATGCCAGGCCAGCTACTGTAACTCCCATATTAATGCTCCTCATAGGAATTTGAGTCCTCATTAGCCAGGTTGATGAATTGTATGGACAGAGCACTATGCTCTTTATGCTCTGTGTTGATTTGGTTGATGGGTCTTTGGAGCATGTGTTAGTGTGTTAGCGTGCTAGATCCCTCCTGGAGATCGCTAGCCATTGGGGTGGGTGCCTGACCTTGGCAACTGACCTTGGCACCTCTGAAGCACTCAAGCGTCGACCCGTAGCAGCAAGGTGTGTGTGCGTGTGTCGCTCTCTCTCTCTGTGTGTGTGTGTGTGTGTGTGTGTGTGGTGTGAAGGTGCTCTAAGAGGATGTTAGAAAAGCAAAAATGAGAGGTTCACACATAAACACTTCCTTCAAGGGCATTTCTGTAGTGCACTCCAACCAGTTCTCCTCGGCTGGTGTGTGTTCCCTCTCAATAACAAGTATTCCAGTGCTGACTACAGTCCACCATACACAATATGGCACACGTCAAACCAACACAAAACATTAGCCTAAATTGAAAGGAGAAGAGGAGAAGAGGGATAAGGAGCAACAATTACCCCAATAGACCCAGAGGGAAGTCCCATCCTTTCACTTGTTCTGTCTATATCAACCAATCAATTAAGATCATAATGATCCCAGCAAGTCTTCAAAGCCTCATTGTACATTCTCCATTGGAGAACCATCCTACCAACTGACAAAATATACTACGTTAGGGAAGAGGGGAGAAAAATATTAAAATAAATGTTATTTGTGTCAATTGATCTCAGCTGGCTAAATTGACTTAATGCCACAAAGATTCTCGTCACCATTAATCTGGTGTGTTTTAAACAGTAGAGGTAAGTGGGTAAAATCACTGGAAAAGCTAAGCCATATTACAACCTATGTTGTGATAATTGCATTGTTTTCTCTATAACCCATTTGCTCATATGCAACCGTGATATACAATCAGACTGAGACAACAAAAAGACAACAGTCACACAGTGGCAGAATAAATTTAACCACACATACGTTTGTTTCATCACAAAACCGGAGAGTAACATCTGTCCTGTGAAGGCCACAAAACAGATATTGCATGTAAGAAACAGTTACATGACCTATAACATGGTCAAGCAAGTTAATGCTTGATTTAGAACCACAGAGAGACAGCACAAAGCAAGTCAGCACAAAGAAAACAGGAGTACTGCCTCTGCTATTCCAGGACCATTTCAAATTAAACATTTAAACACCCTCAAATCAACTAGGCTATATATGATGAGTCTAATACATTGAAAACAAATGTAATGATACTAAAAACAATTAAGTCCAATCAACGTTGCTAAATGTCATGTGGCTGTCCATGGTACTGATTTCTGTGTGTGAGTGTGTTTGTGTGTGCGTGTCTGTGAATGTCATACAGTAGTACACTTTTTTAGTTTGGGATGTCCTAGATTAGGCTATCTAGCTAAAATGCTTGCTAGCCTAACTTCATCGCATCGGCAACAATGAGCCAGCGACGTTAGCGAGCAAGTTAACATGATCCTACTACATCTAGGCTACGTATTGAACTTCAATCGTCTCAGGCCAGTGACACAACGTATGAATTTATGGTTAGATCAGCATCACCGTTATAATCATTTAAATGTGAAATTAATAATTGAAATGTGAAATTAATCATTGAAATGTGAAATTAATGTAGGACAATAGTAACATTAAATCTGGTAAAAGATCATTCAAACAAAAAAACATGCGTTTTCTATTATTATTTATTTTCATCTGCTTTGAAATGCAAGAGAAAGGCCATAATAGGGATGTATTATAAGGACACAAGGCGAGACCCAAACGCAGATACAGGAGGCAGATGGTTGAGCTCCGATATTTATTATACCAAAAGGGGTAGGCAAAAGGCAGGTCGGGGACAGGTTCATAAACCAGGTCAGAGTCCAAATAGTACTAGGCGAATACTGCGTCAGGACAGGCAAAGGTTAAAACCAGGAGGGCTAGAAAAAACAGAGACTGCGAAAAATAGGAGCTAGGAGAACCGCTGGTTGACTTGGAAAAACAAGACGAACTGGCACAGATAAACAGAAAACACAGGGATAAATACACCGGGGACTAATGGGGAAAACAGAAGACACCTGGAGGTGGGTGGAGACAATCACAAAGACAGGTGAAACAGATCAGGGCGTGACATGAATCACTTCCGGCCGTGATTGGGAGTCCCATAGGGCGGCACACAATTGGCCCAGCGTCGTCTGAGTTTGACTTGCCGAGTTAAATAAAGGTTAAATAAATAAAATAAAATATAGATATAATATTGCAGGTTAGGTACAATTCAGATTTTGGCCACTAGATGGCAGCAGTGTGTGTGGAAAGTTTCAGATTGATCCAGCGAAGCATTGCAATACTGGACAATATTTTGTATCAAGTGCCCAAATGTGCCAAATTGGTAAATTGATACATTTTCAAGTACATAACTATAGAGAACATACAAAAATTATATGGTAATATAACATTTAAGTTTACACACTCCCAGGAATGTCATACATGATGGATCATTAGCTTATACACTGACTTTCACACATCTAGATGGGAGGGGGCGGGGAGGGGGTGGAGCCAGAGACAGCAGGGGTTCAAATTGTAGAACCCAGTTCCTACATTTGAATATAAAAATGTATTTTATCAAACAAAACTATGCTACATTTTATCTCTGGGACCCTCAGGATGACAAATCAGAGCAAGATTACTGAATGTAATTACATTATTTACCTTCAGAGGTGAATGTTTCAAACCAGCCGTGATAAAAGTTTTTTGTTGTGCACTCTCCTCAAAGAATAGCATGGTATTTTTTCACTGTAATAGCTATTGTAAATTGGACAGTGCAGATAGATTAACAATAATTTAAGCTTTCTGCTCATATACGACGTGTCTATGTCCTGGAAAGTTTGCTGTTACTTACAACGTCATGCTAATCACATTAGTGCACGATAGCTCAACCATCCCGGTATTGGGACACCAATCCCATAGAGGTTAACACACCTGATATGATATACTTTGTTGTCCGCGAGGGGAAATTTGACTTGGTCATCAGAGAGTGTTGCTGTTAGGCCGGTATGCAAATTTGAGTGGGTGCCAGGGTGTCTGGGATGATGGTGCTGATGTGAGCCATGACCAGACTTTCAAAGCATTTCATGGCTACAAATGTGAGTACTATGGGGCGATAGATGTTTAGACAGGTTACCTTTACGTTCTTGGACACAGGGACTATGGTGGTCTGCTTGAAACATGTAGGTATTACAGACTGGGTCAGGGAGAGGTTGAGAAGGTAAGTGAAGATACTTGCCAGCTGGTCCGTGCATGCTCTGAGTACGCATCCTGGTACTTCATCTCACCCTGCTGCCTTATGAATGTTAACCCTTTTAAAGGTATTTCTTACATCAGCTACGGAGAGCGTGATAACACAGTCATCCAGAACAGCCGGTGCTCTCATGAATGGTTCAGTGTTGCTAGCCTCGAAGCGTGCACAGAAGGCATTCAGCTCATTTGGTAGGCTTGCAGTTAAGTTTCCCTTTGTAATCCGTGATGGTTTGCAAGCCCTACCAAATCCAACAGTGTCAGAGCCAGTGTAGTAGGATTTGATCTAAGTCCTGTATTGACGCTTTGCCTGCTTGATGGTTTGTCGGAAGGCGTAGCGAGATTTCTTGTAAGCATCAGGATTAGTGTCCCACTCCTTGAAAGCGGCAGCTATAGCTTTTATCTCAGTGCAAATGTTGCCTGTAATCCATTTCTTCTGGTTGGGATATGTACTTACGGTCACTCCTCACTGCCATCGGATTAATCCCAGAACATATCCCAGTGTCTGGTAGCGAAAATAGTCCTGTAGCTTAGCATCTGCTTCATCAGACCACTTGAGGGCACCACCAGTACTTCCTGTTTGAATTTTCGATTGTAAGCAGGAATCAGGAAGCTAGAGTTATGTTCAGATTTGCCAAATGGAGGGTGAGGGAGAGCTTTGTATGTGTCTCTGTGTGTGGAGTAAAGGAGCGCTGCCTCTGGGTGAGCATTTTCTTGTTTGCTTATGGCCCTATACAGCTCATTGAGAGCGGTCGTAGTCTCAGCATCGGCTTGTGTTGGTAAATAGACAGCTCCGAAAAATATAGATGAAAACTCTCTTGATAAATAGTATGGTCTACAGCTTACCAATAGGTATTCTAACTCAGGCGATCAGAACCTCAAGACTTCCATAATATTAGAGATTGCGCACCAGCCGTTGTTAACAAAGAGACACACATACCCCCCCCGAGTTTGCCCGACACTGTCGTTCTGTCCTGCCAATGTATAGTACAACCAGCTAGATTTATATTTTCCATGTCCTTGTTCAGCCACGACATAGGCAGTAGCAATGTGTGGGTAAAATTACCCAGAAAGCCAAGCCAGGAAAAAAAAGCCAAACTATAACCTATGTGTTGTGATAATTGCGTTGTTTGCTCTAGAACCTGTTAGTTCATATGTTTGACACCATGACATATAGGCCTAAAGGCCAGTTTACACTTGGTATAACAACATGTCTGCATGTCTATAGACCAGTGGAGGCTGCTGAGAGGAGTACGGCTCAAAACAGATGCAAACCTTGTGTTTGATGTAGTTGATACCATTCAACTAATTTCACTCCAGCCATTACCACGAGCCCATTCTCTCTAATTAAAGTGCCACCAACTTCCTGTGCTGTAGACCGTCGCTGAAGACTGTCAGTTTCCTTGTCACACAGACATGAAAAAAGTTTAAGTCTCTGCGACTGTCGCAATGTCTGTTGTCGAGGTTACCGGACTACCACAGCAACCAGAACAATTTCTCCTGCGACAAGTAAGTCATTTTCTGTAAGCTCGCCATAACCTTGCAAATAATAATGTTGTTCTGTGTTTATTTTCCTGTAATAATGAATATAAAGTAACCTAAGACATTGTCAGCTATCCTCTGGTCATTATTTGAACTGGCTAGCCAGCTAGCTATTTAGCTAGGTAACTAGCAACGAACCAAAACATGGTTTAGAAAACTACATTTATACTGAACAAAAATACAAACGCAACATGTAAAGTGTTGGTTTCATGAGCTGAAATAAAAGATCACAGACATTTTCTATATGCACAAAAAGCTTATTTCTCTCAAATTGTGTGCACAAATTTGTTTACATCTCTGTTAATGAGCATTTCTCCTTTGCCAAGATCATCCATCCACCTGACAGGTGTGGCATATCAACAAGCTGATTAAACAGCATGTTCATTACACAGGTGCCCCTTGTGCTGGGGACAATAAAAGTTCACTCTAAAATGTGCAGTTTTGTCACACAACACAATGCCATAGATGTCTCAAGTTTTGAGAAAGTGTGCAATTGGCATGCTGACTACTGGAATGTCCACCAGAGCTGTTGCCAGAGAATTCAATGGTCATTTCTCTACCATAAGTCACCTCCAACATTGTTTTAGAGAATTTTGCATTATGCCCAACCGGCCTCACAACAGCAGACCACATTTAACCACGCCAGGCCAGCCCAGGACCTCCAGATCTGTCTTTTTCACCTGCGGGATTGTCTGAGGGTTGGGGTTGCAAGATGCTGAGGAGTATTTCTGTCTGTAATAAAGCCCTTTTGTGGGGAAAAAACTCATTCTGATGCCCTCTCAGGCCCACCCATGGCTGCGCCCCTGCCCAGTCATGTGAAATCCATAGATTAGGGCATAGTGAATTCATTTCAATTGACTGATTTCCTTATATGAACTGTAACTCAGCAAAATCTTTGAAATTGTTGCAAGTTGCATTTATATTTTTGTTCAGTATACATCTAGCTACATGTTGAACTTCCATCCTCTCAGGCCAGGAGCACAACGTATGAATTTATGATTGGATCAGAATCGCTGCTTTAATCATTGGATCAGAATCACTGCTTTAATCAATCAGTATTAATTAAAACCACAAGTCCAAATCCCTATATCCAGCCATGGCTGATTTAGGAAAAGGCCGATTTTAGCTAGCTAGCTAGCCACCAGAGGACAACTACACAACTAAATGCAACAATTCAACTTTTCTGTCAATGACTTGCGGCTTCTGATGTGATGTGATTGGTGTGAAGCCAAATCCAAACTGGCTTCCCTTGACACTTTTTTTGGTGTACCAGAACCATTCACAGCTGTGCTCACTCAGTTTAGCTCAACACTAATTGGCTATTATTTTGCACGCTGGCTTCCCCTGCATTCAATGTATCCATGAATACATGTCACTGATCATAGGATATTACAGTTCTTTAGATCACGTTGATAGGATAGTCTTGAACGGAGCTCGTCCAGTTTATCTCCAGTGATTTCACATTCGTCAATAGAACGGAGTGTAGAAGCGGTTTTTCAATTGCCAACATTGTCTCGTCAGGTATCCTGCACGCCTGCCTCTATAACGCCGCCTCTTCCTTCTTCAAGTGTCGGGTATTTGGCCTGGTCCAGGATGAGCAGTATGTCATTCGCCTCCAACTCATTGAAGTAGTAATCCTCATCCAAATTGAGAATAGTGATCGCTGTTCTGATGTCCAGAAGTTATTTTCGGTCATAGGAAATGATGGCAGAAACATTATGTACAAAAAAAGTTATGCAGCTAGAAAAACACACAAAATAGCACAATTGATAAGGAGCCTTTAAAACGGCTGCTATTCCCTCAAGCGACATTTCTTTTTAGAGATATATATAGAGATATCTCCCATTCCCCCCTCTCTCTCTATCTTTCTCTTTTAGTTCCCTGTCTCTCTGAATCTCTCTCACACATGCACATAGGAACACACACATACACCGCTATCTTTGTTTCATATAGACTCATGCTTCTGAATGTGATACACATTCATACATTCTATTCTGAATTAATCGGAATGCTTACTATTGCGTAAAGACAATACTGACTGAGTTTCATTTTGTCAGTATAGAGAATCCCATAATTAGGGTTACAATTCAACAAATTCCCTGGTTTTCCCGAAATCCCAGTTGGATGATTCCCGGAATCAGGATGAAATAAGCAGTAAATATGGAATATTTCAACTAGAATTTTTAGAAATCCAGGGAATTTGTTGAATTGCAACCCTAGTTATGGGATTCTCTATACTGTCAAAGTGAAGTTAACACACCTGATACATTCCCAGAATTTTGTTACACAACCCATAATGCTTTCTCAGCTTGCTTTGAATTGAGGAATCATCTACAATGAGAACAGTACAAGCTATCACCATGAGCAGCCTCATTTTGCATTACATAATTACCAATTAATAATTATTAATTAAGTCCTAGCAGTTATACAGTTTTTATTTCCATACATGGTGGCTGTCTGAACAGAAAGACGTTGGTCCACAAAGTCGTCTTCAGACTTGTTGTTACAACAGTAACCAGCAGAGGGAATCAAAGCACCATCATTCTCATCAGCCGAAGCTCATGGAGACCCATTGTCTAATGCTACTATACATACATGTAATGAAGTGTGTGTCCCATCCTTATCTTCTATCTAGCCTGTATTCTATCCAGTAGTGTATTCTATTCTCAGATGAGGATGTGCTTATGCATTGGTTTATTCTAACTACGTTGATTGAGAAATCCTTAAGTGATGAGACGTTTATAGAAGGAGCGCTGTTTTCTTTTGGAAGAGGGATGGCTGCTATGAAGCTTCATCTCAGAGAAGCCTGGATAGCGCTCTCTCTCTCTCATTCTCTCTCTCTCTCTTCCTCTTTTCTCTCTCTACTCTTCATCCTTGCTTTCTCACATTCAAATAGTATCTTGATCCTAGGACATTGCATTGTCAGCATCATCATAGATTATATGAATGCACCTGTGGCTTTATCAGTGAGACGAGACGGCTAGGGTTGGTTGGTACTCCTCTGTCGTTGGCCGAGGAGCCCAAGTAGTGTACTTCCTTGTAATGATTTATTAATTCAATCAATTAATCATTCATCGTTTACACAATCATTCAGAGAACGACCGTTTAGAAATATACATCTTGGCTTTGCCTCACTGCATTGCAACCTTCTAATGTATTACAATGTTACCAAGTAGGCAGATGTAGAATGGAAGGAATACACGCAAACATTGGAAAAAAAATATCTGGTCGCTCAAACTAGCATATCTGTGACGACCCATATGACGACCCATATATAGCGTATATGCATTGTCTCTTTTTGATAACCATGTCACCACTATAAATCCAGTTCCTTCATATCACATGCTCTGCTGAGCCTTGCATATGAGCTGATTCGTATTGCTTCGACAGATTACTTAGCTCTAAATGCCAACCAGCTAACGGGGAGGAGTGAAGCAGGCGAGCAGGTGGAGGAGGGGGGAGTGGTGTTCCATCTGCCCATCGTAATGGAGTCGTTGAGTCTTCTGATTTTTGCTTTCCAGGCACTGTCACTGCTCTTTACACCTAAAACCTCCTGAAGAGCCCGTCCGGCGCACTGGTCAGTTTCCTGGCAGTGGCTAACGAGTTACGACAGGTGCCAATGTCCATCATATCAATGTGGTGAGATGCGTGGTGGTGGTGCTGCTGTAAGCTAACATGTCAGCCCCCCATGCCTCCCCAGGACACCCTACAACCCCTTGGGACTAAAGACAAGCTGACTAACAATTTTGTGTTGACAGGTTAAAAGGGAGTGTTTGAAGTAATGATCTGTGTTGTTAGTGTTGGATGGCATTACGTTGTGTTTCATGTCTTCAGTATAAACATCTATGGCATTTGAATAAGACAATTTAATTCTCTAGTCTTGCTCCAAGTGTAGTTTACTTTTCTAACACAATCAAGTATATGCAAGACATGTTTCAGGGTACAGAGTAGAGAGTAAATTGATCAATTGATGAACACTCTGCCATACAGTCAAGAGACATCTTTCACATCAGAGCCAGAACACATTCTTCAGATTCATTGTGTTTTATCAGCTAAATTCTGAATGGTTATCTCCCCATTCTGTTTCTCTCCCTGCAGTTGGTGCCAGAAGGTGGAATACTCATTAAGTCTCATTGATGAGAAAAATGCAAGGTTCATGCTATTTTACATTTCACAAGCTTGTTTGATGTTTTCATTTCCTCCCTCTCTCGTTCTTTCTCTCTCCCTCTCTCTTACCCTGGCTCTTTCTCTCTCTCTCTCTTTTTTTCAACAGCCCAGAGAGCAATACGGAGGCTTAAAACAGGCTCTGCACGGGATAGATAGCACAAGGCATTAGCGGCCATTTCACGCTGGCACTTTGGTGGCCGAGCGGGGCAAGGGGAGAGCGGGTGCAGTCTGGGCGCGAGTCGGAGAGAACCCGAGGGCCACTGTGGGCCCCGGAGACACTCTGTAATTGTCCTGCTCTGAAGTGCAGGTAGGTGTGCAAATTACCAAATGTGGCGTGTAAGACCATTTCAGCCAGCTCAATCACTGTCGTGCATTTCCAAGTTGTGAACGAGCAGCTGCATTTTGAACCCATTTTGTGGTGCGGTGAATAGGGAGCGCATTTGCAGTCCAATGAATTAATTAAATATATCTTTCTATTATTGGTGAGTTTCTAACAAGGTGGAAGTCTATATATACAGTATAGTACATAAGGGATTCATCACATTATACGAGGTTCTATTTTGCATATAGCAGTGAAGCTCAAGAATGAGGAATATCATTTTGAGAATAATTTTTAATAATATAATTTGTCCTTGGCAGAAAGGCGTGGTAAAAGTCTCCCCCTACAGGCAGTGATCCATGCTGCACCTCCTTCCACCCCTCTACTCTCCCGTTTCCCTCCCTCCCTCCACTCCACTCCACTCTCCAAATATTTATCGGACAAATTTCTTCCTTTGATGTATTGCATTTATATACTGTAAGAAAGTGACAAAGCGTCACCAACTTGAAGGATTGCAGGGTGACCTGGGATTGCCGCGGGGTGGGCAGAAAATACCACCTGACGTCCCTAAGGCTTCCACCATGGCCACTGCCATGGCCGCTACAGGGAGTGTCGTGCTGGGCCAGACCAGGGACAAATGAAAACTGACCCTCAGTTGTTTGACAGAGACCTGGCACTGCAGCCATGGGAGTAGAACCAAACAAATGGATTTGAGGAGAGGAGGAGAGGGATGTAGGTGAGTGAGTCTGGCATGGAGTCCTGTGACTTCTCTCTGACCTCCCCCAGTCTTCTGTGTGGACCCAAGCCAGTCTGAGGGTGAGCTACAGGGCAGGTGTGTGCCAGGGTGTGTGGGGTTCCAGGGCTGTGGGGTCCTGTGGGGTTCTGTGAGCTGTCATTCAAGGGGTCAGGGTCAGGAGGAAAGTGTTGACTGGGGAGGGTCCAGTGTGAAGGCCTCACACCGAGGAGCTGGAGGATTGCCACAGTCCTTTTAGACACAGTGGGAACTGTGTTAGAAATACAGTAGCAGAGAAGATTATGCCACCATACTGCAATACTCTCATTTAAAGGTACTCAAAAGAGGTATCTTACAATTTTTTTTATTTAAAGCTAGAATCATTAGGCCTAATTGGTGAAACTGGCACATAACAAAGAAGTTACTGCAAACAACAAACACTGCTTTTTCCCTCAGACAGCATTGCACGAGCAATAGAACCGCACTATATGTACTGCATTTCTTTTTTTACCACGCTGCCAGAACATCCTCTCCTCAGTTTCGCCCCCGTTTCATGAACAAATCAAAACAAATAACAAAGGCACTGGGGCAAACAGTGCAGATTCTAACTTTAAGTCTTAGGACAAGTTGTGGATATTTTCTGATGGAAACTGTGTGTGTGGTAGAAAAAGTACCCAATTGTCATACTTAAGTAAAAGTAAAGATATCTTAATAGAAAATGACTTGAGTAAAAGTGAAAGTCACCCAGTAAAATATTACTTGAGTAAAAGTCTAAAAGTATTTGGTTTTAAATATCAAAAGTAAATGTTATTGTTAAAATATACTTAAGTGTCAAAAGCAAAAGTATAAATCATTTCAAACTCCTTTTATTAAGCAAACCAGACAGCACGATTTTATTATGTATTTTTTTTATATAGGATTAGCCAGGGGCACACTCCAACACTCAGACATCATTTACAAACAAAACATTTATGTTTAGTGAGTCCACCAGATCAGAGGCAGGAGGGATGACAAGGGATGTTATCTTGATAAGTGTGTGAATTGGACCATTTTCCTATCCTGCTAAGCATTCCAGAGAAACATTTATTTCCTTGTTTTAAACATAATTTACCTTATCTGATTTGAACAAAAATGCTGTCACATCTAGAACTTGCAACATGACCACTCCTTGTCAAATCACATTGGAAAGATGGATGAACAAATACATCTAAGATAACCAAAAAGGGAAAGGAGAAAAAGGAACCCATCCTTGGGCGCCAACATTCCGCCACGAACTGTGGCCCCTGGTGCCACTCAAGTGATGGTCTATTTGGAGCATTGCCGTGACCACCAGCATCTCGGGCGACGAGCGCAGTTCAGCTGTGAAATTGGAGAGGCACCTTTACCCGAGAGCTTCCGCCTGGGCCTTCATTCCTCTTCTTTCCTCACTACTCAGCCAGCCATCCAGATGAGGAGGAACACCATCTCTTCTCATCCGTTCTTCCCCTCCTATCCCCTCGCAGCAGAGAGCATCCCTGCCCATTTCACTCATATGCTCAGGGTTCGAGGAACTGCGACCAGACAATTTGTTGACGCGGGCCGTGCAACTCTATGTGTCACTGTGGTTTGGAGTGTTTTCCATTCGCCTGCTTGTCACTGTGGTGGGTGGCCTGATGTTGCACTCCATTGGTTCTCTCTGAGTGAAGGGGGAAACTTCAAGAACCCTCTAGGAAAGAAAACAAAAATAAACTGTGTGGTGTGTTGAGCCTCACAAGCACCATTATTTGTGAAATACAGCGTAAATAGAGTTACTGTGCCACGCATGTAACCATGGTTTCTAATAAGACAATCATAGAAAATCAAGTATTTAGCAGGTGTTTGATTTAATAACTGCTCCGATACAAAAAATGCATAGCCTTGTGGGTGGTTGTGCTCTTTTAATTAATCAACTTATCATTTCCCCTTCAGATCTTCTCATGACTACTAAGAAAATACACTTACTGTGTCCTAATCTTCCTGCAAACCTAGCAGAGCCCAATTTTGCTATTTGCACAAATCCCTGCATGTTTGTTTTCGTAATAGCTCCCAGGGAAATCACATTTTTAGGCCATATAGTCAGACCAGTAACACTACATCACTCAGCCACCGGTGAAGCCAATTCAACCTGCCTATTATCTTTGAACCTCAGAGTAATGTCTCTAGGAATTATGTGGCTAAGCCTGCCTTAATGGTCAAACCGATGGATGGAAATCAGCAGTCATCCTTTTAAAGCCAGGCAGCAGTAGCAGATCAGTGCAGAGTGGCGCGGCCCCTGGAAACACTGCCAAGCTGAGAGGAGCGAGGGAGAGAGAGATGGAGAGGCTTAATTAATAATACAGTATATCTGAAAGGGAAGGAGATATGAAGGCAGGAAATTAAACACACTAATACTGTGGAGGTAGGACAGGGCGATCAGGACTTAATTAAGGAGTGTGAGGAGCAGAGGGCATGATTTAAGACCATAGATATACTTTCCTGCTGACACCGCCGATGAGCTGATGATTATGGGGGAAAGGCAACCGGGGTGATATAGGCGACCTTGTGCCCCTCCATGGCTCTGGTAATGAGTTATTATTTCTGCTGTGACATAATCACCCTCCTCCTCATGTTAACATGATCTAAGTGTCTGGAGGAAGAGACTATATGTGCACACTGTACTCGGCTATCTAATAATCCGTAGTTTACCACAGAGAAATTGGATGAAGTTGGCCTGATAAGGAAGTACCTATAATGGTCAAAATGCTGTCAGTCTGAGTAGGACTAGAATAGATCTGCTGCTATAGTCGGTGGTAAGCCGGTGGTAGTAGTTTTGTATATTTGTCTCTATTCTCACAATTAACTGTTATTGTGAGTTACTGCCTTGAGATTCGATATATACAAGGAAATAGTCAGAGCATAGAAATAGAAGTACCACCTTTAACCAAAGGGAAGGGTAAGAAAACTTCTCCACATTCTCCTTCAGTTTATAACAGCTGCATCATACAGCTCTCAGGGGATGCCCATAGAAAGGTGGCCTGGGCCGGCTATTCATCTTTAGTGACATGTTTATTTTTATTTACACTTTCTGTCTAGTTTTTTAAAGCATTACTATATCCATGGGTGTGTGTGCGTCTGTGCATTTGTGAGTGAGTGGAAGTGTGTGCGTGTGTGTGTGTGTGCGCGCGTGTTTGTTTAAATGAGTTACTCTAAGAAAGCAATACACGCTAATGCAACATTGGGAACTTGAGTAGAGGAAGATGAATATCTTGAAATTAGAAAATAAGAAATCAAGATCTAGACTAGACTAAAGGAAGCACGTTTTTTGTAGATTGTGTAAATGCATAAATACTTTATATTCCCAACCATTGTTCATATGACTAAATGAGTCAAGCGAGAAACACATTAAATAGGCTTTTCCAGACTCATATCATTCGGCCAAACTGAACAGAATATAGAGGAGAAAGCATCTGTTGTATTTCAGCAGCAATTGTTTGGGAAGGAAACTTGTAATATTGCCATAATCCTTCAGGACTGTATTGTGCTGCATCAAGTGTCAAGTATAAATGACACATAAGAAATTCAGTCATAGCAATGTAAGAAGTATTGGGTTGCATATTATATCCAGCTGTCAAATATGTTTGTGATGCCTGAGGGCATACCATTATAGCATTTAATAAATACATTCCTTCTTTAGGGAAAATGCTTGATCAGTGATGTTTGAATTGGAGACGCTCACTGATGCACACTGTGTCCAGGTCTTTATTTAATCTTAAGTAAGTCTGTGGAACTTACTTACTGAAAATTACAGTACATCAGAAATCCAGAGTGGATAACTTTTCTGTTGTACAGTACTGAAGAGAAGCCAATGATTGATAACTGCTAAAGTTAGTTTTCCTGGGAATTGTGATTAGGCTTTGGTTAGGCTTGGTATTTTATGTACATTATGTAACTTTCCAAATTCCTGCTAATACAAATTGCCAGTTGCAAGACAATGCATTTATGGGTAGATCTACACTGTCAAAACAAGTAGCATTGCCTCTTCATCATTGATCCCTCTCCCCTCCCTCTCTATGTTCATCTCTCTTACCCACCCTCAAGTAAATTTTTCATCACCTCTCTCTCTCTCTCTCTCGCTCTCTCTCGCTCTCTCTCGCTCTCTCTCAGCCTCCTGGCCCTCCCAGAACTAGTGGACGAGGCGACGTTGATAAATTAAGCTAATTGTTTTATGGCAGGCCTGATGCTGCCAGTGTAATCAGGCTGAATGAAAAGGCCTTGGGGAGCCCATTACCCTTCCCATTGTTAGAGAGGACAAGAGGACGAGGCTGGGCCAGGGCTGGGCCGCTGCACTCTGGGGGGACCTGTCCGCCCCGGCCACTGAGACATACAGTAGACACCCCCTCTGGCTCACTGCATTACTGTGCCCTCTACAACACACCAGCTTGAGAGAATAGACAAGACATTCATACTACTTCAAAGCAAGGCAGGCCCTGTTACTTGATTGATTCTACTGTTACCAGGGCACATAGTTTTTCCTGGCTAGGTCACATGGTCAAGCAAAATCCTGGCTTGACCATGTCCTAACTGTATCTAACTGTAATCAGGCAGCTAGGCAGAAAACTGAGGAGCCGGTTAGAGAAGACAAACACTGCAGAAACATTGTTCAGCACTATGTGATGACTGGGACCCTGTGTTTTGGACAATCATGTTACAATACATGGATTTTAGCCTTTATTTAAAGCTTTTTCATCAAACTGTCCTCAGACCAGCACCATCCTCAGACAATTGCTTTCATTTTTGGTGTAATTCCCATTTCTGGAGAAGGTGTGACATGATAATCTAAAACACAGGGCCCTAGTGATGACATTGGACACAGCTATGAGTTATTGACGAAATGCTGAAATATCTGAAGTGATGCTGCTCTGACACTCCGACACCAGGCAGAAATGAAGCCAGTGAAATAACATAAAAGTGTAACTTACTGATCTTTGCTGGAGACTAATTAGTGCTATCCACAGTTTAATTATGCTAACATTGCCGTTATTGTAATCACCCTCTCTGCTGTTTGCTTTTAGTTGGACTCTTTTCTCTACAGTGACAGTGTTTCAGTCAACCATTCCAGTCCACAATGATCAGGTCTGTCCTCTGAAGCTTGTGCATTGAGGCAAATGATTCCCAGTGGAGTAGTAGGCCTTTTTCATCAAACTGTTTTATAGTCCTATCAGTCAGAGTTGTTGTGTAGTGCTGTGGACAGGTCTGAGAGAAGTGGACTTGTTCCAGCACACAATGAATCGCATTGTGAAATAGTGGGATATACAGCAGCAGATATGAATTTGCAGAAATCGGCATGATTGCCATTGGCCTGCACTTTTACTGTAATGATAATAACTGCAGAGGACATTGCAATCAGAGAATCTGTGACCCTTGGATAAACGGGGGCTTTCATAAATGACCATTTCAAAGCATTCTAGGAAGGGAAAAATCAACAGAGCAAAGTTCATTAAAACTATTTACAGTTACAAAACACTGCAGAGTGACAGGAATAAATCCCCATGGTAATATGTCTTATGGATTTCATAACCACATCTTTATAACAAGTGAATAATATTGAGATGGGGACGGGAATTAGTTCAACTATTTATCCGGAACGTGCTCGGTCTACAACACATAGAAACCCCATGATGCTCTGCGGGACAACCCCAATACACAACAACGCCTCCCCTCTTACATGACCTGTCAGGAGAGTCTGTTCTACAAGTCCAAGAGTCTTGGTGGCCTATATTTCATAGGGTAATGGCAGTCAATCTGACTCTCAACAACAATGTCTCAAGACTGTGGTGTAGGCACAGGTGTAGGCACGTGAGTAGCCTGTGTCCCAGTCTCCTCATACACTTGTGCGGATGAGTCAGTGTCCTGATAACATCCCTGTGAACCCCTAGGTGACGACTGCTGGGTTAGGGTGTCACCCCGTAACAGCCCTGGACCACTCACAACTGGTGGTTCTGTCGGTGTTGCTTTACTCAACAGTAACTGATCTGTGTGCCTTTTCCAGATGATGTCCTCTGCAGTCTGGATTAGAGGTTGACACAGGACTCCCGCAGGATTCCGGCAGGAATGGGAGTGAAGCTCTCAAGACCACATATTGAGTGTCTCAGTCTTGTCTCGATTTCAGATATATTTTTACTCGGTCTTGACTCAGTCTTGGACAGTGAGAACTCACAATTTGTTCTTGAGACCAGTGGAGTAAAAAAACGAATAATTATCAGCTCCCATTCAGTCAGCGCAAAAAAACATTTGGCTAGGCAAAATACACGCTGCACACTCCTTTCATTAAACATTAATATCTTATCACCTATTGGAACCTGGGCTTCCTACTTTACTCCTAACATTATTGTCCATTACTTTCGTTGAAAAATATCCTCAAACTTTGTCATGCTCATCAGAATTTCTTTGATTCGCTGGTAGGGAAGAGTGGGGGAAATTGAAAGGTGCATGCTCACTATTAGTAAAGGTAGACTGGGGGAAATTGTAACAGTCTTTATATCTATTATAGACATCTTTGCGGATAAGCAGCCCATTCACTCAGACATAATAAGCCAGTAGGTCCCAATAAAAAGAGTACAAAAACAAAACCATTAGGCTGAGCATTTCCCAATTGAAATGTACAACTATTACTTCCCATTGCAAAACAAATGTGATCTAAAGTTTAAATGCAACAATGTTGGGCCCAGTTCCACAAGGGGGCAAAAGGGGGCTTAGCCCCCTCAGTTGAAATTTGTGCCCTTCAGTTTTAGATTTATTTTTTATATAAAAATAGCCAAAAAGTTCAAATGATTGAGTGACAGGTTGGTGCAAAATCTGTATCTCCGCTGCGCTGTAGTGGACAGAGTGCACCGTGGTGTGTGTGGGGGGCTATGGAAACCCACTGGGGTGGTTAAGTATGACTCATTTGGGATCCATAAAAAGTGGGGAAAAACGCTTCTCATCTGTGGTAGGCTAAGTGAATAATGTGATACGTCTCCACCTGTAATATTTAATTTAGATTTATATGGGTGGGGTCAAGTTAACAGTTGAAGCTACTTCACTCAACTCTGCCTCACGCCCCAGATACTGGCTTCGCCAAAGTACCCAAACAAAGCCCCTATAGCTCAGCATTCAACACCGTAGTACCTTCCAAGCTCATCATTAAGCTTGAGGCCCTGAGTCTCAACCCCACCCTGTGCTTCCTGACAGGTCACCCCCAGGTGGTGAAGGTAGGAAACAACACCTCCACTTCGCTGATCCTCAACACTGGGGCCCCACAAGGGTGTGTGTTCAGGCCCCTCCTGTACTCCCTGTTCACCCATGACTGCGTGGCCTCCAACTCAATCATCAAGTTTGCAAACTACACAACAGTAGTGGGCTTGATTACCATCAACGACGAGACAGCCTACAGGGAGGAGGTGAGGGCACTCGGAGTGTGGTGTTAGGAAAACAACCTCTCACTCAAAGTCAACAAAACAAAGGAGATGATCGTGGACTTCAGAAAACAGCAGAGGGAGCACCCCACTATCCACATCGACGGGACAGTAGTGGAGAATGTGGAAAGTTTTAAGTTCCTCAGCAAAGACATCACGGACAAACTGAAATGGTCCACCCACACAGACAGTGTGGTGAAGAAGGCGCAACAGCGCCTCTTCAAATCAAAGCAAATAAAATGTATTTATAACTGATATCTTTCCGACAGATAAGATCTAAACCAGGCCAGAACTTGTCTGTGTAGACCAATTTGGGTTTCCAATCTCTCCAAAAGAATGTGGTGATCGATGGTCTCACAAGCAGCACTAAGGTCTAGGAGCATGAGGACAGATGCAGAGCCTCGGTCTGACGCCATTAAAAGGTAATTTACCACCTTCACAAGTGCAGTTTTAGTGCTATGATAGGGTCTAAAACCAGACTGAAGCATTTAGTATACATTGTTTGTCTTCAGGAAGGCAGTGAGTTGCTGCGCAACAGCTTTTTCTAAAATTTCTGAGAGGAATGGGAGATTCGATATAGGCCGATAGTTTTTTATATTTTCTGGGTCAAGGTTTGGGTTTTTCAAGAGAGGCTTTATTACTGCCAATTTTAGTGAGTTTGGTACACATCCGGTGGATAGAGAGCCAATTATTATGTTCAACATGGGAGGGCCAAGCACAGGAAGCAGCTCTTTCAGTAGTTTAGTTGGAATAGGGTCCAGTATGCAGCTTGAAGGTTTAGAGGCCATGATTATTTTCATCATTGTGTCAAGAGATATAGTACTTAAACACATGAGTGTCTCCCTTGATCATAGGTCCTGGCAGAGTTGTGCAGACTCAGGACAACTGAGCATTGGAGGAATACACAGATTTAAAGAGGAGTCCGTAATTTGCTTTCTACTGATCATGATATTTTCCTCAAAGAAGTTCATGAATTTATTACTGCTGAAGTGAAAGCCATCCTCTCTTGGGGAATGCTGCATTTTAGTTAGCTTTGCGACAGTATCAAAAATACATTTGGGATTGTTCTTATTTTCCTCAATTAAGTTGGAAAAAAAGGATGATCGAGCAGCAGTGAGGGCTCTTCGATACTGCATGGTACTGTCTTTCCAAGCTAGTCGGAAGACTTCCAGTTTGGTGTTGCGCCATTTCTGTTCCAATTTTCTGGAAGCTTGCTTCAGAGCTTGGGTATTTTTTGTGTACCAGGGAGCTAGTTTCTTATGACAAATGTTTTTAGTTTTTAGGGGTGGGACTGCGTCTAGCGTATTGCACAAGGTTAAATTGAGCTCGTCAGTTAGGTGGTTAACTGGTTTTTGTCCTCTGACATCCTTGGGTAGGCAGAGGGAGTCTGGAAGGGCATCAAGGAATCTTTGGGTTGTCCAACTTTTGATGATCCTTGGTTGGGGTCTGATCAGATTATTTGTTGATATTGCAAACATAATAAAATGGTGGTCTGATAGTCCAGGATTATGAGGAAAAACATTAAGATCCACAACATTTATTCCATGGGACAAAACTAGGTCCAGAGTATGACTGTGGCAGTGAGTAGGTCCGGAGACATGTTGGACAAAACCCACTGAGTCGATGATGGCTCCGAAAGCCTTTTGGAGTGGGTCTGTGGACTTTTCCATGTGAATATTAAAGTCACCAAAAATTAGAATATTATCTGCTATGACTACAAGGTCTGATAGGAATTCAGGGAACTCCGTGAGGAACGCTGTATATGGCCCAGGAGCCCTGTAAACAGTAGCTATAAAAAGCGATTGAGTAGGCTGCATAGATTTCATGACTAGAAGCTCAAAAGACGAAAAGGTCTGGGTTTATTTTGTAAATTGAAATTTGCTATCGTAAATGTTAGCAACACCTCCGCCTTTGTGGGATGCACGGGGATATGGTCACTAGTGTAACTAGGAGGTGAGGCCTCATTTAACACAGTAAATTCATCAGGCTTAAGCCATGTTTCAGTCAGGCCAATGACATCAATATTATGATCAGTGATTAGTTCATTGACTATAACTGCCTTGGAAGTGACGGATCTAACATTAAGTAGCCCTATTTGGAGATGTGAGGTATCACAATCTCTTTCAATAATGTCAGGAATGGAGGAGGTCTTTATTCTAGTGAGATTGCTAAGTCGAACACCGCCATGTTTAGTTTTGCCCAACCTAGGTCGAGGCACAGACACGGTCTCAATGGGGATAGCTGAGCTGACTACACTGACTGTGCTAGTGGCAGACTCCACTAAGCTGGCAGGCTGGCTATCAGCCTGCTGCCTGGCCTGCACCCTATTTCATTGTGGAGCTAGGGGAGTTAGAGCCCTCTCTATGTTCGTAGATAAGATGAGAGCACCCCTCCAGCTAGGATGGAGTCCGTCACTCCTCAACAGGCCAGGCTTGGTCCTGTTTGTGGGTGAGTCCCAGAAAGAGGGCCAATTATCTACAAATTCTATCTTTTGGGAGGGGCAGAAAACAGTTTTCAACCATCACTCCCCCTAACTGGGAGGGGGGCCAGAAACAATTACTCGATGCCGACACATCTTTCTAGCTGATTTACACGCTGAAGCTATGTTGTGCTTGGTGACCTCTGACTGTTTCATCCTAACATCGTTGGTGCCGACATGGATAACAATATCCCTATACTCTCTACACTCGCCAGTTTTAGCTTTAGCTAACACCATCTTCAGATTAGCCTTAACATCGGTAGCCCTGCCCACAGGTAAGAGTGTATGATCGCTGGATGATTTGTTTTAAGTCTCTTCAACCTCAGGAGGCTGAATAAATTTGTCTTGTCACCTAAAACCCTCAAAAACTTTTAAAGATGCACAATTGAGAGCAACCTGTCGGGCTGTATCACCACCTGGTACGGCAACTGCACCGCACACAACCGCAAGGCTCTCTAGAGGGTGATGCGGTCTGCGCAACGCATCACCAGGTGCAAACTACCTGCCCTCCAGGACACCTACAGCACCCAATGTCACAGGAAGGCCAAAAATCATAGACAACAACCACCCGAGCCACTGCCTGTTCACCCCGCTACCATCCAGAAGGCGAGGTCATAACAGGCAGTGGTGTAAAGTACTTTAGTCAAAATACTTTCAAGTACTACTTAAGTAATTTTTGGGGGTATCTGTACTTTACTATTTATATTTTTGAATACTTTTACTTTAACTTCACTACATTCCTTAAGAAAACATTGCACTTTTTACTCCATACATTTTCCATGACACCCAAAAGTACTCATTACATTTTGAAAGCTGAGCAGGATAGGAAAATGGTCCAATTCACACACTTATCAACAAAACATCCCTGGTCATCCCCACTGCTCTAATCTGGCAGTCTCAATAAACATACATGATTCGTTTTTAAATTATATCTGAATGTTGGAGTGTGTCCCTGGCTGTCCTTAAATAAAATAAAATAAGAAAATGGTGCCGTCTGGTTTGATTAAATCTAGACGTTCCGCTAGCGGAACACCTGCTCCAATATCCAATGATAGGCGTGGCGCGAATTACAAATTCCTCAAAAATACAAAAACTTCAATTTTTCAAACATATGACTATTTCACAGCATTTTAAAGACAAGACTCTCCTTTATCTAACCACACTGTCCGATTTCAAAAAGGCTTTACAGCGAAAGCAAAACATTAGATTATGTCAGCAGAGTACCAAGCCAGAAATAATCAGACACCCATTTTTCAAGCTAGCATATAATGTCACAAAAACCCAGAAGACAGCTAAATGCAGCACTAACCTTTGATGATCTTCATCAGATGACACACCTAGGACATTATGTTATACAATACATGCATGTTTTGTTCAATCAAGTTCATATTTATATCAAAAAACAGCTTTTTACATTAGCATGTGACGTTCAGAACTAGCATACCCCCCGCAAACTTCCGGGGAATTTGCTTACAATTTACTAAATTACTCACGATAAACGTTCACAAAAAGCATAACAATTACTTTAAGAATTATAGATACAGAACTCCTCTATGCACTCGATATGTCCGATTTTAAAATAGCTTTTTGGTGAAAGCACATTTTGCAATATTCTAAGTACATAGCCCAGCCATCACGGGCTAGCTATTTAGACACCCGGCAAGTTTAGCCTTCACCAATATCAGATTTACTCTTATAAAAGTTCGATTACCTTTTGTTGTCTTCGTCAGAATTCACTCCCAGGACTTCTACTTCAATAACAAATGTTGGTTTGTTCCAAAATAATCCATCGTTATATCCGAATAGCGGCGTTTTGTTCGTGCGTCCCAGACACTATCCGAAATGGTAAATCAGGGTCGCGCGCATGGCGCAATTCGTGACAAAAAAAATCTAAATATTCCATTACCGTACTTCGAAGCATGTCAACCGCTGTTTAAAATCCATTTTTATGCCATTTTTCTCGTAAAAAAGCGATAATATTCCGACCGGGAATGTCCATTTAGCTAAACAGAGGAAAGAAAACAAAGCTTTCGGTCGACGCGGGCACGAGCCTGAGTCTCACAGTACTGTAACCAGCCACTACCCAAACGCGCTACTTTGTTTCAGCCAGAGCCTGCAAAGCCACGATTCAGCGTTTTGCCGCCTTCTGAGAGCCTATGGCAGCCGTAGGAAGTGTCACGGGACAGCTAAGATCCTCACTCTTCAATAAACAGAGACAAGAAGAACGACACCTTGTCAGACAGGCCACTTCCTGCATGAAATCTTCTCAGGTTTTTGCCTGCCATATGAGTTCTGTTATACTCACAGACACCATTCAAACAGTTTTAGAAACTTTAGGGTTTTCTATCCAAAGCCAATAATTATATGCATATTCTAGTTACTGGGCAGGAGTAGTAACCAGATTAAATCGGGTACGTTTTTTATCCAGCCGTGAAAATACTGCCCCCTAGCCATAACAGGTTAATATTAGAAATTTGAAATGGTTGATACTTAAGTATATTTTAGCAAATACATTTTCTTTTGATACTTAAGTATATTTTAATCCAAATACTTTTAGACTTTTACTCAAGTAGAAGTTTACTCTGTGACTTTTACTTTTACTTTAGTCATTTTCTATTAAGGTATCATTACTTTTACTAAAGTATGACAATTGGGTACTTTTTCCACCACTGAGTACAGGTGCATAAAAGCTCGACCGAGAGACTGAAAAAAGAGCTTCTATCTCAAGGCCATCAGACTTACATCTAGACGTTCCGCTAGCGGAACACCTGCTCCAATATCCAATGATAGGCGTGGTGCGAATTACAAATTCCTCAAAAATACAAAAACTTCAATTTTTCAAACATATGACTATTTCACAGCATTTTAAAGACAAGACTCTCCTTTATCTAACCACACTGTCCGATTTCAAAAAGGCTTTACAGCGAAAGCAAAACATTAGATTATGTCAGCAGAGTCCCAAGCCAGAAATAATCAGACACCCATTTTTCAAGCTAGCATTTAATGTCACAAAAACCCAGAAGACAGCTAAATGCAGCACTAACCTTTGATGATCTTCATCAGATGACACACCTAGGACATTATGTTATACATGCATGTTTTGTTCAATCAAGTTCATATTTATATCAAAAACCAGCTTTTTACATTAGCATGTGACGTTCAGAACTAGCATACCCCCCGCAAACTTCCGGGGAATTTGCTAACAATTTACTAAATTACTCACGATAAACGTTCACAAAAAGCATAACAATTATTTTAAGAATTATAGATACAGAACTCCTCTATGCACTCGATATGTCCGATTTTAAAATAGCTTTTTGGTGAAAGCACATTTTGCAATATTCTAAGTACATAGCCCAGCCATCACGGGCTAGCTATTTAGACACCCGGCAAGTTTAGCCTTCACCAATATCAGATTTACTATTATAAAAGTTCGATTACCTTTTGTTGTCTTCATCAGAATGCACTCCCAGGACTGCTACTTCAATAACAAATGTTGGTTTGGTCCAAAATAATCCATCGTTATATCCGAATAGCGGCGTTTTATTCGTGCGTCCCAGACACTATCCGAAATGGTAAATCAGGGTCGCGCGCATGGCGCAATTCGTGACAAAAAAAATCTAAATATTCCATTACCGTACTTCGAAGCATGTCAACCGCTGTTTAAAATCCATTTTTATGCCATTTTTCTCGTAAAAAAGCGATAATATTCCGACCGGGAATGTCCATTTAGCTAAACAGAGGAAAGAAAACAAAGCTTTCGGTCGACGCGGGCACGAGCCTGAGTCTCACAGTACTGTAACCAGCCACTACCCAAACGCGCTACTTTGTTTCAGCCAGAGCCTGCAAAGCCACGATTCAGCGTTTTGCCGCCTTCTGAGAGCCTATGGCAGCCGTAGGAAGTGTCACGGGACAGCTAAGATCCTCACTCTTCAATAAACAGAGACAAGAAGAACGACACCTTGTCAGACAGGCCACTTCCTGCATGAAATCTTCTCAGGTTTTTGCCTGCCATATGAGTTCTGTTATACTCACAGACACCATTCAAACAGTTTTAGAAACTTTAGGGTTTTCTATCCAAAGCCAATAATTATATGCATATTCTAGTTACTGGGCAGGAGTAGTAACCAGATTAAATCGGGTACGTTTTTTATCCAGCCGTGAAAATACTGCCCCCTAGCCATAACAGGTTAATATTAGAAATTTGAAATGGTTGATACTTAAGTATATTTTAGCAAATACATTTTCTTTTGATACTTAAGTATATTTTAATCCAAATACTTTTAGACTTTTACTCAAGTAGAAGTTTACTCTGTGACTTTTACTTTTACTTTAGTCATTTTCTATTAAGGTATCATTACTTTTACTAAAGTATGACAATTGGGTACTTTTTCCACCACTGAGTACAGGTGCATAAAAGCTCGACCGAGA
Source organism: Salmo salar (assembly GCF_965601325.2). NCBI lineage: Eukaryota > Metazoa > Chordata > Actinopteri > Salmoniformes > Salmonidae > Salmo > Salmo salar. The sequence continues at coordinate 100,257,680 of NC_138300.1, forward strand.
GACTGAAAAAAGAGCTTCTATCTCAAGGCCATCAGACTTACATCTAGACGTTCCGCTAGCGGAACACCTGCTCCAATATCCAATGATAGGCGTGGTGCGAATTACAAATTCCTCAAAAATACAAAAACTTCAATTTTTCAAACATATGACTATTTCACAGCATTTTAAAGACAAGACTCTCCTTTATCTAACCACACTGTCCGATTTCAAAAAGGCTTTACAGCGAAAGCAAAACATTAGATTATGTCAGCAGAGTCCCAAGCCAGAAATAATCAGACACCCATTTTTCAAGCTAGCATTTAATGTCACAAAAACCCAGAAGACAGCTAAATGCAGCACTAACCTTTGATGATCTTCATCAGATGACACACCTAGGACATTATGTTATACATGCATGTTTTGTTCAATCAAGTTCATATTTATATCAAAAACCAGCTTTTTACATTAGCATGTGACGTTCAGAACTAGCATACCCCCCGCAAACTTCCGGGGAATTTGCTAACAATTTACTAAATTACTCACGATAAACGTTCACAAAAAGCATAACAATTATTTTAAGAATTATAGATACAGAACTCCTCTATGCACTCGATATGTCCGATTTTAAAATAGCTTTTTGGTGAAAGCACATTTTGCAATATTCTAAGTACATAGCCCAGCCATCACGGGCTAGCTATTTAGACACCCGGCAAGTTTAGCCTTCACCAATATCAGATTTACTATTATAAAAGTTCGATTACCTTTTGTTGTCTTCATCAGAATGCACTCCCAGGACTGCTACTTCAATAACAAATGTTGGTTTGGTCCAAAATAATCCATCGTTATATCCGAATAGCGGCGTTTTATTCGTGCGTCCCAGACACTATCCGAAATGGTAAATCAGGGTCGTGCGCATGGCGCAATTCGTGACAAAAAAAATCTAAATATTCCATTACCGTACTTCCAAGCATGTCAACCGCTGTTTAAAATCAATTTTTATGCAATTTATCTCGTAAAAAAGCGATAATATTCCGACCGGGAATCTCCTTTTCGGCAAACAGAGGAAAAATCACAAAGACGGGGGCGGCCAGGGCACGCGGCTAAGCCCACAGTCCCTTGATCGGCCACTTGAGAAAGGCGATAATGTGTTTCAGCCTGGGGCTGTGATGATGACATTCAGGTTTTTCCCGGGCTCTGAGCGCCCATGGAAGACGTAGGAAGTGTCACGTTAGAGCAGAGATCCTTTGTAAAAGATAGAGATGGCAAAGAAGTTCAAGAAATGGTCAGACAGGCCACTTCCTGTAAAGGAATCTCTCAGGTTTTGACCTGCCATTTGAGTTCTGTTATACTCACAGACAACATTCAAACAGTTTTAGAAACTTTGGAGTGTTTTCTATCCAAAGCCAATAATTATATGCATATTCTAGTTACTGGGCAGGAGTAGTAACCAGATTAAATCGGGTACGTTTTTTATCCAGCCGTGAAAATACTGCCCTCTAGCCATAACAGGTTAAACAGCCAGTACTAACACAGAGAGGCTGCTGCCTACATACAGACTTGAAATCATTGACCACTTTAATAAAGCGATCACCAGTCACTTTAATAATGCCACTTTTGAATAATGTTTACATATCTTGCATTACTCATCTCATACGTATATGCTGTATTCTATACTATCTATTGCATCTTGCCTATGCCGCTCTGTCATTACTCATCCATGTATTTATATGTGTATATTATTCCATTCCTTTACTTAGATTTGTGTGTATTAGGTGTTGTTGTGGAATTGCTATATTACATGTTGGAACTATAAGCACAAGCATTTCGCTACACTCGCAATAACATCTTCTAACCATGTGTATGTGACCAATAAAATTTGATTTGATTTGAGAAGGTGACTGAACCACTGAGGCCACCGCCAAGCCCAGCAGCGATGATGCTGCCGAGCTCCAGCTAGCTCCGTGTGCAGAGCCTACCCACCCTTCCACAAGCAGCACAAGGATAATGGCTTCACAGGCCCCTCTACATCCGACTGTTCCTGACAATCTTGGCACAGAGGAGCCAGCTCAAGTTAGCCTAGATTCCTACCCTATCCGCAGGTTTTCTGCCCAAAAACTTTGTGTAATTGCAACTGGTTCATCAGAAGAGAGTGGCTACATATCGGTATGTTTCATCATATAAATAGATACATTTTATTATGGTTTTCTTGGTAGCGTATTGGTGTTTGTGGTTGTAAATGAAACTGTATGTATTGGAAATGTGTTTATGGTAGGCTTAATTGATTAACTGGGTCAATTTTGATCCACAGAAGTGTATTGAGCCATATTACAACGTATTGCGGTACTGATTTATTTGGCAAGATATAAGCAGAATTCAATATAACTTCAATGCAAGAACCTCCCAAAATTGTGTCCCATCACCGATTTCAACTGCCCCCTTAGTTACTTTATCCTTGCGCCTGGTCTAGAGATACTGAAGCTAACAACAGCAAGAGAGTTGCAATGAAAAACACAGTTCAACTCACCAGATGATGATCATTTGAAACGAAACTTCTTATTGAACGTTAATCTTGAAAATGGCGAAGCTAACACATTAGCAATAACATCCTTTTCAATAACACCTGCTGCAGCCGCTGAATACTAGCTTACAATAAAAACAATCTAGCTAGACTGTGGTAAAACTATAATTTGCTATTGTGCAGTGGCCTTTTTGTAGAAATGGTCCCACCCTTTAGTAGTAAAAATGTGATTGGTTGATTCCATCTGCCATTTAACTCTGCCCTAATAGAGTTGAATGGAAAATGCCTTCTATCTAGCTTTTGTTGGACTAGCCAATGGCTGACTTAACTAACTAGATATATCTCCCAGAGACCACCAAAGAAAAATCCAGATTTATTTTCAGTCTTAACCCTTTCCTTTCCAACAAAAACTAAACAGATTAAATCAGAACATCGTTGAAAATAATGATATAACAATATCAATAATAATAGTAATTGCTATTATTATTGTTATTATTGTTATAGTCTATAATGTAATTGCATGCTACAGCATTAAGATTTCCCTTCACTGGACCTAAGGGGCCTAGCGCAAACCATGAAAAACAGCCCCAGACCATTATTCCTCCTCCACCAAACTTTACAGTTTGCACTATGCATTCGGGCATGTAGCGCTCTCCTGGCATCCACCATACCCAGATTCGTCTGTCGGACTGCCAGATGGTGCAGCGTGATTCATCACTCCAGAGAACGCATTTCCACTGCACCAGTCCAATGGCCAGTTTTGGTATTGCCAGTTTGCGCTCTTCTGTGAAGGGAGTAGTACACAGCGCTGTACGAGATCTTCAGTTTTTTGGCAATTCCTCGCATGGAATAGCCTTAATTTCTCAGAACAAGAATAGACTGATGAGTTTCAGGAGAAAGTGCTTTGTTTCTGTCCATTTTGAGCCTGTAATCGAATCCACAAATGCTGATGCTCCAGATACTTGTCACGTCCTGACCAGTAAAAGGGATTATTTGTCATTTAGTTTGGTCAGGGCGTGGCAGGGGGTGTTTGTTTCGTGTGTTTCGGTGTTTTTGGTTTATGTTCTATATTTTCTATTTCTATGTGTATATCTAGTTTTCTATTTCTATGTTGGGTTTTTGGCAATGACCTCCAATTAGAGGAAGCTGGTTGTCGTTGTCTCTAATTGGAGGCCATATTTAGTTGGGTTTGTTTTCACTTGAGTTTTGTGGGTGGTTATTTTCTGTATAGCCTGGGAGCCTTATGGAACTGTTATCATCGTTTGTTTATTTTGTTTGAGTGTTCTTTAACCTCTCTAGGCTAGGCGGGACGAATTCGTCCCACCTACGTAACAGCCTATCCTGTGGCGCGATTTTCAAAACCTTAAAAATCCTATTACTTCAATTTCTCAAACATATGACTATTTTACAGCCATTTAAAGATAAGACTCTCGTTAATCTAACCACACTGTCCGATTTCAAAAAGGCTTTACAACGAAAGCAAAACATTAGATTATGTCAGCAGAGTACCAAGCCAGAAATAATCAGACACCCATTTTTCAAGCCAGCATATAATGTCACCAAAACCCAGAAGACAGCTAAATGCAGCACTCACCTTTGATGATCTTCATCAGATGACAACCCTAGGACATTATGTTATACAATACATGCATGTTTTGTTCAATCAAGTTTATATTTATATCAAAAAACTGCTTTTTACATTAGCATGTGACGTTCAGAACTAGCATACCCCCCGCAAACTTCCGGGGAATTCACTAACATTTTACTAAATTACTCACGATAAACGTTCACAAAAAGCATAACAATTATTTTAAGAATTATAGATACAGACCTCCTCTATGCACTCGATATGTCCGATTTTAAAATAGCTTTTTGGTGAAAGCACATTTTGCAATATTCTAAGTACATAGCCCAGGCATCACGGGCTCGCTATTTAGACACCCGGCAAGTTTAGCACTCACCATAATCATATTTACTATTATAAAAATGTCATTACCTTTTGTTGTCTTCGTCAGAATACACACCCAGGACAGCTACTTCAATAACAAATGTTGGTTTGGTCCAAAATAATCCATCGTTATATCCGAATAGCGGCGTTTTGTTCGTGCGTTCCAGACACTATCCGAAATAGTAAAGAAGTGTCACGCGCTTGGCGCAATTCCTGACAATAAAATTCAAAGTATTCCATTACCGTACGTCGAAGCATGTCAACCGCTGTTTAAAATCAATTTTTACGTCATTTTTCTCGTAGAAAAGCGATAATATTCCGACAGGGAATCTCCTTTTCGGCAAACAGAGGAAAAAATCCCAAAGGCGGGGGCGGTCGGGGTCACGCGCATAAGCTAGTGTCTCTTGATGGGCCACTTGAGAAAGGCGATAATGTGTTTCAGCCTGGGGCTGGAATGACGACATTCTGTTTTTTCCCGGGCTCTGAGAGCCTATGGAAGACGTGGGAAGTGTCACGTTAGAGCAGAGATCCTTAGTAAATGATAGAGATGGAAAAGAAGTTCAACAAATGGTCAGACAGGCCACTTCCTGTAAAGGAATCTCTCAGGTTTTGACCTGCCATTTGAGTTCTGTTATACTCACAGACACCATTCAAACAGTTTTAGAAAATTTAGGGTGTTTTCTATCCATATGTAATAAGTATATGCATATTCTAGTTACTGAGTAGGAGTGGTAACCAGATTAAATCGGGTATGTTTTTTATCCAGCCGTGTCAATGCTGCCCCCTAGCCCTAACAGGTTAATAAATTAAGAAGATGAGCACTTTACCCGCTGCGCCTTGGTCCAATCCTTACGACGCCCATGACAATACTCAATTAGTCTAAAGAATGCCAGTTTTATTGCTTCTTTAATAAGAATGGTTGTCTGTGGAAACGTTGGTTATTAAATTATTTCATCTGAGCTCCTAGAGTGCGTGGCTCTCCTTTTCTTTTTCAAGTGTTCGTTTTATACACCTGTCAGCAACAGGTGTTCTGAAATAGCTGAATCCACTAATTTCAATTGGTGTCCACATTTGTATATACAGTGTAGGATATTACAGTTTTTCAGGTCCCATTGATAGAATAGTTTCAAACGGAGCTCATCTGTTTTGTTCTCCAGTGACTGCAAGTTCACCAACATAACAGAGGGCAATGGCTGTCTATTTGCTTGCCGACGTAGTCTCGTCAGGATGCCGCCTCGCCTGCTTACTCTTTAGTCCCGGAAATTAGGGCCTGATTCGGAGTAAGTCGATCGACAAGAACTACCAAGAAATTGTCATTCTAATCGAGGTTAGTGATCCCCTTTCTGATGTCCAGAAGTTGTTTTCGGTCATAGGATTTGGCATTATGCAAACAGAAAAGTTATGATCAGCGTAAAAAAAAATCACACAAAATAGCAGAATTGGTCAGGAGCCCATAAGATGGCTGCTTTCCAGTGCAGCGCCATCTTCCATCCAGTCCAGGCCACCAGAAGTATCTTTTTTGCGATTCCCTTCATGCAAAGCATTCCAATGACCTGAGTGTAGCTGTTACAACACTGGTTTCCTCAGCAAATAAAGAATGATTACTTTCCTCCACCACAGCAGACAACCGGACTGTACTGATAGCTCAGTTTTCCTGGAAGGTTTCCCTTCCGAAGCATCCCGTTCTACCTTTGATGATGTCCATCACTTCAGATAACATAAGGTTGTTTATGGTGTTTCTCTGCACTTGTGCTGAAGTGACTGGTTCGTTTTCCACTTGTCTGAAGTAAAAGATGTCCACTTAGCATGACTCCAGCTTGACCACAGGTAGTGATAACCTGGAGAGTCCATTTCCAGGTTCTGACTAGCGGTACTTGATGTTGTAGTTGTGTGCTGACAAAAAAAAAACAAAAAAACTTTGCAGCAAGTGACAGAATCCCAGTATGTGGTCCAAAGATGTTCGCCAGCGGACAATGATCTGTAAGAAGGGTGAACTTCCTCCCGTACAGATACTGGTGAAATAATGCCTAGAGCTTTTATTTGTGTGTAGTTACATTTTAGTCATTTAGCAGACACTCTTATCCAGAGCAACTTACAGTAGTGAAGGCATACATTTAATTTCATGCATTTTTTTTTTTTTTGTACTGGCCCCTCATGGGAATCAAACCCACAACCTTGGCGTTGTACACACCATGCTGGCGTTGCAAACAACATGCTCTACCAACTGAGCCACAGGGAAGACTAGTTACTTTCTGCTTTGTTCAATGTCCACGATACGAAAAGGATTGGCTTCTCTTGGTATTTCCTTGGTTTTCACAAATGCTTGTTCTGTCCATTTCCATGTTTTATTCTGGTAAAGCAACTGATGCAGTGGCTTCAGCTTTGTTGCTAAGCTTGGGATAAAGTGTCTGTAGTAATTCAGTAACCCCAGGGAAAAAAACTTAGTTGGCTAAAGTTCTGAGCAGCTTGGGCGTCCAAGATAGCCTTGACATGGATGGAGCCTTGTGAAGGCCTGTAGCGTCAATGACGTGTCCGATGTATTCAACCGATGATAGGAAGAATTCACATTTGTCCTTGCAAACTCGCAGTCTGTAGTCCTTCAATCTCTGTAGATCACATTTGAGTTCTGGAGATGGTCCTATTTGTCCATTCCAGTAATGAGGATGTCATCTAGGTAGCATTGTTCTCCTGGCAATCCACTCAAAATCTGGTCAATCGCCCTCTGGAACAGAGCTGGTGCACTTGTGATTCCAAATGTTAAATGACAGTACCTGAAGATCCCCTTGTGTGAGACGACAGTCAGCAGCTCCTTTGAATTTTCATCCACATTCATCTGCAAGTAGGCCTGGCAGAAGTTGATTTTGCTAAACTTTTGA